>NC_059369.1:16352500-18752500 GCF_019703515.2 Myxocyprinus asiaticus | reverse complement strand
ACTATCCACTTTCATAGAATGGAAAAAAGCAGCTCAGACATTCTGCTAAACTTCTCCTTTATTGTTTCATGGAAGAAAGAACCTCATAAGGGTTTGGAACAGTTTAGTAAGATACTTTTTATTTTTGAGTAACTTTAAGTTGAATTATTAAAATGTTTTCATTTTTTGGTTGCTTCAGTAGTTTTAGCATGGCAGGTTATTGCTAGCCTCTCCCATTCTCTCCTGTAATAATGGTGTTTAGGAAACATGAGCAGACAGGAAAGGCAGATACAGAGTTGAAGAATGGAGGGATATCCCTTTACCGGGTTCCCTCCTTTTCCCTTTGGACCAGGCTGGATGGAGAGATGGAGAGGTGCCGCAGTACTGTTCTTCTGGGCTGCTCCTATTTCTACTTGCATATACACAGAGAACTCACACACACAGATTTATATCGGGTGTACAAAAACACCTAATAGAGAAATACACAGTGTGACATTTTAACAAAGCTCTTAAAATAAATCTATATGCTAGTGTTCTCTTAAAAATTGACAAAATTAACTTACACACATTTATAATTCAGAGTATTTCACCTCTGGGAAAATGGACCAAAAATATTGATGACTCATCCTGCACTAAGCAGATTTTTGTCCAATAAAATGCTCTCTAGAATGAGAATGTCCCTCCCTCTGCAACTTACCAGCAAGTAGCAAATTATGGTTCATGGTTGTTATTTAACTAAAGTGTATTGTCAATTTTATTTAAGTGGACGAGGCCTTTAATATACAGTACTTATGTCCCACCCAAACATCCTGTTTCAATAGGAAATACATCACAACAAAGGACTGAAAACTGTACTCATCAAGCATTATCATGGGGCCTTTAAACCATCATAATTTTGGCATTTTGTTGTTGATCTGACATCTTTACCTTCCCTGAAACTTTAGAAAATCAAGAATCAGATATTCTACTGAACATCGCTTCAACAGATCTTTGATATTCGCTTGCTCAAACTCTGTGAATAGAAACCTTGGTGCTTCTTGCCTTTGTGACCCACTGGCCCTTATACAGCCAGGGCTAAATCTCATCAGATATGGCTGTGAGATTGGGAGAAATCTTGGCTGAGCTGGTTGTGTTAAGACCCAGACTGGACTTTACAGCTTAAAACCCCATTTTAATTACACTTGGCCAGAGAGGAAAGTTAACACAGCTAAGTAATTATGTTCAAGGTCACCCAGTGAGGAGTACTTGTTATATCAGAGCCATGGACTTTCGGAAGTGCACTGTCTGTGGTATTTGAAGCTATGTCTCTTGTGATTACTGTGCACTTTCCCAAATTTTCACTGACTAGGCTCATAGTTTTTCCTTTAATGGACCTGCCTTTGTGTTCCTGATTTGACTGCCCCCTTTTGTCCATTTTTTTAATCTGTGTTTAAAATTTACATGTGAAAAATTACATGTGAAAAACAAGGTTGTCTAAAGTTTCCTAAGATTGAGTTTGCAGTATTGAATCTTAATGTCTTGTGCAACACAATTTAGAACTGCAAAGAGTTCAGTCTTCATATTTATGTCTTAATACAACATACATTTTTCTTGTTGTCAGGTGCCACCAGGGACATCGGCTCAGCTTTGACCCGGATGTGCATGCGACACCGGAGCATCGAGGCCAAACTGCGGCACTTCGCCAAGTGAGTGATCGACCCGACTATGGCGTGACTGCTTTCATCCCTTGCACCCTGCCAGTTAGACGGCAGAGATAGGATTTTATGTCGGTGCCAAGCATTGATTTTCCACAGCAGAGATGAGCAAACATCCATGGATCAAACAGCCTGCTCAAAGGCTTTAATGTGCTGTCTTCAGAGAGATAAAATTAGCTTGCAGACTAAAGTAGGAGCAAATAAGCGGATACAAACTGTAGTTGAATGCTGACCTTAAAGGAGTAGTTCACCCAAAAATAAAATTTTGTCATTATTATTAACTCATTCTCATGTTGTTTCAAACCTATATGACTTTCCTCCTTGGAACAAAAAAGGAAGCACACACTCACACTGTTTTCAATGCAATGAAAATGAATAGGAACTGAGGCTGTTAAGCTCCAAAAACAACAAAAAAACATGATAAAATTACCATAAAAGTAGACCTTGTGACTTGTGCGCTATATTCAAAGTTTTCTAAAGCCATATGATAGCTTTAATTGAGGAAAAGACTGAAATTTAAATTGTTACAAATGTTCTTTCTTTTAAATTATACAATGATGCTGGTGGCCACATTTTGACCCCTGGTTTTCTTTCTGTTGTTTCACTCTTGCCCTGTTTGACTTAGTGCTCTTATGGAAAAAATGATCGGCCCACTCCAAGACAAGATAGAAGAGTGGAAGAAAACCACTGCCCTGCTTGATAAAGACCACGCCAAAGGTAGGATTGACTTATCATTGTAGTAAATAAGAAAACCGATTTGTACTCTACAATACTAATGTCTGTGTCCTCAATTCACACCTCTTTCTGTTCACCAGAGTACAAACGCTCTAGGCAGGAGATCAAGAAGAAATCATCTGATACTTTAAAGCTCCAGAAGAAAGCCAGAAAAGGTCTGTCTCTCTTTTCTCTGTGAACAGAATGATTTTCCCTCTCCCTGTCACTTCTCGATGATCAGAACCTCTGTGCATAGTTTTCAGAGGATTACTGCTCTCAGTATGTTAGAGAATTAGTGAATTTGTGTCAGTGCTGGGCTCTTTGCCCCTCTTTTGCTTGCTGACTTCTGATGTAAAGAGTAATTAGGTCAAAAACAGATTAAAAGGTTCAAGAGTGGGGTCAAAAGGTCGCAGTAGCATGACCAGTACAGCATTCATCATCAGTGGAAGAAGCAGGGGCGTAGCAGTCATTTTAAAAGTGGGGGGGGACACAGCTGACAGTAGGTGGCTCGCACAGACCTAACTCTTACAGTGCAGTATTAATATATTACAGTATATATTAATATATAAGTATGATATACACTGGCGGCCAAAAGTCTGGAATAATGTACAGATTTAGTCTTTTCGGAAGGAAATTGGTACTTTAATTCAACAAAGTGGCATTCAACTGATCACAAAGTATAGTCAGGACATTACTGATGTAAAAAACAGCACCATCACTTTTTGAAAAATGTAATTTTTGGTCAAATCTAGACAGGCCTGATTTCCAGTAGCCATCACTCCAACATCTTATCCTTGAGTAATCATGCTAAATTGCTAATTTCGTACTAGAAAATTACTTGCCATTATATCAAAAACAGTTGAAAGCTATTTGGTTCATTAAATGAAGCTTAACATTGTCTTTGTGTTTGTTTTTGAGTCACCGCTGTATGCAATAGACTGGCATGTCTTAAGGTCAATATTAGGTCAAAAATGGCAAAAAAGAAACAGCTTTCTCTAGAAACTCATCAGTCAATCATTGTTTTGAGGAATGAAGGATATACAATGCTTGAAATTGCAAAAAAACTGAAGATTTCATACAAAGGTGTACACTACAGTCTTCAAAGACAAAGGACAAGGCCAGATGTACAACTAAACAAGAGGATAAGTACATCAGAGTCTCTACTTTGAGAAATAGATGCCTCACATGTCCTCAGCTGACAGCTTTACACCAGTTTCATGTACAACAGTAAAGAGAAGACTCAGGGGTGCAGGCCTTATGGGAAGTATTGCAAAGAAAAAGCCACTTTTGAAACAGAAAAACAAAAAGAAAATGTTTGGCAAAGAAACACAGACATTGGACAACAGATAATTGGAAAAGAGTGTTATGGATCTTAACTCCATTGAGCTTTTGTGGGATCAGGCTAGACTGTAAGGTGCGTGAGAAGTGCCACACCTATGGCAAGTGCTACAGGAAGCGTGGGGTGAAATGTCACCTGAGTATCTGGACAAACTGACAGCTAGAATGCCAAGGATCTGCAATGCTATCATTGCTGCACGTGGAGGATTTTTTTGATGAGAACTCTTTGAAGTAGTTTAAGAAGTTCTGAAAATGTTTTTCAAATTGTAATAGTAATTTTTCACGTTATTAATGTCCTAACTATACATTGACTGTGTCTCGTTTGGAAGGCTGCATGCTAGGTAGGACGCGTCCTTTGAAGGCTGCAGTATACCGAGTGTCCTCCTTTAAACAAGCCTTGTTTAAACGAGACGGCCTTCGTAGGACAAACGGAAATGGAACGTAACATGTTTGCTATGACAGCACGCCACTCTTTAACGAGCAGGAGCGCTTTGAGTGAGAAGAGAACAAAGTCCCTTTGGAAGGGAATGTATGAGGTAAATTTTAGGAGAGTTATAATGATGTAAAGAGAAAAGAAAATAGATTTTACAGGTGTACTTTTAGTCTAATACTTTAATTATATATTAATATAATTATATATATTATATACTCTGCACCCATCTACTGAAGTACTTCAATTTGGGAATTAACATTCGTTGCGTTTGAACATCATTTACATGCAAATTCTTTTAGACATTTCCGTTGAAGCAAAGAATTGTGGGTTGTGAGTGCCCAGAAGGATACACTTCATGCATCCTCCGAATTCCTGTGAAAGAAGGTCGCATTCGAAGGCTGCATTCGAAGTGTCCTACTCACTTTTCTGAAACGAGACAGCCTTGATGACGTATGCGGCCGACAAATGCAACCTCCAGAGGACGCCTCCTTCCAGACGAGACACAGCCATTGTGATCAGTTGAACGCCACTTTGGTGAATAAAAGTACCAATTTCTTTCCATAAGAGCAAAATCTGTACATTATTCCAAACTTTTGGCCACCAGTGTAAGTATTATATTAAAATATACGTATTATGTACTTGTGATATTTGTTGTATTTATTTTTTATTTTTTTATTTTTCTCCCAATTTGGAATGCCCAATTCCCAATATGCTTTTTAAGTCCTCGTGGTCGCGTAGTCACTCGCCTCTGTCTGGGTGGTGGAGGACAAATCCCAGTTGCCTCCGCGTTTGAGACTGTCAACCCGCGCATCTTATCACGCGGCTTGTTGAGCGCGTTGCCACAGAGACATAGCGCATGTGGAGGCTTCACGCCATCCACCATGGCAATCACACTCAACTCACCACGCGCCCCACCGAGAACGAACCACATTATAGTGACCACGAGGAGGTTACCACATGTGACTCTACCCTCCCTAGCAACCAGGCCAATTTGGTTGCTTAGGAGACCTGGCTGGAGTCACTTAGCACACCCTGGGATTCGAACTAGCGAACTCCAGGAGTGATAGATATTTGTTGTATTTTAAAGATTAAAGTATTGCAAAATAATTGCAAGATTTTGCTAAATTAGATGCAAAAATAAAGGGCATCTTGTGGAGCACTTGCTTCTGTTTCACACATGACAATAAAAGACTGAGCACAAGTTAGTCCTGAATAAATAATTTAATCAATTATAATAATGACAATTGTGCATGTGCACAATTTTATTTTTTACTCTGTGCTTGTGCATTGTGGGATTTAAATGCATCCAAGTGGCTTGAGTGTTTTGACTATTTTCACCAAAATTTATTCAGATCCATTTAATGATTAGTCCAGTGACCATTTCTGGTGATGCCAGAAGGTGTTGACAAATTAGTGTCTTATGTGAAATGAGTTAGTCACTGAATCAAAGATCAAATGAAAATTTTAGTCCTTTAAAAAAAAAGTCTTCAGATCTACAAAGATAATTTAGTAGAGGTTTCATGCATTATAAGAACAAAGCAAAGCTATAATTTCCCTACAGTTTGTAAGCTGCAGAGCATGAATTTTATCAAAAGACAACAATAATAGTCTTATAATAATTATGAGTTTCAATAAGGTTTGTACGTTTTCATGTATAAAAATGCGTGTCTACATATTTATTCGCTCCAGTAAAATGCCTGTGTTCTAAGAACACAGCAGATCTATCTTTTTTCCTACAGTCTGTCGACTGCACACCAACATAGAGTTAAAAAACAGGAGCTGTATTAAAAATAGCTTTACATATTTAACACAGATCTAGTAATCTGCTTAAATTGGCAAAAACAACAGATCAAACTATTACCTCACAAACATAATGTAAAAAGCTTAACTTAATAAAGACTCATGCGCTGATATAAACTCCACTTACAATCTGTGCTTAAAAGGATTGTCCTTTTCCAGCCAGGTCTCCTAAGCAACCAAATTGGCCCAGTTGCTAGGGAGGGTAGAGTCACATGGGAAAGTTGTGCATGGATCGCGGAGAGTAGCACGAGCCTCCACATGCGGAGTCTCCGGCGTGTCATGCACGACAAGCCACGTGATAAGATGAGCGGATTGACTGTCTCAGAAGCGGAGGCAGCTGAGACTTGTCCTCTGCCACCCGGATTGAGGTGAGTAACCGCGCCACCATGAGGACCTACTAAGTACTGGGAATTGGGCATTCCAAATTGGGAGAAAAGGGGATAAAAAATTTTTTTGTTTTGCTTTGTTTTGTTTTTTTCTGCAGTGCATTTCATGTAATGCTGCCAATCAAGAACAATATGCTGAATAATAACTCTTATTTGTGTGTTCCTCATCTCTATATTATTAATTTAGATCAACATTAATGCAGATAAAAAACATGGATAAATGAGCATTGTTGAAAGTAACTTTGTAGAAATGAACGGAGCCACGTTGATTAGACTGTCTGACTGATGGCCTATTACATAAGGGTTGTTACGGCTCATGAAACTCACTTGTGATTGGCTGGATGGTCGCTCAATCAGCCCAAAGTAACAAAATGCAAAGAATACTGTATACAAATCCACCATTTGGACTCGGTATGGGTTTATCTTGGAAAATTGTGGGCGACAAAAATCACCTTTTTAAAGAGTGCGTGTCCCCCACATCCCCCACAGCTGCTACGCCCCTGGGAAGAAGGCTTTTATTATAATCAATTACTTTTACAGGGGTCATATTATGAGAAATTTCATTTTCCTTGATCTTTTGAAATTAAGGAGGTCATTGTACTGTGAAAACATATTGTAACTTTCAGAACTGAAAACCTTCTTCCCAAGTCCAAAGAGACCATTGAAACTGAGCTGAAAATGTGGCTTGTTCTGAAGCCATCTTATTTCTAACCTCAGAAACCTAAAATATTAACCCTCCCATATTAACCCATATTTACTGCAGGGCTCCAGACCAAAAAAAAATAAATAAAAAAATAAAAAAAATTAAAAAAAAATAAAAAAAAAAAACATTATTTGGAGCCATTGTCTTAATATATATAGTTAAGTACATAAGTTTGCATTCCCTGTTTTTCTCATAAGTTTTCACACCCCTTTAAGGATTTATACAAATACAAGAGATAAAATATTTTTTTTAATTATTAATTTCATTATCGACCATTTTAGTCACAGTCTGGAACCCTGCGTCAATGACACCTATTCTATCAACTTTGTGCAGATTGTTTTATTATCATTCCACAATATAAAAGTGTCTGTAATAAAAGGGCACTTAATAACCATATTACACTCAACAGAAAACCCGCAGCTTGAGTGTGAGCACAGCAAATGCTGTTACTCATTTCACATAGTGAATAGGGCATTAACACAATCTTAAAGACACAGGAGCAAATATGAAAAGGTCCTGTTTAATTCTAAGTGTCAGAAAGAGGGTGGAAAACAGTCTTGATAAACTAAATTATGACCTAAAAAATGGCCTTCCATTATAAGTGGACCACAGGGGGAAAATGTATGATCTGACCCCTTAAAGATAAAATGTAATTGTAACAAAAGTAATTGAATTAAAAAGTAAAAAGTAGTTTATAAAAAACGTTTATGTGTGAACCTTGTGCTGATTGCTGATAACAAACTTGCTTGCAGTTGCATTTCCCTGCATAGAACTTATTCAGAGTAGTGTCATGTTACATTTTTTAATGGGAATGAAAACATGCCAGTGAGGGATAGACTTACAGTCTCGGCCTCATTTTCAATTCCATCAAAAATTAAATATTGTTCTTCTCTAAATCAGGTCCATTCCCACACACCTTTGCAATCTCTTCATGGCAATGCTCATTCTCTCTCTGTCTCTCTCTCTCCTTCTCTCTCTCTTTCTCTTCCATACTGTGATTCGCTTGGCTTCTGCTTATAAACTGTAGAACTACCAGGTATGTAGCGAGTTCCTTCACCATGTTCACCATGATTAGCATGACTTGCCGACTAACATTCATTTAATTTGATCAGAGAAGTTTTGTGTGTGTTTCATGGGAATGTTGTAGTGTCCTTGGGAGACACTGCAAACAATCCCATTGTCCACACAGTGTGCTCATCTCATTGTCATTCTTTACATCAGACATTACAAGCATCTGTGTTGTGAAAGTAAATCAACAATGTACAGTCATGATTTGAACCTTAGGGTTGTTTTAGATGCAAAGCATCAACTGTGTCCATGTCCTTTATTTTCATTATGATCCGGAAAGTTTCCTTGCATGAAGGCAGACAATGCCTGGTTGCTGTTTTGACATTATCCACCCTAGTCTGTCTGTGGTTGTGCTGACCCTGGGACATCTGTGTTGACATCTTCATCAAACATTTCAGGTGTCACATCGTAGCTAAATTTTGCATTTTCAGTTCAAAATCCAGTTAGTGCATCTTGCCACACATGATAAGTTTGACTATGGCCCTGTTCCAAACGCACAAGCACTTGATGTGTACTTGCGGACTTGCGATGGTCATCGTTTACATGTGTCTGTCAAGTACATGAGACCATAATGTGTCCGATTTGTCATTTTATGATTCTGAAGGGAGCTCATGAGCATTGTTGGGTAAGTTACTCAAAAAAGTAATCCAATACAGATTACTAATTACTTCTACACATTTTATTTAGCTGATTATGCCATGGAAAAATAATCACAGTACTAATTACTCAACATATTCAAAATATTGTCTATGTTTCCTCCTTGTTCATTGACGTTTGCAAGTCATACACTGAGCATCACACATTTCTACCTTACGGTGACTCAGTATGGGGGCTAGCCTTTCAGCTCTCACGGAAACGCAAATAGATGTACGCATGAGCGTAATTCATGTTTTAAATAATGATATACAGTATATATATTGTATAAAAAGAAATTATTTTATTTTAGTAATATGTATAACCCAAGTAATGTAATTATAACATAACTGAAAGTCAGTAACTGATTACAAGAATATAAAATGTAACACTGCTTTTCCACTAAACGTTATTAGATTACATTAACACATTACTTTGTTATCGCATTACACCCAACACTGGACTACTACCAGACAGTCCATGGGGAATTATGTAAACAAAGTGTGGACTCTGAGAATCATCGCAAGGGCTTAGAGTGGCATTTGGGCCTGGGCCTTAATTTTCTATAATGGATTTAATATCCCTTCCGCTTCGCTTTTATTGCTTTTTATTTCTCTTCTCTCTCTCTCTCTCTCTCTCTCTCCCTGTCTCACTGTATCTCTCTCATCCTTTTCCTCTCAGGCAGAGGAGGTCTGCAGCCTCAGCTGGACAGTGCCATGCAGGATGTAAGTGACATGTACCTGTTGATGGAGGAGACTGAAAAGCAGGCGGTGCGCCGAGCGCTCCTGGAGGAAAGGGGGCGCTATTGCACCTTCATCAACTTCCTGCAGCCTGTTGTGGTGAGAATGGGAGGTTCTGGGTCAAAGGTTACAATCAGGAATCTAGTGGAAAGTAAAGACTATGTTTGAAATAGCATGCTTTCATATTACTCTTACTTTTTCTGCAGTATATAATAAATTTACTAAGCACATACTTTGAATACTGTATGCTTGTAAAACTGAATATAAACTGTATGCATAGAAAACTTTTACCATTTCCTGCAGTATATAACAGAGAACATTACTCTGGAAGGAATACTGTATCCTTCAGTATAATGCACTCGTCTTGACCTTCCATGAGCATTTGAGAAATGAACTGAATGAAGTAATATAAACCACTGAAATCTCTTACTTTAATCGTTATTTGATTGGACTGACAAGATATAATTTAAACAGAAATTAATTTAAAAAAGCAAAATGACATGTTTTGTACATTGAAGTGCATCATCCTGAGGATCTGTTTCCTCTTTCTCAGAATGGTGAGATTGCTATGCTGGGAGAAGCCACTCATCTCCAAACAATTATTGATGACCTCACTGTGTTGACCACTGACCCACATAAACTACCAGAGGCCAGTGAACAGGTGCTTAAACCACACATGACAGTGTAGCTTAAAACCACCTAGAAAACATAGTTGGTTCTTGAAGTGATCATTTGATTTCTTCCATTAGGTGATATTGGATCTTAAGGGTTCTGACTACAACTGGTCATACCAGACTCCACCTTCTTCTCCCAGTAGTGTCGGCTCCAGAAAGAGCAGCCTTTGCAGGTTCTTACCTTTTAAATCTTTCTCATCAGTGCAATTTGTCCAATTTGATAATTGTTATAAAGATGTGAACTGTTTTCCTCAACAATTCCCTATTCTCCTCCAATATGCTTATTCAGTTATTATTTAGTTTTCATTGTATTTTTTGTGTAAGTTGTGAGAATAAACTTCTTTGTCTTTCTTTTAGTTTGGTGCATCTGCCACCTGGTGGCGCCCATCGCCTGAGCAGCGTCTCCTCTCATGATTCAGGATTTGTCTCTCAGGATGCCAGTGTGCCCTCCAAACCTCCCTCCCCTATGCCAAGCCAGGTCTTTAGCCAATTCATCTGCTGGTAGTGTACTGGTGTCTTTTGCTCGTTTTGTTCTAAAGCTTTTGCATTCTTTCTGTTGAACAGAAATCATCCAGTTCTGCATCCTCTGAGGCTTCAGAAACTTGTCATTCATTCAGTGATTGTGGCTCTCCCACGATAGTAAGTGTTATTTTTCATTTGTTTTAACCCTTTCATACATGATTTCCTCATGTGAGGACAGTAAGTAAAATTGCCCCTGTTTACTTTCTTAAAGGGATAGTTCACACAAAAATGAAAATTCTCTCATCATTTACTCACTCTCATGCCATCCCGGATGTGTATGACTTTCTTTCTTCTGCAGAACACAAACGAAGATTTTTAGAAGAATATCTCAGCTCTGTAGGTCCATACAATGCAAGTGAATGGTGACCAGAACTTTGTAGCTCCACAAATCACATAAAGCCAATATAAAAGTAATCCATATCATAATCCTCTCAGCAGTCCAAATTGACTTTTGTAGTCTTCTGATGTCTGATTTCGTAGCTGAACCAAACCAGACAGTTATTGAAGTGCAGAGGACAGACTCAATGACCGCTGAGTAGAACTGTATCTGCAGCGCCTGTGGCAGGTTGAACTTCAACCTCTGCTGGGCCTTTTTCACAGTGGAGTCAATGTGGGTCTCCCACTTCAGGTCCTGTGAGATGGTAGTGCCCAGGAACATGAATGACTCCACTGCTGCCACAGTGCTGTTTAGAATGGTGAGGGGGGTCAGTATTGGGGTGTTCCTGCTAAACTCCACAATCATCTCCACCGTTTTGAGTGTGTTCAACTCAAGGTTGTTTTGACTGCACCAGACAGCCAGCTGTTCAACCTCCCTTCTATATGCAGACACTTCGTCATCTCGGATGAGGCCAATGACAGTGGTGTCATCTGCAAACTTCAGGAGCTTGACAGAGGGGTCCTTGGCGATGCAGTCATTGGTGTAGAGGGAGAAGAGTATTGGGGAGAGCACATATCCATCAAGGGCACCAGTGCTGATTGTACAGGTGCTGGAAGTGTGTTTCCCCTGTCTCACAAGCTGCTGCCTGTCCATCAGAAAGCTGATAATCCACTGACAGATAGACATGGGAACAGAGAGTTGGTGTAATTTATTCTGGAGTATAGCTGGGATGATTGTGTTGAAAGCCAAACTGAAGTCCACAAAAAGGATCCTTGCATATGTCCCTGGTCTGTCCAGATGTTGCAGGATATGATGCAGTCCCATGTTGACTGCATCATCCACAGACCTGTTTGCTCGATAAGCAAATTGAAGGGGATCAAGAAAGGGTCCAGTGATGTGCTTCAGGTGGGCCAACACCAGTCTCTCAAATGATTTCATGACCACAGACGTCGGGGCAACAGGTCTGTAGTCATTAAGTCCTGTAGTTTTTGGTTTCTTTGGGACAGGAATAATGATTGAGCGTTTGAAGCAGCATGGGACTTCACACTGCTCCAGTGATCTATTGAAGATCTGTGTGAAGATGGGGGCCAGCTGGTTAGCACAGGATCGAAGACACGCTGGTGAGACGCCATCTGGGCCTGAAGATTTCCTCGTCTTTTGTTTCCAAAAGACGTGGCTCACATCATCTTCACAGATCTTAAGTGCAGTTTGAGTAGCAGGAGGGGGGTTGCAGGAGGTGTTGGTGTTTGTGTGAAGTGAAGGTCAGAGTGGCAGGGTGTGAGATTGGACCTTTCAAATCTTCAGTAGAATACATTCAGGTCGTCAGCCAGTTGTTGGTCCACCACAGGACCAACTGTAATTTGTGATTTGTTTCATGCCACTCCACACTGATGCAGGGTCGTTAGCTGAAAACTTGCTTTCAGCCACTCTGATTTCCTTGTTCAGTGTGTTCCTGGCTGATTGTACAAGACTTTATCTCCACCCCTGTAAGCATCCTCTTTTGCCTGACAAAGCTGCCTGAGCTCTGCTGTAAACCACGATTTGTCGTTGTTGAACTTTAAATAAGTAGGAATGCACATATCCTCACAGAAACTGATATATGATGTAACAGTATCTGTGAGCTCCTCCAGGTCTGTGGCTGCAGCCTCAAAAACACTCCAATCCGTGCAATCGAAGCAGGCTTGTAGTTCCTGCTCTGCATCATTGGTCCATCTCTTTACAGTCCTTACTACTGGCTTGGTTGATTTTAATTTCTGCCTGTAGGTTGGAAGAAGATGAACCAGACAGTGATCAGATAGTCCCAAAGCTGCTCTAGGGACAGAGTGATATGCATCCTTTATTGTTGTGTAGCAATGATCCAGTATGTTCCTGTCTCTGGTGGGGCATGTAATGTGCTGTTTGTATTTGGGCAGTTCATGTGTGAGATTTGCTTTGTTAAAATCCCCAAGAATAATAATAACTGAGTCCGGGTATTGTTGTTCCGTGTCTGTGATTTGATCAGCCAGCTGTTGCAGCGCCGCATTCAAACACGCGTTTGGCGCGATATACACACTCACCAGAATAAACAAGGAAAACTCCCTCGGTGAGTAGAACGGCTTACAGTTAATAAAGAGCGCCTCCAAATTTGGACAGCACATCCTCTTTAATGTTGTTACATCTGTACACCAACTTTCATTGATGTAAACGCATGTTCCACCGCCTCTCGTTTTCCCTGTTAAATCTGCGATGCAATCTGCTCTGAACAGCTGGAAGCCCGGCAGATGTAACGCGCTGTCTGAAATGGCTTCACTCAGCCAGGTTTCTGTGAAGCACAAGGCAGCAGAGGTTGGAAAGTCCTTTTGTGTGGGTTAGGAGATGTAGTTCGTCCGTTTTGTTAGGAAGAGAGTGGAGATTCGCAAGATGAATACCCAGCAGCGTTGTTCGAAAGCCCCGCCGACGGAGTTTGACCAGCGTGCCTGCTTGTCTTCCTCGCCTGTGTATCCTGAACAACAAATCTGCGCCTCCAACTAAAATGTCTAGCATTGTTAGCGTCTGAATATTAAAAAACCGGGAAAAGACTGTCTGGTATAAGCTGTCGAATGTTCAGCAGTTCGTCTCTGGTAAAACTGACTGGAAAAAGATTACTAAACACAGGACAAACAAACTTAAACAACAAAACAATAGGAGCGCTCCACACCGAGGCTGCCATCTGCGCCGCCATCATGATGTATTTATTATTTACTCCAGTGGTTAAATCCGTATCTTCACAAGTGATATGATAGGTGAGTGTGAGAAACAGATCACTAGTGAAGTCCTTTTTTACTCTAAATCTCCACTTTCAAATTAATTTTCAGATGTGAAGGTGAAACTAAACAGGCACCACATGTGATTGTCAGATGTAAAAGTGAAAGTGGCGATTTAGAGTAAAAAAAAAAAAGGACCTCAATTTTTAGCTGTTTCTCACCCACACCTATTATATCGCTTCTGAAGACATGGATTTAACCACTGGAGAGGCATGGATTCATTTTATGTTTCCTTTATGTGATTTTTGGAGCTACAAATGTCTGATCACCATTCACTTGCATTGTATGGACCTACAGAGCTGAAATATTTTTCTAAAAATCTTTGTTTGTGTTCTGCTGAAGAAAATCATACAAGTCAAATATAAATATTGATCTACTTTTTTTAGTTAATCTTGTATGAAAGGGTTAAGTGTGCGATCCAAATTATTTTTTATATGACAATTCTGTTTTTTAGTGAGCGGTATTCATTAAAGCCTTTGTGTTGTGACACTTCCAATTTTGATTGGGTCATCCTGTCATTCCATTTCTGCAGTTCGGCTCATCCTTTGCTACCTTTCGCCCTGCTCACTGTTTTAATGACTCCATCAGGCCTCACTCTTACATACTTCCTGCGTCCCCTTCTTATAACCAATCCCCAGGATCAAACTCCCCTTCACCCACATCAAAGGTTCCTTACTGGAAGGTTTGTTTTTCATTTTGACCATTTGGTCACCCTTTGTTTGCTTTATTATTCTCTGTTATGCCTTGCAAAACATTATTAATTTTAGTTTGCTTGTTTTATCTCATCCCATTTCATTTCTGTGTTATCCGCTTTCCCTTATGAACATACATCCAGCTCATGTTTTCTTGTTATTTTTACTAATTTGTTAGATTAAAATTCCACAAACTCCTCCAAATAAAACTTGTAAAATAGATAAAGCTGCTGATCTATACACAGGTTCTTTTCTATTCTGGTTATATTTCCATTATTCTGAAGACAATTTCCTATTGCAGCAGGACTGGTCAAAGGCAGGTCACTATGAGCAGACAGTTGCTCCCCAGCAGCCCAGGTCTGAGGCTGCAGAGCCCTCTGTTGGTGTGGGAGGGAATGGAATGATTCGCCCTGAGGATCCTTACAGGGTCAGAATGAATTCTAAAGACATCACTGCCAAGGTACCTAGAAAATTACTTTTTTGGGAAGAATCTATTGACCTTTAGACACTAACTTAACCTAAATAGTTTATTTATGGTTACCTTTGTGCCATATTTAAATCAGCAAAATTCACAAAAGCACCAACATTCAGTACATCACAAACACAAATATTTAAGTATGTTTTATAGCTTTATTAAAAACACTAGACATTGCAGGAATGCATCACTGACCCTATGGGGCAAGTGACAGTTCTGTTTACTGGCCTGAAACTCCCCCACACTGGCTCCGCACCATCCTTATTATTGAGACTGGATTCAGAAAGAGCCATTTTGTCAATGAAATGGTCCTCTATTTTTTGGCCTTTTTTATTATATATATAAATATAATATATTTTTTAATTATTAAATATAATTTAACCATTGGCCTGCCTCTCTCTCTCATTCTATCTGTTTCTCTTAGCATGGGAAGCCGATGTCATCCGCTGCTAGTGAGCTGGCCATGGTTTTGACTCGTGGGTTGAGTATAGAACAGCAGCAGAAGAGCAGCTGTGACTCTCTGCAGTACTCCAGTGGATACAGTACACAGAACACTACTCCATCCTGTTCAGAAGACACTATCCCCTCACAGGGTATACTACAATGACAAACATAAGCACATACATACTGTACACACCCTAAATAGTTGTGAGTTGTGCCCATATAGGTACAGAAATTTAAATACATGTCTGTCTCATTTCGAGGAAAAATATATATTTACACACTAAAAGACTGACAACTACACATATATGCTCTGTTTCCAAAGATAGTAAGCTGCCTTGCTGTCTGCTGCCTACATACAATAAGTTAGCTGCCTTGAAGGAATACTTCACCCAAAAATGAAAATTCTCTCATCATTTATTTACTATCATGCCATCCCAGATGTGTATGACTTTCTTTCTTCTGCAGAACAAAAATTAAGACTTTTAAAAGAATATCTCAGCTCTGTAGGTCCATACAATGCAAGTGGATGGTTACCAAAATTTGAAGCTACAAAAAGCACATAAAGGCAGCATAAAGACTATCCATATGATTACAGTGGTTAAATCCATGTCTTCTGAAGCGATCTAATCGGTTTTGGGTGAGAACAGACCAAAATACTTGCATTGCATGGACCCACAGACCTGAGATATTCTTCTTAAAATCTTCATTTGTGTTCTGCTGAAGAAAGAAAGTCATATATGTCTTGGATTGCATGAGGGTGAGTAAATGATGATTTCACTTTTTCAATTTTCATTTTTGGGTGAACTATTCCTTTAAGCATCCTAACTAAAATGGAACCTCAAAAGTGACTGATTTGAAATGCTCTACTTAGGCAGCAACTCTTTGCCTCATACAAATAGCACTTTTTACATGTAGTGAATATAAAATTTGACTCACAATTGATTTTTTGTTAGAGTCTAGCATTAGCACATTGCTAAGCTAAAGATGCGAAACTCTAATAAGCAAAGAAATGCGTAGCACAAATATTTTATACAGATATTTGTATATTTGTATGGACAATTAATACACAAATATTGGGTAAAATAGTCATTAATTTATTAGTAATTATTATTATAGTAATTTATTAAAATATGTTTTGGTACTGAATGAATTGTAAGTATATTTATAATCAATTTGGTTATGTTTGAATTTGCATACTGTCAGAGTATGTACTGCATTTAATGAAGAACGTACTTCTTGGCCATTAAAAAAATATGCTCTTTAGGTATCCACGTGAGTAGAATAAACATCCCGGACATACTTCATGTGGGAATGTGGGCATTTTCCTGTGACCTGAATATATTACTTAACAAGAAATGCAAAGATGATTTACTCTTGTTTTGTTAAACAAGTACAATTTAACCATAGGGAACAACTTTCTTAATATTTAAAGCACTGACCATTGTTAAGGCTCAGTTTTCAGCCATCTTTTTTTTCTTTTTATTCAGTTATTTGAATTTGACGTCTCAATGATGGCATTATGAGATAGTACAGTGTTCAGTGGATGCACACTTCAGAATCTCACCAGGTGCAGAAAGTCATCCATGTATTTCTTGCCTACTGTTTTATGAATAGTGAGGATTCAGACATACTATTTAGGTAAGTATGCATATTTGGATGCAGGGTTTCTCTCAATTGTCTGACATCTTGGATGGAGTTTTTCACTGAGTTCGTTGCAATGCATTATGTGATTGCCTTCTCCTCAAAGGATACATGCAGTGCTGCCTGATATGTTGGCCAGAAGAAAGCCTGAAAATGCTGTCTGGTGCATTGCTATATACACTCGATTTTGGAACAGAGACACAATTTCATAAATGTAATCATCTGTATTCGAAGGACACATTTTCTGTAATGATAAAAGATTAAAGAACACAGACAAAGAGGATACGTTTTTATAAGACCCAGATAATTTAATGGCATCCTCTCATCCCCCACTTTCTTTGCAGGATCTGAATATGATTGTTACTCTATGAATGGGGATGCTGATAACGACTCACAGACTGACTTTGACAAGTCCTGCACAGTCCCTCGCCATAGTAACTTGGCTCAGAACTACAGGCGTATGATCCAGTCCAAGAGACCTGCCAGCACTGCTGGACTGCATGGAGGACTGGGTGCCCAGGGTGCCACCACAACCAAAGGAAAAGGAGGAGGAAGTGGTGCCATATCTTCAGGAACAGCCACCATTCGCAGAACCCCTTCTTCTAAAACAAATGTGAGACGCACTCCTTCCAGTGTGGGTCCAATCCCAATTCGACCACCTATCGTCCCTGTTAAGACCCCCAGTGTCCTGGACTCACCTGGATTTCCCAGCCCTCCCCCGGAGCACAATGGAAGTGAAGAAAGCTTGTACAATGACGACTCATTGGAAATTCTAGAGTACAAGGCCTCTCCCAAGCGAATGAGTCTGCCTAATCCATCTTGGGGTACTGGAGGTGGGCAAGAGAGGAGCATCTACGCCCAGCAACCTGGAGCTATGGGCTTCTGCTCTGAAGAAGACCAGATACTAGCCGCCAACCGCCATAGTCTGGTGGAGAAGATTGGAGAGCTGGTTGCCAATGCACATGCTCTTGGTGAGGGCCAGTTTCCATTACTCACAGACCCCCAGCCCAGCCAGGACAACCATCAGGATCAAGGTCCTGGCCAGAATGGAGCAGACATGCTGAAGACTATCCGTAGAGGTGTGCGTCTCAGAAAAGCGGTCTGCAATGACAGATCGGCTCCCAGGATCATGCGATAGTCTAATACTGCTTATATTGCCAGGTTTATTCCTACAGACTCTGCAAATAAAGAGTAACGCTATATAATGTAAAAATATGACAAGATGGTGATTGGTTTTTTTTGTTGTTGTTGTTTTTATATATAAATACAGTGTTAAAATCTGGCGTTTAACCCCTGAAAAGCCAGTATTGATGTTACATGTTGAGTGTATATGGACACTATACCCTTGTGGACTGTTGTTATTGTAGGTATATTCAACAGAGTTGGACTGATATCTTGATGACGGGCATATTATGATGGAAATCTTATGACCTGAAGGATGAGAATGTAATGTTTTAAAATGTGTATTAACATGCTAGTTACACCAGTAGTTTCTTTTCGGAGTCGCAATTTGTTATGACTATGTTCTTCATTGTGATACTTCTATGTAACTGCTATGTTAAGAGGTTCTTGAGAAATGTCTCTTCTTGCGTGTAACTCTTACAAAGCCAAAGTCTTGTTCTTAACTGAATAGCTGTTGGAAAAAGCACAAAACGGCTTATACCGCAGCGCAGTCTCAGATGGACCACACAATCAAATCACCGCACATGCTGTACACTGCCAAATAAAGCACATTAGTTGTACTAGACCAGAGTATAGAGATTTTTTTGCTAACAAAAGGGGTATTTCTGTATGGTTAGAAACTAAAATTCACTTTGTAAAATGTGCTATCAACTGTTATTCAATACATTTAGGAATTGTCCAGCAGAGGGGGTTAGTTGCTTAATATATGCAGCAGAGGCGCTCTTGTACAAAAATGCACCCCTTATTTTCACTATTAGGGTCTCAGGAAACCTGTCAAGAACTTGTCTTAGTCATATATTCACCTCAAAAGCAAATATATACTTACAGAAAGCAAAGCCTAAAGAATTAGTGTTTTATAGTAATCAGACTTATGAGAATCACTATAGAGAATAACAAACTATTGTAATACCGTACTAATCACTATTGAGAATTCACAAAAGTAAAATGTCCAGACACGGTTAATTAAAATGTATTAACGTGCTTAATTGTCATGAAAATAATGTCACAAAGCAATTTTTTCATAATGGTCCTAAAAATAGGTTTACTTTTCTATATGCAAAATATAATTTCATCAAAATATATTCTAATATAAGTTGTTCTTTTGATTTTCGGGTAAAGTGACCAGGATATTTCTCCATGTTACACATATTACCTGTTACTATAGTTAATAAGGCCTACAATAATACCAGCAAAGTGTATTTACAAGCAGTTTCTCTAAATAAATACATATAATGTACATATAGTACATTTGTATTCACTTTCAAGGAAGTACCATATTTTTAGACATGATATCTTGGTAATATGTTTTTTGGAAACTACCATGGTACCAATATGTTATTAGCATTCTACTATGATAGATATGTTAGGTTCTTGTAGGTCTTGTAGAACCATGTCAATAGCCTGGTTGGCTTATTTAAACATGACCATCATACAGTATAATATACTGTATATCAAAAATACCATTATATTGCCATCTAAAACCATTACATCACCATAGTACCACCATGTCAGGGTCTTAATCAGCACTTCCTCGTGTTACCTTGAGGAGCTATTTATACCTTATATTACCTAAAAGGTTCAAATAGTTCACCTAAAATTAAAAATTCTCTCATAATTTACTCACCCTCGTGCCATCCCAGATGTGCATTTTTGGACACGAACAGAGATTTTTTGAAAAATATTTCAGCTCTGTTGGTCCATGCAAGTGAATGGTGACCAGAACTTTGAAGTTTCAAAAAGCACATAAAGGCAGCATAAAAGTCATCCATAAGACTCCAGTGGTTAAATCCATATCTTCTGAAGCGATATGATAGTGGGTGACAGATTAATATTTAAGTCTTTATATTAGTTATTATTTAATATTTCACTTTTTTACTACAAATCTCCATCTTTGACCAGCCCCAAAGAGTAGGTGGCGAGAAGAATCGCCAAAAGAAAAAAGTGTGAAAGTGAAAGTTGAGATTTATATTAAAAAAGGACTTAAAAATGTATCTGTTTCTCACCCACACCTATCATATTGCCTCAGAAGATATAGATTAAACCACTGGTCTTGTATGGATTGCTTTCATGCTGCCTTTATGTGCTTTTCGGATCTTCAAAGTTCTGGTCATCAGTCACTTGCATTGTGAGGACCTACAGAGCTGAGATATTCTTCTAAAAATCATCTGGGATGGCATGAGGGTGAGTAAATGAGGATGTTTCCATTTTTGAGTGAACTATCCCTTCAAAATTAGTTTGGTTGGTGAACTCAGGTTGATTCAGTGGTGTTAAATGAGATTTTTTACATCCTTTGGTATAGGATTTAGATGTTACCACATGAAGCACAGTTTTTATGCTAACCTTTTTTTCTCTCGATGTGTTCCAAAGCTAATTTTTTTATGTAGACAACTGGACCAAGATTGGTGAGGTGTGTTCTCAATTGCTATGTAACAGGTCCTGGTAGTTTTGATCTTTTGCAATCTACTTTTCTTGATCAAAACTATCTTGGGGGCCCTAGATCACCCGCATCTGGGCTTTATGTGATCTATCAGTGCGATTCAATCTAATTGATGGGATAAAGACCCGGAGAGGGGCAGAAGGAGGCGTTTGATGTGGCAACTGGAGATCGTGAGAATGAGGAGCAGCAAAAGCCTCGGCTTCAGACTCTTATTCACTCACTCACTCACTCACTCATCACTTCCCCGTCATCCCCCCCTTCTTGATGGATGGGACCCCCACACTCCGCTCCGGGCTACACATACAGGGATGTGACACTGGTGCGCATCCCGCCGTCAGTCGCGCAGCAAAGTGGCACACGTGTCATCTTCCCTGACAGACGCGCTCGTCTGCATATCCACGCTCCTCCGCTGCAAATGCGGGACATGACTGTATACTGATGGATCCACGTCGCAAACAAGACAGCGCAGCGGAAATAAACACATCTTGAGCAATGCGATCTGATCTGGATGATAGGGGGTGTATAGAGTAGACACAGAGAGCACTTTACGCACACAGGGACACTTGGGAAATAGCTTTGTTTTGCCCCTTATCTGCAGTACTGCTTTTGGTATAGGATTTGGTATTTAAACTTATGTCTATTAGGTTATTAGTGTTTTTGAGCCGATTGTTGTCATGTTAAATATGCAGTGGCTATGAGAACAGAAGCCTTGTAGAGGCTATAGTCTCTCATATTGTCAGTGGGCATTGACATAAGTGTGTTTAAATGGATTTCTAGAATTCTTTGATTATCATTAGGGCTTAGAGCAGACATGATCTTTTGTCATTTTATATGAAGTGACAATAGAGGTCTACATGCATGCATTATAGAGAAGGCAGCAGGCCAATACAGGAGTAATTACAGTAATGTGCATTAGTGGACATTGACGACAGTGTTTATGTGTAGCTACATCTAACTCTGATTATTAGGTTTCTGAACATATTTTGAGCAGATCTTTTGTTGTTATGCTAACACGTTACAGTAGGTTGTATTTGTTTACTACATTAGTTAAAATGAATTAACAATGAACAATACATTTTCAGCTCTTATAAATCTTGGTTATGTAAATTTCAACGTATACTAATACATTTTTCAAATTGAAAGTTGTATATGTTGACATTAATGCATTATGAATAAACATGCATGAACTAACAATGAATAATTATATATTTTTTTATAAATAAACATTAAACAAGATTAATAAATGCTGTAAAAATATAAAGGGTTTAAAGCAAATATGATTTGTAGTCATTTTTGCTGCACTGGGCATAGTCTATAGTCAGTTTTGCAGTTTGATCATTGATTTTCTTTCTTCTAATGAATTAGTCAATATTGTAAACTTACAGGCCATTAGGTGCGGCTTTCTTCTCCACTGCAGTTGGGGATATTTTTGGAGACACGAATCAAAGGCTATTTAAAAATAAGAGCTCTGCTGATGAGAAATAATTCTTTTGTTCTTTTAAAAACACAGTCATTGATATAAGCTTGCTGACTGATGCTGATGCTTTCAATACCTCAGAGATCAATGATGAATTACTGCAGACATAAAGCGCTGAGCATGCAAATATGTCCAGCTACACTCTGATATTGCAGCAGGGGAGGACAATGTGCTTACATCTAAAAAAAAACAAAAAACGTGACTGTCTCACTCTGCGTTAATTTCTCTCTTGAGGATTAATACTTTGCCTGATTAATGTTTAATCTACTGCATATGCTTCATGTATTTTTTGTATAAGCTAATACATATATTCATATTGTGTATACTATTGCACTGCAAAACTGTTTGGTGTGACTAAGAATGTATTTTCTTTACAAGATTTTAAACTTCATTACAAATTGAATATAATTATTTAAATTAATGTAGAGGCAGGAGCTTTGTGATCCTTTGTTACTGTTTACCCATATCTGCCTTTTTTTTTTTTTTTTTTTTTTTTTTTTTTATGTATCCCTTGTCAATGTACAGTTTTATTCTGGAGAGAAAAAGTAGCTTTTAACAAGCACAGTTTTTGTGAGAAAGATTGCTCTAGGGTCATAGAAAAATATATTGGCATTTATTTGTACAATAATTATTTCAGTTTTTATAGTCATTATGCAACAAAGATACAACAAAATTTGATTATGCAACTCTGTAGGTGCAATGCAACATGTAAACAAATAATATGGAAAGATATGTGACATAACCATGCAATAGTGCAAAAGCAAGTCTAGCAATTGTTTAGCAAATATATTTATAATGTACAGTATGTTATGTCATTGGAAATAACAGTGTACAGTATATTAAAGGGATGGTTCACCCCAAAATTAAAATTCTCTCATTTACTCACCCTCATGCATGCCAGATGTGTATGACTTTCTTTCTTCTGCTGAACACAAATGAAGATTTTTAGAATAATGTTTCAGCTGTGTTGGTCCATACAATGCAAGTGAATGGTGGCCAGAACTTTGAAGAAAAAAAAAAGAAAAAAAACACATAAATGTAGCATAAAATGTAATCCATAAGACTCCTGCGATTAAATCAATATCTTCTGAAGCAATATGATAGGTGTGGATGAGAAACAGATCAATATTCAAGTCCTTTTTTACTATAAATCTACACATTTGACCAGCCCCGACCAGTAATAGATGATATGCACAAAGAATGCCAATCGCAAAAAACAAAAGAAGAAGAATTTGTAAGTGAAGGTGGAAATTTTAAAAAAAAGACTTAAATATTGATCTGTTTCTCACCCACTATCATATCCCTTCTGAATAGTGGAGTCATATTAATTACTTTTATGCTGACTTTATGTAATTTTTGGAGATTCAAAGTTCTGGTCACCATTTACTTGCATTGTTTGGACCAACAGAACTGAGATATTCTTCTAAAAATCTTTATTTGTGTTCTGCAGAAGAAAGAAAGTTATACACATCTGGAATGGAATGGACAAATGACGAGAGACTTTTCATTTTTGGGTAGACTATCCCTTTAAATATATATTGACTATGTATGAACAATGGTATCAGTGTGAAAAAATGGTAGGCCTATATAAAATGCAGTTTTGCAATAGTGGTGAAGTAAAGCATTAGTATTTAACGGTGCAGTATTGGATTTGTAGAAAGATGATGTTAGAATAGGTCAGATGACAATGGGGGACAGACCAGAATCTAGCTTATGCAACAGCTCAAAGGGAGAAACTGTTCCTGAGCCTTGTGGTCTGTGTTCGAATATATCTGTACAAGCTTCCAGATGGCAGGGAAGAAAACAGACTGTAGCTGGGGTGTATGGAATCCCTGATGATCTGGAGAGCTCTCTTCCGGCAGCGACGGTTGTTTAGGTCTTCGATGGCCAGTAGCCGAGTCCAGTGACGCACTAGGCAGTTTTGACTACCCGCTGAAGGGCTTTCCGGTCTGAGGATGTGCAGCTGTCATACCAGCCTGTGATGCAGCTGGTCAGAATGCTCTCAAGGAGCTGGGTGAGAATGGAGTTGGAGATGAGTAGAAGAATGTTCCAATAGGCACTATGTTGTCCATTAAATTCCTCTTCTCCTTTATTATTATGCTGTGATGGATTGACAGGCCTAATACCAGATTCGTGTACTTGGTGTTTGAGGTAATTTAAATGTTCTTTTTTTCATCATTTAGATTACGCATGTGTGCTTTACACATAATTAAGGAAAAATTAATACATTTATTAATATAATAATATATACGTCCTTATATGTCCATGGATGTGCTTTTTCATTTCTTTGTTTTTATAAACTGTGTGTGAGAAAATGATGTACATGTTTGCTATTGGAGAACTGATGTTCATTTTGTCCTCCAAAATAGCTACAAATCAAGTTAAACTACTCTATCAGGAAGGACAGTTAATTGCAGAAATGCATTTATGTCAACGATGATGGGTTTTTGTGAAAATATCCTTCAAATCTCATTAAGTACACCTATCACCTCAATGAAAACACTCAACCTTGAGGCTTGGTCTCACAGTCTTTAGACTGGTTTAAAAGACATGGAATACACCTTTTAAAATATACATTTCTAGAGGAGAATGGGGCTAGTTGTCACACTTTTTTACTACAGTGAATATTTCATAGAGTCAATCTCTGTATAGTGCTGATTCTTGAGATAAGGGACAACACATGTTTTAAATAAAACATTTTATTTTTTTAATACTAAATTAATTTGAAATGGATACATTTGTAGACAAAGGTCTCAGCTAACAAACCATGCAAGGGAACAGGTTTTTTATATAAAAGCATTTTTTTTTTTTAATTAACATTTATTCACTTCATAACTCGCATCTTATTTTAATTTGATTCATCCAATAAGAGTGTAAAGTCCTTAATTATCTAATAATGGTGTTCAGTAATGGAGTTAAGTGATAAAATACATTCTATACATTTTCTTTTACTGGTTTCACACTATTCTGAAAATTCTGACGGAGATGACAAAATTGATTAACCATGTGTTGTACACTGGAGCCATTTAGATTTTTCCTCAGTCAAAGTTGCCTCTATAACCTAAAATAAAATTATTTTACAGTTTTTAACAGAAATGATCACAATGGGATGACGGAGTTGACATGTTAAAGCTGTGACCGCAAAGATAAAATAAAAAAATATAAAACTTACCAGACCACGTGTCATGATGCATCCACCATGAGCAGAAAGTGGGAAAGAGGTCCTCAGAGTTAAAGCTGATCATGACATTGTCTGATTAATTCAGGATTATAAAACAATCTGATGGAGATGAGGACACAACTTTAAAAAGACAGTTTTTTTTATTTTTTATGGAAAATATCATTTAAAGTTTACTTTATGTATTGTTTGATATTTTACAGTTTCCTTACTTTCATTTGATATTCATATTTATGAATTTGTTGCATTTTTAAACATTTTGTTTAGCAGTTAAACATTGTGACCTCTTGCTGAGGACAGGTTAAGTTACATGTGCTTCCAAGTATAGAGCATGCATTTTAAAAGATTATAATGAAATTATTTAAAGTAATACATGCCCTGAGTATACACATTTCCTTTTGTGTTATTTTTATTGTTATGAATTTCTTGATTTTTAACATAAAGAGGACTTTTGTATGTAGGACATGTTTTGTCCCTTATCTCAAAAATTAATGATTGGCACATACTTTAAAGTCTTGACCACAAAAGAGCTATTTAACATTTCCACTGTTATTGCCGAGGAAAATTAGATACAGCTCGAGCTAAGTTGACCTTTTGTGAAAATATGCCCCAAAAGCATAAGGTAAATGATAATGTATACAAAAATGTCAAACCATTGTTTTGCGCAACAAATATTGTAACTCGAATCTTATACATAAATATGTATACAGTCATATGTAGTTACATAATTAAAATCTACCTTCACTATGTTTACCATTGACTGAATGTATGCCAGTGTGGTTTTGTGATCAATAACAAAAATATGATGATCTTGAATTTTAATTTGTAGAATAGAATTCACAAACCTTTTTCAAATTTAAGAGGATCTAGGTGTTTCAAACATACAAAACCACTGCTAGGAAAAACACACATTTGTGTACTTGCTCTTTTGTATCAAAACTTTAGTTACTGAGATATAGTCATTGAGACAACTAGCTCCGGTGTCCCTTAAAATTGACATGTAACATCTCTTCTAAACTTGCAGAAAGAATAAGACACACACTTTTCTCTCTCATTTTCTCTCCCTGCCTCATCCATCACCAAAAACGCAGGACAGGCCTATCTGAAGATGGAGTCGACGTGTCTCGGACGTCATGTCTACTGTCAGACCTGTAAGCTGACAGACAGGGATGGCAAGGCCGGTGAAGCCCCAGTGAACAGGAGGGGTCATCCTTCAACACAAAGACAGGCTGAGAGACAGCCACATAGCACACATCTCCAAATGACAGCCTGTCACTGGCAGGAGATCCACCATACGGCCCTGTCACCTCTCACCTGACTGAACTCGGCCCACTGTACTCTCTCACTGAGAGGAGACTTGCGTCACTGTCAAACTAATGGTGGTTAAAGGTGAGAAATTTACATTTCTGCCATAAGCCCCATCTGTACATTTATATTTTAAGATCAAGACTTAATTATCTATTCAGAACTGTCTATGACCATGCCTCTGCTGTCATCCGAGAGAGGAAGCTTAGTGAGGAAGTTATGTGGATTAGTGGAAATGTGAATGTGGTTTCTCGGTGATAACAGCATAAATGAAATGTCTTGTGATCGAGGAGAACAGAGCTAGATGTCACATTTTTAAGTCCAGTGAATATTTAAGGTTATTTTAAATCAACTTCTGTATAGGCACCAGTAAGTTACTCAAAAAAGTAATCCACTACAAATTACTTATTACTCCTCTAAAATTGCAATACAGTTATTTTACCAATTCATAAAAGTAATCACATTACTGATTACTTTATTTTTAAGTTACTTTCTAAAACACTTTTCATAGAAAATGTTTTGTTTTTCTGCTCAACGAATTCTAAATAATGTCTCTACATCCTTCGTGTATGTCGCACACAAATCACACAGCACCACATGTTTCTCTTTTACAAATGCCTTACTCCCTGTCACAGAAATAGGTGTACATATATTAACATAATTCATGTTTTAAATGTATTCTACATAATATTATTTTAGAAATATGTGTAACCTAATGTACTAATGTACATGATATAAAGTAACTAACTGAATTTAAAGGAATGTTCTGGGTTCAGTACAAGTTAAGCTCAATCGAAAGCATTTGTGGCATAATGTTGATTACCACAAAAATTAATTTAGACTCATCCCTCCTTTTCTTAAAAAAATAAATAAAAATAATAATAATAATAATAATACAATTTAGGTTACACTGAGGCACTTACAATGGAAGTGAATGTGGCCAGTTGATGTAATGTCAGTAAACCCTAAAAACCTTAAAACGACTGTAAAAATAATGATTTAAACAACTTTACAGCTCAAAGAATACATAAGTTTTAACAGAAGAATTAATGTAAGTGCTTTTATAAAATTATAAGTTTCACATTTCTTTGTTTAAACCCTTCAAAAAATTGGCCTCATTCGCTTCCATTTTAAGTGCTTCACTGTAACCTCGATTTTTGCTTTTTTTTAAAGAACAGGAGTGACGAGTCAAAACACATTTTTGTGGTAATCAGCATTATGCCGATTGTTGTCAACTGAGCTCAACTTGTACCCAACCCTATTCCTTTAACTTTTATTAACTTCACCCAAATATTAGTGAACTTAGCACAACTGAAAGCGCTATAAGTTACCTTGATGTAGGACAACTGACAATCATGAGTCGCCATGTACTAAAAGCCATTCCACCAGCAAGGTACGGTTTGCTAACCGTGCCGAGAATTCCGTGCTAAGAACGATTAATAATCGTGCCATGCCAAACTGTGCTCATGTGGAAATGCTACAGTAACCATTCTGTACAGTGCTCAGGACCATTCAGCCCGATGGTGGAAAAGCAGCTATAGTCTTGTGACTTCCCCATGTGATAAATGTAGCCCTGGTCCTCCTTATTGCCCAAAGGGGCCACACACATACACAAAGGTTCCTATTTTATTCTAATGAAACATACAGGTTTCATACTGTTTTAATGGAAGCAATACTCATTTCATTTTACAGCCCACTGCAGTTTCACTGAATTATTGAGGAGTTAAGAACAAACATCCTGATTGTGCCATTGATCAAGGAATGAGCAACACTTCCTACGGGATAAGGCTTGTAATCTCTCAGCTGGATCAATACTGAGTCACAGTTTATTGCTAAAAGCAGTAATTGTGATTACTTCAGTTTGTTTCAATAAACAACATTTTATTCTCTTTTTGTTTTTAACACTTAAAAAACACATCCAGTTGCTGACATCCCCAACATCTCACCTTAGATCTTTTCAAAACAGATTTGTGAGTCTATCCAAGACAAATAACCAGAGTTGGAGAAGGTGAACCATGCTGTTTTGACACACTGTTAGAACATGATGTTACAGGGTCAGACACCTGACTTGGGAAAAAGGTCATCTGTTCATCATAGATCAAAGTGGAGGACAGCACCTCTCAAAACAGTGGCAGAGAGAGGGCAGGAGGAGAGAAAATGAAATCTTCACAATGGGACTGATGGACATGTGGCTCAAATACACCCTCCTGTGAGCTGTAGGGAGGGTGGGTGTCCTGCTGGCAGATGTCCCTTCTAGTTTTAGATGCTGGTTGACAAGCTTTGCTATGAGGTGGGGAAGACCAAAGAGGTCTGGGTATTGAGACAGACTTGGCTCCTTAATGTTTGCCTTGACATTGATGTAGAACAACAAAAACGAGAAGAAAGAGACAAATCTGAAATGCATGAAACTTAAAAAAAAGCATGCCACAGACAGACAGACAGACAGACAGACAGACAGACAGATAGATAGATAGATAGATAGATAGATAGATAGATAGATAGATAGAAAAGAAAGAGGGACGGACGGACGGACGGACGGACGGACGGACGGACAGACAGACAGACAGACAGATAGATAGATAGATAGATAGATAGACAGAAAAGAGTGATAGACAGACAGACAGACAGACAGACAGATAGACAGATAGATAGATAGATAGATAGATAGATAGATAGATAGATAGATAGATAGATAGATAGATAGATAGATAGAAAAGAAAGAGTGACGGACGGACGGACGGACAGATAGATAGATAGATAGATAGATAGATAGATAGATAGATAGATAGATAGATAGATAGATAGACAGAAAAGTAAGAGTGACAGACAGACAGACAGACAGACAGACAGACAGACAGATAGATAGATAGATAGATAGATAGATAGATAGATAGATAGATAGATTTTTAATTGTTATTCAAGTTACACTTTTATGCTTCTATGAATAAATGCTTCTATGTACTGCAACACTCATTTGCACATGCTTGTCAAAACACACATGCATTTTGACAGCTTGTGCATATGAGTGTTGCACATTTCCATAAATATTTTTTTTTTACTTTGTTGCTTTACAACTGTATTTTGTTTAATAGTATAACATATCCGTTTGGTCTTGACCTCAGTGAGCAAACCCTCTCCATCCCATTCAGTGAGGACCAATGCAAGGATGTCACAGGCAGACCTTGGCTTGCTTTTGATTTATGTTGCTCTAAAAGTAAAAATCAAAGATCCTCTCTTATGCAGCACTGTGGCAGTCGGATGATATATGATGCAGCCGAGCAATTAAATGAGAGCACTATGTCTCTGCCTGAGCTTTAATGGCATGGTCAGGACTCTGACCCTACATCTGAATGAGTTTACAGTACTTAAAAAGACATTCTCAGACAGTGCTGATTTGTAAAAAAAATGCTTAAGGGTGAGCTTAATAATTTGCTCATTCAGTGGGGTTACTTGTAAGACTGTTTGCAGGAAAGAAAATACAATAGAAAAACAGACAAATGCACCGCAAACTGTTCTTTTATTGTCTTTTCTTTTTTACTATTGGACCTAAAGGAGCAGAAACAGAATCTGCTGTTGGAGCCTTGCCGAGTAATTAACTGGACTAAAAAACAACAACAAAAACAACAACAAATAATACAAGGTTGTTTCTGGTGTCATCATTATTTAATCTAACGATTAGGTAACACTTTGCAATAAGGTTCCATTTGTTAACATTAGTTAACAAAATTAGTTAACATGAACTAACAATGAACAATACTTATTAAGCATATATTAATCTTAGTTAATGTTCATTTGAACAGTTGTATTTGTTAATATTAGTTAATGCACCATGAACTAACATGAACTAACAATGAACAATAGTTTTTTTATTAACTAACATTAACAAAGATTAATAAATTGTGAAACAATTATATAATTATATTTGATTTATTTAAAAATAATGCACACTCGAGGTGGTAATGCGGTCACAACGCGCAGTGGAGTTGCACCTTGGGTGTGCATTATTTTTCAATAATTCATTGGGCCGGAGTCGATTATTCCACTTATACCATGGTTAACACACCTTAAGACATCGTTTGGGGTTTTATCTCAAGACATTTTCTGGTTTTCGTCCCTAAAACACTCTTGTGAGTGGAACTACTTTAGTCCACCACGGATTCAGCGTCTTGCTCTGATACAGCTCAAGCCTTCATTGCAAGTTCGAAAACGTCACTTTAGAACTAGCAACGGAGGATAGAGAGGCTCGTACTGCTTTACTGGAGCACTTACTGGAGTAATGAGGTAGTGCGTTTGTGCGTGTGTGAGTTTGTTTTTGAGGGATCAAAAGAGAGATACTCAGAAACTGAGAGAGATCGCCTGTGGGATTACCTTTATTTGTTGTAGCTCTCGTCAGAAGGAACATCGCTTCAAAATCGCCAAGATGTACACTGCCGTTCAAAAGTTTGGGGTCTCTTGACTGAAATTTTTCTCATTATCTTAAAAATCTTTTGATCTGAAGGCGTATGCTTAAATGTTTGAAATTAGTTTTGTAGACAAAAATATAATTGTGCCACCATATTAATTTATTTCATTACAAAACTACAATTTAATAAAAATAATTTAAAAAAAAGGTTTTTGCGGCTCTATTTGTTGGTCGTGAAAGGAGTCTCAATGTGTGTGTGTGTGTGTGTGTGTGTGTGTGTGTGTGTGTGTGTGTGTGTGTGTGTGTGTGTGTGTAAGTGCGGGGGAGATGAAGGAGCTTTTCAACCAAAATTTAAATAAATGTAGGATATTATAGACATTGTTTGAGGTTCTTAACTGATTTACTTTAACCAATGTCTTTGTGGTAGCATGTACGGTGTATGTGTGGGTGGGTGGGTGAGATGAGATGAGATGAGATGAGTGCGAAAGAGAGAGAAAGAAAGAGAGTGAGCCCAAGGATGCTTTTCAATTGAAACTGAAATCAATTTAGGATATTATAGACATTGTTTGTCATTCTTATCTGATGTACTTAACCAATGTCTTAATTGGTTATTTTGCTGTGGTAGCCTGTAGGGCTCTTTGAAATAACTGAAATAATTTGGCGAAGTGATATGGAACCCTTATGCGGTCAAGACCTGGAACTACTTCATAGCTGTGCGTTTACTTGAAAATAATTGCACACCTTAGAACGTCCATCAACCAATCAGAATCAAGCATTCAACAGACCCGTGGTATAATCAGTTATTATTCTAAACTAAATTGTCAAAATATACAATTACATAAAATATTTGATTTCATATTTGACTTTAAACATCAGAAATAAATGACTAAGTATGATATGATACCACATGTATTGTATACATTCTGTAAAAAGCGGATGACACCTGGGACAAGTTTACTCCAGGGGGCTTCTGGCCCCAGGTGGCGGGTCATCTTGCCCCAGCAGTGGGATAAGATGGTCCCTTTACATAATTTTTAATTTTGTGCATTGACAACAAAATTAGCAAATGTTTCTATTTATCTTCGGTGATGCATCATCATCATCCTGTACATATATCTATAAATGCACACTGACCTTAAGGAGGGCGTCTTCCCCCAAACATAAGTCAAACTGATGTCTTTGACCATTGCGTGACGTCTCGCTGTTTTGTCAACGACATGAGCGTTGCGTTTTTAAGACGGTGTGGCGAATTAAAAATAGTTGAACCTTTTTAAAACTCGTCTCAAAACCCAATCGTCCGTCTAGCTGTTTTTGAACGCAGGAACGCGTATTGTGTGAACGCCCCCTCACTCTCTGCGTTCGGGGAGAAGCCGTGCACTTTTGAGTGACGTGACAAACTCGTAGCGAGCGACTAGGCGTTTGCTGTTGTGCCGCGGCACGCAGTTCTCATCATCACTCCAGCGGACGGGCTCTAAACAAAGAATACTGAAGACGGAGCATCTGATCTTTCTCGAATGCCGACTGTGTAGTGGCGTAGCTTTCAGAAAGGTGACACGGCTGACTGGGAGCATATAGTTGAACATCGTACATCAGATCCGCGTTCATAGATATAGCCTATATTTGTGCAAGAATGCCGAGAAGAAAACAGCAGGCGCCGAAACGTGCTTCAGGTAAGTAAGTTTGTAACATCCGAACAGTTGAATAGATTGTATTAGATGATTGTAGGCTACTCGTTAGTATTTTTCTTCCTCTTGTGGGATTTCTACCTTTAAATCATTATTTACACCTCGTTTGCATTATATTTAAATAAAAGGGCCAATATCTTGGGATAACTGCTTGTAATTGCCTGTATTTTAATAGTTAACACGTTTTCTTACTACTCATTTGAGTTATACTCGTCTTTAGTTCATGTGGTAGAACTGTGAAACACTCCTAACTTCTTTAAAGAGGTGGAAAACATTGAAACCACCTTCATTTTAACTAAAACGTCATCTGTCTGCTTAATAGAATAGATCCAAACCTATTATTTGAAAGAGGAGGAGTTATTGGGCGTTTTATACATTTATAGCAGAGCTCTTTGTAGTAGAGATACAAAGCCATTATTATATGTGTGTGTGTTTGAGGGAGAGATGATGTGGAGTTTAATGGAGGGGTATGGCTTGCTCTGTTAGACTGGCCTGTCAGAACAGCTTTGTCTCATGTTGGATTTAATTGTTATCCTTGTGACAGCCTCATCCATCAAAGGCTTTAATGGTCAATCAGAGCAAGGCCATGTGAGTGCTCTCCTTCTTTTTCCCACAAGCCTGCCTGGGCTTTTATTTCATCAGTATGCTCCACCAATCTACACTCATGCTCATGGACGTGCTATAGACAGAGTGGTGACTGTGGTTACAAGTATGAGTTTATGGTTTACAGGTATGAAGACATTTGGTGATGTGGTTGACACTTGATATTTGGAGGGTATATTACAATACATTAAACTTAATCACTAGCCTGGTCTTTAAGTGTTGATAAGCGGTTTCATAGTAAGTAGTCTTTAGCAATACACTTAGTTCACCCATTTACTCACCCTCATGCCATCTAAGACGTGTGAATTTCTTTCTTCTGCAAAACACAATTGAAGATTTTTAGAAGAATATCTCAGCTCTGTTGGTCCAAACAATGCAAGTGAGTGGTGACCAGAACTCCGAAGGTCCAACAAGGACATAAAAGCAATCCATACGACTCCAGTGGTTAAATCTATATCTTGAGAAGCGAGATGATAGGCGTGGGTGAGAAACAGATCAATATTTAAGACATTTTTTATTGTAAATCTACACTTTCACTTCCACATTCAGCCACCTACTGGTTGGGGCTGATCAAAGGTGGAGATTTAAAGTAAAAATTTACTTAAATATTGATCTGTTTCTCACCCTCACCTATCATATTGCTTCAGAAGATTTGGATTCTTCTAAAAATCTTTGTGTGTGTTCTTTAGATGAAAGAAATGCTTACACATCTGGGAAGGCATGAGGGTGGGTAAATGATGAGAGAATTTTCATTTTTAAGTGAGCCAACACTTTAAGGTTCATGCAGATCTCTAAAAGGTAATATTTAGCATTGGCTAATTTGAGCACATTTAATTAGCTGTAAACTTGATGGATTCCTGACAGGTGTAATGATTGGAGATGACAAGCTATGCGTCTGTCACCAAGTCATTTTAGGTTTGTGCTTCCTTGATGTAATCAAGTTGATATTAGCCACTCCTGCTGGCCTTTACTATCGCCTTAACCCAATTTAGCACCTTTATGTGACAAATTAGGTTTTGGTGCCTGTCTGGAATCTAGATGATCCAAACCATTATTATAAGGAGACAAACATGTGGAACCACCTATGATCTTTCTGAAGAAATTGATGTTTTCATCTGTCTTTTAGGATTTGAACCATATTTGGAATGACAGATAAGACATCAAATCTATTTTGAGAGTTGTACTTTGCTTCAACTCTGTAAGTTAGATCTGTCTCTGTCTGTGTGTGGGTAGATAATGTGAGTTAATCGGACATGCCTCTGCAGATCCTATGGGTCATCCTGGCCAAAACCTTCTCACAAACGTCTCAGGCTCCCACACAACTTTTGGGCGCAACTCCAGGCCCTGCAATTTCTCTCTCTCTCTCTCTCTCTCTCTCTCTCTCTGAGGGTCAAATCAGTAGATGTCAGATCTAAGGTGTGAGGCAGGTCATCCAGACAAGAGGCCATCAGTCATGCATGGATGTGTCGCAGGAGCCGGGTTTGATGGTGGCAGAGATGAAAGGGCAGGAAACCATAGAGGCCCACCATTCCCTAATCCAAAACAGTGTCAACATACCTCTCAAGCCAGGCATGCCTGTAATCACTGCCAATGGCTTGAAACGGCTGGATCCTCATTGATTTGTACAGTGGCTGAACTGTCTTTTGGACAAAAGATTAACCTAATCTTACACATGCCTGCATGCACATTTCACACACAGTGATAGGTTGGTGGGTCAGGTGTTATTAATTGATAATGTGTATTCTATATCCTAAATTTTAAACAGTCATGGGGAGTTTGTGGTTTACTTCGGAACGGTTTATGATACAAGATCCTCAATTATGTTCTTACAGTGTTGATGTTCTGACATTCTTAGGGACCATTCGTGCCGAATGTGAAAGGCACGCAATGGTCAAAAACATCCATCTATGCATGCTTACATAGGAAAACAATTGGAAAAACAGCACTGATGGACACAAAAACCCGGTGTGAAGGGACCCTTAAGCATCAGTTTGTTCCCATTGTGATTGACAGATATTTGTGGTTTATACAAATCTATAAAAGCCAAAAGTGATATGCAACTCTTAACTCAAACAAAATTTAGTGACTTCTCATTTTTTTTAAATATTCCATTTGGTCTTTAAAATTGCCTATTTATTTATTAAATTTTTTACCTAAAGGAATATTCTGGGTTTAAAACAGGTTGAGCTCAGTCGACAGCATTTGTGGCATAATGTTGATTATCACAAAATGTAATTTTGACTTGTCCTTCCTTTTCTTAAAAAAATAAAAATAAACAAATAAATAAAAAATCTGGGTTGTAGTGAGGCACTTACAATGAAAGTGAATGGGGCCAATCTGTAAACATTAATATACTCACTGTTTCAAAAGTATTGCCACAAAACATAAACAGTATGTGTGTTAATATGATTTTAGTGTGATAAAATTGCTTGCTTACCTTTTCTGTGTAAAGTTATTTGCAATTTTACAACTTCATTGCCGTCACGATGTGACACCGAAAACCCTGTAATCCTGGTAGACGATTTAAACAACTTTACAGCTCAAATAAAACACAAGTTTTAACAGAGGAATTAAGGTATGTGCTTTTTTAACGATACACATTTCTACCATTGTGCCACAAATGCTGTTGATTGCACTTGTATTGAACCCAGAATATTCCTTTAAATGGATTACTACCAAGCTAAACTTTCAAATTCATAACTGACTAAATAAGTAGATGCTTCATACTATCCTAACTCTCAAACAAAGTGCTGCTCTTTGTGGTTGTAAACTTATATGAATGTTACTCTGGTGTGTTCACAATGAAGACATCAATCTTCTGTTAAGAAGTGGAGAATCCATCTCCTTTCTCATGGGAGGTGGCTTTTAGCTTGTGGTCCATTTTAGAAAAATTAGTCAGTCTGGTCCTTGGGGGTCCAGAAACCAAACCCTGGTGGAGAAGATCAGCACAATGCCAAACCGTCAATTACCCTTTCAACAGAGCCGTTAATCACACTGCCACCCTTTACTTCTGGCATCCTGACACATGTCATCTATCATGTAGGCTTTCCGAGACGCAGAGGGAGGAGAGAAAGAGGAGAAATATTGTTCAGATTTTGACAGATAAGGGAGAAAATTGGGAAGAAGTCGACAGAGATGCAGGTCAAATGTTTAAAAGGAAAACAGGGCTGGTGCTGGAAAAGGTTTGCCATGAAACTAATGGAAAGAGACATAGGCGAGAGAATTCAACAAAATGTCACACTGCTGAGTTAAGCTGTTAAGTCATTAAGTCACTGAAAGCCATATTTAGGTTGAGACCTCAGCTGATGACAGATTGAGATTTATTAAGTGTTGAGCAAGTAAAACGGTAAATGTGTTCTAATTTAGGCTAATGCATGCTAATTTCTACCTTAGTGAGATGTTGTAGTGAGTGAATTAGTATTAGGAAAGTCTCTTTGCTCTGCACATTTCAAATTGTATAACCTTCTAAACTTGAGATGGATTGCAATGGTCAGTTAGTTGTTTAAAAACCGACTAGTTGATTAGTGAGGTTGAGTAGTGTTATATTTATATAAATTAAGGCTGTCAATTTTTAATTGTGAAAAAAATTGTGTTAAAAAAAATTTGCGCAAGTAATCACACCAATGTAAAAAGAAACGGAGCAATTCAAGCTTGAAGTGCCACCTCCATGTCAGTAAACGCAGTTCCAGCTGTACGGATCTTATTCACAGCAGCGCCATCTTTGATTTTTGATGTGAATGACAACAAAGCTGTGAGGGATAGACTTACAATCTCTTCATGGGCTGTACTGCAGTGTAAAGAGTTTTTGGATCATTCCGCAGTCAAAACATTGAAAAAATATCTTTCCAAGAACATTCAGTAAACAAAAACTCCAGACAACATGAATTGAAAATCAGATGTGATCTAGGAACTTTATACCGTTTGTGAAGAGATGGTAAGTCTATCCCTCACAGCCTTGTTTCATTCCCATTAGAAATCAAAGATGGCACTATGTGAATAGACAGTGACTCTCAGCAGTGTAGACAACAAACCAACAGCTGATCAAAGGCAGCCAAACGGAGCACAACAGAATGCAGGGTACTTGAGACGCGTTTTTTAAAATTTCAAACTACATTTAACTTGACACAGCATCCTAAAACCACAGCATTTATGGCTAGAGACACTGAAAACCAGTGAAACGCAACCGCAGTGTGATGCACCAAAAGCGTCCTTCTGACTTACAATATGTACAGATGGGCCATAAGAATGTGTCCTTTGAGAACAGCCCAAGTCTACCTTGGACAGATTGACAAACTCAATTGCAAAAATGGATTGCTGTGGACAGTAGGCCAGTGTTAGGCTTATGTTCAATGGTATGTAAATAAATCAAACAATATATTGACTTCTGAAGGCACCTTTTGTATTGTTTAATAATGGTTAACTTGTCTGCCACAATAATGTCAATGTCTTTGAATGTTGCATCTTGCATACTCCTCTGTAAAGCACCACTGCTTACAGCCATACACTTTCAGAAGAAGGTCTTTGGCAGTTGTGTCACAAGTTGTCAAAAATTGTTTTTAGTGTGTCCCGTAATGAGCATCACATTTTTAAGACTTACAACTTTTAAAAACGCGTCTTGGGACATTGCATTCCATCTAACCGTTTTTGAACACAAGAATACATCTTACGTAAATTCCCCCTAAGAAACGTGACAAATCGAGGTCCAGTGAACTCCTTAAACCGATTAGCCTGTCTGGTGAATGTTTGAAAATGTTGCTTTGCACATTTCTATGCTAAACCATGTTTTTAAATCAATCAAGCAAGCAATCAGTCAACCATCAACATTGTGTTTGTCAGAAATTCTCGTTTTTGTGTGCATCTGTCTTTGTGTGTGGGTGTGCACACATTTGTACATGCTCACATCTGCGCATTCCTGTCCGAGCTTAAAATGACATGCATCACTCAAGCTCAGCTGGCCTGTAAATGAACTCTAGCTTTCTCTCCCACAGCTCTACCCCTGCCCCGTGATGGATGCTCCTTTAAAGAAAGAGATTAATGAGAGGTAGGCGGTTTAGGGGACCATTTATCACAGTGAATATTATTTGGACGGCTGCGTAAGCCTGTAACCTGATAGTTAGAGAGGCATAGACAGAGAAAAGGATCTTAGATGTCCTCTCTATGATGGATAGCTTTGCTTTCTCTCTGTGTTTGTTACGAGACACCAGCTGTCCACCGGGTGGTCATTGTCGGACAAGATTGGGAGTTTGGTATTGCATCCCCCCAACTAACCCTTCTAATATTCTCGGTGAACTCAACTCCTAGTTACCGGAAGCTTATTAAGGGAGGGTAACATGGGGACAAAGCCTTGCTTGAAAGGGTGGGATTGATTTTTTTTTTTTTCTTCCTTTTCTAATGTTGGTTTTTGCCCCCTACCTTCCCCACCTTTTCCCTGCAGAGCAGAATTATGAGTGCCATCCATCTCACTGAGTTCTTTGATGCTGGGCCATCGTCTCAGCAGCTGCTGGCTTAGATACACATAGAATTGTTGCCAATCACTCTTGGCAGCTGAGGCACATCAGACACACTGTTGTCAAGGGGAAAAGGAATCAAAGGCACACAGAGTGATAATTAGAGAGATATCTGCCCTGAAAGGATGTTTTTGGTCTATGGAATTCCAGTCAGCAGAGACTATTTGACTTTCAGCATTTACTGTAAATAATCAGTTTTATGTTTTTCCAGCAGAGAAAGAGAAACATTATAAAGAGGTTACAGGACCCAAAACAACATTTAATGGCCACAGTGATTTTTCTTTCTTAATTTAAAGACTGCCCACTTCGATTGGAAAGATTCACTCTTTGCTCGCTTCATTTGCAGTGAAGAATAGGCTATTTTTGGCATGGGGACACTATCTTAACATGCTGTTTGAATGTTGGAGTTTTGATCAAAGGCTTGTGTGTTGGATATTAGCATGGCCTCAAGCAAGAACAATTCTCACAGTTAGCCTCAATCTGTATCTCACTAGGAGGTTCTGGGTGACTCATGTGAGATGTAAAAGTACAATATTTACAGAAAGAAGCCTTCAATTTAAGAATCCTTAAATTTAGCAACCACTTTCATGTCTGTACAAATGCATGTCATAATACATTTATAGGGTGTCACTACAGAGTACAAGTTGAATATCTGGGTGATATTTTATCCCAATGTCAGAAGAAAGAAATAAGTAATAATTATAAATTATTTTGCTATAAGAAAAATCCTATCCGTAGGACCATTTTAAGATTTTTTAAATTTTTTTTTTTTTGTTTTTTTTTCATTTTGTATTTTAACATTATTTTAATAACAATTAAGGACATTTTCCTGTCAAATTCTTGTTACTGTAATGCTGAAAAAAAATGTGTGTATTTAAATATAAAAATGTATTACTGTATGTTTTTAATAATAATAATGCAGTACAGAAGAATACTGCATTACAGTTTTACAGTTGCTGCAGTACAGTGTTACAGTTGCTACGCATTACAGAAATGAGAATCACCACTGAAAATGAGTATTACAAAAAAAGAAAAAAACATAAAAATGCCCAGGCCCATTGGAGTAATGAGAATTTGCAGTTTAATTGTTATGAAAATTTCAATGAAAAAAAAAAAAAGTTTATTTTGATTTTTTTGGTGTTATTGTGACATTCACCCAACAAGATCTCTGTATGTAAGATAATTGATTTCTGATTTTCGCTTGCTGATAGACACAGAATTTTTTTACAATTTAGAAACAGTCAAAATATTTAAGTCACTTTTAGTACAAGGCAGGTATGATTGGATAGAGGATGAGATGCACATTCACAAATATACAGCTACCATAATCATGTGGCTAACCTTTCTGCTGTTTTACGGTAATCAAATATGCATACACAATATACAGACTCTATACTTTGTAGTTGATGCTCAGATTTAAATGTGATCTTTGCGGTTTCTGTCTGTGATGTGAGGGGGTTAATGACTGGTCATGTTGAGACAGATATACTAGTTACATAAATCAAACAATGTGGGTGCCACTAAAGTCTCCTGGCTTTTTGTTCTGCTAGAGCTTATTGCACATGTCACATTTTATTAGCTTAATAAATCACCTTGGCTGTCAATCAAGCCTTTGAGAATAATTTGTTATGGTAGTTGCCTCCTGAGATGGATTATAAATCATTCAAGGTTAAAGATTGTGTTCAAATGTGGTGGGACAGGGTTTTGACACACACAGATACAAATTCGAGTTTATGGTGTCTTCTTAGGTGTCTTAGGTGCATGTCTTCTGAACTCACCCACACCCTGGATTTTTATGAAGTCAGACATGAATATATCTGGCTGCATGACATGCTGATGTTACAAGTAGAAAATATAAATTGAGTGGGTTAAAGTTGACATACTTTTGGGGTTGTTTCTTTGATATCTATTTTATATATCGCTTGGTTTAAAATAATGTTTTAAAAACAGTTACAGTTTTAGTCTTCAGGATGTGTTGTTCGAAAAAAGCAATTTGTGAATGTGGACCCTCGGTTTGTTAACGTAATTGTCTCCTGTATATGAGAGGATAGGAAAATGATCATGTCATTGTAGTTACACCTGGGTCACCCTCTTTTTGAGCTGCTTTGAAGTTCATGCCAAATCAGCCTGTACAAATGACATCTTTTGATCAAGGCTGTCGGGAACGATCATAGGAGATTGGCAAGTAATGGATACCTAGTGACAATCCAAATCTACAGAGTGGATAAGACTGGCCTGCACCTGCCAGTTATCCTTTAGAGTCCCCAATCCCACAGGCCGCCTGGCTGACAGCCAGTGAGAGGCTAAATGAGGGAAGCGCAGGCCTGTGAGATTGTGTATTATCATTCGAAATGAGAGCTATTTGTGCTTTAACACTCCTTGTCAAGTCTGTAGTAGATCTTGAACAATAGAGAAAGGAGTTAGGGGCTGTTCATTCACTCGATAGTGAATATTTCTTCAATAGTTTTTCTATGTAAACATGCACCAGGCTGTTGCGCTGCCTCATGCAGAAGTGCTTTGCTTTTAAGATGCCATGTCAAGTTAAAAAGAACTTCCATATGAACTTATGAACTTTTTCCATAAGCACTTAACCAGCCAAAAAAAAAAAAAAAATCTTGTTGCACTTTACTCTGTTTAGAATGCTACTGTTCTGATGCTAGTGAAACTTTGTAATATGGCACTTTTCGTACCACTGTCTACTTAAGATGATTTGCTTATGTTTTCCTCTTTTGTAAGTCGATTTGGATAAAATCATCTGCCAAATGAATAAATGTAAATGTAAATGTTAAATATAGCAGCAAGCAGCAATGTTGGGTCCACACAAAGCCAATATTCACTTAAGGCAGAAGTACAACTTTAAGACTAGGCTGGGAGGGATTAACAACTATAAACATAGCTAAAGACACACACCAAATTTGGAGTCAGCTGCCTGCTAAGATAGCATACCCTAAAGTGAAACCAGAAGAAAAAGAATTATTCTTCTAGGCTAAATGGTTCAAAAGTTATCAGAAAAAAGAAAAGTGAAATTTTGAACTGGTGGTGGTGCTAGAGGCTTGTTCTGGGTGACCCCATGGTTGGTCAGAGGACTATTGAGACCCACCCCAATAAGTGTGCTGAATTTTACAACTCCCCTCCAAACGGTTCTAGGGGCTGCTATAGACTTCACTGAAAGAGGAATAATAATAGTAATAATAATAGTAAAACTAACAGATACAGTAGGTGCTTTTTCTGGGTGTGGCCCCTAAAAACATGTCTCAACACACAGGGATCCTGTTCTATTTGTTGTGCAGAATCTAGCTTTTTAGCGCAATAATAATACATTTGGTCTGAATAGCCTCTTATCGTGCTAACATGCACTTGAATCGCACATGCATCAGCACACCATGTTTGGTTGTAATTCAAGGCCTGCTGTATTTACAAGCATCTTACATGTAAAATGTTTTCTATTTGACATGAGCAACATAATCACAAATGTGCTCACAAACAAGAGTGAATAGAATTGAACAAAGTGGGGGGGGGGGGGCGCTATGGCTTTCAAGGGGGCATTTGTTCCACTTACGGAGTCAGAGTGACAGTGTCAAACTAGCAGGGGACAGGCTGTCAGGAGATGGGATCGTCAGTCCCAGAGGATGGTGGTGGATGGGCTCTTTTGAGGGTGTGAGGGCAGCTGGCAGGGAGAAGGGCGACCATGTCCCCTTGGATTTGTCATATGGAGGTGCTCGACCAGACACCTTTCTTGCAACACGTCACCTGTCCATGGTGAACGGTCGTCAGGTGGGATTCAAAGTGACAGGTGGCTTATGTGCCGCCATCTTATGTCATTCCCCTTATCCTCTCAATCTATCTGTCCACCTTTTCCTTCTACTTATTTGTCTCTTCATATCTGCACAGGTGTGTCGAAATGTGGACATGTGAAGAGGTTGGCCAAATGGTAGCAGGTGCATCGTGTAAATAGCTTTATTACGTATATGCTAAACATCAAACTATCAGATGAAGAGCCTCTGATGCTCACTTGACTAGACTAAACTTGTCTGTTGGAAAAGATCTGGTTTCTTGGTTCCAAGTATTAAAAAAATGTCTGATTTATAGATGTAAGAACACCATTTTTGTTTACCACTTTAGTGGTGCTTATGTTGGATTTTAACATTTGTCTCTTTTCCCCCTCTAGCTTATGATTCAGAGAATGTTAAGGAGACCACCACACAGATTGATGGCATTGGAAATGATTACTCAGTGACCAAGAAAAAAAAACAGGGTACAAATGACTTGGAACAAGAAGTCAAAAGTCCAGTGGATGAACAAGATTCTACTACTGCTGAGCTCTCAGGTCATGATGTTGACAGTGAATCTCACATAAGTGAATATAGTGACCCCACATCAGATGCTGAGAGCACCTCGGTCAAAAATCAGGAGGACACCACCAGAGACATCTTAAAAGATAGCTCTGAGGACTCAGTATGTAGTTCAGATAGCCTAGAACAGATGAAGGCTATTTACAAAAGCTTCCTCAATAATCCTTACTGGTCCTTGCTGAGCTTGAATTCATCTCAACCATATGCAGAGGAACAGCCTGCCAATAGCAGCGGTAGTAGTAGCAACAATAGTAGTCCTGGTCGCAACTCCAGTGACTGGCACCAATCTGCTATTGCAAAGACATTCCAACACATGTCTCAGAAACAACCAATTGCACTTGAGCCAAGTCTTTTCTCCACTGTCCAGCTCTACCGCCAAAACACTAAACTCTATGGATCCATCTTCACCGGTGCCAGCAAGTTCCACTGCAAAAGCTGTAGTGCATCATATGACACTCTACTTGATCTCACCATTCACATGAACGAAACAGACCATTACCGTGATGACAACCATGAAAGTGCTAGCAAGGGCGCCAAGTCCTGGTCCAAGCCACGTAAGCGCTCTATTTTGGAGATGGAGGGCAAGGAAGATGCTCAGAAAGTCCTACGTTGTATGTACTGTGGGCACTCCTTTGAATCCTTGCAAGACCTCAGCGTACACATGATAAAGACCAAGCACTACCAAAAAGTACCTCTGAGAGAACCTAGAACAGCAATTGCTGCTAAAGTTGTCTCTTCTTTCAGAAAGAGGGTTCCGGTGGAGTTGAATATTGGAAAATCTCTGCGCACCACAGAGCAGAGAAGTACCAATGGAGGACAAGCCAGTGATATTTTTCAGATGTGTTCTGAACACGCTTTTACCAACAAAGCAGACTTAATAAATCAGAAGGGCACTCGCCGAGGTATGCAACCAAAGTCACAGAACTTCACATGTATGGAGTGTGGAATTTCACATGACTCTTTGCAGCAATTGAGTGCTCACATGATGTTGACCGGTCACTTTGTCAGAGTCACTCAGTCATTGAAAAAGACAGACAAGCCCTTTTTAAAACACAAAGTATTGAATCCTCCAAAAAATAAGTGTGAGAGGGTTCAGTCTGGTATGCAAAGTTCCTCCCCTCTCTTAGCAACAAGAATCAAGGACCCATCTTCTTGTCCATCTCCAACAACCAGGGATGTCAAGAATAAGATTCAAGAAATAACATCCCTGAAAGACAACGATTGCAAGGAGTCTGCAAATGCGAGTGATGCCATGGAGAGATTTGGCATCTCATCAAAATGTGATTACCTTACTGAAGAGGATCTTAAAGAGAACCCTAAAATGGATTTTGATATTCTAAAATCATTGGAGAATACAGTCACTTTGGCCATTAACAAAGCACAGGGGGGTGCCCCGAGCTGGGGGGGTTACCAAAGTATTCATGCAGCTTATCAGTTACAAAACCATCTAAAACCTTCTCTGCACAACTCCTCTTTGAAACAGTCAGCCAATGGGCAAGAAGTCCTGTCTTTAGGCAAAAGTCCACTGGTCACTCCAAGCATTCCACCAAGTGCTCCCTCAACCACAGTTAATAACCATGAAGTAGATGAATTGGAGAAGGTTACAGATAATGTTGCAAATGTGGAGGAACAAATGAAATACTTTAATGGGCAGGGATCTGTGAAATGGAAATCACTGGAATCAAGCTCCCCAGTTGAGGTCACTGAGGGTAACACAGGTGAGAAGAATACTCCAAAGCACACTCAACACTCTCGAAAACCTCCAAATTCTATTTCAGATCTGTATGATAATACTTATCTACTATCTGCCCACCCTGAGCCCAAACAACCCTCTGTCAGTCCTTTAAGTGCCCTTCAGTCCGTTATGAATCTTCATCTGGGTAAAGCTGCCAAACCGGTGAGGCCTGTCCAGGACCCTATGAGAATGCTTCTCAGGATGAGCAACAGCATGGAGGAAAGGGCTGCACTGGCTGCTCCATCTGGACAATTGACGAAATTTAGCCAGTTACATTCTGACTGCCATGAAATTTACAGAGACCAACCAATAGACTTGTCCAAAGGAAAAACTGAAAATTGTCTTAAGGCTGCCACTCTTCCAGGCAAAGCATTGAGTTCCTCCACAACTGTGAGTGAATCAGCTGCTTCCAAAATATTTACACCAGTCAGTCCTTTGCATGAAAATGCTCTCTCGGACATATCAGACTTGCTGCGTAATCTGTCAGACTCTCAACTTCTAAAGCCTCCAACACTTTTATGTAGGACAGAGCAGTCAGAAATTGAGGGCTCTCATACTTCAGATGAGGAAGAGGATATGTCCATGGTGCACAAACGTAAAGGTAGGAAGTCACACTGGAAACCCCAGCATTTACTGATTTTGCAGGCTCAGTTCACTTCCTGCCTCAGGCAAGCAGCTGATGGAAAGTATGTGATATTAGACTTGAGCTCCCAGGAAAGGATAGTCATATCACATGTAACAGGTCTGTCTATGACAACCATTAGCCACTGGCTGGCCAATGTGAAATATCAGCTGAGACGAACAGGCAGAACAAAATTCATAAAGAACGTTGACACTGGGCACCCAGTTTTCTACTGTAGTGAATGTGCGACACAGTTCCAAGCTTGCTCAACATACATCTGTCACCTTGAGTCACACCTTGGGTTTAAAATGAAAGACTTGGCCAAGCTTACTTCTCCTCCTGAAAAATCTCTGCTTCCTTCTGTACCACCTGCTAGAAGAGGTCAAGAGCATCTGCTAACAGTGCCAGCACTGTAAAAATCCAGTATTTACGGTGTAATGCTAAAACATATATACCAGGATATTTATTGGATGTTGAGATTGCACAATAGTGTCATAATCTAAGGATTAATACGCAATTAGTTATGCATTTTTAATAAATTAATAAACACATTTGTCCTTAAGGGTCGGCTGAGCACTATGGTCATGGATGTTATCATTGTATTTTAACATTTAAAATATGTTCAGAGTTTTAAAGGTGGCTAATGCCAGACACTTGGTATAAGAAACCTATTATATGTAAATATATAGGCTTTAAAATTCTGTCTTAAATTGCTTTTCTTGCTATTTGGGTAAGCTTCTGTTCTTAAATGAAAAGACTATATTTGTACATAGATAAACTGTAATGTTATAAATCTCTCTCTCTCTCTCTCTCTCTCTCTCTCTCTCTCTCTCTCTCTCTCTCATGTCCCTGTGCCAATGGTTTGTTCATGCATAAAGAATTTGATTTATTTAAATTATATGATTAAAAAATGGATTAAAAGTCTTAAGGAAGTCTTAAAACTTTTTGTGTTGATACAAATCACAGATTTGCTTTTTTTTTTACATTCACATCACATCTGTTAAATTTAATTCTATCAAGATTCTTTAATCAGGCTGTTTAATTAGAAATTTTTGAAAAGCCTTGATTTAAACCATTTGTTGAATGTTAATACATTAAATGAGAAGGCATGCCATCTATATTGTTAAAAAGTAAATTCAGTATGTTCAGTATTTTCTTTATAGAAAAACAAAAACTGCTATCTCAAATCATTGGCCTCTATTAGACAGACATTCAGTGGAGCCTGATTTTCTGACTTCTTTCAGTTTGAATTTTTTTTAATTGATGTACTCCATGTAAAATCATTGATACCCTTATGTCAGTATTCAGTTAGTCATAAAAAAAAGTGTCAATAAAATAGTTTGTCATGGAGAGTGCATCGTTTGAACAGTCAAGTTTTAAAATGTTAAAATGATTAAAGGTTTAAAGGCATAAAATCTTAATTCCTCTTAAAGGGAGATCCATTAACTCTTAGATCACTGTTTTGACCAAGTGTTAATGGCTAAGGCATGATTGGGATGGTAAGGCTGTTTCAATGCAATATAGGCAGATACTGTAGAATAAAATACACATTGTTGTTTTACATATTCATTGCCTTTTTGTTTTGTGCCTTTGATACGATGAATTCAGTGGGGATAGTCACGCCTCAGTGGTAATAAAATAAGAGAGAGAAGTGCTCCCTGTCAGAGTCACACCAGCCTATGTCATCTCTCTAATGAATATCATCTAAATTGCTTTGTATATCTGAACAGTTTGGATGTCAATCTAATTTGAGTGCATGCAGTGATGGGATGGGGCACAGACTAATGAGAAGAGAGTTACGTTTGACACTGCAATAAGCTTCAACCTGATCAGACAAGTTTCAACAGGAATTCTGACACATATGCCATTTGAAAAAAAGTTAAGATATGAAAACAGTTTGCTTAGATTTGATATGAAACACAGTACAGATCGTACCAGCAACATTTTCATTATTTCTTGCCTCCTCTGATAAGTTGGTTGTTGTAATAAGAAAATAAATTATATGTAATCTAAAAAATAATTGATCATAAACATTTCAAAAAGTACAAATTAAATTTACACATGCTCTTGTTCCAAACTTGTATGGTTTTCTGTCTTCCGTGCAATGAAAATTAGTTGTTAGAATGACAGCCTCAGCCCCTTTCACTTTTATTGTATGGATAAAAGGTGCAATAAAAGTGAATGTGGACTGCCTATCTCCTTTTGAGTTCCAACAAAATATAAAATACATTTTGGGTGAGAAAATGATCAAAAATAAATTCTCATTTTTGGGTGAACTATCTCTTCAAGCTCTGTTGTTTAGAGATGTAATTTTCAGTGTTCCTCATAATTTTTCATGGATAAACTAAAAATAAATTGATTATTGGGCCAGCACAATCTTCATCTCATCATGGCCTCTTGGAAATCATGTTCACCCACTACTTCAGTGTCAGTTCCTATTGTGACCAGACTTAAGTTGACGTGACAGTTTGCGACAGCTCTGGAGCACTCATGGGACAAGTCAAGTCAAGTCACTTTTATTTGTATGGCGCTTTTCACAACACACATTGTATCAAAGCAGCTTTACAGAAAATCATGCTTTAACAGAAAATGAAACTGTACTATCTATAAAGTCTTAGTGTCATTGTAAATTGTGTATAAAAATAAATAGTTAAATAATAATTGTATTTAGAACTCAAGTGAGCAAGCTGAAGGCGACTGTGGCAAGGAACACAAAACTCCATAAGATGTTGGTAAATGGAGAAAAATAACCTTGGGAGAAACCAGGCTCACTGTGGGGGCCAGTTCACCTCTGGTTGCATCATGAATATAATGCCAATATTACTTATTTATGTGCAATGCAAGTCATGGTTTAAAATTTGAAAACTAAGTAAGTGTTAAGGGCCAGTGTTTAAACAAAGATTTTGTAAGAACTGTAAGATTAATGACTGATGTCTTTAAAGTCCATCCTGGATTAACTGCAGAAGTTCACATAGATGCATTGTCCTTTGTTAGTCGGATGATGAAGGCTTTTGTTTGCAATTAATTGATAGTCTATGTATTCCATTTCAAGAGTGTATTCCATCAATAAACAAAGGTGATGCAGGCAGAGATCAATGAGGTGCATTGCAGTTCAGCCAGAGGTCATTTCAGTGAGGTTTGGTGGGGTCCATCCTAAATCCAATGTTCAGGCAGTGGCATATGAAGTATCCGATGTCTTACAGTTGGAGTTGGCATCAGTTCATCCTCTGAAGTCCGTCTTAAAAGACAGAAGTGATGTCTGGCTAGCACCGGATGTAGTTTGTCGTCATCAGTCAGCGACATGTAACAGTGGAGTCTGACTCTAAGCAGGAACGGAGCTGGATCTGGCCAGCTCTGGTAACCTTGGGAGCCAGACATCACTTCAGTTTAGACAGGGAAACAAATAGAATAATATTAGTGTAGATGCCATTCAATTTATTACAGAGTTATAGATTATGATAAATATTTCTGAGAAATGTTTCTGGTTCTGGCAGACCTAACTAAAGCAGCCTAATTGTGAGTTGATGGATAAATCAGGTGTATGCCTGGTTAAACAGATGAGTCTTTAGTCTAGACTTAAACTCAGTGAGTGTGTCTGTGTCCCGAACAGTACAAGGAGTTAATAATATTAAGAAGTGGTTCTGAGGGGCCTGGGTAGCTCAGCGAGTAAAGACGCTGACTGCCACCCCTGGAATCACGAGTTTGAATCCAGGGCATGCTGAGTGACTCCAGCCAGGTCTCCTAAGCAACCAAATTGGCCCAGTTGCTACAGAGGGTAGAGTCACATGGGGTAACCTCCTCGTGGTCGCTATAATGTGGTTCTCGCTCTCGGTAGGGCGCGTGGTGAGTTGTGCGTGGATGCCGCAGAGAATAGCGTGAAGCCTCCATAGGCGCTATGTCTCTGCAGTAACATGCTCAACAAGCCATGTGGTGAGATGCTAGGATTGACGGTCTCAGACGTGGAGGCAACTGAGATTCGTCCTCCGCCACCTGGATTGAGGTGAGTCACTATGCCACCACAAGGGCTTAGAGCACATTGGGCATTCCAAATTGGGGAGAAAAGGGGAGGAAGATTACAGGGAATACCTCTTTTAAGAGCTTAGTTGGTATTGGATCTAAGATACATGTTGTGGCTTTTGATGTTTCGATAACTTTTGTTAGCTCTTCATGACCTATGGCAGTGAAGGATTGAAGTTGCTCGTGAGGAAAATTATGAGACACTGTTTTCTGAGGTACTGTGACAGTTGATTGCATAATTCTGATTTTATTTCTGATGATTTCTATTTTATCAGTAAAGTAATTCATGAAGTCATTACTATTGTGCTGCGACGGATTATCTGGTTCAGTCGAGGCTTTATTCCTAACCAATCTAGCCACAGTAATGAATAAACACCTAGGATTGTTGTGGCTATTTTCTATGAGTTTGTTAAAATATGCTGACCTGGCAGCTTTTAGTGCCTGTTTGTAGCTACAGACACTATTCTTCCATGCACCGCGAAATACCTTTAATTTTGTATTCTTCCCCTTGCGCTCCATTTTCCGAGCTGCTCTCTTGAGAGCATGAGTGTGATCATTGTACCATGGTGCGGGGCTTTTTTCTTTAATTTTCTTTAATCAAATGTAACATATGATTATGCCGATGAGTTGGTCCTGTCACATTTTGTCTGACTGCAAAAGACAGAAATGAGGCAGCTGCCCACATAGTCCACACTGACTGAATTATCCTCAGCACAAGGGCATGGGTAAAGGTCATTTTTCTCTTCTTAAAGAATGTTAAAGTGTTAGTTTACCCAAAAATGAAAATTCTGTTGCCATTTACCCATCCAAACCTATATGACTTTCTTTTTTCTGTGAAACACAAAAGGAGACATTAGGCAGAATGTTAGGGACTGACAGATTCAGTCACCATTTACTTTCATTAAATGGGAATAAGATGCAATGGAAGTGAATGGTGACTGAGACTGTCAGTCTCTAACATCTGCCTAATGTCTCCTTTTGTGTTCCGGGAAAAAGAAAGTCATACTGGTTTGAAACAACATGAGTAAATTTGAGAATTTATATTTTTGGGCAAACAGTCCCATTAAAATTGTTAAATAACCCAGTTGACTTGAAGTTTGGACAACATTTATCTTTATGTGTGATGTTTTTTATTATAATTTTTATTTAAATATAATTTTAATATGATATTTCTTCAATAATGGATGATCTTCAGTTAATAAAGAAAACAGCATTAAAAATAATTGTCCTAGCCATCCATCATATTCATTTCAATCTGCCCAATAAATAACTAAATTAAGAAAGTTGTCTCAAGTCCAAAATATTTAACAGCTGGACAGGGAATATTTTGTGCAGCTGCACTGCAATTCACTAGCATTTCCCCAGACAGCTGTCAAGAGCATTTTGGCATGATATCTTGACAGATTTGCAAAAGACACTCGTTTCAGGGCATTACACTATACATTGTTAATTTAATGCATGATGACATGACCAATTATAGTGAGCAACATGTTCAAATAGTATGTCAAAAGCTGTGTATCAATTCATTTGATTCCATCTCCCAACACCTTCAGTGATACCATAAGCAACGTTTCCAACTGGGAGAGAAATGCTGACCAAGTAAAAAGCTTGAGAGGAACACATTTGTTGATCATAGCTATATTTTGCAAGAAAAGAAAGGTCTAAACCAAGATCTGTTGATGTAAAAATGAATATATATATATATATATATATATATATATATGTATGTATGTATGTATGTATTTTTTTTTTTTTTTTTTTTTTTTTTATGTATCAAACAACCCCCAAGGACATCTCTTTATACTATATGTTTTTTAAACAGTTGTTGCTATTCTTTTCCTCTCTTCTGGACAGAATTTGAATACATTGCGTAATTATGTGAAGCTAATTCAAAATATCTTTTATTAAGGATGTAACCCTTAAACCCTGGCCTCATACAGAAACTTACTAAAATATACTAAAATATCTAAAACTTAAAATAAAAATAACGTCAATTTCAAAGATTACAAATGGAAGATATCTGGCAAAATATCTGTGACAAGGAGGAGGGTGTGGCGGGGCCGTGAGGGTACACGGCCAGCGCTGAAAGGGGAGCCAGAGACTCCAGTTCGAGAGAGTATTTCTAGTTACATGTACTTATTTATGTATGTATCTATACATAATGGTGTCCAAAAACTGAGACCACATTGAAAATCCAGGTAAACATGGAAATAAACAACGTTTTAGGATTTAAAGTTTAGGGACAGGGTTAGGGTTAGAAAATTATGTCATAGAGGAGGAAGAAATATTTAAGATATTGCATGATTTCTAGGGTCACTAATGAAACATAGGCAAATATGTGGCACTGACCATGAAAATGTATAAAATGGATCATTAGGCCTTGCACAAACTGGATTCCATGCTGACTTGAGTGTATGCTGTCATTAGAGCAGAAGAGAAACATATCTACATAATTATGACCATTTTTCACTTTTGAAACAAATTATCATGCTGATAATATTATTTGTAATGGAGAATTATGTGTTTTATTAGTAACGAATGCAATATAGAAGCATCATTATTGGTCTCAGACATGTGTGCTATAATTTGTTTATTTATCTTTTAACAAATAAAAAAGTTTTTTTTTTTTCTGAATATCTTCTGACTTTAAATGAACTCATTTTGAGCAGACACCTCTGACATGTCAAAATTTCAAAAGAGAAACTGAACATTGTAGCATGCCAGCTCCTACCACTGCTAGAGTTGTCTGATATGGTGGCATGACTTCTGACATCATGTATTCCGAATTATCTGACAAGACATCCACTCATGTTCTGTCGAGGTCATTCGAAATGTGGTAGTGGTCTTGTCCCTGTCCATCATCCATCTCCGCACGTCTCAGCCGTATGCATAGGTGGCGTTTAGATGTGACATCCCAGAAATGCATGAGCTGAGCGCTTCACCGACCTCCTGGGCCGTGCTGGCCGTCCAGAGATGGCAGGGGACACGATTCAGTGTGACACTCCTGGTTGGAGCTGCCAAACTGCCACTTCCTGTCCTCTTTATTCACACATTGAGGGAGTTACAGTGTTTTGAAAATCACAGTTCAGACATCTGTCTGCTTGTCTGGCCTTTCTCTTTGAATGACATGATCAAGTTGGGCCACCTCTCATTCTACGTCACTGCCAGCTCTCATTTGCAGCTGAGATACCAGCCATGTGCTACTGTACCTACTGAATAATACTGACTAATATATATATAAAATTTAATTTGTAACGTATTCCGTTAGATTACTCAAGGTCAGTAACGTATTCTAAATACTTTGGATTACTTCTTCAGCACTGGTAGATTTTTTCACTTGTTTTGACTATAAAAACTCTGCCAGTACAGTAAGACAAAATACACATGTTAAAAATACATTCTCTGAAAAACCTAAATATCTTATGCAGTGTTGTTTCTAAAACAAGATAAATCAAATTGATCTTGTTTTAAGGATTTTTAGATATTTTTACAGGAAAACATTACTAAAATTATTATCAAGAATACGACTGTTGCCCTAATATCAAAGGTCTTACTAGAAAAAAAGAAATCATGATCCAGCGTGAACTTTCTTGATAAAAAAATATGATCGTGCCTGGTAACATTTGCATGTAAAATGGCTAGAAATAGCATTTTAGCTTAGCGTAAAGCTGACAATTTACACAAGGTTTATTTCTATTTCTTCTACTCCAAACTTACTTCAAACTTACTTCTCTGTCTGCTCGTATGAATGTAACACATCATAAGAAAGTGTTTCACCGCTGTTCAAATGCACTTTGGATCGCATCATTTATATGTTTAAATGTTTTCCATCTGAAAGGACTAAATATTAAATGAAACAAATGACAATACAATGTAAAGTAATCTCTTCAGTAATCAAAATACTATTTGAATGTAACTGTATTCTAATTACCAATTATTTAAATTGTAACTGTAGTGGAATACAGTTACTTATATTTTGTATTTTAAATATGTAATCCCGTTACATATATTCTGTTACTCCCCAACCCTGTATGTAATATATATATATATATATATATATATATATATATATATATATATTATTATTATTATTATTATTATTATTATTTGCTGCATCATGCAAATGCAATAGTTTCATTCATTTAATCCATTGTAGAAATGTGCTGTTCACATACAGCCTTGATTCATTTATTCCGTGAGTGAAAGTGTCCGATACTAGGAGGGTTACTGAGATTATGCTGTCTTCACACGCTTCGGAATGATCCTACTTCACACTTCTGAAGTTGTAATTACAAGTACGTCAGGTACATGTCACCTCTCTTTCAAGTGCGTTGTTGTCAGAGAGAATAGAACACATGGAAGATGCCAGGTTCATTCATATATCTTGGGGAACACTTATATTGACACGTAACATTTTTGTCAAATATATGCTATTTTCTCTGAGTAACAAATTTACCATATGCATCAAATGGCTACTGATATACGTAAATGTTTATAACTGCAACGGCAAGCTTAAGGTAACTGCACTGAGAAAATTTAGATAACTTTTCATTCACCACAGAAACTGTCATGTTGAAAGTTTACGTCTTCTACCAACTCGAAAACTCAGGTATCAAAATTATTTCTAAATTTCTCAGTCATAATTACAACTTGAGGGGGCATTCATGTGCAAATTTTAGATTGTAAACTTGTATTTATGATAATTCCGGTAGCTCGTGAAGGCAGGAAAAGTGAGTAGTGTTAAGTAAGGTCATGTGATCACAACGTATTAAATAATTTAAGTATGTTAAATAAATTAAATTTATTTACCAATTATTAAAAAATTCATTTAAGAAAAAATTAATGAGTGCACCTTCAAAGGGTAATATCTCTCAGAATTGGATGTTGTAGCGAAGACGCTGGGGCAGTAATGTTAAGATCCATATGCAGTTTAATAAAAGTATAAACAACACAACAAAGTAGCAAATCAAAGGGTAAACAAAAAGCAGGCAAGGGTTCAGTACACAGGAAGACAGTCCAAGAAAGGCAAACCAAGTAAATCCAAGAGACAGTGGGGTAATCCAGTAAACAGGCAATGGGTCCAAAAACACACAAGCAAGCTGGGAAATTCAATGAACAGGCAGGAGTCAAAACACAGGGAAAACAGTAATGGTAAATAACGCTCAGAACTGCAGACAAGGCAGAACAAATCTTCGCACTGAATGCGAGTAAACAGGGAACTTAGAGATAATGTGAAACAGGTGGGTGAGTAATCAGTCTGAGCGGAGGGTTATGGGAAATGTAGTTCGTGAAGGAATGGTTAGTACTCTGGAGATGGCGACCTCTGGCGGCGTTCGGGAGAGATAGCAGGCGCTGCCGGTGTAACAGATGTGATGTCAAGGTCTATTATACTTAAAGCTAAAGTGTGTAATTTCTGCACCACCGAGCGGAAATGCAAAAATAAACATCGTTTTCAAAAAGCCTTAAGAATACGCCCCCCTTCTTCCGTAGATCAAACAAACAGATAGTCCCGCCCCTAAACTCATGCCATTGGTTCAGTAGTTCGTATGTTAATGTAATCTTATATACTCCTGCTCGTGGGCTGGGATTTGTCCGATTAAAATTAACATGCTCCTCCCGAACCTCTGTTAATTAACTCCATTTGAATCAATGTTGTGGTGTCGGGCTGGACAGGTCGCTCAGAATAAACAGGATTTTTTATAGCGCCACAGAGACACAGTGCTTATAGTTTTCAAGAAAATTAACCTACAAATGGCTTATTTACAGTTGTTTCTGCATTTTAAGCTGGGACAGTGTCACAGTCTGTCTCCCTCATTTTCTTCAAGGACTCTTATTTTGAAGTTTTCCACTGGACTACATCACCCGTCGTTCACTGCCCTAATCACTTCCATCTGTTAATCATCATCCCCACCTGCCTTCCATTCCCTCATTAGTTTTTTGTGTATAAATACCCTCTAGTTTTCTTCATCATTGGTCAGTCCTTGAAGTGTTGCGTTGAGTTATTGAAGTGTTTAAGTTGTGTAGCTAGTTTGTAATGTTTAGCGTTTGTTCCACTCCTGTGTCTCCTCTCTTCCACTCCAAGACACCAACGTTACAGACAGGAACAGGGCTGGTAAGAAGATACGATCTTTGAAGGGGCATTTTGATTTTTAGGGTGGGTAAGTGGTTGTCTCTTTATCAGACCAGAAGGGGGTGTCAGTAGTTTCCGGGGGAGGGGGGCACAAGGACAATTCAAGACTCCCTGCTTAGACCCGGTGATAGGTAGGAGAAAGTATTTAACTGAAAAGTAACACACTTTGCTCTGATTATTGAACATTATATTGTCTAGCTTCACACTACTTGGTGCTCTTGTACAGTTCTGTATCTTCCCAAAGCAAAGGCAGGAATTTTAGAGGGAGTAACATGTTACAAAACAATACCAACGACTACTGCATCATCATTACTTTATTTTACTTGTTTGCCTTTTTTACTGTTCAGACAGCACACACACACACACACAGACACACATGCGCACACACACAGTCTGCTGTCCCATACGTTCAACATGTCAGCTCAGCACTGAAGAGTGTCAGTTAGTCACGTGATAACATGTTGGTGAACACACATGTACATCATCACATACAGACATCAAAGAGGTGCAGAATCTTGTCAAAGCTGTGAGGTGCACTTGGCAGGGTGAGTCCTTCCCTCGTGTTAAAATGCCCCTATAATAACATGTGCTGCGAAACAGAGAAGTCAACTCTGTCCATCAGCTTGATTTCAGGAGATGTTATGTTATGTGTACTTCACAACGTTTGGATATGCCATTAGCTTTCAGAGAACAGCAGATTATGAGTTTATAAAGTTATGATGGTTAAAAAAAGCATTCAAAAAATATTTCATTAAGTGAGCAAAATGATTTATAATGACTTTATAATATACATCATAATAAATGACATTTTAGCATCTAGTAATTATTACTATACATATTATATTAATATACATTTTAATTTGTTCTTTGTTGCTTTACAGGCCAGCTTGTTTTTACTCCAACAAATGTATTTGAAATAAACACACAAACACCAAGCGCAACATGCTTGACTCTGCCAGTGTGATCTGACTTGACCCTGTGACAGGTGTACTTGTCAAGGACGAGCCTGTCTCTTCCAATTCCACTTCATGTAAAAGCACAGGAGATGAGTTTCCATTTACTGGACTTCTGCATGGCAGGCATCAAACCTGTTTTGAGAAAACAGACTCTGGATGGATGGGGTTTTATCCAAATTCAACAGCATATATCACAGATAATGATTAATAATCCAGTGCAGAGGAACTCTGAAATGCAGAGATCATTAACATTGATTTTAACTGTTGCAAAACCTTTTGTGCCACTCTGATAGATTCATGTAAATTGGCAGACATCAGGATCAGCCATAATCCAAAGGCGATGATAGGCTTTTAAATATGGCCAGGACATTAAAAACTCTTTAGAACTGCTTCATCCGGACAGTTGTAATATCAGCTTCCTCCTACAGTTGAAAATAAGGTGGTTGTTGTTGTTGTTGTTGTTGCTATTGTTGTTGTTGTTGTTGTGTGTGGGAGGGGGGCAGGTTTAAGTGGTTTACGAGGACTTTTTTTTTTTTAGGTTACAAACTGGTAATTACAAGGGTATTATGCTATAAATGTGGTTTATGAGGACATTTCTAGTGTCCCCATAATTAAAATCGTTTAAAACATACTAATTGATGTTTTATTGAAAATGTAAAAATGCAGAAAGTTTTTTTGTGAGGGTTAAGGTTAGGGATAGAATCTATAGTTCGTACAGTATAAAAATCATGTCTGTGGAGAGTCCTCATAATGATAGCACCTGTGTGTGTGTGTGTGTGTGTGTGTGTGTGTGTGTGTGTGTGTGTGTGTTCTGCAGTGGTTACAAAAGAAGCTCAATACCTTCTGCACTGTCAGCAAACAATGAATATACAAAAATATAGAATAGCTGAATGCGCTTTTCCTTTGGTAGCTAAATAAGGAAAAATTCTGTGAAAGTACATTTGTTAGCTGACAGCTATGAAGTTGTTAAAGGACTAGTTCACTCATCAAGTTTCAAGCTCGATTACACTTACTAGAGCCATCTAGCGCTCTGCGTATGCGTCAAGCACTAGGAATTGTAATTGAGCTTGAAATCATGATGGCCAAGGAGACTGCTGATGTCAAGATTTATTGTGAAAAGAAGTTATATTATTGTCTGTTCTCAGGATTAGGGAGTAACGGAATACATGTAACGGGATTACGTATTTAAAATACAAAATATAAGTAACTGTATTCCACTACAGTTACAATTTAAATCATTGGTAATTAGAATACAGTTACATTCAAAGTATTTTGATTACTGATTACTTTGCATCTTATTGTCATTTGTTTCATTTAATATTTAGACCTTTCAAATGGAAAACATTTATTCATATACATGATGCAATCCAAAGTTCATCTGAACAGCGGTGAAACACTTTCTTATGATGTGTTACAATCATACAAGCAGACAGAGAAGTAAGTTTGAAGTAAGTTTTGAGCACAAGAAATAGAAATAAACCTTGTGTAAATTGTTAGCTTTACGCTAAGCTAAAATGCTATTTCTAGCCATTTTACATGCACAAGTTATCAGGCATGATCATATGTTTTTATCAAGAAAATTCACATTGGATCATAATTTCTTTTTTTCTAGTAAGACCTTTGATATTAGGGGGAAAAAAACATTCTTTGTGATAATTTTTGTATTGTTTTCCTGTAAAAATATCAAAATCCTTAAAACAAGATCAGTTTGATTTATCTTTTTTTTTTAGAAACAACACTGCATAAGATATTTAGGTTTTTCAGAGAATGTATTTTTAACATGTGAAAAAATCTACCAGTGCTGAAGAAGTAATCCAAAGTATATAGAATACGTTATTGACCTTGAGTAATCTAACGGAATACGTTACAATTTACATTTTACAGCATGTGTTCTGTAATCTGTAGTGGAATACTTTTAAAAGTAACTCTCCCAACCCTGTCTGTTCTCATCCAAAACCGATTGGGTAGCTTCTGTAGACATGGATTTGACCACTGGCGTCGTATTGATTACTTTTATGGTACCTTTACTGTATGTGCTTTTTGGAGCTTCAAAATTTTGGTCACTATTTAGTTGCATTGTTTAGACCTACAGAGAAAATTATTTCTTTTTATTTAATTTTTCTAAAAATCTTTGTGTTCTGCAGAAGAAAGAAAGTCATACACATCTGGAATGGCATGAGGGTGAGTTAATTACAAGAGACTTCTCATTTTTGGGTGAACTATTCCTTTAAGTCTGGAGAACCTTAACCAAGTTTCAGCTGGAGATGGGGACATGCAAAGTCTGGAGGTGGGAGTGACACCACCGTCTCTCACATCATCATTCACAAGAAGTGTTGCTATGACATGCATATTGTTATAACTCTAACCCCACCCCTTAACCTAACTGTCAGGGAAATAATAATGTAATTATTATTATTAAGTACAACATATTCAAACAAGTTGAGTACTGGCACTGTTTTTTTTTTTCCACTTTGAGCACTGCTTAATGTTTTTTTCACATTCATATACACACAAATTCATGCTGCATGCTATAAAATTCAATGATCAAAAAGTCTGGGCTCGTTATTGTGTCCTCTTTCAAATCTAATTTAGATTCCCACATTCATTGGCTATCCATGCAATCAGAGGTCTAAAGAGGATTCTTTATTTCTGGTCCTTTTTCTGCATCTGGATATAGTATGAAATATGTACAGGACATTTAAAGTTCACCAACAAATGAACAGTCTCTCATCATTTACTCACCCTCATGCCATCCCAGGTGTGTATGACTTTCTTTCTTCAGCAGAACACATTTGAAGAAAAATAGAAAAATATCCTAACTCAGTAGGTCCTTAAAATGTAAGTTGATGGTGATCAGACCTTTGAAGCTCCAAAAATCACAGACAGTCATAAATGTCATCCAAATGACTCCAGCAGTTAAATTAATGTCTTCTAAAGCGACATTATTGCTTTTGGTGTGAAAAAGATCAATATTTAAGTACTTTTTAACTATAAACCATAGCTTCCGGTTAGCAGCGGTAGTTCACGTGGTCTATCATGTGACGGATTTGCATGGGAATGTTACGGACATAATCTCACATTCTTCTCTCAGTTGAGACATCCAGGATACGCACACAAATGCACCAGTGTGAGTATAAAAAAAAAACAGATACGAATACAGATCTAAACCAAAACCAACGAAGCTTCTGTACAGCATTCCTCCTACTCAGTTGTAAACAGCACTGCTCTTCCAGGTGTGTCGCACATGCGTCAGTTCTCGCGTGTCTCACATGCCAATGCTATTACATCACACATGCATACAGTACCTCTGCTGACCAGAAGCGATGGATTAGTAAAAGTACTTAAATGTTGATCTTTTTCGCACCAAAAGTGACCGTGTCACTTTAGAAGACATTAATTTAACCGCTGGAGTCATATGGAGGAGAAACACGGAAACAGACTCTCAGTAAATTTGTGCCTGCAGGTGCACAGAGATGTGTCATACTCTGGGTTAGACAAGTGCACAATTCCAGTCTTGTAGTCCAGCTGTACACTGATCCTCTTGGTGATGGACAAAATAAGAGGCTTTCAGTCTCTGCATCTGGTGCCCTGGCTTCACAGTCAATGCTCTTACAGATCAGCTCCCAGACACCACTCTCTGCCTCTTCAGGTGACTTCACCAGGACAGATTCAGTGATCACACCTACAGACCAGGTTGCATCATCTCCAACCTCAACCTCCCAGCATTGTGTTCCTGAGTCAAAGCATGATGAGCCCAGGACTCGAGGGGAGTTGGTAAATGAATTGGCAGGATGCTTATTTGGACACTCTTCATCTTGTTGAGAAATGTGCTGATATCCAAAACTGGTCAGGTTCTTGGACAGGAACAGATCATCATGAGCAGTATTAGGATTAAGGATCACAGAATCTTAAAAAAGGAATAGCTGGATTATAGAATGAGTGCATGACCAATGAATATGTCACACAAATGTTAAAATGCACTGTAGAGATTTTTAAGGTTTTTAAGAAATAGTTCACCCAAAGTGGCAATATGTTCACACGAGAACTTGCCCTGTCTAGCAGCAAAAAAACAAAGCAATTGAATGTGTGCGACTATGAATGAGCTTTTGTCATGCACTCATGAAAGTGCAACAGACGAAAGGATTTTCACTAAAAATGACTTGCATTTCGAATCGTTTTTCAGAAAAACTTGGAATATGATGCAGAAGTCACATGGACTACTTTTACATTACATTTACATTGGGTCATTTTTTAAATTTTAAAGTGAGGCACTATCCACTGCCATTGTATTGAAAGATGGACCGTGATATTCACTAAAACATCTCCTTTTGGGTTCCACAGAAGAAGAAAAGTAATACGGGTTTGTGAAAATGAGGGTGATTATATAACTATAGAATTTTCTGTTTTGTGGTGAACTATTTATTTAATGTGCAATTTAAATTCATTCAGCATTTTCTTTTAAAACTTCTACTCTGGTAATTTTAGTCAAGATCATTTAGTAAAGGTCACTTTGTACAGCTGAGGGCTTCTTAACACTTACAAAATTTTATAATTTTCTTCATTTTGGACCATAATCTGAAGTTTAGATTCCCCAGATGTTTGATCAGGGCATATGAAGCACTCTCTGGATCTTACTTTACACCTTGAGTTCTGAAATATTCAGTGTTTAAATGAGGTAAGGTATTCAAAAAGATATTCTGTAGGAATAGGTAAAACAATATTATTTATAATATGAAATATTGCTTGCATGTGTAAAAGGGATTTATGAATACAAAATTAAGATGTATACTGTACTGAAAACAAAGGACACCTTTTCACTGTAAACTTGAAGCTCTGCAAAAATATAAAGCAATACAGTTACGATCTTGAAATATTTCTATAATAACATTTCTGTTTCCCCATTATAGTGATGCAAAATACAAAATACATTCGTATTTCAATGATTCTTACCTTGAGAAATTATATAGCATCCTCCTGTGTGGCTCTCTTAATGGAGCTGTGATGTCACAGATTTTTTGTCTGATCTCCCCAATTTTAATCTTAACATTCTCACACTTCTGCTTCTCTTCTTCCCGCAAAACAGCTATTCTCTTCACTTCTTCAGCACAAAGAAATTCACAGAGCTTATTAACTTCCTGCTTTATAATTTTCTCTGTCATTTTGGTTTGTTTCTGCTTGATTTCAAAGATATTTGTTAGTACCATTTAATATTAAATATAATAATAAATATTCCTGGTTCAATACAAGTTAAGATCAATCGACAGCATTTGTGGCTTAATACTGATTACCCCAAAACATTATTTTGACTTGTCCATTCTTTTCTTTAAAAAAAATAAAAATAAAATCTGGGTTACAGTGAGGCACTTACAATGGAAGAGAATGGAGCCAGTCCGTAAACATTAAAATACCCACTGTTTCAAAAGTCTAGCCACAAGACGTAAACAATATGCTAACACATACAACAAAAGACATCAAAAATGCGACTCCACATACAGTAGTTGTTCTTTTATATAAACATGTACCTTTATGTGCTCTAGTACATCAAGTTTGCTTGACCCCTTCATAGTTACCCAGTTTCTGTTTCAAGGGTTCAATTTCAGAATTAAGTTCCTCCTTTAGTGAAATACACAATTTGTGAATATGACTAACTGTTTACTGTAACTATAGTTGAAATGGACAAACTGTTTAATCATAGCCAGACAAACAAGAAGGAGAAATGTAGAGGAAATCAGTTTTCTTTTAAAAAACAATTACAATGTAAATTTTTTTTTTTTTTTTCCCCAGTCCAAACCAATCCTTTATTTATACATTTTCTTCCAGATTAACATTAAATGGTGCAACCACATTTACAAGCATGAAACATGCACATCACTAGTACACTCAGAAAAAGTTATTTACCTTTCGAGATTTCTAAGCTTCATCTATAGGACAGAAACTGTGCTTTGTGTGTTTACTTGACATCTGACACACTTGGCAGATAGGTTCCTCATTGGTCAGACAGAAGAGCTTGAGCTTCTCCTTGTGTTGACCGCAGAATTCATTATGTCCAAAAAAGGATTCTTTATCTGGCTCTCGTGAAAAAGCTTCACATAGGTTCCTCAAGGCACGATTTATTGGTTCATTGTTTTTAGAGGATCTTCTTCTGCAGACAGAACAATCTTTTGAATTTTGGACTGACCAGGACAGATTTTACAAATGCTGTGGGAACAGGACAGGACAACAGGGACAGTGAAGACGTCATGGTATACAGGTCAGGACAAGTCAACGTCAGGAAGAGATTTTCTGTACATTTTCCAGGGACGGTCTGACAACTTCCAAAAATTCAGCGAAGATGTCATGGTGTACAGGAAAAAGTCATCCTCAGGAAGAGATTTTATATATATATAATCTCATAACTAAGCTAGCAGTGAGAGGAGTGAGGTTTGCTGATAATCGCTATAGGTTACTGCTTTATAGAGATCTATTTATGCACTGCATAACAGAGTGAGGAAACTTTGGCCTGCAGGTACAAATACAGATTTCAAAACTGGATTTTGAAAAAATGTAGCTGGAGAGAAAAAGTCTGGTTACGTCTTCTGTCCACATTTGCTAGAAACCTAGTATTAGGACCATAAAAAGACCAAAAATTTCAGCTGTAGGTCACTTATAATATCATGAGATCATATGTTCATATGTTCATTTAATTCTTGAGTGAGATGAATGTAAATAGATTTGGCTTCATGATCATAATGGAGGACTCTAGTTCTAAATTTCCCCCTTGGACTACTTAATTAATGAAGTTATTATAATAATTTATATTTAATAGAAATTAATAGAAATAAAGGCGGAGTGCATAAATGCTGGAAGAACTGTCACAGGAGTGACATAGGCAGCCTTTTATATACCCTTGTGTTGTGATTCACAGTTTACAATGAACATGCTCCTCCCAAACGTTTATTTAGAACTCCATTTAAGTCAGGTTTAATTCTGTAATACAGGGACTTTGTTAATCATTCTTGAACATGTTAGAAAATGCCATTCCAACAGAGAAATATTTAAACATTGTCCTCGAGTCTCTCCTGCTGACATTTTATGGCCTCTACAGTTTAATAATTAATACTTATCCACACATAATTTCTCATTGCATCTTACAGAAAATAGTTATTGGTAGAAAGGCATATCCCAAGCATATAAATGTGAATGTAAATATAAAAAGAAAGATCTGCCCAAATTAGAGTTTGAGAGGGAAGAGACTGTGAATGGGGAAAAAGATGTTTCCCTGCCACCACAAGTGTGTGGAAGCTTTGACAGGCACATCTCACGCAGACTGACAGCTCTGTCAATAGCCCCAGGATGGCAGGTCTGATTGACAGCTAGCAGGTGGTGGCTGTCAGGGTAATGTCAATCAGCAGCATTGCCATAGAAACAGAGGAGGTAACACAGCTGTCATGTGGTGTTCTATTGTTTTACCAGTCAAACCCATAGTGGAACACTTTCACTGAAAACAAATCCACAAAATCAATGTGATGTTTCATTTTCACCAGTATCCTGGAGTATCAGATGTTGCATGCATTCCAAAAACTGCCTATAAAATGTTCCCAGAAGATGCATAACGTGCATGGTAACATCAGAAACATGGATCAATTACAAGTATGCAAAAAGAGCAGCTCTCTCTTTTCAGTTTCATTTATACAGCTAATTGCACCCACGGTAGGTTTGTCATTCGGGCATAAATTTATATTTCCCATCTGCCTCCATTAGATGTGTTAACTACACAACTAATAGGTGTGTAATTGCCTTTAACAACTGTTACTTTGAGATGAGTATCAGATGTTTCAATTATGGGGCAACTAGCCTTTTTGAGGTTCTATCGCTTGGTAAAACAGATACAATGAGTTTAATGATTACATATCCAGACTCAACTCATTCACCTCTGAGACTCTGACCGCTAAAATGGTCGATCAGCATGAGAGACCAGCTGGACATTATGGAGCTCACAGGCACGGAGGCGATTATTAGTGTGATCCTTGTCAGTGATAGTTTCAGTTACACAGATGCCCCAAGTCTTCAAGACTGTACAACACAACAGAAGCCAATACAGTGATTCTACTTTGTTAGCAGCAACGGAGTTGGCAAGTAATGCACTCAGGACATTAAAAACGTTTCTGGCAGGAGAATCTAATGAAACTTGTCAAGACATGCCCAGAAACATTTGAGATGAAGTCTACTTTTCAGACCCTTCCATTTTTTGTATTGTGATTATTTTCAGGACAATTAAGCATTGTATTCTTCCTCAACCAAGGATCATTTCCATTGACCAGGCTCTCAAATGACAAAAACAAACCTTAAAATAAAATCCATAATGATTTACATATAAATTCAAATTTATCCAAAACTTAACTAATACACAAATGAATCACCAAAACTATTGTAAATATGTAAACAGGTGAATGAGGGACCCTCCTTCCTGACTGAGATGGTATAGTCCAATTTCCTGCTGGAGTGGTATAAAGGTGGAGCCAAAACACCTTCCTTTTGCCTGCTTGCGCCAACGTTTCCAGAGCTAGTTTGGACTCCAGTGAAGAAACCGGTAATGGACTGGCCATCTGGCGCACCGGGCATTTTCCCAGTGGGCCGGTCGAGCATTGGGTCGGTCAGTCACCCTACTTTTAATTATTAATCACTGGCATTTACTGCTGTGCATGGGAAAACATGCAATACTCCGAAAGTATGACGAAACAGCGCTACACTATTAAACCGTGCAGCCCGAGAGCAGAGCCGGACTGGCCCTCCCGAGCTACGCATCCACTGGCTGCAGCAGGAGAGCCGAGCGGGATTGAGGTTTTTTTTATAGTCTCTACATGGATATTGTTTTTCATCATTTTAAATTCCATGGTTGGTTTTATTTAGAAACTAATTACATCTGGTAATAAGGAGCATAGTTTTACCTGTGATCACCATGCTCTTACTAATACCATGGATAGCCCTATTATGCAAGAACTGTGGTAAATGATCATAAGGGCAAGTACAAAGGAGAATTTAACGAACTTTAATGCCTGGACCGGCGTGAATTAAGGATTAAGCTATGAGGGGTTTTTTCATCTGTAAATATCTTCAGTTCTTAAAATTAATTCAATAATTAAGATCCCGATGAAAGAGAAATATCAGTTAAGTCCTACTATCATAACTTTACATAGATTACTTTTTACAGATTTTATTGTTAATTTCAGTAAATTCACATCTACCTCCCAAATCCGATTATGCAGTATTAATATTGATAACTGCATTTGCAGTTCAATAAATAATGACATACTGTATACTATATTATAAACTCCATTTCACCACCTCCTAAGTCAATGTGCTGATGGATAAGTCTGCAGTTAAATTACAAGTGACTAATACAGGAATAAACAAAAGTGTTGACGGCAGCGCTCCTCAAAAGTACTCCGTTCTTGCCTTTTAAATGCCCATAATCGGGCACTTTATTGGCTGGTTTGCCATATTTTGTTCCCATGAAGACTCATTTTATTGCAATACAGTACGCACTAAAAAGATGACGTTTTCTGTTTTAAAAATTTAAAACACCATCTTATGATCAGAATCCTGAGCATACACTATTATGCAAAATAAGCTACAGAACTGCCCAATATTGCCAGATTTACCTACACATTAAGATATTTGCTCTTATTTTTCAAATGTTTCCCTTATTTAAATTGAACCGCTGTATATGATGACCAACGGTGAACGAAGATCCAAGGCAAAGAAGGTGTGTCCTGTAGTGTCAGAAATTTGTGTGTGTGTGTGTTAATATTTGCCACCTGGATTTGACTTATTTCACTAGCTTTCTTTGACGTTGAATGCTGAAATGTAAACGGCGCTTTCGCGCCCTCTAGAGGCGGAGAGTGAACAATACAACGAAAATAAAGACGTTTCTTCATCTGTGGAAGTGCTTCAGGCCCAGAAATTAAAGCAAATTCAACTTTTTTTTTTTTTTTTTTTTTTTGTTCAGTTTCCTATCGAAACAAACTGAATATTCTTTGCCAATTATATATTGGCTACGAATAAATTCCTGATCGTCAAAACAACACCGTATAGTCAATCATTTATTTCTTTTTTTAGTTACATCAATATTTTCCTGGCAGTCACAAAAAAAGGGGCCATGGAGGATATACATTAAAAGGGCAGAGAAACAAAGCCAAAACAATACAAAAACATAGAAAACAGGTGATAAAGGAGAATCAAAGTAAAAGCTCAGAGAATAAAAAGTGCTTTTTGAAGCTGATGAAAATTGGCAGATATTTAGTTGCCGAAGTCAAATCAGCACGTAAATTAACACCAACAATAAATTTGAAAAAGCTGCATTTACAAACATTTTACATCATAGACCACATCACAATGACAGTAGTGTGAGGCCTTGATGTCACACTTATTTTCTTTTTTTTTTATTTCTTTTTTTTATTGCTTGTCAAAGTAATGCACACAGAAGATACCAAAATATGCAGCCTGTCTCTACTAAATCAAACCATTTGGCCTAAAATGCAAACTGTCAGGCAAATCATATAACATTGCTCTTATAAAGCAAATACAATTTCAGGGATGCATATCACACTGAAGAAAAACCCAAAACAATTAGACACAAGTAGAATAATGCAGAGGCAGCTTGGAGGATAAAGGTAGAGGACTGCAAGTGAGGGGAAAAACGATAACCAAAAAAACAGAAATCCAGTCTACAAGTGTTACAGTTGTACAAAGAGGGGATTAAAAAAAAAAAAAAGCATAGCTGGATCTTGGTAAGATTAGCTTTCATTTATGATGCAACCGTGTAGCTTTAAACTTGGACATCCTTTTAGGGGCCTCCTGAGGCATTTCTGTGCCCACCTCCTCCAGCTTCCTCTCTGGGATTGTGGGTAAGGCAGGAGGGGCGATGGTCAGGTGTGGGATTGAGGAAGGCAAGGGATCCTTTTCAATCACTGTGCCTGTAAAAGCCTAAAATGCAAAGAATAAAACCAGACATTTGAAGATTTAATGAGATTGTGGCCATGCAGAGAAAGGGGGAAAAAAAAAAAAAAAAAAAAAAAACACACAACAACAACAAACTTTGATTTGAGCTGTATGATCTATGTCCAAAGTCAACCTAGCTTAAGTGAAACTAAAACCAAATTCTTTGGTTATGTTCACACTGGCAGAATTTTTGGCCTATTTGACTCCATCTGTTTAGGCTGATGTAGTCTGAACAGGACAAAAACACAATCTGATTTTTACATTCGTAGGTGGTTTTGGAATCTGATTAAAACCAGATTTTTGTTTATGCATCGTAGTCTGAACATTCAGATCGAATTTCATGGGGGGGGTTTGTCATTTGTTGAGCACGGCGGGTTGTTGCATCAGGTTTTGCAACAAGACAACATATACTGCATTCCAAACAGTATAAATGATGCCTTCATAGGGCACTTCAAAGGGTAATCGATAATGATACCCACACTGTAGGATTGTTACAAGATAATTTTTAATAAAAATTACTTCAAAAGCAAGTTCAGAATGACTATTTTCGTACACCTTTCAACCTTCTGACAGTGGAAGGTAAACTCTGAGGGGAATAGAGCATAGGGATGGTCACTTCTGAATGGAACGCACCCATATGTCATGTATATGTTACTGGGCAGAAAAAGCAGTGTAAATGTATTTTAGAATAATACAAACATTGGTTTTACTCCCCCGGTGCAGTAACACACACCGGCTGCAAGGTATTGAATGTTTCATGTGAGTACGGGTCATCTGAGCATTTTGAGCACTTCAATACAGGACGGGATCCTCTTAAGAGTCTCACCGTCTGACTGTTTTATGCTTCAATACAGGACACAAAGCCTTCAATATGGGATGTTTCGCTGCCCACTAAAATACAGGACAATAGTCATCCCGTATGGGATGTTGTAATTTCCAAGCAACAAACATTGCATATGCCACCTTTCCTGTTTTCTTAAGCCAATGTCTGTGACAAATGTGTTAATATTTTCATACTGCTTTTTATGAGAAACATTAAAAAAAATTCTAAATATCCATTGCTGAATACTCGCACATGGTGAACACATGCAAGTTTGCATCTTTACCATGACAACTAATGTGTTAACATACTAGCAAAAGCGACTGCAGTCTGAACAGAAAAAAAATCTGATCTGTCCACATACAACCTGCATTTTGAACAGTCCGAAAAAAAAAAAAAAAAGAACGTCGAATTTGAGGAAAAAGTCGGATTTTAACTGCGGTGTGAACAAAGCCTAAGTGTCAAAATAAAAGCTAGATTTTTAAATGATCTTACCAAAGCAAAACTCACAGCAAAAGTGCAAAGTTTAATACATTGGTTAAAGGGTTCATTCAAATCCCCAACCCAAAGGATGCGCAATTGCACCAATTTGTAAACAAACGGGCTTTCTGTACCTCAAAGCGTCCATTGGTGTGGGGGCTGCTGCCTGTAGGACTGTCCTCCTCTGTGATGCCATCACTGGTGTCACTGTGTGTGGCATCATCATGGCTCAGTGATCGCCCGAAAGCCACACGGCGCTCTTCAAAGTCTGCGGTGCTGCTCTCACTGGTGTCACTGCACACGCTGTTCTCACGGCTTCGGGACTTCAAAATGGACTTCCGTGGTATTGGCTCTCCATTCACCAAGTCCACAAACACCCTAAAATGATGACAAATTGACATCAACTTCTGAGAAAATAATGCATCAAACCGTAGAGGATGTGAATACCAAAGAAATTGGCAGTTGACGTAAGGTGCCATTTGACTTTCATTAACATCAAGATTTTAGCTTAAAATTGATTTGAATGTTTCAGGGGAAAGTGTGTATTTTTAGGTCCCCCTTTCTTTTTAAGTTTCTCACCATTTTCAATCACCTTTATGCCTTCACTGTTTTTTAAATGGCCCTATGGTGTGTTCAATGAATTATCAAAAGAACAAATAGTCCATGTAGTTGGTCAATTAATAAAGTCATAAATCTGCAAGCAGAATAATTATAGAAGAATTAGCATGATGTTATTTAAATTAGTTTTCGATGGAGTACAGCAAATAACACCGCAGGACATGTCAACTTTCTATAAGCATTTCATCTCAACTACACAAATTAACATTTAAGCTTCATTATTTTGTTGCCACGCTAACATATTTGTATGGAATTTGTCTCCGTTGTGCTTCTAAATCGACAACAATAGCAGCAATAATATAAGTGAAATGAATGATATGGTAATGCTCTGCAGCAAGTTGTTACCTATAAATGTCTGCTGGGCTGGTGATCTTGTAATTTTCAAGAAGAGAATGGCCGTTACTTTTCCCATTTTTCTTTTTTCGTTTGGCTTGCTCCTTTTGTTCTTTTCTCTCACTGAACTTTAGAGTGGTGTTCTTCCCTGTGTTTATTCTGACCTTCAAAAAGAGAACAGAAAGACCTATTCAAAACAAATGCTTTATTGAGTGAACTGTCTTGTGTACACATTTATTTAATGCACTGTTTATATAACTAGAAAAGTTTAAATTGTAATGTAAATGTACATGAAGCATATAAGAGCTGTCAAAACATTAAATTAAAAGGGGTTTATGTAACTTAAGATGAGGCATTTTACCTTTTTGGGTTCCACAGTGTGAGAAAAGTAGATAGTTGGAAGACTGTTGCCTGTTTCCTCACAATCCTCCTCTTCCACCTCCTCAAGATATGACCCATTGGTGCCGTTCATCTGACTTGTGTGAGATGATGATACCCAGCCATTTTCCTTTCGATGGCCATTAACCTGCACACTGTCACTCTCTGCTTTTTCTTCCTCTGATGAAGAGGAAGTGGTGTCTTCTCCATTAGTGTCTGTGCTGTCCAATCTGGGACACAAAGAGAAAAAAGACAAAACTGAGTATAACTGGTAAAAAGGTTGAGTTATTTGTACTTTGACAAACACATGTCCATGTTTTCTGTGCCAGTTATGATAACTGGATAAGGACTTTTTTTTTTATTATTAAATAGAGATATCAGGGGTGCATTTAAGGTACCCATGTTTGGAATTAAAATATTTATTTTTATATGGCATGAGGAAGACGTTTTTATTGGCAGTATGTTATGACACAAACACCTCTTCTGTGACATTTCCAGGTTTTCCATGATCGTGCTTAAGGTATTCAAGGGATAGTTCACCCAAAAATGAAAATTCTCTTATTTATTCACCATCATACCATCCCAGATGTCTGTGACTTTCTTTTTTCTGCAGAACACAAATGAAGAATTTTAGGAGAATATCTCAGCTCTGTAGTTCAATTCAAGTGAATGGTGGCCAGAACTTTGAAACTCCAGAAAGCACAAAGGCAGTGTATATAAGCAATCCATACGACTCCAGTGGTTTAACCCATGTCTAGATGCCGTTAGGAAGTGTAATTGAGCTTGAAATCATGATGGCCAAGGAGACAAGATTTATAGTGAATAAACAGTAACATTTCAGTCTTTTTTTTTTTTTTTTTTTCCTCCCCAATTTGGAATGCCCAATGCGCTCTACGCCCTCGTGGTGGCATAGTGACTCGCCTCAATCTGGGTGGCAGAGGACAAATCTCAGTTGCCTCCGCGTCTGAGACCGTCAATCCACGATCTTATCAAGTGGCTCGTTGAGCGCGTTACCACGGAGACGTAGCGCGTGTGGAGGCCCACGCTGTTCTCCGTGGCATCCAGGCACAACTCACCACGCGCCCCACCGAGAGCAAGAACCACACATTATAGCGACCACGAGGAGGTTACCCCATGTGACTCTACCCTCCCTTGCAACCGGGCCAATTTGGATGCTTGGGAGACCTGGCTGGAGTCACTCAGCACGCCAGGGGTGGAAGTCAACATCAATACTCACTGAGCTACCCAGGCCCCCCATTTCGGTCTTTTCTCACCCAAAATCAATTAGATCGCTTTAGAAGACTTTGGTTAAACCACTTGTTGTATGGATTACTTATACGCTGCCTTTATGTGCTTTCTGGAGTTTTAAAGTTCTGGCCACCATTCACTTGCATTGTGTGGACCTACAGAGCTGAGATATTTGTCTTAAATCTTTGTTTGTGTTCTGCTGAAGAACTAAAGTCATACACATCTGGGATGGCATGAGGGTGAGTAAATGATGAGAGAACTTTCATTTTTAGGTGAACTATTTATTTAACATTTTCTGGCACACACTCTTAGCAAGGCCTTAAAAACTATCCATCCAATGTGTAGGAATCTCTAATAGAATCTAGTCTACTGTAATGAAGACAACAGGCAACGGCTGTTTCTTATACCGGCATCTCTCATCCTGTAGTTCCTCCTGACGCTCCAATTCATCAAGTCGAGCCCACAGCTCCTCCTCAGACAGCACTCCTCTCTTGCTCCCTTCATCCCCCTCTCCTTTGTTATTCTCCTTCAGTTTCAGCACATAATCCTGCTTTGGTTTAGAGTTGGGTTTGTGGGCCAACCGATGCTTTCCTGGGGAAGCAACACAAGGTTAGGGTAATGATGCCTAAGTCTTACAGTCCTCTTGGAGAAACTTCAGTAACTTACCTTTGGTAACTTCTTCCTCGTTTACCACCTCTTCTCTAATGTCTACAAAATCTCCAGTGCCCTGTAAAGAGAGTGGAAATTAAGGTGTGGGCAGTACTTTCTACCATAGAAGGAAACATTAGAATAAGGCTTCCATGTGATGTAACAGTGCTGAGATCATGGTAAGGACACTTACACCAGTCAATTTTTCAAGATCAACTGTGAAGTCAGCTCTGTTCTGAAAGTTCTTCATTGTTTTCTGTAAATCATCTAGTGCATTCTTTACATCTGGAAAAAGTGATTGCACATCAGGTCAAGAAATGTATCCCTAAAACTGTGATTCAATGGTTTTGAAGAACATATTAGCGCCTTCAGAAACAAATGGACTCACGTTTCTTTCTGTGTTCTACAAGAGTGTCGGCTTGTTTGGCAGAACACTTTGCAAACCAGTTATCCCCAAGGAGCACAGTTAACTCATTAGTGTGAACTAGCTTTCCAGGCATGAAAGCCAAGGGACCAAATGGTACCTATCATGTTGGAAAAAAACACCAGAAAAAATTCAGAGCAAAATCAGAGGCAGTCCTCTAATCGAAGTGCCACATATACATCAAATAAGCTAAAGAAACTACAAATTGTTTTTAAAAACCAATCATTTTCAAATCTACAACAAAAGTAAACTGCTAAATGGTGTAACATTTTAGTAATGCATTAAATATTTTGTTACTCCTGGGATAACGTGATAACGTAATAAGTAAAAGGATGCACCATACCATAATATCATATGACAGCTTGTCAGGCAAGGTCCTGAGACGGTCCTGAAGAGATTCGTAATCTTTTTCCACTTTTTTCCTGTCAATCAGAAAAAATGCAATCAATTCAAAGAAATTATGATTTGTTGATTGTAAAAAGTAAATTCCTTCCAATCCCATAATAATACTGGAAAAATTTAATAGAGGCCTGTTAAATACACTACAGTGTATGTGGCATTTCAAGACCAAATCTAATCAAGCAACAAATGAGAAATAACAGGAGCTAATGTAATATTACTAATTGTAGCTATTTATTTGAGACATACTGACCTGCACTGTTAAGAATAGTATAATGTTATGACTCTGTAAGGTCACTCACCAGTGCTCAATTTGACCTCTGCAATCTTTCACCACCTGTTGTGAAAACATGCAAATTTATTTCACAACCAACTGTGATCCAAAATAAGAGGTTGACCATAAGTGGATTTAAAATACTCAACAGTAGATCATTCATAAGTAGTCATGTGACACAACAAACTCCATGCAGTGTAAAAGATTGTTTTTATTTCCCCTTCTAAAGGCTGCTGTTATACTGTAGATCCCAGAAGTTCTAACTGTAGAATTTTCCAGTGCCAGAAACAGAGGAAGTATAAAGAAAAAAAAAAAAGAAAATACACAACTGCAACTACTAACAACTATCGACCTCTACAAAACACCTTGGACAAAACTGTTAAACTATTTGTGATTTTCTGGTGATGTAAATTGTTTACTACAGTGCAAGTGAATGTTGTACTCACAAGGTGCATGCAGTCATTTTTTCCTCATTAAAAAAAGCTTTTGTCCTAAATAAATGAATTGTAATTTAATATTTATAAAATCATGACCACTCACATGAGAAAGACTCTAGTCGTATCTGTAACCTTTTAAAAGCTTGTTTATTATACATGGAGAGGGTCCCCTCATGGGGGCGGCCATGTTAGCATCACATGACCAGTGATTGGCAGTAGCTTCCCTACAAATAGCGAAGCTGTTAGCTTAACTACATTTCTGAGTAGCGAGTAGCTTGGTAGCTTCGCTAGATTTTAAATCAAGTAGCTTTTTCAGTAGCGAAGCTATATTTTTGACTAGGTAGCGGCATAAACTTTGACGAAAATATAATACATTGCATAAAAAAAAAGATTACTGAGGGCGCATTTAAAGTAGCTCATGGGGACTTAGTTGAGGGTTATCTTATCTAATGATAAGACAACCTTGAATAGCACCTTTATGGCAATACCAACCTCAAAATCTATCTAGCAATGTGTGTGTGTGTGTGTGTGTGTTATATAAAAATTATACCATACTCCATAAAATTCTATAGAACTCCAGTAGATTGCAGTGAAAGCTAACAGAACACATCTCATTAAAATATATGAGGTTTCAATGCAAAATAAATAAATGAATAACAATAAAATAATAAAATAAGTTTGGTATCAATAAAATTAACCCTTTTTTCAGGGACGCCAATATTTTATGTATAGTGACATGATAATCAAAGCCCACAATTCTCTTTAATGATTTTTTTTCTTGTCTATTTATAAATGCACATATAGTCTAGACATTTCATGTTTTCACTTTTCATATTTTCTCTCTTCTAACAGAAAGCCACTGTTAGGGTGAAGGACAAGAGAGAATGTTGCTGAGGTCAATGTAACACCAGGGGTGAATGTCTATTTTCAGGACTTCCAAAGAAAAAATTCTGCATTCTTGCTGATTGTAATGTCAACACGTGGATGAAAGACACTTTTTGTTTTCCTTTCGCCTACTTGTGTCACAAAAATGCCATGTAAACAAAAGTAGGTCACTTAAAACTTACCTTAAAATACCGCGTGAGTGCACTTACCGATCTATACTGTATGCCTTTCCTTGAACGTTAATATACTTGGGCAACATTGCACCATGTGTTGGATTAAGCTTGAGTTTAACTTGGTTGCTAGCTCGCTGCAGTGTATAACTACACATGTGTATATGAACAACTGAGTTTTAACATTGTAAACTTATATTGTAGGTAGGTGTGAAGGTGCATTTGTATTGCAAATGAGAAGAAACAGAGATAAACCAAAGAACAAAAACTGTTTGCAGCCAGCTAGCCAGCAGCTGAAGTAACACGTGATCCACAAAGAACTTTCCAGAGAAATAAACGTCTGATACTGCGTTCAAACAGCAAAAACACCATCAATCAATGATATACTGAAAAATCATGAAGTGATGCACGTGCATCGACAATGCATGAGCAAAGTAAGTTCAATTTGCAGCAATGCATTGGAGGTTTCTGAAATAAACATTACTCCTGACCTTCCTGTGCTCCTCTTTTAGCCTCTCAACGCCTCGAAGCAGATCATTACTCCGTTTCACTTTTCCAGGTGCAGCCATTTGGTCGTGAAAGGATGTCATCCACAATACAACAGGGCTTTTTAGTTTAAATATCCAAAACAATGAAATGCTCTCAGGGGTTTGAAGTCCTATAGAAATGTTTATGAATGCAATTGGATGTGTTGCACTCAATCTGTCGCCTTGTAGTCATCAATGAAGCAGATGAAGCGATCCAATATATCAACATTGAGACCATTTCACACGTGCATGGTACAATGCCGATCTAATCCCAAAATTTCCTCTTGTTTACAGTCCAGCGATGGCCTGTTTCCCCAGCCCCATGTTCATCTGATCACACGGATGTACTCTGGGTAAACCTCTCTGCCTACTACATAGACGCAAACACGTGATGTTGTGCCTTCCTCAACCATTTAATTTCATTTTCAGTTGAGAGATTTTAAAAATATATATCAACCCGAAATAATAATAAATTACTTCTTTCTCTATTATCCTGATCTTAAAATCGGCGTGATAATGATGCAACAGGGCATGAGGAATTCATTCCGAGAAAAAAATAAATAAAAATATATATATATATATATATATATATATATATATATATATATATATATATATATATATTCGTTTTTTTTATGTGTTTCATTTAATAAAATAGTTGATTTAAAAAATGCTATCGTTAATATGTCAGGGGGCGTGGCCTGAAACGTAAACAATTTCCACGCCAACTATATCACGTGACGCTACGAAATGAGACGTGAAGTTGTACACGTTAAATTTGCGGCAAAATAAAAGCCGATGCTTATTTAGACTATTTTAAGTAATATTATTAAGATACAAGAATTATTCTTATTATTCTATCGTAATATTTATAAGTTTGACGATTACTATTAGTTGTGTACAATACAGTTAAAAATACAGTTGTTTTACAACCTGGAAATTCAGTTCAGAATAGCATGCCATAATCAACAAACAATGAGTTTTCTTATTTTTTTTATTAACATTTTTATGTTACATGAAAGTGAATGTAAATATTATATCAAATAACCTGTTCATTGATAGAAAAATATAAATCAAAACGTTTTATTAGCCGCAACCTTCTTTCCACACCCAAACACTACGAATTAATTTTTATTTTATTTTACTGAAGTCTTTTTGAAGAGACCCTTTTCCCGCCGGTCATATGTTCACGTTTTCCGGGTTTTCTCTGGCTGCCCTCACACTGGTAACACAAATATGCACTTCAAAGAAATGTCTACTTAACTTGTGAAATTCTAATTTAAGTTCTTATTAATTTTTACTAATTCTTATTAATATAAGGAATTATTACAGCGTGGGTAAGTTCTGTCACTTGCTCTTAATAGTAATTGAATCAGTCTTTTTTATATATGTAAAACCATTAACCTATATTTTTCACTGGAATAAATGTTTAATATATAAATAAATACAGAGCTCACAGTGTCTATATTAATAAACACTGTTGTATCTAATGTTGCTGTTTAACTTATGACTGTTTACTTATATAAATGTTAATTTGAATTTAATGTCATCTTTATGAACCAAGCTAAAACAGACTTTCCCACATTCATTATGTGGCATGAATGTTTATTGCATTGAAAATGACAGTTATTGTCTTTTTGCATTCTCCAGTTGACCAGAGTTGCTGAACTGAACTAGCTGATCACAGCACCCAGCCATGAACAGGCACTTGAGGACATTCACACTGTGTCTTAAAAAGTCAGACAAATTATATACTCTCATCACCAGTAAGGAGCTTTTTGCCCAGGCCACCATTCACAAGCACTGCACCCTCACATACAAATTCTAGCAGCATTAAGATGCGTTCCTACTTGCAGTACATGAAATGGAAAATAAAAGGAGCACCAGCCCCTCCATTTAATCATGTGTGCCAGCTGGGAGATAATGTGTTACGTTCACAGGCTGCAGCAGTGGAACCTGGAGCCATTCAGGGGTCAGAGGTGCAGTAGGTCATAAAGACCCTGGTCAAGGTGATGAGAAAGCTTGAGTGTGTTGGTCTAAGTGCACCTCAGATTAGAGTTCCTCTGTAAATATTAACCGTGGAGTATCCAAAGAAATACTGGAGGGCAGTTCACCAGCTTCTGTTGAAGCTAGGGGTCTGGTGGTATGATTTTCGTAAACCCAGTTGCGTGTACTGAATGGACGCACTGTCACCTTCCAAGAGGCGTGTGAAAGCATCTGTGGGTACTAAGCATCTGTTCCACGCTATGTGTCTGTTAAGGTGTCAGGTAACAGGAAGATCATCCTGTTTAACAAACTATACAATATGAACAACAAAAAACATTTTAATAACACAGTAAATGGCACATACCTGTGAAGCTAAAGCCATTGATGCAACCCAAGGGCTTACTTTCTGATGTACGTTAGCATATGAGAGCAAAAGTAAACTCTGGAAAGGGTCAGTTTCTTAAATTGAATGGTTTGTAAACTCAATAATTTAAAGGGATAGTTCACCCAAAAATGAAAATTCATCATTTACTCACCCTCATGCCATCAAAAGATGTGTATGACTTTCTTTCTTCAGCAGAACACAAACAAATATTTTTAGAAGAATATTTCAGCTCTGTAGGTCCATACAATGCAAGTGAATGGTGGCCAGAACTTTGAAGCTCCAAAAAGTACATAAAAGCAACATAGAAGTAATTAATATGACTCCAGTGGTTTAATCCATATCTTCAGAAGTGAAATGATAGGTGTGGTGAAAAACAGATCAATATTTAAGACCTTTTTTTGTTATAAATGTAACTTCCACAGTCTTCTTTTGGTTTTGGCGATTCACATTCTTCATGGATATCGCCATCTACTGGGCACGGAAGAGAATTTATGGTAACAAAAAACTTAAATATTGATCTGTTTCTCACCCACACTTATCATATCGCTTCTGAAGACATGGATTTAACCACTGGAGTCTTATGGATTTCTTTATGCTGTCTTTATGTGCTTTTTGGAACTTCAACGTTCTGGCCAACATTCACTTGCTGAGATTTTAGAGCTGAAATATTCTTCTAAAAAGCTTTGTGTTCTGCAGAAGAAAGAAAGTCATACATATCTGGGATGGCATGAGGGTGAGTAAATGATGAGAGAATTTTCATTTTTGGGTGAACTGTTCCTTTAAGCATAGAAAGGTTTATATAATGAGCAAACTTACTGATCAAATAAAAACTTTTCAAAGATCTTAATGAGAAAGCAGAGCCTGTCACATGGCAAGTGAGTGGGTGGCCAGCCAGAATACTGCAGCATGAAGTGTGGAATGGAGTGCTATATACTGATCGCATGGACAGTAAAACTTAAATTAATGCCAACTGGGAAGAGTATAATGGATATTATTTGCAGCTTATTTGCAACTTAACCTCAAGATCTGACAATACTTAACTCATAGGGCACAAAATGGACATTCACATCAATCCTGTGTTTGATTTATTACATATACACTATAAGGTATAATTTCATCACTGCACACTTGGAAATTATTTTTCTTGTTGATGATTACCATGGCACAATCAAGCTAGAAGCTTCATTAAGGACAATAAATGACCATATACCCAATCCAAATGTTTCTATCATGTGGGATATGGACAATAGAAGTAACATCTTTAATAAGACTTTGTAGCAAGACTTATAGTCCAACTCTGTTTTAGTCTGTGCAGGTCATTTATTATAACAACATTATTTTGGTTTTCTTAAAAAAAAATAAAAATAAAAAAAAATAATTACAAGCAGGACTTCCTTTCAATCCCTTTATTTTGGATATCAGTTCTATTAAACTGTAACAATAGAAATAATTTGCAATTAAAGGGCATGTATAAATACATTTAGTTACATGATATGGCAGTATATTTTTCTAAACAGCATATTAGAGATGTTGCTAAGACTTCATCAGGACAATTATAATCAACATTTTCCAAACTGTATCTGTACACTAACCATTAACAGAATGATTTTAAGTCTGGTTTACTGCTGGCCACTTTAGTGGGTTATGTTGCTCTCTATTCACGCACTAATGTGTGAGATAGACAACTGCAGGAATGAAAGAATAGATATTTTGAAAGTCTCAGAGCTAAACAATAAGCCTACATGAATGACTATTCTTAGAAGAATGGCTCATAGGCATTTGAGGAGTTTAAGTCTACCAAAATCACATACTGCACTGAATCACTATCATTTGGCAGTTATGGACATTGTTATGGGATGGCAGATATTGTATCCTTGAACCACTTCAGGATGAGTGAATTGCCTTGTTACTTTTTCTGTGATTGATCTTTCATGACTCTTATCAGCGCATAAAGATGTCACACACACATATATATATATATATATATATATATATATATATATATATATATATATATATATATATATTTTTTTTTTTTTTTTTTAAAGGATGATTTTTATGTTTCTGATTTCCAGTAATCTGGAATAAATTTAGAGTAGTAGTGATATTAGTCTTACTTTAGATTAAAATGTAAAATATATATGCATGCAGATTTGAAGTACAGGTTAAACAGGGGAGGAGGGGTTCAAAGGCATTCCACATTTACAAAAAATTGGACTTTTAAACCAACACTTTTTGCAATACAGAGCACAGCAATACCTGCATAGGATGCAAAGCTCAGAATTTGAGCAAGTGACACATTTAGTTTCAAGTCGTTGTATTTTATGTTTTTGAGAGCACTGCCTTCCTTCAGGACAGCCGGAAAAATAAAAGACATTACAAATGAGGCATACAATTTCAGGCCAAGGCTGGTTAGCAGTGCAGCACTGATGATATGGGATTGGCTTACAGGGTGTTTCTGAATCACCCAATTCTTGGAGGTACTGCACATCATGGGCAAGTTTATTGCAGTTTTTCACATGTTCACATATGCAATCATGGGAGTTGTTACAGGTGTGGCAGATTACATATGCTGGAGCCTCTGCAGTAAGACACATGTGCCTCTTTGGAGCATTGGCTCTTTCTCCTTGAGGGGGCTGTAATTTTCCTGTGGATTGCAAGTAGTGACACTGTGATTTGCATATGTTAATGTTTTCACAGCTCTGGTCATGGATTGATTGACAGGTGTAACACACCAAAAATGTATCCAACTTTGAAGTGCTAATACAATAATGATTCTTCAGAGAATCTTTTTCTTTGCCTTGTTTATGCTGGTCTTGTTGCACATTCATTTTCTGTTGCAGTCCATCTTTGTCAGGGCACAGTGCTAAAGTATGCCCTTTGTTTCTGCACTCTTTATAATGTTCACAAAGTGAACTGTGAATGTCTTTGCACTGGTCACACTGGTATATATACAAAAATGATGGTGTGATACAGCTGCACATCACTGGTCCAACTTCTGCTGTTTGTCTCTGGGTACAACCTTCAGTTTGAACTTTACCAGAGCTTTCCAGTGGTCCTAGAACCTGTGGAGGTGAGACAAGGTTTTTGGGTTTGTTGATCTGGCACTGAAGCTCTGAGACACAGAGCACTCTTTCCTGGCTAGCATCTGCATTACTCACCCTGTCTGACTGGGACATGTCCCCGTATAAAGGATTGCTTTGTAGGAGGCCCTCCTTTGGTTGCATACACGAAGAAAAGTGAGGTGGCAAACAAGTTGCTGTCCACTGATGAGCATCTGGCTGTGCTTTGCTCACCAAATCCTTATCTGTGTAAAGATCCACCTCCAAATCTATACTAGCTCTTAGGGTGACATCTGAAGCATGGGTAGACTCTAACTTTCTTTTGATGTTCTCCAATGCTACCTGAAGGCAATGGCCCTTCTGTCTCTCCTTAACTAGTTGAAGAACCCACTCAACACCTCTGTCCAGAGCGCTCAAGGTGGAAATTAGCAGCTGGCACTCCATACGAGCAATGAAGTAGGCACATGCCAGGTTGAGTAACAAATCAGCAGGAACTAGTTTGGGGTCGAGAGTTAGCTCTTCTTCTTCAGTAGGACCTAAAGGCTGGTATCCAAGCAACCCAAACAGCTCTTTAGCCTGCTGTAGGGTTAATGCAGATTTGATTGAATGGGTGAACATACCTGAAAACATCTGTTGGGAGGAAAGGGAAAAGACAGTGATAATGGACTGGATGTTGGCCAGTGTACAGACAAAGCTGCAAGACCTGAAGACCTGAAGACACTCATCTTGCTAAACATCTTAAAAATGTATGTATAGGTGTAAAACCGGTATTGTAACATACCTTCACAACTCTATACTCCTTTCTCCAAGGATAAAGGTAGAGGTTTAATGCAGCAAGCTCCAACACTTCAAAGGCCTTGCAAAGTTTCTCAAGACCCAAATGGCCAGTTTTAAAGGGCATTGCACGGAGTGAGTTTTCCATCACTGACAGTGGATTTAGTCCACCTGTGATAAAGATCTTCTGGGCACTGTCTTTGGAAAGAAACGCCTCTACTTCCTTGCAAAGTTGCTCATCTCTGCATACCAGACTTCGATCCCCCTTTTCAATCTGGCTCTCCAAGTTGGTCAGGTACTTTTGGACAACATCATCCAGTCTGATTTTCCTGCTCATTCTATTAATAAAAGACAATATAAGAACATAAGGGATTTGCATTTTATCAGACCAATACAACATAAAACAGCCAGGGCTTTTTGAAAAAACAAACAAACAAAGACATAAAACACCCCTAAAGGATTTATTATTACACAAAAGTCTTAAGTGCAAAAATTCAGAGTTTTAATAGCTTTTCTGTCAGTACTGATCGGGATTTAGAAAGGTTTTATATTATTATTATTATTATTATTATTACTACATTTGTGTATCATTATTTTGCATTATAATACATATACATATTAAGCATTAGGGGAAGCATAATTTTTTTTTTTTTTTTTCCAGACAGGTCCGAATTGAGTCAATGTAATGTTCTGTTTTCTTTCTTAAAAACTAAAAAGCAATGTTTCTTATCAGAAAATGTTCATTTGTGAATATGAAATTATGCCAACAATATGTTTATCATATAACATGGTTGTTTATTGTTATGATTTTCCATGATGGTCTCAATGTTTCCATAACAAAAATAGAGTTCATTAATATGCTTGAAAATCAAGTGACAAACATTTAGCTAAAACAGTCTAACAAATGGGCAGTACCAAGAATGACGTCTTTAACAATAATGCAGTGGAGAGTCGGGTTTAACAAAACAACTATATAGAAATAATGACATTATTTAAAGTTGTAATATTCAGATTCAATATAATCCGAATAACGATTACTCTATATCCGTACAAAGGTTGACTATTTGCAAATGCTATTAAATCGTTCAGACCTCAAAAGACTGAAGTGAAAGTGAAGGTGTAAAATAGCTCCGTCACGTTAGCTACGAAAAGACAACCCAATTTCCATAATTTTGTAGTTGAGAAATTCAGATTGTTTCAAATACTTATATATACTCTTGTATTAAACAACAAATAACATAAACCACTAAAGTTACTACTGTGTAATAAAGTTTGTTTATTGTTCTCCACCCAAATCAAAAGCGTCATAAATATATTTTCCACTGACTCGTTAAATTCAAATCAGCAGTGTTCGCGGGACACAGTAACGGAATCAATAGAACATGATCAATTATTACCTAATCAACGTTCTATAGCGTCCCGCACAAGCCGCATGGAAGAGCGTCGGAGAAACTTTTTTGACATCACTTCCGTGTTCAGCTCATGCGAAACCAGAGCCCTTCTAAGATATACCTAAAGCCTAACGCGGCGGTCCCATAGTCATGAGACAAGAGGCCGTTCTTTTTGAATGGATGTCTATGGAGGAGATGCTTGAGTGTGCTGAATAAACTGCTTTTGTAAAGAAACAGCTCATAACTTAATTAATTGACCGCCTTTCCGCTAATCTTCAACATTTGTTACACTAAACAATCCCTTTGGAATTAACTACGTGTGGAGTTTACTTCGATAAAATTGCTGTTTTAGAAGAGAAGACTCGGGGTCAATTTTGCGACAGGTAGATGTCAGTTTACGGCTCTCCTCATTCATTTGAATAGTATCCACAAATGGTGACTTAATGTCGTAATACGCTAATAGTTGACCGTAACGCTCTCTCATATGATTGCTGAGGTTGTTTTCTATGGCAAATCTCTGATGAAACTTTAAGTGAGGGGCGAAAAGCACACCCAACACTGCAGATTTATCTTAAATAAAATTATTTGATTATGTTATGTGGTGGGATGCTGAGTAAAATGTACTTTAATTAGATCCGTTTTCCCCATTCAATTGTCAAAATAATTGTCCTGCATTTTAAAATATTTGGTATGTTTAGTTCAATTAATATTCAGCAGTTTAGCCCTCTAATCGGCACACACAACGACGAATTTGCAATAAGTTAGTGCACATACCAGTGATTGTTCACAAGAGGGCGATATCACCTATGCTGGATATTTTCAACCAGTTGTGCCCACGGTTTGTACCTTTTATAATCACAGTTAAGTTAATTAATAAAACTTGTATCTACTGACATGACATGATATTACTGATATTTATTACTGTATAAGATATATTATTGCAATGGTCTCATTTAAGATTCTCCAACCTGAAATATGATAACTGTCGGTGATAAAGGATAAAAAAAATAAATAAAAAGCATAATTAAGTGGGAGTGCCATTCTAAAGAGGGCGGGGCGTTGGGCGTGGCCTTCATGCTGCGGTTCGATTTAAATGAGATATGAATCCGATAAACCATAATCAATCTCAGACGTCTGCACTGCTGCCGTTGTGTGCGCGATGTCAAACGGGGAGAGGGTAGTTTTGGCGCTTGGCGGAGCAGGAACTGTGGGTTCTGGGATAGTGAAAGCGCTCCTGGATAGAGGTAAGAGCAACTGTCATATCACATTTAACTATACAAAAAACAGTAGTAGTAATAATATTAATAATAATAATAACAACATTTTAAGTTAATAGTCAATAATAATACAATAATAATAATTATTATTAATATTATTATATTCCTTTCAAGATATGTGTGCAGTTATTCACTGTTATTTAATAGGTAGTGTTCAAATTTATATTTCTGTGGCTGCTTGTAACACCTTCAAACGCATCTGTTACAGTAACTGAATCCAGTATTATATGTTGATAAATTAAACATTAAACATTTTATATTGTCACAGAAAAGTAAACAATGTGCAATATGCTTAAATAAATAATAATAATAATAATAATAATAAACTTCTAAACTTTTTCTTTTATTACTCTGTTTACAACTGCATTCAGTTCAGTTATTGCTAAAGAAAACAACTATTTATTCAATTAAACCTGTTCTGATTGAGTATTTTGTGGTTTAATTCAAATAGCCTGTCATCTTTTTGCCTGGTTTCTTAATTTAGCTGTAAATAAGTTGGAGATTTTAATTTATCTTTGTTTAAATTGGTAAAAATGGTTAACCTCTTTGTGCAAAATAGTTTTTTTTTTCTTTCTTATAAGTTATTGCATGTGTGGTAACTTTTCAAACATACATGTAGGTTTCAAGGTTGCTGTAATCTCCAGAGACAACAGCAAGTTGGAGAAACTCAAGGGATTTGTTTCACCTAACACAAAAAGTAACCTGACCACTTTAGTGGGCAATGTTGGTATGTATTCTCTCCCTAATTTGTAATCTTTACAACTGTGGGAAGGAGATAAGAGACATTTTGAGGTCTCATTGTTGTATGATGTTCCTAATGAATGGCTCTTCTTATTATCAGGCTCAGAGGAAGGAGTAGAAGAGGTGAAACAGGCCTTGCTAAAGTCTGTGGGAAAAATCACAGATGTCGTCTCCTCTTTGGGCTTCAGCTGGTGGCAGGGAGGTCTGCCACATACCCAACCCCTCAAAGAACTGCACTGGGTGAGTTTATCGAGGGCATCAAATTGAACAGAGCATAGGACATTACCATCCTTTCGTATTAATAAATAGAATTTTTGAGTCATACAATGTGCTAAACATTGCATGTTTTCTAATCCTATAACTTTTAGTCTAATTCCCCAAATTAAGCATCAGATTTAGTGATCAATGTTTAGCTAGTATTTCTTTTCTGATCAACAGGTTATGGAGACTCTGCTGTTCAGCACCTTTGTGTCTTGGAAAGCTTTCTTTCCCCTGGTGAGAGATGATCCTAACTGCACCTACACATTCATCACAGGTGAGTCACTGGCACTGCTGCTGGTTGAGATATGAATGATATGACAAATGGTAGCTGTGAGTGTTTAGAGAGGAAAATAAAGATCTTGCAAGTTTATTTGTCAATCCATATTATTCACATTTCCTAAGGCATTTTCACATGGTTCATAAACTGAGGAAGAATAATCAAAAAAGGGAAACAATCTACTTGATAGTAAAATATGTGCATACGGTCCAAAATTAACACTCTGCAAGCACAAAATGCAAGTCGGCTTTGCACAGTAAGTGTAACAGAATCACTGGCCAATAAGCAGGTACCTTTACTTTTTAGAAATTGCAAGCAAAACAATGCTGGTTTAGATTGCAATATAGGAACTTGAATGTTTAAAAACTGCCTTTTTAATTAAAAAGCTAAATACTGTTTCATAGCTGGAAATTTTCTCAGTTCAATTGCTATTGACTGGCAAGTGTAGCAAAAAGTACATTTTAGACCCTGCTCACACAGATACAATTTCTGTTCTACAGGAGGGGCTGGAGAGAAATTGCTAATGCCTGGCACAGGGTTCTTGACCGTAGGGGCAGCTAGTGCTCTGGCTTTCTGTCAGGTTCTGCGTGATGAGTACCTAGAGGTGCCATGCAAACTCAACCAGGTGTGTGTACAAAAGATAAGGACGTAGACAAACTCATGTTGTTATATTTCAGAAATGACATAATGAATCATTGTAAATCTGCCTAATCAATTATCATAAAAAGTATTTAATCAAAATTGCTAATCTAAATCTGTAGGTGAAAATCAATACAGGAGTGGCAGCCCCAGAACGAATGGCCCCTGGGTACCTGAATCATTTGGATTTAGGTGAGGCTGTGGCTGTGCTGGTGGAGCGCCGGAACACGTCTCACACCATCTTCCCTGTGAGCTCTCCTGCTGACCTAAAAACTGTTATCTTGGAGGGCAATCTGTAACCAAAAAAGAAAAAAAAAAAGAAAAAACAAAAAACAAAAAAAAACGACATCACTTTTTCCTGTCACCAGTATGCGTGTATTGTTTTATTGCATGTCTACAAAACATTTCTGCATTGAGCATTCCAAGCTTTGTAATAGTACAGTCATAACGTTGAAATCATAGTGTTGAAATATTCTTTGTGCTTGAAACAAATCAACATAATATCCAGTGGAGTGGTACAGATGTTTTGAGCATCTAGTCTAAATGAGGCCCCAGCCAAGAGATCTTGACATTGAAGAATGGAGAGAAATATGTGAGAACAGGATGTGAAAACTTGTTTTTCTTGGTTAAAGAGAAAAAGGGGGGAAAAAATGGCAGGTTTTTGGCACACTTGCGACCCTCTAGCGTGACTCCCTGCCCTGGTTCACCCAAAATTTATCTGGCTGCTATTTATATGGCTCCAATTATTCCCAGCCGTGTGGCCCATATTAAACAGTGTGTAAGGGGGCAAGGGTTCAAAAATAGCTGGCCCCCAAAAGGAGAGAGAACAGAGGGCATTGTTATCTTTGTTTACTATTATTATCATATTTGCATAAATGCTTTAGTGGCATGAATGTACATTTTCCAATTAAAGAATATGGATTCAGTGAAGTGTCTAATTGGCAAAGTGGTTATTGAGGTGAGAATGCTTTGTCAGGTTTTATTTTTTGTTTTTTTTTGTTGCTATGCATCATCTTATTAAACCTGAAGTATCTACAGATAAAAATGTGCATCATTGCTTAATGCAACATAAACATGGTCTCCTTTTTTACTCTGTTTAATGAGTGTCTGAGAGAAGACTGAATTTATAATATGGTGCACATGAATTGTGTGTCGGAAGAAAATAAAATAATAATAATAAAAAAGCAAACTCCCAGAACCCTAGTTTGTTTTCTGGAGGCTGACCACCTGTGCTTGAAGTAGTAACCATAGTGACATGAGCCACAAAGCTGAGGTGTGACATGAACTTTAGTCCTCTGGATTTCATTATAATCTGGCTGCGAGCCCTCTCTTCAAAAATGGTTTGGGTATTTAAATATTGAAAACAATGAAAAACAAAGTATCTATATTGGCAGCCAAAGATATTCCCTTCCGTGAGAAGGTACAGTACGAGTGCCAAAACATCATTGTTTCCCATCAATATTTTAAATCTCAAGGTTAAAGGGACTAAATATAAGTCACGCAGACATGCAAGGATGAAAATCTCAGTGCCAGACCAACACAGACAAAATTAGAAACCACGAAATGTCTGTGTGGTCTCGAGAGTTGGTCACAAACTAAGCTGTACTGAGGTACCAGAAACCCACAAACATACTCGGACAGCACAGAATATCTGGCATGTTTAGAAACCATGGATTATGATTAAATCATATTTTCAGATCATTCTACCGGGTTTGCAAACTTTCCCTAAGCACTCTCGCTGTGCTTTGGTGTTTGACTACAGGGCTTTTCGCAGACTTTTGAATGAGTGCCAGATCCAAAACACAGACAGGAATTGGGGCGTTTATGTAGAGGGACAAGACAAGTGGACTGGAAGGGATTTAAAGGGCCGCTCATAGACAAAGAATCACACAGTGAAGCCATTAGTGTAATGTTCATGCACTGCAGAGGGTATTCTAGGACAGAGGTTAAGCCTACTGATTCAAAGTGGCATGTTTTCTCCTATGGCCCGGAAACATTCAGTACAATCCAGCCATCTGCCCATTAGGCATCCCTGCCACCCTCTGTGCAGTCACTTGCCCTCTTCTCCCAACGATATTGAAGAACACCCAAGCCTAAACTAGCCATCAAGACTACTCTGCTTGAACAGGGCTTGTCCTTCAAATTTTAACAAACTGATTAAAATGTGGTCCAAAGCACTGAAGATGTATTTTAGAATGGTTGAGATGAGAGAATAAGAAAAAAAGTTGAGAGCTGGGCCTCAACATGCCCTCAAAGGGTTACATAGTCTTTATTATTACAAAATTTACATGCCATGCACTCCTAAACCATACTTATTTGCATTATCCATCACCCAAAAACTCTAGTTAGATATTCTAGGTAGAAAATACATGGTTTCTGTCTCTCCGGCACAGAGACAATTTATGCTAAATTCACATAACAGATCTTAAGCAAGAAAACAGACATACACTGCAGTCTCTGTACGAGTCTGCATACATTACAAAACAACTTTTTGCTCACACAAAACAAATATACATTTATGCTTTTATACAAAAACATTATTGTTATGGCTATTATATACTCAAAATCCTCTCGCATAAGTAACATCAGACAGAAGGCAGATGCTACAGCAGCATGAGCGTTTCTTAGCATATCCAAACTTTTTTTTTCACACTGATTTCAAACCTCACTTGAGTGAAAAGCATTTAAATAACTTTAGGTTAATTAAAAATATATAAAAGCTATAAAGCCTACTTGGCAAGAACCATACACAAGCATGATGTGTGTATGCATAGTAGTATATTGACTTGCAAGAGAAATACACAGCTCAGAGTATAAAAACGTTGCTAATACAGGAATTGTTTCAAAAATTTTGGCAAGCCCATATAATTTGATCATCCATTCAAACATCCATTTTCTTCCAACACAGTTAGGTTTAAACAAAGGCTAAAATTCTAAGCTAAAAATAAAATAAAATTAATGCTGCTCTATTTTTAATATTGTATATTAATTACTAAATATGTTGTTGCAGGATGCCTACTGCTAGTAGTGCTTGTGTCTCCCATATAATTTATAAAATGCTCTGGGAAATACTATTCAAACAACACAAAATTTAATGGGACTAGAAGATAAAAAGCATGTCATTAGAGCTCATTCCATTTAGAATAACCTAGCATTACCTTTCCACAAGTCCCTTCATAACATCTGGCTTATTTCATCCCTATTTAGTTTCGTATAAAAGGGTTTTTCTTTTTTGCCTTGGCTACAACACAGATTTCAGTTCTAATCACATGCTAATGAACTTTCCCTGTAATGCCTAAACCAGTCACCAGTCCTTTCAGAGTGCAGAACGGTATGAGAGGAAGATTTTAACAGAACTGCAGGATGGCAAGACCTGGGAATAAACTGACTAAGCAGAAGAGCTGATCTTGAGCAGATCCTGTTTGAGCTCCGTCAAGAGGAATGGATATCTCTGCTAGCTAGGGCACCTAGAACCAAAGCACAAACAGTTCTTGTTAACAATTTTTCCTATCATGAGACAAAAAACAAAAAAACAAACAGAATCAATTACATACATTAAACCCCTCCTCCTGAACCCCCCCCCCCCCCAGCACGCACAACAGTGGTCACCAGCAATTATAAAAAATACAAATACAAAAAAACATAAAAAAAGGTATACTTTCAAAAAAACAACAAGAATGCACATACACATCTAAACTAGAAATCCCTCTCCACTGCTCCTCCCAGAGAACCCTCCAAAAAAGCCAAGTATCCACCCCACTTCCTATCAAACAAATCCCATTTTCCCAACCTTTTAAAAAAAAAAAAAAAAAAAAAAAAAAAAAAAATCACCTCCTCAAATGCTGCCACCCCGCCCATCTCCTTGCACCACTCCCGAAACGAGGGTGCCCCAGCCAACTTCCACCCCCGAGGATGATTTTTCTGCCGATCAAAACTCCGGCTAGGACCCAATGTTTAAATGACTATCCCCAATATTAATGACTGCCCCATCACCAGTCTGGGGCTAAATGAAAACTGAGTGTCCAATATGTCACACATAAAGCTCTGAAACCTCAACCAAAATTGTTGGATCTTAACACATCCCCAAAAAACATGGGTTATGTACCCGTCTTCTGACTGGCATTGCCAGCAGGTGGGTGTGTCTTTAAGACCAAGCCTATATAATCTAGAGGGGGTCCAATAGACTCCTGTAAAATCTTAAATAGCATCAGATGCACCCTTGCATCTCTAGATGTAGACTTGACGTTTTTTAGAATCCTAACCCACACTCCCTCCTCCAATACCAAGTTAAAATCTTTCTCCTATAATCTCTTAAAAGAGGTTGAAACTCCATCCCCAGACTCTGAATTAACAGGGAGTAATACACTGATGCCTCATGACCTTTTCCAAAAGCAGTAATCACCACTTCCAGAGTATCTGCCACTTTAGGGGGGTGTATGCTACTCCCAAAAATAGTACAAAGCAGGTGGCGCAGCTGTAAATACCTAAAGAATTGAGACGTGGGGATTCCAAAATGTTGAACCAAATTTTCAAAGGATCTCAACACTCCACACTCATACAGGTCACAGAGTGTATTAACCTCCCTCACAATCCACTCCGACCAGCAGAATGGGGACTTATTAATATGTAATTTTGGGTTCAGCCATATGCTCGAGGCAACATTTAAATAAATGTCCGAATTAAACAATCTGGACACTTTTGTCCATACATACCAGATAACGGGGTGTAATTTAACTTCTCCGGTTAGTTTAATAGAAAGGCTTTGCAATGGAAAAATAGGGAGGGAGGGGCTCTCTCAAGTGGAAGTGACCAATGAGCCAAATGTCTGAGACCAAATGCATAATAATAAAACAAAATCTTGGGTAGGCCTAGCCCACCTTTGTCAATCGGCCTATGCAACTTGCAATCTGGGACATTTGCCATTCCAAATGAAGGACTTTGCTATGCTATCAAATTGCTTGAAATAAGAGGGGGACATCTACAGGGAGCGACTGTAGTTGAATTTTGGAATACAATTCATTTTAATAACATTGATCCGGAAGGTTATCGATAAATGTGATGAAGCCCACCTGCCCACATCGCTCGAAAACCTTTTTATTAAAGGGTCAAAATTAAATCACACAAATTAGCTAGGAATAAAATGTCCAAATACTTGATGCCCTGTTTGGGCCACTGGAAGGCGCCCGGCTGAAAAGCCGTTACTGGGCAGTACACTGTCAGAGCCAAATCTTCGGATTTTGACGAACTGACTCTGTATTATGAGAACTTAGAAAAGGAATTAATAATTCTGTGGAGGCAAGGCATAGATTTTGTGGGGTCAGAGATGAATAATAAATATAATCTGCATAAAGAAAAAGCTATGTGCCACACCTCCCATCACCACCCCTGGAAAATCATCTTCCTTTCTTATCGCAAGCACAAACAGTTCTAATTAAACGAAATGAACAAGAACAGTGTGAGCCAACTACTTTAAGAGCAGAATCTGTAAAGAAACAAATACAAAAAAATATTAAATTATGAATTTAAGTGTTCTCCATCTCTCTGGCAGAGGTGGAAAGTTTGTTTGACGTTTCTGCATGTTTAACTGTCTCCATTGGGTAATCAAACTAGAACTTAAGCCACAGTAGGCAATCATTATTTCAGTAACTCAACCTTAAACAGAAACATTGCCCTATGGCCAAACAGAATCCATGACATTTCACTTGAAGTTTGGTTGAAAGTTCAACAAGGTCAATATAATCCATCCATTAAGGTAAGAAAGCATTTTGAGGATGATCTATCCCTTTAAACTGTTTTGCAGTGGATGAATGAACACACTTCGGCTAAACAGTCATTGCAGGTGAAGCGTGGCATTTCAATGCGCATCTCAATGTGGGCCACCTTAGCATAAGTGACAGCTTTACAGACAGTGCGCTTGGCAAATTAAACGTTTAGATAAAATGGGATAATTCGGTCACAGGCAATTTTGATGAAGTGGAATGACATTGTCGGGTAGTGTTAGCAGTTTAGTTGATCTTTCCCTGGCTGTGTGTATTGCAGAGGAGGGTCTACAATATGACTAAGTTCTTGCAGACTTGCAGATGATAATACCAGAAGAGCACAAAGCTATGAAGTCTATCAAATAATAAAAGGAAATCTGGAAAATCTATTGGTAAAACATCTGTTCAAGTGATCCATTCAGCTCTAAATGTTACTATGATGCTGCATCCACTGCCTTAGTGATGCTGTGTGTGTGTGTAATTTGCATCACACACACGATATACCAGTGCGCATAAAAACAAAAGTACAGTATACTTGGGACCAGTGTTTCCAACAGAATTTAACTCTTCCAGGGGGGAAGATATAATATAATTATTATAGAAATTTGGCAACTATATTTATATAGTTTATTTATTAGATATTATTAACATTTTAATGTTTAAATGTAAATCGCGAAAGTATCTGTAGCTAGCTACACATCAAATGAACACTGATAACACTGATTCAGTGAGTTCATTCAGTCAAGGATTCATTAGACTGCATTTTGCGATGGGGCCCACTTTTCCTCATTTTTTTGAACCAAGTGAACTTGATTATATCATTATAATATAACACTGAATAATTATAATAATACTTAAGTAATAACAATAATAACAATTATTATTACTCCATTACGAAATTACATAAATATATTACAATTGTATTATATTAAATAAATATTATTATTATCATTATACAAGTAATATTTATCTTTTATTTAACTTGCCATGGGATCTGGTTAAACCAGTGAGATGCTCTAATCTCCTCTTCGGTCCACAAAAACCTGTTTTAATAGGGTTGTTTCAGATTTATTTAGTAACTTGTAGAGGCCAATTAAAGTAAATTTAAAGTGCTGTAAATATAACAAGTTCAGCTCAGTTACCAAGCCAAACGCAACACATTTGTTATTCTGTGCACAGGTTGAAATTCGTGGAGTGAGCACAGAACCGAGCTTCGCAAGAGCAGGCTGTTTGATTTTATCATAGCCCTTCGCGGTTTCATATTTAAATAAGGTCATTTCTTGATATTGATTTTATTTTGGTGGATCATTCAGCCCTACACAATGCAATAGGAAGACAGGTTGTTTTGTGTTATTTCGTGGCATGTGCTCTTTAAATCTCATCACATTCAATTCAGACTGCAAGCTCACAACTTTTGCTGTGGCGCTGAGATTCAGCAAAGCACTGCTGCCAGAAAAACTGCTTGGGACTATACAGTGTTGATTTTTCATGTCATTTTGTAGTGTAGAAGTGTACTACATGCTCGTATGTAGTAGTACCAAGTCTGATTCATTCTAGTGAATCAGTTTGTTTGGACGGTTCCAATTCAAGTCACCGCACAGACTTTCATTGTGGTCTTGAAGTCTTTTACAGTAAAATATTTCGTTAAATGCTGCTGTTCATTCCTAAGTTTTCAAATCAGTTCAATATAAAACATATTTAATATATACAGTACTGTGCAAAAGTTTTAGGCACTTGTGAAAAATGTTGCATGGTGAGGATGTCTTCAAAAAATAATGACACAGCTTTCTTTTATCAATTAACATCATACAAAGTCCAGTAAACATAAAAAAGCTGAATCAATATTTGGTGTGGCCACCTTACAGCACCAAATCTACTAGGTACACCTGGACACAGTTTTTCTTGGTTGATAGAAGATAGGATGTTCCAAGCTTGGAGAATTTGCCACAGTTCTTCTATTTAGGCTGTCTCAATTTCTTCCATCTCTTCATTTAATCCCAGACTGACTCGATGTTCAGTGAGGGGCTCTGTGGGGGCAATGCTATCTGTTGCAGAGCTCCCTGTTCTTCTATTCTAATCGATTCTACTTGCAAAAGTAATGTTTGGGAGTCTAAAATTTATATTTCCTATTGACACACTAAAGCTGAAGATACAGTTGTGCTCAAAAGTTTGCATACCCTGGCAGAAATTGTGAAATTTTGGCACTGATTTTTAAAATATGACTGATCATGCAAAATAACTCTTATTTAAGGATAGTGATCATATGAAGCCATTTATTATCACATAGTTGTTTGGCTCCTTTTTAAATCATAATGATAACAGAAATCACCCAAATGGCCCTGATGAAAAGTGTACATATCCTTGACTGTTTGGCCTTGTTACAGACACACAAGGTGACACACACAGGTTTAAATGGCAATTAAAGGTTAATTTCCCACACCTGTGGCTTTTTAAATTGCAATTAGTGTCTGTGTATAAATAGTCAATGAGTTTGTTAGCTCTCGCGTGGATGCAATTTGCTCCTTGAAACAACCACACCGTCTTTTTCCAGAGCAGCCTGTATTTCTCCTGAGGTTACCTGTGGGTTTTTCTTTGTATCGTAAACAATTCTTCTGGCAGTTGTGGCTGAAATCTTTCTTGGTCTACCTGACCTTGGCTTGGTATCAAGAGATCCCCGAATTTTCCACTTCTTAATAAGTTATTGAACAGTACTGACTGGCATTTTCAAGTCTTTGGATATCTTTTATATCCTTTTCCATCTTTATAAAAAGTTCCATTACCTTGTTACGCAGGTCTTTTGACAGTTATTTTCTGCTCCACATGGCTCAGTATCTAGCCTGCTCAGTGCATCCACGTGAGAGCTAAGAAACTCATTGACTATTTATACACAGACACTAATTGCAACTTAAAAAGCCACAGGTGTGGGAAATTAACCTTTAATTGCCATTTAAACCTGTGTGTATCACCATGTGTGTCTGTAACAAGGCCAAACATTCAAGGGTATGTAAACTTTTGATCAGGGCCATTTGGGTGATTTCTGTTATCATTATGAATTAAAAAGTTGCCAAACAACTATGTGATAATAAATGGCTTCATATGATCACTATCTTTAAATAAAAGACCATATTTTCAAAATCAATGCCAAAATTTCTGCCAGGGTATGCAAACTTTTGAGCACAACTGTATATATATTTATATATAAGCATCTTAAGACAAATGTTTTTGTGAAATATCTTATTTGCCTAAGACTTTTGCACAGTACTGTTTTTTTTATAAGTTGTAATAAGGTGTAAAAGTATTTCTTCAGATTTAATGTCATCACCCTAATTCAGATTAATTCACTTATAAAGTCTCATTGTTTTTGAGCCAGAAAAATATTAATATATAATTATTCAATCAGACGGTTTTATATTTAAAATGATATTGCCACCTGTATTTTCAATCTAGTTAGCTACTTTTTGTTAGCAGCTTGTAGTGTAGCTAATTACTACTTTCAAGAGTAGTTTGACTGGAGCTTAATCACTTTAAATTAGTATTAACTTGTAGCTTGGGAAGCTACAGTAGTTAAGTGTGTGATGACATGAAGTAGAGAGGATAAACCTAAAATAATGTCACTGGCTTTACCTACATCATGAGGGTTTGGCAGCCGGGGGTGGCATCCCACCCAAGAACAATGACTCCACATAGGTCAGCGCGCTCTGCAATGACGTCAGGCAGTACCCCTCCTCTCCGATCAGATACCTGTGGACATAAATAAACACTTCAATGGAGATTCATCTCACAAGGGAAAACAATCTCTCCTCCACAGAGGGTCAACTTCAGATGAACCCATCAGCTAATGAGGCTAAGACACGAGATCAAGCTGAAGCCAAGAGAGTCAATGTGTAATGTGTTAGAGAGTGTGAAGACAGAATGTAGAGACAGAGAAACAAAGAGAGAAAGAGACAATCCTGTTCATTAAAGCAGTTTAAGATACCTGTACATAGGCATATTTTGGTGGGTTTTGTTTAATTATGACTAAGAATGAGTAAACTTCCTATCACAACTTTGCTCTCATGCACTATATTGAGTCCCGCCCAAGCTTCCAAGACACACAAACATCTCAAGAGCTTTTATTTGTATTTTTATATAGAGAAAAACACAAACCAGAATATCCCCACATGTCTTTTTAAGTGCCAATGTAACCAGCTTGTAAAAATGTCCAGTTTTATTCTGATAAACAGAGCTCAGGGCTGTGGTCTGAGTAGACACGCAAGGGTACAGTGCAGGAGGGGTGATAAATACCCACAACGCCGCTCAGGAAACAGGTCAAATAGTCACCCCCACAAACTGAGATCTGACTGTGCTGTTACCCTCTGCTCAACAAATACATAAACAAAGTTGGGCTCACATTACCAAGACATTTGACATTTTGTTTGTTTTATGGGTTTATCAAAATAAGTTTAGACTTGAGGGTATTTTCACTTGTATGGAAATATTTGTGCATAGAACATGGGAGGGTGCAATAGACACAATTCGATTATTGGCAAAGGATTAGGTCTGGCTCTGTCAATCTTTGCTGCATGCCCAAACGACAAAGAGAATGTGCCAAATCAACATTACAGCAGAAGGATGAGATTTGACAAGCCAGATTTCCAAACAGCGTCATACACTCAACTATTATTAATAAAGCTAACATTTTGACAAATTCTCAGGCTGTTTGAGATTTGATGCAACAGTGTGGCCTATTCAGTCAGGTAAGTGTAGATCTTTTTTTTCACCCATTAACCACATTTACATTAAATTCTAAAGAACTTGACAATTTTCCCCCATAAGCTATTGGCTATCTGTATAACACGCCTGAAAAGAAAAACGATTGTTGCCCTACACTTTAAAGGGATAGTTCACCCAAAAATGAAAATTCTCATCATTTCCTCACCCCTCATGTCATCCCAGATGTGTATGACTTTCTTCTGCAGAACACAAATTGTGATTTTTAGAAGAATATTTCAGTTCTGCAGGTCCATTAAATGCAAGTGAATGGGTGCCAAAACTGATGCTCCAAAAAGCACATAAAAGCAGCATAAAAGTGTTTTAATCCATATCTTCAGAAGTGATGTGTTTTTGGTGACTCACAAGAATGTGAAAGTGATCTGTTTCTCACTCACACCTATCATATCGCTTCTGAAGATATTGATTTAACCACTGGAGTCTTATGGATTACATTTATGCTGACTTGTGGGATTTTTGGAGCTTCAAATTGGCACCCATTCACTTGCATTGTATGGACCAACAGAGCTGAGAAATTTTTCATTTTTCATTTGTGTTCAGCAGATGAAAGAAAGTCGTACACATCTGGGATGGCATAGGGGTGAGTAAATGGTGAGAATTTTTATTTTTGGGCGAACTATTCCTTTAAATAGGCCAGTTAATCATTCTCTGCTAATACTACACAGCTCTCTGGGGTACTTTATTCTGATTGGACAATCACTGCATTCTACAGTTAAACATTTTCGTATAATTGACTATAATTGCCATTCTCTCTCTCTCTCCCTCTCTCTTTCCAAGTCCATTTATGTAGTTATTTGGCTGGATATTATCCAGTCACCCAGTCATTATTACAATATAAACCTCTTCAGGGTGATTAGCTGACAGTACATTATCTATTACTTATCTGGCTGAAGAAAATATTGCTGGCTACGGCAGTGCACAACTTAGCCTGCGTTCGTAAATTTGTGTGGTGAATTGCAAGCATTCGCAGTTCACTTTCAGTCCATAAAGAATGTTAGTTTAAGAAAGGAAAGATTAGAGGAACGCTGGATGTTGAGGACACACCCCTCATGGATGAACTCTTCCAAAGCAGCACATTCAGAAACTAGCTGAGGCATTTCACTGCGTAAAGCCACAAATGCCAGAATGGGCAGCAGGTCATCGGCCCCACTGAAAAAGAGAGAGCAAATGGATTAGACCTTCTCTAGACAAAATTATAAGTGTAAACATATTCTAAGAAATATCTTGCATGCAAGATAAGCTTGTCTATTGTCTTATAGATCACATAAACCCCCATCATTCGTGCCGAAGGGACGGCTTGCGTGAGAAAGTTGCTGGGTGTCCCCTTTCCTGCCGGACTGCAGGACACCTGATATGCTCTACACAGGTGAGAATAGATCTGCATTCCATCATCTTCCTCAAACACTGCTTTTGCTGTGCTATCAAAAATAACGCTCACGCACAGTGAAGGCAAGCTGGGATGACGCGGTCCTTAGCTTGTTCAAGCCTGTTCACTGGCACAATATGAGCAGCCAACTTGATTTCCTTGGAACGGTAAGTGCCAAATTTGAGTTTGGCAAAGTAAAAAACATACCACCAAGAGGATTTTAGTAATGTTATTTCAAGAAAAACAAAAGAGAAAAAAGAAAAAAAGGTAATGTGGATCAATATTGACCTTCTTGTCCAAAAAGACAAAAGAATTAGACAATAAAAAGGACAGACAGAAGAAATTACTTCCATGCAGAAGGAAACAGAGCAATATAAATTCTAAGTGTGTGCGAATGTAATCCAGAAAGAGAAGAGAGCGAAAGAGACAATGGAACAGAACAACCGAAAGAAAGGGTGAGAATTGCTAAATTGTTCATGTTCATGCATGCATGAGGACATTCATTCTCCTTCACAACCAAAACACAAACTTTAAAGTAAAGTAAAAACAATTAAAAGGCAGAACGCGCCTCGGCTGTGCGACCGGGGCAAAATCAGGGCAAGTCTCACAATGAAACATTTTCATTCAGATCGCTAATGCCTTTAAAACATGATCATCTTAAAACCAAAGTTAAAGCACGGAACGGAAAACACCCAAATATGGTAATGAACCCAAGCCATTGGATTGGATTCGGCTCTCAACAGCATGTTGTTCTGATAGAACATACATATGACTAACCGTACACCCAGTTTCTCAGGGGCGGTTATAAGAGCTGTCGATAGTTCTCAGAAAACATGCACGTGCATCAGCCATGGACATGGCGCGCCACACCGCTAAGCATGTGCGTCACTAATGAGCCAGTGCTCTGCAAGCCGTTATGCAAAGAGACATGTAGATTTGATCCCAGGGTTCATTATACTAGGAAACGTGTAGGATGCAAGAAAACAAGAGAGAAAAAGGAACCGGCAGCTTGATTTGATGGGTGGGGTGGGGTGCGGTGGGGGCAAAAGTTTACAGACATCATAACGGCCCATATAATCTCCCTGCACAGTTTTCCATTTACAGGATGCTGGCGAGAACTCGCACTTCTACTCTCAAGACTCCAGATGAGTCTGGAGGAAAGCATCTTAAATTTCCGACACCAAATGAGTGAAGCTGATGCTGAGGTCTGTGGCAGATTTACACAAGTTGCCAGACAGACTCAGCAACACGCAATAAACAGATTCCATACTCTTATCCCCACTGGGAATCTGAGCCAAATACAGTCAATCTGATAACCTGGAATAAATACATTTATCAGTAGAGATACGAACAACACAAATGCAATTATCCTCTAATAATTCCTCTATTCCTCTAACCAATATCCAGATAAGATTTTTAGTTTGTTTTATTTCTACTTTGACAATAAAAGCATAATCATTAGAATACAACAAAAACTTAATTATGAAATTAAGATTAATAATAATAGTTGTTAATATAATTAATTTTTTTATATTGCCACCTTATTTTGTTGTTTTGCAATCTAATGGTCTGCTTTTTCATATCTTTCTTAGATAGGCCCACCTTAAACTCACACCAGTGGTCGAGCCAAAAATTGACATGTTGGACCGGCTGGGATACCCAAACAAACACAACAATGCTGAAATCACAAAGCCAATGCTTACACTTTGAGGAGATCAATCTACCAATGGCTTACTTATATAGTTGTCCGTGCATATTAAGCTGGAATAGGAAACAGTATTTTATCATCAGAAAATTACATCACCTTTAAGCTTAAAAGTGCACTCAGTAATTTTTTATCCATTACGTTTTTCTCCTAAAGAAATGAATAGTAATTTTGAAACGTGTATAAAGCTTAGGCCAAGAAAAATGTGCTGAAATGCTGCATCAGGACTTTGTGTGCTGGAACACATGTTCCTATGGTGCATCCTGAACTCAAGACCTTTCAAAATAGTTGTGGCATCATGAGCTAGTAAGACAAATCGTAGAGGCACCAATACATTGCTATGCAAATGTACAAAAAAAAATAATAAAATAAATTAAAAAAAAAAAACTTGTCTACTCCAGTGAATTTAGCCTCGCTTCATAACATATGCAAGGCTACAACTCTGGGCCAGAGAGATCTGTTCAGATCAGTCAAAGATAAAGTTCACTTTTGGTTAGAATAATTGGACCAGTCGTACTGCGGAACTTAACTTTCACTTTCCTGCAGCAGTTCTAGACACAGTCCTGCTCTCAAAGTGCATCAAGGCCAAAGTGTGTTCCAGACAGGGCGACCCACTTAGAGAGGAAGTCAGCTCAGAGCACCCCACGGAGGCCAGAGGGTCAAGACGGAACCCCTGCTGAGCGTTGGCCTCCGTGGGGTCTGATGAAGTCTGACACAGGGCCAGCGGACAGGCAGGAGTTCGTTCTTAAAGTCTGAACTCCAACATAAAGTTCCATTAAGCACATTTCAACTTTTTAAAGAAAGAGAGCAAATTACGTGTGGTGACATGTAGACTTACATGGCTGCTGATTTGGGTGGAGGGACATTTTCTTGCAGGAGGCGGTACTCTTCAGCACAAGCACAGATAATTCGTAGGGTTTGCACTACAATGAAAAGCAAGAGATTTTCAAAAAACTCAAGCTAGGATTTAAAGACTTGTGGTAACGCTTCGATTAAAGGGATAGTTCACAGAAAATTCTGTATTCATTTACTCACCTTGATGTTGTTCCAAACCTGGAGGACTTATTTTTTCCTGTGGAACACAAAAGGAGATGACAGGCAGAATGTTAGAAACTGACAGCCACAGTCACCATTCACTTTCATTGCATCTTATTTTCCATTCAATGGAAGTGAACGGTGACTGAGACTGATCGTTATGCCCAACACCTCATTTTGAGGACCATGGAAGTCATATGGGTTTTTAACAACAAGAGAGTGAATAAATGACGACGATTTTAATTTTTGGGTGAACTATCCCATGAAGCAATCTTAAAGATCTTACCTATACAATCCAGTTTCTTCTGAGGACAATAGTCTTTACATAGAAGTCTCAGCTCCTGTACTGCTGACTCATATGGGTAGAAACCGTGCAGCACAGCAGGGTCTCTGGGGAACAATTTGGATTCTATACCAACATCACCAGGTGAAACATTATGATAAAGACGCATGCTGCTCTCAACAGCCAACACCCGTTCTCGATGCACCTTCCTAAAAGCATCAGAAGATGACAGAAGGAAAAACATTAATATGCTATTTGTATTAAATGAACCTATTGCAGCTATGAATGTGCTTCCATGAATATTTGAGACAAAATTCTTTGAGTTCTTAGGCAGGTCATCATAACTGAAGATCTCAGGTTCAGAAGGTTTATTTCAGTTTGACATTTGAGAGTTTTCAGCTGAAGAGTGCCATCTACTGCTCAATGTCTAGATAATTCAAACAATCATGACTTGGCAATATACCATCCAACAATTAAGCTGACCTAACATTGTTATATATTTTGAATAAGAGCTGAATCAAGACCGTCTAAATATGTAAACAGATGGATCAAGATATCTCAAAGGAATCTACTTCACCACCAAAGCATTGTAGTTATTAAAATGAAGCTATGATGTGTGTTTTAAAAAAATGTAAGATTTGTGCTTAGTGATACAGATTTTTTTTTTTTTTTTTTAAATAAAACGTACACACATAGACATTAACATTACATAAGATGCATTTAATATTTGCTGACTATGGATGCATTTTATAAACAAAATATGTACAACTATCAACAATAATTTCAGATATTATTTTAATCCCTATGAAATCATGTTTTGTGTCTTTTAGTTCATACCTATTCGCTTTAACTGACATGCAAATTGCTGTGCTTCGATCATTCAATTAATGTAATATATTACCTGAACAGTGCCAACAGAGGGCGCCAAATAGGTGTGAAGAAGACTTCCTCTATACTTGCCACACATTGGTCTTTAGAACTTGCAGTGTTGAGACATTCAAAGGACAGAAGACACAGAGACAGCAGGCAATCTGTTCCATACAAAGACAAATCAATTTACACAATTACCATAGAGAATTTACAAACTAGTGCATTTCATAAAGGACCCTTTGACGAACATGTTTATGGTCAATAAAGAAGCTCATGCTTGGGTTTTACTCTGGGGCATGATACAACCAAACAATTCCCACTGGCTATAATGGGGTTTTTCTGTGAATGCTGAACCCGCGTAACATACATCTAGAGTCTCAATGAAAAGTTCTCAAAAAGGGCAGAACACAACACCAAAGAATAAACAATTATTTTTTTTTTCTTTTCTCGCATGCAGTAACTGCTGCCAGTTTTCCTTTAGTGTAAAGTAACCATCTCAGTGACACACATTTACCAATAGCATTGTGGATGTCTTCGACTATGGCCTTCAGATGTTCTTTCAGAGCATGCGCCTCAAGATCTTGAATAGGAGTCTCTAGGTCTGTGCGCATTGTGTCTAAGATCACATCGCAGTCTGTGTCTTCACCACTGTAAGAAGGATCCCAGTCCAGCTGAGTAAGGATCTTTTCCAGATCTTCAAAAGAATTCTCCCTATCTGTAGCAACTAGAGTTGGGGGCTTGTCCGGGTCTGCCTCTGTGTCATTGGCGTTGAGGTCGTGGGACGGGGAAAGGGAGATAGAGGCATCAGATAAACTGTGTTTAAGAGCTGATTTGAGTGGGTTTCGCTGCTCCTGTGGCAAGATGGGACTGTCAGTGAGGAGCAGGCTCTGGGCACTGCAGGAGGGCTTTAAGGGTAGTGAGCAACCAGGCTTTGGGCTCAGAGGAACACGCTGGCACACTGTGGGGTACAGTCTGTTATACACCCTGTACTGAAGCCTCTTCAGCAACTTCATGACTGGGTGATCTGGGCAGCTGGGACCAGGAAAGAAAGCAGGTGACATGAAGTGAATCTAGGCTAAAACACCCAATTATTAGTGCACTGATGACCTGACACTAAGAACCTACCTGAAAAGACAGGCGATAAGACCTGAAACCAGTGTTGGATCATTTGGACTCTTTTTCAGATTAGCTCTCCAAACCTTTGGCCATTCCTATATGACCAAAAAATAAATAGTGTTACTTTAAATTGATGCGCACCCATTCATAGGTTTACCGGTATCCCTAAATGATGGATACCGCTACTGATAATAGCTACAAACATAGACAAACAAAGATCAAAACTGATGCTGCAATTAAAACTCACATGATCTTGCTCATATTCAAGCACACTTGCATAAAGAATCTGCTGCTCTTGTTCCTCTGGTGTCATAGTCCCACAGGTGGGAAATCTCCTGCATGCAAAAATGCACAACTTCATGTCCCTTCATGTGCACAAATTAACACATCGTTGCATAGTTCTAGAGAACTGCTTTTCATTAAATGGCATAAATGTACACATAAATTGCACTGTAATTCTAAAGGATGGGCAATCAAATAAAGCTACGAATAACCTACCAATTAACAATATTGTTCAGATTATGGTTCAAAACCCACCTGTTGGCTTCCTCCTGCAGCCGGAGTCTCCTCTCCTCCATTTTCCGTTGAAGCTGCTAAGGCTCAGGAAAACTCAAACCATTTATAAAAAGTTACTCCACTCAGAGTTATCAAAAGAGGGCAAACTTCACATCAAATCTAAAACACTTAATCAAAATAAGTCATTCTTCTCAATGCTCGGATTTCCATAAAACCGCAGCATACATATCGTACCATAAGAGTTTCAGCGTGAATAATCAGACTCCTCTGCTTACAGATAGTACAAAAGGTCAGAGTTGTTGACCTTCTCATCCGAACAGTCTTGTCACATTTCTTTCAAGACAGTCCAGACCTTCTATCTATTGCAAACATTGAAGACAAAGTTATCTTAACATAGACCTCAAAAGCCCTTTGCTGAACTTAAAGACTTATGTAACAACCTTTACAACAACATAACTTATTAATAATAATAAAAATATAACAATAATTAGTAGATCCAAGTTTACAAGAACAATCCAATTACAAGCATCAAGGTCACAAACTGGTATTTTTAACACCTGTCCAAGCCCATCTAGATTTAAAGGAACATTTTCGTAATGGCCACGGCTCAGTAAAGGAACTATAAAGGATACAGCATCTTGCCTAGCTTTGGCTATAATCAGATTCTCCATCATCTGCCTCTGGAGTAAGAGGGTCTGCAGAAAGGAGGAGGAATAAAGAAAGAAAGACAACACTGTTTGCACAAGTAATTAAATCAGTAATACAACATTTTACATTTATTGGTAGAAGAAAAAAAACTGCGAGGAAAAAACTACACAAACAAATATTCAACAACAAATATTAAGTTTGAAATGATTTTCAGCAATATAATGCAGCCATTCTCAAGATGGAAACTAGAATTTTCTGCCTCTTGACAAATTTAATTGGGGTTTCTTTAAAGATGTTTGTCTGAGAAAAAGAAAAACAGTTCTCATAAGTTTACATAATGCTTTTGCAGAATCTACAACATGTTTTGTAAAAATAAAATTGTCTTATATTTAGTACTGTCTCGATGAAGCTATTTGAAATAACATATTGGCAAATATTCCACAAGACAAAATAACGGCTAGAATTACACAAACCCTGTTCAAAAGTTTACATAACCTTGGTTATGTAAACACTTAATATCCTGTGTTGCCTCCTCGAGCATCAATGACTGTTTGAAGCCTTTTGTAAACTATCATTGATACTTGAGGGGGCAACACACAATATTAAGAACCAAGGGGTATGTAAACATTTTAAAAGTATATTTAGTTGATTAACTTATTATTTTGTCTTGTGGAATATACTTAAGGGACAGCTCAGCCAAAAGTGATGATTCTGTCATCATTTGCTCAACCTAATGTTGTTCCAAACCCCCATTAGAAAAGGAGATGTTAGGCAGAAAATGAGCCTCAGTCTCCACTCATATCCATAGTATGGAAAAAAAGATGCAATGAAAGTGAAGGGTGACTGAGACTAACATACTACATCTCCTTTTGTGTTCCACTGCAGAAATATATGACCCCGTTTCCAAATGGTATAAAGATGCGTTTTCAGTTGTCTGGTCACATGTGATTGGGTGAGACACATTTTGTCCACGCACGAAAGCCAGAACCAAGGAGGTTTAATACGAAGAAAAAGCTCTCTAATATGTGATTTAAATTTTGCTTGCAATAAATTTTGTTTTGTCAGTGTACACGGTTACTTTTCAAAACTTGATCTGACACTGAATGCTCAAGCAGTCTAATTAACACTTAGAAAACTCCTGATGTTGCTATAACAATGCAAAAAGCACTTACCAATTTGCTTGAAGTGAAAATCAGTCCTCCTTTCCTGTTTAATCAATCGCACGATCATGCAGAACATCTCAGGTTTTTGTTTTTTGGATTTTTCCCCTTTTTCTCCCAATCTGGAATGCCCAATTCTCAATGTGCTTTTAAGTCCTTGTGGTCGCGAAGTGATTCGCCTCAGTCCGGGTGGCAGAGGACGAATCCCAGTTGCCACCGCGTCTGAGATAGTCAACCCGCGCATCTTATCACGTGGCTTGTTGAGCGCGTTGCCACGGAGACATAGCGCGTGGAGGCTTCACGCCATCCACCGCGGCAACCACGCCCAACTCACCACGCGCCCCACCAAGAACGAACCAAATTATAGTGATCACGAGGAGGTTACCCCATGTGACTCTACCCTCCCTAGCAACCGGGCCAACTTGGTTGCTTAGGAGACCTGGCTGGAGTCACTCAGCACGCCCTGGGATTCGAACTAGCGAACTCCAGGGGTGGTAGCCAGCGTCTTTATCACTGAGTTACCCAGGCCCCCCGAACATCTCAGGTTTTTAAATCCATAAGGATCTCTTTCTCAGTGACAATACCAGCAGTGATGACAGCCAACTCGTCAGCAATATCTCGCACTCTTTGCTTTCAAATTACGTACATCACTTAAAACATGATTGCATAACTCAAGGCCAGCTAGAAGGCCTGGACTGGGACATATCCTAAAGACCACACCCACCAAGAACAAATAAATCAATCTGATTGGCTGATGAATCTGACAATCTGACTTTAGATGCCTATTCACTGCAGTGTTGAGGGATTCTGTGGAAATTCTGAAGGCCTGACGGGGTGGAGCTTAGACTCACACGCTGCTTCGGCTAAGGAGCATGGCTTCGGGCATGCGATATGTGAAACAGCTGTCACACTTTGCTTGTAAGCATCAAGGAATAAATTCTTATTGGATAAACTTTTTGTTTTTTGCTATTCGTTTGTAGATGAATTAGGAGTGGAAAGCGATTGCAAATAAGGCAAAAAGGTCAATGAGAATGAAAGAATGAAAAAAAATATTTATTAGGCATGTTACGCCAGCAGAGAAGGCTTTGCAGTTAAAATTTAATCGAAGCACAAACGTAACATTTCGAGAAGAATTATCCATTATTATACTGGAGGACCTATATTAAAAGGTGTCAGTTATCAGATGTTCATGCTTGTCATCTGTCTCACTGCATGTTGATTTCAGACACACTAAAGAAGATCTGTGAAGTTCTTGTACTTGTATATGTACGTTTTTGCTTTTTCAAATTTTCTGTTCGTACAGTTATTTCCTTTTAAATCTGCTCATAACAGGCAAAGGTTTAAATTCTTGTTGTAGCGCAGTGTTGATTGACAGCTGAGGGGTGGCGCTTCGCTGCAGTTCAGGATGCATCAGGACGGACAAGCATTTACACCTCAAATGCGATATGGTCACATGAATATTTGACAACCTCTGTATGTGGATTTAGTGATCAGATCACAAAAACGTTTTGGACCCTATTTACACCCGTATTTTGCGCTGACCACATGGGATCGTCCCACCCCAAACGCATCTTGACACTAGGTATAAAGGGGGTCTATAAGTTACACAGGATTAGAACAAGATAAGGACAAGTAAATGACTGAATTTTCATTTTGGGTGAACTGTCCCTTTAAATATTGTTTATGTCAAATAGATTGATCAGGGTAGAGCTAAATAATAAAAAAAACAAAAACAGAATGCAACTTCTATCATTCCTCTTATTTAAAAGAAAATGTTAAACACCTAACATATTCTTTAAAAGCTAGGTACCCTTGTAAGGGGAAAAAAAAGCATGTAAACATATCAGCACAACTGTATCCACATCCCACGCTTGGCACATTCAAGGACCTACGTAAATTATGATTGATTAGATTCAGCAATTTTGACTGCAACTACCAAACAATCAGAAAGCATAAAAAAAAATAATAGGCAACAAAAATTAAAAGCATTTAGTGTTCGGCCTTTATATCACCTTCGCCACATAAAGCATCAGATTTCATCTTTCAAAGGCCTTTTCTTCAAGTGGCATTTTGTAGAGGGACAGATCATTTTAAATTCTGCTACTTAAACTAGCTATTTTAAGGGGTATTTAATCTTTTAAAAGGCAAGAAGTGTGTTTATTTATATACACAATTTTTTGAAATATTTTGTTAAATTTGACAAAAGGATCTGACAGTTTTCAACCACTTAAGTCTTGATCACAGTGAAAGAAAAATCACTTTGTTGTATTTTTGCATAAACCATCATTTGCAGATGTATTTACACAGTCATAATATACCTTAGTAAATTTTTATTTTGTTTCATACTGCAAAGTTTCATTTTGAGTTAAGAAAACATTTAAGCGTATTCACATGTAGTACCTCCCTACAAAGTGTACACTAAGCAAGTACGCAGAGGCTACATTTGAAGTTTGTAAACTCGCCCCAAATTATTCTTTCACTTGACCCTCATTAAAAGTCTCACTTTTGAAGCTATTTTATAAAACAATAACGTACATTTAATATCCAACTAGGATGTTTTGCCAAGTGACAGTAAGCAAAGTAAACCCTCGGCCAATCACATGTCACAAATATGTCAAAACAAACGATACCTTCCAAAACGCCTGTAGTTTTCTCCAGTATAAACGCAGATCCAGTGGCGTTTCTCTGCGTCTCCGGATCATTCTTGAAAACTGGATAACACACAATCTTAACTAAAAGGGTCTATCAAAAGTGTTAAACGACCCTCCACCGAAACGTAAACGCGATGCTGTTCATTAAAACTGCGATAGTACGGTACCAAAAATTAAATATGAATTCTCTCAAGTGTATGCGGTAAATGTATCGCTCTGATCCGCCAACCGTTTCCCACATTCACGCAAGGCGTTATACCAGAGAAACATGTGAATGGACTTCTTCTTCTTCCGTTTTATGGCGGGTGGCACCAACGTTAAGGTGCATTATCGCCATGTGACTGAACTTTATCGCGCAAAGCCATTTAAACGAAGATGGGGTGTTCTACGCATGCGCACAATCAGGTAAGAAACCACGTTTCAGTAGTATCCCAAAAGAATCCCTTCATTGTATTGGGGTTAATCGATTGGTCACAACAGGCCAGACCATTTATCAGTTTGGTAAATGTATGTGTTTATATCAGGGTAATAAAAATATAATTGTTTATTTATATACATATTTTAAAATACACATACACATGCACATTCTTTCTCTTCCAATCATATTAAGTTTTTCCTGATTTACCAATGAGGTCTTTTGTGAGACCAGACTAGAAGTAAGTATTGCACTCCATGCCTCATAATTAGCCTTAAGTTTCTGGTTAAGACGTGATGCCTCCTTAATAGGCGCCTGTCTGTCTGTCTGTCTGTCTCTCTCTCTCTCTCTCTCTCTGTCTCTCTCACGCACACACACACACACACACATAGATATAAATATAGTACTTTAGTACAGTACAGTACGTATAGTAGTATACTATACAAAACATATTATGAACATTCTGTACAAACGGGCCAGCTATCAACTGTCAGTAGAACTTATAAGAATATAATGTACTATTAACTTCCTTCAAACAGGTGCAGAATAGATTCACCCCCTATCACAGAACTGATAGCCTTGAAAGATCAATTACTGGGGTCAATGGCCAGTGGATGTGTGTGTAACTTGTGTGAAACCTGGTGTGTCATGTGAACCATGTAATAATAAAAAAAAAACAATAATACAGCAATGAACAACCACATTTTAAAGGCTGCGGATGATGAATGTGTCCATATCAGAGCGTTCTCTTTCTTCCAGATTTTCCATCTATCCATAACCGACATAAAAACTTTTACCCCAAAAGAAACCCCACGTTCTATGAATGGCATATTTTAAATGAAGCAGGGTGCTTTAAACAACTACTGGAAAGATTATAAATGGAGCCAATAAGTAAACATATCAAATGAGGGTGATATCTCTTGAAAATGTCAAAATAGGATACAAATCATAGAAAGCAGAGTGTGCTGATATCATCACCATCATAGAACAGACCATATGAATAATTTTAGGGCTGCACATGTGCTTAACTTCATAAAAGTCTTAAATGTTTGACAAACTTTAAAGGCCCCTGAACACTTCCTATGAAATTGGAGAACGAACGGGTGTGAAGTCATGTAGACAAAATCTGGCCAAATAGAAGGTGTTCTTGAGTTTGTTTCACTGGTTCGTAACAGATCGACAGGGCGAACTTTCAGGAAAATTTCTTAACGGCTGTTAAACACCTTACTGCTATTGGTCCACGTCCATCGGTAGGTGTGATCTGGAGCTCCCCTTACTTTGAGGCCGACAGCTAATTCCCGTTTAGTCAGTTAAGATTAGTCAACATGAACACACCAGCATGTTATTAGCGAGCTGATGCACTTACCAGCATCTGTATGACTGTTTGAGAAGAGACATTTTCCAAGAACATGTAATGCAATTTTTGTTTGTTTAATTAGTTTACAAAAAGAATGAAATCTACTCAAATACAATTAAGTGCCCATTCACTCTTTTGTTTTATATGCTGCTTCACTCATGTGCCATCTGCAGCCGAAAGCCATTCACACATCTGCCCAAAGTAAGATATGCCTATCATAATTCTTTTGTCTGTATTCTACTCATTAACACTCTTTTATACACCCATCTTTGCAGTAGTATCAGTGTCATCATAAATTACAATAACAGAGTGTAATCGGCACATATTATAGCCGAGTGTAGCATTTTAGCGCATTAACACCATGAATGCAAAAGGTAAACATGACAAATTACACATTTTCTACTGCATATATACTGCTTTAAACCGAGTAGTTAAAACAGCTTGTTTTACTGACCTAGTGTGAATTCTACTGATAGAATGAGACATGATAACACACTTTAATGTCATATTAGTTGATGTTTTACATGTATTCTTTAGCATCCTCAAATTTAAATGTTCCCCTAAACACGGTGTCTGAATGTTCACAAACAGTATGTCGTTGCCCAGCTGTTTCAAACTTCTGTTTGGCTCTGAGCGAAAAACGAAGAAGCACTTTGCCGTGAGTGTGCCTTAATATATTATTCTTAAATTTTAAAGGAAGAGTTTTCAATAAGCATGTTGTGTTCTTTCTTTTATAGAGGCATCAGCCAGATGAAAAACTGACTTCTTTTTGACATATTTGCTTTGTGGTGATATTTGACAGAAGCGATTCCGTCCATTGTAAACGTTCTCAGATATCCAATATAACAAACAGGGCCATTCATTCTGGATACACTTGAAACGTAACACCATTATTAAAGATGCACTCAGTAACTTTTTGTTTACATTACACTAGCCAATGGCAATCGTCATCTTGGAGTTATACTAACACCAACCAAAGCAATAGTTTTTGGTTATCAGTGCCATTGTAGAAATGCGTTATTGCACCTATGATTCATTTATTCCATGAGTAAAAATTTAAATAATAGGGGGGTTACAGAAAAAAAAATAAAAACAGCTTTTATTAAGCTTCTGATGTGAGCATAAATCATTTTAAACATATTTTTCAAAACTATTGTGAAAGAAATTGCAAATAAGGAAAAAATACTGAGTGAAACTTTTAAATGTAGAGTTCTGAGATTGTCAGAAAATATATTTTTCAGTGTTGTTTGTATTTTGTTTTTGTTTGTTATCTTGTACGTCAGTGTATCTCAAACAGTATTGTTGGGGTTTCTGGGAGAGCCCAGCTGTGAACTCGACGATCAATAGTTTTTGGACTCTGTACCCATCATTACATAGATTCCACCACATTCTACTGCATTCTGCTGTTATGTAACACTCAGTGGCTCACCTTCTGTTGTTTTGTGACTCCACAGTCTGAAGCTTCTGGAAGACTTCAGGTGGGAGAAAGGGGGAGCCAGCTGCTCCTCCTTCTGAGAGGACTCTGCGATGTCTGTTAAGATGCTGTCTACAAAGCACTGCTGCCTCGTTAGGTGTTTCTATAGAAATAAAAGTTTTCGATATTTATGCAGTACATTGATGCTGTTGTCCTCAGTACTCAATATCAGTGGTCTTAAGGCTTACCTGTCATTTTGGGATCATTTGTTACTGCAATGACTGGAATGGTGGTCTGTTTGACAGAGGATAGTGGAGTTGGTGTGGTGGAGACTGGAGCAGTAGACTTGTGCTTTCTTTCTATGCACGATTTGACCCTCTCTAAACATTGCTCAACCAGTCTCACCATCTTCTCCACTTCCAATGGCTCCATCTGCTGTCTTATAGATCTGACTGCCAACAAAGGTAATCATGTACCGGAGTGAGAGATCTTGTTTTATCTTTAAAGAAATAGTTCACCCAAAAATTCATATTCTCTCATCATTTACTCACCCTCATGCCAGTTATGTATGACTTTCGTTCTTCTGCAAAGCACAAACAAAGATTTTTAGAAGAATATCTCAGCTCTGTAGGTCCATAAAATACAAGAATATGGTGACCAAAACTTTGATGCTCCAAAAAGCACATAAAGGAAGCATAAATTAATCCATAAGACTCCAGTGGTTAAATCCATATCTTCAGAAGCGATTCAATCAATTTAGGGAGAGAAACAGACCAAAATGAAACAATTATTTATTTTTTTTTACTGTAAATCTTGACATCCGCAGTCTCCTTGGTTTTCATGACCTCAAGCTTGATTACACTTGAGCTTGAAATCATGATCGTGCGAAGAGTCTGCAAAGGCAAGATTTATAGTGAAAAAAGAGTTACATTTTGGTCTGTTTCTCACCCAAAACCAGTTTATATACATTATATACATAGATTTAACCACTGGAGTCTTATGGATTACTTTTATGCTGCCTTTATGTGCTTTTATGGAGTTTAAAAGTTTTAATCACCATTTACTTGCATTGCATGGACCTACAGAGCTGAGATATTCTTCTAAAAATCTTCATTTGTGTTCTGCAGATGAAAGAGATTCATACACATCTGGGATGGCATGAGGGTGAGTAAATGATGAGAGAATTTTTATTTTTGGGTGAACTATACCTTTAAGACTCATTTAATGTAATCTGTTCTACACAAGTTAAGGTAAATTTGAACACACAAAAACAGTGAGTGGTCATGTGTGTAATTTACTAATTGCGCATGCACACTCTGGTCAATCAAATTCACTCTGATGTCATGATGAGTCGCTGAAGCAAATGAACAAGGCCAGATATAGAGTCTAAAAAATAATTCTAACTAAGCCAGAGACTTGTATGTCACATAAAATCTCTTCATAAAAAAAAACCTCAGGAACCTTTTTCTTAAAGAAGGAAGCTTGTTCACACCACATGACAATGACTTGGAACATGAAGGAATTGAAATGTATTGTGAAATAGCCAGCTTAGAGGATGAACTTTTTGAGACTGTCTGGAAGGAGCGGAATATGTTTGGAATGGAAAAAGAAATCGGACTAATACATTTTGAACACACAGTATGCTGGTGTGATATATTATAACTTAAGTGTAGATGCTGTGTCTTCAAGCAGATATGAGAGACGTAGTAAATATTTTTTAAGTATTCACAGTACGCCTCCTACAAGGGGATACAAATAACTACAGTGGGTGGCAGAAAGATTTTATTTTGTAACACAGCGCCATGTCCTGTTGACGTCAAGGGGTTCTCCTGGGTTAACACCTTCACACTGCACTAAAAGAATGACAACATGATTTATAATCTAAACCCAGTGTTTTTAACCAGGGGTCAGTGGAAAAGATATATAAAAGATCAACATATATATATATATATATATATATATATATATATATATATATATATATATATATATATATATATATAACTGGGGTCCCTGTGTTGGCTTGAGTCTGGGTCGGGGGTCCCAGGGTGTGTAAAGGTTAAAAACACCTAATCTGAACCATTTGATCTGAATCTATACTGAATTTGTAAGTTTTACAAGTAAAGAACTTAAGCTGACCCCAGGCAGAGCAGCTGACAGATCTTTAAACACACTGACAACTTCCAATTCTGGTTATTAGGAAGGAGGTAATTAGATTTAGGAAATATCAAAAAGTAAACAATGCATAACACTGGTAACATGATGTTATCCACTGATTTGATCAGCATATTTACTAAATAAAGTTCGCATGTTGGACGCAATCGACTGGTTCTAGGGAAAATCTTTGGGGTTCTTATGATCTGTCAGTTACTATAAACCGGTACTGATTTACATTCTGTTTACTAATATGTGGCGTCACTCTCGAATGCCATTATTGGCAAAATCTGAACATATCTGCACAGAACAGACTTGCCTTGTGTCTGTTGCCTGTGTCCAGCTGAATGGCCACTTTTACGAGTCTCATGGCATTCTGTAGTGTCTCAGACTATTGTCACTGACAGGACCTGCCATCCTGCCAAAACAATGAATGAGTCTGGCCGCAACAACCTCCAGTGCATGCAAACTTATAAATTCAAAATAAAAGATTCCCTTTTATGGCAATGTTTGTTTTTTATGCGTGTCAGTAGACATCGACATTAGATTATACATGTATTATATTAAATATTACATAGAAATATTTGTATAAAACGTATTAGAAGACACAAAAGAAGAAGAAGAAGAAGAAGAAAAGTGCCAGCCTGCCGGAGGAAGTAATAAAACATACAAGTTTTTTTTATTTAGTAAGTCTCTAATATTGCCAATGTACAGTCTTGCTTCACTTAATAAAACCATGAAGTTGTGTGATCGACTTTATTAATGCCAAAAACTTCTTACAAAAGAAATGGCACCAAATATAGAAAAACAAACAAAAAGAAAAGAAGAGCCAGAGAGAATCAGTCATTTAAGATTGTACAGTCTTTTATTTATTGTATTATTATTTGTTTTGTTTGTTTGTTTTTAATTGTCTTATTTTTATTGCCTGCTTACATTACAAAATTTCAACATCACTAGACACAACTACCAAAATAAACATAAAAAGTGATAATCAGAACAAAACAAATTGAATACATTAATTTGCTAAACGAATAAACTAATTGGAATTAATACATAAATAAATAAAATATGAGCAAGGATAAGGAGCTAGATTTATGTTGGAATGGGGTAATGTGTGACACTAAACAAGACCGCTCTAGAATAATAAAATAGCCTATTAATTATTTCGATATAGAGGAACATAAACTTCAGTCTGTCTATTTCTTAAAATAAGTGCAATATTTAATTGCAATAATTGTATTTATTATTGCAATAATATATTTAAGGGGTATATGTCTACACACACACACACACACACAAAAAGACAACGTGTATTACCATATTTGTTTGAAATCCAACTTTAAATATGTAGACGGCTGAGATTTCGTTTCCGGGTCAAGGGTAACCAACGTGGTGCATCCTGCAGCTCAACGTGTACACCACTTTGAAGAGGCAGAAACAACTCAAAGGAAATAAAACACTGAAAAAGACGGCAAGAAGGTTTGAGACTAAATAGCTATTAATAAACTTTATTTCCTTGCTTTACTGACCATACAGCCATAAATATGTATTAGCGAAATTAGTAGTTAGCTTGCCAACTTTAGCAATGCTGGACAAAACATGTTATTCCGGTCATTTTTAGTTTTGTTATTGAGAAGAAAAAAAAAAGTAACTTTTTATTTGTCGTTTGTGGTTATACAGAGATTTTGTCTCCTCATGACTTTGTGCTGACCAGATTACATTCAGATCGAAGTACAGCATTCTTGATCAAAAGATGAAACTCTTCATTTCCCATGTTATCATTAGATCTTCTGGGATGGGAGAGTTTAAAGTCCATCGGGTTCGGTTCTTTGACTACATGCCCACCGGAATCAGAGCTTTAGCCTTCCACCCACAAAACGAAAGGATGGCAGTGGCGAGGATGGACGGATCTGTAGAGATCTTTCACTGTTCAGACAACTTTTTCCAAGAAAAGGTATGCAGTCATTGGTGTTTTTAATGTCGATCCGTAAGTAAAAACGGGCCCTTGTGCCTTAAGCTACCAGAGATCTGTTAATTCAAGAGTTTTGCACAGGAGTGCTTTTTTTTTTAGGATGCTGATGTTTTTTTCCTGTGTCCACATGTAGATCATCCCTGGAAGAGAGCAGTGTGGGATAGAGGCTCTGTCCTGGGTTGGAGAGCGTTTGTTCAGTGCAGGACTGAATGGTGAAATTACTGAATATGATTTGACAAACCAGAAAGCTAAATACACAATGGATGCCTATGGAGGGCCAGTCTGGGCCATCACAGGCAACCATCAAGGAACACACTTAGCGGTAGGTCTGGTTTCCCCTTAGAGAGCACACATTAATACTAACGAGTCAGAACTGTGTGGATAACACATAATCTACTGTAAGTAATATCCTTCTGCCAGCTGAAACAGTGTGCTCTGTGTTGCTATTTATTGGTCGACGGATTTTTCAATGGCTGATGTCTAGATATAAAAACAATAATGATATGTGATGGCACATTTCAAAATTATTGAAGTTAGTACTTGGCAACATTTGCTAAGTACTAACTTCAATAATGACTAAAATTCATATAATTGTTTTGTGTGTTTTTGTAGGTTGGGTGTGAAGATGGAACCGTGAAACTCTTTGAGGTGAATGAAGACAAAATACAGTTTGAGAGAAATCTGGACAGACAGAAAGGTGAAGTTATTGTTCATGTTGTTTAACAGATCATGAATTGCTGGTTAAAAAAAGGAAAGCTTGTCTGAACACATATTTCTTTATTGCACAGGCCGCATAATCTCTCTGTCCTGGCACCCGTCAGATTCCAGAATAGCAGCTGGAATGATGGATATGATCCAGGTTTTTAATGTCAAGACGGGTAAACCATACATGCATTTCTTTCAGAATATATTTTTTGCAGTTAGTCATGCAGCGTGGGTACAACTTGTATATGAACTTGAATGTTATAATACCTTTAATTTTATTTTTTTAGGGCACTCTATACACAGGATTCTGGTGGACAGAGGGGTGGGAACGTCCCGCAGTAAGGAGTGTGTGGTGTGGAGTGTGGTCTACCTCTCAGATGGGACCATCATCAGTGGAGACTCTGTAGGAATGGTCAAAATGTGGGATGATCGCACCGGTACACTGATCAAAAGCCACAATGTCACTAAATGTGACGTGCTGGCATTATCAGTCTCTCAGGTGAGATTTGTTTTGCAAGTGTTTGTGCTGTGCTATGTTTATGGCATCATGCATCTTTCTTCCAACTTGTACTAGCCATGATTATTTTCCTGGATGTATTACATTACATGTTAGAAGATTACAAGTAGGAACTGTTCTCCTAGATTGTCTAACTGTATCCTCTTGGATGACAGGATGAGGACAGCCTTGTCGCTGGGACATCAGAGGGATGCGTGGTGCAGTTCCAGTTCATCGCTGTGGTTTTAGATAAGGATGACAAAGAATGGGTCAGAACCAGAACATTTATGAACCACACGCATGATGTCAGAGCTGTGGCGGAAATCACAACTGCTGTTGTGTCAGGAGGTGAGTTTATTCTATTAGAATTCTGATTTTTAAGACCCCTGGGGGTCCATTAAAGCGATAGTTCACCCAAAAATGAAAATTCTCTCATCATTTACTCACCCTCATGCCATCCCAGATGTGTATGACTTTCTTCCTCTGCAGGACACAAAGATGTTTAGAAGAATATTTCAGCTTTGTAAGTCCATACAATGCAAGTGATCAAAACTTTGAAGCTCCAAAAAGCCCATAAAGGCAGCATATAAATAATCCAAACTAATCCATACTTCTCCAGTAGTTTAATCAATGTCTTCTGAAGTGTTCCAATCGATTTTTGGTGATCAGACCAAAATGTAATTATTTTTTTTTTTTTTTCATTTAGTCTTAACATCACCAGTCTCCTTGACAATCATGACTTCAAGCTTGATTACACTTCTTAGTGCCATCTAGCGCTCTGAGCATGCATGAAGCACGAGGAAGTGTCATTGATCTTAAAATCATGTTGGTGCCTAGAGACTGCATTTGCAAGATGTGCAGTGAAAACGGAGTTTGGTCAGTTCTCACCCAAAACCGATTAGATCGCTTCTGAAGATATGGATTTAACCTCTGGAGTTGTATGGATTACTTTATGCTGCCTTATGTGCTTTTTGGAGCTTCAAAGTTCTGGTCACCATTCACTTGCATTGTATGGACAAACAGAGCTGAGATATTCTTCTAATAATCTTCATTTGTGTTCTGCAGAAGAAAGAAAGTCATACACATCTGGGATGGCATGATGGTGAGTAAATTTATTTTATTTTTGGGTGAACTATTACTTTATGGTTCTGCAGGGACTTCAAAGACAGAGATATAAAGAATACTATTTTCTTTAAAATTGTATAAAATACTCTAGATATTTTAAAATGTATCTCTAAATGTGGTACTTTATTATCTGTTTTAGCATTTTAGAAGGTAATAATGATTAATGTTTTAAAGTTTATGATGATGTTTTTATCTCTTTTTTTTGGGGGTCTGTAAAGATCGAAAGCCCTGTCTTACAAGATTCCAGTAGAGCTACTTTCTGTTGTCAGATTAATGTATGACTAAAGGATTTTTATTAATAATGGATTGCATTGATCCTGTGTCAGGCATGGACACACAGCTGGTTGTGAGACCTCTGTTAGACAAGATTGAAGTGCGGTCTTCGGCCTCAGCCCTGCGGAAGATTCACTTTCCACATGTGAGTATTTGCAGAATTTGCGACTGTCATGTAGATGACATGTCTGTAATGGATTCTTTATTAGTGGTTTGCTCTGTGTCATTTCAGAGGAGTCTGGTGTCCTGTGCAAGGAAGGCTGGTCTGATGCTTTTCCAGTACCCAAATAATCTTGAGCTGTGGAGACTTGGAGAGAGTGAAGGAAAAGGTGAAAATTCAGATGTGATGTATAGTTTCTAGAGATTAATTGGACAGGAATGTCTTATTTAAACTGTTATCTATTGATCTTTTGTTTTCAGACATACCTGGAATGAGATTACCTATAAAAAGAAAGCCAGAGAAACTGCTTCATTTGAAAGTGAAGGTACTGTGCTTGCTCTGAAAATTGATTTGTTATATTTAGCATCTAAACATGACATGAACAACATTGTGTAGACACACACTTTTAATGATTCTTCTGTGCAGACAGAAAAAAAAAAAAAAAAAAAAAAACAGAGGGCAGACTCATATTTTTGACAGACATTTTTTTTAATCAGTGCTAACAAAGTTTCAACTGTCCACCGAATGTCCGTTGTTTTCCAGTATGGAAACAAAGCTGTGTTAAATCTTGTGGAAATAAGCAGCATTGATTAATTCACAAAATAAGGAAAGTGTCTGAAAACAGTGCACAGATTTCAAGTTCATAACCACAACAAATGGAATTGCAAAAATAATGACCGTTTCCAAATATACAGAAGCCCACAGTGGTTATGCATTATTGTTTTTCTCAATCATATATAATACATAAAGTTACTATATAACTATACCATTTAAATGTCTGAGTCTTCTTGTGAAAATACTTCTGTTTTGCATATTTCATTACAAATTATATTATCAGAATAAAAATTTGAGTGAAGAGTTGAATTAAAAAATTAAAGGGATAGTTCACCCAAAAAGGAAAATTCTCATCATTTACTCAACCTCATGCCATCCCAGGTGTGTATGACTTTCTTTCTTCAGCAAAACACATTTGAAGAAAAATAGAAAAATATCTTAGCTCAGGAGGTCCTTAAAATGGAGAATGGAGGTTTCTCTTTCAAAGCTCCAAAAGTCACAGACAGTCAGCATAAACTTTATCCATATGACACCAGCGGTTAAATTAATGTATTCTAAAGTGATCCGATTGCTTTTGATGTGAAAGATAAATATTTATGTACTTTTTTTAACATGCGTTTGACGTAATCGCACTGGCATTTGAAACGTGAGAACTGACGCACACGAGTCACAGCCGGAAGAGCAGCGCTGTTTACAAGTGAGGAGGAATGCTGTACAGAAGCTTAATTGGTTTTGGTTTAGATCTGTATTTATCTGTTTCTTTACTCCCAATAGTGCGTTTTTGTGCTTACTCTGGATGTCTCAACCGAGAGGAGAATGTGAGATTATGTATTACGAATTCATCACCCGAGAGACTGCTTGAACTCCTCCCTCTCGTGAAGCCTAATGGAAGTGAGGTTTATAGTTAAAAAGTACTTAAATATGGATCTTTTTTCACACCGAAAGTGATCGTATCACTTATTAAGATGTATCGATGACGTTTATGCTGACTGTCTGTGATTTTTGGAGCTTCAAAAATTGGATCACCATCCACTTGCATTTTAAGGACCTACTGAGCTAAGATATTTTTCTTCAAATGCAGGGCTCCAGACTGCGACTAAAATGGTCACAAATGCGACCAAAAATAATTGATTGCGACAATAATTTAAAATCTAGTCGCCACTGGCGACAGCCGGGTTGTGTGCATTCATATGCGGTTTCATCAGATATCATCTTGTGAGTTATTGAATTCATCTATAGAGCGTGCAGCAGTGTGTCTTGCGCCGCTTTTCACCCGTTCTGTTGTGATGCCGAGTTCGTTGCACCGCACGCAACAACAAACCCAGTGTGAGAGAGTCGTGAATAAATGACTCGTTTGAACCGGATCTTTTTCATGAATCACCCGAAAAGAACTGAGGGTTTGAACTCAGGTTAGCAGTTTGAATCGGATTCACTTTCTCAGTGAATCAGCCGTCAGTGAGCTCACAATTGGGAGTGCAGACATTTCAAAATAAGAGTCCCAAGCACTGAAATATATATAAATATTAGAACTGGATTGCTCATGACGTCATATCAGTGAAGCCACTGCACCGCCATATTCAGGGTTCCCGCGGATCCTTAAAGTCTTAATGTCTTAAATTTAAGGTCATAAAAAATCTTAAATGATACAACAAAAGTCTTAATTATCATTTAGAGAGGTCTTAAATTTGGGAGAGGAAAGACAGGAATTGAGATATGACCTAATGTGATTATCAAACTTCAAAAGAATACGATTAAATAAATGCATGCACTGCGTCCTTCAGAGTGAAAACGTGATTGTTATATCTTCTCCAAGCATGCGGGGGCTTGTGAGTGATTTCTGCTGTTGCAGAGCAGTTCGTAATCATTAAGCCATATCGAAAATATATGACAAACTATCACTAAATATCAACTGTTGATGATGATGATTGGGGCTGAAACGCTTAGTTGACGTTATCAACAACGTTGACAATAAAAATTTTTTTCGACAAATGTTCATTGTCGAATAGTCGTTTGATCTCATTTATTGTAACATGAGATCACATTAAACTCTAATGATGGTGTGCGAGAGCAGCACTGCAGCTCGTGCCTGACTGAGGAGAGGAAGAATTACACAGCTCACAGTCCAGGGCCGGTTGCATAAACATAGCCACTAACTTAAGACTGCGTCTAACAATTAGTTTGACTAGCTAAAGACGCCATAGAAGGCCTGTTGCATAAAACAAGCTCACCGTTGTCTTTAGTAAGATGGTCTAATTTGCATTGCATTTTGTGAAAAGAAAGATACTGAACAGCTTTAAAACAAATGGCTGAGAGTGGACACTCAATACAGATTCCATTAGCTGAAAATATTAGCTTATTAGAGGACTACAGTGCTTCAAAATTGATTCTAATTTAGTGATTTTAACCCAAATAATAAAAAACACATGACATTTTGTTAACATCGTTGAAGTCAAAGTCTTCTACAAAGTCTCAACTGAAGCCTCCACTGGATCAGCTGACAGTTATTTTCCATGGCAACATAGAATGTAAACAAAAGTTAGCCTAGGGGTGTGCTGTCTTAAATTAGAAAGTTTTTATGCAACTGACTGAACAAAATTAATACCAACATTTTAGACGACTAACAAGTAAGACTAGTCTAAAACAGTTTTAGACCCCAGATGCACTCTAAACTTTCCACTCCGCTTAAGCAAAACTTGCGTGTCGAGCGTCTTTAAGGAAACACCCCATCATTGCATCTTTAATGCAATTATATTTTATAGCTTTATTAATGTTCAAATAATATGGAAGCAGGTCATGTAAATAACTATATATTATACACCGATCAGCCACAATATTAAAACCACCTGCCTAATATTGTGTAGGTCCCCCACATGCTGCCAAAACAGCGCCAACCCGCATCTCAGAATAGCATTCTGAGATTATATTCTTCTCACCACAATTGTACAGAGCACTTGTCTGAGTTACCGTAGACTTTGTCAGCTCGAACCAACCTGGCCATTCTCTGTTGACCTCTCTCATCAACAAGGTGTTTCCATCCACAGAACTACCACTCACTGGATGTTTTTTGTTTTTGGCACCATTCTGAGTAAATTCTAGAGACTGTTGTGTGTGAAATTCCCAGGAGATCAGCAGTTACAGAAATACTCAAACCAGCCCATCTGGCACCAACAATCATGCCATGGTCCAAATAATTGAGATCACATTTTTCCCCATTCTGATGGTTGATGTGAACATTAACTGAAGCTCCTGACCTGTATCTGCATGATTTTATGCACTGCACTGCTGCCACACGATTGGCTGATTAGATAATCGCATGGATGATTGTTGGTGCCAGATGGGCTGGTTTGAGTATTTCTGTAACTGCTGATCTCCTGGGAATTTCACACACAACAGTCTCTAGAATTTACTCAGAATGGTGCCAAAAACAAAAAACATCCAGTGAGTGGTAGTTCTGCAGACGGAAACACCTTGTTGATGAGAGAGGTCAACAGAGAATGGCCAGGTTGGTTCGAGCTGACAAAGTCTACGGTAACTCAGACAAGTGCTCTGTACAATTGTGGTGAGAAGAATACCATCTCAGAATGCTATTCTGAGAAGCAGGTTGGCGCTGTTTTGGCAGCACGTGGGGGACCTACACAATATTAGGCAGGTGGTTTTAATGTTGTGGCTGATCGGTGTGTATGAATGGATGGATGAATGAATGAATGAAATCAAGCTTTTGACACCAAGGACAATTGAGGGACTTGTACACAACTATTACACAAGGTGCAAACATTCATTGATGCTCAAGACACTACTATATGCATACTATATGTAAATATTTGTAATGTAGATTCTGAAGAGCAGTACTAAATAAAATCTCATATTTGTATAAATTATGAAAGTGGTGTGAACATTTATGAAACAAAAAGGAATGCAAACTTATCTTCTCAACTATATATACTGTTTATTAAACCTTCGATTAATGGGTTATCAGCTGTCTTCCTTTTCCTTGGCTTTCTGACTTGTTACTGAACAGCAATCTAAATTGAGCAATTCTGTGATTTGGTGACTAAAAACAGCCATTTGGCTCCTTAATGTTTCAGTTTAGGAGCCAATGGCTCCCAAGTAATTTTTTTAGTCTGGAGCCCTGAAATGTGTTCTGGTTAAGAAAGTCATGCACATCTGGGATATCATGAGGGTGAGTAAATGAGGGAAATTAAATTTGTGGGTGAACTATCCCTTTAACCTCAATTTCTTTGTATTTAGTTTGTCCCACTTTTGCTTTAATGACAGTCTGGAATCCTCATGTATGTACAAAACCTTCCACGTTATCCTAGCATGATTTAAGAATGTTCCATAAAGCATCCGCAAGCACAAAAATTAGAAGGGAACATTTAACACAAATAGATGAGCATTAAAATTAAGTATTTCCTTATATTCTTATTGATTTTATTCATCAGTTTAACTTGATGTAGAATGTGGTAAGAGTTGTGTAACACTCATAGTGCTCAAATGAATGAAGTGAATGAGCTGTGATGTTCATCTGCAGGGTGAGGAGCACATTCGTTGCAGTGTCGTGTCTCCATGTGGAGAATGGATTGCTTACTCCACAGCAAGCAGTTTACGGCTTTACAAACTACACTGTGACAATACCAATGTCAGCATCACTAAGGTAGATTTCCATAGAGCTGCATGACAATCCATTACACGAGTTTAAATCACGCTACTGGAATCCACAACGAAGAATTGATTCTCTTGAGATCAGATTTCAGCACCATGAAAATGTATTAAATATTAAACCAGCATTTTCCTCTTTCTCTTGTAGATTTCCAAGCTCCCAAAGGTTCTCAGCTCAGCCAATCAGCTTTGCTTCTCCTCAGACTCTTCCCATTTGTTTTCTGCCTCAACACTGTCATCAGTACACATGGTCTCTCTCAGCCAATCAGGGTGCAAGTTTGTGGACACTCTAAAGCCCAAGTCAGGTGACATAACAGATAGCTATGAAAAATCCCCTTTTTCTCCCAATTTGGAATGCCCAATTCCCACTTCTTAGTAGGTCCTCGTGGTGGTGCGGTTACTCACCTCAATCCGGGTGGTGGAGGACAAGTCTCAGTTGCCTCCGCTTCTGAGACAGTCAATCCATGCATCTTATCACTTGGCTCGTTGTGCATTACACCACGGAGACTCACAACACGGGAGGCTCATGCTGCTCTCCGCGATCCATGCACAATTTACCACGTGCCCCATTGAGAGCGAGAACCCCTAATCGCGACCACGAGGAGGTTACTCCAGGTGACTCTACCCTCCCTAGCAACCGGGCCAATTTGGTTGAATAAGAGTCCTGGCTGGAGTCACTAAGCACACCCTGGATTCGAACTTGCGACTCCAGGGGTGGTAGTTGGCGTCAATACTACCCAGGTCCCCCGAAAAATATAAAGTTATTTTTATAAACCATATCAAAATGACAATGTAAATGTTTTGCTTTTGAAATCATTACATAACATCTCTCTGTGTCCTTTGTCTCAAGGTTCTCATCAGGCCATTCACTTATTAGCAGCTAGTGAAGATGGCAAGTGGTTGGCCTCTGCAAACAGTAACCACGAAGTTCACGTCTACAACCTTCAGACACGGAAGGTGAGTATTATTACCACATTGTTTGTTTACACAGCTTGATACATTACCTTGTTTACAATAATGACCTTACATCATACGTTTCAGGCTCATTGCACAGTTCCTATATACAGTTCAGCTGTCAGTGCTATGGGAATACACCCAACCACAAACTGTCTGTTCATGGTACATGCAGATCAACAGGTAATCAATGGGTGTATGAGTTTCTCTCTTATTCACAAAGACACTGGAAATGCAAGTGTGATTTAATTATTTCCTTGGCTCGTGTGTTCTTTCACCACAGATGTTTGAATACTCTATAGAGCAGAAACAGTATACGGATTGGAGCAGATTGGTGCACAGGAAGGGGCTTCACCGTATCTGGCTAGAAAGAGACACACCGGTGACCAATGTCATGTTTAACCCCCAAAATCCTTCCCACATCATCCTGCATGATATGTACATGCTCTGCATCATTGACCAAAGCCTGGTGAGACAACTCTGTCATTACATAGAGTAGCCTGAAGTTGAAAAACACAAAAATGCATGACCAGTGACATCAGCTCTTAGAAAAAGTCTTCTGTCATTTGTTTACAGATGCAACTTGGTATTTTGATTTACATTTTTTAGTTGTGTTTTGCAATAGCATTCATACATTACGTGTGGCTTAAGTGTTCAAATTATTGTTTGGGCCACTGTACTTTTTTTTTTTTTTTTTTTTTGTCAAGATATTCCATAACATCTGCGAGAGAAATTAACATTGCTGTTTCCATTGATTCTTTAAAGGGATAGTTCACATAAAAGTCTCTCATCATTTACTCATCTCAGATGTGTATGACTTTCTTTCTTCTGCAAAACATAAATGAAGATTTTTTGAAAAATATCTCCGCTCTGTTGGTCCATACAATGTAAGGGTAATGGTGGCCTGCACTTTGATACTTCAAAAAGCACAAAGGCAGCATAAAATAATCCATAACACTCCAGTGGTTTAATCCATGGCTTTCAAAGCGATCAAATCAGTTTTAGGTGAGAACAGACCAAAAGGTAACTCCCTTTTTCTCTGCACATCTTGTCATTGCAGTCTCTAGGCACCATCATGATTTCAAGCTTGATTACACTTCATAGTGCTTGATGCATGCTCAGAGTGCTAGATAGTGCTAGGAAGTGTAATCGATCTTGAAATTATGATCACCCAAGAGACTGCTGATGTCAAGATTTATAGTAAAAGTTAAACTTTAGAAGCTAGTATAAACTATAAACTAGTAGAAGTTAAACTTTGGTCTGTTTTCACTCAAAACCGACTGGATCACTTCTGAAAACATGGATTAAACCACTGGAGTTGTATGGATTATTTTCATGCTGCCTTTATGTGCTTTGTGGAGCTTTAATGTTTCAGTCACAATTTACTTGCCTTATGTGGACCTACAGAGCTGAGATATTCTCCTAAAAATCTTTGTGTTCAGCCAAAAAAAAAAAGTCATACACATCTGGGATAGCACGAGGGTGAGTAAATGATGAGTGAATTTTCATATTTGGGTGAACTATTTCTTTAAGCAACTCTCGTAGTCATGTATCTTCATAGAACAATGAGCTTATTAGTTCCTATGCTGCTAGTTTATGGACATTTTAATGTATTTACAAAAACCTGTGCGCCTTTTTTTTTTTAGCCACTCCCTGATGAGAAAACTCAGTTTTACAACCAGCTGACTCTGAGGAGCCTCCCAGAGGAACAGAGGAATTCTCACAGCCATGCTTTCAAAGTCTGCAAGAACTTCAAGGTGTGTGTGGTTCACATACTTATGAATCTTTCCTTTTAAGGAAACTCCACATGTTTGCCTGAACTTTGAAAAGTGCATTGTGTGACTTTTTATTTGCCTTCATTATTTAGGAGATCCTATGTGTGGAGCTGATGTCAGATCAGTCCCTGGTGGTGGTCGAGCGTCCTCTAATGGAGATCACCACTCAGCTGCCTGCGCCCATCAAACAGAAGAAATTTGCTACCTAAGGACAAAACTGTGCCACTGTATGAGTGTGACCTGAATGAGAAAGTGTGTGTTTTTATTCAAATAGATTACAAATTATGAGCACTGTTCCCACGTCCTTTGAAAAAAAACTGCTTAGTATTAAAAGAAATATTTACTATACCACCTGTCTTGGTCTTATTTGCAAAAAGGTTTAGTATGATGTCATGAAATGCTTTGTTGTAGTGGCTTTCATGTTTTTAATATATCTTCTATTATATATCATATATATGTTATTGAAAAAGATTTACATAAATTTCTACATTTCTTAGTATTTTGTATGTCCTCCTTTTACTTTTAAGGACAGCTTGCACTCCAGCTGGCATGGATTCCACAAGTTGCAAGATGTCCAAAACCTGATGATCCCTGTTATCCCAGCATGTTTTGAGAATGTTCCTAGCAAGTGGTACATTTCCTATTTTGGTCAATAACACAGTCAATATCACAATATTGCTTCCATTTTATAAGTGACCTAGAAATAGGGCAGAATCCTAAAAATCTCTTCTTTATTTTACATTTTCTTTAAACATTTCCTAAATCCCAAAACTTTTACCAGATTTAAATGAAAAAAAAAAAAAATTCACAAATTTGGGACTAAATAATTTAACACCTTTGAATAACAAAATATGGTCTGTGAATATCTTTGACAAGTTGTTTTATTTGGAAATACAGGGCAGTAACGTTACAGCACCAGTTTTGACAGTAGATTTGGTTCAATGGTTTTGAGTTGTGATTTACTGAAGGTTGTAATGTGGTTTGTCCCTCCTTTCACACTCTTCTAGCTTATCAGAGAGTAGTGGATTAAGACTCAGGCCTGTACAGTGAGTCATTGGCTCTGTAAACAACCCGAGCAAGCTATTGATTGGAGCACCATATGACAAACATTTCACAGTAATGGAGAGCACAGTATTCGGAGTAGAACTGTTGCTTGGTTACACCTAAATGAAGAGGAAAACATGTTTTACCCAATCAAACTCGTATTCCAAACTGATGAGGAAATGTGCATTGTTTACAGCTGTGTTTTATGGGATTACATTGTTTTACTTTTGAAAACAAAGAGCTCAGATTTAGTAGCATAGAAAATCACACAAGGGTCCTATAGCTGCTCTTGTCAATGAAACCCCACCCCAATTTGAGAGTTTGTTTGCCATAGCTAGAAAAAGCCATCATTATGTAAAGAACCAATATAGTTCTCCGGTTTAGCTTACATCTTTTCTATCTAGAAATTGTAATTAACCCCCATTTCCCAGAGTTAAGCATGCTTTGTCAAAATCAAACTATCAGCAAATACGCTTGTCAATTTTGACTGAGGGTATGTGCAATTTACATCAAGTGTGCATAATGTAAGAAAAGTAAAACTGATACTGTATTAGCCTTTGATACTGTCTGTCATATGTTTTGGTTTTCATAAGAGGTAGGACATTTTAGCTTTTAATTTCTGTCACAATGTTTGAGCACCAGATATGAATCTGTCTCTAGGCTGAAGAGAAAAGCTTGACAAGTTCCACTGTGGTACTGTAGTAATGTTCAGGTATAAGGATCAGCGGTTATTACAGTCCACTAAAGTGGAATCCACAGTCAGTCACCTAAATGAATAAAAAAAAAAAGATGCCTCTTTTAAAAACAGCAATCACAAAAATTAGGATTTAGTGTTTTCATATTGGTGAAACTCAACTCACCTCTGTCTCAGCCAGAGTGCTTGTGTTGATTTTTCTCATAGCTCACTACATTGTTGGAGTTGCTTCCTATTGAATAAAGAAATCACATATTTAAAGGTCAGTCTATTGTCAATCTGTCACTGATGACCACTTTTATGCTTCCCTCCCTGTGGCAAAAAGATATCACATAAATTGGTGGTCATACTAACCTAAATAATCCTTGTAATCTTTGAAGTACTTGTGTCTCAGGCTACGTCCATCTAGTGGGAGAACAGTTATTACAAATGTGTTTATTGTATGAATGTTTTAAGTTAGTGCTAGCTATTGGTTTTTGAAGTGACTCGGATTCTAACCCTGCTTAGGTATGTTTTGAATATGCATATAACCACCACGCTAGTATAGCCTTATGTACTAACATGTGTAAGTGGAAGCAAGGGCGTAAATTTGGCTTGAACATTGGGGGGTGGTGGGGGGTTACAGTGTGAAGAATTTACATGTTTACATTGATCATGGTGCTTGCTTTTTTTGATTATTGGGGGGGAATCTACGCCCCTGAGTGGAAGGCTGGATGGTGTGAAGGAGTTCCTGCGAACCTGAGTTTCCTCGCTGTTTGATGCATTGGCCTCGGTTTGGGATCCCTGCAGAAGGGTTTCCTGGATTGATTATATGGCACTCATAACCAGTTGGACAGAGCAAAGGTTCATCTCCATCCTCTGTGGTGCTGCAAGCCTCAGCTAAACAGAGAAAAACACAGTCAAGCCAGTTACAATGTCTGATTACTGATTTGTGCCATTGCATCTCTGTATGGGTAGTTCACACATAACATATCCATGGATTTTTTTTTTTTTAATTAACATTAAGACAAGGTTAAAATATATATTTTGTGTAGGTAGTAAAGTTGATGCTGTTTAAAATATGGAGTATAGTATGTCACACCACAAGACATGTCAACTGCCCATGTATAAGCGAATATATCTCAGGTCTGTCACTGTTTTAATCACCTTTTTACTGTTTAAAGTACAAATATTCCATATAGTCTCTGAATTAATAAGAGGTCATAAAGCTTAATGCACAATTACTAAACAAACGAACTAGCAAAGTGCCATAGACAACATTTAGATGGAGTATGGCTAGCATGTCAAACCGTATTTCATGCCAACAACCCATATACAAGCATTACAAAGATCATTAATCATGTCATGGTTTGAGCCCCAGTAGTATGAAAAGAATGTTTTGTAGTGAATATTGGGTTTCAGCCGGTTGTTCATATGCGAGTTCTGTCCTAATCCATACAGTAGTACTAGTAAATCACCTACAGGTGGCAGTGTTGCTGCAAAGCAGTAAACGTAATGTGACACGTAAAATGCAGGCTTTTTTCGTGATGGGAGAAAGGTGCCATACGTTGTTCTTGGTAGGCTACTCAGCCTCACAGGCTCCACAAAGTTAGGATTAGGGTGGGGACAGGGTTAGGGCATCTGCTGCCTGCCAGGAACAAACCGTGGCCCCTTTGTACAATGGGCAGTATTTTTGATCAAAGGTGTACTCAGTAATTTTTATGCATGTCGTCTTGGACTTACACTGACACCTAGTTGCATGAATGCAGTATCATTCAAATGTTAGAGTTATAAGTTACCGAAGCCATAGTAGAAATTCACTATTCACAGTCAGAAATTATTACTTTAATCCATAAGTAACGTCCCAAAATAGGGTGGTTTCTGAGATTAAGCAAGTAGTATTCGGCTAGTCATGTGATTTTAGCGTGGCAGCCCCCTTTGAGGGGACCCTCTCTATGTAGATTTAGACAGTTTTTATAAGGTTACTGATATGACTGGAGTTTTCATATCACATGAGTGCTCATGATTTTATTATTCATGATTCAAAATTACAACGAATTTCTTTAAGAATATTTTTTTTTTTTTTTTTCGAAAAAGAAAAAAATACTGAGTGCACCTTTAATGTTTGGATCTTAATTAATGGAAATAAGGAGTCATATTTCTTCATATCTCTTCAGACAGTTAATGGTGTAGCACCAGTGTGAGCTAACATGTTGTGACTGTGTTTATTCATGTAGTTGATAACTTAATACCCACCCTGCAAAACCTCCTCTGGTCCATCTAAAAGCCAGCCATTTCCTCCCAGCCACCGCGGCTTGGGCTGCACCAACCAGTCCAGCACTGGAAAATTAGAAATCAATACAAAACAAAATGGCCAGCGGTCCGATTTACGTAATAATTGAATTTTAAGATCCATTTGTGCGTGTCTGTGGTTTGCCTATATTGATGACTGAGCGAACAGTGCGTTTTCTCACCTGGTGGAGGTTGCACTGACTCCAGACAGGCATAAATGCAGCCGTTGTAACAGCACCGTTTGTGTCTCTCACATTCGGAATCGGACCGACAGCCCGGCACCTCACAGGCCCGCTCAGGCAGCATCTGAGGCGGCGGAGGGCAGCGGTCATTCTTTTGGTGCTGAATGGCCTGGGGATGGTTGAGGTACTCGTAGTCCTGAGGTAAAAATACATGCACAAACAAAGCACACTCTTACAGCAGATTTTGGTGCAGATTTCTACTTCATCTATTAGCCTTTGAGCACATATTTTTTGTGTTAAACAGATGTAAGCAGGTAAATTGTGTGAATGTTCTGTTGAAGTCTTAAATATGTTTAATAATCTATTCCAGTACGGACAGACACAGCAGCCATTACGGCAAAATAAATTTTGGGTTTGCAAACCGCCTCTTTACTAATGACACTCTCAAATGTCTGGAGGTAAAAATGTGTCATTAGATAGAAAATATCAAACCAAGTAGCATTTATAAAAAAAGAAGAAAAAAAAAGAAGAACACAAAAACACATTTCTTTTCATTTAAAGGTGCACTCAGTAATTTTTGATGCATGTTGTTTCGGACTTACACTGACACCTAGTGGCATGGATGCAGTATCATTCAAACGCAATAGTTTTAAGTTACCAGTGACATTGTAGAAAATCACTATTCACAGTTAGCCATGATAAATTTAATCCATGAGTGACGGGGTGCTTCTCATTTCTGTAATAGTGCATTCTTTTTTCGTTTTCATGCTTCTTTCTTTGCATCCTTCCTCCAGCCTCTTAAAGCTGTGACACACCAAGCTGACGGTCGGCCAATGTCGGGCCGTCGTTGAGTGTCTGTTGGCCTAGTTTTTGCGGTGTGTTCTGCACCGTTGGCACTAGTCGGACCCCCGTCGGCGGCTTTTCGGCCGATTGTGCATGTTGAATTGGCGGCGGAGCCCATCGGTGAGACAGATCAGTCTGATTGGCTGTGTAGCTTAGTGAGCCAGTGCACGAGAAGAAAAACAGAAGTGACGAAAGCAAGCAAACGACAAAGTCAAGAGGGCACACTTCTCATTTTTTATCTTCATCTCAAAACACATTCCAATATCTGGAATGACGAAACTGAAGACCAACTGATTAACATGATTCAGGAGAGGCCAGCTCTGTATGACATTACAGAAAAACATTATGCCAATCGAGTGGTGAAAGCAGAACTCTGGTGTGAGATCAAAAACAAACTTGTTATATCAGGTAAGATTTTATTTTTGGCCATTGAATAATTTAGCAGAAACGGTTCTTAATTGTTTGTGTTATTGTTCGCTAGTGCACGGTAAATACAATTTGTTTTTTCTGTTTACCAAAATAAGCCAAGCTTATTTCGGTTATGGAACAGGCAGTTGTGTTGTTTTTACGTGCTAGCGTCTTGAATCCATCCTGTCGCGACAAGAAGAGCAAAAATAAACTTTGTTGGCCTCATTGTGAATTTATTTTAATTTTAAGGAACATTCGGCTGCTGATGATTCCTATTCACCCTCAGATGGCACCAACAGTGACACCTGGACCAGCACCCCTGAGGAGCCCAGCTTCTTTGAGGCTGAGCCAAGGCCCATCACTCCCCTAGCAGAATCCATCATCTGTGAAGCAGAGTCCACAGCCATCAGAGAGGAGCCTTTGCCAAGCACCCCAGCCAGTCAAGAACTCCGAGGCCTCGGGTGAAGCACAGAAAGATGCTGGATGAGTACGCCAGTGAGGAGTCAACATACTTGATGCGCACCATTGGTAAAACCCTGGAAAGGTTAGCTTCTCAGGAAGACCACAATGATGCCATCTCTGCCTACTGCGAAAATATTGAGCACAGAATGTGGAAGTTGCCCCCACATTTACAGCCACATTTGCAGCATGAGGTGGACAACTGTATCTTAAAGTATTCAGTGGGCCAGGGCCTGGCATTAGAAACCTCTGACAGTCTACACATCTGTAATGTTACATGTGGCAACAAAGGACTAGTTGTAACAGATGTACGTATATGTAAATAATTCCTGCACACTTATATTTTTACTACCGATATTATTTTTTATATCTGTGCCTTATAAGAATTTCATTGCCCATTGTACTGCACATTTGATAAAACGCTTTTGGTAAAGGGTACTTGCACTCGCACTTCTTTGTCAAGAGTGAACACAAAATAGTATAATGCAAAATGTCAAACTTTATTTTGCAATTTTAGACTACAGCCATAGAAATGAAACCAAGGCCAACTTCTGGAAACCAACAAGTTTGTCAGTATTTTACACAATTCCTAGATTTTTCATATATATATAAGTAATGGCATAGTTCATCCCTGAGCTGCTTGGCTCTGACACACTGGTGTCAGAAGCACAACCTCTCCCTCAACATCAGTAAGACCAAGGAGCTTGTGGTGGACTTCAGGAGAAAAGACAGAGAACACAGCCCCATCACCATCAATGGAGCACCGGTGGAAAGAGTCAACAGCTTAAAGTTCCTCTGTGTACACATCACTGAGGAACTCACATGGTCCATCCACACTGAGGCCATTGTGAAGAAGGCTCACCAGCGCCTCTTCTTCCTGAGACGGCTGATGAAGTTTGGAATGAACCACCACATCCTCACACGGTTCTACACCAGCACTGTAGAGAGCATCCTGATTGGCTGCATCACTGCCTGGTATGGCAACAGCACAAAACCGCAAAACTCTGCAAAGTGTGGTGTGAACTGCCAGACAGATCATCGGAGGTGAGCGTCCCTCCCTCCAGGACATATACACCAGGTGGTGTATGAAAAAAGCTCGGAGGATCATCAGAGACTCCAGCCACCCGAGCCATGGGCTGTTCTCACTGCTACCATCAGGCAGGCGGTATCGCAGCATCAGGACCCGCACCAGCCGACTTCAAGACAGCTTCTTCCCCCAAGCAATCAAACTTCTGAACTCTTGATCGCTCACCATACATATATCAACACTGCACTTTATTAGCTTCAGACTGGATTCACATTTTATACTTCTCTTGATAACACACTGGCAACTGACTATCAACTGACAGCTTTTTATTGTATACAGTCTTCTTATTTTGTGTATACACTATATTATATATTACTAGGTGTATACGTTTTGTGTAACAAGAGGTGTAAACCGTGTTAAGTGTAAATCAGATGTTTATTGTAATTGTCATACTGCTGTTGCTTGGAACCACACCCAAGACTTTCACCCACAGTTGCACTTGTGTATATGGTTGAGTGACAATAAAGGGATTTGATTTTGATTTGATTAAAAAGCACATAACTCAGTTGTCTATACTGCAGGGTTCCTACACCTTTTCCAAAGCCAAATCAAACACTTTTCAGGCATTTTCAAGCACCTTACAACTGTGGTAATTTACATATCTATATACAATATATACAGTATACAGTAACTGGGCATTCCAAATTGGGGATAAAAAAATTAAATTAAATAATAATAAAAAAATAATAATAATAATAAATGTAGTCAATGTGACTTGTGCGTCATATTTCAAGTCTTCTGAAGGAATACGAGAAATGCAAGTTCTTGCGACTGTGAACAAGCTTCTCTCATTGCACTCATGAACATGCAAAGGACGTCAGTGTTTAAAAAATAAAATAAAAAATGACTTGAATTTTGGATTGTTTCTTACAAAACTTCTTGTATGCATTTAGAAGACTTGGAGTATGAAGCATAAGTTGCATGGACTATTTTTATTTATTTATTTTTTCTCCGCTTTTTCTTCCCAATTTGGAATGCCCAATTCCCAATGCCCTCTAGTTCCTCGTGGTGGCTTAGTGACTCGCCTCAATCCGGGTGGCAGAGGACGTATCTCAGTTGCCTCCGCGTCTGAGACCGTCAATCTTTGCATCTTATCACGTGACTTGTTGAGCGCATTACCACGGAGACGTAGCGCACGTGGAGGTTTCACGCATTCTCCGCGGCATCCACGCACAACTCACGACATGCCCCACGGAGCGCAAACCACATTATAGCGACCATGAGGAGGTTACCCCATGTGACTCTACCCTCCCTGGCAACCGGGCCAATTTGGTTGCTTAGGAGACCTGGCTGGAGTCACTCAGCATGCCCTGGATTCAGACTTGCGACTCCAGGGGTGGTAGTCAGCATCTTTACTCGCTGAGCTACCCAGGCCCCTGGACTACTTTTATTATACTTTTTACTACTTTTATGATATTTGTGCATTATTTATCCTATTTTTCTTCTTTTGTGTTCTATAAGAAAGAATTTGGAATGACATGAGGGTGAATTTTCATTTTTGGGTAAAATATTTCTTTAAGAAATGTAGATTAATCAGAGCCCTTTTACCAAGGCGAGCCAACATAAAGTTGCATAAAAGCAGCATAAAATAGCATAGCGGTCCCATAGACATTCTGTTGCGGTACACTGGCGAGGAGACAAGAGGCAGTTGTTTTAAAGGATGTCTATGAAGGAGATGTTTCAGTGTGCTGAATAAAGTGTGAAGGAACAGCTCATCACTTAATGAATTGACTGTTGTCCGCTATTGTTCAACATGTTTTACATTAAACAAGCTTTTGGAATGAACCAAGTGTGGATTTTACTAGGATAAAACTGCTGTTTTATAAGAGAAGACACAGACAATTTTGCGACAGATAGGTGTCATTTTATGGATCTCCCCATTAATTTGTTTGGAATCCACAAACGGTGGCTCACTGTTGGAACACGCTAGTTGACCATTACACTCTCTCCAATGTTAAAAACGCAGAGGTTATGTCAGTTTAAAAGATCTCTGGCTTCCCCTTTTTTAATAATAATGTTTAATGTTTAATGTTCTCACTGCCTTAAAGGAGTAGTTCACCCAAAATTGAAAATTGTATCATCATTTACTAACCCTCATGCCATCCCAGATGTGTATGACTTTCTTCTGCTGAACTCAAACCAAGATTTTTAGAAGAAAATTTCAGCTCTGTTGGTCCTCACAATGCATAAATTCTCCTCCCTAACCAGTAGGTGGTGATATGCATGAGAATGTGAATGACCAAAAACAAAAGAAGAAGAATGTGAAAATGGAAGAAAGGACTCAAATATTGATCTGTTTCTCACCCACACCTATCATATTACTTCTGAAGATATGGATTTAACCACTGGAGTCTTATGGATTACTTTTATTCTGCTTTTATGTGCTTTTTGGTGCTTTCAAATTTTTGCATTGTGAGGACCTACAGAGCTGAAATTTTTCTTCTAAATATCTTTATTTGTGTTCAGCAGAAGAAAGAAAGTCAAACACATCTGGGATGGCAGGAGGGTGAGTAAATGATGAGAGAATATTGAATTTTAGGTGAACTATTCCTTTAATATTGACATGCTCTGCGACATAGAGTTGGTAACTTTGACATCGATCAAAGTTCTGAGCTCTTTTGTTCTGAGCATTATTTTCCAACCACACTAATGACCCAATTGCATCATGCATTTGCTGTCATTAAAGATAATGGAGCGATCAGTGTGTTGTACATGCCTAGGTTGTAGATCATACTTTGGTTTTAGAACATAATCACAAACTAAAGATACCTTGGTCTAAACATCTGCTCCACTGGAAACTTCCACAAAGTTGTGAATGGCCAGAGAAACAAAAGCCTTCCATGTCTGAAAGGATATTTAAATTTACACCCCACTAAAAATCTTGCAAAAATGAATTGAAAAGATCTCTGGCTTCCGCTCTTTTAAAAATAAAGTTTAAATTCTCACTGCCTTAAAAGGATAGTTCACCCAAAATTGAAAATTCTCTCATAATTTACTAACCCTCATGCCATCCCAGATGTGTATGACTTTATTTCTTCTGCTGAACTCAAAATTTTTTAGAAGAAAATCTCAGCTCTGTTAATAAATTCTCCTCCCTACCCAGTAGGTGGTGATATGCATGATAATGCGAATGATCAAAAAGAAAAGAAGAAGAATGTGAAATTGGAAGGTGGCTGCACTACAGAAGGTGAAAAGAACGCTGCAGTCTGGATGGATGTATATCTGTTAACCACTTGGCGAAGTTGTTTACCTGCTATAATGTTTGGATATGTTGTCTGGTAGGTTTGTTGAAGCATATATTGCTTGTCATGCTCGTATGAATCGAACAATGCTCATGTGTTGACTGATCACGATGTATCAACATTGTCCGGTGAAGCTACTGTTACATGTTTAATAATATTAATGACTTCTGATTATTTTAGAACATTGCTGTAGTTTCCAGGTTCCCTAAGAGTGTGTGCCTCTATTGTCTAATTTCTTTTGCCCCAGTCGCAGAAATGCACACACTATCACTTATTGTACTTTTAGAAGATTGTCTGTTTAAAAGCCACTATAGGTACAAGTTAGTACAAGGTAGTTTCCCATGAAATGTATAATCATCTCAAGTTGTTTAAAATGTACCGATTTCATAGCACGGTAATGTAAATACTGTATTATTTGTTTAGTGTGTAACCATCTGTATTCATAACTTTACTTCTGAAGAAATGATTAATTAAATGTATCACTGTAATTTTTATATAGCATATTTCTGCATATTATTTTCATGTTTAATATAGTATATTTCATCACTATCATTATTGAATCCTCATTTTATGTTTTTAATTTACAGTGTTATTGTGTGCAGTGCATAGACGTACTATTATATTATTACGGTATTACTTGAATTATCAACTGAGGCTGTACAATATAATATAAATAATAAAAGTCTTCCAGTGAACTCATATCAGCCATATCATGAGTTTCATGTCTTAAATTGGTAAGTGTAGTGCAATACAAACATTAAAAGTAGATAAAAACACTTGAATAATCATATTAAAATATACTGGGAACAGGTGGTGGTTTGTTATCTATGTAAAAGCGCTTTGAGCGTAGTGTCAGAAAAGTGCTATTAGTGTGAAATGAATTCATAAAAATGCAAATACGAGTGTTGTTACGGTTTTATTTCAGTTTTAAATGTAAAAAAGAATAACATCATATCAACATGAAAAAAGAACAAATGATTCCAGCTGTGAATGTCTCCCAGTCATAATCACACACAGGCACTGTCAAGGTAAGTTCAAATCATGAGATTCATCTGCCCAGAAGAGCAGTGCCGAAACACAGCTCACGTAAAGTGTTCTTCCGCAAATTTCTTGCAGTTTTAAATTTCAACCACAGATGTCACTAGAGAGCACAAAGTTCCATAGTGCAGCTCTAAGCCAGCCACGTCTATAGATGTAAGGTCCCCTTATGAACCAAGAATCTAGGGAACAAGCAAACCATAAAATCACTCTAGGGAGCAAACAACCTACAGAGATTCAGCAGGCATAATTCTGCAACAATATTCTAAGAGTAAAACGCCAAATAATGCCTGCACAGCTGAAAATAAGACTATATCCACTAATAATACAAATCCAGAAAAAGAGCCATTAACTTTCATTTTCACCTAAGCCAAAAGCAACCTCCATCAAAACACAGATTGGTTAGACCAACCATTGCTCTGCAATCTATTGGCTCTCTCTCCAAATGTAAAGGTAAATGGCCGCCAAGCCTGAGTCCCACGTCGTGGCCACCAAGCCAGAGTTCACAGCCACGCCTGAGCCTGCGCCATGCCATGTCACAGCCACGCCTGAGCCTGCTCCATGCCATGTCACAGCCACGCCTGAGCCTGCTCCATGCCATGCCACAGCCACGCCTGAGCTTATGCCATGCCATGTCACAGCCACGCCTGAGCCTGCTCCATGCCATGTCACAGCAACGCCTGAGCCTGCGCCATGCCATGTCACAGCAACACCTGAGCCTGCGCCATGCCATGTCACAGCAACGCCTGAGCCTGCGCCATGCCATGTCACAGCAACGCCTGAGCCTGCGCCATGCCATGTCACAGCAACGCCTGAGCCTGCGCCATGCCACAGCAACACCTGAGCCTGCACCATGCCATGTCACAGCAACGCCTGAGCCTGCGCCATGCCATGTCACAGCAACGCCTGAGCCTGCCCCATGCCATGTCACAGCAACGCCTGAGCCTGCGCCATGCCATGTCACAGCAACGCCTGAGCCTGCGCCATGCCATGTCACAGCAACGCCTGAGCCTGCCCCATGCCATGTCACAGCAACGCCTGAGCCTGCCCCATGCCATGTCACAGCAACGCCTGAGCCTGCGCCATGCCATGTCACAGCAACGCATGAGCTTATGCCATGCCATGTCACAGCAACGCCTGAGCCTGCTCCATGCCATGTCACAGCAACGCCTGAGCCTGCGCCATGCCATGTCACAGCAACGCCTGAGCCTGCGTCATGCCATGTCACAGCAACGCCTGAGCCTGCGCCATGCCATGTCACAGCAACGCCTGAGCCTGTGCCATGCCATGTTACAGCCACGCCTCAGCCTGCTCCATGCCACATCACAGCAACGCCTCAGTGTGCTCTGTGTCATGTCACAGCCAAGCTTCAGTCTGCTCCATGTTAGGTCTCAGGCTCACCTCTGGCCAACGAACCAGCGTTGCAGGCCTCGTCTTTTCCAGAGTCTGGAACTATTTGGGCTATTTGAGCTGGAATTGGTTCCCGCCCTTGTGCCCACCCTTATTTCTCCTGATCAGGCAAGGGGAACTTTCGAACCTCCGAGACCTGGACTCCACCTTGTCCCTATGTCCCTTCAGCTCCACCGTGGTCCTTCAGCCAATCGGCTTCTCTGGGGTCCCTCGTCCCTCTGGCTCTGCCTTGGTCAGTCGGTCACCTGGCTCCGCCTGGCCTCTCCTATCCTCCAGCTTTGCTTGTCACTCTGAGCCTTCAGCTTCACCAAGGACCTCTTCCCTATGGATTCACCTTGGTCCTCAGTCCCACCGGCTCCGCCTCTGTCTTCCGATCCCCAGCTCCACTTCGGTCCTCCGAGCCTAAGGTGCTACCTCGGTCCTCTGAACCTCCGGCTCCACCATGTCCCTTCGAGTCGTCGGCTACTCTCCAGGTACCCTCTCATGTCTCTCATGGCTCCACACCCTGTCTTGCCAAGCCACGCCTCAAGAACTCCCCCCAAGCTCCCTACAGAATATTTTGATTGTCATGTTTCATGTGTTTGTTCATGTTTTGGGGCGTTGGGAGCCACCTCTAGTTGGGGGGATATGTAATGTTTAATGTGTTTGTTCATGTGTTTCATGTCATGTGGTCCCCTGGTCATGTGATTTCATGTTTCCCTCCATGTTCATGTGTCTTGCTTTCATTGGTTTATTGTCTTATAACCTTGTTATCAGTTTTGTCTTGTCATTGGTTATCATTGTCATGTTTCTACCTTGTCGATGTATTTAAGCCTCATGTTTGCCATTGTCCATTGTCAGGTATTGTTTGTGTACAACGTGTTATTGTTCTAACCAAGCCAAGTCAAGTCAAGTATAGTCAAGTCAAGTTCATTTTTATGTTTTGTTCATGTTTGGATGTAAGTTTTTTGGATTTCACTTATGTAAATAAACTGCACTTGGATTCTTCACATCATCTCGTCTTTGTCTGCTTGTCATTGCCAGCAACGTTAAAGTTGTCTACGTCAGCACAATTATGTTTGCATTTTTTAATATTTCAAATTTTATGCACACAATTTAGAGCATACATTTAGCCAATACATGTTTCATTTTTGAAATTATGGTTGGCAGAGGAATAGAAAATGAGACTCATTATATGAGGACATGTTGTGCCTATAGACACTATAGTTTCTCGCATTCTCAATATCAACATTTTGAATAATGTCTAACTTGCAATATGTCCCTACCAACTTTCAAACCAAATCTACGCCCTTGCATCTATATATGCCACACTAAAGCAGTGATTCCATATTAGCCTGCTCTGATGGCTAATGGCTATCTACAGTGCTATGGAAAAGTATTTTCCCCCATCCTGATATCTTCTGTTTTTGTGTATTTTTCATACTAAATATACTCTTCTTTGCAGAACTGCTTTAGTTCAGCCACATTGGAGGGTTTTCTAGCATGAACTGACCATTTAAGGTCCTACCACAGCATCTCAATCGGGTTCAACTCAGGACTTTGACTAGCCACTCCAAAACTTTAATTTAGATTCTTTTGAGCCATTCAGAGGTGGACTTACTCCTATGCTTTGGATCATTTTTTTGCTGCATAATCTAGTTGTGCTTGAGCTTCAAATCATGGACTGATGACCGGATGTTCTCCTTTAGGATTTTCTGGTAGAGAGCAGAATTCATGTTTCCCTCAGTTATTGCAAGTCGTCCTGGCCCTGAAGCAGCAAAGAATTCCCACACCATCACACTACCACCACCAGGCTTGACCTTAGGTATGATGTTCTTTTTGTGGAACTCTGTGTTTGATTTACACCAGATGTAACGGGACCCCTGCCTTACAAACAGTTATACTTTTGACTCATCAGTCTACAGAACATTCTCCCAAAAGGTTTGAGGATCATCAAGGTGTGTTTTGGCAAAAATCAGACAAGTCTTAATGTTCTTCTGGGTTAGCAGTAGTTTTCACTTCACCACTCTTCCATGGATGGCATTTTTGGCCAGTGTCTTTCTGATAGTGGAGTCATGAACAATGACCTTTATTGATGCGAGGCCTACAGTTCCTTGGATGTTGTCCTTGGCTTTTTTGTGACTTCCTCGATGAGTCATGCTGTGCTCTTGGAGGAATTTTGGAAGGTCGGCCACTTCTGGGAAGGTTCACTACTGTGCCATGTTTTCTCCATTTGGAGATAATGGCTCTCACTGTGGTTCTTTGGCATCCCAGAGCCTTTGAAATAGCTTGTAACCTTCCCTGACTGGTGTATTTCAACCTTTTTCCTCATAATTTCTGAAATTTCTTTTGACCATGGCATAGTGTGCTACTGGGTGTGACCTTTTAGCCAACTTCATTCTGCTGAAAAAGTTCTATTTAGGTGCTGATTTGATTGAACGGGGCTGGCAGTAATCAGGCCTGGGTGTGTCTAGTCCAGCTGAACCCCATTATGAATGCAGTTTCATAGATTTGGGGATTTAGTAACTAAGAGCAAATACTTTTTCACACAGGCGCAGTTGGTTTTGGATAACTTTTTTGCTTCGATCAATAACATTATCATTTAAAAACTGTTGTTTTATGTAAGATTTTGTTTGAATCTTTGAAACAATTTAGTATGAGATATACACAAAAACAGAAGAAATCAGGATAGGGGCAAATACTTTCCCACAGCACTGTGTACAAACATAAATTAGAATATTTATCATTATTGCCTTACAGCATTGTCTAAACGATTGATTAATGAATCGTAATGTACAACCCCGATTCCGAAAAAGTTGGGACAGTATGTAATACTAAAAAAATACAAAAATAATTAAATTATATTCACCCTTTGCTATATTGAAAGCACTACAACTACACATTATATGATGTTTTTCCTTGTGAATTTCATTGTTTATTGAGAACGTACAGTAATTTCAAATCAGATGATTGCAACATGCTCCAAAAAAGTTGAGATGGGGGCAATTTAAGATTAATAACAATCTGACAAGTTGAAATATCAAGGCAATGTGAAACAGGAAATGTTAAACAGGTGAAGCAATTGTGTCACAGTACTGTACTGTGTCCTTCAAGAGCAAGGATTATTAAAGACTTGTCAATTTGCCAACAGATGCTTCAGCAAATAATCCAACATTTTGAGAACAATGTTCCCCAAAGACAAATTGGAAGGATTTGGGGCATTTCACCCTCTATAGTGCATAATATATTTAAAAGATTCAAGGAATCTGGTCAAATCTCCGTGCATAAAGGGCAAGACGAAAACCACTTCTGAATGCACGTGATCTCTGATCCCTCAGACGTCACTGTCTTAAAAATGTCATTCATCTGTAATGGATATCATGAACATGGGCTTGGGATAACTTTAGTTAACCTTTGTTAGTCAACGGCACTCGCCACTGCATCCACAGATGCAAGTTAAGACTTTACTATGCAAATCAGAAGCCCTAAATCAACACTGTCCAGAAGTGCTGCCAACTTCTCTGGGCTCGGTCTCATCTTGGAAGGTAGAACAGTGGAACTGTGTTTTTTGGTCTGAAGAGTCCACATTTCAAAAAGTTTTTAAAAAACAAAGCTGTCGTGTTAACCGGGCCAAAGAGGACAAGGGCCATCCAAGCTGTTATTAGCATCAGGCCCAAAAGCCAGTGTCTGTATGGTCCAGGGGTGTGTCAGTGTCCATGGCATGAGTAACTCGCACATCTGCGAGAACACCATGAATGCAGACAGATATGTAAAAATTTTGGAGCAACATATACTGCCATCCAAACACTGTCTTTTCCAGGGACGTCCCGGCATTTTCCAGCAGGACAACTTCAAACCACACACTGCCCGGATTACAAGTGCATGGCTGTGTACGCAGAGAGTGTGGGTGCTAGATTGGCCTGCCTGCAGTCCTGACCTGTCTCCAATTGAGAATGTGTGGTGCATTATGAAGCACACCATACAGCAACGAAGACCCCGTACAATTATGCAGCTAAAGACCTTCATAATGGATGAATGGGGGAAAATTCCACTTTCTAAAGTTAACAAACTTGTGTCTTCAGTGCCAAAATGCTTAATAAGTGTCATTAGAAGAAATGGTGATGTTTTACAGTGGTAAACACTCGACTGTCCCAACTTTTTTTGAGTGTGTTGCAACCATCTGATTTGAATTTACTGTACATTTTTAAAAACACAATGAAATTCACAAAGTAAAACATCATTTAATAAGTAGTTGTGGTGCTTTCAATATAGCAAAGGGTGAATATAATTTACAAATCACTCCTTTTTGTTTTTATTAGCATTTTTCATACTGTACCAACTTTTTCGGAACTGGGGTTGTAAGACATAATGACATGTTTTATAAAGATGAACTGCCTGATTCAAAACTTCTATTCTGACCATGAAGATAGACTACAACTTCAATGAAAAGGAAATAAAAATGCCAACATTCACTCAAAAGTTGGACTTATTTCCTATTCCTGTGCATCAAATATAACTATAATAAAAACCACCTGCTCTCTCTAAAAGCTGGTTAAATTAGATTTCATCACTGTCACATATTCCCTGTTTTTGTATTAACTTTTATGTTGAAATTCTTGTTCTTGTTTCCTGTTAGTTTGTAGTCCTTTTGTAGTTTCATTTTATGATTGGTTTTCCCCTGATTGTTTTCCCCAGGTGTTCCTTGTTCCCTTGTTTGCCCTTGTGTATTTAAGCCCTTGTTTTCCCCTGGTTTCTTTGTCAGTCTTTACATGTGTTGTCATGTTCTGTGCCTGGTTTCCTGTGTTTTTCTGTTTGTCTTTTGTTCTCATTAAAGCTGCATTTAGATCCTCAGTCCTCGTCTGCCTCATCACAATCACTTTCTTGACAAACCCAAAGTCTGTTGGCTATCTCTGGGATTGTCTTTCACAAAGCCCTGTACTTTAAATGGAACTTCCTACTTTTACGTTAGCAATGAGAAACCTAACAGAACCCCCCCAAAAAAGAGTTTTTCATGCCCTTATGTTGCATTCTCTTGAGCTACAAAAGCCTTAAAATGCTAAACCACAAGCTTTTTTACCAAACACAAATGCTCTGAATGGATAAACCGTCCATGGTTGTTTGCAGTCACAAGTGAGCTGGGAGCCAGTTGGACCAGGATGACTTTTGGACCACTTTGGGCCCATCCAGATCACACACAGCTCAGAAGAATGCAGAGTCCAAACACTCTATTCACCAATAATGCTGTTACAGAACACTGAAACTGGGAAATTTCACCTACTTTCTGGATCATTTTTTATTGCTGCAAAGATCTCAACAGCCCTCAATATGAACCTAATTATGATTCATTACTATAACAGTGCTGTACTGTGTCTGCCAATGATTCATCAGTTTACACAAGTGACTCCGCAGAAAGATAGAGAAGAAAGAGTGAGAAAAAGAAAAGACAACTTGGGAAGGCAGCATACGTCACATTTTCAAACTGACAGACAAATAAACCAGAAGGTAATGAAAATATCAGAGAACATTTAAGGACAGATCTGAGTGCCAAAAAAAGACTAAGACGACTGTAAAAGTGAGTTACTAGGAGGTAACGTTGGGCATGGTCCATTTCCAGTGGCATGTGAATGGATCTGTTAGGAAATGTCAATCTTGAATTCCACAGTAGTGCCATGATCAAAAAAAAAAACTCTGGAATTCAGTCAGTTGGGATGGGATATCAATCTAGCAAATTCCATCTTGCCATTCCTTGTTAGTTGTTATCAATCAAACCTACACTTATCATTACTAATGAGCAGAGGCTCAGAGACTTCCCGCCTGAAGTCCCCCCTGCTTCTGTCACACACACACACACAAAACATTCTATACTAGCTGTGTATTCAACTGTAACCACAGCAACTCAACTGGAGTTCTAGAGATATGTGAGTCCATTCCTTTTTCACCGTTTAATGGAACTAACAACCTTCTGAAAACCAAGCTTACAGATGCCAAGTTTTGCCAACTCTGCCAAAAAGTAACAAAAAAGCTCCAAAATGTACCATGGTACTAAAATCGTTTTTGGACACGACAGTAACATGGTATTCTTTGAAGTACCACGGATTACCATGTAGCCTAAATACACTCTCAGAAATTGTGGTATAAGGGCCATCACTGGGGTGGTACCATGAAGGGGAGCTTTTGGTACCTCTAGCTTTTGGTACATAATTGTACACTAAAGACCTATTGTGTACCTCATGGGTACACAATAAGTTATACATATTTCCCATATCCTCTTCAAACGGTATTTGTGCAATGTTTAAAAACTTAAATAAAAACCTATAAATCTACAAATCTACAAATCTTCGAATCTGTATAAATTGATATATCCTACTCATCATAATCCATCATAATATATCATAATCTACTAATAAAACAAGTTCTGTGAGGTACCTTGAAGACCTATGTGAATACCATAGTACATGAATATGGTGAATTAATAATATAATTTTAGGACCATGGTATTACCATCTGATAGCATCACTATACCATGGAATCACCACAAATACTGTTTTTTTATATTTCTAAAGAGTGTGACCAAGTAAGCATTACTCCCAAAGTATCCTCCAAGAAATGTCTTATGGAACATTTTCCATATCTGGACTGCAGAAATGTGTTGCTGAAACCAGGCCTCTACTATCCATTACACTTATACAAACATTCATCTCCATAGAATCACAAAACTTTCCTTAAAACCATACCTTCTGGTTGAGCCCCCTCTTCCTGATCACGTGTGCATTCCCTGAACCAGATGCCAACAACAGCAAGCAACAGAACATCAGCACCATCACAAACCCGGTCCAGATCTGACAGTCCGGCATGGTCTTGCTCTTTCAGCTTACAGCTTCTCTCTCACAGTAATCCTCAGTTGGTGCTTCTGTTCCAAACGTCCCCTTTTTGCTTTGTTGTTGGATGTGTTTACTGTATGTTTTGGCTTCCTCCACTGTGTGTAGATATGTGTGTCTTGTAGGTGGCACTGCTTGAGGTCTCTGTCCTATTGTACTTCCATAAATTCCTCTAAAGGAGAGTTTCTAATGCCACATAGAGGAAGAAAAAGTTTCAGAGAAAGAATAGAGGGAACCACATAAGGAGAAAAGGAGTAAGAGGGCGAGGAAAATGTGAGACAGCTGTCTGTGCATCGGTTAATCTGAGGAGAGGGTTAAATGTGACTGACACGAAAAGCACATGGTTACTCTCTGGGGGGGAGGGACGAGGAGGAAGATAAAGTTTGAGACAATGAGATTTTCTTACACTTTTCCTTTGACCCCATGTCTTTTTCTGGTAATTTTGTTACATAGATGAAGTTACCAGGCCTGATGCACAGATCTGTGTTTGTTTTTCTATGGACAATTCAATGTAAATGAAGAACAATGTTTTTGATGCAGTTGACAAGACATTTAACATGCTACCATTTGTATAAAGTGTTTTAATGTTTGTTCTGAAGTTTCTTTGCAACCTGTGTGTGCATGACTGAAAAGTGTGTGTGTGTCTGGCCAGGTTTAAGTGGTTTACTAGGACTTTTTTTAGGTTACAAACTGGTAATTACAAGGGTATTATGCTATAAATGTGGTTTATGAGGACATTTCTAGTGTCCCCATAATTCAACTCGTGATGTTTATACTAAATTATGTTTTATTGAAAATGTAAAAATGCAGAAAGTTTTTTGTGAGGGTTAGGTTTAGGGGTAGGGTTAGGGGATAGAATCTACAGTTTGTACAGTATAAAAATCATTATGTCTATGGAGAGTCCTCATAATGATAGCTGCACCAACATGTGTGTGTGTGCTCATTTTCACAGGATATGCATGTGGTGAATTCTGGGGAAGGGGCCACTAGTCTTTGAAAATTCACATTCCCTCCTAAAGTAGGACATCTGCCTCCAGCCGCCTACTCTTTCTACACTTCTGTGCCCCTACTACTGAATGTGGGGAAAAAAAGCAAGGAATGCCAAGCCCATTCCAACCTCTATTACTACTACTTTTACAGGGTGAAATACATGCTTACCGAATTTTCCAAAAATCCAAAACCTGCAGTATTTCCCCTGAAATAGGTATAGAACTCTTCTGATCAACTGCAAGGTGGATAGCATCTGAAAACACAAGGACAGAGGCATCCAAAACAAACTTTGTAGGGAAAAATAGTACACTAGTTTCAGAGTACACTATTGCTATGTAATAGAATTGTTTTGGGTTAAAAAAAGATATGCTCTATCGACAGCATTTGTGGTATTTAATTCCAGCATAATTACATGGGAAATCAAAATGCTGCTTTCGAATGTTCCAGTACCCTGAAGTCAACCCCATTCTGATGAATTATTGACAAGTGCCATCACACATCTGACATTTTTGCATAAATTCAAATGTGTTTTCTTTCCCTGTAGTGATTCTGATAGAGTGTTTTGCAAGCAGTCTCCGAGACATGAGATCTGATCCCATGGAAACCAGGTGTCATGTGTATTCTGTTGATTCATGTCTTTTATTTTGAAATGTTTAGTTCCTGTTTCCCTTGTCATGTGATTTCTGTTTTCCCTCCATGTTTTTGTGTCATGTTTTCATTGGGTTATTGTTTAATTAGCTTGTTATGAGTTCTGTTTGTTCATTGGTTTATGTTCTCCCATGTCTTGTATTTAAGCCCTCATGTTTTCATTGTCTAGTTGTCAAGTATTGGATGTGATGGTATGTGTTTGGTACGCCATAGTCAAGTCAAGCCATAGTCAAGTCAAGCCATAGTCAAGTCAAGCCATAGTCAAGTCAAGCCAAGTCAAGTCAAGTCAAGTCTAGTTTAGTCTAGTCCATGTTCATGTTTTGTTTTGTAGTCAGGGTTATTGGTTCTCACTTTGTAAATAAACTGCACTTGGGTTCTTCATCTTCACGTCATCTTCGTCATTGTCATAATTGTCAGCAGCCAACATCGTTACACCAGGAAATAATTGTGTTCAATACCAAACATGGGCTTGGGTCATGTGGAAACCTGAAAGTAATCATGTTTACATAAACAATGATGAGCACAATTCGGAAGAAGCATTTTCAATGGTTGTTGTTTGCGACGGAGGTTTGTTTGACGCCAATGGGGTGGGTTTGTTGTCGGTGGAGGAGGAACGCTGTGTCCTGCCATACGTCAGAGCAGGGGGGATGCCGGAACATTGTTATGGGCCATGCATGACGCGGACGAATTAAGCCGTTGCGCACCGTCTCCAGGACGCGAGCTGGGTCCAAGTTGGGACTTCTACATGACATTTCCTCGAATGCCACCACCCTCCCCATCTCTGTGTACCACTCTTGAAATGAGGGTGCTCCAGCCGAATTCCATCCCCTAAGAACTATCTCTCTGCTGATCATAACACTGGCTAGGACCCAATTTTTTTATGTATTTATCCCCTATATTAATGACTTCCCCTAAAATACAGAGTCTGGTGCAAAATGAAATATGAGTGTCCAATTATTGGATCTTAACACACCACCAAAAAACAAGGGTTGGATCCCCATCTACTGATTGGCTTCACCAGCAGGTGGGTGTGTCTTTCAGACCAAGCCTATACAATCTAGAGGGGGTCCAACAGAATCTATGTAAAATCTTAAATTGCATAAGTCACACCCTTGCATCTCTAGATGTAGACTTGACATTTTTTAGAATCCTAGCCCACACTCCCTCCTCTACCAAGTTTAGATCTTTCTCCCATAATCTCTTGAGAGAAGCCTAAACTCCAACCCCCGACTCTGAATTAGCAGGGAGTAATACACTGATATCTCATGACCTTTTCAAAAAGCAGTAATCACCACTCCCAGAGTATCTGCCGCTTTAAGGGGCAGTATGCTGCTCCCAAAAATAGTACAGAGCAGGTGGCACAGCTGTAAATACCTAAAGAACTGAGATCTGGGAATCCCAAAATGTTGAACCAAATTTTCAAAGGATCTCAACACTCCACTCTGATATAGGTCACCAAGCGAATTAACCTCCCTCTCAATCCACTCTGTCCAACAGAAAAGGGACTTATTAATACATAATTTTGTGTTCAGCCATGTGCTCGAGGCTACATTTAAATAAATGTCCGAATTAAACACTCTGGACACTTTTGTCCATACCGAGTACAAATGCGAGATAACGGGGTATAACTTAACTTCTCCGGTTAGTTTGATAGAAAGGTTTGCAATGGCGAAAAAGTGGCAAGAACTTCCTGTTCAATACAAAACCAGGGATGGGCTCTCTCAGGTGGAAGCCACCAATGAGCCAAATGTCTGAGTCCGAATGCATAATAATAAAACAAAATCTTGAGTAGGCTTAGCCCACCTTTGTCAATCGGCCTATGCAACTTACTTAAATGTAATCTGGGATATTTACCATTCTAAATGAAGAACTTCGCTATGCCATCAAATTGCTTAAAATAAGAGAGGGGGACATCTATAGGGAGAGATTGTAGCAGGTAGTTGAATTTTGGAATACAATTCATTGTAATAACATTAACCTTTCCAATCATAGATAAATGTAATGAAGCCCACCTGCCCACATCGCTCGAAAACTTTTTTATTAAAGGGTCAAAATTAGCTCTAACTAAATCACACAGATTTGCTGAGAATAAAATACTCAAATACTTAATGCCCTGTTTACGCCAAAGGAAGGCACCCGGCTGAAAAGCTGTTGCCGGGCAGTACGCTGTCAGAGCCAAAGCTTCGGATTTAGACCAATTAACTCTGTATCCTGAGAACTTAGAAAAGGAATTAATAATTCTGTGGAGGCAAGGCATAGATCTAGTGGGGTCGGAGATAGTAATAAAAATAATAAAATATCATCTGCGTAAAGTAAAAGCTTATGCACCATACCTCCCTCCACCAACCCTGGAAAATCATCCTCCTTTCTTATTCTTACTTAATGGTTCCAGGGCAAGACAGAACAATAATGAGGAAAGAGGGCAACCTTGCCGGGTGCCCCTATCCAGAGTAAAATAATCTGAAATTAATCAATTTGTTTGTACCACCGCTACCGGGTGTCTATAAAGTAACTTAATCCATCCAATAAAAGTATTCCTGAACTTGTACATTTCCAAAATCTTAAAAAGATAATCCCATTCTACTATATCAAACGCCTTTTTGGCGTCAAGTGAGTGGAGTCTGATTATTCGCCACTGCCCACATGCCATTAATTCAATGCCTAATGTTATCAGAAGAGTTACGCCCCGAATAAACCCCACCTGATCTATATGTTTAAGAGATGTCATAACTTTATTCAATTGGTTAGCAAAAATTTTTGACAATATTTTAACGTCTAGCTGGATCAGGGAAATTGGACGGTAACTCTTACACTCACTTGGATCTTCGTCCTTTTTAAGTATCAGACTGATCTGGGATTGTGTCATGGTTGGCGGAAGCTTTCCATTCTTTAATGATTCTACATAATCTTCTAGCAAATGTGGAGCCAGTTCTGTAACATAAGATCTAAAAAATTCAGCAGCAAAGCTGTCTGGCTCCGGAGCCTTGCCTGTAGGCAAGGCCTTAATTACCATACCAAGCTCCTCCAAGATTATCAAGATAATTTTTTTGCTCAGTTTAGAAAGTTCTAATGGTTCCACAAAGTTTCTAATATCTTAATCAGTAGACGAAGATATGGAACTATAAAGATCAAGACAGAATTCTTTAAAAGCATTATTAATATCAGTGGCCGAGGTAAATATTTCACCACCAGCAGATTTCACTGAGGGAATGGTAGAAAAAGACTCTCTCTGTTTTATATATCTAGTCAGAAGCTTCCCTGCTTTGTCCCCCGTCTCAAAGTATGACTGTCTTGCCCTGAATAGCCAAAACTCCACCTTCCATGACAAAATAGTATTATATCTGTATTTCAATCAGGTCAGTTCTCTGAGGCCATTAGACGACATTCTGTGTTTCAGCTCTACCTCAGCACTTTTAATATTCCCTTCCAATTCCTAGAGTTCTGGTGCTTTGGATTTTTTGGTGAATGCTGCATACTGTATGATCCGGCCCCTAAGAACCGCATTAAGTGCCTAACAAGCCATGCCCACAGAGGATACTGAGGAACAGTTGGTCTCCATATAGATATTGATTTCAGCCTTTAACATTAGTTGGAATTCAGGATTTTACAAAAGGGATACATTAAAGCGGCAACTATTTGATTTCTGTTTCTTCATATGTGGCAACACCTCTAAGCACACCAGGGCGTGATCCGAGACTAAAATGTTTCCAATTAAGCAATCAACAACAGATGGAATGAGGGACTTGGATATAAAATCAAAAATCTAAATTCTATTCTAGAGTAAATCTTATGGACTGATGAAAAAAATGTATAATCCTTCCCAGATTCAAATGTCTCCAAATATCTGTAAGACCAAGATGTTTACGCATCCTGTGAAGCGCCAATGTTGCTCTAGGGGGCTTGCACACTTTTGCTTCACTATGAGTAAGGACTGAATCCATCAAAAGATTAAAGTCTCCTCCCAATATTATATCATGAAGGGTGCCAGCAGCTTGGAGCATCCCTTCAAGATCTATAAAAAAGCCCGGATCATCAACATTAGGTGCATAAATATTAGCCAAAATAAGACTTTGCCCCTGAATTTCAGCTAAAACAATAAAGACTCTTCCTAATTTATCTTTAATCTGTTTGAGACATTTGAATTGTAGATGTTTAATTATCAGCACAATGACTCCCCTGCTCTTACTAGAGCCAGCACTAAAGAAAGCATGCTAGAAAGTTAACTCATATTAACATTTGACATTTTGACATAAAAGAAAAAATAGATTGTGTGTCAAAAACAAGATTATAAGGCCACATTCCAACATTAGTGCATCCATCAAACCCCAAACATCCCCCAAAACCAAACAGAAAAAAGAAAAACGTGTGTATTAACCCAACGCACGACAGCGCCAACTGCCGTCCATCCCTCCAAACTCAATCCATGCATGCCTACAAGAACCCTTGTGACAACTTTGCTGTAGGATTACTCAAGTCTGGTGTTTCTTTAAAAATTTTGTGAGACAGAATTACACGGCAAAAGACAATCTATAAACAAACTCCAGCCAATAAGCGGAATAAACACAAAGAGCGTGTAGGTTCATCCATAAAACTGTCCTGAAGGTGTGTTACTCTACAAAATAAACTCCAGTCGCTAGGTGGACCCAGCACAAGTCAAGCGGATGTTCAGTGAGCTGGTCCACTCAGCTGCAACATGAGTACCACAAGATAACTTACTCCATTGACTTTATGAAGGACATTGCTTGCTGTGGGCATGTGAATGTTTTACGGCCATCCTTAGCATCTATTCTCAATTTGGCTGGGAATATCAGTGCAAAAGTGACCTTCCGTTGATGTAAAAGTTTCTTGCATTCCTTGTATCGATCACGTTTCTCTCTTGTCGAATTTGCAAAGTCTGGGAACAAGAAAATGCTGTGGTTTTTCCCTAGAAAGCTTTTCTTTACTCCTCGCCTCATGTAACACAAGATCTTTATCGGATGATCCCATAAATTTGGCCAGAATTGATCGAGGCCTGTCTCCCTCTGTGGATCTCCAAGCCGGAACCCTGTGAGCTCATTCGATTTCCAGCAAAATCAAAATGGAACAGCATGGTATTTATATAGTTCAAACATGAAGTCACCAACGAAGAAACGGTACAGAGTTAGTATTCGGGAAAGGGCTCCCTCTGGTGGTTGGTAGGAGGGGTAACATCCTACGAACAACTCCTGGTGTTCTTCTACTGGGACGTCCCCTTGGTTGTGGTGCTGGATGATTAGGATGGGCATGATGAAATTCTTGGATCAGGGACGGGTCCAATATGTCCTTGGCGGCTACCCATGTTCTCTCCTCTGGTCCGTAGCCCTCCCAGTCCACCAAGTATTGCATCTGGCTCTCTCGTCATCTTGAGTCCATGTTCTCTCTGACCATATATGCTGGGGCTCCATCTACCTCCAATGGAGTTGGAGGCTGAGAATCTGTTGTTCCAGAGCCAGACACCTGGTGGACGGGTTTCAGCAAGGACACATGGAAGGAAGGAGAGATGCGGTAATTAGCAGGAAGCTCTAAACGGTAAGTAACTGGGTTTATTTGAAGGATATTTCTGAAAGGACCCACATACCTTGGACTGAGCTTCCTGCAGGGTAGCCGCAACTTGAGATCCCTTGCGGACAACCAAACCCTCTGTCCTGGCTGATAGTTGGGATGGGGGCACCTCCGTCGGTCAGCCTGGAAGCATTGTGCTCTGACCGCTCGCTGTAGCCGGACATGTGCGGTGTCCCACACCCTCTCGCTTCGCTTAATCCAGTCATCCACCGCTGGCACCGTAGAAGGTTCTCCTGACCAAGGAAACATTTGGGGTTGGTAGCCCAGTACACATTGGAAGGGGGTTAGACCCGTAGAGGTATGAGTGAGGGAATTCTTTGCATATTCGGCCCAGGGCAGGAAATCGCTCCACTTCTCCTGTTCACGGCTATAATAACTCTGAAGACATCTGCCTATCTCTTGGTTTAGACGTTCTACCTGTCCGTTGGCCTCAGGGTGGTAACCAAAGGTGAGACTTGATATCCAGTTGTTTGCAGAAAGCCTGCCAAACTCGGGACGTGAACTGTGGACCTCTGTCAGACACGATGTCCTCTGGTATTCCATAGACCCTAAAGACTTGGTGGAACAAAGCATTAGTGGTTTCCATGGCAGTGGGTAAACCCTTGAGAGGGACAAGTCTACATGATTTAGGAAATTGATCTATTATTACCAGAATGTTAGTGTTACCATGGGAGTTTGGCAGGTCTGTGATGAAGTTGATGGACAAGTAGGACCATGGTCTTTTTGGTATTGGCAGTGGTTGAAGCAACCCCATGGGCAGTTCTCTGGGGGTCTTGGATTGGACACACACCTGTCAAGACTTTACATAGTTAGTTACATCATGAATCAAAGTTGGCCACCAGAAGGAATTATGCACCAGGGTAACAGTTCTTTGGATGCCAGGATGTCCAGTGCTCAAGGAAGTGTGGACCCATTGGATAGTCCTCTGACGTAGAGCTTGGGGTACGTAGTGCTTGGTCGGGGGGCAGTTAGGAGGTGACGGTTCATGCTGTTGTGCTCGTTGTATCTCCTCCATGATGTCCCAACAAATTGGTGCTATGATAACAGATGGTGGCAGAATGGACCCAGGGTGAGGTTGGAGGTGGGGTGGATCATGTCTGCGTGAAAGTGCATCTGCCTTGCTGTTCTTGCTGCCAGGGTGGTAAGTGACTGTAAAATTGAATCTGGTGAAAAACAATGACCATCAGGCTTGACGTGGGTTCAATCTCTTGGCTGCCTTGATATATTCAAGATTTTTGTGATCGGTGATAACCTGGAAAGGGTGGACTGCCCCCTCTATGGAAAGTAATTCCTTATTTCCCACATCATAGTTACATTCTACAGAGTTCAATTTTCTGGAGAAAAAGGCACAAGGGTAAAACTTCCCTGGTGTTCCGTGACGCTGTGACAGGACCGCTCCAATCCCGCAATCTGAAGCGTCTACCTCAACGACAAAGGGAAGATTGGGGTCAGGATGTTTCAGTATCGGAGCGGCCGTGAAGTTTGACTTGAGGGAGATAAAGGCCTGGTATGCGGCATCGTTACAAGGCAATTTGTTGGGCTTTCCCTTGAGCAACGACGTGAGTGGGGCTGCAATGATGCTGTAATTCCTGATGAAATGGCGATAGAAGTTGGCGAAGCCCAGAAACCTCTGTAGTTACTTGATTTTTGAAGGTCGAGGCCATTCGGTGACTGCTGTTATCTTAGAGACATCCATTTCTACACTTTGATGGCTGATATTGTAGCCTAGGAAAGTGGTATGGGAGGTATGGAACTCACATTTTCTGCCTTGACAAATAGTTGGTGTTCCTGGAGACGTGATAGAACTGTCTTAACCTGCTGGATATGTTGTTCCATGTCTTGTGAGTAGATGAGGTTGTCGTCAATGTAAGCCACCACACAATGTCTCTGAATATCTCATTGATAAAAGACTGGAAAACTGCGGGGGCGTTAGCAAGTCCATACGGCATGACCAAATATTCATAGTACCCCCTGGTGGTGATGAAAGCAGTTTTCCACTCTTCCCCTTCTGAGATTCTGACAAGGTTATAAGCACTTCTCAGATCAAGTTTGGTATAGATCTTTGCCTCACGGAGTTGTTCAAGGGCTGAGGGGATAAGCGGTAATGGGTAACGGTACTTTATGGTGACAGAGTTCAGGCCTCAATAGTCGATACAGGGATGTAGACCTCCATCCTTCTTCTCTACGAAAAAGAACCCTGCAGCAGCTGGGGAGGTAGAGGGATGGATGTAACCAGAGGCAAGGGCTTTCTCAATGTAATTCTCCATGGCGAGGGTCTCGGGGCATGACAATGCTTATGCCTTGCTTCTCGGTGGGGCTATATTGGACAGAAGTTCAATGGTGCAGTCCCATGGTCGATGAGGAGGAAGTTGTGTAGCTTTGATTTTGCTAAACACCTCACTGAACTTTGCATACTCCTTGGGGATCGTGGGCTCCTTCTGTGATTCGGGGCTCTCAATACTGGTGATAAGACAAGGCATGGAAACATCAACATGGAGACAATGTTTGTGACAAAAACTTGACCATTGCGTGAGCTCACCTTGGTTCCAAGATATCGATGGGTCATGGATGGCCAGACAGGGATGACCCAGGATAAGAGCATGCTTCAGTGAGTTAATGACATATAGTGAGATTTTTTCTACATGAAAAAGTCCAACCTTGATGGTTATCGAAACAGACTGTTGGGTTATGCCAGTACCAATAAGAGTGTTGTCAACAGTGGTGATGTTAATCATTGGGGTGCTTTGAATGGTGGGTATGTTGAGTTCTTGTACAATCTCCTGATTAATGAGATTAACAGCAGCACCAGAATCCACTAAAGCTGTAAAACACTTTGCATGATCACCACTAAAAACCTCTACAGGTAACAGAAAACCATGGCAGTGATCGATCAACGGATCACAGCAAGTTCCTCCAAGTCAGCAATGACCTTCGTCAGCATTGCTGACATGCCCAGCATCTCTTGCCGCATCTCTCCGACCAAATCGGCTCCCAGGCTCGCGGCCCACTTGGGGGTGTCAGCTTGAGCACGTAAGTGTCTTTTAATGTCTCCAGAGCCCGATGATTTTGAATTCTTTGAAATATTGTCCTCCAAGAACAGTTATGGAACAGAGTGTATAGAATCTCACTGGTTTAAATCATTACTTAATGGTGTTAAAACCAGCAAAGTGTGCAGAGCTCGCCGTTCACACGTCCGATCCTCGCATGGCATCACGTGACTTCCCTGGATAGTTATTTTTAATAAAAATTGATAATTGCAAGGATTCATAACTGTGAATGAAAATCCACCTCAGCACTATCTATAAAAGCATTTTAAAAAATCCTCATCCAGTAATAGTATACATCTGTGAGTTCATGCATCCTGGCGAGCGCTGAGAAAAGTAACAGGTACCACGTGACTCCTCCGTCTAGCTGGGCAATACCAGTTCGTTCAATGGATGGGGGGACTTCAGTTTTTTTGTCTCAATATGACAGATTAACAGTCATGCAATTGCAAGGTATCTCAAACAAAATGATTTTTCAGCATTGATAAAAATATATAAACAAGGACAGATGCATCTTTCACATATTAAAGATTAAGTTAGAGATTTATGAAGCCACACAGTTTGTTGAGTCTGTTCTCAACGGAATTCATTATACAGTACCAGCAACACGCTCAACAGCTGTTCCTATCACTCCTGTTTAGGGCGGTCTGCTCTCATTTGACCTCATTAGCCCACCCAACAACCAAGAAGTGCTGGAAAAAATGAGAGAAAGAGTGAGAGAGCCAAAGAGTTAGTTAATAGAAGAGGAGGAGAATGGATATACATGTTCTCTTGGGTATTATCCAGTATAATCCTTCTAGGTTTCCAGATTTTTCTTTTCCAACTTTTGATTTTTCTCTGCTTTGAAGTTGACTCTCTCTGTTGGTTTGCCTTCTTTTGTCTGGCCTAACTGCATGGTGCATCTTTTTATTTAAGTGTTCATTCTTAATACATATCTAACTCATATAACTTTCTGTTTATCTATCAAACTTAAAACACTAAAGGTTAAGTTGTAAATAAAAACAAGTTTGTATCACAAAAGAAATATCTGGACACTTAAGACACATGTATGAATGTAAAAATGTATGAATGTTATTGCATTAAACCAAATTGCATTCATTTTAAAGAAAGAAGGCACCAGCACAGATATCAAAAAAACTATTTCACAAACAAACAAACAAGCAAATAAATAAATGTCAGGTTTAAAAAGGATAAAACAACAGAAGTACTGTTCTGAAAATTAAGACAAAATGTATTTGGACACTTTCTGGTTGTCAAAGATATCCATAGTTTGATGTGATGAATTACACCCATGGTTACTCTGCTAGGACACCTGTGTGAAGTTGAGGTGAACTGACTTCATATATCCACTAAAGTGATCACAAACATGGTAAGTGAAGCAAAGGTTTTTGTTTGAAGATGCAACTTGTTTATGTTTTGCATGTGTAACGGTAGCCAGCAGGTCGGTAGCTGTGCAGTGTGTAAACCTCCCTCCCCTGGCCTTAAGAGGTGCACTAGCGACTGATGCTAGAAGCTGTAGCCTTTAGCCTCCTCGTTAGCATGCCCGCCTCCCATGCCGGAGATGCCGGTTTGAGTCGCATTCAGAGTGGGTCAAGCAGGACCGGTAACAGTGGTGCCGTGACCCGGATGGGAGTAAGGATTAGGGGGTGAGTGTAACGGTAACCAGCTGGAAGGTAGCTGTGCAGTGTGTAAACTTCACTCCCCTTCCCTCAAGAGGTGCACTAGCAACTGACGCTAGAGGCTGTAGCTTTTAGCCTCCTTGTTAGCATGCCCGCCTCCTATGCCGGAGACGCTGGTTCGAATTCCGCTCGGAGCGGGTCAAGTAGGACCAGTTACACATGTAATCCAATGGGATTCATATATTTTAAGTGTGTCTTAAGTGTCCAAATTCTTATTAGGACCACTGTCCACATATTGGAGTTAATATACTTATCAGTTTATTGCTATCTCCACCAGTAAATACTTTATCTGTGAACAAAATTTATTATAGCAAGACTTAACATGTAGCTAAGTTTACATTTTCTGGGCTTCATCTAGCAATATTAAAGTTTGAAATTATTGGATTTTGTATTAAATTACATTCTAATCTAGTTATTTTGGTGGTTTGCAAAATAGGGAAAGAGTTTCATTAATTTGTGTGCAGCTGGGGAATGTGGTGTAGAAGTGTAATTTCATTACAATCTCATTTTGTATACAGAAGGGGAACAGTGAATCCCTTTTGGTGCAGTAGTGTCCAGGGCAGTCTGAGTTTCCCTGTCACAATGGAAATTTTATGTTTGCTGTGTCTATACTTTGTATGGGCTTATTGTCATTTCTTAATTTTTGTAAGGTTGGTCACAGTATTAATCATGTATTCTGCTACTTGCAAGATTTCCAATTTGCTCTGTTTTGTTGTAATTTTCTAATTGTCCAATTGTTATTTTTACTTTTGTGTTTTAATATTAGATTCAGTCTAATACAGTTTGTATCCTGGGCTCCACTATATTGAATTACACCCAGTGCAAGGTTACAGATAAAGCATTTTGACTGGCCTTTTCTGTGGGTATTACCTAAACTGGTGTACTTCATTGAGGTCAAAGTTAAGAGGCCTGAGAGAATGGGTGGGGGAGATATGGGCAGGCAAACAGATCCGGGATCCTTTGGAGTTATTCCAGTTTACTCAATCAACTGTTTCCAATAACAGACTTCAAAGGAGTCGTCACCCCAACTGTGTTTAAAAGAATGGATGGGTCTCAGGTCACAGGAAAACAGCATGTGTCCCATTTTCTTTCATTACAGCACGATTCAAGTCAAGTCAAGTGTGAAAAAAATATTGTTTGATAAGTTTCTGCTTGGAATGAAACTTTGTGCACTTGCACCTCATTGAGTAACAAAAAATGTGAAGAGAGTAAAAAGAAACTTATGATATTATTTTGTGTATATTAGAATAGAAAACTTTTACTTATTTTAAATAGGTCACATCTTATTGAAACTAAACTGCAATATATATATATATATATATATATATATATATATATATATATATATATATATATATATATATATTATTATTATTATTATTATTATTATTTTTTAATGTCATGTCAGTGAGACTCTCTGTGCAAATAAAGTCTTGGCATGCCAGGTATGATAAATAATGTTTATTTTTCCACCAAAAATTTTTACTATAAAACAAAAATGTCTGAAAATCAACCAAATCTTGTGCTTTTTCTACAAGCAGTGTCCAAAAAATGAAAATGCTGGCTGTGGAGGCTTTATACAGAGGTAGGATGAAATAAGGTGCTTTTCAAACTGTTCTGAGACCAGTTTCCTTAAAAGTTCCACTGATTAGGCAGCAAGTTAGCTGCATAAGTTTTCGGATGCAGCCTATGTGTAGCACCTGCCACTCTGCATAGCTTTTTGCACAATTCCAATGTAAAAACAACGGCCTGAAGTTTATATTTCACAGTCTCTGATCATTTCAGTTTAATCAAAGAAGTTTGAGAAGCACATTTCAGCACAGATTGTTTTGTGAACCCAGATGTCTTGGCTATTCAAAGAGGCTATTGTGGACCTTATTCACACTAGCGCCATCTTTGACAATGAGGCTGTGAGGGATGCACTTACTATCTCTTCAATGGCACGAACGGTATAAAGCTGTAAAAAGCTCCTAGTTCACATCTGATTTTTCACAACTCATGTTGTCTGGAGTTCTTTGTATACTGAATGTTCTTGGACAGATATTTTATCAATGTTTTGTCTGCAAAACAATCCAAAAACATTTTAAACTGCAAAACAGCCCATTGAAGAAACAGTAAGTCTATCCCTCACAGCTTTGTTGCCATTCCCATTAAAAATCCAAGATGGCGCTAGCGTGAATAAGGTCTATTGAAGGATGGAGCAATTAAAAACAATAACTGAGCCGTCATCAAATGTGTAGCTTGTTTCTCAGATTGCAGCTTGTGAAATAGTTTTAGTATAGTTCTAATGAGTCTGAGAGAGGGCTCAAATTAAACAAAAAAAATTAAAATACTAAATTATTACTGTTTTTGGCACAAACAACATTATTAATATTAAAAGTGGACCTTATGAAATAAAAAGCAAAAAAGCACCTTCCATGACCTCTTTATGTCATTTAATAATCATAATTTAAAACTACAATTAAAGGCTGACCTAAATGCAATGCAAAAAATACCCAAAACCAGATCACTTGTGTTAGACAACACTTAAATAGTCTTACAACCTCTTATCCTGGTATTTCATAACTCAGTTGACAGAGAACCTGTAATAGGTGTTTAACTAAACATAGTGTCTGTGACAGCAGAGGGCGTGAAAAGTTTATGTGGGAATGAATGGTATTCAAAAGACATTAAAAAGGAGCCCTTTTAATTGTGGTTCTGTGGGCCGGAAATGAGGGGCATACAGTTTAAGGCTTTGATTTCATTTCTCACATCTGTTGCCTGGTTGCCTTTTTGATTATACTAGATGTGCATGTCTATTCTGAAAAAGAAAACATAAGAATGTATACTTATAACAAGAAAAAGTGTGACACTGAGATTTAGTATACGTATATTACATTGTATGTGTGTGTGTCTGTGTGTATGTGTGTGTGTGTGTGTGTGTGTGTGTGTTTGTGTGTTTAAACATATGTGCTCAATTGTGCGTGTGAACAGACTTAAACAGGTTAAGCATATGTTCATTTGTATGCAGTTGGTGACTCCAAGGTTACAAAGAAGCTCTCCTAGTCTAGCATAATATTTGTCTACTCAGATTGGGAAGTAACAAGTGTACTTATTTCTGTTATTTCAAATGATGAAAGTCACTGTTCTATGAAAGATATACACAGACCAGCATGCATAAAACACATCAAAGTGCAGATGGTGGGAATAGATATTGCCTCCAGTGAAGAGTGCATCAGAAGTATGCTTTGATATCCTGTAAAGATGATATAGCTTTGAATAGCTACAGTATAAACAGGAAAAATCTGGTCATGTCTAAGTACTGTCTAATAGTATCATGTGGTTTTCTTCAAAGGAGGATTCGCCCATGTTTTTAATATCTATGTCTTTAAACTGAAGAAAGATCTAAAGAAACACATTTGCCCTATTGATTTATAGATGACATTAAACGGTTACATTGGTAGAGTTAAATTTCTGTGCCACCGTCGTCACAAATTGAAATTGTAAAAATTATGACAGGTTCCCGAATAGTCCCCCCGACTACAGTAATTTAGACAAATAGAAATTCCCACCCCAAAATCACAGCACTGGTTGAGCCAATTGTTGCTGTGCCGGGCTGGTTGGGATGCTCAAATAAACAGAGCAATCTTTTGAAAGCAGAAATATTATACATTTTCAGGGAAATCAACCTGCACATGGTTATAGCTGGCATATTAAAGGAATATTCCAGGTTCAATACAAGTCAATCAGCTTGCACAAGCATTTGTGTCATAATGTTGTGTACCACAAAAATTATGTAAAATCTTTCAAAAATTACAAGCATCACATGTCTGCTTTTAAGCAACTCACTGTAACCAATATTTTTGACTTTTTTTTTTTTTTTTAAGAAAAGGAGGGACAAGTTGTGGTAATCAACACTACGACACAAATTCTTGTTTTGAACCCAGAATATTTCTTTAAGATGAGAGAGGAAAAAATAATTTTAACATTCACAATTTAGCTTTAAGGTTTTGTATTGACTTTTGACTAAATACATCCAGTACATTTTGATGTATAGTTTGATTTCCTGTTGCATGCGTTTTATCTACAAAATCATAACAGTTTTGCTGTACAGTTTGTTCTCCATCCTGCATTTGCATTTTATCACCACTAGAGGGGGATCATTGAGAATGTTTTCTGAAACTAGTATTTTTTTTACCTCAAGACCTGCTTACACAAAATCCATGTTTCAAATACAAATTTGATTCTATGGATCTTTATACAAACAAACTAAAAGACACTGTTGAATCCATGTAGCTTCATACTGTTGCTATATAAAAAAAGGAATATCACTAGATAGTGTACTTTACTGCATATGTTCATCTTTGGCAGTAGCTAAACCCTTAGTCAGCATTCAGTCCATTAAGACACTGCCCATTTTTTCAGACTCACTGGAGCAAAATGTCTGATGAAATATGACTGCACTGCAATGGCATTATTATAGTGTACGGCCGAGAAGACTTCCCAGAATCCAAAGGCTTCATTTAGGTGAGAATGATCAATTAACTCAGTGTCACATAGAGTTTAGGGTAAATTAATATGATTCATGTCACTGGCATGAGGCCATGCTGTCAATTTACACCTATTGCGTTTGATAGTCATCTCTAATTAGAATCTCATCTTACATGACAGCATGTTTTGTGGGAGTTGCATGAATCAAATTTGTCCACAGCAGAGAAGCTTGTATATAGTGGGTAAGTACATTTTGACAAACTTACTTTAACGTGACATTGCAAAATACATGTAGTAGCTACTCGAGTGCACCCACAAATATACAGTGCCTACCAATTCTCTTGCTTTGAACTTTTTCTGAAATCGGAATTTCAGTTTTTCAGATCCTCGCTTCCTTTTCCATTTTCCAGATCCTCGCTTCCTTTTCCGTTTTCCGAGGGGATGTCTTTTCCCTTTTGCTTTCCTTTCTTGTTCATCTGGTGCAACAAAAGCAGAAAGAGGGCGGAGACTATGAGAGCCACGCCTGCCATCAGGAACCCAGCGCCATAGTCATTCATTTTGTCAATGAAAAATCCTGTAGAAACAAGAGAAGCAAACATTTAATTACTGTCAGTCTCTGTTAAACTAAGTTTACATTTTAGTCACATATTCTGTGCATTAATTAAAAAAAGGCAGAGGATATTTGCGATAGATGCTACTTACATGAGTAAATAGCAACCAAAAGCATCTTCTTTGCAATAAGTGCAAATCATGCTAGATGCTGTTTGCACCCCTAATTAAATACTAACACACAGTTTAGGGGCATCAATACAGTGTGTTTATTGTGTTTATTTAGAGTCCCACAGACACCCTACACTAACTCCTAAACCTAACCCTAACCTTCCCTTACAACAATGAACCATGATTTTACTACAGTAACCATAGTATCACCATGGTATTTTGTAGTAAAATCATAGTAATCACAAAGTTAAAACATGGTTACTATATTAACACCATATTAATGAAGTAACACCATGGTTATTTATTATTATAAGTAGTATTTAAGGAAATATTAAGAGTGGAGACAGGAAACAGGATGGAGAAAACTGGGACAAAAGTAAGAATCAAACCCAGGTCATCCGTACGAGAAAAACACACCCACAGCGTCTTAGGGTTGTTCACAAAGAATAGTGCCTTACTAACCCCCAGTGAGCAAGCCAAAGGCAACAGTTGCAAGGAAAACACTTCAGATTAAGGCTTATCCATTTTTAAGAGGAGAAAATGCTTATCTTTTGTTTTTTATTTCAATGGCTATGCATCCCATTTTTTTTGTCAAATTAGGCAGATGTCAACATGGGCAGGTTACATGACACTAAAAACTATTAGTTTGCAATTAGAACAACAAGAATTGCATTGTCTCAAGAAGATGCAAAATGCGGCATCACAATGTTAGTGCGTTGTTATGTGGTTGCTAAATTGTTCTGGATGGTTGTTCAGCATAATAGTAACACTTGCATTAGGAAGCACCACTTGCTTACATCTTTTTGGGCACCATCCCACCTCACTTTTTCTGCCCAGCTAGCTTTCAGAATGCACTTTTTTTCTGGACATTTATTTTAAATGATCAATCAATTAAAGTACCAAGGTTTAGAGCCCCTACGAAGTCAGTGATGCCAAGATTATTTGAGTCATCTTTTAAAATGCCACAGTAAAAGAGTTTGGGATTTTCCAACCTGATTAAAACTCACTCAAGAAACTGCTGTGCTGTCAAGACATCAGAACTAATTTACGGTGTAATTACATAGACGGTTATGGAGCCCTGCAGACTACACTCTTAACCTGTGGTGCCCAAAATAAGGGCTTCCCTCTCCTCCCAAACTTCAATCTACGCTCTATTTAATTAAATAAAAAACCCATGAGATTCATTTTAAGTACATTACTCTTTCAGACTACAGATACTGACACGGTTTTGGTAGCTGATGTCCCTAAAATGGGGTAAGGACTCTTCCAACTTAGAAATTAGCACTGGGCAAAATGTCACCATTTCCACATTACAAAATCGCCTTTTTGAAGTAGCCCTATCAGAGCTTATTAGGTGGCAAACAATTACTGCTATTATATGCATTGTTGTGGTCAGCATTTCTGTTTGTTGATTCATTAGGCACTTCTGTGGCACTCCACTGATGTATTGTCACGATACAATTTATGACGTGTTCTCTGCACTGTGTTAGTGGAGAACAGCGGGCAATGAATTACAGCCAATGAAACATGGTTTAAATTTGGCCTGGGCAACCCAAGCATGGCCCGCTATAAAAAAAAGATGAAGAAAAACAATTTATGCGGTGACCAATAATGAATGAAATTTACCCAATAGCCAAGTGCGAACTATGATGCATTTCCATGATGGGCAATGGTTTATGGGACGATAACATATTATTATTGTGAACTGAGTCTTATGAAACATTAATGAGAAACCTTTTAAGGCCAAAGAAATATGATGAGGGAAAGGTATGCTTTACAGTGACTTAGAACTTTTCCATATCTGGACAATATATTGGAACATAGAGTTTGTGACTGCTTGATGTCTAACTAAAGAGTATAGAGTAAACCATTTGTATATTGAATTTGGATAGTAAACATCTTATAAAGCTCTATGAGTTTTAAAAATAAGAAAAATATCAATAATAAATAATCTCGGCCATTATTTACTCACCCTGCATTTAAATCCAAACTCGAATACTGTTATTATATCAATGGATCACAAAGGTAGAATTTTTGAAGAATATTCACCAAAACAGGCCAAAAACACCATAACTTAATGCAAGACATGAGTCATATGGAGTACAATTACAATATGTTTTTTTTTTTTTTAGATCTTGAAATATGTGGACACCAGTGTTGTGTAATCTTATTACAAAGTAATACTTTAATTTAAATACTTTTAAATGTAAAAGTTGTGCAATGCTTATATTTTAAATTCTAGTAATTAGATTATAGTCACTGACTTTCAGTTAAGTTAATGATATGTAAATATGTTATTTGGGTTAACATTTGAAAAATAATTTATGTAAAATTTTAAACATGAATTATGTTCATATGTACTGTACATCTTTGTGTTTCTGTGACAGCCGAAGGGCATACGCCCCCTTATGAGTCATTGTAAGGTGAAACATGTGGTGATGTGTGTATGGCTTGTGTGCAACAATGAACGAGGAAATATAGACATTATTTTGAATTTGTTGAGCAAAATAACAAAAAAATTTCTGTGAAAACTGTTTTAGAAAGCAACTTAAAAGTAATTAGTAATGTGATAACTTTTTTATAAAGCAATCAATGAAGTATTCTGATCACAGTTATATAGAAGTCACAGGTAATTTGTTGTGGATTACTTTTTTAATCACTGATGGTCACTTTGAACTATCATTGTATGGAAAAGGAAATATCTCTTTTTGATTTGGAATGACATGATGGTGAGTAAATTATGACAAAATTTAGATTTTTGGGTGAACTATTCCATCAGAAAGTTCCAGAAGGTTCTTTGAAGGTTTCCAAAATTGCACATTTTCAGCATGTAAACATCCCACCTGCCAAAGGTGGTCCAAGAAGGCCACCACTGCTGCGGATGAGCATGAAGAAACCCAGAGCACTCCCCAGCCTCTCTACCCCCACCACTTCCGAGAGCACTGTGATGTGAATGGCCACGGTCGCTCCGAAAACCAGTCCATAACCAGCACTGAACAATGCCAGCTGGGTGAAGGTGGTTGCTAGTGGGCAGAGCAGCAGAACAATGCCCAGCAAGATCACCGTGATGATCAACTGATGGATTGTCTCCAACAGCCTCAGGTTAGCCACCCACCCGAAGACCAACCGGCCCAACAGGTCCAGTACCGCAGAAATGGACAAGAGAGCTGCTGCCTGATACTCCTCAACTCCAAGGCTGCGGGCGTAAGGTACCAGGAACAGTGATGGCGCGAAGAAGCCAAGAGCAGCGAAGACACCAAACATTGAGTAAACCATGAAACGAAAATTAGCGATAAGCGTGTAGTCCACGTAACGTATGATTTTGGTTTTCAGCAGCTCAAAGTTTTGTTTTGAGTCTTGCCTGTTTGTGTGAGTCTGGGACAGCATCTCCAACTCTAGATTTGTCTCCTCTATGGTAAGTTCTTTAGAAGGAACGTGTCTGTCAAGTGGCCTCAATAGAGCTCCACACAAGCACAGATTGAGCTGCAGAGCTCCAAGGATCAGCATTGCTCCCCTCCAGGAATATTGGTCGACCATGAACTGGAAGGATGGGGTCAGGATGAAGGTAAGGATACATTCTCCTGTGCTGGCCAGAGCGTTGGCTACAGGCCGTCGCTTTTCAAAGTACCATCCCAGCATGGTGACAGTAGGGGTCCAGGTAAGGGCATAGCCAAATCCTGCAGAGGATAAAGCAAAAATGACATTGAGCAATCAGTGCAGATGGATAATCACTGAGTAAGCATTTATTCCTCTGACTGGTCATTAATTTTCCAAGGGTAAAACATTGTATAAATTCTGCTGGCTAAATGGACATCAGCATTGCAAGGTTATACAGTATGTATTATAAATACTGTATCTAGTACCTCTCTCTGGCCTGATATGACCTCACTTTATAAGGCCTTGTTGATAGGTGCTGTATACAGTATCATTGTTATTATTGAAATTGACCTACTCAGTGCTACTCAGTAATGAGTGCAGTGCAGTTCCAACATTAAACAGTCATCATGCCATTGCCCCAGTGCCCAACTTCAAGTCTTTTTAAGTGTTTATTTTATTTTCTTTATCACATAAATAAAAATAAAGTAACATAAAATGAAATAAAAATGTAGAAATTAACACATTAAATAAAAGTATATATCAAAAATAATGGTAATAATAACACTATTAATTCTTTGATAATTGTTTCTTTTTCATTCATTCATTCTTTCTTTCTTTCTTTCTTTCTTTTCAAATGCTTTTCCTCCTGCAGAGTTGTGAATGTGAGAGCTTTATGAATATGAAATCCCATACACCTGCTATAAATGGCTAATGACCTTTTCTGAGTCAACAGTGTTAGTACTGACGCATGATTGTACTGCATGTGTGTATGTCTGTGTGCAAGAGCGAGAGCAAGTGAGGACAACCATATGCTCCATTGCTGGTGGTGCTCTTACCTGTAAGGAACCCCACAGTGATGTACAGCTGTAGCAGATCCTGGGAATATGACCCCGCCACCATCCCTATGCTGCTCAGCAGACCCCCCGCCATTACCACGGGCCGGTGACCGAAGTATGCACTCAGTGCAGAGCCAAAAGGGGCTGCATCACAGACAGACAGGAAGTGCACACTCATTACATACTGTACTGCCAGGAGCCAAGTGCTCTATCAGCACTTGTATTAAATAGAGGAGTTTATTACAATGAAACATATTTCTAGTCTCTTGCTCTGTTAGATTTATTGTAGTCTCACATTGTTTAAAGGTCTGATGGTGCCAGTGGGTGTACTGTTATGCAAAGAGCCGAGGAAACTATTTTATTTCATTTAGAAGCGTGACTTCAACAAATATCAAACGATTACAATGCACTGTGTTGGCAGATCATCAGGCAAAGTTGAAATCAAGTGTGGCAAAAACTTGATATTTGCAAACAAATACAATCAGTTTGTGTATGTCTGAGGTTCAGACATTTTAAGGTTTATGAGAGTAGGAGTTGAGCGCGCCCACTGGTGTGCTTAAACTAGATCTCAATTAACCCACTAGGGTAGGCTGTTGTAAAGTACAATTGGTTTAGCCAGTTTTACCACTGTCTGGAGCACTACAGGTCAACTGCCGTCATAGCAAAGCAACAGACTGAAGGGAGTCTTGCTGAGCAAGCTAGTTAAAGTTGAGGTGTTTATAGCCAGATAATTGAATAATAACACATCTGATTTAATGGAACAGACAAATGAAGGCAACTTAATTGTGTTTTTGAGTATTGAGGTTTGTTACCGCAAAAGCACATGTTAGGTATGCTCAGTGGGGGCCCACTTGTAACGCTTTGGCCAAGCTTTCATGGCGACATTTGCATACTGTTCTGGCCTTACACTTGTCCGAACCTGACCCAACGCAATACAATGTCAAGTGCTAAAAGCTATCTATTCCATGATAATCTAAGTCTTTGTCCAAATCATTTACGACTGATGAGCAATGACCATTTTTTTGTTTGCTTGGGTTCTATTTCTGTTGCGTTGTGTCGGTAGCTCTGCCCACAGTGAAATATCTTCACCACAACTATATTAAACATCAACTATGATTTGATTGGCTGTAATTGTGTTTCATTGTGGTGCACTTTAGCTTTCCGCATGGACAAAAAAATTACCTGTCGTTGGAAAAGACAAACTGACTCATACCTCCAAAATGTACAGTTGCCACAGAAATGGATGTGATCCATGAGATTGCTGTTGCCGTGGTAGCAAAATAATGGTGGATTTCTACGAAGAACACACCAAAGGACTTGATGATGCCAAATGTCAACCCAAAGACAAGGAAGGTAGAAAGCACAATGAACCAGCCATAGCCTCCATCAGGGGGACTTGTTGTCAGGACTATTCGTCTTTTTTCTTGCAGTTCCATTTGAAGATCAGAAGGGAAGTTAGTATTCAAAGCATCATCTGCATCTATCTAAAATAAGAGATATAGTATATATGTAACTATTTATAATGGAAATACATACATTGGGGTCCAAAATTCTGAGACCAATTCAAAAACTAATTTATACCTGGAAACAAAATAAACCTTGAGAGTTTTAGGATTTTAAAAGGTTTTAAACAAAGAAACATTATGACAAAAAAATAAAATTAAAATAAATAAAGATTCTGTACTATTTCTAAGTCACTAATCAAATTTGTAACAATTTCAGCATGTTAACTCATTTTTATAAAAGGTCAGATTTTCTTTCTCCCATTGAAGCAAACAAGATGGTCTTTGGAACATTCTCAAATCATGCTGGGACAACACGGAGCATCAGGTTTTTCTCTTCACAAAAAGTTCACAAAGTTCAGTGCCAGCTCAAGTACATGCAGTCATTAAAGGGGTCATGACATGAGGAATAAAATTTTCCTTGATATTTTGACATATGAGAAGTCATGGTACTTTAAAATCATACTGTAAATTTTAGAACTCAAGGCTTTCCCTCCAGTCCAAAAAGAGGATTGTTTCCACCCTGCAATAAAAGACTTGATATTGTCTACATTGTGATGTCACAGTGTGGTGTCATTTGCATACTTCCCGCCTCAACAACATACGTAATCGTTGTGGCCAGTAAGTTAACAGTGAAAGAAAGCAGCTGGGATACTGCAAATAGCCTTCTGAAGGACCCCAACTTTAGGAATTAGTGGCTAATTCAATCAAAGTTCCTGAACGCATTATTTTGGGAATAAATGTTTGGATTCTTTGGATTCATGAATGATTTCTTCTGAGAACCAAGGATTCAGGCTTTGCAAAGAAACTTGTATTGAAAGATGTAGCAGTGGCAATAATATTGGACATGACAATAATGTTGGAAAGTAACAAGTGTAATTCTAATGTTTCATCTGCCTGTGTTTGTTTGATACGTAAAGAATTGTATAGTCAGCCGTTTTTATTGCAAAATAAACCATCGTGACTCCAAAGCAGAACAAATCGTGCTTATTACACGATTACTTACCAAAGAAATACATCATTCCTCATGAAATATTGATTTGAGATTAAATTATTTAAATATGGCAGAACGCGGAGAGCAACGAAAACACTGGTGAAGTATGTGGTAGTAAGGCTGTCTGCTTTCTCATCTGTCTTGTTATAGCCATAATGTCCCACATTTTGGACAAAATGAACACATCAGAATGCCCCGATAGCACACATACATCCCCCAGAAAATCTATTTGATGTGTGTGTTTACATCTGGAAAGAGTATTTTTTGCTTTGTTTGCTCATCTACAATATGTCTATAAGACATACACTATATTGCCAAAAGTATTTGCTCATCTGCCTTTAGACGCATATGAACTTAAGTGACATCCCATTCTTAATCCACAGGGTTTAATATGACGTCAGCCCACACTTTGCAGCTATAACAGCTTCAACTCTTCTGGGAAGGCTTTCCACAAGGTTTAGGAGTGTGTTTATGGGAATTTTTGACCATTCTTCCAGAAGTGCATTTGTGAGGTCAGACACTGATGTTGGACGAGAAGGCCTGGCTCGCAGTCTTCGCTCTAATTCATCCCAAAGGTGCTCTATCGAGTTGAGGTCAGGACTCTGTGCAGGCCAGTCAAGTTCTTCCACACCAAACTCGCTCATCCATGTCTTTATGGACCTTGCTTTGTGCACTGGTGCGCAGTCATGTTGGAACAGGAAGGGGCCATCCCCAAACTGTTCCCACAAATTTGGGAGCATGGAATTGTCCAAAATCTCTTGGTATGCTGAAGCATTCAGAGTTCCTTTCACTGGAACTAAGGGGCCAAGCCCAGCTCCTGAAAAACAACCCCACACCATAATCCCCCCTCCACCAAACTTCACAGTTGGCACAATGCAGTCAGACAAGTACCGTTCTCCTGGCAACCGCCAAACCCAGACTCATCCATCAGATTGCCAGATGGAGAAGTGTGATTAGTCACTCCAGAGAACGCGTCTCCACTGCTCTAGAGTCCAGTGGCGGCGTGCTTTACACCACTGCATCCGACGCTTTGCATTGCACTTGGTGATGTATGGCTTGGATGCAGCTGCTCGGCCATGGAAACCCATTCCATGAAGCTCTCTACGCACTGTTCTTGAGCTAATCTGAAGGCCACATGAACTTTGGAGGTCTGTAGCGAAAGTTGGCGACCTCTGCGCACTATGCGCCTCAGCATCCGCTGACCCCGCTCTGTCATTTTACGTGGCCTGTCATTGCTGTCATTCCCAATCGCTTCCACTTTGTTATAAAACCACTGACAGTTGACTGTGGAATATTTAGTAGCGAGGAAATTTCATGACTGGACTTGTTGCACAGGTGGCATCCTATCACAGTACCACGCTGGAATTCACTGAGCTCCTGAGAGCGGCCCATTCTTTCACAAATGTTTGTAGAAGCAGTCTGCATGCCTAGGTGCTTCATTTTATACACCTGTGGCCATGGAAGTGATTGGAACACCTGAATTCAATTATTTGGATGGGTGAGCGAATACTTTTGGCAATATAGTGTATGTCAATAAGTATGATTAGGAATGTCAATAAGACATTTAGCAGATGTCTTTGAGATTTTTATGATTTAGAATGTTGAAAATCTAATCTTTTTAAGATGTGTAGCAGATGCTAATTAAATTGTGATGCTTTCCAGATGAAAAGATCTAAAACAGACATCTTGGAGATGTACTGTGCTATCTGGGCCCATTTTCCAGTATTTAAGTGGGAATCCCCGGTTCGACCGTCCCTTTTAACACACTCCCTAGAGCTGGAAACACTTTTTAACCCCCCACATTCAAAGCTTGTGTTTGCCTGTTATTGCTGTTTAAATAGCTTTATTTTATCACCAAATGTATAAGTATTGGTGAAAAACAGTGTGACAATTTTGTTCAGTTTTCAATTGTTATTTCAGTCGAACAACTGTTGTAGTTTGATTGTGTGCTTAACAAAAACTGGGACATATACTGTAGCTATCAATGATTGCCTAGACTGAGTGCGTTTAGGGGATTTCATAAATCGCTTGCAAGTTTAAATTTTTTCATTTTTGGAAAATACAGTTCCACACTTTTCATGGCGGAAGGGCATTTGATTTTCAATGATGTCAGCCAATCATAACAATGGGTGTGTTTTAAAGGTGAAGTACACAGAAAACCGAGTGTTTTAAACAGAGGGCCAAAGACAGGGTAGAAAAAGGTCATGTAATACTTCATTATGACTGTTTTTTGTGCAAAAAACTTTACTAACATTATAAGCGAACCTCAAGGTAGAGAATAAAATAAAAAAGTGCATGTCATGACCCCTTTAAAGCAAAAAGAGGGACATACCTTATTCCAAAATTCAACTACATTTTTCAATTAAACTTTACACTCAAATTGTTATTCTAATTTTTAATGGGAAAATGTTTTATTTAAATAGAAAAATTCTAAATAAAAAGCATTTTCACTAGTAATCTGAGACCTTTGGACCCCAATGAAATTAAAATATCCCCATATATTCATTTTATTTTAATATTCAGATGTCTCACATAGTCTATATAAAGTCTGTAAGGGGGTAAAGAAGTGCAATTTAACAAAAACAAATGCAGACACAGCCTAGTCAGCACTGATGTTCTGTTTGTGCAGTAACATATGTGGTGAAAGTGATAGTTGATCAATTATTATCTCTTGAGTTTCCAACAGATCTTGAATTATTAACTACTTCATCCTTGCATAATCACATAATGCACAACATTGACCTCATGCTGTGTGCATATGTGCTTTTTCTGGGGGGATTATTGTGTAACCAAGAACACTTCAAATCGTATACCAGGGAGCAACTGTAATTTTGACAGCTAACATTGGTGACCTAATGGTTCCAGCAGAATAGCCATCCATCCATTCATCCATCCATCCATCTGACCTTATTCACAGTAGCACCATTGAAATTGAGGCTGTGAGGGATAGACTTACATTTAGTGTCATAGCAAGCAATTCTGGCCCCCCTGACTGTATGTTACTCCGGGCCCCTTATATATATATATATATATATATAGAAAAATATATATAAAGAAAATACATTTTAAAATTTGTTTTGCCCCCCCCCCCAGAATCGTTACCACCTTTTACCCCATTAGCTATGGCCCTGCTTGCAGTGTCTTAAATGGCATTCAGTGTATAAAGCTGTATAAAGCTCCTAGATCACGTCTAATTCTCCACACCTCATGTTTTCCGGACTTTTTTGTCAATTACAGTTTATTTCATTTTTTTAGAAAGATGTGTTTTTCGTCAGTGGAACGATCCAAAACACTTTAAACAATAGTAGTGAAGAGACTGGAAGTCTATCCCTCACAGCCATATTTTCATTCCAGACTGTGAATAAGGTCCATTACCTAGGTATATTTCAAATCACTCACATACCAAGTTACCTGTATGGTATTAACTATATCATTCATATAATGAACAAAGAAACAAGTAAACATTTATGGACACACAGTGCACATTTTTCAGTTGGCAGACTCCCAGAACCCATACAAAGAAAGAAAGAATCTCATCTGAAGAAATGCTTCTTTCATTCATTTTTTGCTGCCAAAAGTGATTGATAACGGTCACCCTCTCAGTACCGTTCTGCAGTGTTTGAAATGTCAATGCTGAAGCAGTCAGTTGAACTTACATTTGGAATATATTTATACAGGTTTCTTCCATTACCAGCATGGAGGTGCTTCTTAGAGTCCCATTCCAGTCACCAACTGTCATGTTTGACTATTCTGTATTATAGCCCATATTTATGTATGTAGAGGTGTGAAGAGTTACTTGCACGTCAACTTGAAGGACAGTGGATATCAGTTAAGACAGGTAAACACATGATGACCTAAACACCACCCCTCATGCGTGATATGTTATAACCTACAGAACTACTAAAAAAACAACAACAAAACAAACAGCTGCACTTATATACTGTACAGTACATAATATACTGTAGCAAAAACTATTATGTGAAATACCTGTCACCTAGCTACTGTGAATGTCACTGTAAAGCACCCACAGAGGCCAACTATGCACTTAATGAATGCTTAATAAAATAATGTTCTAATTGTTTCCCTAATTTTTGTATTATGTAGCAACCATTTTATTATGACAATAAAGCACTGGTGACCTTGCAATATTGTAAATATAATCACAACAAACAGGATTACAGGTCAGGGTCTAGCAATGCCCCTTAGCGACAACTTTATCCACAATATAGTACTGCCTCTCATATTTTATTGCTTAAATAACATCTTACCATTCATGATGTCTGGAGGGACTCCTCATTAATGTAGAGCATCCACTGTGGAATGAGACAAGATGTCTTTTGCTACACTGGGGCTGCATTCCCATTTCAAACATATTACAACTTCTGACAGGCTCATCCTCTATGACACTGCATATCCATGCTTCACACAGATACAAAGGTCAATTCAGGGAAAAAGTAGGAAGTGGGAGGTAACTTGCTTGGCAGTACGCTACTTTATATGAGAGGGAGAGATTAGAGAAAAGAGGAGAATTGAAAAATAAAGTAACAGTTAAAGAAGCTGATGAGAACCAATGCATTTAAATGAAATATACATTGAATAATGTTGTCTGTCACAAGATTGTGTATGGGTAAATCTCATGAAAACATGTCCAGGTCACATTTTACCCCCAAATAAAATTATAATGATGACATATTTTTATTTATTATTTTGCATAAATTGCACAACGGCACTGCCTGAGCCTCGCATTTGTTGAGGTCCCCATGAAGGGACTTAGTCCTGTTTTGTGAATATACTATTGTAGAGAGTAATGAAATTTTAAAATTCTAAAAGTTTTTGTTCCAACCCAAAATATTTTATATGACTGTATCAACCTAACTGAAATGTTAGCCACACTAAGTTTAAGAGTCAGATCACATAGTTCTAGCCTCTTAAAGGGAGAGTTCACCCACAAATGAAAATTCTCTCATCATTTACTCATCCTCATGCCATCCCAGATGTGTATGACTTTCTTTCTTCTGCAGAACACGAATAAAGATTTTTAGAAGAATTTCTTATCTCTGTAGATCTATATAATGCAAGTGAATGGGTGCCAAAATGTTGATGCTCCAAAAAGCGCATGCAGTCAGCTTAAAAGTAATCAATACGATGTTTTAATCCATATCTTCAGAAGTGATATGATAGGTGTGAGTGAGAAACAGATCAATACATTTGTCCTTTTTTGCTAGAATTCTTCTTCCTGCCCAGTAAGGGGTGGTATGCACGAAGAATGTGAATCACCAAAAACACAAGAAGAAGAATGTGTTCTGATAAAATTCTGAACTTTGTTTCACAATTCCATACTGACAAACAAGTTCAAAAGCTTTTTTTTAAAAAAAAAAAAGAAAAAAAAAAAGCGAGAGGTCATTTTAGCAAGGTGCTAACCTGTAAATTTGGATTTTAATGATGAAACTATCGACACTCTATTTCAACTAAAAATTGAGGCACAAACATCACTTCTTTGCCCACAGAATCAAAACACCTCTGTAATAGCCTGAATCTCATCTTGCAGTCACTGCTCTGAGTCCATTGATTAGTGGAGGTCATTTAAGTTTCACTCTCTGATGTTTGAGGGAGCAAAAACCTGAAAGAGTTTTGAAAAACAAAATAAAAGGAAGTAAAAATTAAACAAGCTCTGGGGTCCATAAAAAAAAAAAAAAAACTTAGTTTTAAAACAGATTTACTGTGAGATGTACTGCACTAATATAGATATACTGTATTTCTGGAGTGGCAGCTCTGGTGCACATATTGGCAAGAATGAGAGGTCAGTCATTATGACTGCATAACAATGTAATTAGGTGCCACTCCAGTTATTGATTTCTATTAATGCTCTGAAATGGATTTACAGTAGATTACTGAAAAGAATACATGTAGTGTCATAGTGAGTCTGAATACAAAAATGAGCCTGAATACTACTTATCCCACACAGATCACATTATATTGGTCTGTCTCCCTTTACTTTACAATGCTTTTATCTTTCAGTGCTAAACCTGATTTCTGCATGGACGGTCTAAAAACACATGCAGACATTTCCAATGTATAGTTATTGAAAGAGACCCATGATCAGTGCAACAGTGGACTCAAATGCAAATAAAGAATCTGGATTATAAACTCTTGCACTCCTTCTTTCCAACTATTTTCTCCTGGGTGAGTAATAAAGATTAGTGGAAAAACCCTAATCATCAACGTTCCCTGAAAATGTATATCGTAGGACATGGTTTTCTTACAAAACTGAGCTTAAAAACATTCAGTAATATCTGACATTGCATTATGACATAATATCTGAGAAGTGTTCACTTCCTTGACATAAAGATCCATTTCTTTGAGTTAAAGAACAGGCTGACAGTGGGCCCAGACAGAGATGTATTTCTTGAGGGTAGAGGCAGAATGATTAATATGACTAGAGAAACTGATCCTTTCAGCCAAACAGCACTGAAGGGTTAAGATAACACGTTATAGTCACGTGATAAGCTGTAAAGCTGAATGTTGCGTATCATGAAAGACTTATAGGCTGGAGGTTCTCTTACTAATTGCTATGGGTCTTTGGTCCAATCATGGATGCAATCCTTAGTATGAGCCAATTAAAAGGACTTTGATAACCAACCAACTGCAACAGACAACCCTCAGCCAATTGAGCCCACAATCAGGAGACAAAGAACATGGCTCACACAAGAACAGTTCCCTGCATGTTTTAAAACATGTCTATAAGAGTGCACATTGCATGCTTGTGAGGAGGCCAACCGTGGGATTTTATATATTCAAGGCATGGACCTTGAAACATCTTATTAAAGGAATATTCCGGGTTCAATACAAGTACAGCTCAATCGACAGCATTTGTGGCATACAAAATGGATACAAAAAATAACTTCGACTCTGCCTTCCTTTTCTCAAAAAAAAAAAAAAAAAAAAAAAGGTGAATGAGGCAACTTTTTGGAAGCTTTAAAGGTAGAAATGTGAAGCACATAATTTTATAAAAGCACTTACATTAATTCTTCTGTTAAAACTTGTGTATTATTTGAGGTGTAATGGTCATCTTACAGTTTACAGTATTATAACTTTACAGAGAAAAGTTTAGCAAGTGATTTTATCACTAAAATAATGTTAACAATAACACATATTATTTGCGTCTTGTGGCTATACTTTTGAAACAGTGAGCATTTTATTTTATTTTATTAATTTATTGAACAAAACACACAAATTAACAAGACATAGCAGCTTATACAAAGAGACCAATGACACACACACATATATATATATATATATATATATATATATATATATATATATATATATATATATATATATATACGTACACACACATATAAGAAAAAATAAATATATATAGATGTATAGATTTAGTAGTGTATACAGGTACAGTGATAAGTTTAAGCAATAGGTTAATTTAGTGTGATATAATAGTAATCACTATTATTAATTACATTCTTTGGTGATGTGGAGAGAGAAAAAGATATAGATATAAACTCACTGAATGACAGATAGATATCAAGACAATTTGAAACAATCATATTAATAATAATAATAGTTGTAGCAGGAGTAGAAATAACAATAATAATAATAATAACAATAACAATAATAGTAGTAGTAATAGCAGTAGTAGTAGTAGCTGTAGTAATAATAATAATAACAATAATAATAATAACAATAATAGTAGTAGTAGTAGCAGTAGCAGTAGTAGTAGTAGTAGTAATAATAATAATATCATCTCAGCTTTATGAGATTTTAGACCAGTCAATAAAATGATTGCAGATATACAAAACTCTCTAGGTCTGTGAGCCGCTCCACCACCGCCGGCGAGCACAACCAACAGACCCCCCCCCGACACAGACACCAACCCCACCTCCGATCCACCTGGCCCCACCTCCCCGCCACCGGCAATCCCAACACCTGTACCAGTGGTTAAGCCTCTGTGCTCCGCTGTATCTTCCTCCACAAAGGATACTGGAGTACCATGACAGGCACCTCCAAACCAAGCTCACCTGGTCTGGTTGTGATCTGACAGATAACCAAAAATCATTGTTTGATTGCCATTTTTAGATTGTAATCTGTGGCTGGAACCGTGGTGTGCACCAGTTAGCTCCCCAGCCAGAGACACCACATCCAACCCAGATAGCACTCCGACATTGTCACGTTAAATGAGAGAAGGGACTGCCGGCAGAGGGAGGGGCCAGGCAAACCAAAAACCGAACCGGTAATGCCCATGCCGACAAGAAATGCCAATTACACCTACCGACAACACTAGAACAGCCACAAGACCCAGACAGTTTATAAAGTATATAAATTATAAATGTTTATATATAATGTTTTTGGAATTGGATTTTATAAGGGAGGGGAGAGAGAAGGAGGACAAATTGTTCTGTAATAATATAAATATCAATACTACCACCACTACCACCACCATTAACAATAACAATAATAGCACTAACAATAACAATTATATGCAAAATGTACATATATAGAAAAGAAATGGTGAGCATTTTAATGTTTACAGATTGGCCCCATTCACTTCCATTTGGTAATCGACATTATGCCATAAATGCTGTTGATTGAGCTTAACTTGTATTGAACCTGGAATGTTCATTTAAGTAAAAAAACAAAAAACAAACACATAACCAATGCATTGACAGCAGCTTATTCTGATTTTAAGGCTATAAAAGTGGATATCAATAACTGCCTTTAGATTGATCTCGGATTGAATGATGTGGCACGCAAGGTGTTAAACAGATGAGACTTAGATTATACTGAGCCGTGGATAATTTTATAATGAGGACTATATGTTCAGGGTCCCTCTAATATTTTGGGGATATTTACATCATTAATTTCTCACCCCGATGTTCCAAACCGAATGGCTTTCTTTCTTCTGTGGAACACAAAATGACATGTTGGCATTCAACATAACATCTCCTTTTGTGTTCCACGAAACAAAGAAAGTCATAAATGTTTGCAGTAACATAATTTTGAGTAAATGATGGCTGAATTTAAATTTTTGGGTGAACTTTCCCTTTAAAATGTGCAGATTCACACTAAACTGGTATTACATGACAAAAGAATTAGAGATGTAGAAAGACTGCATGAGCATTATTCCTTAGAGTGGCTCCTATGACTCTAATAAACTGCATAGCTGAATAACATGTTGTAATGGTTAACTGTTTTTATTTTTTTGCATTGTCGTTGCTAGAAGGGCATCCTCCTCTGGCAGTCCTTACACTCCAGTGGCTTTCACCCAAAAAGCACAGGTGTCTCTGCACTTACCCAGATGGCTTTGCTGTTGATTACTGAACTAGGGTATCAGAGACGGCAGCCATCCAGGGTCTCTTTGGACCATAAAGAACTTCTAAATCACAATTCCACTGAAATTGCTCTGTTTGATTACTATCTCAGAAGGTTGTATTGTGTCTATGTGTATTCATCCAGAATTAAGACACAATTTGCAATTTTTCAAAAACACTTCTGTGACACAAATTAGTTGAACAATTTTTGAGACAAAAAAAATAAAATAATAATAATTATATATATATATATATATATATACCCCTCAAGAGAGGTGCGAGCTTATTATGAGATGAGGATCGAACATAGATGCGAGATGGCGGAGACTTAACTCCTGAGACGATGGAGGGATTTGTTTTCATTCAACTCCAGTGGGTGTCTAAACTACTTTAACTAACAGACACATATTCACACGTGTACAAGATCATCCAAGGGTCTTTTTCAATGTCATTGAATATTGCCATTTTCAAAAAATTTCAGTAGGAGTGCATGGAGTTTTGCTACAATGTTTCTGTAACTCAACTACTGAGCATGGCATTAGCAACAGCAAAGTTATTGACTCGATTCCCAGGGAACACATGAAATAGAAAAATATACCTTGAATGCACTGTAAATCACTTTAACCATTTGCCAAATGCATAAACACAGTATATGTGACCTGCTCCATCATTTTGAGTCACTTTAGCCCAGAAACACATTTTGAGTTCTATGCATTTGACTAGAGTAAAAAAAAGAAAGCCTCAGACTTCTAACAACATAATGATTATGTTTCTCCTAACCATTGCTTAGGTGTAATCATTTAAATGTGGGCTAAAACATTAAATGTGTTTCTAGGACAAAGTGATGCAAAATGATGGAGCAGGTCGCACATGTAAATGGTTTCATGTTTTTTTTTTAGAAACTGATCAAATTGAAGAGCAATCTGGTGTGTATGTGTTTAACTATTACCTTGATTCTACTGTCTCGTATTTATCAGAAAGGTGTGACTCCAAAGGTCCCCCAATGCTTTCGTTATGGCTATGTTTTGGTGTCCATGGTGACCATATTTGGTCCTCAAGAGGATTTGATTTCACAGCATCAAAAACATCCCTTCCCCCCCATGGTTTAACCACAGCTTAGAAATATACACTGTTGGAACCAAAATAGACTGTGTTATCATATATTATATGCAGTATAGGAAGAAAACAAAAAAACTACAGTTAAGATGTAGTCTTACCTGTAGGCATCAGTGAGCATCCTCTTGGTGTGTTGTAGCACTAAGCCTCTGGGCTGCTTTAATGATGTCAGAACTCCACAGATTAAACTGGGGGATAAGGTAAGGGTGGATCTTATGTATAAATGAGTCAGAAAATACAACAGTCAGGCTCCTGAGGGTTATTATGGTTGTGTACTCATAAAACAAAGTGATGTGAGAGTTTGTATTGGCTTTAGATTGCTTGCATGTCATCCGATTTAAGCAGTGTAGGTTGCAACTTTACATACAGACTTACCTGGTTATATTGTCGATGTACTCTCTTAAAAACTTCTACTATAGGCATTCTATAAGTTTCCATGATTTTAATGTGCTGTAAGTCATTTCAGTAATTGCTAACTTCTGACACTGAATTAGTCTGACCCATCCTTTCAGTTTTTAGTAATCTAGTCCTCCAAAGACATATCAGCCAACCTGATATCAGCAAACCTGACCATGCACAAAGACCGAAAGGCAGAAAAAGTTTCTGCTAAAAAGCTTTTTGGTTCTTTACAGAGCCTAGGGTCTGACTTCTCAAGGCATATATTTTAGTGATATCCATCAGGTAGCAGAAGCATTTTATACGTGATATTCCAAAAAAATCTTGATTACAGCACCTTTAATTTTTCTTGGAGAAAGTACGTTTTGAAGGTTTAAACATGAATTAAACATTACAGAACATAATGTTCGCCAAGGTAGGCTATACTGTATGAATTATGGAGGACAAAACATGCAAAAATAGATGTAAGGGTAAAACAGAAATCAGACAGACAGACAGACAGACAGACAGACAAACAGACAGATAGATAGATAGATTCAGATTAGTGGTCTAACATTATGTTTTTTAATTAATAATTGTTGCTTATTCTTAAAATAAAACATTTTGCCCCAAACAGTCCCTTATAATGTATCTACAGGGTAGCCAAAAAAAATAAATTGTCTTCCTTATTGTTTGCATGATTAAATTTGTTAAACCTTTATAGACAATTGTAAAATGGTTAAAATTATCCAGACATCATAAATTGGTCATATTAATCATTATAAAATGTGCCATCAAACCAGCGGTGTAGAGGTGTTTGGGTCTCGACTAGGTTGCCAAATGGGGCAGAACCGGCACTGAGTGAGATGGCAAGTAGAGAGCAGGGGCCCATTCTTTGTACAGTATGTTGCTTAATACATCTGAGATAATATGGTATTTTCCAAATCTTCCAGGGTTTGGGGGACCTAATTTCAATCCAGTTGGTCTGTTTTTTTTTTCTTCATTATTGTTGTTTGAAGACAAATGGGTTGGTCAAATTGGTGGCTTGATTGATTCTTGTGGCACATGGAGATCCCCGTCGACAAGTTTTCTGGGATGTTTTTGAGGAGTTCGATTTCTTGATTTTAGGCAGGCTAACATTTGGCAGTGATCCAGACCGAGACCGGTGATATCTCTGCTGGTGTTAAGCAGGACAGACACGGGGAGGAAATTAAAGCCAGTTCTACAGTATCAGACTTGTGTAACTGAAATGAAATGGAATGAGAGGATAACACTGTGAAACATGTTTCTGTGAGGCATTGTTGTTTGCACAAGTATAGCACAAACAGTTCATTTAAATTCAGAAAATACAAGACACTAAGAAGCCAATAACATAGGACATGTTCCTGCTTCCAATAACAGCTATATGTTGCATAATTGAATGGAACAAGACACAGGGCTCTTGAGAAGTGTTTTTAAAAGTTAAATTGTTTTTAACTTGACACAGTGTCTTAAAAATGTGACACTCATGGCGCGAGAGGCATAAAAAATAACAAAACAAGATGCAACAACCAAAGACATTTAGTCCAACAAGTAAAAAAAAAAAAAAAAAAACAGTGCAAATGGAACACAAGAACATGTACTCTGTGAATGGCCCTTAGAATGAATTGGTGTGGAATGCAATTTGCATGTTGCAATTTTCAATCTAACAGGCCAGTTCTGAGGGCAGCATCCTTTGTGCGATGGTAGGGGCTCCTTTGGTATGGATAAATGACGCTGAAGTGCGTTCCGAATGACTGGTATTATTGAGCCCTACACTCAGTGCAAACCCTCTGAAGGGATTAGGTTATAGGGATGAGCCCTTTGTAATGGAACACACCCAAAGTCTACCTTTCAGCAAATCAGGTAGGACAACAGGGTGAATGCCTTAACACATAATTAATATTCATGAGCAAAGCTAATCAGTTTAATTCTGTATACCCCCCATTTTTAACGCTCTACCGCCCCTGCTAAAAATAAAAAAAGTTTGAGAATTTAAAGTATAGAGTAAGACAACCCAGACCTTGGCCAAGGTGATAATAACTCATAAAAGGAATCATCACACCGTTTCTAACCAGACATTTGATAGATTCATCACTTTCCTTCGTGAGGTCTGATGAAGCTCTTTAATACATTACAGTCACACTGATTTAGAGACATTTTTACATGCTCTGACATGACATCACTCTGGTCATCATGGCCTCTAGAATAGCTCATCCCTGTCATATGGGCTAATTAGTGTGGGCTTGATTGATTGATTCTAGAAAGTTAGAAGTTGGAACTAATTACCCACGGTGATGTGATGATTAACGTGGCCCTTTAATCTGTCCTTAAAGGCAATAATCATCAGTGTCCTGTCTTGTTATCTCTATATACCTTCTTCATCTCTGTACCCTCTCCTCCCACTTCTCTTTCACTCCATCTCTTTTCACCTGTTTGTCTTTGATATCTCTAGCTCATGTATGATTCTAACATCACCCCCCTCTGTAGAACACAACAGAACAAGCCTGTATTATAACCATCACAGAAAGTCAAAGTACTGCCATTTACACCAGAACAGCTACTAATGACACAATATATAGTCGTAATAGCAAACTGTCATACTACTCTTAGTATTTCTGCAGTATATTGTATATATACTGAATGTACAGTACATGTATTCTGAATGAGGAGAGTACCTGAATGCCAAAACAGAGCACCCAGGAACTGTCAAATAGCAAATTTCATGTTTACTAACATTTAATGAAAGGTGTGTAAATTGTTACTTAATATACTTAAAAATGAGATTTTCATCAAAACATGCAACATGTTATCCAATACTAATCAGATTAGATTTCCTTAAAAGTGTAATCTAAAAAATGACATTAATATTAATATTTTAGTTCTGTAACTTGCAATCAGTATCAGATGTCATTTTTTCATAATGCTTACTGTTTCCACATATGATTTTGGCCTTCAGGACAGCCAATGTAACAGCACTTACTTCGATTCACTCCTCCAGGTCTATGTCCCGACTCGCTCTCTGCGGTCAATGAACAAGCAGCGCCTGGTGGTCCCGACGCAAAGAGGCACAAAGTCAATTTCACGATCATTCAGTCTCTCTGTTCCTCTGTGGTGGAATGAGCTTCCAGCCTCCACACGATCCGCTGATACGATCTCAGCATTTAAGAAACATCTGAAAACACATCTGTTCTGTGAGCACTTAACCAGTCCACACTAAATGCACTTACTATTTAAAAAAATAAAAAATACATATATATATATATATATATATATATATATATATATATATATATATATATATTCCCTTTCTGTCTCTTTCTTCTGTGCTAGCATCTTCACTACTCTAGCCACTGTGAGAACTTGGCATTGCGATACAGCAGATGTTGTTGACTTTTGTATGACTAACTGCTTGTTATGTTGCTCATTTGTAAGTCGTTTTTGGATAAAAACGTCTGCTAAATGACTAAATGTAAATGTATAATTTTAAAAAGTATTATGCAGTGTTTAGTGTTTGGTGCAATATGCAGTAAGCAGTATGCAAGTATGACATTGGCTATGGCATTAAGTCGGTTTATTAGATGATACAAAAAGATGCAATATCATAAAGCATAGAGTCTGGCCATTTCTGGGACCAGAGATGTAATGCATAGCATAATGTCCCTGTGCAGTGAAATAGAGGCTTTGCAGTAATTTCATTTAGTTAACTTTTTTGTATTAGTGTTTATTGTTGTGATTCATTGTCTCTCTTTAATCTATTTCTGTATCTAATGTCATATTACAACACATTTCTCTGAAAGTGTAATGTAGAAGAACAGATGTTGATTGGCTGATTGCACCTAAATGCAGACACGCCATCTGGGTACGATGCTATTTTCATTACAGCCTAAGAGAGAAGGCATTTAAAGTCAGCATTTTTTACCATAAAATACTGAAAAAATGCAAGTGTATTAGCTTGTCTGAAAGATTGAAGGCAATGCAAATCGAAATCAGATACAGTATGTTGCTGATCTCTGAGGGACACAAAAAGACAATTTGATCCTGAGCTAAACATTAAGTAGACATCAGCAAAAGACTTGCTACACAAGTGTCTCAAAAGACACAGCCGTCATGCACAAACACCTGCTTAAGTGTCTGAGAATCTTAAATAATAAAGAAAATGTGAACCCATGACACTCTTTAGCCTTAGCTTCCATTTACATCTTACATTTCAGTTGTTATTCGTAAAATATTGTATTAAAGGAATGTTACGGGTTCATTTCAACTTAAAAGGAATAGTTCACCCAAAAATGAACAATTGCTGATAATTTACTCACCCTCAGGCCATCCAAGATGTTTCTGAGTTTCTTTCTTCATCAAAACAGAATTTAAGACTTTTAGGATTTCATTTCAGGCCTCCTCCTCTAAACAATGCAAGTGAATATCCTCCATTTTTTGACGGTCCAAAATGCATATTTAGGGTGCATCAAAATAATCCACACGACTCCATTCGACAAATAAAGTTCTTCTGAACCCAAATGATTGATTATTTTTAGAAAAAAAACAATACTTATATACTTTTTAACTACAAATGTTTGCTTCCGTACATCTTTGTGACGTGCACTCACGAGAGGGATGATGTAAGCTCGTTGGTAAGGTCACATGTCACGTGGAGAAGGAATCAGGAAGCGCGTCATTGTTTACATCGTTTCTTTTTAATTATTATTATTTGGAAATTATTTTTTATTTTATTTTATATTGTTTTGAAATTGTTTTGGACTGTTAACAGTGGCAGTTCTAGCTTGTATGGCGCCCTGGGCGAAACCCACTTCAACACGCCCTCAAAGTTGTTGACTGGGGGGGGGGGTCTGTGTGTGTGCCTCGGGCCGCCCCCCGCAAGATACCGCCCCCCACCCCCCGCAAGATGCCGCCCTGGGGAACGGCACATGTCGCCCATGCCTAAATCCGCTACTGACTGTTTTGGTTTGTGAACGGCGCTTGGTATGTGCTCTGTGCGAGTTTCTCTTGTAAACAATGATGCGCTTCCTGCCTCCTCCTCCACGTGACGCGTGACCTTACCAACGAGCTTGTTTTTTCGAGTGTTTTTAAGTAGTGCCCAACTGAAATAGTTTTTATTAAAATGGTGTCTAATCTAATCTTAAAACACTTTTAACAAGTACAAATTCAACAATTACTTTTTTTTAAACGTTTAACAAGTTAAAATAGAACAACTACAATTTTTATTTTTTTATTTGATCCCCTTTTCTCCCGATTTGGAATGCCCAATTCCCACTACTTAATAGGTCCTCATGGTGGCACGGTTACTCACCTCAATCCGGGTGGCAGAGGACAAGTCTCAGTTGCCTCCGCTTCTGAAACAGTCAATTCACACATTTTGTCACGTAATAACACTGCAGAGACTCACAGCATGTGGAGACTCATGCTATTCTCTGCGATCCACGCACAATTTACCATGCGCCACATTGAGAGCAAGAACCCCTAATCGCGACCACAAGGAGGTTACCCCATGTGACTATACCTTCCCTAGCAACCGGGCAAATTTTGTTGCTTAGGAGACCTGGCTAGAGTCACTCAGCACGCCCTGGATTTGGCTCCAGGCGTGGTAGTCAGCATCAATACTCGCTGCGCTACCCAGGCCCCTGAACAATTACATTTTAACATAACATTGAGGTTTTTTTTAACAAACTTTTTTTCAGAACGATAGCACTCTTGCTTGTGATATTTTGGTTAATATTTATTTTTATTATTATTTATTAATCATTATTATTATTAATATTACTACAGTGAATATTACATTTTGCTTTACAGTTGTAATATATTTCTGTTGTAATTTCTTCAATTTTAGGCATCTAGATTTTATTTTGAATCATGCATTCTATTTGAAGTGAGCTTTTATTTTGATGTTTTTTTTGGATGGAAGCTTCACTTGTTCAGGATAAACAGTTCACTAAATGGCCCAGTGTGATCGTTAAAGCACAAATGCTTTAATTTAAGTATGTATAAGTCTACTTCACACATTCATTAAAAGCATGCAGCTTATGCAGACTAAGATTGCAGCCTTTGGCAGTTTAATAACACCGTGTAACAAATGTTTCAAATTTTTTTTTTTTTTTTTTTTGGGGTTCCTGTGTAGTAAGTGTTATTTCCTAATTGCTTATGCCTCAAAAGTATAGAAAATGGCTATTATTCCCCACAAACTTTGCTTTTGTGACCAGGACAGTGATATTTAGAAATTTACGTATTTTCCAAAACATTCCTGAAAGATTCAGTGCTGAGTAAACTTCTAGAACTTACTAGAACTTTTACAGTAATATAAATAGTAGTATAAATACAGAGGCCTTAAGCCCACCAGTTCAGTTTAGTTCCAGCTGCCTAAGTGGATACATATCTGCATTTTTCTGAGATGGCATCAAGACGCTGCAAGCATCTGGCAGACGCATTTTGCTATGTCTGCAGCCAATTTATCAAGACAAGAGCGAAAAAGTACTCCGTGGAAGCATCTGCTAAAATGTGTGAGGCCTACAAGGCATATTTCGGCATGCCTTTTGGGGTCAAGACAAACCCTGGGCACCTCATTTCACCTGCGAGCACTGCAAAAAACTCTGGAAGGAAAGATTGACAATTGTTGCTCTGAATTTTATGTTATAAAATTTGTTAATTTTTTACAATTTTAAAGTTTTTAATTTTAAAATGTTTTACAATTTTCAATGTTATTGAAAAAATGTATCATATATGAAAAATGTTGCGAGAATCTCATACACATTAGTCATGGGTGAAATAAATGTATTTTTGTAGGATGGTACAGAGAGGAAAAGAGAGCCATGAAGTTCGCTATCCCAAGAGTTTTGCGGGAACCCACTGACTACTCAGGCAACTGCTACTTCTGCATGGTGGACCCTTCCAAACGTCGAACCGGCAAGAATGCACCTGCTATCACGTATCTGGACCTTCATTCATCCATCGCCCCGGTGCCTGACAGAAGTTTGGATATTCAGAAAGATTGGAAAGATTGGACATAACTTTGTACAGGTAAGGAAAGCGATTCTATCATACTAGTCTCATATGTCTTATCCAACAAATATAAAAGTGGGTATAATAGTGTGTACTTTAAAGTTTATTTGTTGCAATGACTTGCCCCATAGATATCCATTGTAATTTCATTTCTGTAAACATCACAGATGCTGTCAACAGCACTGTAAATGGGTTAAGACTTGAGAGCTAAATCTTAAAAGTCTGCAACACTTTGAAGTCTGAATAGCAATTTGCTCATCAAAAATAAATCAATCTAACCATCAAATAGCCCTGATGGATGGCCTCTTAAAGCCTTCTTGATATTTTCTCCATCAATCACTGACACCAGTATAAGACACTTGTCATCTAGATATGGGCTTCTTTTGTAAATAATGGCTTATGATACATCATTCTAGCCATCCTTTCACAAGATACCTCAATAAGTGCTACTGCTAAAAGCCAGGCTGATAGCATATCTTAAGAAGCCTCAACCATCTAATGCTGTTAAATGGTGCAGAGGGTTATTAAGTGGTGAATTGTCATAACTGCAATCGAATACGTACCATCAAAACGTTTAAGGCCCTAGCTCTCGCTTTTAGGTTATGTTACATAACAATTTACTATAAGTACTTTATGGTTGTGGCCCCAGTAACCCTTGTTCTGCAAAACTTTTGAGATTCATCCTAAACCTACCGTGTGGTAGGCTAGCAAGGGCCTTAATACATTAAACATTGGGTTACAAATTACTCAATTACCTGCGACACGATTACAGTGGACCTTTTCACAGACTGTGATGATGCATTTCCGCCTTATTTAGCAACGTAAATCTAGCAAACTTTTTATATTTTATAGTTTTGCTATTTAGTGTAAATTTAATACTTAAAGATTGCTTTGCATACTTACTTTAATACCTGGCATTAATAACAATAAAAAATAGCCTGAGGGAATGACAGCAAATTTGTCTTTTTTCTCTCTTCTGTTGTAATCCATCTCTCTCGATTTTTCCCCTCTTTTAGGAGGCCATAGATATGTTATAGTGGAGTTTTTCTTTTTAGTCTTCCATTCACCGCTATATACACTACCGTTCAAATGTTTGTAATCACTAAGACATTTTTGTTCTTGAAAGAAATCGTCATGGTTACTTGTGTAACCTCCGTTCCCTGATGGAGGGAACGAGATGTTGTGTCGATGTAGTGACGCTAGGGGTCACTCTTGGGAGCCCGAGACACCTCTGGTCTTTGATAAAAGGCCAATGAAAATTGGCGAGTGGTATGTGCATGCCACTCCCCCGGACATACGGGTATAAAAGGAGCTGGTATGCAACCACTCATTCAGGTTTTATGCTGAGGAGCCGATATATGGTCCGGCCATTTCAGCGGGTAGTTCAGCGTTGTGGCAGGAGGGACACAACGTCTCGTTCCCTCCATCACGGAACGGAGATTACACAAGTAACCATGATGTTCCCTATCTGTCACTCACTTGACGTTGTGTTGATGTAGTGACACTAGGGGTCCCTATACGAAATGCCACAATTGGCTGAACTGTGTTACATGAATTGGCGATGTGTGGTGGGCAGACTACTGTGTGCTTCATAGCCAGCACACCAGGTTGACACGTAACCTCCCCCAACATAGTTATGAGTGTCAAATGGCCCTTTGGGGACAAGTCGACTACCCAAAAGATAGAGACAGGCTTAACCCAGTCGTGGCCTCTTTTCCCGTTCTCTTTTTCCACTCCCTACAAAAGAAGGGGGATTATCCGACTGAGCCGCCAGGTCTAGTCAGGGGGTGTCCCTCCCAAGGGGAAGACACCGCGGAGACCACACCTCGACCAAAGGGGGGAGGGGGGGGGATATTTAAGCCGAAAAATACGTCACATGGTCTTTCCAACCATGTGGAGAGTCTTCAAGGTAGATCCTTCCCAACGGGGGAGGAGTTACTACAAACATGGAGACTGGGGCAGAGGGGCTCTGCCCAAGGAAGACGCAGTTTGCCAACAGGGAAATTAATTAGCGGAGGATATATATCGCATGGGGTTAGCCTTACAGGGAACCGCCACATGCGGAGCACCTACCCCAGAACAGGACTCTTAGTTAGTGCGTGTACTGGGCCGGCAGCGAATCTCTCCGAAAACTCGACTACCACAGGGCTCGGAGGAAGTCAACCAGGGAACAAACTTGTGAACACTACTGGGAATTAATGGCGTATGTCTTCAGCTCAAAAGGAGGTGAAAGGCGCTATGTGCAAGCGATACACCCGGCCGGCTTTCCCGGGCTTATCCACTTGTGTTGCGTGCCACTACTTGGAACGAAACAGGTTCCACCCGGAGGTTGTAGAACCTTGCAAAGGTGTTGGATGTTGCCCAGCCCGCTGCTCTGCAAATGTCTGTTAGAGAGGCACCCCTGGCCAGGGCCCAGGAAGCCGCTACACCCCTGGTAGAATGGGCTCGTAGCCCTACCGGGGGCGGCATGTCCTGGGCGACATATGCCATAGTTATGGCGTCAATGAGCCACTGGGTGATCCTCTGCTTGGAGACAGTGCTTCCTTTCCGCTGTGCACCAAAGCAGACAAAGAGCTGCTCAGAGTTTCTAAAGCTCTGCGTGCGATCCAAATAGATGCGTAAAGCATGCACCAGACACAGCGACGACAGGGCTGGGTCTGCCTCCTCCTGGGGCAGCGCTTGCAGGTTCACCACCTGGTCCCTAAAAGGGGTGGTGGGAACCTTGGGCACATAGCCCGGTCGGGGTCTCAGGATCACGTGAGAGTAACCCGGACCGAACTCCAGGCATGTTTCGCAGACAGAGAACGCTTGCAGGTCACCTACTCTCTTGATGGAAGTGAGCGCAGTCAGGAGGGCAGTCTTCAAGGAGAGTGCCTTAAGCTCGGCTGACTGCAAAGGCTCAAAGGGGGCTCTCTGTAGACCCTGAAGAACTACAGAGAGGTACCATGAGGGAACGAGGCACGTTCTGGAAGGGTTCAGCCTCCTGGCGCCTCTTAGGAACCTGATGATCAGTTCGTGCTTCCCTAAGGACTTACTGTTGACTGCGTCGTGGTGTGCTGCTATGGCGGCAATGTACACCTTCAAGGTGGAAGGGGACATCCTCCCTTCCAACCTCTCCTGCAGGAAGGAAAGCACCGATTCGACTACGCATCTCTGGGGGTCTTCGCGTTGGGAAGAACACCACTTAGCGAACAGATGCCACTTAAAGGCATACAGGCGCCTCGTAGAGGGGGCCCTAGCCTGAGTGATCGTGTCTACCACCACAGGGGGCCAGACATGGAGATTCCAGAGGTCTGGGCGCGGGTGCCAGAGGGTGCCCCGTCCCTGAGAAAGAAGGTCCTTCCTCAGGGGAATTCGCCAGGGGGGAACTGTCGCGAGGAGCGTGAGGTCCGAGAACCATGTCTGGGTAGGCCAGTAGGATGCTACCAGGACGACCTGCTCTTCGTCCTCCCTGACCTTGCACAGACTCTGTGCAAGCAGGCTCACTGGGGGAAATGCATATTTGCATAGGCCAGGGGGCCAGCTGTGTGCCAGCGTGTCTATGCCGAGGGGAGCCATGTTGAGGGCATACCAGAGTGGGCAGTGGGAGGATTCTTGGGAAGGCAAACAAGACCACCTGTGCCCATCCGAATCGACTCCATATCAGCTGGACCACCTGAGGGTGGAGTCTCCACTCTCCCCTGAGGGTAACCTGTCGTGACAGCGCGTCCGCTGTAGTGTTGAGGTTGCCCGGGATGTGAGTGGCTCGCAGCGACTTGAAGTGCTTCTGACTCCAGAGGAGGAGACGGCGAGTGAATTGTGACATACACCAACACGTGTTTGCCCTGGATCAACGGCCGGAACCTCCACAGGGTGAGCAGAATTGCCAAAAACTCGAGGCAGCTGATGTGCCAATGCAGTCGCGGGCCCGTCCAGAGGCCAGCGGCTGTGTGCCCATTGCAAACAGTGCCCCAGCCTGTTTTGGAGGCATCTGTCGTGACCATGACGCGCCTGGAGACCAGTTCTAAAGGAACAACTGCCCGTAGAAACGAGAGGTCGGTCCAAGGGCTGAAAAGACGGTGACAGACCGGTGTGACCCGTGGTGCCATGCCCATCTCGGGACTCTAGTCTGGAGCCAGTGCTGAAGCGGTCTCATATGCATCAACCCGAGCGGGGTGGCCACCGCCGAGGACGCCATATGCCCCTGGAGCCTCTGAAAAAGTTTCAGTGGAACCGCTGTTTTCTGTTTAAACACCTTCAAACAGGCCAGCACCGACTGGGCGCGCTCGTTTGTAAGGCACGCCATCAAGGAGACTGAGTCCAACTCCAAACCGAGAAAAGAGATGCTCTGAATTGGGAGGAGCTTGCTCTTTTCCCGGTTGACCCGAAGCCCTAGTCGGCTGAGGTGTGACAGCACCAGGTCCCTGTGTGCGCACAACATGTCTCGAGAGTGAGCTAGGATTAGCCAGCCATCGAGATTGAAAATGCGAATGCCCACCTCCCTTAACGGGGCAAGGGACTTTGTACTGATACACCTGACCCTTGAATGCAAACCGCAGGAAGGGTCTGTGTCAAGGAAGGATCAAGATGTGGAAGTACACATCCTTCAGGTCTACCGCCGCGAACCAATCTTGATGTCGGACGCTCGCCAGAATGCATTTTTGCGTCAGCATCTTGAACGGGAGTCTGTGTAAAGCCCGGTTCAGTACTCGCAGGTCCAAGATTGGCCACAACCCACCGCCTTTTTTTGGTACGATGAAGTAGGGGCTGTAAAACCCTTTCTTCATGAGCTGGGTGCTCAGAGACGGAAAGGTCACTGCTGGAGTGCCAATCCTGCAAGAAAGAACCGTCATGGTGACGAATGTACACACGGGGTATGTGACCCAGGGAGGAAGAAAGCCGCTCTTTTGCTGAACTGTTGGGTACCTCAGCCACTTGGGCATGCGGCGAAATCAAACAAAAAGGCAACAAAAGATTTTCTGCCCAGCCCACCACCGGGGGATGGAGTGGTCTTTCTACCAGCTCCATGTGAGTGGGTTCCCTCGTCCCTGGGTCGCCCATCTCAGGAGCACTTTAAGGACCTCCATGGGCTCTTAGGTGCCGGCTATGAGACGGGTGGCATCTGCTTCCTGCGTTGGGCTCCACGCCGGGGCCGTGCCGAAGGGGCGGGCTGCGGCAGAGCCGGTGCAGTCACCGCAGGGAGACGCCCTTGGTGACGAGCAGACGAGGTGCGGGATCTTGAGCCGCGCCGGGGCAGGATGTACCAGATTGCCTCCGTCTGCTGCTTCACCGCCAAGAACTGCTGGGCAAAGTCCTCGACGGTGTCGCCGAATAGGCCCGCCTGGGAAATGGGGGAAGCAAGGAACCGTGTCTTGTCGGCCTCGCCCATCTCGACCAGGTTGAGCCAAAGGTGGCGCTCCTGGACCACTAGTGTGGCCATCGTCCACCCGAGAGCCCGCGCTGTGACCTTCGTTGCTCGGAGAGCGAAGTCGGTCGCCGAGCACAGTTCCTGCATCAAATCTGGGGTGGAACTACCCTTGTGCAGTTCTTTCAACGCCTTGGCTTGGTGGACCTGCAGGAGAGCCATGGCGTGCAGGGCAGAGGCAGCTTGTCCAGCAACGCTGTAGGCTTTAGCTGTCAGGGACGACGTGAGCCTACAGAGCTTGGACAGGAGCTTAAGACGTCTGCGCCAGGTGGTGGCGCTCTGCGGGCATAGGTGCACCGTGAGTGCCTTATCCACTGGGGGAATCACCGTATAGCCCCTGGCCACCCCGCCATCGAGGGTAGTGAGTGCGGGGGAACTGCGGAATCGGGGCCGTTCAGTAAAAGGTGCCTCCCATGACTTCGTAAGCTCCTCTTGCACTTCCGGGAAGAATGGCACTGGAGCGGGGCGTGGCTGCTTTGAGCGGCACTGCGAGCCCAGGAACCAATCATCAAGCCGTGAGGGTTCAGGGGAAAGCGGAGGGTTCCACTCTATCCCGATGCTCGGGGCCGCCCGGGAAAGCATGTCCATCATTTCGGCATCGGCCTGTGACTGGGAAATCATCCCCGATGAGGGAAGCCTTGCTGAGGCTTCTGCGTCTGACTGGACAAGCCCGCTCTCTGATGCTGTGCTCGAGTGCTTATCATCTTTGCGGGCTCCGAACAAGAAGCCAGACTCGCCATGAGACGAGCCGGCGAACTCATCTGGAAGCCCGATTGGGGCAGACGAGCATGCTGGGGAATGTGAGGTCCGCGGGGGGATACCCGGCGGAGACGATCCCATTGGGGTCCCCAAATCACCCCCAGTGCTAGCCGTGCTAGCCTCATACCCGTAGGTAGAAGGACCGAGGCGGGGAGCCACTGGGGTGGCTTGCTTTCATAACGTTGCCATGGTCACGTTCTCGCAGTGAGAACATAAACCATCCACAAACGCTGCCTCCGTGTGGGTCGCGCCCAGACACGAAAGATAGCGATCATGACCATCCGAAGTTGAGAGATAATGACCGCAACCAGGAATAACACACAATCGGAAAGGCATCTTTAAAAAGACACGTCTTTAAAAAGACGTTCCGTGTGTGCCGCTCTTTTAGAGAAATATATACTCTTTTAGAGGAGGAAAAGCTTTTTCAGAAAATATACTCTCTTGTTTTTCTGCCGAAACACCCAGGGGCGTTCTCTACAGTGCACCAGTGCAGAGGAGGGAGAAGCCGCTGAAATGCGCCGTCAGATCCAGCAGAGGTGAATGAACAGTAATATTCAGCTCAATGAGCCTGACCGTTCTGCTCCGAAGAAAAAATCTGAATGAGTGATTGCATACCAGCTCCTTTTATACCCGTATGTCCGGGGGCGTGGCATGCAAATACCACTCGCCAATTTTCATTGGCCTTTTATCAAAGACCAGAGGTGTTTCTGGTTCCCAAGAGTGACCCCTAATGTCACTACATCGACACAACGTCGAGTGAGTGACAGATAGGGAATGATGCTTCTGTTCACCAAGGATACATTAAATTGATCCTCTGAAAGAATTGAAGAATACTGCCAAAACAAGGTTGAAAATTATTACTGTTTGAAATATCTGGGGCAGATTCACTAAACAGTTGCACCACTTTCGCGCATGGTATTTCAGAGCAAAAACCAGCGTCGGATTCACTAACAGTTAGCACTGAAATTGCACTGTGTCTTGAGAATTTAAGTCATTGTCATTCCTTTCCACGCAAACATGCCTCCTTTCTATGCGAATTAGGCTCATTGTAGAATATGCTTCATTCACAAAAGTTGTCTGGCGCAATTTAGATTGTGCTATAACCGCCAAATGAAAGCAGGCAGTACAATTAATTTAATTTAAAATAGACGTTTGTGAACATTTTCAACTGATAATATCAACTATTCAAAGAATCATGAAATGATGGAGAAGAGCTTTATAACCTGGCATACATCCAGTGTCGTCAAGCACATGTTCTGTATGTTTAAGAGATGATCCAGGTGTTAGGTTCAAAGTAATGCTGTACAGTCCCAGCAGGGTGTGTCAAATATGGTGGTCTGCGGCATCCTCCGCTATATTGCGCTCAGAATCGGAGCACAAGATCAGAATTGCGCGTGCAAATTACGCTCAACAGCAATTTGTTGGCACGTTTGCGCCGTTGCTGATCTGCAAAATGTCTTTAGTGAATCAGACACTAAATCATTGCAGAGAGCGTGGGCAAAAAAACTGCGCTATTATAAAATGTTTTTCAGTTGCTGAATTATTGAGTATCCTTGCAATTCCCTTTGTCACTTTGCACTTCAAAGTCAAATTTGGTTTGAAAAATGGTCAAAAAGAAACAAATTTCTCTAAAAATCATCAGTCTATCATTCTTTTAATGACCAGTGCATGCCAAACACTAATTTCATCTGCAGAGAAGACTCTGGGATAATGGCCTTTTAGACTGAGTTTCAAATAAAAAGCCACATCTGAAATAGGCAAATATGAAGAAAAGGGTAGAATGGGCTAAATAATTTAAAGATTGGATAATACATGATTAGAAATTAGTATTATAGGTCGATGAGTCTAAGTTTGAAGTGCTGAGCAGCTGTTAGAAGAGTCTGATCATAAGGTCTCTTAAAAGTGTCCAACAAACCAAATACATCTTTAGAAAGTGCTACAGGAAGCATGGGATGTTCTAAATATGCTAAAAAGGTGTAATAGTTGCAAGTGGAGGATTTGTGGGTGAACAGAATGTTTGAAGAAAATGGCATTTATTTAAATAGAAATAGTCATTTGCAAAATTATAAATGTCTTTACTGTAATTCTTGATTAAATTCAATTAAATCTGTGAAGAAAATTATCATTTAAAAAAATAAATAAATATGATAATTCAAATAATTTGAACTGAGTGTACAGGTGCATCTCAATAAATTAGAATGTCAGTGGAAAAGTTCATTTATTTCAGTAATTCAACTCAAACTGTGAAACTCGTGTATTAAATAAATTCAGTACACACAGACTGAAGTAGTTTAAGTCTTTGGTTCTTTTAATTGTGATGATTTTGGCTCACATTTAACAAAAACCCACCAATTCACTATCTCAAAAAATTAGAATACATCATAAGACCAATAAAAAAAAACATTTTTAGTGAATTGTTGGTCTTCTGGAAAGTACGTTCATTTACTGTATATGTACTCAATACTTGATAGGGGCTCCTTTTGCTTTAATTACTGCCTCAATTCGGTGTGGCATGGAGGTGATAAGTTTGTGGCACTGCTGAGGTGGTATGGAAGCCCAGGTTTCTTTGACAGTGGCCTTCAGCTCATCTGCATTTTTTGGTCTCTTGTTTCTCATTTTCCTCTTGACAATACCCCATAGATTCTCTATGGGGTTCAGGTCTGGTGAGTTTGCTGGCCAGTCAAGCACACCAACACCATGGTCATTTAACCAACTTTTGGTGCTTTTGGCAGTGTGGGCAGGTGCCAAATCCTGCTGGAAAATGAAATCAGCATCTTTAAAAAGCTGGTCAGCAGAAGGAAGCATGAAGTGCTCCAAAATTTCTTGGTAAACGGGTGCAGTGACTTTGGTTTTCAAAACACACAATGGACCAACACCAGCAGATGACACTGCACCCCAAATCATCACAGACTGTGGAAACTTAACACTGGACTTCAAGCAACTTGGGCTATGAGCTTCTCCACCCTTCCTCCAGACTCTAGGACCTTGGTTTCTAAATGAAATACAAAACTTGCTCTCATCTGAAAAGAGGACTTTGGAACACTGGGCAACAGTCCAGTTCTTCTTCTCCTTAGCCCAGGTAAGACGCCTCTGACGTTGTCTGTGGTTCAGGAGTGGCTTAACAAGAGGAATACGACAACTGTAGCCAAATTCCTTGACACGTCTGTGTGTGGTGGCTCTTGATGCCTTGACCCCAGCCTCAGTCCATTCCTTGTGAAGTTCACCCAAATTCTTTAATCGATTTTGCTTGACAATCATAAGGCTGCGGTTCTCTTGGTTGGTTGTGCATCTTTTTCTTCCACACTTTTTCCTTCCACTCAACTTTCTGTTAACATGCTTGGATACAGCACTCTGTGAACAGCCAGCTTCTTTGGCAATGAATGTTTGTGGCTTACCCTCCTTGTGAAGGGTGTCAATGATTGTCTTCTGGACAACTGTCAGATCAGCAGTCTTCCCCATGATTGTGTAGCCTAGTGAACCAAACTGAGAGACCATTTTGAAGGCTCAGGAAACCTTTGCAGGTGTTTTGAGTTGATTAGCTGATTGGCATGTCACCATATTCTAATTTATTGAGATAGTGAATTGATGGGTTTTTGTTAAATGTGAGCCAAAATCATCACAATTAAAAGAACCAAAGACTTAAACTACTTCAGTCTGTGTGCATTGAATTTATTTAATACACGAGTTTCACAATTTGAGTTGAATTACTGAAATAAATGAACTTTTCCACGACATTCTAATTTATTGAGATGCACCTGTATGTTACTGCTATAGTTTGCTTCTGCGTTCCAAATCTAAAAATGTAAAAAGGGTCCAACTCATAATAAAATGTAGCATTATGCAATGACTGATATCCTTCTGGCATTATCTGTTTGTCGTGTATTTTAGTTGTAGCAGTTTAAAAGTACAGTGTTATTTTTAAATGTGCACTTGTCCTACATTTCTAAAGATTTGAGAAATTGAAGAAGACATGTTTACATTTACGGTATGTAATAAAGTGAGCAACCGATTTTACAATTCATTCTGCAAAATTCTAGGGAGCGAATATTTCAGTGCACTTGAATGATTTTGAAATTGCTGACTCCCTGGGCAGGATATTTATTAATGAATTCAGTAGCATATTTATACACACTACTGGATGGTTTGGGACAGGATTCTGGCCCTGCTTGTGTCAACTATAAAAGAAAAACAAGTGATAAACAGGTTTAACCTTTATGCTAAGAACAAGTTGATGTCCATTTAATGATTCAACCAGCTGGTTTATCCTAAGAAAAGGTACAGGTGTAATTTGATTGGCCCATTAAACTTTTTTGCATTCTTCTGCACATTTTCTGATCCATGACTCAGCTTTCAGTAACTTTCGGTGCAGTGGCAAGGCTGTTTATGGAAGATCTGATTCAACGTGACAGAATAATTGGTTTAGAGGTGCAAATTTGTAATTTGCTGACAAAGCAAAATCTGTTAAGACTCAGTGAAAGGCCTTGCATCTCTGAGAATTTATTGCATCATTTTTAATCCCTGGCTTCATCAAAATTTACCCCACAGCTGGACCGGTCTCCCCCTGTAATCATTGGTACAATTTTGTGACATTTTACAAAGGAGCTCTTTACCTGGGGGCAGCAGATTCTCCTAGGGGGAAATCTTCAAAAAGGATGAAAAAAAAAAAAAGAATAAAACACCTCCCAATAATAGGGGACTGACCTCATTAAGGTCACAACATAATAGCAACAAACACTATTAACACACAAACACATACTCAGTGCTCTGTCATTGCTGCATGTGTGAGCAGACAGATGGTGAGGGCACATATGAGCCTGTTTCATAAAACGAAGAGAACAGGATGACTGTGTCTAATGATTGAGGGTTTCATGGAAGAAGATTAGAAATCCTATGACCTAAAAAAAATCCGGAGAGGGCTGTGAGATTACTGCTGTCTTTATTTGGAACTGTACAAGAGCCATTGCATGTCTATTCTGACCAATGCGTAAATGCCAATTTACTGGAAGAGCAAATTCTTGAACCTGAACAAAAATTAATACATCAACAAAAAAGAAATCTTTGGATTTGTAAAAACAACAACAAAAAACAAACAAACAGACAGTCAAATTAAGGAAATAACATTTCACTGCTGTATCTAATGGTGTGGGACAAGGCTTCAAAGAGAAAAAGTTAGACTATGTAACTTTTTTAACCACTATTTAATGATTTTCCATGATATATCTGAGCAGTTAGGTCCACAGTGGGACCACAAAGGAAATAGTATTTTAATGAGATGAAGTCAGCTTGCGGCTGATGGAAGACAAAATAGCTTCACTCAAATCGTGAAGGTTTAACTCATTAGATGTGCTGTCTATGAAAATTAACCATGTCTGCTGCACTAGGGTTCAGTCTGAGGGCAAGGAAGAACAGGTTTGATGCAGTTCAGTCTACACTGTCTGCATCAGTTAAAAGGCTCCAGTTGGTATGGGGTGTTTGGTATTCCCAGAAGTCTCTCCACCATTCCCCAGTAGAGAGAGGTCTTCGATTGAGCCTGGCGTCTCTGTGTCTGGGGTAAGAACTAGTCTAGGAGGTGTATAGTCCACCCATCCTTTGTCCAGCTCCTCCTCAGACCCAGTGATAGCAGCTGCGGCGGCCGCCGCGCATTCCTCCTTTAAGAGCCTATCGTGTTCGTGTTTCAGCTCCTGGTAAGAGCGAGAAAACATGTGAAAGATGGAAGTGGCTGGGAAAGCCATGATAAGAATCCCGCTCAGAATGCTGCTGAGTGCCACGATCTGACCAGGTATGCTTCTTGGCACCATGTCCCCATAACCCACAGTTGTCATGGAAATTATTGCCCACCAGTAGGAAGCGGGAATGCTACTGAAGTCCTGCGTCCCGGTAAGCTCACTCTCTGCCAGGTGCACCAATGGTGAGAAGAGTGTTACAGCTACGCAAAGGAAAAGCAGCAGCAGACCGAACTCCCTCGTGCTCCGCCGAACTGTCAGCCCCAATGTCTGCAATCCCAGAGAGTGGCGGGCCAGCCGCATCACATACAGGATCCGAAGGGCACGTAGGATACGCAATACCAACCCCAGCTTGTCCAAATAGCCCTTTCCTCCTGCGGGTCGCTCATATTCATCGTTGGGGTTCTCCTCGACCATGACTAGGGATACGTAGTAGGGAAGGATGGCCATGGCGTCGATGATGTTCAGAGGTCCGCGGATAAACTCCAGCTTGCTGCGAGCCTGCACGAAACGTAGCAGAAACTCCAGGGAGAACCAGGCCACACATACAGTCTCAACCACGAACATGCGATGACACTTTTGGGAGCACTCACCCTATAAGAGGGGAGAGAGAAAGAGATTATTAGAAGAGAGGACAGACTAATTTAATTCACAATTAATTATTGATAAAAAATGCTTTGCATCTAGCTTTAAAATCAATAGGTTTATCAAATTAAAATTAGGCTAAATGAAAGGCAAGTCTAAGAAAGGGAGATTTAAAACTTGTCACGGAGAAAGAAGTCACTAATACAAAAAAGGGGGGAGGAGAAATTAATAAAATAAGGAGAGGGCAGATAGCCATCACATCCTCAATTAAAACACTGTTCACAAATCATGTTGAAGTGACTTTGTTTTCTATCTCCTTCTCACATATATGATTTCTCATGTGGTTTTAGAAACTATACATACCTGATCCAGTCAGATCAGAACTTACACGTCAGACTGGAATTCATCCATTTTGAAAACATCACACATCATGTGCATATCATGTTATATATCATGTTGTTATCTTTCAGTGCCAGCAAGTGCCTCGTTATAAAAAATGTAAAAACTGGGGGAGGAGCAATCAGTGGAGAGACGGTGAGATAGCAGATTTAATTCATATTTGAGGAGATGCATTAATTCAAGCAAAACTCTAGGGAATCTATCGCAATCATGCTATGTTAGCAAATTATCAACATGGCTCCAGAGAATAAGGTACAGAAGGATTAAAGATTACCTGTAACACCATTTATTTTCAATAATTTAAAAGACTAGGGTCAATCATTAGATTTATATCATGGAGTGAATAGGGCCAGTCCACAAATGCTAAAATACAAAACATTTCAAAAGTATTGCCACAAGATGTAAACATTTTACATGTTAATATTAATTTTGTGTTATAAAAAATGCTTACTAACCTTTTGTGTGTAAAGTTAAATCTAATACTACTTAATTAGTTGTCAGTGCAAAGAAACCTTGTAATCCCGGTATTGGATTTAACTTTACACAGATATCGGTTAGTAAGTAAGGGATAATGTACAGTCAGCCTGCGATCAGGACTGGTCTTGTATCAGCCTGAAGGGGTTTATTTTGCGATAACAACTGGCTGACTGTACATTATCTTGCTTATTACATGGCTACTAAGGAAAAAAAAATAAAATACATGGCCATTAAATATTGATTTGCGTTGAAATTAATTATGTGAGAATAAAGAAATGAGAAAAACATGAGAAGAAAAGCTGAAATCCACCTCTGGTTTGCATCAGAGTTCTGTTGGTGTTTAGGCTATTAATGAATGTCTGACTGCTCCTATTGCATTTTATTACAAGACTACTTGCCAAATAAATAAATAAATGCACATGAAACATTGATTTGAATTGAAATTATTTTATTAGCTTACTTGTAGAGAATGCACAGTGATCAAAGTAGCAGGAAAGGTGGCTCGAAATACCCGAATGAGCGGTCTGATACGTGGATGTGTGTTTGTTACTGAAAAATATAAGACCGCTTGATGGTGCCATTGACCAGTCAGAAATGAATATTCCAGAGACCTGTGTAATAAGCAAATTTAACACACTATGTTAATATTTTTAGTGTTTAGTCTTGTGGCTATACTTTTGAAACTTAGTGCATTTTAGCATATCAATTGGCCTTCCATTATCCCTTTATCCATTATACTGACAAGTGCCTTCCTGTAACTTTCTTTTAATAAACAAGGGGAGTTTAAATTTTAATTTTTTTTTATGGTAATCAACATTATGCCACAAATGCTGTTAATTGAGCTTAACTTGTATAGAACCTGGCATATTAATTTAAGTATTTTGCACAGCCTAAGACGCTGTTAAAGATTCAGAAAGAATGTGACAAAGTGACATGGTACTGTAAAGCAGTCAACAAACCTGGAACTACCTGGAACTACTAGAAGCCGTAAGTTATAGAAAATGAATCAATGCCTCTCTCAAATCATCTCTCAACAAAACATAATTAAGGATGCAACAATGCTTTGCACTGCAGACACAAGGTTCCTCACTTCAGAAACACTCCCCGCAAACACTCTCATCTTTCATTAATGCTCTCTCTTTTCACCAGTAAAATTTCTCGTAATTTCTCAATCTTTCATTGAAGCTACAGACTCACAGTCAGAGCTACCATATTATTAAAATGCAGCAGCTCTGAGTTCTGAAATGTTCAGCATGCACACATCCCAGACGATTTGTCCTCTTTTGTCCAGTATTTACACATTCCTCTTTCTATATCTCTCTTCCTCATACTGTCACTCTCCCCAGTTTGCAATCATTATTATTCTCTCCCTATTCACTTTTACACCTTCCTCACAACCCATTTTTTCATCTCTCCCTGGTCTTCGTCTCCTTGCCATGAGGTTGAAGTGATTATGACCGGAGCTGCCAATATTCTGCATGTTAAAGAAGGCTAACACTTTGCAACTCGACAGGGTGATTGTCAATTTCTCAGTGCCAATGCACTTAGGGTGACCTTATCTATGCGCTGCCACTAGAAATATCAGCGACATCCCCCCTTTGTGCCCAAACCCAATCAACCACAACCTCAACATCTATTCTGCCTGTATACATTTAGAAATCTCCTACAGAGATGATGAGCAGATTACCATGAAGATGTCTGCCCGGACATGCTTTTGAGATCATCATAAATAGCGGAAATGATAATAAGACCTTACATGTAGGATTCAGATGCATTCTGGGTGAACAGTGGAGTATAATGAGCAATTAAATCAATAGGACGGTTGGAATAGGTTTGGCTCAACCCAAAGAGAACTGTACCATTGTATTATTGCCTGCATGCAACACAGCATTTGTTAGCATTGAATAGAGTATGAAAACTGACAGTTATCTTTTCCGATATGAGTTTCTGATTGAATGTTAGGTGGTCTGGCTTGCTCTAAAGGGAGGGTCTGATAATACATAAATTGATATATTAAAAACGAAAATCGTTCAGGGAAATCGGATCTGCGAGCTGCTTAGTGAATGAGATATAGGGAAGCTGGTGTGGAGATGCCAGGAGGAGATGAAGGTTTGGACAGAGAGTTTAATAATTGAAGAAGCACTAAAGCTTAGGAGCATTACTTGCTTACACACATACATACATACCTACACATACAGTTTAAGTCAGAAGTTTACATACACTTAGGTTGAAATCATTAAAACTCATTTTTTAACCACTCCACAGATTTAATATTAGCAAACTATAGTTTTGGAAAGTCGTTTAGGACATCTACTTTGAGCATGACACGAGTAATTTTTCCAACAATCGTTTACAGACAGATTGTTTCACTTTTAATTGACTATGTCACAATTCTAGTGGGTCAGAAGTTTACATACACTAAGTTAACTGTGACTTTATGCAGCTTGGAAAATTACAGAAATGATGTCAAGCCTTTAAACAATTAGCCAGTTGGCTTCTGATAGGAGGTATACTGAATTGGAGGTGTACCCGTGGATGTATTTTAAGGCCTACCTTCAAACTCAGTGCATCTTTGCTTGACATCATGGGAAAATCAAAAGAAATCAGCCAAGACCTCAGAAAAAAATTGTGGACCTCCACAAGTCTGGTTCATCCTTGGGAGCAATTTCCAAATACCTGACGCATTGTGTCTCCTAGAGATGAACGTATATGTCACGAGTAGTTGCTGAGATGAGACAGGAGACGTAGGATCTATTTGCAGGCTTTAATAAAAATGATGACAGTGAAACAACAAACGGAAACTCAAAACAACAACAAACAAGAACTGACAAAGAAATGCAAAAACTAAAGGGTATTTATGCAAACAAAAGCTAATGAGGGAATGGAAAACAGGTGAGAACAATCAGGAACAGATGGCAGTGATGAGGGCAGGGCATACTGGGTAACGTAGTCCGGGGGAAACACTTCAAAATAAGAGTCCTAGGAAACATGAGGGAGACAGACTGTGACATAACCCCCCCTTTAAGGGGCAACTCCTGGCACCCCAAAGATGGCTGAGGAGGGCAGGAAGATGACCAGGTGGCCAGGGAGGAGACCCCAGGGTAAGGATTGGGTTCAGAGGTCTGGGGGGCTGCCTCAGGGTAGAGACAGGGTCAGGAGGTCTGGGAGGCAGCCTCAGGGCTGGAATAGATTCGGGAGGCCTGGGAGGTGGCCACAGGGCCGGGACTGGGTCAGGTGGCCTGGGAGGTGGCCACAGGGCCGGGACAGGGTCAGGAGGCCTGGGAGGTGGCCACAGAACAGGGACAGGGTCAGGAGGCCTGGGAGGTGGCCACAGAGCGGGTACAGGGTCAGGAGGCCTGGGGGGCGGCCACAGGGCTTGAATAGAGTCGGGAGGCATGGGAGGTGGCTACAGGGCTGGGACTGGGTCAGGAGGCCTGGGAGGCGGCCACAGGGCCGGGACAGGGTCGGGAGGCCTGGGAGGCAGCCACAGAGCAGGGACAGGGTCAGGAGGCCTGGGAGGCGGCCACAGAGTGGGTACAGGGTCAAGAGGCCTGGGAGGTGGCCACAGGGCCAGGACTGGGTCAGGAGGCCTGGAAGGAGGCCACAGGGCCGGGACTGGGTCAGGAGGCCTGGGAGGTGGCCACAGAGCGGGGACAGAGTCAGGAGGCCTGGGAGGTGGCCACAGAGCGGGGACAGGGTCAGGAGGCGTGGGATACGGCCACAAAGCAGGGACTGGGTCAGGAGGCCTGGGAGGTGGCCATAGAGCTAGGACTGGGTCAGGAGGCCTGGGTGGTGGCCACAGGGCAGGGACTAGGTCAGGCACTGGAGACGCTGGAGGAGGGGCGGGCAGAGCCGCTGAAAGAGGAGTCTCTGAGAGGACGGACGGAACCGCTGGAAGAGAAGTCTCTGGGGGAGCTGGCGGAACCGCTGAAGGAGGAGTCTCTGGGGAAGCGGACAGAGCTGTGGAAGACACTGAGGGTGTAGCCCTGGAAGACTCTGAGGGCGGAGCCATAGAAGACTCTGAGGGCGGAGCCGTGGAAGACTCTGAGGGCGGAGCTGTGGAAGACTCTGAGTGCGGAGCCAGGAGAGACTCGACGAAGGCAGGCGGAGACAGGAGAGCCTTGAGGGGCTGAGCCATGGAATGTTCTAAGGGCGGATCCATGGAAGGCGGAGCTATGGGAGGCTTGAGGGGCGGAGCTATGGAAGGCAGAGCCATGGGAGTCTCGAGGGACGGAGCCTTGGAAGGCAGAGCCGTGGGAGGCTTGAGGGTAAAGCCATGGAAGGCGGGGCTGTGGGAGGCTCGAGGGGAGAGGCCATGGAAGGCGGAGTTGTGGGAGGCTCGAGGGGCGAAGCCATGGAAGGCGGTGCCATGAAAAAGCGTGTGCGAGCAAGGAGGCCTACAAACCTGACCCAGTTACACCAGTTCTGTCTTGAGGAAAGGGCCAAAATTCCAGCAACTTATTGTGAGAAGTTTGTGGAAGGCTACCCAAAACGTTTAACCCAAGTTAATCATTTAAAGGGAATGATAACAAATACTAACAAAGTGTATGTAAACTTTTGACCCACAGGGAATGTGATGAAAGAAATAAAAGCTAAAATAAATCATTCTCTCTACTATTATTTTGACATTTCACATTCTTAAAATAGTGATCCTAACTGGCCTAAGTCAGGGAATGACTTAAATGTCAGCAATTGTGAAAAACTGAGTTTAAATGTATTTGGCTAAGGTGTATGTAAACTTCTGACTTCAACTGTACATATACACACTATAGTTCATCTGACATCACATTTCTAGAGGGTCTAATAAACAATTCTGAAAACATTAATACCAGCAGCATACAAAACATCATGGTTACTTGTGTAACCTCCATTCCCTGATGGAGGGAACAAGACGTTGTGTCGATGTAGTGACACTAGGGGTCACTCTTGGGAGCCCGAGACACCTCTGGTCTTTGATAAAAGGCCAATGAAGATTGGCGAGTGGTATTTGCATGCCACGCCCCCGGACATACGGGTATAAAAGGAGCTGGTATGCAACCACTCATTCAGGTTTTATGCTGAGGAGCTGAGACAAGGTCCAGCCATTTCAGCAGGTAGTTCAGCGTTGTGGCAGAAGGGACACAACATCTCGTTCCCTCTATCAGGGAACGGAGGTTACACAAGTAACCATGACATTCCCTATCTGTCACTCACTCGACGTTGTGTCGATGTAGTGACACTAGGGGTTCCTATACAAAACGCCACAACTGTCTGAACTGTGTTACATGAACTGGCGGTGTGTGGCGGGCAGACCACTGTGTGCCTCATAGCCAGCACACCAGGTTGACACGCAACCTCCCCCAACATAGTTATGAGTGTCGAACGGCACTTTGGGGACAAGTCGACTACCCAAAAGATAGAAACAGGCTAACCCAGTCGTAGCCTCTTTTCCCCTTCTTTTTTTCCACTCCCTAAAAGGGGGATTATCCAACTGGGTTGCCAGGTCTAGTCGGGGGGGTGTCCCTCCCAAGGGGAGGACACCGCGGAGACCACATCTCGCCCAAAGAGAGGGGGGGATATTTAAGTGGAAAAATATGTCACATGGTCTTTCTGGCCATGTGGAGAGTCTTCAAGGTAGATCCTACCCAATGGGGGAGGAGTTACTACAAACATGGAGACTGGGGTAGAGGGGCTCTGCCCAAGGAAGACGCAGTTTGCCAACAGGGAAATGAATTAGCGGAAGATATACATCGCATGGGGTTAGCCTTACAGGGAACCACCACATGCGGAGCACTTACCCCAGATGTCTGTTAGAGAGGCACCCCTGGCCAGGGCCCAGGAGGCTGCTACACACCTGGTAGAATGGGCTCATAGCCCTACCGGGGGCGGCATGTCCTGGGCGTGATATGCCATAGTTATGGCGTCAATGAGCCAGTGGGCGATCCTCTGCTTGGAGACAGCACTTCCTTTCCGCTGTGCACCAAAGCAGACAAAGAGCTGCTCAGAGATCCTAAAGCTCTGCATGTGATCCAAATAGATGCGTAAAGCGAGCACTGGACACAGCAACAACAGGGCTGGGTCTGCCTCCTCCTGGGGCAGTGATTGCAGGTTCACCACCTGGACCCTAAAAGGGGTGGTGGGAACCTTGGGCACATAGTCCTGGTCGGGGTGTCAGGATCACATGAGAGTAGCCCGGACCGAACTCCAGGCATGTTTCACTGACAGAGAACGCTTGCGGGTCTCCTACCCTCTTGATGGAAGTGAGCGCAGTCAGGAGGGCAGTCTTCAAGGAGAGTGCCTTAAGCTTAGCTGACTGCAAAGACTCAAAGGGGGCTCTTTGTAGACCCTGGAGAACTACAGAGAGTTCCCATGAGGGAACGAGGCACGGTCTGGAGGGATTCAGCCTCCTGGCGCCTCTTAGGAACATGATGATCAGGTCGTGCTTCCCTAAGGACTTACTGTCGACTGTGTCGTGGTGTGCTGCTATGGCAGCAACATACACCTTCAAGGTGGAAGGGGACAGCCGCCTTTCCAACCTCTCCTGCAGGAAGGAAAGCACTGATCCGACTGCGCATCTCTGGGGGTCTTCCCATCAGGAAGAACACCACTTAGCAAACAGACGCCACTTAAAGGCATACAGGCGCCTCGTAGAGGGGGCCCTAGACTGAGTGATCGTGTCTACCACCGCGGGTGGTAGACCGCTTAGGTCTTCCGCGCCCTGTCCAGGGGCCAGACATGGAGATTCCAGAGGTCTGGTCACGGGTGCCAGATGGTACCCCGTCCTTGAGAAAGAAGGTCCTTCCTCAGGGGAATTCGCCAGGGGGGGCTGTCGCGAGGAGCGTGAGGTCCGAGAAACACATCTGAGTGGGCCAGTAGGGTGCCACCAGGACGACCTGCTCCTCGTCCTCCCTGACCTTGCACAGGGTCTGTGCAAGTAGGCTCACTGGGGGAAACGCATATTTGTGCAGGCCAGGGGGCCAGCTGTGTGCCAGCACGTCTATGCTGAGGGGGGCCTCGGTCAGGGCGTACCAGAGCGGGCAGTGGGAGGATTCTTGGGAGGCGAACAGGTGCACCTGTGCCTGTCTGAATCGTCTCCAAATCAGCTGGACCACCTGAGGGTGGAGTCTCCACTCTCCCCTGAGGGTAACCTGCCGTGACAGTGTGTTTGCTGTAGTGTTGAAGTTGCCCGGGATGTGAGTGGCTCACAGCGACTTGATGTGCTGCTGACTCCAGAGGAGGATACGGCGGGCGAGTTGTGACATACAACGAGAGCGCAGACCACCTTGGCGGTTGACATATGCTACCGTTGCCGTGTTGTCTGTCCTTCAAACAGGCCAGCACCGACTGTGCGCGCTCGTTCGTGAGGCACGCTGTCAAAAAGAGTCCAACTCCAAACCGAGGAAAGACATGCTCTGAACTGGGAGGAGCTTGCTCTTTTCCCAGTTGACCCGAAGGCCTAGTCGGCTGAGGTGTGAGAGCACCAAGTCCCTGCGTGCATATAACATGTTCCGAGAGTGAGCTAGGATTAGCCAGTCGTTGAGATAGTTGAGAACGCGAATGCCCACTTCCCTTAACGGGACAAGGGCTGCCTCTGCGACTTTTGTGAAGACGCGAGGAGACAAGGACAGGCCGAAAGGGAGGACCTTGTACTGATACGCCTGACCCTCGAATGCAAACCGCAGGAAGGGTCTGTGTCGAGGTAGAATCGAGATGTGGAAGTATGCGTCCTTCAGGTCTACCGCCACAAACCAATCTTGATGCTGGACGCTCGCCAGAATGCGTTTTTGTGTCAGCATCTTGAACGGGAGTCTGTGTAAAGCCTGGTTCAGTACTCACAGGTCCAAGATTGGCCGCAACCCACCGCCTTTCTTCGGTACGATGAAGTAGGGGCTGTAAAACCCCTTCTTCATCTTGGCCGGAGGGACAGGTTCTATCGCACCCTTCCGTAGGAGGGTAGTGATCTCCGCATGCAAGGTAGCAGCGTTTTCGTCCTTCACCAAGGTGAAGTGGATACCGCGGACACCTGGTGAGTCGGACGGTGCGGACCAGCCTTCGTGATGGATTGGAAAGCGCAAGCCACGTGTCCAAGTTCCACGTAAGGGGGACCATAGGGACAACATCGTCGGACGTACCGGCAGGTGGGGCCTCGCGGCGGGGCGGAGCTTGAGGTGCCACACCATGTCGTGGCCGTGCTGAGTCTAGGGACATCGAAGCATTTACCTGGCTCCTTGTAACCACCCCCGGAACAGCCTTTGATGGGGGAGGAAGAGGCCTGTCCTCATGACCTGTGGAGACTGTCACATCAGGGGCGGATTTGTGCCACAGCTGACAGGCTCCAGCGGCGGTCTCCCGCCCCTGAGTGCCAAACCTGCCAAATAGAGTGGTGGACGGTGGTCGTGATGACGGCCGTGCACACCGGATACGTTACCCAGGGAACAAGGAAACCGCTCTTGCTGAACTTTTGAGTACTGCAGCACTTGGGCATGCAGTGCAATTAAATGCAAAGGTAACAAAAATGTTCTCCTCCTGGCCTTCGACTGGGGGATGGAGAGGTCTACTTACCAGCTTCAGAGCAGCTGGTTTCTTCATCCCTGGGTCGCCCGTCTCAAGGGCGCTTTGAAGCCTTTCACGGATTCTTGGCGGCCACGAGATGGGTGGCGTCTGCTTCCTGTGGTGGGCTCCACTCCGGGGCCGGGCCAAAGGGGCAAGCTGCGGTGGAGCCGGTGCAGTCACCGCAGGGGGATTCCCTTGGCGACGAGCAGATGGGGTGCGGGATCTTGAGCCGTGCCGTGGCAGGATATGCCGGATAGCCTCCATCTGCTGCTCCACCGTCGAGAACTGCTGGGCAAAGTCCTTGATGGTGTAGCCAAATAGGCCAGCCTGGGAGATGGGGGCAGCAAGGAACCGTGTCCTTTCGGCCTCACCCATCTCGACCAGGTTGAGCCAAAGGTTGCTCTCCTGGACCACTAATGTGGACATTGTCCACCCGAGAGACCACGCCGTGACCTCCTTTGCTCGGAGATAGAGGTCGGTCGCCGAGCGCAGTTCCTGCATCAATCCCGGGGCGGATCTACCCTCGTGCAGTTCCTTTAGCGCCTTGGCTGACTTGCAGGAGACCCATGGCGTGCAGGGCGGAGGCGGCTTGTCCAGTGGCACCGTAGGCCTTGGCCATCAGAGATGACGTAAACCTACAGGCCTTGGATGGGGGCTTTAGGCACCCACACCAGGTGGCGGCGCTCTGCAGGCATAGGTGCGAGCACCTTTATCCACCGGGAGATTGCCGAATAGCCCTTGGCCGCCCCACCATCGAGGATAGTGAGGGCGGGGAAGCTGAAAAGATCGGGACTGGGCAGTAAAAAGTGCCTCCCACGACCTTGTCAGCTCTTCATGCACTTCCGCAGGGCATGGCTTTGAGCGGCGCCACGAGCCCAGGAACCAATCATCGAGCCGCGAGGGTTCAGGGAAGAGCAGAGGGTTCCACTCTAGCCGACGCTCAAGGCTGCCCGGGAAAGCATGTCGTCATATCCGCATCAGCCTGTGACTGGGCATTCGTCCCTGAAGGGAGGAGCCCAGCTGAGGCTTCCGTGTCCGACCGGACGAGTCCACTCTCCGATGCTGCGCTCGAGAGCTCATCACTTCCACGGGCTCCGAATGAGAGCTCGAACTCGCAGTGAGATGAGCCGGCGGACTCATCCGGAAACCCGATCGGGGCAGACGAGCGTGCTGGGGAATGGGAGGTCCGCGGGGGGATTCCCGGTGGAGGCGGTCCCATTGGGGTCCCCAAATCGCCCCCAGTGCTAGCCGCGCTGGCCTCATACCCATGGGTAAAAGGACCGAGACGGGGAGACTCTGGGGTTACTTGCTTTCTTGTGAAGGTGAGCCGCGACCGCATCGTTGCCATGGACACGTCCTCACATGACCATCCACGAACGCTGTCTCCGTGTGAGCAGTGCCCAGACACGAAAGACAGTGATCGTGACCGTCAGAAGGCGAGAGATAACGAGCGCAACCAGGAATAACACACAAAGGAAAGGCATCTTTAAAAAGACGCATCTTTAAAAAGACGTTCCGTGTGTGCCACTCTTTTAGAGAAATATACTCTTTTAGAGAAATATACTCTTATTTCTGCCAAAGTGCCCAGGGGCATTCTCTGCAGTGCACCAGTGCAGAGGAGGGAGAAGCCGCCGAAATGCGCCATCAGATCCAGCAGAGGTGAATGAACAGTCGTGGGAATTCAGCTCAGTGAGCATGACCGTTCGACTCCGAAGAGAAAATCTGAATGAGTGGTTGCATACCAGCTCCTTTTATACCTGTATGTCCGGGGGAGTGGCATGCAAATACCACTCGCCAATCTTCATTTGCCTTTTATCAAAGACCAGAGGTGTCTCGGGCTCCCAAGAGTGACCCCTAGTGTCACTACATCGACACAACGTCGAGTGAGTGACAGATAGGAAACTCGCAACACTTTTTACAGTACACATTCTCTTTCACATATGAAAGAGGAAGTGTAGTGTGTTACAAGTTTTGTATGCTGCTGGTATTAATGTTTTCAGCATTGTTTATTAGACCACATACACAAAACTCCTGGGTCAGCTGTTTCCGAAAAATCTCATTTGAACTCGGAATTCCAAACATTTTCACGTATTATATTTCAAGAAAAGTTAAGAAACACATTAGATATTCATCAAAAAGACATTATGCATGAGAAACAAAACAGCTGCAACATCTAGCCCATATGCATAAGTGTTCATATGCTGTAGCATGGCAGACCTGGGAAACCTTAAACAGGATTTCTCTCAACATTTAATATTCAAGACTCAAATTAAGTTATGGAAAACACTTGCAACTAGACTTTTATACTCTCATATTCTATGAAAATATTTTGCACACCAGCTCTGTAGGGCCTTAAGGAAATTATTCTATTACTCAGGGCAACTGCATGACTGAAAATTAAATAGCATTTAAATAACACTGTGAGTATATAGGGGAGACCGGGGATAGTTGTCACACTTTTAATACAGTATAGCCTTTATTTTTCAGGGTAGATCTTTTTTTTTTTTTTTGCAAAGCCACATACCTTAAAATCTTAGCTACAAAAAAGCTTGAACATTTTCACTGTTATTGCCCAAGAAAAAAATAATAGTTTATTGAACACACATTATTAGGGTATGTTGTCATGATGAAACTTGCCACTAAACCAGTGATGTATGTTTCATGTGAACATTAGGGGGTGATGGGGCAACATGTCCCTATCATCACCACAAAAACAAAATCTACGCCTCTCTTTAAATCTAGGCAGACATTAAACAGTGTATTATAAACTTTTCAGCAAAATGTAAAAAGTAAAACAGATATGAAGCATAAAATGATTCATGAAACAACAAAAATGGAAAAGCTAACAAACAAAAATGTCAAAACATTGTTTTAGCAAACAAAAATTGTAATCAATAAATTGTATCATTGTATGACATTTAAAACTCGTGTGACAATCTGCCTCAGTGACAACAAAAGTGTGACATTCTACCCATTTTTAAATAATTATTTTTAATTTTCTGACAAATTAGAACTGCTTCATGCTCATCATTTGCAAATTTGTTATTACAACAATTATATACAGAGTTGGTAAAACCATAAAAAAGATGAGATAGCCGTGTGTTATATATAGTGTCACAAATCAGTAGAATGTCACAATCAGTAGAATGCAATGAGCAAATGTTTTTCACTCAGAGGCCAAACTGCAGTGAGTATTAGTGTATGAAATTCTCACAGATACACATACTGTAAATATAATAAACAGAAGTGTCTTTTTGTCAAGTTTTTGTCTTATTAATTCCCAAAACATACATGTAACATAGACACTGACGTATTGTAACTTACAGCAGACTATCCTGATTCAAACGAGCACAAACACAACATAATATAGGTAGATCTTGAATCATTCCTCAAAGAGTGTACATGGAAAGAGTGTCTAAGGGTGCCACCGGAGTGGTGGTGGTGTAGTGGACTAAAGCACTGAACTGGTAAGTGGAAGGTTGTTGGTTCAAACCCTACAGCCACCACCATTGTGTCCTTGAGCAAGGCACTTAACTCCAGGTTGCTCCAGGGGGATTGTCCCTGTAATCATGGCACTGTAAGTTGCTTTGGATAAAAGTGTCAAATGCATAAATGTAAATGGAAAGAAAATGCACAAGAAGTGTGTGTATTTGTCTGTGTGTGCACATGTATGAGGACTTTGTGTGTTCAAAAACACATCCACATGCTCCTCTGAAAGACTGGGATGCTCCTGAACACTTGGGCAAATTAGCTTAAAAGAAGTGACTAGCTAAAAGGTGCATGCATGCATAGCTGACCCTTACCTTGATGTATGACAGTGTGGTTTGATTACAGTATGTTTGCTTGTTTACCCAAAAGTTATGGCAAAAATATGCTGATGGTGAATTTTTTTTTTTCTCTCTTTTAAGAGCATTTTGAACTAGGTAACTGAAACCAGCATTCTCTGCTAGAGAAAACACCCATTTGTGCAATTGGACTATTGACTCCAAATCTTATTATTACTTAGATAAATCCCTTGTGACACCCACAACTAGCCCCAGTCTCCCCAATTCATAAAATGATTGAGGGGTATGTGGGTAGATGGGTATTTACAGTAAGTCTATACAGTAATGGAGAGGCTTCTGCTACATTCAAGTCATGTCGAAATGAGCTGGAATTAGTGGGAAACTCTAAGTTGGGGGCATGACAGTTGCAGCATTATGGTGGAAGCAAATGCTATTGATCACAATCAGAAGTAATTGTAAATGCTGACAGTACAATATAGTTTGTTCGCATTTTGTGTATTATTACTGGAGATAAAGCTTGCTAAAATACTACTCATTGCAATGAGGAGACAGGCTTATGCAACAAAACTACATTTCCTAATATTCTTTGTGGCAGCACAAGAATGATAAAACCTATAGACAAAGCATCAGTTACAGACCTAATGGACATTATTTGCTCTTTATTTTGTTCCATTAGCACTAAATGCTTCCTGTCTTTGTCGGGAAGTGATAAAGAGAAAGAAATCTGAAATTGCCTGATGCATCATCCATTTTATTCAGACCAAAATCACTCAAAGGCACTTTATGTGGTAATTTCTCATAAACTCAAAGTTCCTTCCTGGACTGAACTATGAAGAGATAGAAGCCAGTTGGAGGAGGGACAAAAAAAGAATTGCCAGAAGACTAATGAGAATTATTTAAATACTACATAAACTTGTGCTAGATTGTTAGGGACTCCTTAAGTATGAACAATAATGTACATACAATACTAAAATTATCTTTAATTTTATGTCTATTTGTTTTGTATCTCTGAATCTTGATCTTCAGTGTGCTGATGCCATGCAGTACCAGTTAAAGTTTGGACACAACTACTCATTCTTGATTATTATGACTATTTATTTTCTACACGAATGGAAGTACTGTATGGGAATAATGCAGTGGCCACATTTGCTTCTCAAAATGATTCTTCAAAGTAGCCACCCTTTGCCTTGATAGCAGGTTTGCCCACTCTTAGCATTCTCTCAATGAACTCGATGAGGTCCAACTCATCCATTCCGAAAACAAATTTCCTAAATTACAATTTTAGCTTTGTAGAAAATGGGTACATTTAATATTTGTGTACAAAACTAATGTAAAGCATTTCAGCCTTTAGATCTTTAGCTCTTCAAGATAATGAGAAACATACATTCAGGCAGGTGTGTCCAAACTTTTGACCACTAGTGTAAATGTTTTTTATTTTTATTTAACCTTGGAGTATAAAAGTATACAAAAAACCATTAGAGAGGTTGGAGTGATGGAAGTGGTAAAACATAACACTGAGGACTCTCTAAGAATTATTTTCCAAAGAGTTTGTAAAACCCTCTGATTTAACGCTGTTGCATCACCCTGCACTCACTTTCTACAGTAAAGCACCAAGAATAATGCCCAGAAAACATAAAAAAAAAAAAAAAAACCAAAAAACCCACAAAAAAAAACAAAAAACAAACTGAAACAGAGTTACCGGTAAATGGATATTTAACATAGTGCTATAGTAATGCAGCAACAGTAGTAAAGCTGTACAGTCTGATATGATGTAATACGATTAAGTCTCTGTTGCTGCTCACCGTATTTTCCTGCTCTAGCACTTCAGACATCAGCCTACACGCCTGCCTCTGTCTCTATTCCATCATCTGATCCCATTATTCATTCTCTCCCTCTCTGTTCTCTTGCCAAAATATGTGTTGTTGAACATTTTTTGGCAAGGAGTCATAAATGCCATGTCATTCCGAGAGCTTCTAGAAAAGACCACAGGTGGGAAATTGGTGAGGTCAGCATATTACTTTCATTTAAATCCCTGAACTCTCAGCCCTGGCTGCTCTCTATTCAATATTCTGATTAAGTGTTGTTTCAAAGACATAAAGGATAAAGTAAGCAAAAATCTTTTAAAAGTGTGCTCAATCTGTCATGCGGTGTTTACCAGGTTGTGTGTGCTGATGAGGCCATATGTTAAAATCACCTTGAGGTCACTGCTAGGGATTGAGAGAGAGAGGCAGAGACAGAGATGGAGCGACTGAGACAATGAGAGAACTGTGTACTACATTGCAGTAACACAGAAACCCTCAACCTTCTAGTGCTCACTAATACAGTCACAGATCAGAGATAGAAAGGGACATGACAGATGATCAGATATACACAGGTCTGGGTCTTTCTGGCAACCAACCTCCATATTCTTCCCTGGAAACTACAAACACATATACACACGCAAACACACACATACACCGTCTAAAGGAAAATTCTGTTGCACACATATTATTGCTTCATATTTCAAGAGATTTATTGAGTTTTTAGATATGTTTCTTTTAAGTATCAACTTTGTCTCAGATGTTTCTCTTAACATTCCTTGGAAGAAATAAAAATACAGTACACACAAATGAGACATTTGTTGACATACAGTAAGAGTACAGGGTTAACTAAATCAGTGTGGCTAGTATTGCTGAGGTAACTTGGTATTGGGAAATGTGTTCATATTAAAATCTTTTACTTTTTATTGCAGACTCCTAGCTATCTTGGCAAATACGAGCACAGTTTATAACAATGTTGAGATCTTTTCCAAAACTATAGATGAAACAGGAGAGTGAGATTACATTATTTCTCCTTGAATTTCCTTTAACATGCTTTTAACTTTGAAAAACATCACATTACCGGAGTGAAATAGGTTGAGTACGCCATTTCAGGTTGATTTTAAAGAGATTTGTGATTTTTCATTCCTATGGGCTGTCTCTTTCTACATATCATCATGTCTTCCAAACCAACACAAACACTCTCTCTTTCTCTCACTCTCAGGCCGACACTTTAATCTGTATAATCCTTCAAAATGCACTCCACTGAATTTTACCTTCTAAATAATATCCATAATATTTAAATAAAACCATGGTTTTACTACAGTAATATTGTAGTAGTAGCCATGGTTAATTGTGTGATAACTATGGTTTAACTAAATTTCATGATTAAACTATAGTTACTGTAGTACTGTCTAATAATTTTCTGTTTAGGCTCACAAATTAAAAAAAAAAAAAAAATTGACGAATTATGATTAAAAATAATATTTTAAATTACCCATTTTATCCCAAGAAATAAAAATAAATAAAAAATAATAATAAAAAACAATTAATTTAATAGAAGTATCGGTTTCAACGATATTGGACTTGAAATGATTGGTATCGGATTGAAAAGAAAATAAGTGGTAACGGCCATCCATAATTATTGAGGCTCGCACGCACAATGGATTAAAGCCACGCAAGGAAACAGGAAGAACTCGAGTGGGCGTTTTAAGCCCATGCGCGCATTATTGACACTGGCGAGCGGTAGTTCATTGCCGCTCATTTTAAATCCTCGCGCGAATGAAATCTCCTGTGCATGCAAAACCTCTGTCGCGTGTGCAATATCATTCTTCTGCCTTTCTTCTTCTTTCCGTTAATGGCCATCCACTCCTTGGAGTATTACTGCCACTTACCGTATATTTGCTCTACACTATATCTTCTGCCTAGAACCAGTAACCTAAATGCTCCACCTAGCTCCCAAATCTGTGTTTAAGGATCAGATTTCAGATGGCGCTGAGTGTTCAGCTCCTCCCAACCCCCTCACAGTCCAGACCTAGGTTTTGCACCATACTATGTTCTATCTTCTAATCCTGTATTCTGTAAAAAGTAAATAGTGCTTTGTATACCTGCCCATCCACTTTGTCTGTGCCCAAAAAATCCTCAGCGCTCACCGGCCTCTTCTCAATACATTCCATTAAACATCTATGAGATTTACTATATTTACTACACTCCAACAATATGCACTCCACACTTTCTAAGACCCCACAGCTATTACACATTCCAATGTTGAATTTAGTCTGGTATGTGCCAACTTTAACCTGGTTAATATTACTTCTTCTCTTCTGTTCTTCCCTAAATGCCTTTTGCTTACCACTGTCTTCATACATTTATAAAGCCATCTACCTGTATTGCCACTGTCCCACCTTTCTTGCCACTCATTGTTGAATTTCTTCTGAGTTATAGCTTTAACCGAATTTTTCCCTAACAGTACTTGAACATCAGTTTCTCTTTTATCGAATGCTTTTTCGGCTAATTTATCTGCTATCTCATTCCCTACCACCCCAACATGTGCAGGTACCCAACAAAAGTATATTATCACTCCAGTTATTTTTACCTTGTGCAACAATGAATACAGTTCCATTAGCAAGTCTTCTCTTTCTGACCTTGCAGATAAAATACTATTTAGCACCGAATCAGAGCATATTGCCACTTGGTCTGTTCTATTTTTCTCTATCTATTGCAGTCCTACTATTATAGCAGTCAGTTCCGCAGTATATACTGATATGTTTTTGCTTAAAGGTGCACTCAGTAATTCTAATACACTTATTGTCAAATTCTGCAAATATCTCCTCACAGTCTGCTAGCTGTCCGTTCTGTGGGTGGGCTGAATAAAAAAATCCAGTATTTGTACACAGCCCTGGCTCTGTAAATGGGACAAAAACAAAGTGGAACAGACCGATCCACACAACACTACTCCAGCCAATCAGCAACAGGAGGTGGTTCTTGCATGTGCACAGGATGGGGGATGGGGGCCGAGCGAGAGGAGAAGAGCAATGGCAAATCTGGCTGATGCAAACTTTCTAAACTCCAAGGAGGCAAATGGCAGAGAAACAGACCAAGAGAAAAAGGTCAGACGAATATAAACTAAAAAAGAAGGATTATGATAAGTCGAGGGCTAGGAGCCCGTCAACATCGGCGAGGCTTTTCAGCAGTGGAGAGACCTCCGAGAGGTAAAAGGCTTGAAGACGGATGAAGAAGTTGCTCTTTTTCTTCTCGATAGGTGGGTAACATAAATTTTGCTATGTTACACAGAACCCATATATGCTGTTGTTGTGATGTTAGATTTAGTAGCAGGAGAGATGTGAGTGTCTGGAACTGGTGTGCGTAAAACCGTCTTGCGTGCATGAATTTGGGGGGCGGAGCTTCCAAAGGAGCACTGAAGGGAGGGGTGGGTTTGTTTTGGCAGTTGAGTTCGAATATCAACAGTGTTTCTCAGGAATCGCTGAGTGCACCTTTAATTTCTGACTCATCTTTATTGTTTTGATTATGTTTTGATTCTTCTGCCTTTGCTCGCGCAAACACCTTTTAATTTTGTGAGCTGTGGGGCGGGCTCTTAGTGTTTTGTGTGTAACCTTAAATATCATTGGTTATTATCTTTTTCCGGAAGTCAGTTGTGACTGGCTCCCTGTTATTACAAAGAACCATAAACTCACCTGTTCTTTGTGAGAGACATGGCTTCATCAAGGGACCCTCAGCATGTGAGTCATTATTACTTTATTTGTTGCTAATTCTTCATATAATAACAGGACTGATTTAATGTTATGTAATGTATGTAAGTATTGTAGATCTATGGAAGACACTTTAAAAACAGGTAGTTTTCTAGCTAGCTGTTGCATTCTTGTGATGTTACTATACAGAACTTTAAGAACTGCTATTTATTTTTATATAATATAATGTAGAATCTGCCTTTTGTCATTGCAGTTGTAAGACACTTTATAATTAATTGAAAGGTTGTGAGCCCAGGAAAATAAATAATAGCCGTAGTAACAGAATGTTGCAAAGTGTCTTCGTCTACATTGGTGACTTTAAACCATTGATTTCAAAGTTGCTATTAGGGGATCTTTAATTTGCATAATGTATGTCACTTTAGATAAAAAAGTACATTCCTTGTACATATAAATAAGCATGCAATATAAAAATTTTATAGAAAGCATTTTTTTTTTTTTTTTGTTATCAGCCTATATATTGCTATCTTGTCATTATGCATTATGGATTGTGTTTTATTACTGTATGCTTTCCATCCCTTGTACAAGGGTTCCTACACGTCAACCACAGCTATGCTTTTAGTCCTGAATTGTGCCTAAACTGTAAGTAATAGCTGTTGTTTACTGCACCAGTGGCAAATTAGCCTTCTTCACAGGATACTTTTCAGAGATGACACTTTTTAGATAATTGCAGTCATACAAATGTAAATAGATGATTTTACTCTGAATGTGAGAGAACATAAATGACCTCAGAAAATGAATGTTGTTTTTTTAACACATTTTCCAAGAACCAAAAAATTCAATTTCATTTTTTTATTTTTTATTGGGTTAGTCAGACTGGTGGCGCCCTGGCCTGAATTGGGCGGGGGAGGAGTGTGACGAGGAGGAGGGCGTGACCAGGCTGTGATGGAGCACGGCCGGCGGTGAATCAGCTGATCAGCGAGATAAAGGGCAGCTGGAGACGCCGGTTCGGGAGAGAGAGAGACGCACGTGGCTGTGTTGCATATGTGTCTGTTTAGGTTTGTTTTAAATTGAGTTTCTCAATTTGCCCATCTTCATACTGTTACAAACATGATGTAAAAGATATGAACAATTATTTCAAGGTCTGTGGCCTTCTCACAGTATGCCATGATGCTAGATAAAGATGGTGAAGTAATTCCAGAGATTTTATTCCAAGTCACTTGACCTGAGTAATTGCAGATCTCTTTTGAATATTTTTGGAAGATATTTGGCCCACTCACAGTCCATCCCCGGCCTCTCAAATATCTGTTGCCCCCGTAGGAAACAAAAAACATTTACGGTTTAAGATCACTAGGTGATCACTAATTATGTAATGTTTGTTGCTTGTTTCAATTATATTTTGTTCTTCTTTTTTTTTAATTAACATTTTTATTGATTCACACAGAAAACATGAGAAACAAAACATGTATACATGGAATCAACATTTAACATTTAATCCCCACCCCTTAAAACTATTTTTGGCATTGTTTTTGAGACATCCTCACTATACAACATTTTTCAAAAGTGCCTAAAACTTTTGCACAGTACTGTATATATAATAATCACACACATCTACATCTAAACCTCTCTCTTCACTACCTCTCCCCAAGAGGCTTCAAGAACCCCAACCACTTGCCCCATTTCCCAACAAACAAATCCAAATGACCCAGTCTACTAAATAACATTTCCTCATACGCCGCCACCTTCCCCATCTACGTGCACCACTCCTGAAATGGGGTGCTCCAGCCGACTTCCATCCCCTCAAAACAATCTGTCTGGCAACCATCACACTGGTCAGGACCCAATTCTTTATGTTTTATTCCCCACATCGATGACCTCCCCATTGCTCAAAACACAGAGTCTGGGGCAAAACGAAATCTAAGTGCCCAACACGTCACACACAAAACTCTGAACCTTCATCCAAAAACCCTGGATCTCAACACACCACCAAAAACTTGGCCGTGTCTCCATCCTTCGATTGGCATCGCCAGCAGGTGGGTGTGTCTTTAAGACCGAGCCTATACAATCTAGAGGGGGTCCAATAGAATCAATGTATAATCTTGAATTGCATAAGGTGCCCCCTTGCATCTCTAGATGCAGTCTTGACGTTTTTTTAAATCCTAGCCAACACTCCTTCCTCCTTTCTCCCATAATCTCTTGATAGAAGTTAAAGCTCCGTCCCCCAGACTCTGAATTAGCAGGGAGTAATACACTGATGCCTCATGACCTTTTCCAAAAGCAGTAATCACCACTCCCAGAGTATCTGCTGCTTTACAGGAGTGTATGCTACTCCCAAATATAGTACAGAGCAGGTGGCGCAGCTGTAAATACCTAAAAAACTGAGATATAGGAATCCCAAAATGTTGAACCAAAGCTTCAAAAGATCTCAACACTCCACTCTCATATAGGTAACCCCCCTCACAATCCACTCTGACAAGCAGAAAGGGGACTTATCAATACATAATTTAGGGTTCAGCCATATGCTTGAGGCAACATTTAAATAAATGTCCGAATTAAACATTCTGGACACTTTGTCCATACTCAGTGCAAATGCGAGATAACGAGGTGTAACTTAACTTCTCCGATTAGTTTGATAGAACGGCTTTGCAATGGCGAAACAGGGGCAAGAACTTCCAGTTCAATACAAAACCAGGGAGGGGCTCTCTCAGGTGGAAGTGACCAATGAGCCAAATGTCTAAGACTGAATGCATAATAATAAAACAAAATCTTGGGTAGGGCTAGCCTACCTTTGTCGATAGGCCTATGCAACTTATTAAAATGTAATCAAGGATGCTTACCATTCCAAATGAAGGAGTTCGCTATGCTATCAAATTGCTTGAAATAAGAGAGGGGGACATCTAGAGGGAGAGACTGTAGCAGGTAGTTGAATTTTAGAATACAATTCATTTTAATAACATTAACCTTCCCAATCATAGATAAATGTAATGAAGCCCACCTGCTCACATCGCTTGAAAACCTTTTTATATGGGGTCAAAATTAACTGAAACTAAATCACACAAATTTGCTGGGAATAAAATGCCCAAATACTTAATGCCCTATTTGGGCCACTGGAAGGTGCCTAGCTGGAAGGCTGTTACTGGGCAGTACGCTGTCAGAGCCAAAGCTTCGAATTTAGACCAAATGACTCTGTATCCTGAGAACTTAGAAAAGGTATTAATAATTCTGTGAAGGCAAGGCATACATCTAATGGGGTCGGAGATGAATAATAAAATATAATCTGCATAAAGCAAAAGCTTATGTGCCATACCTCCCGCCACCACCCCATGAAAATCATCCTCCTTTCTTATTGCAGCTGCTAATTGCTCCAGGGCAAGACAGAACAATAATGGGGAAAGAGGGCAACCCTGCTGGGTGCCCCTATCAAGAGTAAAATAATCAGAAATTAATCCATTTGTTTGTACCGCCGCTACCGGATGTCTATAAAGTAACTTAATCCATCCATTAAAAGTGTTCCGAACCCATATATTTCCAAAATCTTAAAAAGATAATCCCATTCTACCATATCAAATGCCTTTTCGATGTTAAGTGAGATGGCAGCGACCGGAGTCTGATCATTCGCCACTGACCACATGATATTGATGAAATGCCTAATGTTATCAGAAGAGCTGCTGCCCCGAATAAACCCCACCTGATCTATATGTATAAGAGATGTCATAATTTTACTTAATTGGTCAGCCAGGATTTTTTTACAATATTTTAACATCTAGCTGGATCAGGGAAATTGGACGATAACTCTTACACTCGCTTGGATCTTTGTCCTTTTTAAGAATCAGACTGATCCAGGCTTGTGTCATGGTTGGCGGAAGCTTCCCATTCTTAAATGATTCCATATAATCTTCTAGCAAATGTGGAGCCAGTTCTGTAGCATAAGATCTAAAAAATTCAGCAGCAAAGCCATCTGGCCTTGAAGCCTTGCCTGTAGGCATGGCCTTAATTACCTCGCCAAGCTCCTCCAAGGTTATCTCAGAATCAAAATTTTTTTTTTGCTCAGTTGTCAGTTTAGGGAGTTCTAATGGTTCCACAAAGTTTCTAATATCTTAATCAGTAGACGAAGACGTGGAACTATAGAGATCAAGATAGAATTCTTTATAAGCATTGATATCAATGGCCGAGGTAAATATTTCACCACCAGCAGATTTCACTGAGGGAATGGTAGAAAAAGACTCTCTCTGCTTTATGGGTCTAGACAAAAGTTTCCCTACTTTGTCCTCCTACTCAAAGTATGACTGTCTTGCCCTGAATAGCCAAAACTCCACCTTCCATGACAAAATAATATTTTATCTAGGAATGGTAGAAAAAGACTCTCTCGGTGCTCTTCGGTGCTTCAGCTCTGCCTCAGCACTTTTAATATTCCCTTCCAACTCCACGAGTTCTCATGCTTTGGATTTTTTGATGAATGAGGCATACTGTATGATCCAGCCCCTAAGAACCGCCTTAAGTGCCTCCCAAGCCATGCCCACAGAGGATACTGAGGACCAGTTGGTCTCCATATAGACATTGATTTCAGCCTTTAACATTTGTTAGAATTCAGGATTTTGCAAAAGGGATACATTAAAGCGGCAACTATATGATTTATTTTTCTCCGTATGTGGCAACACCTCTAAACTCACCAGGGCGTGTTCTGAGACTAAGATGTTTCCAGTGAGAGACTTAGATATATAAAAAAATCTATTCTAGAATAAATCTTATGGACTGATGAAATAAATGTATAGTCCCAACCAGATGGGTTCAAATATCTGCAAGACCAAGCTTTTTACACATCCTGTGAAGCATCAATTTTGCTCTAGGGGGCTTACACACTTTTGCTTCACTATGATCAAGGACTGAGTCCATCAAAAGATTAAAGTCTCCTCCCAATATTGTGCCAGCGGCTTCTGACATCCCTTCAAGATCTATAAAAAAGCATTCACATTCCACATGGAGAGAGATAATCCACTCATATTAACATTTGACATTTTGACATATAAGAAAAAATAGATTGTGTGTCAAAAATAAAATTATAAAGACCACATTCCACATTGGTGCAACAATCAACCCCCGAACTTTCCCCAGAACAAAACAAACAGAAAAAAGAAAAAATGTATGCATTAACCCCATGCACGACAGCACCAACCGGCGTCCAACCCTCTACACTCAAACAGTCCATGTACGCCTACGAGAGTCCTGTGACAACTTTGCCATCGGTTTGCTCAAGTCCGGTGTTTCTATACAAAAATTTGTAAAACAGAATTACAAAACAGAAGATAATCTATAACACTGTTGGGCCTCATGTATTCAGATAGAAGACAAAGGCAGGCCTAACAGTCATAAAAACATAATTCAAGCCCCCACCTTCTAAGTCGTAAATTTTACTGATAAAAATCATGCCAAAATCAAACAAAGGGAGTCCAAAACAGACTACAGATCCATGAAGCCTTGCTCACTAAAGGATCGAGCTCTCAACTCCTATTGGATGAGGCACACAACAGAACGTCCCTCAAACATGACATCATCAGGAGTTGAAATAATTCTGAAATGCATCCAGAATTCGCTTCCAGCGACTTTGTTCACCGAATATAGACGTAGTTTTTTTTGCTGCTCTCCGGTGCAACCTCGTGGCACAAGGAAGTAATGTCCGACTTGAAACTGTAGCCATACAATCTCCATCTCGCTGGACGAGTTGAGATTACTCTGTGTTCAACCAAACACTCTAACGGATCCGAAGGAGACCGCCGAGCAATTCGCATCTTCATCCGTTTGCCTACAGAAGTGAAGAGATTAAAGATTTCTCTTCCATCTTCAATCAAGTCGACATTTCTGAGTTCTCCGCCAGCCCGCCGAGAATCAACAGCTGTACCACCTGCCAACAATCAACAGCCGTACCGCCCGCCGACAGAGCGAGGAAACGGCGTCCCGTCATCACCCGAGCCTCAAGGAACCGGGTCAGAGTTAAAGGATGGAGGAAAACACATTCTACCTGTGTCCTCATGCGATACAAGTAAGAGGTTTACATCTGAGCAGAGATAGAATATTATAGCGTGTTATTCTTGTGTTTCAAGGTTTTTGCTTGTACAGTTTACGGATCGCCATGTCCGCTCATTATTAATACTCAGGGTATTAATTATCACAAATTTGTTTTGCTGTATTGTGGTCCAACCAAATTGGATTGTGCAATTTCGCCATTGCGGGTGAGACAGAAACTGAGTTCATCCAGTAAAGAGTCAAATAACGCAGGACTTTTACGAGCCCCACTCGTAAAACCGCGTCTCTGAGTGATGAACACAGCTGTTTTCACTCCCACGATCGCGAAATCAGCTTTAGGGCTGTCACTTCTCTCTCTCTCTCTCTTACTAATCACACACACACACACTGTCACACACACACACCTTATGTGTTATAGGATTATTTTGATTTCCATATCTAATCATATCACTGTTTAGTTTGTAGTTGTAAGTCGGAAGTTTATTGACTGCATTGTATTAATTATTAATTGATATTACTGCATAAATAAACTTTGTTTATATTACAAAGAGAAGTGTTTTGGTTTGTTTTGCATACACCTGTGTCATGCTGACGGGATGTCAGTGCTCGGATTCAAACCTTCATTCATTGTTTTTTTCCCGAAAATCGATATTCTTCGGATGCCGATTTTCTTAAGAAAACAATCTAATATTGAGACTGTTTTACTATTCGGTTATTAGTCCCTGATTTCAGGGTGGTGCCCCGTCAATGTTAATCCTTATTAATATTCTATTGATTTTTGATAATTGATAATTATCTTTGATGATTGAATTTGAATGATCAATAAGCTAGTATTAATTTTAATTAGTGTTTCATCGATGTTAACAATTAACGATTATCTTTGATAACTTAAGATAATCGATCAGTTTCTCGACATCCGACAATCTTGTAACCAACTCGATCGACATATCCTCCAAGTCTGCAACGACCTTCGTCAGCATTGCCGACACATTCATCAGTTCACGCCAGATTTCTTTCAGTTCACCGTCTGAATTGAGTCCGTGGCTTTCGGCCTGCCACTGCGGGGAATCAGCTTAAGCATGTAAGTGTCTTTTAATGCCTCCAGAGGCCGAGGATTTTGAATTTTTTGACATATTGTCTTCCTAGAACAGTTAAGAATCAGTGTGTATCGAATCTCACCGGTTTATGACACAAATAGTATTAAAACAAGCAAAGTGCGCAGAGCTCGCCATTCAAACGTCCGCTCCACACATGGTGTCACGTAACTCATATTTTGTTCTTCTTTATTCTGCAGCACATTCTGAAGTGCCATCTTTTGGAGCAACATCTTTCTGAGAGAGCACTTTTGAGAACTCCACTTGACCTGGATTACATGGATTTTGTGTTGCCAGCAGCTGTATCTCTTGACCGGCTCTCACTGAACCTGCCCTAGGAGTTATTTAGAAATAACTCAAAACTGTTTAAAAAAACTGATGCCCTTGTGGCCTTATACTACACAATAAAGCAATATTATAAAGCAATAAAGCAATATTATTGTGGTCAATGGTAATTATGACATTCCTATGTGATACAGAAGTGCAATGTTAAATTCAATGACATGCCATTCAACAAGATTTACTTACCAATCTGAGATATTGAAATAGAGTCATTAGCTAGAGCACTTTTTAAAAGGGAAACAACATACCTAGCAGGATCCCGCAACCCGGCCAAACATGCATGAAAAGAGAAACCATTATTAGGCCCAACATAGAAAACTAAGTGGCAAGTGCACAGCATGTACAGTATATGGTATAAAAATGGTGAGAAATTAATAGTACAAATTGGCTAATTGATATACAGTATATGCCCAAGACAAACATGATTCAAGATACTACAGTACATGTAACATGGGCAAGGAGAAGGCGGGAACCAGCTGAACAGTCAACATAAAGGTTTAATGATATAAATGAACTTAAAACAACGTAAAACATAAGACAAACACAGACACACATGCAGCGCGGCCGTGTGCGTCTCTCTCTCCCTCGAACTGGCGCCTCCGACTTGTCTTTATCCCCCTCCCGGCTGATTATCCTGATCCAGGGCTGGCCGTGTATCCTCACGGCCTGGCCCTGCCCTCTTCCTTGTCACAAAGGTGTTTTATGACAGGATCAAGCAGATGACCATACAAAACGAATAATGTTAAACTAAAATGTTGAATAACCAGCAGTCTGGTCTCTGCACACACCTCCCCTGTTTATCAGCCATCCTGCTGAATCGACTGTCTCGATTTGCCACTTAATGGAGTCTTATTACTGGAGTACTACAATTTATAGCAGATAAATTGTTCTATGTAGTTCTACCTAACATCACAAGAATGCAGCAGCTAGCTAGTAAACTGGTAGTAAATTTACTGTTTTTAAAGTGTCTGGCAAAGTTAAACATTGTATAGTATGAAATCAGCCCTATTAAATGAAAAACAATTGCAACAAATAAAGTAATAATGACTCACATGCAGAGGGTCCCTTGGTGAAGCCATGTCTCTCATGAAGAACAGGTGACAACTAACTTACGGGAAAGGTGAATAACCAATAATATTTCAGGTTACACACAAAACTAAAAGCCCGCCCCACGAATGACAAAATTAAAGATGTTCACGTCAGCAAAGGCAGAAGAATGATCTTGCTTGTGCGGGAGAGCTTTCCTAGCGCACGAGAAGTTGTATTGCATGTATAGGAACTACCACGCAAGAGTGTCAATTATGCATGCAAGGATTTAAAATGCTACCTGTTTCCTCGAGTGGCTTCAATCTATCGTGCGTGTGAGCGTCAAAAATGAGCACAGATTATTGCCATTGATTTGCCGTCATAGTGGGCTGGTTGTCACGGTCCTGTCACTCCTGTCAGTCTGGGTTTTGGTCTGACAGGACCGTGGCATCATTGTCCCATGTCTGTCTTGTGTTTCGTTGTCTGTCTTTGTGAGCGCGCAGTTTCGGTTGTATTCCCTACTGTGCGCTCTTTGGTCTCTCTCGATATTTTAACATCTAGCTGGATCAGGGAAATTGGACGATAACTCTTACACTCTCTTGGATCTTTGTCCTTTTTAAGAATCAGACTGATCCAGGCTTGTGTCATGGTTGGCGGATGCTTCCCATTCTTTAATGATTCCATATAATCTTCTAGCAAATGTGGAGCCAGTTCTGTAGCATAAGATCTAAAAAATTCAGCAGCAAAGCCATCTGGCCTCTCTCTCTCTTTCATATCGGGAGCATGGTATCTGGATCTTGACTTCCTGTCTGGTTCGTTTTTGGTCTGTGTCGGGATCCGGACACTCGTGCTCCATGTCTGTCTGTTATTGATGTGGGTGCATCATGCTTATGTCATCTTGGCAGCTTGCACTCGCGTCAATAGTTTGTCTCTCATGAACACTGTTGTGCCTCGTGTTGCGCTCGCGTTGTGCACCCGGGTCGCGAGCTGTCTTCATGTCGTGCTGAGGTTCAGCCACGGTCTAAGGTGTCAGTTGTGTGTGTGTGGCCGAACTCTCGCACAGGTGTCCTGTCTTGTTTTTGTCACCTGTTTTGTGCTTACCGTGGCATTTGCCTCACGATGTACGCTCAAGTTTAGTTAAGTGTGATAATGTGTGGCATCACTTTGTTTGGCATTGCTACGCATTCTCTCGTCTTGTTTGTCGGTTGGCATAGGTGTATATAGCCTCATTGTCTTGACGATGTGCTCTCATGCCATTTGGGTGTTTTGTTGTCTTGTGAGAGCATGTGGCTTTGTTTTGTTTCTGTATCGCCACGTGTCTCTCTGTCTTACGTCATAACCCGTCTCCTTGTTTGCTTATTATTAGTTCATTTGCCTCACCTGTCCCCTGTTAACCCATTTGATTTCTCTCCCTATTTTAGTCTCCTCGTGTTTGCTGTCCAGTACCAGTTCATCTTGTTTCTAATCCTGTGTGTTCAGTCTTCCCTGTCAATCCTCTTTCCCCCACCTTGTTCCTGTTTTGGTCCGGTTTCCCTCTGCCTCAGCCTGGATTACCCTTTTTCCCCTTCGGAGTAGTTTATGTTTGTTTTTCCCCCCTGTGGGAGTTTTGGTTTGTGTTTTTGCCCTTTGTTATTAAAAAAATTCCATTTTATTTTTCAACTCTGCGTTTGGGTCCTGCCTTCTGCATTCTCGTGACACTGGTGCTGCTCTGCGCTAGCTAAAGTACACAGCGAGACAGTCTCGGAATCTTAAACACCCGCCTCTCCATCTCCAGCTAGCACTTTAGATTTTTTTATCGAGACACCCTTGTTCTCGCCACCTTATGCTCCAATATTGGAGAGTAATGATGGGATAGATTAATAAATGCAGAGGGAGAGTTGGAAGACACACTCAGTGTGTCTTAGTATCTGTCAAAGCATCCGCTAAACATGACTGTGATAAGCTACTGTGTGTGTGTGTGTGAAGCAGGGTTGTAAAGAGCTATCTGCTGAAGGAGATCAGCTCACCCACATATACCTCTAACCCAAAAAGTGCCCCTCGCATACACATACACACAGGATCCTCTTACATCTACCTGTGACTGCACCAACATGACCTTTTGATGCAATAGTCACACTCACCCACACCTTTCATCTAACTGCAACACTCTCATTCTGTTCATTCTCTTCTGTGTCCTACCTCATCTCAGGAGACTGACAATGCGCTCGGTCCATTTGATCTGTCCTTTTCAGCAGGTTACTGCAAATCCTGTCAAGCGAGGTTTTCTGCTGTAATCCTGCACCAGCAGCTCTCTGTCCTCTCCATCTGTCAGAGCATCTCTGCTTCAGACTGATTATAGAAATACTCTCTGATAATATGTATTCATTCTTTACTGTTAGGCGTGAAACTTGCATTTATGGAAGTATGTGAACGCAAACGTTTCTAGATACTGTAAGTAAGCTCGATTTCACATATGTTAGAATGCAATTCAAAACACCACAAAAGCATTGCACTCTCAATGTTGCCACAAGGGGCGCTAAAGTATGGGATAAATATAGTTTCAAAATTATTCACAAATGCGTAAACACTCATCCATCAATTCGATAAATGTCATGCATCTTACTATCCACACACAACTGCCTTTCAACTTGTGTCTGTGCAATTTCAAATTAAATGAATGTGCAGCGATTTGTACAAACAGAGACATATTTGTGAATACAAATGTTCCCTTTTGTTTAAATGTAACACAATTTGCATGTCTAACCAAAGGAAGATGTTCCAAATTAAACACAAAATGACCTTGTGAAGCATTGAACGTGCATTTGTGGATCAAGTGACGCATGCATTCATTGACATGTTTTTGTGTCCATTCTGCTTTATTCATTTGAATTTTGAGACTTAGCTGTTTTTACCATGGCCAACACACACACAAACAACTACCAATGAATAAGTCAAATTCATCCATAAGTGTGGGTACATCTACCCACCAATTTGGGAGAAATTCACAAATGTGTGTTTTTAGCCTTATACAAATGTTTTTTTACTTGTGTCTGTGTAATTTATTATTAAATGAATGTGCACCTATTTGTACAAATAGAGACATATTTGTGAATATAAGTGTTCCCTTTTGTACAAATAAATCAGTTTTTCTATGCAACCAAATGAAGACGTTCCAAATTAAACACAAAATGACCTTGTGAAGCATTGAATGTGCATTTGTGGATCAAGTGACGTGTGCATTCACTGACATCCACTGTCTATTCTGTTTTATTTATTTGAATTTTGAGACTTCCTTTCCGCTGGTTTTGCCTTGCACGATCCACATGTAACTTTGTGTAATAAAAGCAGCTACCACTAGACGGTAGTCTCATTTTACAGAAGTACCACCAGGCGGGATGTGGTTTAATCACAAGATCAAACGACTATTCGACAACGCATATTTTTGTCGACTATTTTTTATTGTCGATGTTGTCAATAACGTTGACTAATTGTTTCAGCCCTAACTGTGATATACAGCTCTGGAAAAAAATTAAGAGACCACTGCAAAAGTTTATCTGGATTTACTATTTATACATATCTGTTTGAGTAAAATGAACATTCTTGTTTTATTCTATAAAGTACTGACATTTCTCCCAAATTCCAAATAAAAATATTGTCATTTAGAGCATTTATTTGCAGAAAATGACAACTGGTCAAAATAACAAAAAAGATGCATTGTTTTCAGACCTTGAATAATGCAAAGAAAACAAGTTCATATTCATTTTTAAACAACACAATACTAATGTTTTAACTTAGGAAGATTTCAGAAATCAATATTTGGTGGAATAACCCTGATTTTCAATCACAGCTTTCATGTGTCTTGGCATGCTCTCTACCAGTCTTTCACATTGCTGTCGGGCGACTTTATGCCACTCCTGCCGCAAATATTCAAGCAGCTCGTCTTTGTTTGATGGCTTGTGACCATCCATCTTCCTCTTGATCACATTCCAAAGGTTTTCAATGGGGTTCAGGTCTTGAGATTGGGCTGGCCATGACAGGGCCTTGGTCTGGTGGTCCTCCATCCACACCTTGATTGACCTGGCTGTGTGGCATGGAGCATTGTCCTGCTGGAAAAACCAATCCACAGAGTTGGGGAACATTGTCAGAGCAGAAGGAAACAAGTTTTCTTCCAGGATAACATTGTACGTGGCTTGTAATGTTGAGAAATGTTGTAAGTACTTTATAGAATAAAACAAAAATGTTAATTTTACTCAAACACATACTTATAAATAGTAAATCCAGAGAAACTGATAATTTTGCTGTGGTCTCTTAATTTCTTCCATAGCTGTATACCATTACTGTGAGATAGAATTTTGGTTATATCACCCACCCCTACCCAAATACCTGGCACTGTTGCATACTGTCTCACAGTCAGAAGCTGTTACTTCTTGGGCTCATATAACACAATAAAATTATCCAAACCTTACTGCATTGTTTTTAATTTTTTATTGAGAGAAATAAAAAGCATTAATGCATAAGAACAGCAGCACAGCTAGAAGAGCCTTTAAAAAACATGAATCATAACAACAGACATACAATAAATACCATTATATTAAGGTTTGTTCAAGATCTGCTGCTGTAAGAATTGTTTTTATATTTTTTCCCATGTTATGTAAATGTATTTAATGAAAACTATTTTTCCAATAAGGCTATACAAATTAATTTCAAAAGCATTCTTTAACACTTTTGTGTTGTTATGGCAGACTGGCTCAGTGTTATTCATTAGAAATACAAATTATATATTAACCTTGTAAACAGTGTGTATTACATTTATTCACTCAGGAGGTATATGGCTGAGTTACAGGAGGACCAAAGACTGGAGAAATTGTGGTCTCTGCATCACAAAAAGATGGACACATCTGCAGGGCTTTTGTGCAACTGGTAAGACATAAGGCTTCATGGCAACAATCTTGTTCCCCTTCTGTCACTCAGATCTTTGAGAAAAGGCCAATGAGAATTGGCGAGTGGAATTTGCATGCCACTCCCCCGGACATACGGATATAAAAGGGAGCTGGAATGCAGGATTCATTCAGATTTTTTCTTCGGAGCCGAGCGGTTATACTATCAGTGGCTGAATACTATTGCTGTTCCATTCACCTCTTAAGAAGCTTATGCTGTTGGATTTACGGCACATTTCCAGCGGCTTTCTCTCCTTCTGCATGACGAGTGCAGATTTCGCCCCTGGGCGCTTCGTCAGCGCTAAAAGAGTGTATATTCCTGCTATAGAGTATATTTTCTCTATTAGAGCACACACATTGACGTTGAACGTCTTTTTAAAGACACGTCTTTTTAAAGATGCCTTTCCGTCTTTATGTGATTCCTGGATGCGGTCGTTATCTCTCCGCCTCTGACAGCCACGGGCGCTGCCTCACATGTCTGGCAGAGATCACACTGAGGCAGCCTTTGTGAATGGTTCATGTTCTCATTGCAAGGATATGACCATGGCAACATTGCGATCGCGGCTTTCCTTCTTCCAAGGGAAAGCCACTCTAGCCGCCCCCCGCGCTGTGCCTTCTACCCACGGGTGTGAGGCCGGCCCGGTTGGCGCTGGAGGTGATTTGGGGAGTTCAATGGGCACGGTCTCGCCGGGTAATTCCCCGCATCCGGTTCTGAAATGAGACCAGCCCACCTCATGGCCGGCTTGACGTCTCTTTCAGGGCCCGCGAGCAGGATGAGTCTTCGATTGCTGCATCGGAGAGCACACTAGCGATGTCGGATGCCGAGGACTCAAATGGGCGGCCACCTTCGGGTCTGCCCGCCCAGTCTGAGGCCAACGCAGAGCTGACCGCCATGCTTGCCTGGGCCGCCGTGAGTATCGGGTTGGACTGGAACCCTCCAGCCTCCCCTGATGATTGGTTCCTTTCTTCCCTGAGGTGCATGACGAACTCACAAGGTCATGGAGGGTGCATCCGCTCTCACTACCCTCGACAGCGGGGCAGTCCACGGGTACATGGAGGTCCCTCAGGTGGATCAGGTGGTTGCGACGCACCCGTGCCCGCAAAATGCCACTACCTGGCGGGATCGTCCGGCACTCCCCTCCAGAGCCTGTAGGACTACGTTGTCTCTGGCAGCCAAAGCCTACAGTGCCACTGGACAGGCCGCCTCCACCCTGCATGCCCTGGCCCTCCTGCAGGTACACCAGGCCAAGGCACTAGAAGAACTGCACGTGGGTAGTCCTGATCCCGATGTGCTGCAGGAGCTGAGTTCGGCGACCAACCTCGCACTCCGGGCGACGAAGGTCATGGCGCAAGCACTTAGGCAGGCGATGTCCACCTTGGTGGTCCAGGAGCACCACTTGTGGCTGAATATGGTCGAGATGAGGGACGCAGACAAAGCATGCTTTCTCAACGTGCCCATTTCCCAGATTGGACTTTTCGGCGACACCGTTGAGGACTTCACCCAGCAGTTCTCGCCGGTGAAGAAGCAGACGGAGACCATCCAGCACATCTTGCCTTGGTGCGGCTCAAGATCCCGCACCCCATCTGCGCGCCGAGGGCGTCCCCCTGTGGCGGCGAAAGCCCAGGCGGCTCCGCCTCAGCCAGAGCCTAGCTCTCGGCCCCAGCGTAGAGCCCCCCGCAGGAAGCTGGGATAGGTGCTCCACATGTGCTGATTATTCCGGTAACCCCTGTGATGTATATTCCACGGTACGGTCTCCCTGTCAGCGGACCTGCGTCTCCCTTGGGCAGAGCTCTCCCCTGGTTGCTGTGTTTGTAGAGTCCCCCCCCCCCCTTTATCGTGGCGGGACCTACCACCGCGCCTCTTCCATGTGTGACTGCTGAGCCCATGTATCATATTGCCACATGCTGACCTCCCCTTTTGGGCAGGATGTGGTCTCCGCGGGGTCTTTTCCCCCTGAAAGAATAGGAAAGGAAAAGAATACCTTCCCCGATGCGTATGATAGCGTTAGATGGCCCCAGCTGAATCTAATACTCTGTGGAGAGAAAACATAGAGAGAAAAGGCCGCGGCTGGCGCGGACTGCTCCCATGCTAGTTATGTCGCTTCCCTCCTTCAGGGATGTGGGGAACTACATGACATCTTTTGGGGCATTGGGGGAGGTTACGTGCAGTCTGATGCACCTGCTATTACGCACGCAGGAGCTTGCTTGCACCTGCATCAGAAGTTCACTTAATACGGTTCAGCAGCAGTGGCGTTTTTCCATAGGGACCCCTATTGTCACTACATTGACACAACGTCGAGTGAGTGAAGAAGTGAGTGAGAAGGGGAACATCTCGGTTACTGTCGTAACCTCCATTCCCTGATGGAGGGAGCGATACGTTGTGTCCCTCTTGCCACAATGCTGTACTAGCCGCCGAAATGGCCGGGACTGTGTCTCAGCTCCTCAGCACAAACCTAAATGAATCCTGCATTCCAGCTCCCTTTTATACCCGTATGTCCGGGGGAGTGGCATGCAAATTCCACTCGCCAATTCTCATTGGCCTTTTCTCAAAGATCTGAGGTGATCAGGGCTCTCAAGAGTGACCCCTAGTGTTACTACATCGACACAACGTCTTGTTCCCTCCAGCAAGGAACGGAGGTTACGATAGTAACCGTGACATTTCTTTCTATTATTCTTTATACAGGAATTATCTCGTTTTTTATGTACTTATTATTTTAATCTGTCCAGATTGTTCTTGCCCTGACTAGAGGTACCAGTCCCAGACAACTGACACTACACCATGCAGTAGCAATGAGGAAGAGTAATCTCAAGTAAAGTGCCAAGTGTGATGTTCTATTCCATTGTTTGTGTGTGTACATAAAATGTGTAGTTTAAGGACATTGTTTCAACCGAGAAAAAAAAAGAAAAAGAAAAAGAAAAAAAGAAATATTTCATTTTGTTTGACTTGACAAAGACTAATTCATGGTCAAAACATTGTCTTTAAACTTAAAGGTTAGCATTGTGCAAGCATTTTCTCCCATTTTTCTATGGATATTAAGTTGCAGATGTGCACCTGCATTTATTAGCTATGAGTTTCACATATTATATGTGTGAATATAAATTCAAAACCTCTTCAGCCACCAGGCTTGCATTTGAGTCATTTTTCTTAAAACCTTACTAAATTCAAATGACTTGGTAAAACTCTGAATGAAAAATTGACAAATTTAAAGGGATAGTTCACCCAAATATGAAAACTATCATCATTTACTCACGTCCCAAGAAAGGAAATGTTAGGCAGTATGTATAGGAACTGACAGCCTCAGTTCCCATTCACTTTCAATACATGGGAATAAAAGCAATGTCAGCATTTACAGCTTGTGTTCTACAGGGGAAAAAATAGAACATTTGGGTTTGAAACAACATGAGGGTGAGAAATTAACATTTTTAGGGTGATGATAATTAAAAAGTTTGGGTGAACAGTTATGTGCAGCCAAAAGAAGACAATATTAATTATTTAGGTATATGTTTATTGCACTTTCATTTGAATACATGGAAATATTACTTAAGTCTGATTTCACATCAGAGAACAATAAAGGAGCATATTATAAATTTTAAAATGCATCCTGCATTGGAGCTGGAACCACTGAGTTTGGGAGCAGGTGAGTCAGTACTTGAAGTTGACGGGCAAAGCACTGGGAAAATCTGAAAAGATAGCAATGAATCAATGATCATTGTCTGAATCTGAAATAGTATTACATAGAATTCATATTTATTGCCCTATTGGGGTAAATATACATTTACATATCATCCAATTCTTACAACAGCAGATCTTGAAAAAACATTAATATAAAGCTATTTATGGTATGTCTGTTGTCATGATTCTTGTTTTGAAAAGGCACTTCTAGCTGTGCTGCAGTTCTTCTGCATTAATTTTAATTAATGCTTTTTATTTCTCTCAATAAAGAAATTCAAAACAATGCAGTAAGGTTTGGATAATCTTATTGTGCTATATGAGATCAAGAAGTAACAGCTTCTGACTTTGAGACAGGATGCAGCAGTGCCAGGTGTTTGGGTAGGGGTGGGTAATATGACCAAAATTCTACACTGTTAACTCTTACTGTAATTTATAGGGTAAATAACTGTAAAATGACCAGTAAATGACCATAATATAATCATACAGTATTTAACTAATATGCATTGCATCATGGGTAATTTCTGTGACGTCACTCATTAATAACAGTAAATAACTTTTTATCGAATTAATACAGTAACAAACTGTAACTAAATACAGCAAATTACTGTAGATGTATATCAGCGGATTCCCAAAACGTCTTTCCCTCAACGGGGCGTACTTTTGAATGATGGGTTATCCCCTGCTGTGGTGGAGAGCTCCATCAAATAGGAAGCTTTATACGTTCAAGTGGCGTATTTTATGCTTCATGGTGTACAGCGCAGGGTGAAGATCCAGTTTGCCCAAGGTTGTTTCTACATAATTTGGCTCACAGACTATTCATTTTCAGGCTTTCTATCCTTCCCCATTTGAGCCGGAGGAGCATGAAAGATTGCATATGCTTTGCCTAGTTTGGGCACTGTGAGTTAATGGTGACCGTACTAGCCAGTGGCGTAAGTCAGAGCAGTTGTTTGTGTGCTTTGATGGCTGCAACAGGGGTGTTTCGGTGTACAAGCAAAGACGGTCTCATTGGCTAGTTGATGCAATTTCAAGTGCTTACAAAGCGCATGGTTTACCTTTGCCTTCGGGTATTCAAGTTCATTCTACGAGGAGCATGGCATCCTCATGGGCTTTGGCTAGAGGTGTGTCCTTGGAGGACATATGTATGGCGGCAGGATGGTCCTCTTCGCATACATTTGTTAGATTTTATAATCTGGACGAGGGTTTAACTCCTGCTTCCCAGGTTCTTTCTGTTGGAACAGTAATAAACTCATAATTCCCTCTGTTTTATTCAGACACTTTAGCTCACTTGTGTGCCGCTATATGCTTGCCACACGGGTGTAGACAGTTGGCAGCTACTGTTCGCATGGCTTGAATGTATATTGTTCCCAGTGCGATTGCACAGCTCGAGTTCCTATGAAAGAGAACGTCTCGGTTACGTGAAGCGTAACCCTGGTTCCCTGAGTGGGAACGAGATGCTGTGTAAGTTGGCCATACTCTCTAGCAGCTGCATAGGCACATGCCTTCATGCAGAAAATCTGACTCAAAGGCGCGAAGCGAGCGCCTTTATGGAGCCCATGACGTAGCTCCCTAGGGGCGTTGCTTAAGCGGCATCAGCCAATAAATCGGTGTGATTATATAAGGGCTTCATACCACGTGACACTCAGGGCGTGTCCCAATGCGATTAAGCACCATCTCATTCCCACTCAGGGAAACAGGGTTATGCGTCACGTAACTGAGATGTTTTTTGTTTATCATATCGCAGTTCAAATCGCAATCGCAATATTTTTCAAAATAATCCCTATTTGACTTTTTGTCCAAATGGTGCAGTCCTAGTAAGCAAGCTTGATTTCATGTTTCTTTGCATTTCAAAATGTGTCAGAAAGCAATTCATGACACAAGAATGTGTTGAATTTTCAGTGTTGCCACAAGGGGCGCTGTAGTGGGCATTAGTATAAACTAGCATCTTTTTCTACAGTCAGTTTTCAACTATTCAACTATTGTCATGGGCATGCATCAGTTTGAAGAAATTCTTGTTGAGCATCTTAAAGTTAAACTGTCCTCATGTTTATACATAGGTATCTGAATAATAAACCCTTGAATTTTTTTTTCAGTAACACCACAGCAATGAACGTATCATTGGTATGCGCATCTGGACTGTGCGCTTGCAATGCGTTGGCCAAGTGTCTGCGTTTGTGTACTTGCATAGAGTATGTTTCAAGTGTAAATGCCATGGAGAGTTCTCCATCTCCCCTTTCAGAGGAGCATCTCTAGCTTTTAGTCAGGACCCAGGAGACACTGAACAGACATGGATACCTCAGAACCAGCCCATAAACATCTCAGTGGTAAAAGAACCAAGGTCAAGAAATGGGTTTATCCACCCTGTCAGTCTGTAATAAGAAAGGAGGAGAGCGAATCAGGGCTGGTTGGATATTTATGGAGTCTATGAAAAGCATCTCATTTTATTAAGTTACAGTTGAAGTCAGCCAAATACATTTAAACTCAGTTATTCACAATTCCTGACATTTAATCGTAGAAAACATTCCCTGTCTTAGGTCAGTTTGGATCACTACTTTATTTTAAGAATGTGAAATGTCAGAATAATAGTTGAGAGAATTATTTATTTCAGTTTTTATTTCTTTCATCACATTCCCAGTGGGTCAGAAGTTTACATAAATTTGTTAGTATTTGGTTGCATTGCCTTTAAATTGTTTAACTTGGGTCAAACGTTTTGGGTAGCCTTCCACAAGTTTCTCGCAATAAGTTGCTGGAATTTTGGCCCATTCCTCCAGACAGAACTGGTGTAACTAAGTCAGGTTTGTAGGCCTCCTTGCTCGAGGCCTCCTAGGCCTGATTGCCACTCCAATACCAAAGCCATTTGGTATTAAGCCATTTTGCCACAACTTTGGAGGTATGCTTGGGGTCACTGTCCATTTGGGAGACCCATTTGCGACCAAGCTTTAACTTCATGGCTGATGACTTTACATGTTGCTTCAATATATCCATATAATTTTCCTTCCTCATGATGCCATCTATTTTGTGAAGTGTGAAAGTGGTTAAAAAATGAGTTTTAATGACTTCAACCTAAGTGTATGTAAACTTCTGACTTCAAATGTACATGTAACCCTGGTGTATATAACTGAGAATTAGTAAGACCTAGAGAACAAAGAAATCCATAATGTCAAGGTGATATATGATATAATGTCAAGAAATTACACTGAATAAAAATAAATAAATAAATAAATAAATAAAAAAAGCTGTGTTAAAAGAATATTAGGCAATTCACTACTGTGCTTCGACTTTTCACTACTGTGCTGACATTTGACTACATTTTGACTGGATTAAAGTCTGGAGCAAATTGTGGCTTACTATGGCTCACTCACTAAAACAGGAAGTTTGACCAGCATGTAAAGTGACTAACCACAGAGAGATTTACCTGTCCCATGTGACGTTTAGGGACAGGTAAATCTGAAACCAATGCTACCACGATAATATACTTTTAAACTGGCTACCAACTGCTTAAACACTACTGAAGGATTAATTAATTCTCAAAATCATTCATTGCAGCTGCATGGTAGCTTGTAAACAAAACATTGCTTCCTGGCAGACTTATATTTTGGATTTCATCAGCTTTTGACATTTTAGTGTACAATATGCATCAGATGGTAAACAAAGGTCCATCCTTCCTGCAGTTCAGGTGTTTCATGTGACTGAATATGGTTTAATTTCACAATTGTGTTAGGAAGCATCCTTTCATGCATTTCCAAGGAAACGCTTATACACCACCAAGACCAATCCAAACAGATCCAAGACAGTGTTAAAAAATACCAGTAAGGGAAACCATTTAAGAAACTTTCTAAGAATATACCTTCAATGTAAAAAATTAATAAAAAATAGGTAAAGTTTAGTACAGAAAAGTCCCAGGGGAAAACATGCTACAGTCCTCAAGAGTAGTGGGACTTCAAGGGTGATTTATTTTCCCACAGGACAGTTCCTTGAAGCATACAGCAAAAGACACAGATCAAGCCAAAAACAGTGATGTCCTGGAGTGACATAGTTATTTCAATTAATGTGTAAAATTATTTGAAAATTAGAACAGTTCACAAAACAGTTCACAAACAGTTCCTACCTAAATGAATTAACTTTAGAAATCAGTCTTTTGGTGATAGACACTTCAAATGAGTATACTAAGACTGTGGGGGGAATTCACTAAGAATGAATTGCACCTGGTAGAAGTGCCGGTTATTTGCACATGCTGTCTGTGCTGGTTTAGCACCAAGTTCAATTAAGGAATTATGCAGATCAGGCAACGGCGCACACCTACCCGTTGCTGAATGCAATTCTGATGTTGCAGGCCGATTCTGTGTGCTATATAGCCAAGGATGCAGCAGCCCACCGTTATCTGAAAACTTTGGCAGGACTGAACAGCATCACTGCACTACTGTGATCCAGACACCTGAATCATCTCTTAAACATGCCAAAAGTACACCGCACATTTGGATATATGCCAGGTTAAAACGCTGTTCTCCATAATTTAATGATTATTTGATGAATTATTGTTAATATGATCGACAGAATATGTACACAAACATCAATTTTTAAATTAAAGTTCATTTTACTGCCTGCTTTCATCTGTAATAGCCTGCATTTGAGTTGTGTTTTATATATGATTCCTTTATATATTTATGCAATAACTTGTACCTCTAAATTCAAGGTGTGCGTATAGTCAATTGTGTTTTTAAAAGAACAATTTCAGCAAGGCATTTAATTTAAATCTAACTTGTAAGCAGGCTATAAACCTATGCTCTTATTAAATAGTTCAACATAATACATCTACATAAGAAACGGGATTCGCCTTTATTGTTCCTCTTGATTGACTTTCACACATATGACACTGTGGTGCAGGAGATGAACTGTAGTTAGCTCGAAGAGTCTGAAGTTTGATGATGGCACAAATGCAAATTTCAGATTTATTTTTTTAATGTTCATCCAAATAAAAAATTTCCAAACAGAATAGACATTCAGACCCTGATGAAGGAATTCATCTAATCTACCCCAGAGCGCAAGCCTACCTTCAGTGTACTGTAAGGTAGGCTCAAAAGTTTTTTTTTTTTGGCTCCTTCCTATTGCAGCGCAGGGTTGCTTATTTTATTTGGCAGTGTAAAACAGCCCACTAGTCGTTTTTAAATAGCGCAATTTGTGTTAACCTGACTTTTCGTGTTAAAGTGGACCATAATGTTACATGTGCTAGCTGTCTCACTTTTTTCTGTCAAAAATTGTATATGTAATAAGCAGGGATGTGAATCGATTAAAAAATTGTAACTAATTAATTACTAATTAATTAATTGTGATTAATCACAGTGAAATTATGGTACATGATACATTACAACAAACATTTAAAAAATCATCATAAATATATACTTAATACGCTGTCTCAAAGAACGTGCAATAAATTGGTTAGTTATCATTTATTTAAAGTATTTAAATGTACATGTAAAAATATACGTTTTTTTTTTTTTTTAATTAGACACGTTTTTAAAGGTATCAATCTTTGATACAAGCATATGTATACATGCCACATGTTTTAAACATGTTTTCCAGTGGACATTTTTAAATAATAGGATCAAATCGGCAGATTCAATTAATATCAAACTTTATTGGCAAGAGAAACTTAAGTGTACATTGCCAATGCATTATTAGACACTATAGTGTACATACGGATATAAAACATAATGAATGCTGAAGTTTAATTTGCTGAAGTTTAAAATCTCAAAACTATTATTTTCTCTGGCTGCCGTTCAGTCTCTACAAGTATACCTAGCAGTAGCTTGCTGAATGGCCACGTCCTTCTTCTCAGACTCTATCGCACACACGCTGGGACTCTCTCGGGCGGTTTTGCTTTTGAAACAGTTTCAGATGAAAGTCAGTGAGCGTTTTCGCTGGATGCAAAGAGATACGGCAGCTTGCCTGTATCACTCGGCCACTTGCGGATAAAGTCTTCATTCTCCATACAGTAAATCCGCTCCCGTGTTTATTATGCCCGGGACATGCTTCACGCGCAATAAATAAGTGTACATTGCTCCACACAATCAGTTTCTGTGCGAGGATGTGCAGTTGAGTCGAGGGTGTACCTCCTGAAAATGTTTATATGCCAATGTTAGCCACAGAAAGTGGAAATACATTGGTAGTTTCGCCCATTGTACAAAAAGTGCCTAGGTTTGTTTCTGACAGGCAGCAGACTCCCTAACCCCACCCCAATCAGAGCCTGTAAGGCTGAGTAGCCTGCTAGGAACAACTCAGGACAACTACCTCCTATCACGTGAAGTTTCAGGAAGTAAAAAAATAAATTATAAATAAATTATAAATAAAAATAAATTAATGGCTAAATTTTCCAGCACTAGTAATAAATGGTCAAATATACTAGTGTACTAACCAATATATTTGTTCTGCTTTGTGGAGTTTTGACGTGTTTTATAGAGACCCTATGATTTCTTTATCATATTTATGATGTGGTGAATAAGACCCCCCCACCCAAAAGACATTTCAGTACCCCCCCCCCCCCCACCCCAAAACATCTTCCCATGCCCCTGTGTATGTATGTGTTTGTACATCTATGCAGTATGTACAAGTATAGAAAGTGAGCCAAAGGGAGAGCAAGGTGCACAGTGCACAGTGTAGCTTACATGAGTTGTGTACCTTGAAAATTTTATGCAAGAAAATTATATGGGAAGATAGCAAACGAGCAGGTATTAAAAATGCATCTCTAATTCTAGGATGAGGCAACTTGTGGAATGAGTTTTCTGATGGATGACACTATTTACTCCAGTTACTATATCTGAGTCAAAGATGAGCAAACAGTAGAAGAGGAAAAACTTTTAGCCGTGTCCACATACATTAACTTCCAAAGCATCACCACACCATCAGAAAAGCCGAAAGATGAATATGTAGCATGGTGCATATGCTCCAACATCTTGCACATTGGCACTTATATGCAGTTGACCTGAGTTTGGTTCCAGCTTGGGGCGTTTCCATTCCCAGCCCATCCATCTTCTCCCTATTATTTCCACTTCATTTTTTACTTCTGCTCAATCCTATAGAATTAAAGGCAAAAATATAATTAAATAATATTTAAAAGCCATAACAAATCGTCCTGGTTACTTGCGTAACCTACGTTCCCTGATGGGACGAGACGTTGTGTCGATGTAGTGACACTAGGGGTCACTCTTGGGAGCCCGAAACACCTCTGGTCTTTGATAAAAGGCCAATAAAAATTGGCGAGTGGTATTTGCATGCCACTCCCCCGGACATATGGATATAAAAGGAGCTGGTATGCAACCACTCATTCAGGTTTTATGCTGAGGAGCCGAGACAAGGTCCGGCCATTTCAGCGGGTAGTTCAGCATTGTGGCAGGAGGGACACAATGTCTCGTTCCCTCCATCAGGGAACGGAGGTTACGCAAGTAACCAGGACGTTCCCTATCTGTCACTCACTCGACATTGTGTCGATGTAGTGACACTAGGGGTCCCTATACAAAACGCCGCAACTGGCTGAAATGTGTTACATGAACTGGCGGTGTGTGAAGGGCACACCACTGTGTGCCTCATAGCCAGTGCACCAGGCCGACACGTAACCTCCCCCAACATAGTTATGAGTGTCAAACGGACCTTTGCGGACAAGTCGACTACCCAAAAGATGGAGACAGGCTAACCCAGTCGTGGCCTCTTTTCCCCTTCTTTTTTTCCACTCCCTAAAAAAGAAGGGGGATTATCTGACTGGGCCGCCAGGTCTAGTCGGGGGGTGTCCCTCCCAATGAGAGGACACCGCGGAGACCACACCTCGCCCAAAGAGAGGAGGGGATATTTAAGTGGAAAATACGTAACATGGTCTTGCCGCCCATGTGGAGAGTCCCATGGTAGATCCTACCCAATGGGGGAGGAGTTGCTACAAACATGGAGACTGTGGCAGAGAGGGCTCTGCCCAAGGAAGACGCAGTTTGCCAACAGGGAAACGAATTAGCGGAAGATATACATCGCATGGGGTTACATTACAGGGAACTGCCACATGCGGAGCACCTACCCCAGAACAGGGCTCTTAGTTAGCACGTGTACTGGGCCAGCAGTGAGTCTCTCCGAAGACTCGACTGCCACAGGGCTCGGAGGAAGTCAACCAGGGAACATAGTTTGTGAACCCTACTGGGAATTAATGGCGCACGTCTTCAGCTCAGAGAAGGTGAAAGGCGCTATGTGCAAGCAATACACCTGGCCGGCTATCCCAGGCTTATCCACTTGTATTGCGTGCCACTACCTGGGACGAAACCGGTTCCACCCGGAGGTTGTAGAACCTTGCAAAGGTGTTGGGTGTTGCCCAGCCTGCTGCTCTGCAAATGTCTGTTAGAAAGGCACCCATGGCCAGGGCCCAGGAGGCCACTAAACCCCTGGTAGAATGGGCTCGTAGCCCTACCAGGGGCGGCACGTCCTGGGCATGATATGCCATAGTTATGGGGTCAATGAGCCAGTGGGCGATCCTCTGCTTGGAGACAGCGCTTCATTTCCGCTGTGCACCAAAGGAGACAAAGAGCTGCTCAGAGATCCTAAAGCTCTGCGTGTGATCCAAATAGATGCGTAAAGCATGTACCGGACACAGCAACGACAGGGCTGGGTCTACCTCCTCCTGGGGCAGTGCTCGCAGGTTCACCACCGTCGGGAAGAACACCACTTAGCGAACAGACACCACTTAAAGGCATACAGGCGCGTCATAAAGGGGGCCCTAGCCTGAGTGATTGTGTCTACCACCGTGGGTGGTAGACCGCTTAGGTCTTCCATGTACCGTCCAGGGGCCAGACATGGAGATTCCAGAGGTCTGGTCGTGGGTGTCAGATGGTGCCCCGTCCCTGAGAAAGAAGGTCCTTCCTCAGGGGAATTTGCCGGGGGGGGGGTCCGAGAACCACATCTGGGTGGGCCAGTAGGGTGCTACCAGGATGACCTGCTCCTCGTCCTCCCTGACCTTGCACAGAGTCTGTGCAAGTAGGCTCACTGGGGGAAACGCATATTTGCGTAGGCCAGGAGGCCAGCTGTGTGCCAGCGTGTCTATGCCGAGGGGTGCCTCGGTCAGGTCGTACCAGAGCGGGCAGTGGGAGGATTCTTGGGAGGTGTCCGAATCGACTCCAAATCAGCTGGACCACCTGAGGGTGGAGTCTCCACTCTCCCCTGAGGGTAACCTGTCGTGACAGCACGTCCACTGTAGTGTTGAGGTTGCCCGGGATGTGAGTGGCTTGCAGTGACTTGAAGTGCTGCTGACTCCAGAGGAGGAGACAGCGGGCGAGTTGTGACATACAACGAGAGCGCAAACCACCTTGGCGGTTGACATATGCTACCGTTGTCGTGTTGTCTGTCTGAACTAACACGTGCTTGCCCTGGATCTACGGCCGAAACCTCCACAGGGCGAGCAAAATTGCCAACAAATTGAGGCAGTTGATGTGCCAATGCAGTTGCGGACCCATCCAGAGACCGGCAGCTGCGTGCTCATTGCAAACAGTGCCCCAGCCTGTTTTGGAGGCGTCTGTCGTGACCACGACGCACCTGGAGACCAGTTCTAGAAGAAGACCTGCCCATAGAAACGAGAGGTCGGTCCAAGGGCTGAAAAGACGGTGACAGACCGGCGTGATGACCACGCGACGTGTCCCGTGGCGCCATGCCCATCTCGGGACTCGAGTCTCATAAAGCGGCCTCATATGCATCAACCCGAGCGGGGTGGCCACCGCCGAGGATGCCATATGCCCCAGGAGCCTCTGAAAAAGTTTCAGTGGAACCGCTGTTTTCTGTTTGAACGCCTTCATACAGGCCAGCACCGACTGGGCGCGCTCATTCGTAAGGCGCGCCGTCAAGGAGACTGAGTCCAACTCCAAACCGAGAAAAGAGATGCTCTGAACCGGGAGGAGCTTGCTCTTTTCCTAGTTGACCCGAAGCCCTAGTCGGCTGAGGTGTGAGAGCACCAGGTCCCTGTGTGCGCACAACATGTCTCGAGAATGAGTTAGGATTTGCCAGTCGTCAAGATAGTTGAGAACACGAATGCCCACCTCCCTAAACGGGGCAAGGGCAGCCTCTACGACCTTCGTAAAGACGCGAGGAGACAGGGACAGGCCGAAAGGGAGGACTTTGTACTGATACGCCTGACTCTCGGACGCAAACCGCAGGAAGGGTCTGTGTCAAGGAAGGATCGAGACGTGGAAGTACGCATCCTTCAGGTCTACTGCCGCGAACCAATCTTAATGCTGGACACTCGCCAGAATGCATTTTTGCGTCAGCATCTTGAATGGGAGTCTGTGTAAAGCCTAGTTCAGAACTCACAGGTTCAAGACTGGCCGCAACCCACCGCCTTTTTCCGGTACGATGAAGTAGGGGTTGAAAAACCCCTTCTTCATCTCGGCTGGAGGGACAGGTTCTATCGAGCCCTTATGTAGGAGGGTAGCGATCTCCATGCAAGTTAGCAGCGTTTTCGTCCTTCACCAATGTGAAGTGGACACTGCTAAACCTGAGCGGACGCCCGGCAAAGTAAATCACGCAGCCGAGTCGGACGGTCCGTACCAGCCCTCGCGACGGATTGGAAAGCGCAAGCCATGCGTCCAAGTTCCGTGCAAGGGGGACCAAAGGGACAACGTCATTGGACGTACCGGCAGGTGGGGCCTCGCAGCGGGGCGGAGCTCGAGGTGCCACACCACGTCGTGGCCATGCTGAGTCTAAGGACATCGAAGCACTTACCTGGCTCCTTGTGACCACCCCTGGAACAGCCTGGGACGGGGGAGGATGAGGCCTGTCCTCGTGACCCGTGGAGACTGTCACATCGGGGGCGGATTTGTGCCACAGCTGGGCGCTCAGGGGCAGGAGACCGCTGCTGGAGTACCAAACCTGCCAAATAGAGTGGTGGACAGTGGTCGTGATTACGGCCGTGCACACCGGATACGTTACCCAGGGAACAAGGAAACCACTATTGCTGAGCTCTTGAGTACTGCAGCCACTTGGGCATGCAGCGCAATTAAATGCAAAAGGTAACAAAAAGATGGATATCTGCTTACCAGCTCCAGAGCAGCGCGTTTCGTTGTCCCTGGGTCGCCCGTCTCAAGGGCGCTTTGAAGCCTTTCACGGGTTCTGGGCGGCCACGAGACAGGTGGTGTCTGCTTCCTGCGGTGGGCTCCACCCCGGGGCCGGGCCGAAGGGGCGGGCTGCGGCGGAGCCGGTGCAGTCACCGCAGGGGGACGCCCTTGGCGATGAGTAGACTGCTCTACCATCGAAAACTGCTGGGCAAAGTCCTTGATGGTGTCGCCGAATAGGCCCACCTGGGAAATGGGGGCAGCAAGGAATCGTGTCTTGTTAGCCTCACCCATCTCGATCAGGTTGAGCCAAAGGTGGTGCTCCTGGACCACTAGTGTGGCCATCGTCCACCGGAGAGACTGCGCCATGACCTCCGTCGCTCGGAGAGCGAGGTCGGTCGCCGAGCGCATTTCCTGCATCAATCCTGCGGCAGAACTACCCTCGTGCAGTTCCTTTAGCGCCTTGGCGGACTTGCAGGAGAGCCATGGCGTGCAGGGGCTTTGGGCACCCGCGCCAGTTGGCGGCTCTCTGCGGGCATAGGTGCACCGCAAGTGCCTTTATCCACCGGGGATTGCCGAATAGCCCTTGGCCACCCCACCATCGAGGGTAGTGAGGGCGGGGAAGCTGAAAAGATCGGGACCGGGCAGTAAAAAGTGCCTCCCGCGAACTTGTCAGCTCTTCATGCACTTCTGGGAAGAAAGGAACAGGGGCGGGGCGTGGCTTTGAGCGGCGCTGCGAGCCCAGGAACCAATCACCGAGCCGTGAGGGTTCAGGGAAGAGCAGTGAGTTCCACTCTAGCCGACGCTCGCGGCTACCCGGGAAAGCATGTCGTTATCTCCACATCAGCCTGTGACTGGGTAATCGACCCCGAAGGGAGGAGCCCAGCTGAGGCTTCCGACTGGACGAGCCCACTCTCTGATGCTGCGCTTGAGAGCTCATCACTTTCGCGGGCTCCGAATAAGAGGTCGAACTCGCCGTGAGACGAGCCGGCAGACTCATCCGGAAGCCTGATCGGGGCAGACGAGCGTGCTGGGGAATGGGAGGTCCGCGGGGGGATACCCGGCAGAGGCGGTCCCATTGGGGTCCCCAAATCACCCCCAGTGCTAGCCGCGCTGGCCTCATACCCGTGGGTAAAAGGACTGAGGCGGGGAGCCTCTGGGGTGGCTTGCTTTCTTACGAAGGCGAGCCGCAACCGCAACGTTGCCATGGACATATCCTCGCAATGAGAACATGACCATCCACGAACGCTGTCTCCACGTGAGCAGTGCCCAGACATGAAAGATAGTGATGGTGACCATCAGAAGGTAACGAGATAACGAGCGCAACCAGGAACAACACACAATCGGAAAAGCATCTTTAAAAAGACGCGTTTTTAAAAAGACATTCCGTGTGTGCCGCTCTTTTAGAGAAATATACTCTTTTAGAGAAATATACTCTTTTATTTCTGCCGAAGAGCCCAGGGGCATTCTCTGCAGTGCACCAGTGCGGGGGGGAGAAGCCGCTGAAATGCGCCGTCAGATCCAGCAGAGGTGAATGAACAGTAGTATTCAGCTCAGTGAGCATGACCGTTCGGCTCCGAAGAGAAAATCTGAATGAGTGGTTGCATACCAGCTCCTTTTATACCCGTATGTCCGGGGGAATGGCATGCAAATACCACTCGCCAATTTTCATTGGCTTTTTATCAAAGACCAGAGGTGTCTCGGGCTCCCAAGAGTGACCCCAAGTGTCACTACATCGACACAACGTCGAGTGAGTGACAGATAGGGAACCTTGGTTCATTTAAAGTTGCACATAACAAAATTAATGATTTGTGGTTCAGTTAGTTTTTGATTCACTACGGGCTGATATAAGTCATTCATTCAGTAGGAAGATCTTTATGTTTTGCGGTGTAGATTCAAAAGAACCGACTCATAACAGTCATTTGTTTGGGAATCAGGTTACACTGGTCGTGCTGTAGATTCAAAAGAATCGGCTCATAAGAGTCGTTCGTTTGGGATTCAGACTATTCTGGTCACGATTCAATGGCCCGGCTCTGGTTGCACTGTATGCCTCGCTCTGCTGATTCAATAGCAGTGTTGCAGTGAATGCTGAATGGTAGCGCAGGAAATACTGTCAAGATTATTTTAGCAAGTTATTCCATTTGCATTGACGCAAGAATGCACGTTCAAGAACAGTTAATGGAAAGTTATTAAAATAATTTGATTACGCTATTTTTGCAGCAGGTTCCAAATAAGAACTGGTATCAAATAATAACTGGTTCTCAGTTCCCAAACCTTTTCAAGGCATACAAGCAGTACAAGTTTACTTTGAACAGTACAAGACACTTCCACGCACACAATAAATAAGTGTGTGTGTCACCAGCACTGGGTGAGTGAGAGTTTGCAGATGCTCATGGCATACAAACAGCCTTGACTCTGAGTCCTCACTGCTGTAGTTAAAAAAAAAAAAAAAAAGCAAACATTTACACCTGCAGCCCCGGGGAGGGGAAAAAGTGAGATAGAAGGGGAAAAGTAGGGGAAAAGAATGGGTAGAGAGGGGAAACAAGAGTGAAGGTGAGAAAAGCCAGAGAAAATATAAGAGGGCAGAGTGAAGACAACCCAAAAGAAGAAAAGCAAAAACGGAATGTATATTTGACATAGAGAAGCATAGAGAAAACAGGACTGGAGTGGATCTATGAAGAGAGGCAAATAAAAGGAAGAAAGAGTGGAGCACAAATACCATTGGTGCTATGGATTCTGTTTACTAGCTTATGTTTTTATCCTTTCATCCACATACTGTATGGCTTGAAAACATAACCAATAGCACAATAGAATGAAAGTTAATAAAAACAAATTGTATAATACATATACAAATCTGTAACAAAACTATACAGAAGATACAGCTATGGGATCCCATAATACCATTCCAATACCACTTATCTAGACTTATCTACAGAAGCTCCAGCAAAGATAAAGGGTAATTATGCTGCCAGATAAAACTCATCTTATCACCTTACGAGAATGTATTTGTTGTTAACTAAACAATGAATTAAAATACTGCTTGGGATTATGAGAACATAGTCTGCCCTCAAGAGCAAAACACACTTGATCTCTCCAGACTGATTCCCAAGGTTGCTTGATTAAAAGTGTTTAAGAGTATTTTCAGATGCTACACAATAAGTGTTTATCTCGTTTCTATCCTTGTCACAATCTCAAGTAGAAACACTTAAAATATAAACCACAGTTTAAACTGTACCCAACAGTTCAAGGGTCAAATTGAGAGCATACAGTGGCCCCAAAAGGAATTTGGACACTTAAAAATGTATACTAACTTCACTGTTCTTACCCATTTTTAAGTTAAATTTGAATGAATGTATGAAGTTAGTTCCTCTCAAGTTCACAAAGCTGTCCTAACAGAGTAACCACCGGTGTAGTTCATCACATTAACTGTGGACATGTTCCACACATTTTGACAACCAGAAAGTGTCCAAATACTTTATCTTAATTAGAAAGAATATATCTATTGTTTTACATAGTACAATTTAAAACCTTATGAACTTTTTTGTCCAATGTTTTGCTTGAAAAGTGTTCTTGAGCTTTCTGTCTCTTTAAAATAAACACCATTTGGTTTGATATAGTGTGTACAGTATATACAGGGCCACTGTAGATAGATACATTAAAATACAGTAGATTCATGTAGACCAAGTATGGATGCTGGGCATGCTTCTACAGGGGTCTTTTAGGATCACAGTGATGTCAAACACTCAGCTAAGCCTGTGAGTTGCTGGATGTATTCACTGTATTTATCTTTCAGCTCATTTTGAGTTCATCAGTGTTGCACAGGGTTCTCCACACTGTTTCTCACTTGTTTACACTTGTGTTTGAGTTTCCTGTTTACTAGAGATTTTCTGCCTCGTCTTCCAAAATCTAAAATTGAGCTCTGAGATAAAATGGCACATATAAATTTATAGTGACATAAAACGTTATGAAGTGTGAATGTACAGAACTGTGAAACATCAATCTGCACATACCTCACATTCGACTATACAAAAATAATTTTAAAAGTTCTGGGAGATGTATATCATGTATATTGTACTCATTGTACAAATGCGTGCGCGCGCACACACACATGCACCCACTTTTATGAGCAGAGATGAATGACTCCATGCTCAGGCCATTCCTGTTCAACCATGCTAGCGACAGTGACAAACAGCCCGGCAGTGTGAATTAAAATGACAGTCCTGCTACTTCCAGTAGAAAGCTGGACTCTATCTATTGGACACTACATGCTAGTGTCACTGACTAGACACTGCTTGTCTTTGCCAGATTCTTAACTTGACATACACAGCATAACACACACAGTATACAATTTTTGGATGGAAACAATAATGCGTGGACAGAAACCATATGCAAACGAGTCTACTGCGATCACAGTGGATGAAGTGAGGTGTCTACCTAAGGCAATTAAAATGCATAGTCATTTAGCAGCAAAAAGATCTAGTCTTGTCAAGCAGACCCCCTTGTGTGCCTGCTGACATTCCAGAGGTCTCTTAGGAGCTGGTTCATTATTCTAGGTGTGTGTTTGCTGACATTGTGGAGGCATCACTGGTCCAGCTCATTACTCTCTGGGTATTTACTGACATTGGGGAGCACTGCCGAGGTGCATTCATTATTCTTCACTAGGAATAACACACAAAGGTCTGCATGATGACCAGGAACACCTCCAGCAATGTAGTCACATTTTACCTGAGGTGAAGGGGGTTTGACAAGAGAACATGTGTTTGGTGTTTGCTGCTTACATCCTGACATGAAGTCACAGGCAAAGATGCACAGATGTAAAATGTGCCCGACTACACCAAAAAGAGCTGAGCAATTCATCAGAAAGCAATTACAGATGGATTTACATATAAATGACTCTATTTCCAGTAAGTTGGTTTGATGAAAAAGCATCTGCCAAGAGAATGATTGCAAGTAAGAATGCTTGAGAATGTACAAACCAAATGTTTATCTGCTTGAGTTTCCGCTACAGTCGCTGTATCAGCATTTTGTACACACTCACCCTATTCTCCTCCTCTCGAAGGTCCGGCATGGTGCTGATGCACAAACTGACCACCGTCACCACCACCATCAACACAGACAAGCAGGCGAACATCTTTCCTGGCAAGCCTGACTGAGGGTTCTCCACCATGTCCCTCAGACGGTTCATGAACTTGCGGTAACGCGTCTCCTCGACTGGAGGGCACAGCTGCATACTGTGCCGACGTCGCTCCTCCTCCCGCCGCTCGAGCTCCGCGACCTCCTCGATACGCGTGTACATCTTGCGCTTGCAGCAACGCTCCATGTACGCCATCTCCACGCCCCAATAGTTCAGCTCATCGTGCAGCGAAAGCACACACATCTCCCGTAACATACGCAGCTTTCCCGCGGCTAGGAAGTTGAGAATAATGCGGAATGCACTGGGGCTACGGTCGAAGAAGAACTCGCGACGTGCCTCATCGTAATCGTCGCAAACTCTGGCGATTTCCTCAGGGCTGCTGCAGGGTCTCAGATGTCCTAAGCGTGTCAAAGGAAACTGCTCCAGGGTGCTCCAGGGGAAGGTATAACGGTTTCCCCCCACGTTGATGAGGGCCTGCAGGCCATGGTCCACCGAAAGCAGATCTTCTGGTCGACGAATGAACTGGGCACGTTGATAGTACACACCTTTGATAGTTTCTGTTTCCGGGATCTCTGTAAAGATGTGGTCCAAGCTGCTGTCGTCACTGACCGAGAGCTTGCTGAAGTCATGGTTGGCATTGCTGATAATTGGCATGTTGGCATTGAAGAAAAAGTTGACCAAGGTGTAGGGTTAGGTTCAAGTTGACTCAGTGTGTGTTAGCTTTTTACCTGGGTGCTGAGCATTGAGGTGTTTATCCGAAGAACACCAAGGTGGATCCCATAGGATCTAATGCACAGTTCAGCGAAGAGCCAAACAGTCCACATCATTTACACACTGTTGGAGACAACAAGAAGACAACAAAAATCAACAAGGCCAAACAATTACCTTGACTTTGCATTTGTACAATAACCAGCAATCATTGCTTTTTGTTGAAATTACTTGACAATGTTATCCTTCACAGGTAATATTTACAGCCATGCTACTCCTAATGCTAAGCACCCTCAAACGAACCTTAGAGCACCCTAAATTACAGATCAGGGCAAACAACTGCCCGTGGGTCTATTTATCATGAATGTTTTTTTTTTTTATTAAATCTTTCATTTATCTGGCTTGGGACCTATCCACAAGCTTTTAATATGCTCAGGGTTGCCAGATAATATATGCAACACCCCAATCAGAGATTTATACTTGCACAAATTGGAAATATTTCGCCTTATGTCATACTTCATTTATGCAATCTGGCAACCATACATGGGAGTGCACACGCTTTCACTCCGCAAAAAACCAAAAAAAATCAACTTAGCGCTCAATAGTGCACGGAGGGGGCAAGCGAGTAAAACCAAGTGAGAGAGGAAAATATTTATTCTTTGTGTTATTTGTCAAATGCTTAAGTCCCTCACACCTGTGTGTGAATGTTACTCTGGCAGTAATCATTTATCAGTGTCATGTGTCAGCCTGTTTTATTCAGTGGTGTGCTGAATGGGGTGCCAAACATTGACAAGACCCACATCATGACCCACAGGCTTGTAAACAGGTTGATAATGTTCTGAGAATAAAACAAGTAAACGGGTCCACTTTGCGGCCAACATTAAAATAAGCTTTTAGAATCTCTTTCCCGAATATTTTATTTTACTTTTCAACCAGACTCCTGATGTAGAGTGTTAAATTGAATACTAAATTACCATTGCATTGAAGTATGGTAAAATAATCAATTAATAATTTTATTCAGCCATTATTCATTTTTACTAACACATGATAGAAAATTAGCAGCAAAACTTCAAGCAATCACAGAATGGTCCCATCAGTCTGTGTACACTTCAGAAAAGTGTGCATCATTCATTGAGTGCATGTCTGGGCTTAAAAGATACAACTATGCAGAAATTTGTATCTTCTCTGTTTCTTGTTCTACTTAAGGGCTAATGTGGCCCCTGTACCAAAATAATTAAATCCCTGCTCAACTGAATATGTAAGACTAATACTGTAAATTGGCAAGCAGATGTTCTTGAATACCAGCAAACACACAAAAATCCTTGCATTTTGTGAATGCACAAAATGCTGCATCAATACTTATAAACGTGTATGATTTTGCAAATCAGTATGTCCTAATCTGCAGGCACAGAATCTTGCTGTCATTTTCAGCGACAGATCATGGGGGAAAAAACCCATAAGCAATAAATGTTTTGTACATTAAAAAAGTAGCATTTAAACATGATTGAATCTATTAAAAAATGTGTAATTATGATACATCTCCACTTCATACAGAGCACCCCCACTATTTTCAGATGCACCCTCAGTGATTTTGATCTGGAACCGGGCCTGATTTCATTATGCTTGGAAAGGGTGGGAGAAAGTGAGAGTGATAAACTATTTATTAATAGAAGATTCCCATTGGGAGAGTAGCTTGCTTTACTGTGTGGAAAGTTAATTGAGGGAGGTGTGTTGAGCAGCCCAGTGGTTCTATCAGGAACATTATCTCCAGTTCAGTCTGATGAGCAAAGAGTGAGTGGAGCAAGATTCTTTGTAGTCACACATAAGTGATAAAATGAGGCGGAAATTAGCAAGGATTTAATAATGTTGCTAATGATTGGCAAAATTATTTTATTCATCTGTAATATTTACTCTTTTTGTCCCTTATTCATTGTTTCTTAGTTATTACAGCAATTATTTCCTCAGTTATACAGTTACACTTTTAACTGTATCACTTATACTTTGGTTCAACTGTATTTGTATGTGCTTTATACAATGATTTTGACTAAATAACTGTCTAAACGTTAAAAAAACAAACAAACAAACAAACAAAACAAAACAAAAAAAAAAAACAAACAAAAAAAAAAAAAAAACCAGAGACTTTAACAACAGCAAACAAATTACAGGAAGATTCAAGGGTTACTTTTGGTGCCCAAAAAAGCTAATTTATGGAAAAAGTCACTGCACGTCTGACTATGCTACTGAATAATGCCATTAATTTTAGATTAGTGTTTATATTAGTGGCACTAATCATTTTGTGTACAATAGCGAGTCTAATAAGATGTTTTGTTACAAAAAAATGAGTTCAAATCTAGCCTAATTGCCCTTCTTCTGTACATAAACATTTTCCAAATCAGATTCGAAACACATCTGATTAGACTAGGTTCAGGCTGCGAAAGCACAAACAGGCATTCAGTTAAAGCTAATCAAAAAGCTTCCCTGACAGACCAAAAGCAAAAGTTACTGAATACATAACAAAATAAACACAATATTATTTATCTAAGCTTATTCAACAAAATCTACAAGGCATCAAAGTAAAAAGTACCAACTCACCCCTCGACACGACTCCTCCACAGTAACCGGTCCTCACTTTCTTCAGCAGAGACATATACTCTCCATAATGCTGCATATTCGCTAAAACAAACTCGCTTCAGTATTTAACTAACGGTTTTTGATGGAACGCTTAAGCCAGAGGCGGGAAGTGTGTCAGATTGCGAATATTCTGCGCTGTCGACACATCAACACTGTCCCGCACGCTCAGAGTCTGTGACACTGCATAGATCCGCGCTAGTGTGTGTGTGTGTGTGTGTGTGTGTGTGTGTGTGTGTGTGTGAGAGAGAGAGAGTGTGTGTGTGTGTGTGTGTGTGTGTGTGTGTGTGTGTGTGTGTGTGTGTGTGTGTGTGAGAGAGAGAGAGAGAGAGAGAGAGAGAGAGAGAGAGAGATAAAGAGAGAGAGAGAAAGAGAGAGAGACTGTAAGTTTAAAGTGAAGTCTAACATAGAGACTAATAGAAAACCCTGGTCAGGTAACGTTCGCGCACCCACACAAACAACTTACCACTGGCTACTATTTTAAACTAGTTTGAGATGTCTCATATGTGCGTCAAAGGAAATGAATGCAGTGATTAAAACGGATACTAGACAATTTACCCCCATTTTAACCGCTCTCGTGGTGACATACGATTTTAATCAATTTGAAAATTAAACAAGCAGATAGTCTTTAATCGCAAATTCGCAAGAGAACACCGGTTTTTGTGCCTCGTGAGTTCAAACTGCTGCATTGTTCCAGCACGACTAATCATACATCTACAGAAATCTGCATGCTGTATACACACACATTAGAGGTCGTGATCTCTTTTTGTTGACCCACTGTTTACGCATTGCACGCAGATCAGGCACCACGGGTCAGTCCAATTAGTTTGATTCAGAGTTCAACAGCAAATAGTTTTTGCATACATGCTGTTTACCTGGCAGCAGTGTTATGAAGTCTAAAGCTTACAAACAGACGCGTTCAAGGTGAGCATACTGTACTCATTAGGTTGCACCTGCCTAGGGAAATGCTAAAATAGCTAAACAGTTTGGATAGGTCCTGGTGGCATATTACAGTAATAGACCACTTGAAAGCGAGACAGCTGGCATTGTGCATTTCCACTCTCCATCACTGTATGTGAGGGTGGTCTGCACACGTAAAAACCAAGAACAGTTACATAAGTAAGGGCAAGACCAATCTCTTTCTCTCTACTAGAAATATTCCAGGTTCCCATCCCTCCTTTCGTCCCTCATTTTCTTAAAAGAAATAAATAAATCGTGGTTACATTAAGGCACTTAAAACTTGAATGGAGCCAATTCTTAGAGGGTTTAAAGGAAGAAATGTGATGCTTATAATTTCATAAAAGCACTTCCATTTATTCTTCATTTAAATCTTGTGAATTTCTTTTTTTTAATTTTTTTATTTATTTTTTTTAGCTGTAAAGTTGTTGAAATCGTTGTTTTTGTGGGATTACAGGGTTTACGACGTTATGTCATCATTGCAAGGAAGTTGTAAAATTGGATATAGTGTCATTTTAATCATAAATGACTTGTAAGCGGTTTTATCACACTAAAATCATGTTAACACACATATTTACTTTCATCTTGTGGTAATACACTACTTTTGAAACAGTATTTTAAAGTTTACGGATTGGCCCCCATTCACTTCCATTGTAAGTGCCTCACTGTAACCCAGATTTTTGCTTTTTTTTAAAGAAAAGAAGGGACAAATCCATTTTTTTTTTTTTTTTTTTTTTTGTGGTAATCAACACTATGCCACAACTGCTGTCGATTGAGCTTAACTTGTATTGACCTGGATATTCCTTTAAACAAATAAAGTGCAAAATAAAGTACCTAAATGTCAGCACACTTTCCTCAGATGTAGTACAAAAATCCAGAATGACTACATTCAGTAAAATACACACATGCAACTGTAGTTCAAATTTTTGCACATACACACACACACACAGGGCCGTAGCTAATGGGGTGAAAGGTGGTAATGATTCTAGGGGCCCACAAGTCCAGGGGGAGCCACAACAAATGTTAAACTGTATTTTTTGTTATATGAAAGGGACCCAGACCAATAGACAGTCAGGGGGCCCAGAATTCCTTGCTATGGCCCTGCACACACACACACACACACACACACACACACACACTCTGTACTGACTTTCAATACACCCTCAAATGTTTTGTATTTGATTTTAGCACACATATACACTTGTACCCCTATATACACAAACATCACACAAATGGGTGGCCTCGTTAATGATGCTGTGGTGGAGGGGTGGTGCTGCTAAATTTTAGAGAGAAAGTGATTATTTGAGAGTTAAATGAAGGAAAAAAGGACAGGAATCAGTCTGAGGATTAAACTGTAATCCCCAGCAACAGAGAGACGAGATCAGCCTGAATGATGAGTGTACTGAGTTGGGGGACGGAGAGCAGCTCTGGCAGCTGGTGGACAGTTGTGTGTCCCACTGAAATTTGTTTGATCCACTGCACATTCTGATCAACCTAATTGCTCTTCAAGCAGATGTGTGAATAGCTAGTAGATTTCTGCCAAATGGTGGCCTGCCAGGAAAACGAGATGGAGCGAAGGAGAGTAAGTGAATGACAGAGTGAGTTCATAAAAGGTGCGAGCCGGCAAGACTTTCTCACTCTAAACTCAGCCCCGATAATAGGGGTTTGATTAATTCCCTCTCCTGCTGATTGAGTTGATATAATCAAAGACGTGATATTGTGTGTTGAGCACCAAAACTTGGTGAGTTTTGGCATGTGAAGGGAGGCAGTGCTGTTTTGCACATCACCATGTTCTCTTTTGTCATCTGGGCAGCAATCCTAATCCAGGATGATTTACATAACATTTAAATTTGTATCAAACCCTGCAGCTAGCCAAGAGAAGCAGGTTAAATGTTTTTTTTGCAGGGGGGCTGCAGATGTCAGTCAAGTGGAATTTGTACCGATAGTGGTGCTGATGATTTTCAAGAGAGAGAGATGTAGTCTGAAGCCTGCCATGGTGTTCTGTATTAAACATTAATGCTGGAAGTGAGAATGCATGGACCTACCCCTTTATGCAGACATCAAACCTCCCTTTGAGCTTAAGTTGGAATTTGAGAACAGCCAGGAATGTAGAACTCCCTCGCAGTCACACACCTCTTATATTCTCTGTGTGTGCGTATGGGAGAGAGAAAAAGCAAATAGCAGACCGGATATCCCCATACAGGAGGGCTAAAAATAGCATCGTCTTCATCACCTGCATGGAATGAAGCACATCTGAGCAACTCAGCGTTCTGAACAATTCTCATGTTCTATAGAATGAATCCATCTGCCTATCAATTAACTCTCACATGCAACTCTAGAAGTGTCCACATCTGTGAACAACAGCAATGTTAGTTGACAAGGACGCATGACATTGCCATAACTGCAGCCGACAGTGAAACTAACATGAGACCATCTCACTGATAGGGACTCGCTGTGTTCTCTGCTGTGCATGCAGTGTTTTATTTCCACATTAAATGAGTCTACATCAGCAGTCCTTACCCTGCTGCTCAGATTACCTTTAATGACACACCTGGATAAGAACTTGAGACCTCAACCTGATCATCTCACTTCCCTAATCTCTGATCAGTTTACAGATGCCACAGCTCCATTTCTTCGCCATACTGGATCAAATCAGAACTGTGGAGATACTTTTCTTATATTCTCTTTATTATTACATGACATTGAGGGCATCCATCAATTTTAAAATGTCAGGAGACTCAATCTTCAAACTCAGTGTGTCCTTAAACCTTGTCACTGTGCCATTCAATTGAATGAAAGATTAATTATCACCGTCTCCTCTCCTCCACCTATCACTGTCAACATGAAACCCTTTGACCACCATATTGTGAAGTGTTTCCCAGTGATACAAGATATTCTGTCAGGGCTCTGCCCTTAGTTTTGGGTTTTTCCCTTTGAGGCAGATCCCTGACATGTACGTGTTCTGTGTCTTTTTTATGTCTTGTGTTGGATTCAGCCACTTCGGTTGGTTTGATTTATTTACTTTGTGGCTGAGTCCAGGCACTTGTGTTTTGTCTTGTGCCTTGTGAATGCACTTGGGTTTGTGTTTTCTCATTCCCTTGTGCATTTGTGTCTGTCTTCAGTGATAACCCCGCCCTCTTGTTTGCCTTGTTACCTGTCTGATTATTAGTTGTTTGTTCCCACCTGCCCTCCTCGTTATCTCCTTGTTTTCTTCCCTATTTTACCCCATTGTGTTTTTTGTCCTGTGCCAGTTCGTTGTGGATTTGTTCCCTGTTAGGTGTCTGACAGTCGGTTCCTGCTTGTCTGTTCCAGCCCTGCTCCAGCCCATCCCGTCATCTTGTTTGTTGCCCTGGACTGTGTTTTTTCCCTCCTGACTGCGAGGAGGTGGAGGGTGTCCGCTAGGAGGCGGAGGGGCTCGTTTCTGTCTGCCAGGAGGCAGAGCGGCTCGCAGCTGTCCGCCAGAAAGCAGAGCAGCCGGTTGCTGACCGGCAGAAGGTGGAGGGGCCCGCTGCTGTCTGCCAGGAGGTGGAGGGGCTCACTGCTGTCTGCCATGAGGCGGAGCAGCCGGTTGCTGATGGGCAGGAGGAGGAGGGGCCTGCTGCTGACCACCAGGAGGTGGCGGTCGCTTCCCTGCCGCTGCCAGCATCCACGGCCACAGAGGCCGTTCCCCTGTCACTGCCTGTGCTCACGACCACGGAGGTCATTCCCCGGTCACTGCCCATGCTCACAGCCATGGAGGTCGTTCCCCTGTCACTGCCAGTTCCCACTGCTACGGAGGTCGCTCCCTTGTCACTGCCAGTGCCTAGGGCCACAGAAACCATTTTCCTGTTGCCTCACCTTGCTTCCATCCTGGTGCCAACTGTCCTTGCTCCCATCCTTGAGCCGCTGTCCAGTTTCCTGTGGCCGTCGATGAGCCTGTTCATTTCCCTGTGGCTGTCGGCGAGTCCGTCCAGTTCCCTGAGCCTGTCCAGTTCCCTGAGACTGTCAATAATCCTGTCCAGTTTCCCGTAACTGACGACGAGCCTGTCCAGTCCCCAGTGCCTGCCGCCACCCTATCTGACCTCATCCCTGTCCTCAAGCTTCCTCCCTGGCCGCCGGACCCCGCCCCCTACCTTGAGCCACCTCTCAGGCTGCCAGACCCCACCCCCTTCCTGGACCCTCCTCTCAGGCCGCCTGACCCCGCCCCCTACCTGTACATCCTCCCAGGCTGCCGGACCCTGCCCCCTTCCTTAAGCATCCTCACAGGCTGCTGGACCCCACCCCTTACCTGAAGCCTCCTCCCAAGCCGCCGGACCCTGCACCTTACCTTGACCCTCCACCCAGACCACCTGACCCCACCCCTAATGTGAAGCCACATCTTTGGTTTACCCCTCCCTCCCCCCCTTGGTCTGTTCTGCCGGCTCCTCCCTGGTCTTTTCTGCCAGCCCCTCCCTGGACTTTTCTATTTGCAACTTTGGTTGGTTTGATTTATTTACTCTGTGGCTGAGTCCAGGCACTTGTATTTTGCCTTGTAAATGCACTTGGGTTTGTGTTTTCTCATTCCCTTGTGCATTTGTGTCTGTCTTCAGTGATTACTCCGCCCTTTTGTTTGCCTTGTTACCTGTCTCATTATTAGTTGATTGTTCCCACCTGTCCTCCTCGTTGTCTCCTTGTTTTCTTCCCTATTTAACCCCATTGTGTTTTTTGTCTTGTGCCAGTTCATTGTGGATTTGTTCCCTGTTAGGTATCTGCCAGTCGGTTCCTGTTTGTCTGTTCCAGCCCTACTCCAGCCCAGCCCGTCATCTTGATTGTCTCTCTGGACTGTGTTTTTTCCCCTTTGGGATAGTTTTTGTTTGTTTTTGTTATATTTTTCGATCATTACAAGCCCATATTGCTACTCTGACATATTCAAGACATAAAATGTGACTTGATTTTATCCATCTAAAATAAAAAAAAATAATGTTCTATATCAGAATGGAGCCAGACCTGACTGCAAGTTTGCCATTTGTGGAACACCTGAAACACCAACGACACTCACTTTTGAGGAGGCTTTTTGACCATGACATGGAGGCCAAGTTCACCCTAGAGAGCATTTTAACTAATTCCAAACCTTTTTAAATTGTTATTTGCTGTTATTTACGTAAACTTTATTACATCAGTGCCAACTATTGGCAAGATTTTAGAAAGGCTGCATTACCTAAAACAGTGGCCTAAAACAATGCTTTTTCAGCCAAAAGTTGTTTCAAAGGCAGAGCAAGTTATTACATTTTGCTGAAATATTATGAAGACATTTTGTTTTCTTTGGAATAAAATGCACTTATGAATTGTGCACAATATGAATGTGTACCAGGAATGTGTATTAATTAGGGCTGTCAATCAATAAACATTTTTAATCAAACTAACTGCATGATGTTTGATGATATTTATTTGAATGAATCACAATTAATTTGATATATACTGTAAATATTACAGGAGAAAGGCCCCAAAAGATAATTTAGTATTTAATAACTAAAATAATTATAAATATAATATATTATAATTCTGATCATTCCAATGCATTACATCATATATTGGCAGCAGACAAATAAAGCATATAGACAATAATAAAGTGGTTTCAGCAGTCAGAATATTGTTTGTTTTATTTCCATATTATTAATTATAACCCAATTATTGTATTATGCTGCCTTCGCGTGCTAACGTAAATAATCATAAATATGAGTTTCCCACTCAGAAGTTGTTTGCATTTATTTCCCTGCTAAATGTAAATATATATATAGAAATTTTAATTTAACTTATGCAATTAAACTTTGTGAAAATACTGCATGTTATTGCACTCGTGCTAGTTATTGATGCTCTTTGCAGATGCTGGACAACTGTGTCCCGTAATTACAATGCATCCGGAAAGTATTCGCAACGCTTCACTTTTTCCACATTTTGTTATGTTACAGCCTTATTCCAAAATGGATTAAAGTAATTATTTTCCTCAAAATTCTACAAACAATACCCCATAATGACAATGTGAAAGAAGTTTTTTTGAAATCTTTGCAAATTTATTAAAAATAAAAAACAAAAAAAATCACATGTACATAAGTATTCACAGCCTTTGCCATGACACTCAAAATTGAGCTCAGGTGCATCCTGTTTCCACTGATCATCCTTGAGATGTTTCTACAACTTGATTGGAGTCCACCTGTGGTAAATTCAGTTGATTGGACATGATTTGGAAAGGCACACACCTGTCTATATAAGGTCCCACAGTTAACAGTGCATGTCAGAGCACAAACCAAGCCATGAAGTCCGAGGAATTGTCTGTAGACCTCCGAGACAGGGTTGTATCAAGGCACAGATCTGGAGAAGGGTACAGAAAAATTTCTGCAGCATTGAAGGTCCCAATGAACACAGTGGCCTCCATCATCCGTAAATGGAAGAAGTTTGGAACCACCAGGACTCTTCCTAGAGCTGGCCGCCTGGCCAAACTGAGCGATCGGGGGAGAAGGGCCTTAGTCAGGGAGGTGACCAAGAACCCAAAGGTCACTCTGACAGTGCTCCAGTATTTCTCTGTGGAGAGAGGAGAACCTTCCAGAAGAACAACCATCTCTGCAGCACTCCACCAATCAGGCCTGTATGGTAGAGTGGCCAGACGGAAGCCACTCCTCAGTAAAAGGCACATGACAGCCCGCCTGGAGTTTTCCAAAAGGCACCTGAAGGACTCTCAGACCATGAGAAACAAAGATTGAACTCTTTGACCTGAATGGCAAGCGTCATGTCTGGAGGAAACCAGGCACCACTCATCACCTGGCCAATACCATCCCTACAGTGAAGCATGGTGGTGGCAGCATCATGCTGTGGGGATGTTTTTCAGCGCAGGAACTGGGAGACTAGTCAGGATCGAGGGAAAGATGAATGCAGCAATGTACAGAGACATCCTTGATGAAAACCTGCTCCAGAGCCCTCTGGACCTCAGACTGGGGCGAAGGTTCATCTTCCAACAGGACAACGACCCTAAGCACATAGCCAAGATAACAAAGGAGTGGCTACGGGACAACTCTGTGAATGTCCTTGAGTGGCCCAGCCAGAGCCCAGACTTGAACCCGATTGAACATCTCTGGAGAGATCTGAAAATGGCTGTACACCGACGCTCCCCATCCAACCTGATGGAGCTTGAGAGGTCCTGCAAAGAAGAATGGGAGAAACTGCCCAAAAATAGGTGTGCCAAGCTTGTAGCATCATACTCAAAAAGACTTGAGGCTGTAATTGGTGCCAAAGGTGCTTCAACAAAGTATTGAGCAAAAGCTGTGAATACTTATGTACATGTGAATTTTTTTTCTTTTCGTTTTTTATTTAATACATTTGCAAAGATTTCAAACAAACTTCTTTCACGTTGTCATTATGGGGTATTGTTTGTAGAATTTTGAGGCAAATAATGAATTTAATCCATTTTGGAATAAGGCTGTAACATAACAAAATGTGGAAAAAGTGAAGCGCTGTAAATACTTTCCGGATGCACTGTATATGTCTTCTTTTGTGTGTGTGTGTGTGGTGTAGCCTACCTATACTGTTGATCATGGTTATCTTATGTTTCTTCATAACGTAAGAATACATTATTAACATCCATAATTCTAACCACATAGATCCTTTAAGGCTGAGTAGCCTGTCGGGGCATCTTTCTCCCATCGCTTGCAAGCTTTGTGCGGGGGCGGGGGTGGCACGATTTGGGGCACCTTTCTCCCATTGCGATCTTGCAAGCCAGGGGCGGGGTGGCACTATTCGGGGCACCTTTCTCCTATTGTGATCTTGCAAGTTCTATACGGGGGTGGCCGGACAGGTACCCTGTCGTGCCGCCCCAGAGAATGTTGCCACCCTAGGTGGCTGCCTAAATCGCCTATGCCAGGATCCGCTACTGAGAGTACAGTTTCTTTAGTGAATGATAGTTTTATTTTTTATTTTTTAAACGAAGCTACCTTGTTATTGCTGTACGTTGTGGTCATTTACATTTACGTATCAGTAACCTTTTGATGCATTTTGTACATTTTCTACACAGAGAAAATGGCATGTATTTGACCTAAATTCCATTATTGTTGGCAAGCTGACTAACACATATTACTGTTTAAAAAGAAGAGTTCCCAAAAAAATATGCAAGAATGAACTTGGCATTGTCGATGTTTCTGACAACAAAGCACTTGTACATGACACTCGTAATTACAACTTCAGAAGTGGGAAGTAGGATAATTACGATAGCACATGAAGGCAGCATTACTGCTGACTGCACTATTTTTAATTGTTGGTTAAGGTACTAAATTTTTAAAGCATACTGCATTTTTGGAGCATCTCACTTTGGTAGCGTCACGTCTCACTGTTTGTCAGTGTCTCTAGTCATAAGCACTGTGTTTTTAGGACACTGTGTCAAGTTAAAGGTAGTTTTAAACTTTGAAAAATGCCTCTCTAGAACCCTGTATTCTGTTGTACTTAGTCCAGCTGACTTTGAGCACAAGCGTGCATCATCTGTGGAAGGGTGTGCTGCCTGCTCTTGTTGATTTACAGAAGTGCATTGCCTGTACAGGATTTGCGCTGACTGCCCCCTACTGCTACAGATGGTACAGCAAGCTTGAATTGCATGATTTATTTTTTTATAATTTATCGCACTAAATTAATCTGTTAAATTGGCAGCCCTAGTAGTATTAATAAAGTACAGAGGATAAAATCTGATTCCAAGTTAACTTTAAGAACATTGAAATACTCAAAACAGAGCCTCTCCCGGTTTTCCAAATACCCTAACGTGTCAACATGCTATGGACAGTGAAGAATAGACCAAGACAGGACGGGGGCACAGTCCGTTTCAGGGGTCTGATTTTTGGTCCATATGTGAACACTCCAAACGATCTCAGACCCCTTTAAAGCAAACCGAAACGAGACCATCTCGGGAGGTGGTCTGAGTATGGTTCGCTTGCAGCCTGTGGCTTTGCTTGCAGCTTGATTTTCCCATTCGCGTAATACCAAAATTGTTTGGCCCTGACAGGCTACTGTTCACCAGTAATGATGACGTGCAGAGAAGATACGCGATGAGCCGCTTATTCTGTTTCTATGGAGATGACAGAGTTGCTGATGGAAACTATTTAAACTCCTCACAAAACAAACAGATTATGACAGGAATATATTACTATTGTTTTCACTGAATGGAAGAAACACGAGGCTGTCAATTGATCGATCGTATTTTTATGTTGGTAATACTACTAATCTACCTTTATCCATGATTGAATTTCTTGAATGTTGCCTCTAAATACAGTATTATTTGTATAAAAATGCAATGCATTCAGTTTAATGCGCTGTTTTTCCCTCTTAATGTATAAAAACAAGATGTTACATATTTACACTATTAAGACAGTAAACAAAATATGTTTTATTGAACAAAGACACCTGTACTCATGCTGATTATTCATTTTAAGGGTATTAAACACATTTAATAATCTCACAAGTTAATATGTAGCACTAATTGTACTCTTTATATTTAATATAGCCATTTTAATAATAATTATCATCAATGCTGTCTTTTAAAAAGGGGTCTGGGTTTTAGAAAAACAACACAGTGTGACAGCAAAATGGACTGTGACCCCATAATGGGTCAAGTGGACCAAAAAGAGATCTGAGCCCACTTTCCAGGTCACAGACAGTGTGAGCGCAAAGAGAACTAGGTCCTTTTTCACTCAGTCCACTTTTTGGTCTACATAAAGGGGTCTGAGTTTGGTTCTTTTAAAGAGGACCCAAGTGTGAAAACACCCAAAAAGGCAGAATGATATCTAAAGTGTTAGTTCACCCAAAAATGAAACTTCAGTGATCATTCACTCACTCTTGTTCCAAACCCATGTGACATTCTTTGTTCTGTGGAACACAAAAGGAGATGTTTAGCAGAATGTTCACACTCTTCTTTTCCACAAACTGAAAGCATATAGTAACCATGTGCTTCAACCTCAAAAATGACAGAAAACACCATGAATATATCATCCATACAACTCGTTCACTATTTTCCAAGTCTTCTGAAGACCTACGATAGCTTTGTGTGAAGAGCAGACCAAAATATAAGTCATTATTTGTTGAAAATCTCTTCTTGAAATTAACATTAGCCAAGATTAACAAATGCTGTGAAAGTATTGTTCATTTTTAGTTCATGTTAACAAATGCAACCTTATTGTAAAGTTTTACCTAATGTAAATTTTTTGGTGAACTATCCCTTTAAAAACAGCACTCACACACGCACCACACATATGTATAGTAATTATTCATGAACACAGAAGTGGCTATCAAATCATAGAATGCCTCAAGCTTTTGTGTTTTTTCTGTCACCAGAACATACAGTCTATATTGAATGCCAAAGGAATGTCATAGCCCAGGAAACAAGGTTCAAGGCAATCAGATCAAGGTTAACCAATGATCTCTAAAGTACATACAGTATCAAAGCGCAGACCTCATTTAAGGAACATGTGCCATTTGCTAAACCTGAATCATGTTGTCTTGTGAACACAGCATACAATACAGCCCTCAGTGATCAGAGAGGAGGAAAGCAAAGAGGAATGGCTGGTCTAATCACAAGAAAGAAAAGATCAGTGGCCCCAAGCACTGCTTGCTGTGAGAAGCCTGCTGAATATGGACCAGCTGCCTCTGACCTGAAACAGTCCGATATAATTAATCCCCTGTTACATTCTTTAAAATACACTTATGGCAACTCTGTGAGTCATTATCCAACAATCAAATATGAATGCAAACCACAGTGAAATGTAGTTTTCATCCACTGTATCTATACCTCATTAGATGATTCAGTGATTGGTACTAATTACAAAATTGCTACAGTAGTTGGGTGATTCTCTCATTAAACATTTAAGGGATAGTTCAACCCAAAATGAAATTCTGTCATTATTTACTCATCTTCAGGTTGCTCCAAAACCATATGATTTCTTTCTTAAGTGGAATGCAAAAGGAGATGTTTGGCAAAATGTTAGCCTTAGTCACCATTCACTTTCATTGTAAAGAGAATGGTGGTTGAGCCTAATATTTCCTTTAGTCTTTAAAGGGAGAGTTCACCCAAAAATGAAAATTCTCTCATCATTTACCCACCCTCATGTCCTCCCAGATATGCATGACTTTCTTTCTTCAGCAGAACACAAACAAAGGTTTTTAGAGGAATATCACAGCTCTGTAGGTCCATACAATGCAAGTGAATGGTGATCAGACATTTGTAACTCCAAACATCATATAAAGGAAACATAAAAGTAATCCATAAGACTCCAGTGGTTAAATCCATATCTTCAGAAGAGATATGATAGGTGTGGGTGAGAAACAGATAAAGATTTAAGTCCTTTTTTTACACTAAATCTCCACTTTTACTTTTACATCAAGTCACAATTTACATCAATTTACAAGTCACATGTGGTTTCTGTTTAGTTTCACTTTCACATCTGAAAGTGAAAGTTAAAGTGGAGATTTAGAGTAAAAAAGGACTTAAATTTGTATCTGTTTCTCCAACCCATTCTCATTCCCTAAGCATCCGATTTTGATGCTTGTTCAGAAGCCGTCTGCGCCTGCATGATGATGCCAGAGATGCCCCTTGGCATCCTATTATTGACGCGGTGAGAAACCCCACTGTTTTCAGCGAGAAAACTTTGTTGTCAATTATCAGTCTTTGAATTTATTTTATGTGTTTAACCTGAATGTTTTATTATACTTATAAATATATTAGTGTGAAATTGCATTATACAATCATATATAATATTTTAGATCCCCTAACCCAACCCCATTTTTAAACCTAACCGATAACCAACAATATAAAACATGAAAGAGACTCTTTGATATATATAATTTGATATACATTACACTATATATATACAGGTGCATCTCAATAAATTAGAATGTCGTGGAAAAGTTCATTTATTTCAGTAATTCAACTCAAACTGTGAAACTCGTGTATTAAATAAATTCAATGCACACAGACTGAAGTAGTTTAAGTCTTTGATTATTTTAATTGTGATGATTTTGGCTCACATTTAACAAAAACCCACCAATTCACTATCTCAAAAAATTAGAATATGGTGACATGCCAATCAGCTAATCAACTCAAAACACCTGCAAAGGTTTCCTGAGCCTTCAAAATGGTCTCTCAGTTTGGTTCACTAGGCTACACAATCATGGGGAAGACTGCTGATCTGACAGTTGTCCAGAAGACAATCATTGACACCCTTCACAAGGAGGGTAAGCCACAAACATTCATTGCCAAAGAAGCTGGCTGTTCACAGAGTGCTGTATCCAAGCATGTTAACAGAAAGTTGAGTGGAAGGAAAAAGTGTGGAAGAAAAAGATGCACAACCAACCAAGAGAACCGCAGCCTTATGATTGTCAAGCAAAATCGATTAAAGAATTTGGGTGAACTTCACAAGGAATGGACTGAGGCTGGGGTCAAGGCATCAAGAGCCACCACACACAGACATGTCAAGGAATTTGGCTACAGTTGTCATATTCCTCTTGTTAAGCCACTCCTGAACCACAGACAACGTCAGAGGCGTCTTACCTGGGCTAAGGTGAAGAAGAACTGGACTGTTGCCCAGTGTTCCAAAGTCCTCTTTTCAGATGAGAGCAAGTTTTGTATTTCATTTAGAAACCAAGGTCCTAGAGTCTGGAGGAAGGGTGGAGAAGCTCATAGCCCAAGTTGCTTGAAGTCCAGTGTTAAGTCTCCACAGTCTGTGATGATGTGGTGTGTAATGTCATCTGCTGGTGTTGGTCCATTGCGTTTTTTGAAAACCAAAGTCACTGCACCCGTTTACCAAGAAATTTTGGAGCACTTCATGCTTCCTTCTGCTGACCAGCTTTTTAAAGATGCTGATTTCATTTACCAGCAGGATTTGGCACCTGCCCACACTGCCAAAAGCACCAAAAGTTGGTTAAATGACCATGGTGTTGGTGTGCTTGACTGGCCAGCAAACTCACCAGACCTGAACCCCATAGAGAATCTATGGGGTATTGTCAAGAGGAAAATGAGAAACAAGAGACCAAAAAATGCAGATGAGCTGAAGTCCACTGTCAAAGAAACCTGGGCTTCCATACCACCTCAGCAGTGCCACAAACTGATCACCTCCATGCCACGCCGAATTGAGGCAGTAATTAAAGCAAAAGGAGCCCCTACCAAGTATTGAGTACATATACAGTAAATGAACATACTTTCCAGAAGGCCAGCAATTCACTAAAAATGTTTTTTTTTTATTGGTCTTATGATGTATTCTAGTTTTTTTAGATAGTGAATTGGTGGGTTTTGTTAAATGTGAGCCAAAATCATCACAATTAAAAGAACCAAAGACTTAAACTACCTCAGTCTGTGTGTATTGAATTTATTTAATACACGAGTTTCACAATTTGAGTTGAATTACTGAAATAAATGAACTTTTCCACGACATTCTAATTTATTGAGATGCACCTGTATATATATATATATTAGGCACCCAACCGCACATTTATGCCTAAACCTAACCAGTTCTTAACAATGAAAAGACGTTTATTCATTTATTTTAAAAATGTACTATAATAATATTCCAAACCATATGATGGCATTGTGTGAATAGCAGAGTGAAACTGAAGGTTTTAATATGTAAAAAAGGCATCCTGATACTGGCATCCTGATTCTACCAGCACATCTCATTCAAAAAATACATGTACATCTGAACCTGAGGTCGTTGTAATCAGTCGCAAGACACGCGAGAGCCAATGGTAAAAACTTGAGCTTGTGACAATCAATCACAAGACACGTTGGAGCCAGTGGCATAATCACTGAGTCTCTGATGTCAAACCTGTGTCATTACGCTTGAGGCGGCAATTTTTGAATGTGTTAGAATGAAACTTGCAGGATGTGTTACGGTGGACGCAGGGTGACTGTGTTCTGTGACTAAAAATTTACCTTTAGGTTTGTTCTTCACATAAAATGATTGTAAGACTCAGAATACACCCAGAATGAAATGGGTCACTTCAGCTGTGCAGGATGTGTACAGACAGAATACATTGAAAGATAAACAACAAATTAAATATTTACCACTGTAAATAAATGTTGCTGATTTCACATAAAATGAACATCATACCCCCAACATACACTATATTGCCAAAAGTATTCGCTCACCCATCCAAATAATTGAATTCAGGTGTTCCAATCACTTCTATGGCCACAGGCATGAAGCACCTAGGCATGCAGACTGCTTCTACAAACATTTGTGAAAGAATGGGCCACTCTCAGGAGCTCAGTGAATTCCAGCGTGGTACTGTGATAGGATGCCACCTGTGCAACAAGTCCAGTCATGAAATTTCCTCGCTACTAAATATTCCACAGTCAACTGTCAGTGGTATTATAACAAAGTGGAAGCGATTGGGAATGACAGCAACTCAGCCACGAAGTGGTAGGTCACGTAAAATGACAGAGTGGGGTCAGCGGATGCTGAGGCACATAGTGCGCAGAGGTCGCCAACTTTCTGCAGAGTCAATCGCTATAGACCTCCAAAGTTCATGTGGCCTTCAGATTAGCTCAAGAACAGTGTGTAGAGAGCTTCATGGAATGAGTTTCCATGGCCGAGCAGCTGCATCCAAGCCATACATCACCAAGTGCAATGCAAAGCGTCGGATGCAGTGGTGTAAAGCACGCCGCCACTGGACTCTAGAGCAGTGGAGACGCGTTCTCTGGAGTGACGAATCACGCTTCTCCATCTGGCAATCTGATGGACGAGTCTGGGTTTGGCGGTTGCCAGGAGAACGGTACTTGTCTGACTGCATTGTGCCAACTGTGAAGTTTGGTGGAGGGGGGATTATGGTGTGGGGTTGTTTTTCAGGAGCTGGGCTTGGCCCCTTAGTTCCAGTGAAAGGAACTCTGAATGCTTCAGCATACCAAGAGATTTTGGACAATTCCCTGCTCCCAACTTTGTGGGAACAGTTTGGGGATGGCCCCTTCCTGTTCCAACATGACTGCACACCAGTGCACAAAGCAAGGTCCATAAAGACATGGATGAGCGAGTTTGGTGTGGAAGAACTTGACTGGCCTGCACAGAGTCCTGACCTCAACCCGACAGAGCACCTTTGGGATGAATTAGAGCGAAGACTGCGAGCCAGGCCTTCTCGTCCAACATCAGTGTCTGACCTCACAAATGCGCTTCTAGAAGAATGGTCAAACATTCCCATAAACACACTCCTAAACCTTGTGGAAAGCCTTCCCAGAAGAGTTGAAGCTGTTATAGCTGCAAAGGGTGGGCCGACATCATATTAAACCCTATGGATTAAGAATGGGATGTCACTTAAGTTCATATGCGTCTAAAGGCAGATGAGCGAATACTTTTGGCAATATAGTGTATGTCACGATGACAAAATTGTACCACAATGTATAATTAAACGATGCAAAAATTTGAATGCCCATCGTGTCAGTCATTTGACGTAAAAGCTTTCTTGTTGAAAAGAACGCACTTGCCGGAAGCTTTCCAAACTGACACCAGAGGGCGCCTTTGGCGTCTGTAGATTGACGCGTTGGGCTCTTGCACAAGCATCAGTCTTTGACGCCTTGGGAGTGTACTTTTATGTTTCCTTTATGTGATTTTTGGAGCTACAAAGGTCTGATCACCATTTACTTGCATTGTGTGGACCTACAGAGCTAAGATATTCTTCTAAAAATTTTCATTTGTGTTCTGCTGAAGAAAGAATGTCATACACATCTGGGATGGCATGAGGGTGAGTAAATGATAAGATCATTTTATTTTTAGGTTGAACTATTCTTTTAACAGAAGAAAGTAAGTCAGATGGGTTTGGAACAAAGGGTGAGTAAACAATGACAGAATATTCATCTCTCTTTAAATAACCCTGGTGAAGAAGTGTTGGCCATTTTCTGATTGAAATGCTACCAGTGGGGAATTTAAACATTTCTTTCAGTCTCTTAATATAGTGAGCATAATAGATGTTTGGGTGAATAGTGGTAAACATTTCAAAGTATCTCAGCTATTATTGGCTGATATAATATAGGATTGTTGTTGTGAAACGTGTTTAAGATGAAAATGAATGGTAATGCTCTTTGTTTGAGGTACTCTCGAGTGTGGATGTTAATACAGACACACACTAACACACACACACACACACACACACACACCTCCGGGGTGCAAAACTGACCAGCAAGCTCTCAGCATTCCTCATAATCAAATACAGATCAGAACTGTCAGCCTCCCTGTTCTCCTTTCATCATGGGATGCTCTCTTCTCATTTGCTTTTAATCAGATACACACACACACACACACACACACACACACACACACACACACCCACACACACACACACACATGCACACACACACACACACACGCACACACACACACACACACACACGTTGGTGCGGCTATCCTTATGAGGACTCTCTATAGACATAATGATTTTTATACTGTACGAACTATAGATTCTATCCCCTAACCCTATCCATAAACCTAACCATCACAAAAAACTTTCTGCATTATTACATTTTCAAAAAAACATTGTTTAGTATGTTTTTTAAGCGATTTGAATTATGGTGACACTAGAAATGTCCTCATAAAACCACATTTATAGCATAATACCCTTGTAATTACCAGTTTGTAACCTAAAAAAAAGTCCTAGTAAACCACTTAAACACAGCCACACACACACACACATGCACACACATACTTATTAATACTCAAACAGATTACCACTCACCTTCACAAACACACAAATTCCACTTTTATTCCCGTACTACTCAAAGTGAAGCCACTAATTATTTTGTATCATACTGAGTGAAATAGGGAATAGAAAGCTGCATACTGAATAATACAAAAGCAGAGCGAAATGTTAAAGAAACTAAATATGTTTTCCCTTCATTAAATTTGCATTCAATGTTTTGCTATACGCTATCTTTCTTTAAAAGTGAAGTGTGTTATTTTGCCACTACACCACCACCAAAAGAAATTGTAAAATTTCTTATTCGTCTATGCTTTTAAAGCTGGGAGAGGAGAAGGTATTTAAAATCCATCAAAAAAAAAAAAAAAAAAAAAAAACTACAACTTCTCCTTTAAAATAGATTCCGCTTTGTTTGATAATTAGTTATCTACTGCAATGACATTCATAATTTTGTGACTTATGTCTAAATACTTTTTGGGCCACTGTATATTTGGGTAAAAAGAAAAACATTTACATGCTGTTTCCAAGCCAAGCAGCAGAACAAGACAAGAGAAAGAAACATTTGATCTCCAGTTTGTGAAATCACACTGGAGAGCCCACTTTCCTTTGCATACTGTTTCACTGTAAAGAACTTCAAACACTACAGTGCACGCAGAAAGAAAGCTAAGGGTTGGGTGAGATGCATGATTGAATTACATTAAATCCTGCCTGAGAAAATAAATGTCAAGGTTCTGAGGCTGCATTGCAATGATAGAAATGTACTCATGTTTCCCATTAGATGTGATGCCAGTATCATTACCACATAGATACTTCAACTGCTATTACTGTACATTAAAAACAAAGACACTCATGACAGAGTCTTCTTTCTGTGATTTGTTCTTTAGCTTTAGTCTTTGTGTGGCCATGCATAGAAAATGTTCTAGTTATGGAACTCTGTAAATGGAAAATAACTTACTTGAATTCACTACAATGGCTCTCAAAGGGCAGAAATGGAGAGCTTTTTTTAATTCACTACTGATATGGTTACAGTGCATTGGCCTCTTCACTCAATGTAATTACCATTGAAAGGAAAGCTTGCCCATTTTGACACCATGGCAGGGAGAGACCCTAATGCATAGTAGACAGAAACGAGTGAGACACGTGTGGAGAAATGAATATTATTATTCTAAAGATACTGAGGCATGTACACAAAGACATACAGTATGTACATATGGTTGGCCGGGGCACACCATATACTGTACAGGTCAGCTGTTTTCATGCCAAATAAAAGAAAAGCTTGGAGGTGTGAGAAAAAATGGAAACAGAAAATGAAAGACAGACATGGTGGAATATTAATGAGATGTCTCATTTCAGTAGCTCATTTTCCTCTTTTCTTCCAGCTGGACTTTAATCCCTTCATTGATATTCACAAAACAAACAAACATAACAAAGAAATATGAAGAAACAAAGTTTATGAATTATAATATATGCTGATTATAATTTCACGGAAAGGTCACACTTTCAAAAGTTTTATGTTGGTTGTTCTATCAATCTCTTCTTAGGTGTGCGGGAGCCTCTGAGCATCACTGAAGGTCAGCTTGTGATAAATCACTGGGTTTGTTTAATGCATTTTTAGTGTTCACTCTGCTCCAAGAGGAAGGGTCAGGGACAGGTGAGAGGAAGTTGGGCAGAGAGTCTCTTCCAGAGAAGCTCCCAATCCCATGATCGATTTCAGGATGTGAGAATAAGCCCTTGTGGTGTTTTATTATCATCTATCCCCATCTATATTATATATATATATATATATATATATATATATATATATATATATATATATATATATATATATAAAGTCTGCCATTCCTTAGAGTTCACTGCTCTGTCTGTCATTACAATGTACTAAATAACTCTATAAATCATTGACAGAACACTTTTAACAGGGCCTTGAAACCTGCTATGGTGCCATTTTGCTGCCTGTGCCTCAATCTATCTGTAGGGAGGAGAAGAGAGAAAAGACAGGCAGGTATATATACAGTAGGTATAAAAAGATATTTGAAAAGTGTCCAAATACTTTTAAGGGCATGTAAGTCACAACTAAAAATGTTGCATGTTACATTCTTCATGCACATCACCATCTACTGGGCAGGAAGGACAATTTATAGTAAAAAAAGGACTAAAATATTGATCTGTTTCTCACCCACACCTATCATATCGATTTAACCACTGGAGTCTTATAGATTACTTTTATGCTGCCTTTATGTGGTTTTTGGGCATCAAAATTTTGGTAACCATTCACTTGCATTGAATGGACCTACAGAGCTGAAATATTCTTCTAAAAATCATTGTTTGTGTTTTGCAGAAGAAAGAAAGTCATACACATCTTGGATGGCATGAGGGTGAGTAAATGATGAGAGAATATATATATATATATATACACTATATTGCCAAAAGTATTTGCTCATCTGCCTTTAGACGCATATGAACTTAAGTGACATCCCATTCTTAATGCATAGGGTTTAATATGATGTCGGCCCACCCTTTGCAGCTATAACAGCTTCAACTCTTCTGGGAAGGCTTTCCACAAGGTTTAGGAGTGTGTTTATGGGAATGTTTAACCATTCTTCCAGAAGCGCATTTGTGAGGTCAGACACTGATGTTGGACGAGAAGGCCTGGCTCGCAGTCTTCGCTCTAATTCATCCCAAAGGTGCTCTGTCGGGTTGAGGTCAGGACTCTGTGCAGGCCAGTCAAGTTCTTCCACACCAAACTCGCTCATCCATGTCTTTATGGACCTTGCTTTGTGCACTGGTGCACAGTCATGTTGGAACAGGAAGGGGCCATCCCCAAACTGTTCCTACAATGTTGGGAGCATGGAATTGTCCAAAATCTCTTGGTATGCTGAAGCATTCAGAGTTCCTTTCACTGGAACTAAGGGGCCAAGCCCAGCTCCTGAAAAACAACCCCACACCATAATCCCCCCTCCACCAAACTTCACAGTTGGCACAATGCAGTCAAACAAGTACCGTTCTCCTGGCAACCGCCAAACCCAGACTCGTCCATCAGATTGCCAGATGGAGAAGCGTGATTCGTCACTCCAGAGAATGCGTCTCCACTGCTCTAGAGTCCAGTGGCGGCGTGCTTTACACCACTGCATCCGACGCTTTGCATTGCACTTGGTGATGTATGGCTTGGATGCAGCTGCTCGGCCATGGAAACCCATTCCATGAAGCTCTCTACGCACTGTTCTTGAGCTAATCTGAAGGCCACATGAACTTTGGAGGTCTGTAGCGATTGACTCTGCAGAAAGTTGGCGACCTCTGCGCACTATGCGTCTCAGCATCCGCTGACCCCGCTCTGTCATTTTACGTGGCCTACCACTTCATGGCTGAGTTGCTGTCATTCCCAGTCGCTTCCACTTTGTTATAATACCACTGACAGTTGACTGTGGAATATTTAGTAGCGAGGAAATTTCACGACTGGACTTGTTGCACAGGTGGCATCCTGTCACAGTGCCACGCTGGAATTCACTGAGCTCCTGAGAGTGGCCCATTCTTTCACAAATGTTTGTAGAAGCAGTCTGCATGCCTAGGTGCTTCATTTTATACACCTGTGGCCATGGAAGTGACTGGAACACCTGAATTCAATTATTTGGATGGGTGAGCGAATACTTTTGGCAATATAGTGTATATTAGTTTTTTGGGCGAACTATTCCTTTAACCAATCTTAGTTTACAGTATCAAGGGCTATACTGTATATCTATTCTAGGTATCTTCTTGACTATATCTTCCAAAAGGATGGCAGTTAATGAATTTGCCTAATGAAATAGTAATTAAACAAAAATGTTGTCCTTAATATTTAATACTAACATTATGTAATAACTGTTTTGAAAAAAGTGATACTGTAAATATAGCTTGGCTAATGGGATTGCAAGTACAGTGAAGCACTGGTGTGTGCTGTCAGTGAAATCTGTACAAAATTGCTATGAAGTACATATCTTATTATCTGAATTGATTAATGTCATATAAAACATGTTTTTGAAAAGGCTAATGAAATTAATCTTTCTACTGTTAAAATAATCTTCTTGCTTTCAAGGTATAGATTATCAGTTATGCTAAACTATCCTATCTAAAAAAAAAACTAAAAAAAACAAACAAAAAAACAAAAACAAAAAAACAACAACAACTCTGACAAAAGATGTTGTCCATCCATTATTCCCATATTTATAATTCATACATACAGTTCAGCTGATTTCCGCACAATGGTGTGGGGGTGGAAGCAGTTAGAGCGATGCTTTATCTCTCCAAGTCTACAGAGAGCATGTGATTCTGTACCGATGACTCATTACCAGGTCATTAGTTACTTTTCCTCTGCTTCCTTGACCAGTGCTTAAAGCTGCATGGAAACTCAACCCACACTGCTCAGGATCACTTTCAGTGATCTCAGTCTTTCCCAAACTCAGATTCTCTTACACAGGACATTCATTATTTAAAATAAAAAAGGAGGAGGGAGAAAGAAAGGATAATAAGCAGGATGAGGAAACACACCACTAAACATTTAATCTGTCCGATGTCACCAAGAGCAGAGGACAGTCCGCAAAGTGAGTTACTATAGTGAATATTTTGATATGAAACTGAATGGACGAATAACAATGTAATGTGAATCCATTTCTATTTGAGACAGCAACATGAGAAGCAGTAAATAACGATGCTATGGAGGAAATGAAACATAAAAACCCTCATCGGTTTAAAATATATAACTAAATAAATAGAGCTGCATAAAAAGTATCCATAATGTAACTTAATCCCTGCGTCCTGTTCTTGGGTAATAGCTTCCCTGCTGTGAAAACATCTTAAATCAGCCTTTCTGGTCTAGCTGGTTTCTGAACCTGGCCAAGCTGGTGTTCAGCTGCTTTCTCCAAGCCAGACAACCTCACAAACACCCAAAACCCCTCTTAAATCTAAAACTGACTGAGTTAGATTGTTTTAAGCTGTTTCAGTGGAGGTATAACCAGAAGTTGACAGAGCTAGCATGCTACATTTAGCAAAACACTAAACTTTGAAGGTAACTGTGCCATGGTCACCATGGTCATTCATGGTCACCTTCAGTCATTACAAGGAGGGTCCCATACTGTGCTCTGTAATGGTTTTGACAATGTTTTATTAGTCTATGTGGGATTACTGCCCAGAAGATGGACAAAAATAATCGCTAGGGGGGAGGTGGATGGAGTAGGCAATGAGATGGACCAGGGTGCCCTTGATGTCCCATAGAATTAGAGTCATGCCTAACAAAGAGGACCAGTCCTAAGGAAGGCAATGGACAGCAAGGACACTGTAAGTGTTTGGACTCCAAAGAGATGGGTGTGAAATGAGGGGGAATGAGGACCAAACATGGCAAAGATGACAGAGATGGAAGCAGTGATTGATAGAAAGAGATACAGTTCAGCAAGGGTGGATAGAAGCAATAATTAGCTTTAGCGCTAGAGATATTAGCATTTCCCAGAGGCACTAGCTGTAGCATGAACACAGTTTCAATGTGGGTAATGCAATGGGTTTCAAGGACAGCAGATTACTGTTATTGACCACAAGGCTATTCTCAACTCATTACTGTAGAAATTCTGCCATACAAAGCCAAAACTCAATAACTACACCAACACTGAATTTGTGAAAATGGCTTTAAAGGTTTTTTATTGTCCCACCAAAAGTTGAGTATGAAGTAGTCTCCTCAGATTTCTCTGAATCTGAGCATAACTAAGCCTACCAGTCAGCCAGTCTTATCATCCGATTTATGTGAACTTGGTTATGGGAAAAAAGTATTATACACATTAATGATTGGGTTGCATTTTATTTTACAGTACATGTACTTTATGTATACTTGCAGTGTACTTACTTAAGAAGTACTGAGTAATATTAGTGTGGCAGCAGGGGCATGGTCAAGCGTCCATCCGGAGAGAGAGAAAGCTGTAAGGGCACTTGCACTTGAGCTAGATTATGTTTAACACCTGTTTCTAATTCCAGTGAGCATGGGGAGAGCGGCATATAAGCAGCCTCGCCACCAGCAGAGGAGAGAGAGCGTCTAGCACAAGGAAGGTCACGGTGCTCCTGAAGCTGTTACGTTTAATCTGTTATGTTTGTGAAGCTGATGTGTTTAAGTTACTACGTGCCTGTGAAGCTAATGAGTTTAAGTGACTACGTGCCTGTGAAGCTGATGAGTTTGTGAAGTTGTAAAGCATTGAAGTGGCCGATTAAAAGTCCTACCTGAACCTGGAAAAAACTGCTTCCCTGTGTTCTCCTTCTCTTCTGTTTGTGAAGCTGTGTTACACTGTTGCCGAAACCCGGGATCTTGAAGTACGCCCCATGGAGTCCTCCCAGTTGGCAGAGATCCTCAAATCCCTCGCTGGCTTACACCAGTCCCACCAACAATCCCTGCTTGAGCTCCGGCAAGATCAATATCGCCGGTTCTTCGAGTTCCTTCGGGATCAAGCAGAGGACCGGCATGTGATTCGGAGCCTTCTCAGCCAGGAGAGAGCCCCGGCCACATCCCTGGACAACCACAGCCCAATGCCCCCGCCCACACTTCTGAAGATGGGGCGGAGGATGACCGCTGAGATCTGAAGCTGGCTGCATGATCATTGGGTAGCCAGGCTCCTCCCGTTGCTGTCCGGGGAAGCCCAGCTCGCAGCACAACAACTGCCAGCAGCAAACCTTCTGGCTTATGCGGACCTGAAGAAGACCATCCTGCAGCAGGTTTGCCGCAGCCCGGAGCAGCATCGCCAGCTCTTCCGGTCAATGAAGTTGGAGACGGCCGGCAGTCTGTTTGCCTTCACCCAATGGCTCTGAGACGCCTGCCAGAAATGGCTGCTGGTGGGGGATCACGACGTCGAGGGAATAATCGATCAGGTGGTACTAGAGCTGCTCGTCCATCGGCTACCAAGAGGAACAGCAGAATGGGTCCAGTGCCACCGCCCGGTGTAGCTGGAGGAAGCTGTTCGATTGGCGGAGGACCATATGGCGGCAAACCCGAGGGCGGAAGAGCCCTCCCACTCTCTCTCCCCTCCGCCTGTGTTTTCCCCGTTCTCTTCCCCCTCCCCTCTTCTCTCTCACTCTGCTCTCTCTCCATAGCTTCCTGCCCTGTGGAGGTGAGGAGTCCCACCACCGAAGCCAGTTCCCGACAGTGCCCTACCGCTCTCCCCCTCAGGTGGAAGTGTCAGCCGACGCAGGTGCGGGCGTGGCGCTTGGTCCAGTCTGCTGGAGTTGCGGGGATCTGGGACACTTCCGGGATCAATGCCCTGTGATGGAGCTAGGAACGGTGGTCCGGATCCCCGACACTCCACAGGCTGCCCCTGATCGGGCCGGAGCATACCAAATACCGGTAAGTGTCAAGGGGGGTACTCACCAAGCATTGGTGGATACGGGTTGTAATCAAACCACTATCCACCAATGCTTGGTACAACACGAGGCTTTGGGCACAGCTAAAACGGTGAGGGTGAAGTGTGTGCATGGGGATATTCACAACTACCCTGTGGTGACCCTTGTGATTAAATTTTGGGGAACAAAACATAGAGTGGAGGCCGTGGTTAGTTCCTGCCTCACCCATCCGCTGATTTTGGGGACTAATTGGCCTGAATTTAGAAATGTATTAAAGGGAATATGCGCGGATGGGTCCTGCACTAAAGCGATGAGATGTGAAATGTGCGATGCTCTGGCAGGGGAGCCGGGGCCGTCTTCGTCAGCTCCACGTCAGGATGACGTGAGGGGGGGAGAGGCTGCAGCCCCGCCCATCCTCAGGGGATTTCCCAAAGGGGATTTCCCTTCAGAGCAGTCACGAGACGAGACCCTCAAGCATGCCTTTGACCAAGTGAGAGTGATTGATGGTCAAAAACTCCAGCCGAATGTCACACTTTCATATCCTTATTTCGCAATTATAAACGAGCGGTTGTACAGAGTGACGCAGGACGCTCAAACAAAGGAAGATACAACACAGCTCTTAATACCACAGAGCCGTCGGGAAATGGTGTTCCAAGTGGCTCATTATAATCCCATGGTGGGTCATCTAGGGGAAAAGATAACAATGAAATGCCTAATAGCCCGTTTTTATTGGCCGGGCATTGGTGGCAATGTCCGCAGGTGGTGTGCGGCATGCCGCGAATGTCAGCTGGTGAATCCACCGGCCACCCCAAAAGCACCATTGCGCCCCCTTCTGCTGATCGAGGTCCCCTTCGAGAGAATTGGAATGGACCTCGTCGGGCCATTAGAGCGGTCAGCACATGGACATCGCTTTGTATTGGTCCTAGTGGACTATGCAATATGATATCCGGAAACAGTGCCTCTACGCAGCATCTCAGCATGTAGTGTTGCAGAGGCACTCTTCAAAATAATCTCCCGGGTGGGGATTCCAAAAGAAATCCTCACCGATCAGGGCACAACCTTTATGTCACGGGCACTACGTGAGCTTTACGAATTATTGGGCATACATCAATCCGCACCAGCGTTTACCATCCACAAACAGATGGCCTGGAGGAGCGATTTAATAAAACCCTTAAAAATATGATTCGTAAGTTCGTGCACGAGGATGCTAGAAATTGGGACAAATAGAGGAATCCCACAGTGATTGGTCCAGCCCAGTTGTTCTAGTTCCTAAGAGAAACGGGTCTGTACGGTTCTGTGTGGATTATAGAAAAGTCAACACAGTGTCTAAATTTGACGCATACCGAATGCCTCGTGTTGATGAGTTGCTTGATCGGTTGGGCACTGCTCAATTTTATTCGACACTGGATTTGACAAAGGGTTATCGGCAGATCCCCTTGACACCAATTTCCCGTGAAAAAACGGCCTTCTCCACACCGTTTGGATCACACCAATTTGTGACGCTTCCGTTTGGTTTGTTTGGGGCTCCGGCTACGTTTGAGCGTCTCCTGGACCGAATCCTCAGACCACATTTGGCTTACGCCTCTGCCTATTTAGATGACATCATCATTTGCAGTAATGATTGGCAGCAGCACATGCAGCATCTGAGATCGCTGCGATGAGAGGGACTCACAGCAAACCCAAAGAAGTGCGCGATTGGGCGGGTGGAGGTACGGTATCTGGGGTTCCACTTGGGCCACGGGCAGGTGCGTCCCCAAATTGACATGACTGCGGCGATTGCGACCTGCCAAAGGCCCAAGACCAAAAAGGGGTTGAGACAGTTCCTGGGGCTGGCTGGCTATTATAGGAGATTCGTGCCTTATTATTTGGATGTCACCAGCCCGCTGACAGGTCTCACTAAAAAGGGAGCTACAGACCCAGTCCAGTGGATGGAGCAGTGTCAACAGGCATTCACACAAGTTAAAGCCGCACTTTGTGGGGTGCCACTTTTACATTCCCCCAATTTCTCTCTCTCTTTTGTTTTGCAGATGGACGCTTCAGACAGAGGCCTGGGGGCCGTGCTCTCACAGGTGGTGGAGGGGGAGGAGCGCCCGGTGCTGTACATGAGCCGCAAGCTCTTGCTGAGGGATCACCCGTTGGTATCTGGCTCTTCAGCTGTTTAAGTTCAAGGTGGTCCACAGACCGGGAGCGCAGATGGCTGTCGCCGACTTCCTTTCCAGGAATGGTGGGGGGGGGGTGGTAGACAGGCCGGATGTCTCCCCGGCCTGAGTCGGGCGGTGGGGATATGTGGCAGCGGGGGTGTGGTCAAGCATCTGTCCGGAGAGAGACAAAGCGGTAAGGGTGCTTGCACCTGAGCTAGATTATGTTTAACACCTGTTTCTAATTCCAGTGAGCATGGGGAGAGTGGCATATAAGCAGCCTCGCCACCAGCAGAGGAGAGAGTGTCTGGCACAAGGAAGGCCACGGTGCTCCTGAAGCTGTTGCGTTTAATCTGTTATGTTTGTGAAGCTGATGTTTTTAAGTTACTACATGCCTGTGAAGCTGATGAGTTTGTGAAGTTGTAAAGCATTGAAGTGGCCGATTAAAAGTCCTACCTGAGCCTGGACAAACCTGCTTCCCTGTGTTCTCCTTCCCTTCTGTTTGTGAAGCTGTGTTACAATTAGGTAACTACATGTACTTAATATGGGTTAAGGTTAGGGTTGGGGTTAGGTTTAGGGTTAGTACCTAATAATTACTGTAGTTGTTGTAATGATATAGTACGTAAATGTAGAACAGTACTGTAAAATAAAGTGCCACCAATGTTTGTCCTTTAGAATTATGAATTGCTGTTCAAAAGGTGGGGTGCAGGGACTGAAAATTTCTAGACCAGAAAAATAGCATGACAATTTTTACTCATAACGTCTCCTTTGCTTTTTAAACACCCTTCAGGGCAGGTCATTGTAAGTTGTTCTTGCTTTAAAAAATTGTTACCAACATACAGTTTGTACAGTACATCCACTTGTTTGCTTAAAAGCAAGGAGTGAGAAGAGTGAAGCCATAAAGTGATTTTCCTCTCTCATAATCACACAGATGCCTTCAAACGGTGGTTACGCCCCAATTCCAAAGCCTTCCCATGAGTCTTAGCAATTTTCCAGGCTGCCATTCAGTATGTTTTACCAGTAATGAGGAAAAAAACTGTAATTGGTAGTTGAGAAATTGATACTGATTTAAAAAACGGTGTAGCTAATTCAAGCACAGTGATTGAGGCTAAGATAGAGTTTGCCCTCGATCAAGTTGAAGGTTAATTGCTTGCGTGAAGGAGCCAGGGGGCATCAGAGTTGGGCAAGAAGTCATTCACCCTGAGTGCAAGTCTATGCTGAGGAAGTCTACGAGTGCAGCCATGGTCAAGTCAAGTCATTTTTATTTGTTTAGTGCCTTTCACATCACTGGGTTAGGGTTAGGTTTCAAAAGCAGCTTTACAGAAAATCATGCATTAACAGAAACCATAATATCTATAAAGTCTTAGAGTCATCATTGTGTAGTTTGATTAAATATGATTGTAAATTGTGTATAAAAATTAAATACTTAAATAATACTTGTATTTAGAAACCCTGTGAGCAAGCCGAAGGCGACAGTGGCAAGGAACGCAAAACTCCTTAAGATGTTGGATAATGGAGAAAAATAACCTTGGGAGAAACAAGGCTCACTGTGGGGGCCAGTTCTCCTCTAGCTAACAGCATGAATATAATGCCAATATTACTTATTTATGTGCAGTGCAAGTCAAGGTTTAAAATGTGTAAACTAAGTAAGTGTTAAGGGTCAGTGCTTAAACAAAGATTTTGTAAGAACTGTAAGATTAATGACTAATGTCTTTAAAGTCCATCCTGGATTAACTGCAGAAGTTCATATACTGTAGATGCATTGTCCTTTGTTAGTTGGATGATGAAGGATTTTGTTGGCAATTTATTGATAGTCTGTGTATTCAATTTTAAGAGTGTAGTCCATCATTAGACCAAGGTGATGCAGGCCGAGATCAGTTAGGTCCTTCGCAGTTCAACCGGCCGATAATTTCGGTGAGGTCTATTCTAAATCCAAGGTTCAGGCAATGGCATATGAAGTATACCATGTCTTATGGTTGGAGTTGGCATCAGTTCATCCTCTGGTCCAAAATTAACTTTATAACACCTGCCAGCAGTAAACATGCACCATATTTTGCAGTATTTTCATAAAAAAAAAAAAAAAATTTGAAGTTTTTTTTTTTTTTTGTACTTATGACAATAGGATTATTAGCTGCTCATTTTCATTATCTTTTTATCTGTTTATCACAGATTATTATACGGATCAGTCTCCATCTTTAACTAAAATGGCACCTGTCAACAAAACGTGAAAATCTTGATTTTGTTCCTATATTTGTTTTGGTAGTTGAATGCGGGGACAATTACAAATATGTGCCATCACAATGAGTTCTGGAGGGACAGACTTCAGGGGTAAAGGCTGTTAGAAATAAAAAAAATATTTCATTAGTTAAATAAGGTGTACACTCTGTATTCAATTTAGTTCGTATGTAAAAAAAAAAAAAAAAAAAAAATAAATAAATAAATAAAAATTAAACCTTTACGAGTGTTAATTATGAACCATGAGTGCAGCCAATCAGATGGCAGTTATTTGGTCACTTCATGCATTTTAAATGATCATATGCAATCATAAAAAAACAAGTATAAATGAACTACAAGACATGACTCAGCTTATTGTAAAAACACCTAGTTGTTCAGGCCACATCCTCCCAGATGTTAAGCAGGTGTACACAGTATTGGCTGTGGCAGAGGAGAGTCCTTTTGTCGACTACTGTTGATGCTGCAGTTTGTCTTTGGAAGACAGAAACATCTGCTATGCATGCTGACAGTCTGACCTTATATTAAAAAGAAAGAATGAATGAAAGGGAAAATGCAAGGGAAGCAAAAGTAATAAAAAGGCATGGCTTCCATCTCCTATTCAAATCCTGTGAGTGAAAGTGTGACGCGGGAAGAAAAAAAATAGCTTTTCCCTGTGGTTGAGCTGAACGGTGCTGGAGTCAGCCAGGTGTAGCACAGCGACAAAGAAGATATTTCAACCTCTTGTGGTGCTTTAGACCTTCTCATTACAATAACAGATTGAACAATTTAGCTTGGGCAGAGTAAAAGAGCCATATATGAGAGTTTTAAACAAATAGGATCCCATGGCCCTCTATGATTGAACGAAGCCAGCATTCTCACAGTCTGCTCAAGTCATTGTTCATATGCAGGGCTGGAATAGAGGAAGAAAGGATGGAGGAATGGAGAGCGTAGCAAAGGTAAAGGCACGGCAACAGAACAGTCAGGGAAGTTTGCTAAACATTTGTGACACTTTTGAGGACTTTTGCGCATCTTATTCACTAAGCAACCTCAATCCAGCTCAACCAGGTGCTATCTGCACTAACGGTATATAGTGCATCGCCATGCATATTTAAATTAAGTTAGTATCAACAAGTTTCCTTTCTAGGTAGGTTTATAGACTGTGCTTTATTCATTAAAGTTATTGCAATTTGCCTGTTATAACCATGGAAAACAGGCGGTAAACTGACATTTTTTATTGATAATGATGACAGTAGTAATTCATCAAATGATGATCAAAATATGGATAAGAGCACTGTAACTGGCTTATATTCAGACATGCAGTACAATTAAGGCAACTTTCAACATTTCAATAAGTGATGATGTCCAGTCCCAACAAAGCATGCCAGATCGCCATAGTCTGCTGCGTTCTCCACAACCTAGCACTCACAACCAGCCTGCAAGATGGGGAAATGCACTGTGAAAATTGCGATCAATAAGGATTTTTTGACATTTTTGCGGTTACCTAAACTGCATACTTAAAAATCAAAAGTTGCATTTGTTAACATTAGCTAATGCACTATGAATCAGAATCAGTATCAGAATGAGCTTTATTGCCAAGTATGCTTATACATACATGGAATTTGTCTTGGTGACAGGAGCTTCCAGTACACAACAATACAAAACAGCAAAAAAAAATTTAAAAATTGAATAAAAAATAAATATTGAAAAGAAAATGAAGTATATAAAGAATACACAATAGACAATATATATATATATATATATCTATATCTATATATATATATATATATATATATATATTACACATACGCACACACACATAAGTAGTGCAAATCTAAATACAAATCGGTTATATACAGTGCAAGGGAATGTAATGGCAGATGAGGTTGTATGTGTTGGATAATATAAAAAGACTAAGCTGTATATTGCACATTAATTATTGCTCAATGGGACAGTTTTAACTGTTCATGAGAAGGATAGCCTGAGGGAAAAAACTGTTCCTGTGCCTGACGGTTCTAGTGCTCAGAGCTCTGAAGCGTCGGCCAGAAGGCAACAGTTCAAAAAGGTAGTGGGCAGGGTGAGTGGGGTCCAGAGTGATTTTTCCAGCCTTTTTCCTCACTCTGGAAGTGTATAGTTCTTGAAGGGAGGTCAGGGGGCAACAAATAATCCTCTCAGCAGTCCGAACTGTCCTTTGTAGTCTTCTGATATCCGATTTCATAGCTGAACCAAACCAGACAGATACTGAAGTGCAGAGGACAGACTCAATGACTGCTGAGTAAAACTGTATCAGCAGTGCCTGTGGCAGGTTGAACTTCCTCTGGGCCTTTTTCACAATGGAGTCAATGTGGGTCTCCCACTTCAGGTCCTGTGAGATGGTAGTGCCCAGGAACCTGAATGACTCCACTGCTGCTGATGTCCTTCAGGTGGGCCAACACCAGTCTCTCAAATGACTTCATGACCACAGACGTCAGGGTGACAGTGCTGTTTAGAATGGTGTGGAGGGACAGTGTTGGGGTGTTCCTCCTAAAGTCCACAATCATCTCCACCGTTTTGAGCGTGTTCAACTCAAGGTTGTTTTGACCTCCCTTCTGTATGCAGACTCATCATCATCTCGGATGAGGCCGATGACAGTGGTGTCGTCTACAAACTTCAGGAGCTTGACAGAGGGGTCCTTGGCAATGCAGTATTTGGTGTAGAGGAAGAAGAGTAGTGGGGAGAGCACACATCCCTGGGGGGCACCAGTGCTGATTGTACAGGTGCTGGAAGTGAATTTCCCCTGTCTCACAAGCTGCTGCCTGTCCGTCAGAAAGCTGGTAATCCACTGACAGATAGATGTGGGAACAGAGAGTTGGTGTAATTTAGTCCAGAGAATAGCTGGGATGATGGTGTTGAAAGCCAAACTGAAGTCCACAAAAAGGATCCTTGCATATGTCCCTGGTCTGTCCAGATGTTGCAGGATATGATGCAATCCCATGTTGACTGCATCATCCACAGACCTGTTTGCTCGATAAGCAAATTGAAGGGGATCTAGAAAGGGTCCAGTGATGTCCTTCAGGTGGGCCAACACCAGTCTCTCAAATGACTTCATGACCACAGACGTCAGGGCGACAGGTCTGAAGTCATTAAGTCCTATGATTTTTGGTAACTTTGGGACAGGAATGATGATTGAGTGTTTGAAGCAGCAGGGAACTTCACACTGCTCCAGTGATCTACTGAAAATCAGTGTGAAGATGGTGGGCAGCTGGTTAGCACAGGATTTAAGACATGCAGGTGAAACGCCATCTGGGCCTTGTGCTTTCCTTACTTTTTGTTTTCAAAAGACACGCCACACATCATCTTCACAGATCTTAAGTGCAGTTTGAGTAGCAGGAGGAGGGAGGAGGGGGGCTGCAGGAGGTGTTGTTGTTTGTGTGAAGTTAAGGTCACTTAACTGTGGCCACTCCACACTTGTTTATCAGCTTCTCAGAGTATCTTCTTTTAGCCACTCTGATTTCCTTATTCATTGTGTTCCTGGCCTGATTGTACAAGACTTTATCCCCACCTCTGTAAGCAACCTCTTTGGCCTGACGAAGCTGCCTGAGTTCTGCTGTAAACCATGTTTTGTCATTGTTAAATGTTAAATAAGTCCTAGAAGGGATGCACATATCCTCACAGAAACTGATATATGACGTAACAGTATCTGTGAGCTCGTCCATATTAGTGTCTGCAGCCTCAAAAACACTCCAATCAGTGCAGTCAAAGCAGGCTTGTAGTTCCAGCTCTGCTTCATTGGCCATCTCTTTACAGACCTTACTATAGGCTTAGCAGATTTTAGTTTCTGTCTGTAGTTTGGAAGAAGATGAACCAGACAGTGATCAGAGAGTCCCAAAGCTGCTAGGAACAGTGTGATATGCATCCTTTATTGTTGTGCAGTGATCCAATATATTTCCGTCTCTGGTTGGGCATTTAATGTGCTGTCTGTATTTGGACAGTTCACGTGTGAGGTTTTCTTTGTTAAAATCCCCAAGAATAATAATAACTGAGTCCGGGTATTGTTGTTCTGTGTCTGTGATCTGATCAGCCAGCTGTTGCAGCATGCCTTTCAAACACGCGTTTGGCGCGATGTACACACTCATCAGAATAAAGAGGAAAATTCCCACGGTGAGTAGAAAGGCTTACAGTTAATAAAGAGCACTTCCAAATTAGGACAGCACATCTTATTTAACGTTGTTACATCTGTACACCAACTTTCATTGATGTAAAAGCATGTTTCACCGCCTCTTGTTTTCCCCGTTAACTCCGCAATGCGATCCGCTCTGAACAGCTGAAAGCCCAGCAGATGTAATGCGCTGTCCGGAATGGCTTCACTCAGCCAGGTTTCTGTGAAGCACAAGGCAGCAGAGGTTGAAAAGTCCTTGTTTGTGTAGGTGAGGAGATGTAGTTCATCCATTTTGTTAGGAAGAGAGCGGAGATTCGCTAGATGAATACTTGGCAACGCTGTTCGAAAGCCACGCCGACAGAGCTTGACCAGCATGCCTGCTCGTCTCCCTCGCCTGTCTCCCGAACAACACAGCCGCATCTCCAACTAAAATGTCCAGCAAAACGTCTGAATATTCAAAAACTGGGAAAAGATTGTCTGGTATATACTGTCGAATGTTTAGCAGTTTGTCTCTGCTAAAACTGACTGGAAAAAGATGACTAAACACAGGACAAACAAACAAAAACAACAAAACAATAGGAGCGCTCCACACTGAGGTGGCCATCCGCGGCGCCATCATGATGTCTTTTCTGAACTGACATGAACTAACAATGAACAATTGTATTTTATTAACTAGCATCAATAAAGATGAAAAAATGCTGTAAAGAATATATTGTTAATTGTTTGTTTCATGATCGTGCATTAACTAATGTTACAAAAGGAACCTTATTGTAAAGTGTTACCATTTAGCTCATGTGTGACTTGAAAGCAGCTGCCAAGAGAAAAACTTGTCTACAAAATATGCATGAATTCACTGATGATTGATTATCGATTACCTGATAGGCTGGGGTTTTACAGAACGGTGTGACTTATGGTTAATAATGTCTATCAAATGCACACACGTAATGGTATCTGTAATGGTATCCCAAGTTAAGAGCTAAAGTAAAATGTGAGGGTTTGTAATTAGGAACAAAATATCCCCTACCCACATACTTCAATATTCAGCTCACATCGCCCCCTCTAAATAAATATGCTGACTCTCGGCACATATGCACATACAGCAAACTTGAAGAACCTCAAAAAAAGCATTACATTATTTTATAGTGTATACCTTTCGGCATGCTGGTCTTATCAAAGAAGCTAATGTGCTGTGAAATATGACACCTAGTTAGATAACACACACATCATGCTGAAGGACTCTCTTCCTTTGGCCACATTTCACATGTTTCTCCATCCATAAGTTAATACAAACATCAATCGTGTCACAGATGATGCAAAAAGGCTTTTTTCTCTCCCATAACTGCATATAAATGGAGGAACGCTGTGAAGGCAAAGGACAAATGTACCATAACTCATAAGTCAGGTCAGCCTACAGCTACACTATTATCAGGACATCTGAAGCGCAGCTTTAAAGTATAGCAGAGGTACTTTACCTGACATAAGATGGTCCATCGACCAAGCTGAGAAAGATCATCCATCATTAGATATCACTAAAATCAACTCGTTTTGCTCTCCATTGCAATCTCGACATAGTTCCTATGAAAGTTGTTTGAGCAAATATTGCAAAAAAATATTCTGGCCACCTTTTTACCCATATCTATAAAATAAATGTAAAATACCATAACAAATGTGTTGGTGCGGCTATCCTTATGAAGACTCTCCATAGATATAATGATTTTTATATTGTACAAACTATATATTCTACCCCCTAACCCTAGCCCTAAACCTCACAGAAACCTTTTAGCATTTGTACATTTTTTTAAAAACATCGTTTAGTATGTTTTTTTTAACCACATTTATAGCATAATACCCTTCTAGTTACCAATTTGTTATCTTAAAAAATTTCCTCGTAAACCACCCAACCCCCCCCCCCCACCCCCACACACACACACACAAACAGTATATCAACAGTACTGTGCAAAAGTTTTAGGCATTTGTGAAAAATGCTGTATAGTGAGGATGTTTAAAAAAATGGTGGTCAATGGTGATTCGAAATACATTCTCATAACTGCAATGCAGTATTTTTGTACTTTTTAAATATATTCTTTATATTTCACACATACATTAAAAAGAGCACAACAATGTTACCAAATACAATGATATATAAAAAAGCCAGAATTAATATATATTTTACAATATACAGTATGTAAATACAGTTTATATTATTTATGAGCATTACAGTTATATGAATGAGTTTTTTTGCATTCTGGTAATGAGAATGCCAATAGACTGTACATCATGTTGAACTGCTTTTAATTTACTATATATATATACACTACTGGTCAAAAGTTTTGAAACACTTGACTGAAATGTTTCTCATGATCTTAAAAATCTTTTGATCTGAAGGCATATGCTTAAATGTTTGAAATTTGTTTTGTAGACAAAAATATAATTGTGCCACCATATTAATTTATTTCATTATAAAACTAAAATTTAATAAAAATAAAAAAAAGTTTTTGAAATTGATGACTTGGACAAAATAATAAAGAAAAGCAGCCAATAAGTGCCCAACATAGATGGGAACTCCTTCAATACTGTTTAAAAAGCATCCCAGGGTGATACCTCAAAGAGTTGGTTGAGAAAATGTCAAGAGTACATTTCTGCAAATTGTAGGCAAAGGGTGACTACTTTGAAGATGCTAAAATATAACATAGTTTTGATTTATTTTGGATTTTGATTAGTCACAACATAATTCCCATAGTTCTATTTATGTTATTCCATAGTTTTGACTATGACTTTACTATTATTCTAAAATGTGAAGAAAAAAAATTATAATAAAGAATGAGTGTTTCAAAACTTTTGACCAGTAGTGTACATATATATATATATATACACACACACACATATACAGTATGCACACACACACACACACACACACACACACAGAGAGAGAATCACCACTGAGAAAAGTATTACAAAAAAAATAAACTCCATAGTAAAATGTCCAAATGCATTACAATAGAAAATACTGAAAAGCATCTCAGGCTTCATTTCCATTTAGCTAAATCTAATTTCTTATTTATTTCTTTTGATCTGGTGGCAAAATGACATGGACATGTTTCAACAGGTTTCGTTAGTTTCACCCTAAGAGTCCATTTTAGAACAATACTTGGCAAAATGTGAAAATATCACAAGAAAAATGCTCATTGACCTCTCAAATTCTTTGTGCTGCAGAAGCATTTGAAACTTGAATCGTCTCCTTTCATCATTGTAATGGACTGTGTCTACAATAGGAGATAAAAATGAGCAAATGCGGTAACTCACTTAGTCTTTTCCCTGTCCCAGCCCTGCAATGCCCACCCAAACATCCCCATTCCCGGGGTTGAGAGACAACACCTAGGATCCCTGCAGTCATCAATGTGACATCCTGTACCATATCATTAACGTATGGGGCTTCACTTTGATTAAAGGATAGATATAGGTGTTCTGCAGGCTTAGTCTCTCATCCATAATCCAGTCTTGCCTGCAGTCTTAAATATTTAATTCTGGGACCTTCTGCAATGTATTTAAAGCCACCAAGTGCAGTGCCATCAAGTTCAGGACTGTGGGTCAGAATATGGTAGAGCTGAACACTTTTTGATCAGTGAGACTGTCTTTATTATCTGGAACGGTAATTCGTTGTCTCCTGCCTTACACAGAATCAGGAAGAATGGAACTCGAATTTTTACATTTACACTCCGCTACACTGGTCAAACAAGCAATTTACATGTCATTTAAAATGTGCAGTCATGCAGTAGATGTTATATAAATAAAGTGTGTTTCTGAAGCTTCTGAAGAAATCTGAAGAGTTCTGTAAATAAAAAGTAATTAAACAAGCAATATAGATCTTGTTTCATAACATGCTGTGTACTGTAGGTTCATCCAGTATTCGCACAGCAGGAATGTGGTTGCAGGTTCAAGGATAGGTAGATGACAAATAAATAGATTACATAAAATCAAGGACAAAGTACAAAGAATTCTTTGGTTATTTTTATGTGTTCTTTATCGCGAACATAGGAATTCTTTCATACAGTAACACTTGCATACATGACAATACCTGTACATTCAAATGCAAAACTAAAGGTTGAATACAGAATGTGCTGATCTTGATATCTCTTAAAAGGATATTTATTGAATCAATAATGATGTGTTCATGAAGACAGGTTGTTTTTTTATGTCAAAAATGCATCTTTCTGACAAGAATGAAATGATAAAAATTATTCAGACCATTAAGACAACATTAAGCAGTCATTATCACACAACATTAAACACATAATAGACTGTTATCTTGCTCATCAGTGCGATTTCCTCTTTGAACATGAGAGAAGAGCTTGGCAAAGCAATTTACCAGCCAAGTGCAAACAAACAAACAAACAAACAAACAAAAAAATAAAACACTGAAAATTGGCAAATATAAACAGATAAAATAGAAATATATCCATGAGTGTTGAACTAAACAAGAATATCTTTGGATGTAACAGCTAGTTTTTGGTGATTTAGAATTATTTACACATTACTTTTTAAGCTCTATATACTGTATTTTACCACTGCTTCATTGGTGTCTATTTTTATTTGTTAATAGTTAATGGTTAAATAAAGCATAACTGGTATGACTTCATTAAATCTCTTAAGCTGTGAAAGAGCAACCTTCTGAGCAATAAAACTTTGATCTGGTGGAGTGTGGTGTGTAACGGAACTGTCAGACTGGACAAAAATGATGTTCGTTGTCCAACTTAACATAAGTTACAGGCACATATTTCCATATGCAATTAGAACAAATTGCATATTGCAATGTATTGTCCATGTTTTTTTTAGGGGGGTGGGCTCACATATTTTTCTATGAATAAATATGTTGTTTTGAGATTTGCTTGGGCCAGATATACAGCTTAAACCTTTCATCAACATTTCAAAATACCTAAAGTGAAATGTAGGCAGGGATAAAATGAGAAAGTCAGAACAGCAACAGAGATGGAATCTGAAAGTGCTTTGTTAAAGGCCCCATTTGTGTCCCCCTGAGCAGCCTGGCACTAAAGTAGGATTTAAAGTTATAGTGACCTTTTCTTTGCAGCGTATGTATCTCAAAGTGCTTGTACGAATGGTAAGTTAATGGAGTTGAACTATTTTATGATGAGAACTCATTATAGATGATCAACAGCACCAGCATCCAAGCTTAGGTGACAGCACTTGTTATCACCAGTCCCATCAACTTTCACATAAAAAACAGTCCAAATATCAATATCTGTGACTGCCCTTCATCTCGCTGTGGTGGGCATTGATAAACATGTGGACAATATACATGGGTTGTGGTCATGTGGAGAGGGAACTGTTGTCAACTTTTTAGAAATAGTTTACACAAAAATCAAGTATGACTTTCATTCCTCAAAAAAACAAAAACAAAAAAAAAAAACACAAAAGATGATGTTAGACAGTATGTTAGCCTAACACCCTGTCTACACTGGGCATGTCCTTTTACACAATGCAACGCAATGGATTGAGGCTGTCTACACTGGACATGTCGACACAAATGTTCTAAACTGTTTCATTTGAATAGTAGCACTAGCGCATGCAGCGTAAAATGGAACGTGGCATCCGTTTATTGTCGCCGTGACAGACACGCTGCAACAGACGCTTCCAGTGTAGACAGCATCATAGATTATAATGGGGTTCTAAAAACAAATAGACTACTGAAAACTTCTGAAATAGTTTGTATGCAATGTTGTTTTCCACTGGATTATTTCACAATAACATTCAACTTTGCCAATGAACAACTTTGATTAAAAACTATACTGCATTTGTAAAATGCTGGCACCAACACTATAGAATGACCATTAAATGATCTTTTGAAATTACTTTGCTGAAAATGAACTATTGATCTGTGTTAATAATAAAACAGAGCTAATCTATTTGGTTCTATGTTAGCAATGCAATCAAACTTTATAAATCAATTTTATTTCATTTATGTATGGCATTCCCCCATGCTTTCCCACTAGAATATTAAGGTAATTAAAGTTTAGGAATTAAAATAATTTATCAGCAAATAGTCTTGTCTCAAAGGCTATGGTTTAAAATATGGCTTTTTGTGTGCAACTATGCAAGTAACAGTGATCTAAATGCATTAAAATGAAAAAGGACCACAAATAGATGATAAATCAGCTAGCAGTTTGAATCCAGTTGTGGCAGAGGCATTTGGCACATGCTCTCAAAGTTCCACATTGGTTTAATTGCACTAAGAGTGTAATGGCTCTCACAAAAGCTAGCAAAAAGACAGATATTCGAAAACAGAAAAGTGAAGGGTCATTAATTTTGTTGCAGTTTGGAGTGGATGTATAGAATAGAAGAATTAAAGGGATTTTTATCTTGGTTGGTTTAAGAAAGTTACTGGCATGGAACATCTCCAGTTTTCTTTGAAAGAAGTGTAATAATTCAAGTAAAGAAAAAAAAACTAAACGTTGGTGTTTTTGTCACATAAAAATGGAAATATATACACTACAGGGTCCAAAGATTATGGACATCCGAACTAAAGGTCTCCAACCCGACCCGAGCCCAACGCGTCAAGTTTCGGGCCAGATTCAGGTCAGTATTTCAGGTCAAGTATGACTTGAGTTTGGGTTTGTGATTAATAAAAAAACTAAAAAACTTGTTTCATGCACATGCTCTCATTTAGAGACACGTGCGAATGGATGAGTTAATGGAATGGAAGTTAAAAAGAACTTCAGTTTTTAAAAATGCATCTCGAGACACCTGTGTCCTTTTTCATTCGTTGCGCTGCTTTTTTAAATCACAGGTGTCACAAAGATTCAACATTCTGTAAAATTCAGGCTGTAAAGAGCACTTCATGTGACACTTCACGGTAGTACAGTGTTTTTTCCCCTTTTGCTCTGGTGTGATGAGGGGCCACCATGCCTTGTTTAAACTGTGTAGAGTACGTTTACTGTTACGATACAGTTATGAATGTTGCCTACGTGTTTACTTAAAATAGCATATTGCAACAAATTTACTTCCTTGGACAAGAAATTATAAAGAGAGAGTGATTTCGGGTTAGGGTCGAGTTCGGGCTTAAAATCTGTCAGTACCGGTGAGGTCTGGTCACACAATCTCCAGTATGGGCTTCATTTTAAGACCTGTGCATATGCAATAATAGGAATTTGGCCCCCCCTTTGCTGCTGTAATACTCTCTACACTTCTAGGAAGTCTTTCTAATAGATGTTGCAGAATGGCTGAAAGTATTTGATTCCATTCAGACAAAAGAGCATCAGAGAGGGCAGGCACTAATGTTGGGCGATGGGGCCTGGCTTGCTCCCAGCATTCCAATTTATCCAAAAGGTGTTCAAGTCAAGTCAAGTCAAGTAATTTTTATTTGTATAGTGCTTTTCTCAACACACCTCATTTCAAAGCAGCTTTACAGAAAATCATGCATAAAAAAAAAAGAATGTAAAAAAAAAATGAAACTGTAATATCTATAATGTCTTACAGTGATTATTGTGTAGTTTGATTAAATATGATTGTAAAATGTGTATAGAAATTAAATAATTAAATAATAATTGTATTTAGAACCCCTGTGAGCAAGCTGTAGGCGACAGTGGCAAGGAACACAAAACTCCTTAAGATGTTGATTAATGGAGAAAAATAACCTTGAGAGAAACCAGGCTCACTGTGGGGGCCAGTTCCCCTCTGGCTAACAGCATGAATAAAATGCCAATATTAGTTATTTATGTCCAGTGCAGGTCATGGTTTAAGATTAGTAAACTAAGTAAGTGTTAAGGGCCAGTGATTAAACAAAGATTTTGTATGAACTGTAAGATTAATGACTAATGTCTTTGAAGTCCATCCTGGATTAACTGCAGAAGTTCACATAGATGCATTGTCCTTTGTTAGTTGGCTTATGAAGGCTCTTGTTGACAGTTAAATGATAGTCTATGTATTCCATTTCAAGAGTGTAGTCCATCATTAGACAAAGGTGATGCATGCCTCAATGAGGTGCATTGCAGTTAGGTGGGGTGAGTCAAATTCTTCCACACCAGACTCACTAAACCATTTCTTTATAGACCTCACATTGTGCACAGGGGCACTGCTGGAACAGAAAAGGTACGTCCCATTCTACTGTAAATGTTTGTCTAAGGAGACTGCATGGCTGTGTGGTTGTTTTCGTTCATCTACCTACTAGCAATGGGTAAGCTGAAATAGTCAAACCTGTTCATTACAAAGGGGTGTCCACATACATTTGATCATGTAGTGTATGTATTTCTACTAAAAAATGCAACAAGTAAAAGCATGTTGTTCTGGAGAAGGCATGTAGCATGTAGTATGTCCTAGTGTAAAAGTGGGGAACATCGTCTTACTTGTTAAAAAGTGAAATTAGCCCAGTTTGATTCTGGAGTCTTGGCCATAGTAGCCCACCTGGAGCAGAATAGCAATGTCAATTAAGATCTGCACCGCACCACACACTATGAACTGGGTGGGGCTTTCATTGATCACAAAGTACGTAGTCTTAAAGATGTCACCAGCGGTCCACAGAAGCACCATCTTTATGCTGAAAAAGAGAGAGAAAGAGAGAATTTTACTGAAGCATTCTTGAAAAGTCAAAATACCAGCCTGATCTCATGAAAATTACGTGTCTGTGGTGCCATTTTTGCAAAATGTTGTAACACGGTTCATTACAAGTACTGTGGCAGTTCTGAAGTAAAATATCTTCAGAGAGCGCTAAAAGCAAGTGAAATGTTCTATCAAACAGATACAGAGATCTATCGAGCTTTAAATCAACAAAACTGACCTCCCTTCCCTAAACCATAAACCTAGACCTAACCGATAGTGTAATGAAAAGCAAATGTGAGACGAAAAATGCAATTTCTGAAGCAACCATCATTTTGTGGCGCTTCTAGGACACTTTAGGCTTACATGTCGACTTGCATGCTTTTAAGGACACGTAACCTGGTCCTTTGCATCTCAAGTGCAATGCTTGTGCGCAATTAAACACATTAGAACAAGCTTCTAAATGTAGTTGGTTATGTAATGCAAATGTTAAAATGTATCACCTTACAAGTCATGAGCTATAGTAAAAGTTAAAGTTAAAAAAAAAGTGAAAGTAAATCAACAGATTGGTTTCAAAAGAAAAAATATACCTTCTGAAGTGGCCCAATCAGAGTACTGACCTGATCCCAATTGATCCCAATCTTGCTTTAGCAAGACCTCAAGAGAGGGATTCACACTAGACATTCCCAGAATATTGATGAACTAAAACAGTTTTGCAAAGAGAATTAGTGCAAAATCCCTCCTGACCATTGTGCTGGTCTGATACACAATTAGAGGAAACATTTGGTGGAGTTTATTGCTGACAAAGGAGGGTCCAGTTATTAAATCTAAGGGTTCACAAACTTTTTACACTCTGCATTGTGAATGCTTACAGTGCATTTAATCAAGACGATAGTGTAACAGTTATTTGTTTAAGCAGACTTTGTTTGACTATTATTGTGTCTTAGTTAACTGTTATGTAGAAATCTATTATACATCCAAGGGTTCACATACTTTTTCCTGAAACTGCATATAAAAAATTTCCTCAGCATTTGGAAATAGCCCCAGTCAGCTATAAAGTTCTAATAAATGAATCTCATTCGAAACCTTTTAAATGTGTCACCAATACATCAGACTAATGTATTGTGCAATGTCCTGTCCAAGCCTCGATATATTCATACATCTGTATATCTCACACATTTACAAGCCTCTGAAGTTTTGTGCAATTGAGTGCAGCAGGGCAAATATCAGTTACACATTATTGAATCTAAAGGATGCAATTATTCAACTTGCATAAAAAACATGAAGGGGAGAGGCAGAAGATAGACTCAATGGTTACACTGCACAAACCCATTTCCTAGCTTCTGGTATATAAGCCCTCATAAAACTCCCTCAGGTCTGTTTGAGAATTTTATGGAGAATTTTCTTTCAGATTTCTCCTCACCCTGAATTTCTCCTCACCCTGTGACATCTGAAACATCACCTGCTTTATATTAGACAAAGCAGGACCAACTGAGGCACAATGTTTTGTTGTCCTTCCCCCCAGCAAGTCATCTATGACAAGCAGAGAAAAGTAACACTTTGAAAACTTCCAGAGAGAAGCCAAAGTGTTCACAGGCAGGGAGAAACACTGCGTTCTCTGTCACCCAAAACACCCCATACATCCTACTTTTCCCAGTGGTATTTATGCCGAATGAGTTCATTCATTTCATCCGAGTGGAAAGCGGGAGAGAGATGGCCTATACACTATACAGTATATCAGCTGTCACAGACAGAGAAAGATGGGTTTTGGACTTCCCACCCTGCTGGCGTTCATTCCAACAAGAGAAATGAGTCTTTCACAGCGCCAGAGAAGCAAACAACTAGAGTAATGAAATGGTACATTCTTTTTTCTTGTCTCTTTGATGATGTTACCCATCTTCATGTGAAATGCTTTGGTGTCACAGGAAGATTGTAAAATGAGCATACAGGAACATCTTCTGGAGGCCATGTGAAATATCATTACCAGCTGCTTTGCATTGCTAATGTGCGCTGCTATGGACACTGCTCGGCTAAATCAAAAAGATTAGGCATCGCGTTATCACGGTCTTGGAGCACTTTGCCCACACGGCACTGAAAGTTAGTAGCGCAGGAAACCAAAAGGCATTTTGTACCCCTATTCCATCGAGTGGTGCTGGCACTAAATTCTGTGCCATGGCTGGGATATCTGTTGACTGCTGTTAGAACTGACTTGAGCAATGATGTAACTCACTAAATTACCACATAAAGTGTCCACAATGAAACATCATGGTATTTGTTTACAAGTCAAAAACATCCAAGTATACAACATATACACAGTATATAACAAGTAAAGTTCATGGTAAATATAATATCTGTGATTAAGATGAGGGGGTGTAGCATGACAGGCCTTCTCCACAATAATATGTTTTTGTTTGAAAACTCACTAATTGCACTACTTTTACGACTCTCCACATTAGAATGCTGTTTTCCTCCACCAAAAATGGACCATTTCAAAAATGCTCTCCATTACCGCATAATTTGGAAAACAATGGCTTTAGGAAACTGAAAACAAAGTTGTCAAAGGAAAATGCATTACTGTGGATGTGACTCTAGCCAGACTGAGTTGTTGTTGTTGTTGTTTTGAAAGCATTATTATGTAGCCGTTTTGTAACAGGGCCAAATTGAGCATTCCAAAATGAGAATAATAAATGCTTCCGGCTAAAACTTTGGATACCCTTGACTGAATTTATGTATCTCATGATCTAAAAGACTTGTGATCTTATGGTGTATGTCTAAATGCTTGAAATTAATTTTGTAGACAAATTTAAATTGCCATCGTATAAATATTAATTTCCAAAATTGTCATTTTTTTAAATGGATGCTCCTTCATTAATGTTTAAAAAGCATGCCAGTTGGATACCTCATGAAGTTGGTTGAGAGCTGTAATCTAGGCAAAGGTAGATGTCCAAACTTTTGATTAGTACTTGTAACGGAGTCACACGATGGGCAAGGAGGAGGCAGGAACCGGCTGAGCAGTCAACGTAAACTTTTAATAACAAATGAACAAAACAAAACAAAACATAAAAGTGCTTTCCAGCCAAAACACACACACACATACACATGTTGGTTCAGCTATCATTATGAGGACTCTCCATAGACATAATGATTTTTATACTGTACAAACTCTAGATTCTATCCCCTAACCCTAACCTTACCCCTAAACCTAACACTCACAAAAAACGTTCTGCATTTTTATATTTTCAATAAAACATCGTTTAGTATGTTTTTTTTAAGCGATTTAAATTATGGGGACACTAGAAATGTCCTCGTAAACCACATTTATAGTATAATACCCTTGTAATTATCAGTTTGTAACCTAAAAAAAAGTCCTTGTAAACCACTTAAACATAGCCACACACACATACACACACACACACAAACACATACATGCATGCACACAAGACTGCTACATGCGTCTCTCTCGAACTGGCATCCCCGGCTCCTCTTTATCCCTCTCCCGGCTGATTGGGCTGATTCAGCGCCAAGCATCCATCGTTACGGCCCGGCTATGCCCTCCTCCTCCACAGACAAAAACTGCTTGTACCATATGTTGGTACTCTATATGGAAATTTCCATTGAAAATGTCCTATTTGATATGCTCTTGAAGAAAATTTCTTCTACATTTGACCAGAGATTCCTACAGCCCACTGCCTTTCAAAGTTACACACCTCTTTCTCCTCCATCCTCGTTTTTCATTGCTTTACTCCAGAGACCAACTCCAAACATCATTAATGAGGATGAAACATAAATGAGGTAATTAAGGGGGGCGGGTCAGATGTACAAGAGCACTGACAACATCACTGCCACACAAGAAGACAGAAAACCACTTAATGGTACTCCATCTTCCACCCAGAGAACAGAAAGTCTTCAGATTGCTCCCAAACCCTCATTTAACACAAACACACCCTTTCTCGATCGCGAAAACAAACCACCCTCTTTCCTCTCTCGCCTTCTCCTCTGAGCCCTTTTGCGGATTGACAGCAGATAAAAGAAATGCTCAGCAAACAACGAGCACTGCTCCAGGGACTGTGGGAGAGGTAGAACTGATTATTGCATTGATTAGGAGAACTGAGGCCACAGTTACGGCACTCCCACTCCACACTGAACAGCCCCCGCATTCAACACTGACAAGACTACAACTGATCCTCTTCAACCTGACACTCTCATCTCTACACTGAGAAAGAAAGAAAGAAAGAAAGAAAGAAAGAAAGAAAGAAAAATGAAAATGATTTTCTATTGTTATTCAGAACCCGTATGATTTTCTTTCTGCTGTGGAACACAATTTAATTTTCATTATTTCCATACAGTGCTGCATGTATTGCTGCATTTATCGATAATAATTGATAAGGAAAATAATCTACAACAAATTTCATTATTGATTAGTCAGGTATGTGCAGCATGCACAGAGAAACTCTGTCAGTGATGTCACTGTAGTGAAAAATCGCCTGAGACAAGCTGAAGTGGAAAAAACACAATCCAATTTGTCCAGCGCACCATGCGACTTAGGCATTTTTAAAGAGAGAGTACTATTTTAGCGCTTGTTACACAGATCAATGTAAACTCAATCTAAATACTTGTAAATAGTTAAAATCATTCATTGAAACAGAATGTGGAATTTAATGTGACAAATGATCAAATATACACTTTCACATACTACAGCCTACATATATAGCGCTTAAAGTCTTATATGAATCCTTTATATAATTTTTTTGAACTACAAGCAATTTATATTGTAACATTTATATTTTAAAACTTTTTATGTATAACATAAATATATATTTTTTAATAAATACATTTTATTTAATAAAATAATGAAAATTGCTTTTTTTATCCGATTAATTTATTGGAGTGTAAATAGCATTTGCCACACAGGACAGCTATTTGCACCCCAATAGTCTGGTGGAACCACAGAAATTACAACAAATTAACCAATAAATGTCGCTGCAGTGGCGTGGGGTGTAAAGACAGTGTATGATTGTGTACTGTTGTCCTAGCGATGGCAGTTTGAGTCCGTGTTTTGTCACACTCTTTTTCCCATCCGATTTCCTGATTCCACGCTTACTATTTCCTTTAATACTACTTAAAATAATAGATAAAAATGAATATAATTGTTGATTTCATCGCAGTGATTTTGGTCACGGTGAATGTCGGGGAGTGCAGAGAAGGGTTTGATCAGGAGGCGGGGTCTGTTGATCGCACTCGTTCCCGCATGAAAACATTGTTTCTGTAGTAAAACCAAGGTTATTTTTTCTAAAGTAAGGTTAGGTTTAGGGGTAGAGGTTTATGTAGTGTGTCTGTGGGACTCTAAATAAACACAATAAACACACTGCAGTGATGCTCGTACTGGGGTGTAAATAGCATATACCATTATTTGCACCAGGGTGCAAGTAGCATCTGCCTTAATTTATTATGAAGATAAAAGATTAAACAATTAACAAAATAATCATTAGATTTAGCCCTATGCAAATGGAACTCTATCCAATCACACTAGAGATGCATTGTAAATGCATCAAGCTTAAGTATATACAGATATTATCCAGATAAGAAACATGCTAATGTAAGGTGTACTGGGGGTCATACTTCAATTGCACACACCTGCTGAATGGAAAGAAAAATAAAAAATTTGTACAAAATCAGAGGAATTTATGAACCATTCATGAGCTAGTGGTACACAAGACTCTTCAAATATGGCACATTTTAAGAATGGTTGAGAGGCCAACCTCAACAGAAAAAATTATGAAATATGCTTGCAGACCGATCCAGCTGACTAAAACAAGGGAGAGATCTGTCTCCACCAAATAAAAGGGAGGCGAAGGCTGGAAAAAAAAGCCAGAATTACCTTCAAGAAAGTAAACAAAAGTGAGAGGATGAAAGAGAGAAAGAGAGAAAAAGGAGAAACAGAAGAAATGTTAAAGACATTAAAGCTCCCAAAACTAGTTAGAAGTTTCACCAACATCTGATTGACAAACATGAGACTAACTCACAGATCATTGATAAAAAATTACCCTAGCAAAACAGCTAGAGAATACATACAGCACAGCTGCGAAGTGCTTTGAGTGGCAGTAGAGTTTTCAATAGCCCTTTAAATCAGTAGGGATGGAAACAATGACAGTCCTATGGTCCATGATAAGTGATACATTTCTGCTTCTCTATCCCAGTGGTGTAGCACACAAACCCATTAAGAGGTATGCTAAGTCATACAAATTAGCATGTCAACTGGTAAAACAGATGGTGTGCTCGTTCTCTATGCCTTTAGAACTCCAGAACTCTGCTTTATACTCTTTTCTTTCTCCCATTCCTTTCCTCCTCTACTACGTTGTGCTTTGCCCTGGAGCAACTGTGAATAATTCTGTTGCGGTACTGGCCTTGGCAAGCCATGCTAGCGGGTCCTTTAATTCAATCACACAGCTCAGGTTGATCAATGGGAACTATGCAGGAAGCCGGCATACCGCTGCTCACCTTGGGTCATTTGGGGATGCAGTCCAATGGCTTTTTCTTCTCTAATTAACCCAGACACTGCAGCCAACCACTGTGAGGGGAACAAGTCTACTCACAAAGTTGTTTGTTTGCCTCTGAGCAAAAGCAACAAAATGATTGAGACAAAACAGTACACATCTTGCAAATATGTGCTTAGGAGCATTATCACTTTAAGGTGTCACTTTAACAGTCATTGGCTATGTTTGTAATGGCATACTACAATACTATTCCTTCAGTATGCAGAATGTATACTGTGCTTGGTATGTGAATGTTCTTTCTGCACTGATGAATACCTGGATGATCTACTACATTTGTCAAAGTGCAGTATACAACCACCGTGAGGAGTTATATATCTGGAGAGAGTTATCCATTAGCATTCCCATTTATCTCAAAGGCAGTTGCTTGGAAGTATGCAGCCTGGATGCTGCCATCTTCACTTTATGGGCACTCAGTTGTGACTGACCAGTCTATATTAGAGCTCTTTGCAAACTTTTACACCATCCATAAGAGCACACTGCATGAAATACTGTCATCTTTAATGCAATCGGCTTGACTTTCCATTTTAAGTGTAACGATTGCACTAGATGTCTAATTGTTTACATTTCTTTTTAGACTCATTATTTGACTGAATTTACACAAAATTGGATTGAAAATGCAAAGTAATTTTTTTATTGAAATGATAATGCTGCATTCTATTCAACTCTGAAAGTTGGAATTTCCAACTTTCTACTTAGAAAAGTGCATTTGAAATTGGATTTACAACTTGGAAACCCATGTGGAAATCGATGCGGGTGCATTATGACACACAAACATGACGGCACCAAGGATGATATACAAATGTAGTAATAAACATTCACTTTTAGGCAAAGTTCCTACATTACATGGTGCGTTCACATTATGACGGAATTTCAAGCTGTAACTTGGAATTCTATGAAACCTCCGACTTGACAGTTATTTAAAAAGAACTAATATGGCAGCAGCCTTGACAGTTAAATGTAATGAACACATATTTCTGTTTTATATGCCATTTTCTCTTGACATTGTTACCTGGAGCTCTTTCTTTGTTCTTAAACATAGAGTATAGAGGTGAATTAAAGAATTAGTTCATCTAAAAATTAAAATTCTATCATCATTTTCTCACTCTTATGCCATCCCAGATGTGTATGACTTTCTTTCTTCTGATGAACACAAGATTTTTAGAAGCATATCTCAGCTCTGTAAGTCCATGCAATGCAAGTGAATGGGTCCCAAAATTTTGAAGCTCAAAAAGCACATAAAGGCAGCATAAAAGTAATCCATAAGACTCCAGTGGTTAAATCCATATCTTCAGAAGTGATATGATAGGTGTGGGTGAGAAACAGATCAATATTTAAGTCCTTTTTTTACTATCAATCTCCAATTTCACTTTCACTTCACACATTCTTCTCCTTCGATTCACATTCTTAGTGCATATCGCCACCTACTGGGCAGGGAGGAGAAGTTATAGTAAAAAAAGGACTTAAATACAGATCTGTTTCTCACCCACACCAATCATATTGCTTCTGAAGATAGATTTAACCACTGTAGTCTTTTATGCTGCCTTTATGAGCATTTTGGAGCTTCAAAATTATGTTGTGAGGACCTGCAGAGCTCAAATATTCTACTAAAAAATGTTGTTTGCATTCAGCAGAAGAAAGTTATACACATCTGGGATGGCATGAGGATGTGTAAATAAAAAGAGAATTTTAATTTTTGTGTGAAATATTCGTTTAACATAATGCTATATATTTTGCTGTAATCAACCATCTTGTAATTGTAATATTGTTGCCATCTTGTAATTACAGTAATTCCGACACGACATGAACACAGCATAAATAAGCACATACTGAGATTACATGACAACATAATGAGGTGTGATCATGTACAAACAACAATGTATCATACTAGTGTTTGGAAGGTTTAACGTTGCATAAAACCTAATACAAACACCATTTATAAACAACTGTAAGCAGTATACAGTGAATACTGTGCAGTAGGCAGTACACTAGCATTCCATTCCATGCGCATATTTCAAGTTTTCTTCTTCACTACATATGATAAATGTGTTATGATTTTGCCACCTGCGTGTGTCCTGTTGAGCACCATTTGATGAAAAGATGAGGTAGATCACATGGTCACAGAGACAACAAAAAGATGAATAGCTCCCACCAGTTGCCATAACAGTAGCCAAAACAAAACAGAACAGCTAAAATGCATCTGTGCTAGAAGCATGTAGACTTTTCCCCAGAGCGGGCAAGTTAACTTCACTGCTTCCTTATTTATATAAATACGGAAAAAGTTTCCTATGAGCGTGAAACTCCCAGGGGTAATCAGGGCCGCTCAGGGCTCAGTGTGAGCAGCCGGGTCCATGCCGAAGCTCGGTCTCTGGGGAGCATCTGGCTGCCTGTCCCTGCTTGTTAAGGAGACAGATTACACCTTTCTCGGCTTCATCAACACAGCAAGGTCCTGATGCTAATAACACTTTTGACTTAGCACCGTGCCCAAAACTGGCTTTCACCCTCACTTCAACTGAGTGCCTCAAACTTTTTTGTAAACTTTTTTTTCCCCCTCTTTTTCTAGAAATTCTGAACTGCTGTGGTGGTGTCTGTACTTGGAGAAATTGAGGTGAAAGACAGCAGCAGCAGTGGTTGTTTTTTTTTTTATTTTATTTATTTTATTTTTTTTATTTGAGTATAGTTTAGGGTTTGGCTAATCAAAGATGTTCCTGTGTGGCATTTTGGCGTATCAGACAATATAGTTCTCATTAAAAAAAAAAAATAAATAAATAAATAATAATAATAATTTAACAAATGTCAACTAGAATCTTTCTTACATCTTTTAAAGAATAGTTAACCCAAAAATGAAAATTCTGTCATCATTTACTTAGCCTCATCGTTCCAAACCCAGGTTCTTTCTTCAGAGGAACACTGAATTTTAGACTTTATATGCTGAAAAAAACATCCTTTCATTTGCAGGTCTAAATATTCAAAGGAATATTATGAGAGGCGCAAGAACCAATGACCTGTGGCATCATTAACGTCAAACCCGGCAGCGTGTTTAAATATACATGGACACAAATTAATAACTTACATTTTGTTCTGTTCCTCAAACAAAGCTATCATATGGCTTCAGTAGACTTGGAAAATTGTGCACAAGTTGTATGAACTACTTTTATGGTGCCATTTTATTATTTTGGAGCTTGACAGCATCTGTCCCTTTTCACTTGAATTGAATATGTAGCCAAGTGGAGAAATTTCATAAAATTTAACTATAGTGGGCGTGGCCCAAACTCCGGTTCTTAAAGGGGCCATGTCCAATTTATGACTAGAGTTAAATTTCAAGACATTTCTCCAAGCAGCTCAGACACTCTACCAAATATCTCCTTTTGAACATGATGAGGGTAAGTAAATGCTGAAAAAATGTATTTTTTTTGGGGGTGAACTAGCCTTTTCATCTCTAGCTGAGATCTTTCCTTGCATCAGAAGGAGGGATGAAAATGTATATGTCTTAAAGGAGAATAATGAGTGTGAATCTGTGTTAGCAGTAGGAGGGAAGATGGGGGTGAGATTCTATGTCCTCTGGGTAATTACATCTTTATAATTAGAACCATCATCAAAGAACATACCAGATCTCAACTGAGTCCACATCTAAGCAAAGGTGAAAGCCATTAGTAATATAATTCACAATGTGAATATGAGGACATGCATACATCTGCACAGACAAATGGTGGAGTCCAAAAGCCTGAGACCACACTGAAAATCTGGGATACATAATCTAATTTAAACCTGGAAAAAAGCAGAAAATTTGGGGATTTTGACAAATTTAAAACAAAAGAAACATTATGACATAATATAAAGAAGTATGAGATTCTGCACTGTTTCTAGGTCACTAATCAAAATTGTGACATTAACACCTTTGTACAAATGGTCATTCTGCCATGCTTCCGTTAAAGCACACAAAATTCTCTTTGATCAAACAATCTCAGATCATGCTGGATAACATGGATCATCAGGTTTTGCACAAACTTATGGAGCCATGCCAGCTCGAGGGCATATCGTCATTGAAACAAAAGGTCAGCATACCATATTCTAAGATATTCTGTAAATTTATTTTTCAATTAAAATTTTAGCTCAATGTATAATGTTGATATTTTAATGTTAATATTAATAATAATAATAATAATAATAATAATAATAATAATAATAAAAACATTATTAAATAAGAAAATGCAAAATAGAAGCATTTTCACTAGTGGTCTCAGACTTTTGGACCCCACTGAACTGTACATGCAGTTGTGAGAGAAAACTTTAAATAAAACAGGGTCAGCTACTTTTGCTCAAATTTATAAACAGTGTCCCCAGGCTTAAGATATAATGTAAAATGTAAAAGTCAGAAATCAATTTCTGTAAAAACACACAATGACTCACAAAAAAGACCCTGTCAAAAACTCTGAAGGCCTTTCAGAACAAGAAAAATGGAGCATGGCCTCTTGAGAGAGGAGAGTCAGCATGTCACTAGATGCCCGGTCCATTACTGTCTATCACAGTCTGAGGCGCACACACAGATAAGCACACACTGCCCTTCTGTTTCCTACAACTGTGTGTCTCTTTGCTACCAGAGGAACATGAATTTAAATAGTAGCAGAGGTGGACACAGACTCAACGAGAAGTTCACACTAGGAGAGAGAAGGTCAACGAGTGAGATGGGCACTTTCAGAAAATAGCAAGAGGAGATGGGCTATTTAAACCCTTCAGGTTTAATAAATGTCTGGCTCAAGGGCACAGCATTGGACCCTCCCATCTTCAGTGGCCCATATTAAGGACTAGAGGGGGGGTATGGATGGCTGGACTTGTTATAGACAGTATTGCATGTGTCATTGGAAATGGTACTGATGTGAGACTGACACGTTACCTCACTTTTAACTCATTTTTCAAGTGCATGGCAATTCAACACACATAAATACACATAAGCTCGCTTCCAAAACCCAGTGAGATGACCTAGACAGCATTTTAAGGCATCATAGGTGCAGTACTGTTGCAAAGTCTGTTCCGAAAGGAAGGCAGCAACATTGTGCTTCTTTTTAAGGTCACGTTTACACTATCTGTTTTTGTTTGAAAACTCAGTTTTTAAGTTTCCCAGCATCATTGTTTTCCAAAGTATGATGGAAAACGATGGAGAGCGTTTTTGGTGGAAGAAAACACTGTTCTAGTGTGGTCAAAATCATAAACATAGCATAATCAATGTGTTTCAAACGAAAATGTACTTAAGGGGGTCACGAAATGCTATTTTTTTTAAATAATTGTATTATCTTCCTGAGGTCCACTGATAATGTCAGTAACGTTTTTTTTGCACAAAAATGGTCATAGCTTAGTAATAAATGATCATTTTCCACCCTGTTTCTGGCCCTCTGACTGAAGTGCTCGGTTTGGCCTCAGTGTCTCCTATAAACGTCAAGTAAAAACCCACTGTTCTGAGTGGCTAACATCGTGCAGCCCCTCAAATTCAGCCATATTTGAAACTCAATCAAAGAGAATAAACAAGCTCCCCACAACATTATAAAACTAAATTTCAGGGTTTACACACACCACACATCCAACACATTGCATCAGAATATTTTAAACTTCACTCAAGCACATCAGCACCATAAACTATCAAACAGCCATGACATTTGAAATATTCATGAATTAAACTCATGGTTTACTCAGGTTTTGCTGCTCCTTTGCAAAGCTTGAATCGTATTATGACTGGTTCACAAGCAGTCCACGCTGATATTAGCCGCACAAACACAGTCCATAGCAGGGTAAAACATGAAGCACACATATAGGCGCACTGCCGCTCAGATCAACAGAAATGCATCCAAACTGTCCAAGACGTCCAACTAATGCTTGTTTACATACACCAACAATTAAAAATAGCACATATGGCCACAAAAACAGCAAGATGCATAGCAGCTGAATGAAGACAAACAGTCTCCTTTTCTGAGTTGTAACTGACAGCGCGTCTTTTAAAAGCAGCACGATAAACATAACAACGATGAAAGACATCTGTGTAATGCATGTTATATGTACCAAAAATTCTAAATGGTCCAGATGGGTCCCCTTTGGTGTTCAGGAATAGTTTGTCACACTAGGCTCTTTCCCTATCTGTTTACAATAAGAAATGAGCGCTAGTGGGCGGGGCCAAGGGTGCAATGGTACATGTTGTGGGGGATTTAAATACAACTGAGCAATGTCTCGTGACGTCACGAACACAGTTTTTATAATGAGACGTTTCAGAAGGGTGGAAACTATAAATGCGCTTTTTAGACTGGGGAGGAAATTTTGAGTTCTGAAATTTACAGTATTACATTTTTTTTATAGTACAGATACCTCTTCTATGTCTAAATATCAAGGAAATTAGATTTTCCATTTTATGACGCCTTTAATATGGACAAGATCTAAAATACCTTGTTTTAATCAAATTCTAAGCCAGAATTTGAAGGCAGAAATATTGCGTTGTTAGGTTAGCAACATGTCAAACTCCGTTGCCAAACAGTCACTTATGAAGTTTAATTTTAATTATGATGCTACCTCAGGGTCATTCACACTGAACACATTTTTGCATCCGTCTATGCTGTTTTTCAATTGTTTTCCATTGTAAACATGCTAGACAAACGGCTTTGACCACTGCACCACATCTTGCTGTCTCACACAGGAATGTAATTTTGTTTAGATGGCATGTCAAATTAAAAAGACCTTAAACCGTTAAAAACATGTCTTACGACACCTGCATTTTGCTCTATTTGTGGCGCTGTGTATAAAAAGTTTTAGCACTAGGATGGAGTGAATGGCCCCTTAAAAGGTAGCTCACAACAGCAAGGTAGCTCACTACCCTGTTGAAAGGACCAGTTTAGAACAGCCTAAACTGTCATACTAGTCCAGGCTGGTTTTGGTTGGTTAGTGTCCAACCAGTCGTCTCGTGCTGATTTAGCCATGGACTTTCAGATAAAGCTGGTTGACCAAGGAATGAGCTCTAGCTGGTTAAGCTAGTTTAGACGCTTGGTAGAGATACCAGCAGGGCCGGCACATTCTACAGGCAATACAGGTGACCGCCTGGCACCCTGATGTGTCTGACGGTGAACCACAAAAAATTTTTTTTTTTAAATCAAAACATTTAAAACATTGACGACTTTTATTTTGATACTTTCTGCAATCCAATGGTTTCCAGAGTGCTCATATGATGGTTAACCAGCAACACGTGTGGACCTGATCATTTAATATACAAATCACAATGACAGTGAAAACTAAAAACATCATATTACATATAAAATGAGCTCTGAATAATCACAAAAAGACAAATAACTGAAAGTGACAACAAATAAAATAACAGCAGTGTATCTAAAATCAACAAGAAGTAAAGCTAAGCACTACACACTAATCTGCATAATTAATTAATAATGCAAATCATTGCTGGGAACTAGAGCACGGCTTCTTTTCACAGTATTATTAGACAGGAAGGAATTCAGCCACTGCCGATATAAAGATGCAAAAAAACTCACATAGAGTGAAAATATGAGCAATTAATCTGGAAAATAACCAAACCATCCTATTTGCAAAGATGGCAGCTCTCTAAGAGGTATGTACTTTTTCTTTACATTTGTTTATAAATATACACTGGCGGCCAAAAGTTTGGAATAATGTACAGATTTTGCTGTTTCGGAAGGAAATTGGTACTTTAATTTACCAAAGTGACATTCAACTGATCACAAAGTATAGTCAGGACATTACTGATGTAAAAAACAGCACCATCACTATTTGAAAAAAGTCATTTTTGATCAAATCTAGACAGGCCCCATTTCCAGCAGCCATCACTCCAACACCTTATCCTTGAGTAATCATGCTAAATTGCTAATTTGGTACTAGAAAATCACTTGTCATTATATCAAACACAGTTGAAAGCTATTTGGTTCGTTTAATGAAGCTTAACATTGTCTTTGTGTTTGTTTTTGAGTCGCCACAGTATGCAATAGACTGGCATGTCTTAAGGTCAATATTAGGTCAAAAATGGCACACAAAAAAAAGAAACAACTTTCTCTAGAAACTCATCAGTCAATCATTATTTTGAGGAATGAAGGCTATACAATGCTTGAAATTGCCAAAGAACTGAAGATTTCATACAAAGGTGTACACTACAGTCTTCAAAGACAAAGGACAACTGGCTCTAACAAGGACAGAAAGAGATGTGGAAGGCCAGATGTACAACTAAACAAGAGGATAAGTACATCAGAGTCTCTAGTTTGAGAAATAGACACCTCACATGTCCTCAGCTGACAGCTTCATTGAATTCTACCCGCTCAACACCAGTTTCATGTACAACAGTAAAGAGAAGACTCAGGGGTGCAGGCCTTATGGGAAGAATTGCAAAGAAAAAGCCACTTTTGAAACAGAAAAACAAAAAGAAAATGTTAGAGTGGGCAAAGAAACACAGTCATTGGACAACAGATAATTGGAAAAGAGTGTTACGGATCTTAACTCCATTGAGCTTTTGTGGGATCAGCTAGACTGTAAGGTGCATGAGAAGTGCCTGACAAGACAGCCATATCTATGGCAAGTGCTACAGGAAGTGTGGGATGAAATGTCACCTGAGTATCTGGACAAACTGACAGCTAGAATGCCAAGAATCTGCAAAGCTGTCATTGCTGCACGTGGAGGATTTTTTGATGAGAACTCTGAAGTAGTTTATGAAGTTCTGAACTTTTTTTTTTTTTCAAATTGAATGCCACTATGGTGAATAAAAGTACTAATTTCTTTCCATAAGAGCAAAATCTGTACATTATTCCAAACTTTTGGCCACCAGTGTATATTTCAAGGTGTTGTGTTAATAGGCCCTTGTAACACAGTTCAATGGAAAAGAGGAGGCGAGAACCGGCTTGACAATATAAAAAAAGGTTTAATGATAAACTTAAACCAAAAGACACAAACACACACAGGTGTTGGACAGCTGTCCGTAACTCTCTCTCTGTTGCACTGTCATCTCCGGTCGGCCTTATCCCTCTCTGGCTTAATCAGCCTTATTAGGGGCCAGGTGTGCGGAATCATGACCCGGCCCCGCCCTCCACCCTGCCACAGCCCTATTTAAAATATGTAATTTTATTTATAAGTAATTATACATTATACACTGCTGTAGTCACCTAATTTTCAGCAGAATTTTAAGCATTGTCAGCAGTGTCCTATACAATTAAAACTATTTTAAACTTTAATGGGCAACACTTATGGCTGTGTTTGTTATCATTAGTTAACATGAACTAGCAATGAACAATAGTTAATAATCTTATTTAATGTTAATTTCTACATATACTAGTCCATTTTTATAAACTGACATTAGCCAAGGTTCATAAATTCTGGAAAATTGTATTATACATCGTTAATGATACCTAATGCAAACCTTATTGTAAAATGTTACCCAGTAATTATTATACTTGCAGTTTCCATGACCTCAATTTAATTGAGACACTAGTTTATTTGTACTTCTAGAAAAAAAGTTGGATGGTGATCAAAATAAGGCAGTAAAACGATGACTTGGCAAAGAACCTAAAATACACATATTCCTATATGCATGCATGTACATTTTAACCTAACATCTTCATGCTGGGAAAAAAAGCTATTGGAATACATTATTTGTCATCTACTGAGCTATATACAGTATAGTGCTTCTTTTAGTTGTTTCAATAAAAAAAAAAAAAAAAGCACACTAGGTTTCAATGCAGGAGACTAGCATCCAAATCACAACATCTCATATTGACCAGCTGGTGAGAACCAACCATAAATAGTCCTACTTACATTACAGTACATTCTTAAAGTGTCTTCCTTTTTTATTCAAACACACATGCAAATATTCAAACACATACATAAACCACTACTGCCACTGTATGCTCCCCTAATCAGACAACATGTCATTTAAGACAACCTACTGCGGCACTTTCTGCCCATTGGCTGGCATAATGAGTGTTTATGTCACCTGTGCCATAACAGACAGAAGGTGAGAAGGTAAAATTCACACACGATTGTTTGCAGGACATGTCTCACCAGAGAAATCACTCATTAAAGCCACATACTGATGACAATTAATATTAGACAGCGTAATGAGCTTGTTAATGGATGTTACAGCCCACTCTTCTCGAATCCATAATAACTGCCAAAGTTAACCTTACTGGACTTGCTTGAAAGTGTACCAAAATGAGTCAGAATTTAGAGTAAAGCTAATATATTTAGCCACAGGCCTCAGTCAGCATAATAATCACAGCTCAATACCAGCCCCAGTAAAACTGAAGCCAGCTCTTTTTCTTTCTCTTTTTAGTTAAAAAAAGCCCTTCATCTCTTGGTCTGCTTCATAGAACTCAGTGTGACACATGCTCCAGGCTCCTCTTTATGAGGCAAATTAAACATTGTGTGCACAGTTTATGCTGAAAGAGGGAAAAATAGAAGGTAATGTAAATGGAGTTTCTCTGGAAATTCATCTTTTATGAACACAATGAAAGTGTCACTGCTGTCACATGTAGTGTGTAATGCCTTTGCCCTTGATGTGATTTCAGTGTCTGCAGGCATCGACAGCTCTCGACCGATCACAGCAATGACATCTGTGTTCCTTTGCGTATTTATGTGTGAATTTATTGTTGGTGAAGCCTTTGGAGACATGTTTTTGAAGCGGTCCTTCAACATATACAGTATGTGTAGACGAAATCTGTCACCAAGACAGGATGGCAATACTGTATATGTGTGCATATATCTTGTGTGATATGCAAAAATATTTGGTGAACCTTCACAGTGCAGAAAATCAGCATGACGTTGCACATAAGACAGCTTTTCTGGCTTTTGTCAAAAAAATGATTAATTGTGCTGCTTCTAAATGTTTTTACGGAGAAATTAAATGCTGAACGATGTAAACGGGATAGTTCATACAAAAAAATTTAAGTTCTTTCATCACCTATTCACGCTCATGTTATCCCAAACTTGTATGAGTTTCTTTTTTTTTTTTTACACAAAAGGTGTTATACAGAATGTCTGAGCTGTTCTCTTCCATACAATAAAAGTGGATGCTGATTTGTACTGACATGGCCCAAAAATATTGATATATTCCAAGTCTGAAGCCATACAAAAACTTTGTATGGAGAAAAGACCAAATTTAAGCCATTATTTAGGGATGGGCATTACTGAGTCATTTTGTAGCTGTGCACTCAAACCCACAAAAAACAAGTAATAGATTACTTATAAAACACAAGTTAAATATAACATGTACATGCAATTTTTATTTGTTTTATTCACAAACGTTACCAAGGAAGGTTCAAAATAATCTAACTTCAACAAACTATGCTTTTCTTTTTGAAAAACAAAAAACAAAACTGAAATGAACAATATGCTTTAATAAAAATAGAGAAAAAAAGATTAATATATATATATATATATATATATATATATATATTTGCACTCACATTTAAACTTTTTTCATTTCACATGTTATTCATGACTGGTGAAAGATGGCTTTTTATAAAACGCACTCTGCCCATGTCCAGAGATTTAACGCATATACACACACATAGTGGTCTGATAAGCTTCTGAGTTTCTTGTACCGCTTCGCATTTTCTTTCCACCATAATGGCAGATCCTTGTCCATTGGTAGGCATGACTCCAGCAAAAACCAATATAGAAAATACCAATACAGCATAATTCAATAAGAATCAAAATTTAGTCAAGTGCGGAGAATCAAGTACTCCGCACTTGACTTCACACTTGGCCAAAGACCATTCTGTCATCCAACACCTCAACGACACAAATCCACAACATTGTCAGCGATTTTGTTGCTGGATGCGACAAAAGACAATTCATTTTCAATGAGCTGGAGACTTCGATATGAGCGACAGCGACCGTTAGCGACAGGATGTCGGCGTGTTGAGAGATGCGACAAAGTTGAGAAAAGTTTCATTTTATGCAAATGCAGAGTGATATCGCGCAGCGACGGCCAATCATCTGTCTCCTGTGAATTAATGGAGCCGAGTGCAGGACAGACGGAGGAGTTGTTGTTGTCATCAATTTCACTGTTCTATATCATGTTTCTGTAACCACTATATTGATATAATAAAACAATGATGGTAAACCGTGTCAGAAATTGTTGGCATTCTGAGTGTGTGTGTTTGAAAGATACACTGAAAGATCGATCTTTGTGTTGATATAATGCATTGAGTATTGCTGCAGTTTATAACACTTTCCCATTGAGAATGCTATTTTTTAGAGCAACAAACTGATTTCTTATCAAATTGGAAAATGTACCAGAACTTGTCGAAATTGGGAGTGAGTTTAGTTCATACATTAATAAACTGTTCGTCTTGTTATTGATAGGATGCATTGAGCACAGCTGTAGCTTATGTAAAAACACTCTCCCCTGCGAATGTTCATTTTTAGAGGTAAAACAAATGACTCCTTGTCAAATAACAGTGATGTATTTGTTTTACTGCCAATCTAGCTCATCTGTGATCAGATTTTCTAAAGCTATGGCAAATTGTGCAGGCAATCAATAACGTTAGAGCGACAGCAGTAGGAATGCCCACTAGCGACACAGAGTACGGAGACTAGTGACAACTATCGACAAAATCGCTGACAATGTGAACGGGGCTTAATTCAGTGCTTCTCACGGCAGGCAAATGCGCAAAGGAAAGTCAGTTTGAGATATTCATGTAGTATTTTTAATAGTCGACTAGCTGGTGCAGAACGATTACTCGATTACTTGTGCACATCAGTACTGTTATTCACTGAAATCTTGCCCTCTACTGTAGCTCTGAAAGCTCATTTGAACTTGAACGTTTAAGCTACTTTTATGATGATTGCTTTGTTTTTTTTTTATTTTTTTGTGTTTTTTTTTTTTTATTTTGGAGCTTGACAGCCCATAGTCACTTCATGCTTTTGTTGTATGAAAAACAACAGAAAAACATAAAATTTTGTGTTGCATAGAACAAAGAAAGTCATATGTGGTTGGAACGACCAGAGGGTGAATAAATGATTCCAGAATAGTCTTATTTGGGTGAACTATTACTTTAATTAATGTCACAGTGATACTAAATAAGCAAAGTTACAGGCCCAATAAAGTCTACCACCTTAATGAAAGATCAATCACTGTTTTGTGTCCAATTCCACGTCTCACCTCATTCCTCGAGTGGATTGATTGTTGTAGTTCTGTAGCAGCTGAGGCACACCCAGCATGGCTTCAAACATCACAGCCAAAGAGCCCAGAGCTTCCACAAACAAGACCCAGTCCAGAAAAAGGAACGTCATAAAAGCACACAGCAGGGTGAAGGCAAAGCAGAACATCAGGTAGTCTTCAAAAGAACTCCAGCTCCAGAAATACCGGATGTCCAAATCTGGAAAACAGAGAGAGAGAGAGAGAGAGAGAGAGAGAGAGAATCATACAAATGCATCAAAAAATGATATTTTCCAATAATTTAATTTTTTAAAAATAAGATATTTTCAGGCATCAGTCTACAGCAGGGACTAAAAACGAAAACCAAACACAAAAATTTTTGATTTTCAATTGATCCGCAGTAAAAATATATTTTTTTTGAATGCTGGTAACCAGTTATAACAGGTTAATTTCATTCAGATCATTTTTTCATGAAACTAAAGGCCAAAGGGTTTATCACAGCAAATGTTTTAGACTACACCACTTCACATTGCCTGAAAAAATTAAGCATGTGCTTTGATCCTGAAGGAAACTGCTGCATCACACATTATTTTTTTTTTTTTTTTTTTTGCCTAATTGCCCATTGTGTATGTCACATTCTGTGAATGAAGACCTTTTTAACCACTATGTATAATTACCACATACACATGCACGGCTAATCCAGATACAAGGATAACATTATAAAAGGTAAAAAGAACATTTCTCACTTGTTTCCAAGTATTTAGTGAATTATTGTTAGATATGATGCATTAATACAGATTTGGTGCTGCCAGGTTTTGACTGAGAAGCAGATCTGTAAATAAAATTATACTTAACTGTTAATTTACTGCTTGTTATGATTTCTATGCTGATAAATCCACCACACAAAAGTAAAAAAGTATTTTGGTGAGGCAAGTGGCTTATTTTGGGCTTGTTTTTCCAGACCAGGTTGCTTGTTTCTGTTGCGAGATCTGGCAACACTGCAACTGGTATTTCACCCAGCCCTTAGTGCAGAGTACTGTCACTTTAAAAAGAACATTATTAACCGTTCTTTTATTTTGTTCTAATTGGTTACCATTTGGAAAGGAGACTGTGGAACTTATAAACCGGAACGACAAAATACAGTTTTTGCTCAGAACGATCCGAAATGAAAAACTTTCTTTTTTAGTCCCTGGTCTACAGTATATACCAAAGAAAATAGGAAGGGAAAGCATTTTATTTTTAGTATTCATGTCGCAATGCTCAATGTTTCTCTCTGCGCTATATGCAATTTTAAATGAGCTTTGAAACCTGTGCCTCTTAGAGCAAATCTCTATTATACAAAGAAACCCATTTCCGACAACTCAACATTTCATCTGCAATTTTCCTGAGTGCCATGAAATAAATGACCAGTCCCTCCAGGGGAACACAGCCAAACACTCAGCGGTGAGGATTAAGCACTTGCATAAAATAAAGACACAAAACCACAAAGAGTACCAGAGTCAGCAACAAAGGCACCTACTCAAAGATGCAAAAACAATACAAAATCAACTCAAATGTATTTCGTCTGAATAGTGAAAACTATATGAAATCCAATGTTTATAAACCAGATCCAAACCAAGTCCGTATGTGGTGTAATAAAAAATATGATTTTTATCAGTTTCAGTCTGAACTGTCAGATCAGATTACAAGTTATTGTTGTTGTGTTTTTGTTGTTGTTTTTTTTTTGTCATCTAGGTTGCAACATGTAACGTTGTGCACATCTGTCTAAACCCCCGCGTTTATGCTAATTTACATGTACTAGTATATACTGTATATATACTAATGGTCAAATGAGGTTTGAGATACACATACTCATTAGTACCTGATGAGTTTCACAAAAAGAGATGTCATGATGGACGTGAGCGTGTGCAACATTTTCTTTTTTTTTTTTCAGTCCTCTCTTTACACATTGGCACAGTGCCGGTCCTTCCTATTAGCAATATATGCAAGTTGCGTAGGGCCCCTGAAAATGCAGCTGGAAAGTGAAACGATCAATCAAGAAGCAGGTATGTACTCTTATCATTTTTAAAATCATATTTAATTTTGACATTATCATTAGAAAGCTCATACTCCAGTTCTCCAGTTATTAGATGCCACATCGAAAGTAATTTCTTCATTTGTGTCAGTACACATCAAAGCATGCAAAATCAAAACACGACATACGGTATATGATTTGCAATAAACAATGTAATAATCACATACCTGTGCAATCATGCAAGCTCTGCTGAAGAGGCCATGGCATGTCAATGCTTCAATAAACAATATCCATTAGAACTTTTAGTCCAAAGTGTGCACATTTAGAGAAGTATACTCATTTATTCACTCATACTTCAGATCTCTTGAGCAAAAATATTTTTTCATATTTTCTGGCAAATTTCCAGTCATGGGATGGCATGGTGACTCAGTGGTTAGCACTGTCACCTCACAGCAAGAAGGTCCTGGGTTTGAGTCCCGAGTGTGGAGTTTGCATGTTCTCCCTGTGTTTGTGTGAGTTTCCTCCAGGTGCTCCAGTTTCCCCCACAAGTCCAAAAAACATGCAGGTTAAGTGAACTGGAGACTCTAAATTGCCCCATAGGTGTGAGTGAGTGTCTCCCAGACACCGGGGGTTGTGTCAGGAAGGGTATTGTGGTGACCCTTAATGGGAGCACCTGAAAGAAGAAGAAAAGCATTCAACTGTGATACTTTTCAGAAAGCTAGATGGCGGTAGAGCGCTAATTTTGGCGAGCTTTTAGCTGTCAATCAAAATTTGTTTATATTTATTTCATTGTTCATTTGTCTTCCTCACATTTTAATATTTGTTATCTGTCTTTTAGTTTTCATTCATTTACTCTTGTTTATTATTTTGTTGTTTCATTGTTTGAAAAAAAATTGACGACTAGTCTGTAAACATAGCTGATACAATGACTTTGCACTGTTACTGTGTTAGGCCATTTAAATGAAGTATAAAAAGCCTTTAGGGACAATTCTCAAGTTCATCAGTAAGACCGCAGCATCAGCTAGACATCGGTAATGAACAGCTAGTTAAAATAGGCACAAGTGCACACCCCAGTAATGTCGAGCTAGCAAGTGCCCTGTCATCTGAAGCTTCAGAATGGGGTCCCACTTTATATTGTGGCCTTAACTACTATGTACTAACATTAAATAAATACAGGACTATGTATTTACTGTGTAACTACATGTTGTTCTGTAAAATTCCCACATTTGCTGCTACTAAGGTTGAGGTACGGATAGGTTTAGGAGTAAGGGTAGGGTTAGGATTAGGGGTTAGAGTTAGGTTTTGGGTTAAGGGCTGGGTTAGGGGTAAAGTTAACAGTGTAACTATAAATGTAATTAAATGCAAGTACTTTAAATGTAATTACAATGCAACAACATGTACATAATAAGTACATTGTATCAAATGGTTAAGTACATAGTAGTTAAGGCCACCTAATATAAAGTGGGTCCCAGAATGGCCTTATGTTATTTTCTTTTTATTTACAGAAAATTTGCACCTTATATAACATTGGCTTAATGTCAGTATAAAAAATTATAAATACTAATGTTCCTTTGAATTAACTCAATGTACGTTGTTTGTTTACTATGAAACTGCTCTGTGAAACAGGCTTAAGGGGTCGGGGGATCATTTTGGGGATTACGGACACACTGATGGGGGGTCCCCCACACAAAGTATTGCTTATGGCCCCCAAAAGGCTAGGACCGGCACTGCAACAGCAGCAACTCAATTATGTCTCTTGCCATTGTGCTGAACTTAAAAGAAACAATTCACTCAATATTGAAAAATCGGTCATCAATCTGTCATCGTGTTGTTTCAAACCTGTAAGTCTTTCTTCCATGGAACACAAAAGGAGATGGCAGTCTTGCTTGCCATTCATTTTAATTGTATGGATAAAAGATGCAATGAAAGTGAATGGTGACTGAGACTAATATACTGCCTAACAGTTCCTTTTGTGTTTCATGAAAGAAATAAAAGTGAGATGGTTTGGACATTTCTATGGTAACCAATGTAATTATTCTGGATATTGACTACACTGTCTGAACAAAGAAATCTGATTTAATTACTTGCAAAACAACATTAAAGTCAGCCAGTCCTAAAGATAGGATTTGAAAACAAACCAAATTTATACGCAGGATGAACAAAGACAAAGTAAAGAAATAACACTGAATGGTGTAAACAGGCTTTTTCTTCACATTGGTCATCTCTACACTAGTGATCACGTACCATGTAAAACATCCTGACATGATCAATGACTACCTGCCTTTCTCCAAAACTGATGGCACAGGATCCTGAAATAAGCTGACATCAGCTCAACTGAATTGATAGCTACTTAATAGCCCATTTGTTACAGCGCTGACTGGAGTGTCACATTCTGTGGTTGAGGGCCCACGATCCATGCACTCAGAGTTTTCAGTTCTGATTTACATGTCTAATGTTGCTGCCTGACAGGTGCAAAGACTGTGCTGTGGCCACCACCCAATCCGCTGTCAGGAAACGTGTGCATGACTGTGTGGTAAAGCAAGGAGTGAGACGTCTCGATGTGTGTTTCTGATTAATGCACCTTATTATCAGAAAACTCAGAGCCAGAACTGAGCCAGAAGAGATAAGATCAGGAACTGGAAAGCCCAAGAAATAAAAAAAAAATGAGTGCTAGAATGGAAAACAAATGAAGAAACGTTGGAATGGCCTCTTCCTGCCCTTGTGAGGTTAACCATAACCAACAGTCATATGGCTATTTAGGCATCGTTTTAGGCTACTGTTGTAAGTAATGCAGCCTTTCTAAAAATCTTGCCAAGAGGTAATGCAGTAATTTAATACTGGTTAGCAGTAATAAAGGTAATAGCAATAACAGCAAATAACAAAATAATTTTAAAAAGAAGTTTTGCCATTAGGATATATTTAGATACTCTTGGGGGTGACCTTCAGCCTCCACGTCCCGGTCAAAAAGCCTCCCCTGAAGTGGGTGTCTGCTGGCAGTGTTTCAGGAAGGGAATAGTCCTTAACAATCAATTGCAAATTTGAATTCAGGTATGGCTCAATTCTGACCAGGGGCATCCTACGGGGGTAATGATAGACCTGAGTAATTGAGGCCCTCGGTGGAGGGGGCCAACAGAAAGATTATATTGATATTCCATGATATTATCATAAAACGTTATACATAGTAATAATATGCTATTGGTAGGAACAAAACATCACAATACTATGGCTGTGTCTCCTTTGGAAGGCTGCGTCCTCCAGAGGTTGCATTTGTCGACCCCATACGTCATCGAGGCTGTCTCGTTTCATTTTTTGTCTTTCTTTTTCTTATTTTTTATCTATTGTCAATGCCTTTTATGTAAATGCACTTACATTTATACAATTGTTAACCTTTTTTGCATTCCCAATAAAAAAATAAAATAAAATAAAAAATGAAAGGAGACAGCCTCGATGACGTATGCGGCCAACAAATGCAACCTCCAGAGGACGCATCCTTCCAAACGAGACAGCCTATATCTGTAAAATATCTGCCCACTCCCCCCTCCCCACCCCTACTGAAAACTAAAGTGGTTTGGTTCAACCAGCGGTGCAAATTGAGAACACGTCATTGTTTTCTATAAATGTATGACTCCGGAGACTACTCAAAATTCTGCCGTGCCTCTCACATAGAGGGTATTTACTGATTGGACTGCACATTCCATTTACACTTGGCCACATAAGTGTGTCTCCGCCATACGAATATAAATCCGATCTTTAATAACCCTGCTATATGCAAATAAAACAGAGTTCACTTTCATGATTATGCTAAAGCCAGGCAGCGAATTTAAAAGATGTGATTTATTATTTGATTCCAAGTGAATTTGATACGCGCGTGCATATCTGTGTTTTGCCATTTGGGCTTGTCATAAGAAAGATGAGTTAAGTTAGTCAGCTGTGCTCATTGTCAGTGTTTAGTTTCAGTTTCTTCAGTGATCTACATCAAATAAAATAAAAAATAAATTAAAAAAAAAGTTCTCTCCTAAACGTGGATCAGTTTCTTAATTTGTTTTTATTTATGGCACGACACGAGCCCTATGCAAATACTCGGTAACAACTGTTATGTTTTGGATTTTCCCCATGCTGATGTACTGTAGCGCTGTTTGGATAGAGTAAAGTTTACATATGTGGCTTGAACAGCAAGATGCATTTACACTTGACCGAGTTACGAATGGAATGCTTCTCAAACCACCTCCGGAGGTGGTCTCGAAACCTTCTTGGAGGGCATTTACACTTGGTCTTTTCATGATCAGATAGAAATCCGATCAGTAAAAACACATGAAGTGACTAAGTCTGAATACCTATGGGTATTTCATTTGATATGTTTTCCAATTAATTACATTAAATTCAACCCAACTCAGTATCAAGGGACATCACAACTATGGAATAATAGAAATGGAAATATGGGAATTATGTTGTGACTAAAAAAATCCCAAATAAATCAAAACTATGTTATATTTTAGCATCTTCAAAGTGGCCACACTTTGCCTACAATTTGCAGACATGTACTCTTGGCATTTTCTCAACCAACTTCTTGAGGTATCACCCTGGGATGCTTTTTAAACAGTATTGAAGGAGTTCCCATCTATATGCTGGGCACTTAGCTTTTCTTAATTATTCAGTCCAATTCATCCATTTCAAAAACTTTTTTTTTAAATAACATTTTAGTTTGTAATTAAATATATTAATATGTTGGCACAATTATATTTTTGTCTACTAAATTAATTTCAAACATTTAAGCATACGCCTTCAGATCAAAAGGTTTTTAAGATCATGAGAAACATTTCAGGCAAGTGACCCCAAACTTTTGAACGGTAGTGTACATTATTGGCTTAAGTCTAGGCTGGGGGGGGGGAGGGGTGTTATGCATCAACTTGCAAACTCATCGATATCTCTTTGTCCATTCTTAAAGAAGTGCAGAAAACTTTGTATGTATGGTGATTACTGTAGACTCACTCATTTGAACTGCCAACTCTATTCACATCACCGAGACATTCCAAGTGTGATGCCTGTACGTTGTCATACCTAACACAAACCATTGTGCTTTCTAAGAGCTTTCCCTGATTCATGTGGTGATCAAACCAGCAACCATTCTGGTTGCAGCCCTAAGCATTATCCAGTACACCACACCACCATGCACAAACGCAGCATTCATATGGTGCAACAATCATATGGTGCAGAATGACAAACACTGACAGTGAATTCACAAGAAGCATTAAACAAAAGAGCTCCTCTGACAACATTTTTCACCCGTCTCCTCTACACACAAATACACTTTGTTTCATACATGAGCCTCAAAAAACTCAAACTCCCTAAGAACATTGACCATTTGTTTATACAGTACAGGGGTGGAAACCCTTTTGACTTTCACTGCTTTCAGCACCATCAGCATACTTAGCATACTTAGTTTTGTACTGCATTATTTATGTATCTTTCTATTTTTCCCTTTCGCTTGCATTTGTAAGGCTCACCAGGACTTTCTACCACTGTTTTCACCATCTCCCTAATTTTATCTTCATACAGGACAATGTCCAAGCTATAACCCCTCATGCTCTGGAATATCTCGTTCCCCAGTAGTAGTATTCTCGTCAAACTGTTCAATCAGAGCAGAGAACTCAGCTGACAGGTCACACTTCAAAGCCGGAGATAAGAGGGCATGATAAAACATTGAAGAGAGCAGAGCCTTTTCTTCTGGGCTGTCCACTGATCAAACATTTCAATTACTAACACTGCTCCCACTTCAAAGCAGGGAGTGTGTCTTAACCTCTGTGTGTGTTGTGGCTCTAATCTCTGGAAAAAAACATCCGTGGTCTCAAGCGACATCAGTGAAGCTGTCAGGCTGCAACATCGGCCATTCGTCTGCCAGTCATGAAAGGTCTTTGCTCCCCATTGCTTCACGGGGCATGTCAGTCTCAGCCAATAAAATCAGGCCAGAGAAACCTTTGGAAAGGATGACAAATGACAAAGAAGCACATCCAAATAAACCATCTCTTTAGCTTCTCTCATGATGGCCCGATGAACAAGCCTGCCTGATGGAGATGGCCAAGTTTATGACCTGATGTGCCCTTTCTCACGTTCTGTCTGTGCCTGGATGGAGGCCAGGGGCACTGTGGCAGTTCCTTGCCCAGGCTCGGTAACTCAAAAGATTCAATTTCGCCCTGCTCATCAGCTGTGCCCAAAAATTCAAAGCCAATCAAGGCTATGCAGAAGAAGAAGTACTCACAGCACCCCATGAGTATTTATTCATACACAAATTCAGAAGTGCTTATTCCAAAAACAGTCCATAGATTCCACAAGTTGTTGATAATAGGAATGGATATTTGCACTAGCAACAATTTAATTACTGGCATAAAAAAAATATATCACTTTTCCAAGCAAGAAGTACATAGCTGATATCTGTATTTGGAATTTCAACTTGTAAGAAATTAGCTAGAGATATGTAATTGTTTTGAACAGGAGTGAATGACAGATCATTGTGAAATTATACTAGTGAAAATGCAGTTACATATATCAATAATTATGTTTTATTTACAAGTTGAAATTCCATTTTTGATATCAAGAATTGGTATTTCAGTGAGTAATCAGTTCATATTTTATATTTTTAAGAATGAACTTTTTACTAGTGCAAATGTCATTACTGATATCAAGAATTAGCATTCTCACTAGTAGAGATTGTATTGATAATATCAAGAGTCATTTTTACTAGTGAAAATGTAATTGCAGATATCTAAAGTTCATATCCTTCATGGAATTAAATATCGAAAGGGCTTGCAATAATGTCTACGATATACAACAAATGTTTCTGGTTCCCTATCTGTCACTCACTCGATGTTGTGTCGATGTAGTGACACTAGGGGTCACTCTTGGGAGCCCAAAACACCTCTGGTCTTTGATAAAAGGCCAATGAAAATTGGCGAGTGGCATTTGCATACCACTCTCCTGGACATACGGGTATAAAAGTAGCTGGTATGCAACCACTCATTCAGATTTTCTCTTCGGAGCCGAACGGTCGATGTTCACTGAGCTGAATTCCATGACTGTTCATTCACCTCTGCTGGATCTGATGGCGCATTTCAGCGGCTTCTCCCTCCTCTGCACTGGTGCACTGCAGAGAATGCCCCTGGGTGCTTTGGCAGAAATAAAAGAGTATATTTCTCTAAAAAAGCAGCTCACACGGAACGTCTTTTTAAAGATGCGTCTTTTTAAAGATGCCTTTCTGTTTGTGTGTGGTTCCTGGTTGCTCCTTCTGATGGTCACGATCGCTGTCATTCGTGTCTGGGCGCTACCCATGTGGAGACCGCATACGTGGATGGATCATGTACTCATTGCAAGAACATGACCATGGCAACATTGTGGTTGCGGCTTGCCTTCATAAGACAGCAAGCCACCCCAGCAGCTCCCCGCCTCGGTCCTTCTACCTACGGGTATGAGGCCAGCGAGGCTAGCACTGGGGGCGATATGGGGACCCCAATGGGACCACCTCTGCCGGGTATCCCCCCCCTCCCATTCCCCAGCATGCTCGTCTGCCCCGATCGGGCTTCCGGATGAGTCCGCTGGCTCGTCTCACGGCGAGTTCGACCTCTTGTTCGGAGCCCGCGAAGATGATGAGCTCACGAGCTCAGCATCGGAGAGTGGGCTCGTCCAGTCGGACGCGGAAGCCTCAGCTGGGCTCTCCCCCTCGGGTACGGTCGCCCAGTCACAGGCTGACGTGGAGATGACGGACATGCTTTCCCATGCAGCCGCGAGTGTCGGGCTAGAGTGGAACCCTCCGCTCTCCCCTGAACCCTCGCAGCTCGATGATTGATTTCTGGGCTCGTGGCGCCGCTCACAGCCACGCCCCGCCCCAGTTCCTTTCTTCCCGGAAGTGCACAAGGAGCTGACAAGGTCGTGGGAGGCACCTTTTACTGCCCAGTACCGATCTTTCAGCTCCCCCGCCCTCACAACCTCGATGGTGGGGCGGCCAGGGGCTATTCGGCGATTCCCCCGGTGGATAAGGTGCTCGCGGTGCACCTATGCCCGCAGAGCGCTGCCACCTGGTACGGGCGCCCAAAGCTTCCATCCAAGGCCTGTAGGTTTACGTCGTCCCTGATGGCCAAAGCCTACAGTGCCGCTGGACAAGCCACCTCCACCCTGCACGCCATGGCTCTCCTAGCTAAAGGAACTGCACGAGGGTAGTTCCGCCCCGGGATTGATGCAGGGGCTGCGCTCGGTGACCGACCTTGCTCTCTGGGTGACGAAGGTCACAGCGCGGACTCACGGGTGGGCGATGTCGAGATGGGAGAGGCCGACAAGGCACGGTTCCTTGGTGCCCCCATTTCCCAGGTTGGCCTGTTCGGCGACAATGCCAAGGACTTTGCCCAGCAGTTCTCGGTGGTGAAGCAGCATATAGAGGCTATCTGGCACATCCTGCGCCGGCATGGCTTAAGATCCTGCACCCCGCCTGATCGTCGCCAAGGGCGTCCCCCTGCGGTGACTGCACTGGCTCCACCGCAGCCCGCCCCTGCAGCCTGGCCCCGGCGTGGAGCCCACCGCAGGAAATAGATGGCACCTGTCTCACGGCCGGGTGCCAAGAACCCGTGAAAGGCTTCGAAGCACCCCTGAGACAGGCAACCCAGGAACGATGAAACCCGCTGCTCTGGAGCTGGTAAGCAGACCACTCCAGCCCCCAGTGGAGGGCCGGGAGGAGAATCTTTTATTGCCTTTTCATTTAATTCATGCCCAAGTGGCTGCAGTACCCAAGAGTTCAGCAAAAGAGCAGATTCCTTGTTCCCTGGGTCACATACCCGTTGCGCACGGCCATCATCACGACCACCGTCCACCACTCCATTTTGGCAGGTTTATTGGCGCGCCTCACGAACGAGCGCACACAGTCAGTACTGACCTGTTTGAAGGCGTTCAGACAGAAGATAGCGGTTTCACTGAAACTGTTTCAGAGGCTCCTGGGGCATATGGCATTCTCAGCAGTGGCCACTCCACTCGGGTTGATGCATATGAGACCGCTTCAGCACTGGCTACAGACTCGTGTCTCGAGATGGGAATGGTGCCGCGGGACACATCACATGGCCATCATGCCGGTCTGTCACTGCATCTTCAGCCCTTGGACCGACTTCACATTTCTACTGGCAGGCGTTCTCCTAGAGCAGGTCTCCAGGCATGTCGTGGTTATGACAGATGCCTCCAAAATGGGCTGGGACACTGTATGCAATGGGCACGCAGCCACCGGCTCCTGGACGGGCCCGCGGCTACGTTGGCACATAAACTGCCTCAAGTTGCTGGCAATTCTGCTTGCCCTGCGGAGGTTTCAGCCGTTGATCAAGGGCAAGCATATGTTAGTTTGGACAGATAACATGGCAACGGTAGCATATATCAACCGTCAAGGCGGTCTACGCTCCCATTGTATGTCACAACTCACCCGCCGTCTCCTCCTCTGGAGTCAGCAGTACCTCAAGTCGCTGCGAGCCACTCAAATCCCAGGCGACCTCAACACTGCAGCGGACGTGCTGTCACGGCAAGTTACCCTCAGGGGAGAGTGGAGACTCCACCCTCAGGTGGTCCTGCTGATTTGGAGTCGATTCGGGCAGGCACAGGTAGACCTGTTCTCTTCCCAAGAATACTCCCACTGCCCACTCTGGTACGCCCCAACCGAGGCACCTCTCGGTATAGATGTGCTGGCATGCGGCTGGCCCCCTGGACTTCACAAATACGTTTCCCCCAGTGAGTCTACCTGCACAGACCCTGTGCAAGGTCAGGGAGGACAAGGAGCAGGTCGTCCTGGTAGCACCCTATTGGCCCACCCAGACGTGGTTCTTGGACCTCATGCTCCTCGTGACCGGTTTCGTCCCATGTAGTGGCAGGCACAAGCATGTAAGTCCGGGACATCTGGCCGGCTGGCATAGCGCCTTTCACCTCCCCTGAGCTGAAGATGTGCGCTGTTGACTCCCAGTAGTGTTCACAAACTGTGTTCCCTGGATGATTTCCTTCGAGCCCTATGACAGATGAGTTTGCGGAGAAATGTGCTAACTAAGCCCTGTACTGGGGTAGGTGCTCCGCATGTGTTGGTTCCCCATAGGTAACCCCATACAACGTATATCTTCCGCTAATTCGTTTCCCTGTTGGTAAACTGCGTCTTCCTTGGGCAGAGGCCCCTCTGCCCCAGTCACCATGTTTGTAGAAACTCCTCCCCCACAGGATAGGACCTACCATGGGACTTCTCCGCATGACATACTTCCGACAAAGCTCGGCAAGACCATGTGACGTATTCCATGTGTCCCTCCTGCCACAACGTTGGACTACCCGCTGAAATGGCCGGGACCTTGTCTCGGCTCCTCAGCACAAAACCTGAATGAGTGGTTGCATACCAGCACCTTTTATACCCGCATGTCTGGGGGAGTTTTATACAATTATCACTCACCAATTTTCATTGGCCTTTTATCAAAGACCAGAGGTGTTTCGGACTCCCAAGGGTGACCCCTAGCGTCACTACATCGACACAACATCTCGTTCCCTCCATCAGGGAATGGAGGTTATGCAAGTAACGAGGACGATTTTCATGCTTGCCAAAAAACAACGAATGCTAATGCTAAAGTGGTTAAGAAACACAAAAGCACTACACATTCAAATCCAATCTATATTTAAACCTAAGGTTTGATAACTGTATATTGTACAGCAAAATAAAAGAGACTTATTTTAGCATCCTGGTCAGACTAAAACCTCATGAATCTGTAACATCCTGTGATGTCCAATTGGAAAGGGAGTAGCAACAATTATAACTTTTATAAAATACCAAATTCTTTCTCCGTTGACGGCATTTCAAATGTAGCCAGGTATTCTGATGGAATACATTTTTCCAAACATTTATTTTTTTGAATGGGAATGCTAATGGCTAAAGCTCTGCAGTTATTATACACCTCTAAACATTCAAGCAGTAAATCCCACATACAGTAGTGAGAACTTATCTAAAGTTTTTTTAGCCATAAATCAGTTAAGGTGAACATAACATCACATAATTAATATTTATGACCTATGCTGCACCCAACACAGTTTCTGAGCTGAGCCACTAATAAAAACTAAAAAAATTCCCAAGGTGTGTAAGAAATGTGTATTACAGAAAGAAGTCGTACTTGACAAAAATATGCCTGTTTAAATTCATATTTGTTGCAAAAATGCTTTACCCCTAATTAATAAACTTGGGTGAAAAATTAGTCACTGATGTTTCTGGAAAGTTTAGCTTGCAAATGGTATCTCATATGAGAATCAGAATCAGAATGAGCTTTATTGCCAAGTGTTCTCACATACGAGTAAAAATAGACATACAAAAAAACAGGACATATAACATAGAATGGCATATGTACATGTGCAAATGGCAATATATGTGCAAGGTAGGGGTATGCATAGTTATTGAATTAAATATGAGTGAATTTACATATGTACATGACATATTTATACATTATTGCACTATGGGAGTCCTGAAGGGAGTTTAATTGTTCATGTGGAAAATCGCCTGAGGGTAAAAACTGTTCTTGTGCCTGGCTGTCCTGGCACTGAGTGCTCTGTAGCACCGGCCAGAGGGCAACAGTTCAAAGAGAGAATGGGCAGGGTCTGTGGGGTCCAGAGTGATTCTACCTGCACGTTTCCTCACTCTGGAGACGTACAGGTCTTGGAGGGTGGGCAGAGGGCACCAATAATCCTCTCAGCAGTCCTGACTGTCAGTTGTAGTTTCCTTCTGTCTGATTTGGTGGCTGAACCAAACCAAACTGTACACAGCACAGACTCAATGACGGCTGAGTAGAACTGTGTCAGCAGCTCCAGTGGCAGATTGAACTTCCTCAGCTGGTGAAGGAAGTACAACCTCTGCTAATCCTTCTTCACAATGGAGTCTATGTGGGTGTCCCACTTCAGGTCATGAGAGATGGTTGAGCCCAAGAACCTGAATGACCCCACTGCTGCCACAGTGCTGTTCAGGATGGTTTCTCCTGAAGTCCACTATCATCTCCACTGTTTTGAGCATGTTCAGCTCAAGGTTGTTGTGACTGCACCAGACAGCCAGTTGTTCAACCTCCCATTTGTATGCAGACACGTCACCATCGCGGATGAGGCCAATGACCGTGGTGTCGTCTGCAAACTTCAGGAGCTTGACAGAGGGGTCCTTTGCAGTGCAGTCATTCATGTACAGGGAGAGGAGCAGTGGAGAGAGAACGCATCCCTGAGGAACACCTGTGCTAATAGTGAGGGTCCTGGATGTGATTTTCCCCAGTCTCCGCAGCTGCCTATCTGTCAGAAAGCTGCTGATCCACCGACAGATTGTGTTTGGCACGGAGAGCTGGGTCAGTCTGGTTGAGAGAAGATCAGGAGTGTATCCATATCAACTAAGCATTTAAATCTGTGTCATACTTGTGAGGAGTGACTAGATATAATTATTATAATGTGTCCCCCACACATTCCAATGCTTCTGCCAATAGGGGTCTAAATGTGTGCGCACAGTTCTGCAGTAGGTTTCTGGGATTTGAGAACACTATAAAATTAAAGTAGGCATGATCACAAACAGATGTCCAGTACTGCTGAATAATTAATGATACAGATAAGTTCAGAAATAGCCACATTTAGTTCTCACACACATTTGATTTTCTATCATGGTGGGGATTTCCTTTGACCTCGATTGTTTTAATGCTGAGCTAATTATATTTTCTAACTCCTAACCTCAAACTTAAACTGAACCCTCACAACCCTTTCAGCATTTTTTGATTTCCTCATGGGGACCAACAAAAACTAAAACAAAAACTATTATAAAAATATAAAACATATTTGGGAAAACTGAAACTAGCTAAAATAAAATATACATAGTCTATTTAATGCGCGTGTGTTGGGTGAAAGATGTAAGATCCCGTCCCCCCGTAAGATATTACAGTTTCTTTTTTTTTATTTAATGCATGATTTCCTGTAAAGCTTGATGTGTTTTGTGAAAAGTGCTATACAAATAAAAATGACTTGACTTGACTGACTGACTGACACACACACATACACACACCAATCTATCAATGTGCTGTAGCTCAAGACCAGTTGCCCACTGAAGCTAGGCAGGGTTGAGCCTGGTCAGTACCTGGATGGGAGACCTCCTGGGGAAAACTAAGGTTGCTGCTGGAAGAGGTATTATGGAGACCAGCAGGGGGTGCTCATCCTGCGGTCTGTGTGGGTCCTAATGCCTAAGTATAGTGATGGGGACACTATACTGTAAAAAAGGCACTGGCCTTCGGATGAGATGTTAAACCGAGGTCCTGACTCTCACTGGTCATTAAAAATCCCAGGGAGTTTCTCGTAAAGAGTAGGGTTGTAATTCCGGTGTCCTGGCCAAATTCCCCCAGTTGGCCCTTATCAGTCATGGCCTCCTAATAATCCCCAACCATTAATTGGCTCTATAACTCTACTCTCTCCTCTCCACCGATAGCTGGTGTGTGGTGAGCGTATTGGAGCACAATGGCTTCTGTTGCATCATCCAGGTGGATGCTGCAGACTGGTGGTGGTTGAGGACAGTCCCCTGTTCACTGTGTTAAGTGCTTTGAGTGTAGTGTCAGAAAAGCGCTATATAAATATAACGTTCATTCATTTATTCATTCATTCAAGTAGGCATAGAATTAATGTAACTGAACTCTCTCTCTCATTTCACCCCCTTCGCCCAACACACATTTTCAAATATTTATCTACTATTTGCAGTATGAGACCTAATGAACCTCTCATTCCGAGTCTTTTTGACTGACACAATCAAAACTACTCTGAGCAGATCCACTCAATGAATATTAATGCAGTACAGTAATATGCACACTACTTTGCATTGGATTTCATGCCTGCATTCCCATAGCATGCACTTATTTGCAGCCAAGTGTGACCAGTCTATCTACATTAAAATCCATTTAGAGCTCAAACTTTTAATTACCAACCCGAGAGTTAATTACTAAAGCTGCTTATCAAGGTAAAGTGATGGTGTATTGGTGGTAAAAACTCTTTACTATTAACCTTTACACGTCCAGAAGTTTTACTTTTACTAAACCCATCATTTTCGATTATGATTCTCATTACAGTAACATGGTCATTTTTTACTTAGTTATTACAGTACAATTATACTGTTGTATAATGATTTTTACAATTAAAATCAGCAAAAATGAAAGGCAGTACCAAGAAAGTACTATTATGATGATTAAATACTTTGCAATTTAAATAATATATACTTTTTCACATTACAGTGATGAGAATAGCATAAGTCATTTACGAGGGATTATAAGTCATTTAAAGCATCTTATCTCCCTCCCAGCTCTCTTGTTGATGATGTGTGCTGATCGATATTCAAAGTAGTTCAATAATGCTGGTCAAATTATTGAACAGAGGCCTAAATTTCTTTGTCCATCACGGCTTATCATCTTCCCCCTTATCCAGCTGCATGATTGCTGATGAACATCCAGATCACCTTCACACAGTGCGAGTGTGTGTGTGTGTGTGTGTGTGTGTGTCTAGATTATCCAACAAACCCTTAATCGTTCACTGCAATAAATCTAAGTGGGCATAAAATTAGAGGGGAAAAACAGATTAGGTGTTTGGGGATGAAAGCATTGTCTCAGATTGTGGCCCTGCACCAGTAATGTTTGACCATTCTCTAACCTCCAGCAATGACATTTTTAAAGGAACGTACATCCAAATCCTGATGAGAATCACATTTTCCAGGCGTATAAAAGGAGCGTGTCACTGTCATTGAAATATGCCCGACAAACCTCAACGCAGTTTATGCACAAAAGAACGTCATTTCAATTCTTCTAATCCATTGCATACAGTCCATTTACATTTCCAACTTCTTATGAATGTGCTGTCTTTGTTTATATCGCTGGTGCTTGAGGGAATTAACTATATATAGGACGCAAACGGTAGAATAACCGGAGAAAACCTCAGAATTAAATTGCACTCTATTCAGCCCATTTGCTCATTGCGCATGTGATTTCACCAAACCCACTTGCGCGTAGACTTAGCGCATGATTGCGTGAAAATACCAAAACTTCATGGCCAAGCTCACTGACTTTGCGCTTATGAGTTATGGCATAAAGTAACATTATTCTATAAGACCAGGTCAATAACCTCATAGTCAATGGCTTACAGTCGATAGTACTCAATATTGTCATTTGAAACTTGTCATGGAATGACTATTTAATTTTCTTATAAAAGAAATTCAGTACATAGTTTTGTACCTTAGTCTTGTTTGAGTTAAGATTGTTGTGTTAGAAACCGAGTGTGCTCTACTGCAGTAATGCTAAAAATATGAAGTTCAGGTTCCTAATTCCATCTAACTCAACGTCCTCCCATTTAAAAATCCATCTGATGGGCATTGGTAAGAGAAACAGGAATAGTGAACTGTAAAGGCAGTATGAAGTAGGTTATTTTGAGCTTATTTGATTTTAAACTTTAAAACAATAGAAAATAGTATTTCTGTAACTGCTAATCTCCTGGGATTTTCATGCACAACAGTCTATAGAATTTACGAAAAACGGTACTCAACACAATTTCCCGCACTCACTCTGCTTAAATCATAAAAAATTACATGCTTGTTTACCTTTCTAATTATCCTAACCAAAAGAAAACACAAATGTTTCTTTCTCCTTTACATGGGTAAATAAACACTCAACAACATAAAATGCTTGAGAAAAACCTGCATCAGTTCAAAGACAACAGCCAGCTTTATCTGAAGTTGTGAAGCACGTCTTACATTTTCTGGCATCTTCTCTTGACCAACATCCTTGACCAACTTCAGACACTCTGAGAACTTAAGATACAGCAATATTTAAAGGGCTCAAGGGCTGGAAAGTGCTGATTTATGGGCTTTTTAACCAACAATTCAATTACCACAGGATTCATATTACCAGGGGTTATTTTTACAGGCCGTTTTATAGTAAAACTGGAATGCGCACTCCATAAAAAATGCTGATTACATGACTGATTTGCATGGGATTAAAATTACTGAGAAACTCTGGTAATTATTACATTACCCCCATGTCCCCGTATAAAACTATCCAGTCCAAATAAGGCTTTCGTTGAACACGTCCATAGGAAATGTGATAAACATCAACTGTGGTAACCCTGCTAGGTCACCTGTATGAACTTGAGGAAAACTGAATTCATACATCCACTAAAAATCACCTTGACACAAAAAACATGGCTAAGAAAAGCTAAGTTAGTTTTGAGAAAAGGTCTAGCATCATTTGTTTGTTGTTGCCCCTTGGCTTTATTTCTGTATCCAATGCAATGGCATTCAGATATTTAAGTATCCAAAAGTGTCTACTGTTTAGGGCCACTGTATACTCATACAGTTGATGACACCACATTCAACCCAACTGCCAGGTCAGAGAGGTTCACAGTTCACCAAGCCTAACTCAAGCATCAACACAACATCACCATCAATGGATGGAACATACACAGAGGAAGAGGACTCTATGATGAAACCACTCCGTCTCTCTGCTCTCCTCTTGGGCTGTCAGTGATTACCCAGGCAAAAATCAAATTGGACAGCTTGTCAGCGCCAGCCCGTGTTTCATCAGGGATTCTGGAGTTACAAGGCAGCATTAGGCATCGAGAACAGCGAGAGAAAGAGAGAGGGCAGATGAGAGTGAGCAGAGCAATAAGCAACTTGGATAGGGGTTACATAAGACTACGCAAGATACAGTCAGTGAGTCAAGGACATGGCATAGAGAACACAAACACATTGAAGCCACAGGAGGGATTCCCTAAACACTGAGGCTGAGCCAATGCAAGGTTTACCTGCTATGACAATGCAGTCGTTTGGGCCTGCACCATGACTGCAGAATGCCAGGATGTGCTACACAAATTCAATGACATAATTTATTTGAGGTGAATGGGAGAGTGGGAAAACTCCAATGTTAATGAGAAAGAGAAAAAAAGTGCAATGAAGACAAAAACAGACAGTGTGCAGATCGGCAGGCACACAGAGAGAGCTGAAGGTGAGAGAGTCAGAGTACACTGGAAGTGGGAACAGAGAGAGGGAGCGAGCGAGAGAGAGAGAGAGAGAGAGAGAGAGAGAGAGAGAGAGAGAGAGAGAGAGAGAGATCAGAAATGTTGAACTCATCCTAAAGTCAGAGCAGAACAATTCATCAATAACTAAAGCTGGATGTGAATACATAATGCCATTGGGTGTAACTGTCTCTCCATAAATACATGAGGGCGTAACTGGGTGTGGGACAGTAGTTTTGTTGAACGAATCATTCCTTTGAGTTGGATCTTTTCAATAAATCAGTTGAGCTGGTTCACAAAGCTGGCCATTTGCCTGAGCAGTCCTTAAGTTAACAACTCGCTGACTCATTGAACCAAGAACCATCTCTTTGGGACATATTCGGCTTGAAATTATTTAACTCACTCACTAAATGAGAAGAAGGACTTCTTTCAAACATGTCTGACTTAAAAGAAGCCAGAATCCGATAAGTGTGCTTATACGAAGAGCATTTAGAGTTAGTGCTAGGTAAATATTTAGATTTTCCAATTAATCGTGATCTTCATTTGAGCAATCTCTATATCGATTCTCAAAATCACAAGATCCTTCTTTTGCTCTATGACTATTTTCAGTGGCTACTTGAAAATATATTTGCATAGCATTCCCCATCTTAACACTGCGTCCTGCTGAACTGACTTACTCAAACATATAATTTGAACATAAAAAATGACATATATCTGTTAAATAAATACTGTGCCAATTAAACTGCATAGTTTGGGCCCTGTTGTTAATTTTCAAAATATATATTTTTATAATGTACCAAGATAAAAGGTTCCCTGTATAATTTACAACATAAGCTGAGTGAGAATTTATTTTTATGGATAAGCAAAATGGATATTATAACTGAAATATACCCAAATTAATCAGAATATAATCAAATTGAATCGAAATTGGGATCAACTCAAATGGGAAATCTGTATCGATACTGAGCACTATTTGGAGTTGGCAGAGATTTTGACTGATTACTTTTTTAAAGAAAAGGAGGGATGAGTTGAAATTAATTTTATTGGTTATCGACATTATGCCACAAATGCTGTCGATTGATCTCAAATAGTTTTGAACCCGGAATATTCCTTTAATAGACTTAACTGTATGATATCACCAAACAGAATTGTAAAAATAATTGTTTTCAAACAGATTTTCCAAAAACTCCCCCGTCTTTCATTGGTTGTTGGAACAGATAGCCCCACCCCAGACTCATGCCATTGGCTGAACTAATGTTGCTGTGTCGGGCTGGTCGGGATGCTCAAACAAACAGAGCAATGTTTTGATAGTGCCACAGGGTAACAGTGTTTACACTTTTTGGGAAATAAACCTAAAAATGGCTTCCTTTGTCTATGCATAGTAAGTTAGGAAAGGAGAAAATATTTTAACATCCCACAGATAACACACTTCACCTTTAAAGACTCATGTTCTAGCCAATATTCCAAAAAAAGTGAATCTGGTGAAATAAATCAGGATGTAGAGCCACAGGACTCTGCATTATTTAGTCTGACCATCTCTTATACTGTGACTCTCTCTGAATGAATGCATGCTGCAGTGCTTGTGTGTGCTCAGATTCCCCCTCCCCCACCAGCAGCTATTTAACCCCATTAGCCACAAAGAGAAACCCCTCTGCAGAATCACAGAGCCATGCACACTCTGTGACACTCTTTTTAGCAAATGCATTTCACCAGAGCTTGCCTTGCTTTCTATTCGTCATTCATATTTAATGTTGATGCTTTACTGTTGTCTTGTCACACCCTCTCACCACAAGGTCAAGAGGGTGAGGGGTCATTATGTACACTTTAACTTGATGCTTACACCCAGATGCACGAAGAAGGACATATCTTCATAGATGCTACAATAACATAGAAGAATAAAGATATGTCTGAACTAGACCAGATCTCTTTGATGTTAGAAGATTATGCCCTGTCGAAGAAGGAAGCTGGTCTTCTTAGAGCCTGAGATGGAGAGAAAGATGGAAGTTCAAGATGGTTAAATGCTGAGGTGATGGAGGTAGAGATGGTTTTGACATAGAAAGGGTCAGATCGGACTCTCTTAAAAGCATATTTCACCCCAAAATGAAAATCTGGTTATCATATACTCACTACAGATGTGACGGTATTACATTTTATATCACAATAATTGCTGAAGCATTTATCATGGTATACGGTATTATCATGGTATTGTATTGAATTAGAAAACGGGTTGAAAGATAAATAAACTTTATTGTTGTTCTAAATTAGAAGATTTAGTTACTTGTTTTGTACTTTTTAAATTAAAAGATTACTAAGACAGTAACTTTGCAAAGTTCAAACCATATAAGATTCAAAGAGACATGGTGGCTTTCAAAAGTATAGAGTCCAGTGCTTCTATATTTCATTTATCTAATTTATTATGGTTTATTTTCATTGCAAATAGTAACATTTTGAGGGAAAAGTTTAATTGAATTAGAAACATGAATTTTAGAGTTCCCTAGTAATTTGGTATGTCTTCCTATTACTGTAAGAGTTAGAGTGCTAGGAATGTTGATTTATTGATGGAAATGCTGCAGTGCATTCTGCATCCGAAACCAGGAAAATGCTGCCTCCGGAGGCTGTATACGGAGGTACGATGAAAATAATGTGCTTTTCAAACTGTTCGGAGACAAGTTTCCTTAAGAGTTCCATTCATTCAAAACAGCTGTCAGTTAACCCATTAACTGATTAGGCAGCAAGGTAGCAAGTCAGCTGTCTATGTTTTCAGATGCAGCTCAAGGTAAAAACGTTTGAAGTGTGCAATAAGTAAATGTTTTATTCACTATGCACTGTATGTACAATTGGTTTGATTCTGTATTTTTTGAGAAAATGCGATTGCTAACGTGGGCATGCCATCCATGGTTGCTGGACTACTGTGTGTACTGTTATTTCCTTCTTTGATATATTAACAATTTCTTCATGTGCAAATAAATTACAAAACTTTTATGACTAAACTGAAATCTGAAGAAACAGCTATCTACCATTTAAAATACAATATTATTTTTTTTTGGTAAATATAGTGCTAAATAAGAGTTTATTATTATTATTATTTCGAAATTTACTATATTATATTGTGTGATATATCGGCATCAGCATCGGACATTAAAAACCCCATTTTGGTCGAGCACTACTTTACATAACCAAAACTTTGCTAGTAGACAAACAAAAGTTGTCTTGTGGTCATGTACTTCGGTGTAGCAGAGAGCAGTGGGCGCCTTTTATCTCCCACCTGATGAAATAGGTGTAATGTCCACAGTCATTTGATGGATGGTACAGACTTGCTTTTAATGGGTCTTGAGAGAGAGAAAGAGAGAGATAAGAAAGAAAATGAGAAAGAGAGGCTCAGAGAACGAGAGTGAGGAAATGAGAAGGAGAAAGAGAGAAAAGTAGACAAGCAGAAACAGAGTCCGAGAGAGTGCAATCAAAGGAATGAATCTAAGGTCACTTGAGGAAGCACAATGAGGAAGTGAAGAATTGTGGGAATCCATTACTAGAAATATGTGCCAGCACTAACTGTAAGGCAGAAATCATCGCCGGATGTAAGTAGGCACTTCCATGAGCTCTAACTGTATCTGATAACAATGTCATTTTTAATGAGCCAGCCAGGGAATGAGGTCCAGAAAGCAGAGCAAAACACGGATGGCCAGGGCAAAACAAAACTCTGATGAAACCTCCAACTAGTTTTAGAGCATCCAAAACCCATAACTATGTTGAAGCAAGAAAAGATGTGATTCTGATGACCTGGGTCTAAGTGAATTCTCATTAATAATAAAAATGAAGCAGGCAAGATGAATAGAGGTCCCTGGGAGAAAGCGGTGGCTAACCAGAACTCTCATCTATCATCCATCTGGATTCTGTCACTGAGGTGTCACATCAATGGTGAGAAAGAGAGAGAAGGAGAGAGATTAAAAGCCATTGCACATTTTGTATATGTTGTACAATCCATTCAATGTTCTTCTGTAACATCATTGTTGTATATTGTATAGCCTAGTATAGTATATTCCCACAGTCATCGAAAACCTGGAAATATCAGGGAATTTTAAATTGTGTTTTCAGGCCTGAAGAGGTCTTTTATTATCTGCCAAAATAAAAGCTCAATTTAATGTCTTCTAAACACATGCAATAGCTTTGTGTAAGAGACTGTAAAAAGTAAATGTATTAAATTCCAATGATGATACCAATGATGCCACATGGCAGTGGTTGTCATGTGTGCAGTGTGTAGTAATTGTATCTTGCCAAATCTGAGTATGCTTAAGGTCAAATGAGATATGACAGCTATGATGGTGTGGAAGATTATCAATGAATAATTACTTAAATTGTGGTCGGTTTCTCTCACACAGCTTTTGTATATCTTCAGAAGAACAGCAAATAATTGCTATGCACTTAATTTATGATACTTTCATTGTACTTTTTTGTCATGTTTTGGAGCTTAACAGTGTCTATCCCCATTCACTTTCATTGTATTCAAGAGCACCTTTGAGATTTTGCTAAACTTTTTTAGTGTTCCACTTAAGCAAGAAAGTCATATGGGTTGGTTGGGTAAAGGATACAGAATTGTACTTTTTGGGTGAACTATTCCTAAAAGGGGATAATAACAACACAGAGAGAAAGAGAGAAAATCAGAGAAAGTATTTTTTTTTTTTTTTAAAGAGCAAAAGGATCAAAGAAGGAGCCAAAGGAATAATACAGATCAGGTTGGGAAAGAACGGTAAATGGAAAGCTGAAAAGAAAAAGACTATAGGAGACAGAAAGAAAGAGACTCTAGAGCAATCTTGACAGTCAGGAGAGCTAAGAAATTATGACCCAAAGGCACTGTTTCAAGCTCTGTCCCCTCACATTGAGTTTTCACCTTGTTATGTGCCATTGACTGCTCTGTCAGAGCTCTGTAAGGATACAGTGATTGGAGGATGGGGGAGGGCACTTGTCTGTCAGAATCCACTGCTGATTCAGAGAGAGAGGCCCCCGCTGAGACCGGACTTGAGAACAGAGGGTCAAAAATGAAATTATGAATTTATAAAAGCAGTTCACAAATAACCAGCAGACGCAGCCAATGTCGTACGCAAAAGAACTAAAGAGCTTTCCCAAGCTAATGGTTGAACCAGAGACTATTTAGCAGAGATGGGCCACTTTTATTAAAATGAATGGGAGAAACTGGAATGCCCAATGGTCAATGGATGTAGAAAGGAAGTCCCGCCTTACAGGTAAAAAAGCCAATCACCTTTTAGATACAGACATCGCCTGTCAATCAACTCGAGAACGTGCATGGGCATTAGCTATACAAGCCGGGAAAATTTAGTTTTTAGTGTAATCTGCGCAAAAAAGAAGCACAATTAATGATCCCAGTGTTGTCAGATTTTACAGCTGATTTGAAATATGTTCTTTGATCATAATCTTGACCAACCGTTTTGGAGATTTTGGTCTTTCTCCATTCAAGTAGATAGGAGCTGCACTTGTATGCCATTTGTTTACATAGAAAATAGCTGACTAGCCTGCCAAAGAGTGTTCCAAAGATGGCCGCCTAGTGGACTGACTTGCTAAAATGACTTTGGTTGAACTGTATGATTCCACACCAGACTCATTATAAAGTGTAATGTATATGTGCCGACAAACTAAACTAAAAGTGAACAATGTCTGTTGTCTACGGCTCATGCATGCTTATTGCTCAAGTGGATGATTGTGAGGGTGTTGCTAGGTGGATGCTAGGGTATTCTGGGTGGTTGCACTGTGGTTTCTTTCCCACCTAAGTCAAAAGAGACCATCCTGTCAAGTCTCTATGATAATTTGGTCCCTAAATGTGGCTTGGGCCCCTCCTTCAAGTCTAAGGGATTCTTTTTTTTTTTTTAAGTCAGTTCACTTGGAAAAGTAATAGCACACATTTCTTTAACATAAGAAATTAAATTGAGGCGTCATTCCACCCCAGTATGTCCCTAGCACAAGCTATGAGTGAATTACAAGCTGAAGTTTAATATGGAATATTACAATTTCAAACTTTAAGTATGAGCAGTAGTAATAGTGATGCCTTAGCAAACACCACTAGTATAAGGTTTGGAAATGTGAGCCATTTTATTCCTGCTGTCCGATGTCACACACATTTCATATAATCTGACATTTACACAACATATACAAAGGAACATACTGCATATTTTCATGTGATGTTCCTTTAGTAATTCATGTTAGCCTCTTTACAGCAGAAGTGTTGGGTTTTATATTTCAAAATTATTTCACATATTTCTTAACACTGTGAGAGCTACTCACCAGTCAATGTGCATTCCTGTACACATTCCCCAATAGGTACAGGCACAAATGAGAGTGCACACACATAGGCCATGTACACAATGCAGCTAAATACAGTTGTCAGTTCACCTTTTATTGCTTAATCCTGTTCTGTACACACACAAATCGGTCATTTACAGGAGTGACAACCGCATTCTACAACCGAATTATCTCCCTAAAAAATCAGGCAGTGACAACCGCATTTTCATAAATTCCATGTAGCGTGTATGGAACCGAACGGAATGACTTGTGGTTAATGACGTGATTAATAGTCCATGTCAAATGTGTCTGTTTTCTCCTGGTGTAAATCACACAAACAGAGGTATATATATATCTTAATTCATTCAAACATTTCAGTCCGTCTCTCTCCACTGGAATTTTTCTCACCAGCCCTGTGGTCTCGGGGTAAACTGTACATTGCAGTCCAGAGAAAAAATGCATGCTGTCTAACAAATAAACAAAAAACAGAAATTCTGTCAACAGCAGCAAACTAAACATATGATGATAATATGTCTCTGGTGGATAATCTCTTTGCTCAGAAACAGCGAACACAAAACAGATTAAACTGGTGGCATTTACTGCATGTTTCTTGTTCACACACATGGACTGGATTCACTTCCCCATTTAAATGCAGTTGTCACTTTGTAGAGTGTGCAGTACATGGCCACACATGCTTGTTTTACTATCATGGTAAGATTTTGCATTGAGTTCTATAGTTTTTATACTGTGTTAGTGATATTTTCTATCCCCTAACCCTACTCCTACACCTATTCCCCTTGTAAACCTTTATGTCTTTGTAGATTTTCATTAAGGTATTTTTAACTTTGTCTATTAAGCCATTTTCCTTGTGGGGACTGTTTGCTAGCTGGACTCGAAAGACTTCTGAGATCTGATCACCATTTACTTGTATTGTATGGACCTACAGAGCTGAAATATTCTTTAAAACATCTTCATTTGTGTTCTGCAGATACTTTATTGTCTTTGTTTTGAACGGTGTATCTATTGTTTTATCATTTAAACATAACAATCTTTTTGTGAAATGTTTTGCTTAAAAGGTGTGCATGTCCTATCTTTTTTTAAATAAATGCCACTTGGTTTGTTATTTAATGCAATTACATTTATACATTTTAAGTGTGACTGTACAGTACATTCAAACACAAGTCATGTACCAAAGGTGTCCACAAGAGGGCTCTGCTGTTCTACTTTCAATGCCACATTCCCTCAATTTCATTTCCCTCTTAAATCTCTAAATCTCAGGAATTCAGCTTTAACCTTGAAGCAGGTAAATAAGTAAATAGGTAAATAATACTTTAATTTAAATAAAAATAAATAAATAAATAAATAAGGACATAACTGGAGGTAAAATGAAGCTCTGTCAAAATAATAGTAACAAAAATGTTATTTATTCAAATGTAAAGAGGTGGCACTGTTTTGGTTTCTCCTTCTTAATTCTATGATCTCCTAAAGGTCATAACACCTCTCTCAAGATCTTTGAATTTATACTAAACAAGCATAACCTTTTTTTTTTTTTAAAGAACATTTAAAGGGATAGTTCAGCCAAAAATGAAACTTCTGTCATTTTTTACTCACCCTCATGTCATTCCACTCCTGTATGATACACTTTCTGTTGTGGAACACATTTTAAAAAAATATCCTGGCTAGAAGCCAATAAAAGTGAATGGGGACTGGGGTTGTCAAGCTCCAAAAGCTTCCCCTCTGCTGTAGCTTTCAAATATGGGGCCATTAATGTCAATAGTGTTTTGTCACGAGACACTTGAGAACCAGTTGCATTTGCGATCAAATAGCACTGGCATGTCATTTTGTAGTCCATTTAAATATTGTATGCCAATTCAGAGTTTTAGTGGATGGAAAGATTATCAGTGAATAACAACTTGCATTTCTGTCTATTCCTCAGACAAAGCTATTTTATGACTTCAGAAGACATGGAATATTGTGTTTGAGTCATTTAGACGATTTTGTAACACTTTTATGATACTTTAATGTAATTTTGGGGCTTGACACACCTAGTCTCCATTCACTTTCATTATATGGAAAAGAGCAGACAGTACATTCTTCAACATGTGTTCCACTGAAGAATTTTAACTAAATAAGAGTTAGCAAATGATGACAGAAACTAATACTTTAAGAATTATTTGAATGTGTTCATATGCACTGTGAGGTTATACAGGGACAGGTGTACACTAGGTTGTACATTGCCAGTGGGATAGTCATTAAAGGGGGTCTCAAATGGCTTCGCATTTTCAGAGGGAGAACCCAATGTCCAGACTATTCTGGGTCCAGCACACCCTCCCTTCTGTTCCTGAGGTAACCGGACACCTCAACTACTATTCAGGCAATCCCAATGACGCACACAGCTGGAAGCTTCTCTGGAAGGTGATGTTCCTCACACTGTTCTCAAGACAGACCTGCTGGTTTGGTCATGACATTTAATATTGTGTTTTGTAGAGGAAAGGCCTGCTAAGAACAAATTAGGACCACTGTTTGACTGTACTTATAAATATAAATAAGTACATAAAGAGACCGATTGAGAGGGCCTAAAAAGGTGTGTACGACACTATTGATACTTAGGACAACACTTTACAATGCTGTAATTTTATAACAAAGTGAGTGAAAGAGCTACAGCCTCGAGTTTAATCAATCAACATGACAGATAAATTAGGACTCTATCTGATATCACATTAATTTTTTCATTACAGCATAGCAAAATTTTATCATCCAAGCTCTCTCCCAGACAGTAATCTCAGAAAATCAATGACTTATATTGAGTCCCCAGTTGCACACCCAGAAAAAGTCAATCAACCATTGCCTAAATTTTTCATAAATCAATGCTGTGGAAGAGCGAAAGGAAATTATGCACAGTTTGCACCCTGGCCCATATATCGATATTCTACTGACACTTGGCATTTAACTTCTTCATTATAAATGAATGTGGTACTAGTCTGGCACCGCAGGCAATGAGCAACATTCATGCTGTTTTAATCTGATCTACATGACAGTAGAGACAGGGATAATATCTGTTAGAAATGTTCTTGTATGCTGAAGTTTATACTATTCGCATGACATCAGACTTTAATACAGCATATGAGTGCTGCTAGAAGGAGTGTTGCAATCAGTATATCTGGCACTTATTTAAATTTCTACATTCATTCCATTGATTATTGTTACTTTTTAGCAATCCATGCTGTATGCACGAGCTGAAAATGAGTATCATACAGTATATGACCCAGTATAAAATAATGACTTTCCTAGTGGCGCCCTCTTTTGGGAAAAAACAAACAAAACAGAATGCTGAAAATTAAGTGAATTAAGACATGAGTTGTGTAGTCTCGCAAAGCCAGAATTTTGAATATCAGCATAAAGTTTGGTCCACTTTGCAGCTATTCTGGTCAAGAACCAGTCACGTTGACAGGAAGACAACGCCTGACTGATATGTAAGGTGACCAACCCCAGTTAGTTATGTTTTAACATGTCATTTTTGGGGGTGAATAATTGATACATTTTATGCTGCATGCAAAAGGTAAATTCAGTGATTAAGCTAGCTCTTCCTCAGATATGCTCATTATTACAGCTTGGTGCCTAGTTGTTAACACTACTTGTTTCTGAATGAACTGGTACCTGTACACCCTGACTGCTGGCCAATTTTCAGGCAACATTTATAATTTTTGTGCAATATGCATCAGAAAATCCATAAACGGACTATGCCATCTGAGTCTAGAAGTTGAATGATCTGACATCTGCTGTCTGTTATGGTATCATAAACAGTGGTGTGCAAGTAATTGCTGTATAGAGAGTTTTTAGACTGATTACCTGTGACATGGTGCTGTTTGGTACTGACTCGGTTGGTGGTCTGGATGGAACAGCACAAGTGCATCATAGCCAACATGGTAAGTATCATCACCACACTCTGCAGCAGCAAAGGCAGCTCGAACTGCTTACCTATCCTGTAGGACAACAATGCAATAAATCCAAAAAGCTGAAGTATGTAACTTTTCCGGTGTTAAAAATACTTTCTCCTATATCAGCTTAATATGCAGAGACAACTACAAGTAAGCCATTAGTGGGTTATGTTTCTCAGAAACTGTAAACACTGTTTATGTGGTGCGATAAAAATTCCTCTGTTTTTTATTTATTTTTTTCAAACAACCCGACCTAACTTTGACTCAACCAATGGCATGAGTTTGGGCCTGGACTATCCACTTGTTCGATCAACAGCAGACAAGGGGCATTGTCACAAATCTGTTTGAAAACAATGTTTAGTTCTGTTCAGTGGCACTAGTGGTGTAAAAATGTCACTCTTTAATTTAAAGGAAAATACTGCTCAGAGGTGAGCCTGGTTTCCCCCAATGTTATTTTTCTCCATAAACTAACATCTTATGGAGTTTTGTGTTCTTTGCCACAGTCGCCTTTGGATTGCTCACTGGGGGCCTCAGGGAAATACATTTTTATGGCATAATCTACAATCATGTTATTCATTTAGAGTGCACAATGATGCACAGCTTCATTTTCTGTTAAAGAATGATTTTCTGTAAAGCTGCTTTGAAATGATAAGCGCTATACAAATAAAAATGTCAACAACAAAAACAACAAAAAACTCAATATTTTGATAGTGCCACAAAGCCACCGTGTTTACACTTTTTGGGGGAAATAAACATACAAAGATTACTTATATTTGTCCCTGTATGTTAAAGCAATATTTCACCCAAAAGTGAAAATTCTCTCATCATTTACTGCCCACACAAATGAACATTTTTAGAAGAATATTTCAGCTCTGTTGGTCCTCACAATGCAAGTGAATGTGGCCAGAACTCTGAAGGTCCAAATTTCACATAAAGGCAGCATAAAAGTAATCCATACAACTCCAGTGGTTAAATCAATGTCTTCTGAAGTGATCCAATTGGTTTTGGGTGAGAATAAAACAAAATATAACTCCTTTTCACTATACATCTTGCCATTGCAGTCTCTAGGCACAATCATGGTTTCAAGCTCGATAACACTTCCTAGTGCTTGACCCATGTGCAGAACACTAGATGGTGCTATAGGAAGTGTAATTGAGCTTGAAACCATGATTGTGCCTAGAGACTGCAATGGCAAGATGTACAGTGAAAAGGAGTTATATTTTGGTTTGTTTTCACCCAAAACCGATTGGATCAATTCAGAAGACATTGATTTAACTTTGATTGAACATTGATTGTATGGACCTACAGAGCTGAGATATTCTTCTAAAAATCTTCACTTGTGTTCTGCAGAAGAAAGAAAGTCATACACATCTGGGATGGCATGAGGGTGAGTAAATGATGAGATAATTTTTATTTTTGGGTGAAGTATCCCTTCATCCCTTAAGACAGGAGATTTTACCATTGGAAAAAAAATACACATTTCACTTGAACAAGTACACTAAATTACATAAAAATTATTTTGAAGAGAAGAAATGCTATACTCCAAACAAAGAGGAAAAAACCCACCTACACACATGGGCCTTTTTTTTTTTTTGTTTGTTTTTTACTGTTATTTCACATTGATTTTCACATTGGCCCCTAAGCAATCAATCAGCTTTATATACTACTGCAGTAGCATTGAGTCTCCTCCACTCACCAGAAGAAAATGCGCAGAATGTTGGCAATGAGCAGCACCAGGCAGACTCTTGTGGAGAAGCCCTCTAAGTTATTGGTCCTCTGGATCTCTTGGTACTGGGGGACGTAGGGCATGGCACCCCCAAACACCAGCACACTAGAGGCCAGCCAGGAGAGCAGAGTCCACGAGCTTTCCATGTCCTCCTCTGATCCCTGGTCCATCACTTATTCCTTAAGGAAACACTGTCTCTATACTTCCATCCTCTGCAGAGAAATCACACTCCAGTTCAGCACATTCAACATGTTATCACATATCCAGTGGTCACAGAATTTTAAGAATATAATGTTGACAAGATTAACTTGGCTGTCTTCTAGCTAAAAGAAGCACAAACAAATAAAAGAGCCATATATTGGTGCAATATGCCTTTACAGCATCAATAAAAGAAACAGTGCCACCTTATGCAACCTTAAGGGTCCCACTAGTGCATCATTGCCTAGAATAAACACACTGTAAATTATTCATTTGATTCTTTTCGGGCATGAAATCTCAAGAGGTACCGTTTCCACAATAGCCAGCAACAGTTCTCTAAAAAGTTGCCACTCCTTCCAACACTATCTAAGTTAAACGGGACGTTTGTGCTTATGGGACTGTGCCTCAAAAGATAAGGCTCCTTGTTCCTTTGTCTCTAAACAAACAGACGTCTTCTCATAATGCTGCTGGGCTGAGTCATGCTTTCCCTAGTGGTGAAAAGTTTCAAAAGAATTATGAGCTTACATCACAACACTGGTGTTTCATTTCTTTCTTCTTCTTCTTTTTTTATTAGGGGGCATGGGCCCTCTGGAATAAATATTCAGGGGCTACTTTTCAACATTTACATTCATGCATTTGGCAGACGCTTATCCAAAATGACTTACAGTGCATATACACACACAACATTGGTGATAGTTGTGCCATGCTGTACCAGTTTACCAGTCTAACATTTTGTTTTACAAACACATCATGTTACCAACACATTCATCAACACTTAAGACACTAAATACATTGATTTGGTAGCTGGATAGGCCTAGAATAGTATATTATGAAATATACCAAATGTTAGGAAACAAATAAAAAAAAAGCGGCATGCACTACGGTGGCTTCACATTTTAAATATCTGCATCATATTTGTCATTTTCTGTGGCATTATTACCCAGATCACCATGATTCTGAATTAGCACAGCATCCTTCCCCATTCCATCCCAACTCACTTACACATTCGGTGTACATTTAACACATACGTTTGTCTCGGGTGTGAGCATTCTTTACAGGATGTAGGAAATGCTTTGTGAAGCAGGAATGTATGATGGGCATGTGATTTACACTGGTAAACCAAAGACTCAAACCTTGCAGGAAGCAAAATCTTAAACAGAGAGTTGCTTTATCACCATTGTGCCATTAGCAAGGCCGTTAAGTTGCTTTGGTTTCACATTGGATAGGAAAGCATCTGCTAAATGACGAATAGGCTAAATAACTTTCTGACAGAGTGAGCTATTCTTGATGAACATCCAGAGTAAGCAAAAAATTGAATAAGATTACTTAAAAATAATAAAGTATAGATATAGATGTCTTTTTATTGAATATTGATGGAGCAACATAAATTGTGAGAAAAGAAATAATAACAGAAGGTTGTTTTAATTAAAATTTCAGTTTTTACATAAAAAAAAAATTGGCGAGGGAGCCCACTTGGGGTAAAAGGTCACACACTTAGGTTAAAAGTCCAACGGGGGGTTAAAGTGATATAGTGTAGATATACGGGCAATAGTTATAGTGTAAAATTTGTCACCTTTGAACATTCTTCATAATAAATCTGTTCATACCACTTATGTTTTATGGGAGCCTTTAGCCCCTGCAACTGTAGAGCTTTTTATCCCGATTACTATCCTTTCACATATTGGAATGTTATTGAAAAACTTTTGATTGAGTCACCTTGAACAAAATCAGTCCCGGTTCTACAGGGGTGCTTGAGGGTGCTAAGCACCCTCAAACGAAACTTAGAGCACCCTCAATTGCAGACCAGGGCAAACTACTGCCCGCAGGTCGATTTATCATGAATGTTTTTTTTTTTTTTTATTAGATCTTGTATTTATCTGGCTTTTGGATCTATCAGGCATCCACAAGTTTTTAATATGCTCAGGGTTGCCAGATAATATATGCAACACCCCAATCAGAGATTTATACATGTACAAATAGGAAATATTTCGCCTTATGTCATCCTTAATTTATGCAATCTGGCAACTATACATGCGAGTGCATGCGCTTTCTCTCCACAAAAAACAAACAAACAACAACTTAGCGCTCAATATTGCAAGGAGGGGACAAGCGAGTAAAACCAAGTGAGAGAGGAAAATATTTATTCTTTGTGTTATTTGTCAAATGCTTAAGTCCCTCACACCTGTGTGTGAATGTTACTCTGGCAGTAATCATTTATCAGTGTCATGTGTCAGCCTGTTTTATTCAGTGGTGTGCTGAATGGGGTGCCAAACATTGACAAGACCCACATCATGACCCATAGGCTTGTAAACAGGTAAAACGGGTCCACAATGCGGCCAACATTAAAATAAGCTTTTAGAATCTCTTTCCCGAATATTTTATTTTACTTTTCAACCAGACTCCTGATGTAGAGTGTTAAATTGAATACTAAATTACCATTGCATTGAAGTATGGTAAAATAATCAATTAATAATTTTATTCAGCCATTATTCATTTTTAATAACACATGATAGAAAATTAGCAGCAAAACTTCAAGCAATCACAGAATGGTCCCATCAGTCTGTGTACACTTCAGAAAAGTGTGCATCATTCACTGAGTGCATGTCTGGGCTTAAAAGATACAACTATGCAGAAATTTGTATCTTCTCTGTTCCATGTTCTACTTAAGGGCTAATGTGGCCCCTGTACCAAAATAATTAAATCCCTGCTCAAATGAATATGTAAGACTAATACTGTAAATTGGCAAGCAGATTTTCTTGAATACCAGCAAACACACAAAAATCCTTGCATTTTGTGAATGCACAAAATGCTGCATCAATACTTATAAACGTGTATGATTTTGCAAATCAGTATGTCCTAATCTGCAGGCACAGAATTTTGCTGTCATTTTCAGTGTCAGATCATGGGGGAAAAAACCCAGAAGCAATAAATGATTTGCACATAAAAAGATAAAAAAATAAAAAAACTTTTCTTTACATTGTTTAAGTAGCATTTAAACATGATTGAATCTATTAAAAAATGTGTAATTATGATACATCACTTTATACAGAGCACCCCCACTATTTTCAGATGCACCCTCAGTGATTTTGATCTGGAACCGGGCCTGAACAAAACTGAAAACAACAAATACATATTTTGTAATTTAAAAGTATTAAATTACCTAAAAATTAATCTTTTTAGACATTGCATGCAGCAATCTCATGGATCAGGAAAATTTAAAGTATAGGAAAGTGCTGTGGTAGTTTTTGTTGCTGGGAGAAAATCAAATCAAATGTGCCTTTTACCCCATGGGAACCTTTAGCACAGTTGTACCCTAAAACTAAAAAAAAAAAAGAGAAGAGTTAAAGATAGATCACAATAATGTAGGCTATATCAAGTCAAGTCATTTTTATTTGTATAGCGTTTTTCACAACACACATATCTGAGCAACTGGCAGCAAGTTTAAGCTGCAAGATTTTAAAAAGCAGATTTTGTGGGCTTAGGTGATCAAATCAGTAAGGAATGTTTCCTAATCCCCATGACAGAGGTATATTTTCTGAGAAAAGCCACTGTACACTAATAGGGATGTTGCATAACTTGGGGGGGGGGGACACAGACTATCCGTATCTATAAATGCAAGATCCAAGGGGTATTTTACACAGGGCAAATTTTATTTTTTTTTATTTTTTTGCGTTCCGTCTCTGCTATTGTGTCGTGTCTAATTATTTTTTCAGCTCCATGAGCTTTGTATGGAACGCCAGGCAGTTCAAATATACGCGAATTTCAACCTGGCCTGGCGTTCCATATCTCGAGACGTTCCTTACTTGTCACTGCGTCTAAAAACGCGGGGCTTTTGTGCGAGACGCTACTAAAAGCAGCGAGACGTGGCACAACGGTCAAAGTTGTCTATCTAGCGCATGTTTAGCCTACATAAAAAATAAATAAATAATAATAATAAAAAAATACTACTACTACTACTAATAATAAATAAATAAATAAACAGTACAGACGTTGGAAAAAAAAAAAAAAAAAAACAACAACAACAACAACAAAAAACACTAGTGGACACAAAAATGCGTTTGGTGTAAACGGCCCCATTCCCAAGAGCGCAACTGAATAAAACTGAACGCATCTGAGACGCGTTCGTAAAAGTTTGAGTATTTTAAAAATGTTTTATCTTGACATGAGGTTTACCCTTGTGCGTCAATTTAAATGTTACTCAGAGGTCCTTAGAGGACAAAATGTCTGTGTCAAAAAACTGCCATAAAAATATTATATATTAATATTATTTTCCACTTTCACTGACTAAGATTTTTTAACCAACATCAGTTCTGATCATAACAACCAAATATTCATCCAGTTTCAGGATTTTAACCCTTTAAATGCCTGTTTGTTTACATAATGCCACTGTTATTTTTTACACACACACACACACACACACATTTCTCAATACACACATACAAAACACACTCAGACATCCATACCAACTCACCCACACAATTTAACTGCATCATTTATTCAGTTGGCCTGCAGTGCTCTATAATACATCCAACAGAAAATAGGAAAAAAGCATGTATTTGCTCCATAGGCTAAACATGAGAAAAATGGCGCCATCTGGTGGAAAATATTAAAAAAATAAATTTTGGAATGAAAGCATAATATCATGGAATTCAGGATTTTATGCTTGAATGGCACTGGGATCAAATATTGCGGTTTTATTGGGTTTCAATGTTGACATTTTTGTCTTTAAGGTCCTGGGTGTAACTATTTTGTGTACACAGTGTATTATAGATGCATAATAGGAACTGAGGTTGAAATATACAAATTCCCCCAAAAATACACACCTATGGTATAAAGTATGCCGTTGGCATTAACACAGCCAAAATGATCGAAAAAAAAACAAAAATTAAAAAGACAAAAATGTCCCGAAGGTCGCACAAGGGTTAAAACGCAACGCTCATATGGAACGCCAGGCAGTTCCAATATATGCGAATTTTAACACGTAGACAACGCGCCTTCGCGTAGCCTATATTTGAACTGCCTGGCGTTCCATTTCGAGACGCCTGCGTTCAGTTTCATTCCGTTGCGCTCCGTCTAGCTGGTTTTCAACGCAATAACGTGTCCAGTATGATGTGTGAACGGCTCCTAAAATATCGTCTATCATTGATATGGACACACTCGGGGATATATGAAGCCGGTTGTGTAAATAAATTAGCTGCATGTTTTATTGGCTTGCCTAGTTCAGTATCAAGTGAACCCGATAAACAGAGCGAAATTAATGGGGTATCACGTGCACGCCTTCAGAATAGGACTTATGAACATTAATGCACCGAGAGAAAAATGTGCTTTTCGCACTAAACTCTAATCTGCACATTCAACTTGGTTTCACGGGTCACTTTGTTATGTAAATAAACACCGTGACATAACAGAAAGACAAGTTACAAAGAAAAGAAAAAACTTAGTAAGTTCAAGCATACCTTGTTGCGGGTGAAGACTCGTTTGACAACTATTAAACCAGTAGCACACACTCTCGTGAGCATTTGCTGTCTCATCTAGTCATCATCATATAGTCTAAATCAGGCTGATGCAGTTTAGAGATGTGGGCTTGACCGAGCGCAGCTTTCATCAACTGCTCTAATGTTACTGAGGGAACAGGAAAAGAAAAAATGAAACCTAGAACACAACATTATCGTCTCAAACCAAATATGATAAAGCATTTGACTGATCAAAGAGATATCTCTACCGCAGCCGCTGCCAGTGTGTCGAAGTAAAGATTAACTTTTGCACACGATATAACTGCAAAAAAGATTTAATAGTCCTGCCCTAATCGGACTGGCTCCTTTATAATCTCTGCAACAGCTGCTGATTGGCATTGAATGACAGTCAGCGGTAAACGACGTTCAATACGATCACCCAAATATGAAAATTCATTTCATTTATACGCCCCCGTGCCATCCCAGATGTGACTTTTCCTTCTGCTGAACACAAATAAAGATTTTAGAGGACTATTTCAGCTCTTTAGGTCCATACAATGCACGTGAATGGTGACCAAAATTTTGAAGCTCCAAAAAGCACATAAAGGTAATCCATGTGACTCCAGTGGTTTAATCCAAGTCTTCAGAAATGATCCACTCAGTTTTGGGTAAGAACAGACCAAACTATAACTTTTTTCCCCACTAGGCCTATAAATCTTGACATCAGAAGTGTACTTGGCGATCATATTTCAAGCTCAGTTACACTTCCTATTGCGCCATCTAGCTCTCTGCATATGCGTCAAGCATTAGGAAGTGTAATCAGGCTTGAAATCATGATCTCCCCTAAAGACTCCAATGGCAAAATGTACAGTGTGTGCAGGATTATATTTTGGTCTGTTCTCACCCAAATTCGATTGAATCGCTTCAGAAGATATTGATTAAACCACTGGAGTCTTATGGATTACTTTTAAGATGCCTTTATGTGCTTTTTGGAGCTTCAAATTTTGTTCCTCATTCACTTGCATTGAATGGACCAACAGAGCTGAGACATTATTTTAAAAATCTTCATTTGTGTTCTGCAGAAGAAAGAAACACACATCTGGGGTGGGATGAGGGTGAGTAAATGATGAGAGCATTTTCATTTTTGGGTGAACTATCCCTTTAAATAAAAATAACTAGACAATGAATATAGAAATGAAGTAACTAATATATATAATTACTTAATGTGTGTATGTATATACTGTATATACACATATATAATATAATATATACACATATATAATATAATATATATATATATATATATATATATATATATATATATATATATATATATATATATATATACACACACACACACACACACTGGCGCCAAAAGTTTGGAATAATGTACAGATTTGGCTCTTATGGAAATAAATTGGTACTTTTATTCACCAAAGTGGCATTCAACTGATCACAATGTATAGTCAGGATAATTAAAAAAACCTTTTTTTTTTCAGAACTTCTTAAACTTCTCATCATAAAATCATCCACATGCAGCAATGACAGCTTTGCAGATCCTTGGCATTCTAGCAGTCAGTTTGGTGCCCTGTCGTACCCTGTCGTGCCGCCCCAAAGAGAGTTGCTGCTCTAGGCGTCTGCCTATATCGCCTTTGCCAGGATCTGCTACTGCATCATAGCATAGCCTACTCAATTTGGTGATTTTTACCACTACTGTTCATCCAACAATAAATGCAATGGTGCTAAAAATAAATAAATAAATACATAAATAAATAAAAAATACGCATCCAGTTATTGAACAATCAGTCAACAACAAAAAGAAGAGATATCCTCTCACACAGCGACCTGTAACTGCTTTAAAACTGTGGATGACTGCGCATCTTCGTCGAGTGAGCGCTGCTCTGTTGCAGTGCGTCGGCTCACGCCAGAGGTCGATTTGCGCGCCTGCAGCTGTGGGAACCTCACATTGAGTCCTCTCTTAACCACGCGATATTTGTTACGACTCCGTGATTTGGCCAACAGCGGATAATTTTGGAAAGCAAAGAGCTGGCACGAAATAGCATTTATTAGAAGAATAAACATCTTTTGAAACAGAACAAATCTATTTATAAAAACAACTATGGCAGAGACAGACCCCAAATCGGTTCAGGATCTGACAGCAGTGGTAAGTTCAAGGAAAAATCAGCCGTGTTTGTCAGACTAGGCTAATGCTAAGCCTGTTTGTCATCTCTGTTTGGACGGGTTTGACGCGGATGTCAGCTTCCTTTTCACTCTTTTAAATAATAATTAATAAGAATATGATCGAATTGCGTTATATAAGCCTGTTTATTCTCTACAATACTGAATGACGCAAGGATCAGTGAAACTCAAATAGCCTAGAATTCAGTAACCTTGTTCATTAAGCCAAATCTCTGCATTTATTCCATTAATGATTATTATTAATAGATCATCCTTAATAATTTAACGTTTTGGTCAAATTGTAGCATTTACTAGGTGGTGTTTAAGTGACAGGTCTTCATGTATGATCATCTGCACAGAACTGCATGTTCTCTCTTACAGGTGCAGACTTTGCTGCAGCAGATGCAGGACAAGTTTCAGACCATGTCAGACCAGATCATCGGTAGAAATATCCTTCCCTCTTATTAGTTATAGATTTAGAAGTGACTTCGGCAGTGGTAGAGGACTCACATTTTCTTTTAAGATCACATCAAGATGTTTAGAGGTGTCTGCATGAACTGAGGAGGTTACTTCATTATTAAAGATGCATTGACAGCACACCTGGGGCATTTGAGAGTAAAGTGCCCTGCTCAGGGTATATTGGTGATAGAGGGTCTTTGCAACTTTTCCAAGGTTTGAACCTTTAACCTTTGGGGGAAATCAACTTATATTTTCACCACGAAATTACCACCTTCGTCATTCTTTAACACATTTTACTGTTTAAATACATTCAGATTTCTATAGATTTCCCCTGAGCTTGCTCACGAGTCACTCCAGCCTGCATTGAAAATGGCAACATTTGTTTTTACAATCCTAGCTTCCTAACCACAACATTACAAACATCCTACCACCACCCTGTGGCCAGATTCACAAAATTGCCTGCAAAAAAGGTGGTAGCCTACTTTACATTTACATTTATTCATTTGGCAGACGCTTTTATCCAAAGTGACTTACAAAAGAGGAAAACATAAGCGAATCATCTTAAGGAGACAGTGGTATGAAAAGTGCCGTATTACAAAGTTATAGCTTAAATTAAATACAGCTGGACTGCAGGTTTGTATACAATTCTTACAATCAGAAACTATTAAGCAAATGTAGCTGTAACCATGCACCACACTGTAAAATAAATAAATAAACTGGCAGCTGTGGTTGCCAGATTATTTAAAAAATACAGTAATGTAAACAATTTAACAGAACAACCTGTACATTTTACAGTTTAAAACTGTTGTAATTACATGACCACTCTGGCACTGTAAAAATAAATAAAAAATAATCTGTTAAATATACAGTAAAAACAAAAATCATAAACTTGATATTAACCTTCTGAAACTGTAAAAATCTGCTTTTTACTTTATAAGGTATTGTTAATCACTGTAAAAAAAATTACAGAAAAGCACATGATGACATGAAGTTTACCAACAGTGGTTCTTCCAGGAGCAATGACCATGTAGAGACAGTGCTCAGTGTTACTCACACAAACACTAAACACCGTCAGGGTAACACATGTGAAATTTAAATAATGCAATAAACATGAACTAAACTACATTAAATATAAAACAGAACACCCCCAATGTAGATGTGATATTAAAAATAAGAAGAAACATAACTATTCCCATAAAATATAATGAAATATGAGTCATGCAGGGAATTGTGGGAACGCCCGATTATTGTTTTTTACTGTAATTTTAACAATAATTTACTGTACACCCCTGGAGTTCACTAGTTCGAATCCCAGAGTGTGCTGAGTGAATCCAGCCAGGCTTCCTAAGCAACCAAATTGGCCCGGTTGCTAGGGAGGTTAGAGTCACATGGGGTAACCTCCTCGTGGTCGCTATAATGTGGTTCGTTCTTGGTGGGGTGTGTGGTAAATTGAGCGTGGATGCCACAGAGAATAGCGTGAAGCCTCCACACGCGCTATGTCTCCGTGGCAACGTGCTCAACAAGCCACGTGATAAGATGCACTGGTTGACTGTCTCAGACGCGGAGGCAACTGAGATTCGCCCTCCGCCACCCGGACTGAGGTGAATCACTACGCGACCACCAGGACTTAAAAGCACATTGGGAATTGGGCATTCCAAATTAGGGAGAAATGGGGAAAAATAAATAAAAATAATTTACTGTAAAAAGTACATGTACTCTCTTGTTAAACAATGTAAAACTTTACCATTAATTATACAGGAAAATCATATTTTTTACATCATGTTATTGTAAAAACTTTTGTCTTAAACTATATAAAAATGTACTGTATATTTTACAGTTAATAATCAATTAAAATAAATTCCTGTAGCATTTTTAGTTTTACCGTTAAAATTACAGATATATTTTTTACAGTGCAGAGTCAATGACAAAAATGCTTCAGAAATTCAGTGTAGGGGCAAAAAAAAAAATTATAATTTTACATATTATGGCATAAAATATGAATTTGTGGATTTAATTTTTAAGGTAGAAGGTAATAATTTATCTTTATAATGTGTATTAATGAATTGATAAAATGTAAGTATTTGACAAATGGATGACCATGTTTTAAATGGTTGGAGAAATGTGCCCTCATAAAGTTGCCCTAAAAATTCTGCTGAAAGTCAAATCCAGCAGGCAAATATTGCCCCTTAGTGTTAAACGTAATTTCTGACCATGCCATGCGCTTACCTTCAGACAGTTCATGCGTAGGAATACATTATGTGAAGAAATCTTGAAAAACTGGACTGAGGTGCATCAAAGTTCAGTTGTGTTCAGTTAATAACCACTCATAACAAACACAGAACAAGCACCTCTATTTCCCTCAATGTCTTGATATATGGGTTTTGAATGATGGGGCACAGCATTCCCATGTCTTTCTTAACAAGACTCACTTGACGAAATGAGCACGCGTATAGATGATCTGGAGAAGAATATAGCAGACCTGATGACTCAGGCAGGAGTGGAAGAAATTGAAGGAGAGAACAAGGTCAAAGAGGGAGAGGCCTCTTAGTAGAGGTAATCTTATTTAGTTTCCATTTCTTTAAAGCACAATGATTTCAGCCAAAAATGTCGATGCATTCCATTCTGGAATAGTGAAGTAAAATGCAGTGCCCTGACCTAATGTTGTCTTTCACAGGATGCCGAGTAAAATAAACTATACACACTCTTCAGGAGCAGCAAGATTTTCTTTATAGTGACAAATGTTTTGATTGATGTGATACTTTTTTAATATTTAAAAATAATTACAGTCAGTCCTAATACTGTGACTGTATGCTACACTTCTTCCCTTTTCTGCAATGGATCGCAAAGAATTTTTTTAACTCACGATAAGACATTCAACTGTAGAACAGAAACCTGCTTTCCTGTAATAACAGCACTACCCCAAGTGCCAACCTAATACCATTCCCTTTCAAGTAAATTTGTTGTTGAATTAAAAGTTGTTTCATAAAACCTGTTTCCTCCTCACTTTTTACTGGAATGGCCCCTAATGCAGCCCTATTTCAACACCACTGTTTGTCTCTGTTGTACCTGTTCATCTAGAAAAATAGAAAACAAGGCTTAAATATTTTGAAATAACATGTGAAATACACTCAAGCAAAGACTAACAAGATAAATTCTTGGAAATCACCTTGTATAAAATTTTCACAGACTTTTATCAATGAGTAAACTAGGTAAGATGAAACTTTTATAACAGAAATCTCATAACACTATCAAAGGTCTAGCACATGATGCGGAACACTGAAAGCTTTAGCTCAAATTTGATGAATAACCTGCTAAATAATAATAAAAAAAAACATTTGGTATTTTGGAATTGGGACAAAAAGACATGTTGTAACACAACTGTTAACCACTGGTAGCTTATTTTGGGCTAAATGAAACCTGTCTAGAACATACCTGGGTTGTATTTCACCCCAAAATCAAAAGGAAAATATATATTTTGCATAGAGATAATTTTAGGATCTTTGGATTTTTTGGACTGTGAAATAATTTCCATGATAATCAAGCACATTTTGCCTTTAATTCTCTACTGTAAAGCAACAAATATGTCATGCTCATTATTAAAATGAGAAAAAAGAAACTATATATTAATAAAATTGGTAGTATTTGTTATACTGCCTTTTTGTTTATGATTTATGCGTAAAAAATTATGCATTTCTTCTTTACATGTATTACGCTATTGGAAATGAGATATTTTGTATTTATTTTTTTTATTATTTTTTCTTTTGATGAGGTGAAATTATACCCAGGCATTTTTTCACTGGATTCACCCACATACTGAAGATTTTTGTGCTTTACATGAAAAATTATAAAGACTTTGCGATTTATGAACATTTATTGAACAATGTAGAATACCTGAATTTGATAAAACAACATAAAAAAAAAAATATAAAAAATATAAAAGGTGTCAACAATATGTCTATACAACCTACGGCTACACAATTAAGACAACAGTTTCAATATAAAACAATATAAAATGTTAGGATGAATTAGGGGGTAAGCAAACCACAATTAGAACACAAAGTCAACTTCGGTCATGTCGATAGCCCAAGCAAACTTATCCCTTAGGGTTTTGTTGTAAATTTTATCGAGTGGCACCTCCATGTTCTTACACCTAGGAATAGAAAACAGCTGAGTTAGGAAACACTGTTAAAAACTGTTTTGATATGTGAATAAATCTTTCATTTGGGAAGATGTGTTGTCAGCGTGTTTGAGCGTGACATCATCACCAGGCCACACTGATGCGTGGATCCAGGTAGTTAAGTTTGGAGGTGCTCAGGGCGATCTGTTTGTTCTCCTCTTTGTCCGTAGCCTGAACCTCCATCCTCAGCAGCTGTTCTTCACATCTTTGCACTGCTTTCTTCTTCCTCTCCACCAAACTGAACAACGGAAACACACATGCTTCAATATGTGTTAGAAATAGTCTTTACATTTCTGCATGAGGATTCCAAGGGCCCTAGAATGAGATACTTACGTGAGCAGCTTGTTGTCTGAGCTCCCTTTGGCTTCTTTCTTGGCCTGCTTCAGCTCTTTCTTAGCCAGGGCCAGCTGCTCCTTCCTACCATCAATCTAATGGAGCAAAAGAAGACAGGAAAACCCTAAATATCTCAACACTCACATTTAATCAATCCGATCATATTCAAGCTCTTGTTTCAATTTAAATGTTTTATTTAGACCATGCTTCAGACTCTTATCTCCATACCTTTGTCTGCAGATTAGCCATGGATTGTTCAAAGGTCTTTGGCGCCGCACGCTGATGGTTACATAGAATTGCAACCGCACGGTTTGCCCTGTTGTAAGAGAGCAACTTCTCTGCCACATTATCTGTCACTGTAGAAAGAATGACACATAAAAACTCACACATAGAGGCAGACAGAGAAGAGATGGAAGGAGAGTAGTGAAGAATCTGCAGTAACAGATAAATGTAAACCTAAATCTGACAACTATTATGCCCTCTGCAGCCCAGAGGTCACAAAATCTAAAACCCTGTAAATACACAAAATAAACATTATTCTGCCCTTTTTTTTTGTACTCAAACAATAACGTTGCCAGTAGAATTAATTTCTAAACCACTAGGCTACCATCTCCTCAGTATGACTGACCTGAAATGCAGAACAGTCACCTATTACTGTCCTACGTGCTATTAATCAAGATCATTACTATAAAGAAACTACATGTTTACTTCTAGAAGTACTGCAAATGTCATGCAAAAAGTGTAAGGGGGTGAAACTTTATTGTGCAGGACTGCAGATGTCACATTTATGGGTGAATCTCACAGATTTATGGGTGAAATATTACATCTGGGTCACATTTCACCCCAAATCGAGAGAACAAATAAATAAAATAATTGTCAGCATAAAAAAATGAAGCTTATTTGTATTACTGGAATACAGAAATAATAATCTTCCAATGTGGACACATTCATTTCTTTAATTATTATTAAAATCAGCACCACAGACTGTTTAATTACTTGACAAATTAATATGTATGGTAATGACAATTTTGTTTTTATTTTTTGCATTCGAATAAGAATGGGGGAGGGGGACACATGTTAAAAAAATAATGCCACAATGCAGGAGAAATACAAACAAAGGTTTTAAAGATGCACTCAGTAATTTTTCCCCATCAAAAAAGTTTTACTCCTAAAGAAATGAATTGTAATTTTGAAAAATGCGTATAAAATCATGAGCACTCAAATGAGATGAGGACTCATATCAGTATCCTTATAAAAGCTGTTTATTCTACATGGGGCAGGGGTGCCCTCATGGGGGCTGCCATTTTAGAATCACATGACCAGTTGAATACTACTCAATCTCAGTAACCATCTTGTTATTGGACACTTTCACTCTTGGATTAAATAAATCATGGCTGATTGTGAATAGTGAATTTCTACAGTGGCATCTGTAACTGAAAACTATTGATTTTTGAATGATGCAGCATCCACACCACCAGGTGTCACTATAAGTCCAAGCTGACGAGCAAAAAGTTACAGAGTGCACCTTTAACAGTAAATATGCCTTTTTTTGTATGCAAATTCCTTATTTCTAATAATAATAATAGTTTCTTATTTCTATTTTTTTGACTTTGGGGGGAAATGAGTTGATCATGTTCTTCATGGGCTTTGTGAGATTCACCCATATAACATATTCCAGTATTACCTTCTAGTATTACATGTAGAATACAAATACTGAAAAGTTATGAGTGGGACGATATAGTTCTCACGATTCGGTTCGATGTACAATATGAGGTTATATTGAATTGAGATTAGGCTATATCGAATCGTGAACACTAGAATGACAAAGTATGACAGAAATTTGTTTACTTTTTAGAAAAATATTTAAGAAAAAAATGCAAATTCTCATTTCTCATCAAAATAAAGTCCTCTAACACATAAATGCAAAAATTTCTCATATACCTTTTTCTATAAGATCACAAACAAATATACCTTCAAAAATTGCTGTCTACATTCAGGCTGATCAGGTGCAGAGAGGTACTATAAAATGAACAGAACATGTCCTGAAATATATGACTAGTTCAATTAAAACTCCTCTATAATATGCAAGTGACAGATGTACAGAGTAGCTGCTCTTTATTATCCCATGAAAGTGCAGTGCATGGATCTCATCTTTGATGGACACACATTACACTGAAGAAATGTTCCATTGTAATTTCAAGCACTTTTGAGCACTTTTCTACAAAACAAGGCAATTTTCCAAGTCTTCCAGTACTTAAGTTCTAAAAGCTTAATTCAAGCACTTAAAGCACTTCAAGGATGTCGTGCAAACCCTGTAAATAGCATATAAAAAAAGGGTATTTCCATTTATAATCACATAAATAGAAAGCAATGTTGAAAATTTAATGTTGAATTTTGCAGCAAAGTTCATAATTTGCTAGTTTGCGATATTTCGAAATGTGACATTTAGTCCTGTACAACTGAAAACACACTCAGACTGCTGCCTGTGTGGATCTCAATTAGTTTGAAAGGTGCATTTGGCCTATTTTCAGCTTAGGCCGACAATTCAAGGACCTTAAACAGGCTTCATTGTGTACATTCGTAAAGTACAAGCCAACATATCCAGCACTTACACATACACACAGCACCTGTGGAGCTAGCCCTTGCCACACACAGAACTGAATTACTCAGGGTTTGTAGTGGATGCAAAAAAACATTTCCTCTCTGTGGCGATCCGACACCACAGATACAAACATAAAGCAGGCTCATTAGAGCAAACACACACTATTCATAAAACTGATAACGTGTAACACTTTACCTACACAGCAAGCAACGTGACACATTTGAATGTTTCCATTACAACGCATCCTAACCAGACATGACACATTAAAGCAACAATCAGAACTTCTGCTGAGGACACACTGTTATCATCAGTGTGTGTCCAACCAGCTTTGTTGGAGCATTTGTGAGAGTCCAAAACTCTGTACACTAACAGTCAGCAATGAATGAAATGCAGACTCAGACAGACACTTGAAACTGCAGCGGGACCGCAAGTAGTTATGTTGCTCGCACAGTGTAGACAGCTTTGTGGATTATAATGATGCTCACTCACATTGTACTGTAGATTGTCATGCTAATGATATCCATATGTTCTTGTGGACTCAGTTGTCAAAATGTACTAATGATATTTTGAAATCTCTGATAGCAATCCATATTGGCATCATATTCCAACAACATTTTAACAGATGTTTCAATGCAAAGAAATGGATGTTGTACTTTGCTTTGAGCTGTAGGAAAGGGAAACCATGTAAGAGAGAGGGAAAGGCAGAAAAACAGGATGCTCACTGTTGCCAAGTTCTTTTAGTTGTTGCTGCAGGGTTATGGAGGCGTTGTATGTCCTAAAAACCTTTGCAGTCAGTCCTGGCATGAGAGAACTAAGGTGTTTATTCAGCATTTGAGTCTGTGAAGACAAAAACAAGACATTAAAAATGAGCATTTCCACACAGAGAAACCATCACATTTTAGTATCCAGCTTCAATGCAAGACACTAGATGGTGCTGTTGCCTTTGTCAAGAAATAAATAGCAAAAAATAAATAAATAAAAAAAAAAGTAAAAAAAAAAAAGATTTTCATGAGTCCCCCCCCCCGCCCGAAAGACATCAGACATTCGTTACAACTTTAATGGATTTGTGAGTGCAGGAGTGTGGGCTGTATGTTCCAGACATGAAGAAAACATCCATTAAATCTGGCTCTAACACTAGATCTACAAGAGAAGATGAGGGTCTTAAAAAGGGCTTGCAGACAAGCTACGCAAACAAGAGGCATGTGCACTGCACACCACATCAGACTCCCTCATAAAACTTCCAAACTCTAAAATCCTTCAAAACTTTCCTTGAAGTAAATAATAAATAGTATAATATATTAAAAAAACGCCTTTTCTTCACTTAGACACTGGGGCCTTCGCTTTTGGGTGACCCAGGAAAAGCTATAAAAGTATGGTTACACACTGCTGTATACTAAGGGGTGCTAAATGTAATCTCTTTAAGAATACTAAATGTGAATGACACCAGCTGTGTCCTTGCAGGTCATCTGCTGCTATGTTCAGCACACATGCTGCTATTTGATGACGTGCACATGGCAAAACACTTGCCGAATGTTGGACATGTTGGCCTGTATTGGATTCGACAACCAATGACTCAAAGGAAATCAATTGAGTGTTATTTATGTGTGTTTCTAATCTTGCTATACTTTTGGGGACACTATTGTGGAACAATGTTCCCTAAAACTTAAAGGGATAGTTCACCCAAAAATGAAAATTCTCTCATCATTTACTCACCCTCATACCATCCCAGATGTGTATGACTTACTTTCTTTAGCAGAACACAAATTAATATTTTTAGAAGAATATTTCAGCTCTGTAGGTCCATGCAATGCAAGTGAATGATGACCAGACTTTTGCAGCACAAAAATCACAAAGGAAACATAAGTAATCCATAAGACTCCAGTTGTTTAATCTATATCTTCAAAAGCGATATGATAGGTGTGGGTGAGAAACGGAACAATATTCAAGTAATTTTTTACTCTAAATCTCTACTTTAACTTTCACTTTCAGATGTGAAAATGAAACTAAACAGGCCCCACAGGCAGATGTAAAAGTTAAAGTGGAGATTTAGAGTAAATAAAGGACTTACATTTTTATCTGTTTCTCACCCACACTTATCATATTGCTTCTGAAGACTGGAGATTTATGGATTACTCCTATGTTTCCTTTATGTGCTTTTGGAGCTACAAAGTTCTGATCACCATTCACTTGCATTGTTTGGACCTACAGAGCTGAGATATTGTTCTAAAAATATTTGCTTGTGTCCTGCTGAAAAAAGAAAGTCATACACATCTGGGATGGCATGAGGGTGAGTAAATGATGAGAGAATTTTCATTTTTGGGTGAACTATCCCTTTAAGTTAAATCTGAAAAACCTCCTTTAGATCCTAAAAAATGAAGAATTGTTCATTTTGATACTAAAATGTGTTTAAGGCTGGAATTACAGTTAGTCTATGGTACTTATTGTTAGCTTTTATTATTTAGGCCTTTTTGCCATTTTATGCATGTGGATTGTGAGGAAGGACACAGGAAACGATAGGCAGAAAAGGGTGAATCAAGATCGGGAACTGACATGAGCTAGACTTGAACAAGAAACACCCATTTATGTGTCACCATAAATCATGTTTAAATGTGCATTACCTGCTAGGCAAAGGCTCAACATAATCAGATTAGAACAACAGAAGTCAACTAGACTTTTACATTTTCATCTTTCTTGCCCGTGCAAGGGTTTTCTGAAAGGTTGCCAACTATCCGGGTCAAAAGAGCTTACCTTCAACTCTCTGATATTGTGGTTTGGGTCCCTCCTTCAATGTAAGTTTATGGAATTTTTTTTTTTTTTTATTAACCGTCAAGGGAAAAATTTCAGATTGCTTAGAAAGGTAATAACAAGCTTCACAATTTGTGGTATAATTCATGTCTGTACCTAAAAACAAAGTTTAATACTTTAAGGGTTAGTTCACCCCAAAATTAAAATTCAGTCATTGTTTACTCACCCCTGTGTTGTTATAACCCCATTTGAATTTCTTTCTTTCTTTTTTTAACCCAAAGGGAGATATTGTGAAAAAATTTGTGCTGTGATGTCATACAGTGGCAGTTTATGGTGACCACCTCTTCAAGCTTCAAAAGGTTGCAAAAGTATAATTTAGAAGTCTAATAAATTATTCCATGAGACTCATGATTAAGAAAGCATACGATGAGCAACAATCCAAAATCTAATGTATTATTTAATGAAAATGTTGACCAACCTCTGCACGTTCATGAGACTGCACGAGAGAAACAATTTATGCAGCCCCCTCGTGACATGGGGCGTTCAAGAGAAAATGTGTTTTATCTAAAAACAGGTCCACCACAGCGATAGAAACAACAGAATAAAACACAGCTACTCACAAACCAAAGAACTGAACTTACTAAATATGTCTGATGAGTTTGTAGTCAGAACAGATGCATTTCTATGCCCAGCCTCATTTGTTTGCAACGGAGTTCTCAATCAAACTGAGAGAGATAGACAGAGGAGGCTGAAGGCAGCTACAGTCACACTGTGTCCTAACCTGACAGCAAACGACACATGATAAAAGGTATATTTTCTATGTTAATCAGAGTTTTGGCCCCAACCAGCCGTGACGAGCAACAGTAAATTCTGTCGATTGTTTGGTTTATTTTTTCGGCATCGCAGCGGGAGACCCCGCACGCTATGAACTGGCACCATAACAGTTTATTGAAGCCTGCATCTCACTAGCCAGTTAAAAGCTACTTCATTTTGGCCGAGAATGTCACAGGTATCGATCTCTTCAGTTGGAGGTCTGTCACAAATGCTCACCCCTTCAGAATGGAGAAAAAATACATTCCCACCTCCTCTCTCTCTCGGTTTGATTGAATAACTTGTTTCGATTAAATGAGGCTGGGCATAGAATTGCATCTATTCTCCAACTACAAACTCGGTTTGTGTGCAGCTATGTTGTGTTCTGCTGTTTCTATCGCTGTGGTGGACCTGCCTTTAGATAAACAAATGAATTTTCGCTTGAACGCCCCATGATGCAAGTGGGAGGCTGCGTGAACTGCAGCTCTCGTGCACTCATGAATGCGCAGAGGAGAGTAATGGTCGGTCAACAATTTCACTAAATAATACATTACATTTCTGTTTGTTTCTCACCAAAGCTCATTGTATGCTTTCATAACAATCATGAGTCTCATGGAATAATTTATTAGACTTCCAAATTATACTTTGGTGACCTTTTGAAGCTTGAAGAGGTGGTCACCATAAACTGCCATTGTATGGCATCACTGAGCACAAAATGTTTTCAAAATGTCTCCCTTTGTGTTGAGAAAATGTCATATAGGGTTATAACAACACAGGGATGAGTAAACAATGACTGAATTTTTTTTTTTGGGGTGAACTAATCTTTTCCCTAAGATATGTTCAATAGTAATAGTGATGACTGCCTTAGCAAGTACCTTTACTAAGTAGTACCCATTTAGATATAGAATATAGCATATAGAATATATTCATGCAGGATTTTTGTTTTACTTGAATTCAAAAACAGCTTTTGGTGGACTAGGGGTTTGGCCAAGTTTTGGACATTTATTTTTCTGAACTGCAAATGCACCCTCACATCCACACTTAAGCTTTAAAGCACAGTGGCATGTAATAAGATTTACAGAACTTTGAGGAAGAGGGCCAGTATTAATCTCTGCTGCATCCTTCCTCGTTCACCCCTTCACTTGGCCTTTCGCCGTGTCAATCGGAAGAGCCCACAGCTGCGATTAACATTCCCCCTCCATAGCAGCCCACCATTATCAACCTGACCCCAGAGAAGGGGCACATCTCTCTCGGTCACTGTCTCTCTCACACATACAAACAGTTTGCTCTCTCCTTCAGTGAAGGTTCTACGAATCAGAATTCTTCTGCTGCAAAAATTAAGCCAGAAAAATTAAAAACAGCCACAAAGAAAAACTATGATGTAAGTCTCCTGATGACCTTATCGTTCAGAATGAAAAATCTATGACTGTCTGCCTCAGTCTCAGAAAATTACACTCACATTCAGTCGATCAAAGATGTCGTCTCCTCCTTCCTTGTTGTCCATGAAAAGCTTGAGGTTTTTGAAAACCTAAAACAGAGAAAACACAGTAGCTTGTTTGTCATATGCATGGAACAGCGGTTGCGAGAAAGAGGACGAGAAAGAGCCACACTCAATTATATTTGACATTTCACAAAGTCCCACTTTCCTTCACTCCTACTAAATAAACCAGCTAATGTATGCATGGAACTAATTAATGTTAGCAGATGTGATGCTTTTAAATCAGTCGCATTTGAATAACAATTTATTCTTGAGCCAAATGCCTGCATAAGTAAACAGAGCGCTCGCCAAGTAATGACGGACTTTATAATTGTTTTTATTTTTTTTTGGAGCATTTTCCCCGATTTAACATGGCCATATGAAAGTAATGATTGATTCATATGCTGACCTTCCTCTGTCCAGTAATCACACGATGTGTAGTTTTCTCACCCTCGCCCATCTGTCAACACTTAACATGATCACATATTCAACATTCACACTAATATGTCCAGAGTTGCCTGACATTACACACAGACACACTATACAGAAAGAGAGTGTTCGATTACCTGTTTTTTAGAAGGGTTATTTTAACAGGAATTCCCAATCAGGGGTACTTAAAAATGTTCCTTAAAAAGATTTTGATTGTGTTTTGTGAAAACTATCAAACAGAAATTAAGACTAAAAAATATGAGGGATGTCAATAGATTAATTAATGATTAATCTCATGATGTTTCCAGTTCCTTTTTAAAGGAAGCTAAACAACAATTTTGGATGACACTTGGATACTCTAACAGAATATATGTGTTTGATGAGGCTAAATGATATCCAGTATAATATTAATTTAAAAGGAAATTATTTCCTCACTGAAGGGGCTGTGGAGATTGGGAAAATGAACCTTGATGGTAACCAAAATCACATTGGATTGGATGGCTCAGGAACATGTGACCTAACAGTACAAAGGCTTGAATTGTTATTCATTACCCCTGTAACAGTGTGACAAGAGAGTGGGGGTTGGTTTTTACGATACCCGCAATTATATCTGACATTTCCACGAAGCCCGCCTGTTGCCAAATAAACTTGCTAAATATTCAAAAACTAATTAATTTTCATTTGATGAGCTTCTTTTAAATGTTCTCATTTACATTGTGAAACCTATGCAAGCAAACATTTCACACACACCCCCTCTGGCACGAGTCACGTGATCTCCTTTATGGCCTTAAATTTAACAATACAGATGCATAATACCTTCTGCAGTTATGAATCTTGCTAAAATAATAACCCACATGTTAGAACTAATCTCTTACACAGTTGTATACATAATTAATCATCACTTAAGATGGTATGTTAATGAGGTTACTTTACACACTGTTTCAGGTCAGCATCGTCTTGTTAATATCACCTTGTTTATGTGGATATGAAAGAAAAACTGATTCTAGATCAGCATTCTAGCTTTACTTGATATATATTCAGCATCACTTTTAAAGTAGATCTGCATTTCATGTAGGAAATACACCTTATTCAAAATAGCATCATATTGACATTTTTTACAGGAATCAAATAAAGTTGTGAGGGATAGAAGTACAATCTCCCTTCAGTGACACACACTTTTTTATAAATATGTTCTCTCAATGTTTCGTTAGCTGCACGATCAACACCAATTTAAACAGACTGTAATTCTATGCATTACACCTTAGTTTTCATTCCTAACAAAAACTAAATACGATGCTACTCTGAATAAGGTCCATACCAGTGCTTGCAAGGCAGCAAAATAATTACATTGTTAGCTAAGCTAAGGGTTAACCGTATGATACTCAGTACATTACGTGTCTTTTTTTCATGTCTGCTTTCCACAGGCATTGCGGCACCAACACAATGTGATCTCAATGTCTTTGCAGTACAGACAGATTTAAGAAATAACCAAATCGCAAACCAATATGCAAATAAATGCACGAAAGAAGACCAATCACAATTCAGCATGCAAATCTTACAAATGACAATGTAATTGTATGTAGTGTTAACAAGGGCTGCATGACTATGACAAAAATCACAATTGATGATCATTTCCCTTGATATTGTAATCACGATTATTAATTTTGATTAGTAGCATTTCCATATTACTTATTTTGTGAGGGGCATTTACATTTATCCAAAGCAAATTACAAAAAAGTGGAAGAGCACAACGCAAAAGATTCAACTTAAGGAGCAAATGCAAACTATATTTTTTATGTAAGCTACACTTCCAAAAATGTACGTTTTCCTTAAATATTTTATTGATAGGCTTATTTTTCTTAATTATTATTACAGTGCAACAGGAGTAGATCTAAATGGAATGCTGTAACTGACACTTTCACGTATAGTTAATTGCAGCAGCGGTAATTGTAATCATGATGATTTATTTCGATTAATTGTGCAGCCCTAGTCTGCACCATCAAACAAAGATAACGTAACAGACTCAACTAATGGAATTTGTTTGGGATAGGACTACCCATTTCTCAAAGCAATGTCACCGGGGGAGTGTTTGAAACTAGAGGTAGACCGATATATCGGTTTTACCGATTATACTGCAAAATCTGTGCAGATAGTTGCTATATATATATTTTTTATTCCTCGTTACTCTAGAGCAGTGCTTCTCAAACTTTTTAGGCGAAATACCACCACTGATCAAATCAGAACATTCAAGTACCACCTAGTCACCACCAGTGTTCACTCCAGTGTGTGTGTGTGTGTGTGTGTGTGTGTGTGTGTGTGTGTGTACACACACACACACACACATACATATATACACATACATACATACATATAGAAATTGAGCTTAGGCATTGCTAGACCCTCTTTTCATCTCAGCCCCCCTAAAATTATGCAGCTAGCATCACCTGTAAGTTATCTGAGTTTAATTTAGCTCTGAATCATGCCCTTACCAGTCGTTCACTTTAAAACTTGTCAAACTAAGTATTTTCCTTCCCTCTAGTCATAGGTGGACTCGGCCATAGGTGACATAGCAGCAATGTTCGTCACATAGCGCTACCTTGCGCACAGCTGTCAGACGTGCACTCCATTTCTCTGTCTCTCAGAGCAATCTTCCAGTGAAATTAAAACAAAATACAGCCAAATACAACCCAGTGTCTAAGTCAACAGCACTATTTAAGATCATAGACTAAGGAAGTCTGATAATGTGTAAAATAAATGGAATGATATCTTGCCTCAATCACATCAGTTTTTGCTGTTCCGTTTTCTGCATGGGAATAATATTGCACATCAGCGCAGCCGATGTAAAAAAAGAAAAAGGTGGGCTATCTAAAAGATATTACAATTGTAATCATACATTAGAAATAAAACATGGAAAACATTTGAATAAAATGTATATATATATTTTTTATGTAAATATCCTGGGTCATGCTGCGCAACACCTGAGGGCACTGCGCGTACCGCAGTTTGAGAACCACTGCTCTAGAGCATTGTCAAGGAGCCAAGTCTCCATTTCAAAATAAGAGTCCCTGGTGTGTTTCAGGCTTGTTTATAGTTAAATGTCCCACATTATACACCAAATCTTAATTTTTTCTGGCTAATATTTGGATTTTGGTTGAACAATAAACTGCATCTGGGATTTTATTCATTTTGTAGCCTTGTAGCTTCTGTGTCTGTGCCCGTCATAGTAAGGAAAGACTAGTAATTTTTTTTAAACATTCTATGAATAGTTTTAAAAATTATTGGCCGATTAATCTGTTATCGGCCTTTTCCACCACCTTAGTTATCTTATCGGCAAAATCCACTATGCTCTTTTTGTTAAAAACAATAATTTGCAATTCTGTTTGGTGCTGCAGACATAGCACTTAAGACAGCTAAATGCACAATCTCTTGTTAACTGGTCTTACCCTTTTGGTCACAGGAACCTTGTTGTAGTAGCGGATGCAATCTTTACCCAGGAAGTCGAACTCCACTATACAATTCTGGCCATCCAGTGTGTCATGTAAGGTGATGTGCTCCACACGCAGAGAGCAACAACCCACAGTGTCTGCCGTCTCACCCTCTTCCTTTTCATTACCTGCTCTCAGAGCCAGCTGTAAAACACACACAGACGCACACACACTTCATAAAGACATGCCACTGCATCTTCAGAAAGTCTTACAGAAAATGCTTAGCTTTCGGCTATTTGTGAATATGTCTGGATGTGCCAGTGGACTTGGATGTTGTCCCAGACACCAGAGGGTCATGAGCCGCAACTTCAACCTCAAAAGCTTTGATACTGGATTTAAACTAAATCAGTCTCTCCACACAAAGAACTGTAAGTGCAAAAAGCTGTATGTGCTTTCAGAAACCAAGGAAAAGATGATTCTTGATTGAATAATAATATTCTTCATGTTAAAAGCACATTATCATTCAAACTCATAATCTGATTATCTGAACCACCTTCAAATACATCAATTTTGCATTCTTTTCCTAAGTGAATACAATGTTTTACTAGAAATGATATTACTGTATCAGCATAGAAACTGTGTTTTACATATTACAAATGAACAAAATTTTACATAGTCAGAATTGTTTTGTATTTAGTACGCTCTAATTTTGTTTCAATGACAACATGCACTTGAGTTGGCATGGACTCTACAAGTTTGTGCAGAACCTAATTATCCATGTTATGCCATCATGATTTGATAATGTTCCAAAGGGTATAATGTGTGCTTAAGTAGTCTACTTTTTGACCCAAATGTAAATAAATAGCTGTTAGAAATAAAAATGGTATAATATGCTTGTCAACATAACGTGTTTCTACGGCTCCTTAGTTACCTGCACAATCTATGCAAATCCCACAGAAAAATGTAGCATGTTATCCTCTGTGATTTCCTCTTTCTGCTGTATTCATTCTCAACAGGAAGCTTAATTGGCATGAATTGATTAGTGGTACACTCCAACCATTTGGTCTTTTCTTATATAAAGTCATCATTATGGTTGAAAGCCCACTAATGTACTGAAAGTAGACAAGTTATGTCCGTTTAGTGCGAGGCCTAACCTTGTCAATAAAGTAGAGGGCTACGGCTCTCTGGCGTGTTCCCATCTGTTTGGACTTGAGGTCCTCCTGGTACTGGGTTCGGATGGCATCTACGCACGTCTTCAGTCTCCGAGCCACCTCATACTTTTCCCAATCCTTCTCACCCTTTGTGATGCACACAAAGCAACATAACACAGTTGGGTAGCGAACAAATTACCTGACATGAGGCAGTCAGCTTGACACATCATGAACTCAATCTTCAAAGTATCATTTTCTTCCAAAGCTATTGGGATACTAAAGCTACTTTGATGGTATACTATACTAGGACCTTAAGATGACCTGTACATCTACAGTATTTTTCAAAGCCTCATTTTGATGTGTCAAATTAAACATGGTATCTACACAAACTAAGCTCTACTGATACTCAGTAGCAGGTGGTATTGAGTGGGAGGGGACATTCTCATTCTAGAGAGCACTTAATTGGACAAAAACATGTACACCTGCAAATGAGATGAGTCGTAAATATTTTGGTCCATTTTCCAGGCAGAATAAGACTGCAAAGTTTAAATGTGTATATCTGTTAGTTTCTTTTGTCAGCTTTTAGTAATACACTAACAGCTACCTCAGAGCTAACAGACATGGACTAAAAGCCACAAAACACCAATTTTGATTTCAAGTGATCTTTAAGGAAGTCTTGCTACATGAAGAAAATCCCCCATATCCAATTACAATGCATAAAAGCATTAAACCAAAAATGAAAACCAATATCAGTGTGACCTATGCATGAAAACCCTTATTGTACGAGACGCCCACACCAACAGTTTAGCAACAAACAGTGCAGAATAACTTAGCCTTCAGTAATCCAGCACATAAAAGAGAGAAAGGAGGCCTGACAGGAAGCAGACAGATGAATGAACTAAAATACAGCCATAAAAAGAAAGAAAAGCTAGGGAACTGTAGGTTAGGAGACAGTTTTCTACATCCGCTCTCCTTCAGGTATAATTCAGGTTTCTTGAGAGTGGTCCATCATGATAATGTATTGCTTTGCTTCCTAATTTAATTAGTGAGAGGAAGTGAGTGGAACGAGAATGTGAATGAGGTGCTGAGATTAAACTGTGTGAGAATGCGTAAATACGCGTCTTCTCTGTTTGATTGGTCAAGACTCAAATATGCGACATCAAATAACATCTATTACTAAAAAAGGAGACAGAGACAGACGGTCGTGAGGTGATGAGGACGTGAAGATGGATTGAAAACAAAGATGTCTGGAATACTTGGGGAGAGCTATCCGTTAGCATCTCAATTTTAGCTGCCCCGCTGGTGAACGCTGCACCGGAAATAAGGGACCGGCATGCCATCTTCGCTCATGATAAGTCAGTTCCCCTTCACTTCCATTGTAAGCGCCTAACTGTAACCCAGATTTGTGCTTTTTTTTTTTTTTTTTTTAAAGGAGGGACAAGTCTAAATATATTTAGTGGTAATCAATACTATGCCACAAATGCTGTCTGTTGAGCTTAAAGGAATAGTTCACCCAACACTGTCATCATTTACTCACCCCACACATTTTTAGAAGAATATCTCAGTTCTTTTGGTCCATACAATGCAAGTGAATGGGTGCCAACATTTTGAAGCTCCAAAAATCACATTACTCAGCATAAAAGTAATCCATAAAACTCCAGTGGTTTAATCCATGACTTCAGAAGCGATATGATAGGTGTGGGTGAGAAACAGATCATTTTTACATTCTTCTTGTGTTTTTGGTGATTCACATTCTTCATGCATTCTGCCCCCTACTGGGCAGGGAGAAGAATTAAGCAAAAAAAAAAAAAAAAAAAAAAAGACTTTTTTCCCCTCACCCACACCTATCATATCACTTCTGAAAATATGGATTAAAACACTGGAGTCATATGGATTTCTTTATGGATTGTCGTATGGATTATGATGCCTTTGTGTGCTTTTTGGAGCATCAAACTTTTGGCACCCATTCACTTGCATTGTATGGACCTACAGAACTGAAATATTTTTCTAAAAATCATAATTTGTGTTCTGTAGAAGAAAGAAAGTCATACATGTCTGGGATGGCATGAGGTTAAGTAAATGACGAGAGAATTTTCATTTTTGGGTGAACAATCCCTTTAACTTGTATTGAATCCGGAATATTCCTTTAATGGTGTAGTTACGGCTTCAGTCAGCAGGGGCTAACTGCTAACCAGTCAAACCCTAACCCCTTATTTGGAAATGAAGAGACAAACATACAGAAATAAAGAGGAAGAAAAGAGAAAGAAGAGGACAACAAGCAAGTTTTAATTAAGATGTCAGTACATATCTACCTTAAGTTTAGAGTTGGCATTGAGCATCACATATTTGCAGCTGCCTTGTACATTTTCCGTCCAGCTAGCGAGCCATGTTACTGTGTTGTCATGACGAACTTCCTTCCATCTGTGTCCAGCTGGGGGTTCCGGGATACAGGAGTCCCTGTGGGGTAAATTAATACCCTAAACTTCTGATCACAGAACAATGGTTATAGCAAGTTGGTTTTCAATGCTCACTTGATATTGCATGTATATGGTGTCTATGTTACAGACTGGAATGCAACATTCTATGAAAAATATCAATAATGTGCTTTTCTTAAGCCTTGGAATCATGTCACAGTGCCATGTAATAATGCTGACAGCTTGAAAAATCTATGCTGACACTGGACTGTTATGATATCTGAAGTCTCACTTGCTGCAGTTGATTATGACGTCTTCAGGACGAATCCTCTTCTTAAGCATTCCCTGTTTAGGGTGATCTCCTCTGCCTCGGAACAACCCTGGAGGTTCTATCTTGAAGTTCCCAATGCGCTCACGATGGTGGTCCAACACACAGAAGCCATACTCATCAACAATCTTTTGATTTGCCTCTTTATTAACCTGAAGAGCGATTCAGTAACACCGGTGTGACAGATGACCAAAAATGAGGCAGTTCAATTTTGATTCCATCGTCAATTAAGTACTTAATTTCTATGAAGCTCCCAGCATATAGATGTTATGGAAGACACCCACCTGTTTCTCCTCTTTGGTCACGTTCTTCCTGGCTTCCACCTTATGTCTGTGCATGGCATGGAGTTCTACAAAATCACACTTGTTCAGATCCATGATCAGCTGTCTCTCTTCCAGAGTCATCTCCTGTAGACAAGAGCATTCATACATGATGTAGCTACTTTCAGGTGGACAAAAAGGGAGAAACACCTGACAATATATGAATATCACAGACATCTTCTGCCTTCAAAACAGCTTCAGTCCTTCTTGGAAAGATGTCATAGATGTCCTGACTAGAGGTCGAACGATAGTGGATTTTGCCGATACAAATAACTAAGGTGGTGGTAGAGGCAGATAACCGATTAATCGCCAGATAATTTTATAAAAAAACTATTTATAGAATGTTAAAAAAAAAATCTTAGTCTTTCCTTACTATGACAGGAACAGACATGGAGGCTACAAGAGTCCACATTTAATAAAATTCCAAAAGCAGTTTATTGTGCAACCAAAATCCCAATAATATTATTTTATATAAAATATGATTTAAATTATGATTTGGTGCACAACATGGGACTTATCTATAAACAAGCCCAAAATACACCAAGGACTCGTATTTTGAAATGAAAGACTTGGCAATGTTGCAATGCTCTATGTAAGTTTTTACCAAATTAAGCTTTTAATAGCCTATAAATTCATCAGATGAAGAGTTTTGTATGTGTATATTTCACCAGATAGCGCTTATTGATAAGGAATAAAATAAAAAATAAAAAAAATAAAATAAAAAAAACCAGGAAAAAAAATAAAAAAAACATTGGGAACTATCAGCATAGTTTTTTGAATCTATAGAGATATATATAAAATACATTATTATGAAATGTCATTAAGGCAAAAATAATAAGTGACGAAATATTGTTCATTATGAAAAACATTGCCAATACAGCCTAGATCAGAGGATGCTAAAGATATTTCAAACAACCCTAGAGGATGGAGACCTCCTCACCTGTAATGATCACTGCCTCAAAGTACAGGAGAGGAGGAGGACCAAAAAAGTGAGAGAAAAGGAAATGTAAGTATCGGAGGAAGAGGTCACCGCTCCAAGGACTGCCATTCACACTTCTCTATCTGCTTTTGATTTATTCTTGCATTTCTGCTGTGCTAAATGTCACACTAACACTGATTCACTCTAATCTCTCCTCCTGGGGCTGGTGAAGAGGACCAGCGCTGTGGGACCTCACACAAGCAATTTCATCTAACCTGCCCCCCACCTCCATCTCCCCATCCTGTCACACATGACCATGAATAGCACCCCTGGGCCATTAACCAGGAAGCAGAGCCCAGCGCAGAGGGGAGATTGAGAGTACAAGAGAGAAACTGAGAGAAGGGACCAAAGGAATGTCACACGAGCATGAATTCTCCTATCAGACCGCAAACCTCATAGACCCACAAATCAATTACATTAAACGTGAGCGCAACTGAGGCAACTGTGTCACTGTATCTAAAGGTGAATGTGTAATTTCTGTGTCAGTAGTTATACCATAAAGAATAACTAGTTTTTTTAAATTTTCTATAGAAAATGTGAGTTGTGCTTGCATGTGCAAAACTCACCACTACAACACTAGAGTACTTTGGGTAGTTGCCAGTAGGGATGCACCCATCAATCGGCCAACGATCATGATCGGTGTGCCTAGATTCAGGGGAGATCTTTTCTTAGAGCACCTATTATGGTTTTTCAAATATTACCTTTCATGTAGTGTGTTATATAGCTGTTTGTGAATGTAAAAAAGTCTGCAAAATTTCAAAAATCAAAGTGCACGACAAATGGAGTTATTGACTCCCAAAAGAAAGCACCGATTCTGAACACCTGAAACGAGTCATTAGTAATTCCAGACTTACTTCCTGTACTAACCTACGTAATTCGGTAACAAAAAACCCACCTCTGGTCTTCATTGGCTGCTCGCGAACAGCTTTGACCCACCCTCAAACACTACATTAAACGGTAGACCAATCACAACGGACTGGGACATCTGACCAATCAGAGTAGGCTCTCTGAAAGGAGGAGTTTAGAATGAATCCTTTAGAACGCCTCATTGAACGAGTCATTTTTGACACGGGAAAAAAATGGTAATGCTGCAATTTAAATTATGAGCAAATGAAAGTGTTTTTTGACCTTGGATGCATGTAAATCTATTGTATGAGACCTTTAAAACAAAATTAGGCACATTTAAAAACCATAATTGGTGCACTTTAAGAACACATCAGTCTGGTTCCGGAAGTAAAAAATCATTCATTTATCCAATAGACTAATTTATGTTTCAATGATAACTTATAAACCTTTGTAGGCAGACCTACTGTGAGCTACGAGGTTGTTCATCTATGGTATTTGCTTCCGTCAAAGCCATCTGTCTGCATTATTTCAACTTCATTGTTTAAAGATCATGTTTGATAGTGAAATTGATGGTATACAACTACCCATGGTTCAGCAGAGAAAGCTTCACCAATCAGGGAACCGCAGCCAATGAAGCCCGCAAAACGTGCCTCAGAGCGACCGTCCACTCCCATGATGCATTGTGAATGACGTAATCGAGTCGGTTTCTCTTCACCCTTACACTACTTTTCTATTTGTACACATTTGAAAATTTTGCAATAGAAGTTAAATATATTGTTTCTATACTTATAATCAACAACCTAAAATCAATAGTTTTATATATTACCATAGTTTTTTATTCATTGACATCATTCACAATGCTTCATAGGATTGTAGTCTGTGCCCTCACCTTTTTGTCAAATTTTTAAATACCTTTTTGCCTCAAACAAAATTAGTGATGATGTGATTTATGTCGGAGCTGGCTGATTTGGTCTTTTATGAAAAGTCTATGGAAGATATTAATGTGGAAAACACTTCTGGAACCCAGATGGCTGAATAAGTGGATGGGCACTGTTGTGCTCTATTGCAACATGCATCAAATCACACATACACTGCTACTCTAATGAATGAGCACTTAAGTGAGCAAGTATTTTAATACAGTAATGTTCGAGGCGACGCAGATAGCAGATAATAAACTGGGTGCACAACTGTCACTTGGTGTGTGTGTGTGTGTGCAGTTTGCATAGGCGCTGACACAAACGATGGAGGGTTATTGGCCTCTGTGGATCTGTGTGGAAATATCAAAGGATAGGTTTCAATTAATGGTTTGTCCCCTGAATTCAACCCTGTCAGTCTCACGTTCAGCACAGACTGACAATACGCACCTTAAACCAAAACAGAAAGCAAATGTCTATGGTAAGCTCTTCTAGACAAAATGTTTCAAAATAAAAGTCCCACATTGAATGAACTAATTCTGAAATTATTACGGATATGAATTAGTGCAAAACTAAAATATTTTTAGGATATCCCACAATATTGTGAAATAAAATGTATTCATATGCAAATATTTAAATTTTTTTTTTTTTTTTAAATAATTGAAGATGAATTTTAATATCTGCTACATAGCTAATGATAAAACTGTACATATTATGCAGTCTATATGCAATTTTGAACAAAAGACAGATGATCCTTTTTATTCCAATTAAATTCAGTTTATTTTGGCAGTGGGGGTTCCAATGTTTCACACACTCCTATTACGTCATCATAAGTTTATCACATATTGCATTTTCCAACTTAGCGCTTATCAAATTTTCTTCTCCATATCGTGCAGCCCTACAATAACAATAAATATGCCTAAACATTATTTAAGAATTAACCACTGTGGGTTGGGTTGAGGGCCCTAGCTCCCTAAGAATCAAAGATGCCTCTGCACATGGTGGATGGATGAATTGTACAGTTTAATAGCAGAAGGCATTAATGACCTCCTGTTGCACAGAGGCTGGCTCAGTCTATTGCTGTACGTGCTTCTCAATCCAGCGAGCATGCCACGGAGAGGGTGAGAGGTGTTGTCCATAATGGTCAACAGCTTGGACATCATTATCCTCTCCGCGACATCTTTCAGCGAGTCCAGATCCACTCAAATGTTACAGCCTGCTTTGCTTTATGTGCTTCTCAATCCTGCAAGCATGTCACGAAGGGGGTGAGAGGTGTCGTCCGTGATGGTCAACAACTTGGACATCATTTTCCTCTCTGCAACATCTTTCAGCATGTCCAGATCCACTCAAATGTTACAGCCTGCTTTGCTGTATGTGCTTCTCAATCCTGCAAGCATGTCATGAAGGGGGTGAGAGGTGTTGTCCACAATGGTCAACAGCTAGGACATCATTCTCCTCTCCACGATATCTTTCAGCGTGTCCAGAATCCACTCCAATGACACAGCCTGATTTCCTTATGAGTTTATTCAACTTTCTGGCATCTCCAGTTTTAATCCCAATGCCCCAACACACTACAGCATAGAACAAGGCACTAGCAATGACAGACTGATAGAACATGAAGCATTCTGCTAAACACATTGAAGGACCAGAGTCATCTCAAGAAGTAGAGTCGGCTCTGGCCCCTTTCTGTAGATTGCATCTGTGTTATCACTCCATTTAAGTCTGTAGTCTATGTGAATCCTCAGGTGCCGATATGAACCCACTATCTCCCAGGGGTGTAATGGTACACAGAAGTCACGGTTCAGTACGTACCTCGGTTTTGGGTCACGGTACAACAGGAAAAAGCAACAAGTCCCAAATGCTAGGTTTCTTTTCATTTATTTTGAACAGTTGCAGTAGTGCAAATTACAATTTGTTCCACCTAGCGGCATTTAGTCCCCCCAAGGTAGTTGGTACAGTTCAGCCTTCTTTAGTGTATTAAGCACTAAGCAGTAAACAGAATGCACTCTTGCATAGGCCATATTTTTTTGTAGGGTTGATAAAAAACAAAAGGTATTTGGTCACAATCAACTACAAAACTGAAAAGCATCTCTTGTGTTATAAAAGTACAAAATAAATAGAATAATGAAAAATAAAACTTGTGCATTAGGAGAAGTTATCCTTGTTTTGGGTCAGTACATAGATGGTCTCTTCTTCTGCTCTTTTTCCTGTTGTGGTGGTTATCACAGTGTTGCATTAACGCGTGCGCCCCCTTCTGAATTGGAGTGGATCGCCTGTGACTGACTCAGATGTATTCTTCGTCTGACTGCATGCACCGAACCGTGACTGTTCAGGACGAATACATATACCGTTACACCCCTACTATCTCCACATCACTGCCATGGATTGAAGCAAGTGAAGGTTGGTTCTTTTTCCTTCTGAAATCAATTACCACTTCCTCTATTTTCAATTAAAATAAATGTTAGCATTTCACAATTAATGCAAATTGAATGTAACTTTATAGTGTGGGGCATAAACATAACTGCAACATATGCTGTAACTTGTAAAAGTGTAGCAAAGTGCACGTTAAAAAGAAAAATCGGTGATCAGATCATTATCGGTCGATCTCAAGTGTTAAAATAATCGTGATCGGTTTTGGCCTCAAATTTTCTGACAGGTGCACCACTAGTTGCCACAGCTTTGCTATGCAGTTGCTAAGGTATTGAGTGTTTTTTGGCACATCGTTATGTGGTTGCTACGGTGTTCTTGATGGCTACCAGGCCACCGCTACGTGGTTGCTAGGTTGTTACATACTGGCCCAAGTCAAAAGCCTCATACTGTTACATACTGGCCCAAGTCTCTATGATATAGATATCCACAGATATATCAGCGAAACATCAGTATTGGCGATAAACACATTTATCTGCACTCAGACACATGCAGACTGCTTAAAAGCAGCAGATGATCAGGGTCAATTACTTTCTGTAAAGAGGGGTTGAAAAAGAAAATGTCTCGTGCAGAATTACTATGAATTGGATGACAGTGAAAGAAGAGTTGCAATTTGTAAAATTCGAAAATTTCTTTCGAAGTTGTGTTTGTTAGCGATTTAATGCCATGCTAGCTTCTGTGGCCATTTTCATTATGTAAAAAAATAAATAAATAATAAAAAAAAAAATCATGACAAAAGGTTTTTAAAATCTATTTTTGCAAAAAACTCACTCTGATTCAGGCATATAATTTTTCATTTTTAATTATTAGCGAATTGAAACAAGGTAGCATAAAGCAGAATGAGCAAATTATCTGTATCTGCAAATAAATAATTGTTTATCATTATCGGCAAAAATGTTGTACTGACACATCGATACACACAACACATACCTGTAGCAGTATTTGCCCTAAGAACAGTATTGTAGGTAGTTGCAAGTTAGTAAGCCTGCTCTCTGATTACATCCTTTTAGTAACCGGCGCGGGCTTTCATCGAATTTCTAATGTGCGGTAAGCCTAATTTCAAAACAAGCAAAATAGTACAGTGGTTTGGTAATAGTGCTCCAGTACTTCGGTAAAAAGTAGTGAATTAATTTAGCCCCAACTGCAGGCAGCCATATACTGAAATGCATGGAATTCCTTACCCACTGGCATTCAGAAGATTAGACTCATAAGAACTAAATAGGTCAAAGGGCTAAAAAAAGTCTAAGTGCATATACTGTATAGAAAAACTGAAAGTAAACAACACAATGACACAAACCCTTTTGTACCATTTTTCTTAAGCTCTTCAATAATAGCACCGGTGTCTCATCATTTGGATTTCTCTTTCTGGCTCATCTCATGATTGACAGTTGAGCATGGGGCGGAGACTGTGCTCAATGAAGCGAGCAAGGTCTTCCATGCTATAATAAAATAGTTAAATTGGATTTGTTCATATGCGAGAAGCAAGTTGTCTGGATTAGCATATCAATGCCTTTACACAAATCGTATTTTCAAGAGCATTGGGCACTAAGCAGCACGAAATTAATTCTGCATGATACGCCCTGAGGCCTGTTGGGATGCTGTAAGCAGAGCCCTCCCTTTATAACTGTCTCATACTTGTATCCTGACACCCATTTTCTTCTAGAGCCAACGCAAACATGTGAGACATAACTGCTAACCCATAGCAACTGTCTAAACATTAGTTTGGGGCAAAAGAGAATCCATACTGCTTACTCGCAGAATGAAGCGAGAGAGGGGGCAGTGGTGGCTCAGTGGGGGGCAGTGGTGGCTCAGCGGTTAAGGCTCTGGGTTACTGATCAGAAGGTCGGGGGTTCAAGCCCCAGCACCGCCAAGATGCCACTGTTGGGCCCTTGAGCAAGGCCCTTGACCCTATCTGCTCCAGGGGCGCCGTATCATGGCTGACCCTGCACTCTGACCCCAGCCTAGCTGGGATATGTGAAAAAGAAGAATTTCACTGTATATGTGCAAATGTATAATGTGTGATAAATAAAGAAAATTATAATTATTATTATTATGAAAATGTCAATATTTTGACCCCTCCATTTAGCAGGTAACGTTTGTATTGGTGGAGGTTTTGTCAAGGATTAAGTGTTTAGCTAAGTTTTTTTTAAGTACGGACAGATGAGTGAGGTGCTGGAGAAAACAAGATGCACAGGGTTGTAGTTCTAACAAGTTGTAACCAATGCATTTCTATGAGGCCAATACCAATACCCAAGGAGGGGGTAAAAAAGCTGATTTCAGATAAATTTTAAAAGCTACCTGTCGATCCATATATTTCATGACTACATGCAATATTAACACACATACTAGGGCAATTTCCAAAAGCTATTAACTACACCGATTATTAGCCAAAACCGATAAATTATTTGACATCTAAAGTCATATTGTGCAATTTCAAGTCAATGAAATATATTTGAGCATAGCATAAATAGAAAATTGTATATTCAATTTAAACACTAGGACTGATCTGAAGATCTGACTCAAAGCGGTCACATTTTCTTTGTTTTTAGTAGAAGCAAAAGCTGATTAAAGATTGGCTGACAACAGAAGGAGCAGTTTACCTTCCTCCAGTCCCTAAAGAAGTTATTGCGAAAGATGTCTTTTGTGGTGTATTCGTGATCCAGCATCTGAGCAAAGAAAAGTGCCACCTCTTCAGCTGCCAGACTGAGCTTCACTGCCTTTCCTACAACAAAACAAAATGCATATTCAGTTCATATAAGGATATCAGCATGAAAAAAGTCAATAACTAATAAACAGTGATGGGTATCTTTTCAATTCAATAATTGTGTGGGTTACTTCTAAGAATTTGTTAAAGGTTCATTGACCTTAAAATATTTTTTTTCCAGGTTCAATAAAAGTTAAGCTCATTCGACAGCATTTGTGGCATAGTGTTGATTACCACAAAAAAAAAAAAAAAATTGACTCGTTCCTCCTTTTCTTTAAAAAAAAAAAAAAAAAAAAAAAAAAAAACTAAAATCTGGGTTACAGTGAGGCACTTACAATAGAAGTGAATGTGGCCAATTTTTTGAAGGTTTAAAGGGCAGAAATCTGAAGCTTTTAATTTTATTAAAGCACTTACATTAATTCTTCTGTTAAAACTTGTATAATTTGAGCTGCAAAGTTGTTTAATCATCATTTTTACAGTCATTTTAGGGTTTGTTGACATTACATCATCATGCCAATGAAGTTGTAAAATTGGCTATAACTCTACACAGAAAAGGTTAGCAAGTAATTTTTTTCAAACTAAAATCATGTTTACAAACATATTGTTTACATCTTGTGGCTATACTTTTGAAACAGTGAGTTTCAGAAAGATGGGCAAGTATTTTTGTGGTAATCAACATTATGCCTAGTGAGCATCCTCCGGAGGCAGTACTTTAAGACATCACAGGCGCACTCCCAACGCAAAGGCTGTCCCAAAAGGTAGGTATCTTAATTATGCTGTCTTTTAACACAAATGCTGCCGATTGTGCTCAACTTGTATTAAACCCGGAACATTCCTTTAATTGACCATCTTTGTGTGGCTAAGATGGGTAACAGTGAGGAAAGAGTAAATTGCAAAGCTTAATGACATCATGTCAACAGATTTACCACAGAATGGCCAGTGTTTTGGATTTTATATTTTTTTAAATCATGTTATGCTGTGAAAAGATTCCATGTGTGTATTTTCCCTAATAAAGTAGTAATGTGGAGATACAAAGGTGGTATCAGATGGCAACACCATGAATATGATAATCTCTCAGTTGCTTGGGAGACCTAAGCAGCCCCAAAAAGTAATCGGACACTTAAGTCACACCTAATGTTTTTTTGTTTTGTTTTTTGCATTAGAAAAATATATTAAACAAACAAATGATGCTAGACCTTTTCTCAAAACTTAAAATCGCTTCAAGAGTCATTGTTGCAATTACTTTTAATCAACTGCTCCCAAGATCACTTTTCTCCCAAAGTCAGTTTGCCTCAAGTTTACTGTTGTTCATCACAATAACTTTGGACATGTTCCACTATGTCTGACAAACCAAGAAGTGTAAAAATTTGGAACAAGTGTCTTAATTTTGAACAATCTCCCTATGGTTTCAGAATTTGAAACCTAACAAACTTGTTTGTAAAATGCTTTGCTTGAAAAGCATGTTTATGCTATCTTTCTTTAAAATAAATGCCACGTAAGGGGGCCTGGGTAGCTCAGCGAGTATTGACGCCGACTACCACCCCTGGAGTCGCGAGTTCAAATCCAGGGCGTGCTGAGTAACTCCAGCCAGGTCTCCTAAGCAACCACTTGGGAGGGTAGAGTCACATGGGGTAACCTCCTCGTGGTCGCTATAATGTGGTTCGCTCTCGGTGGGGCACGTGGTGAGTTGTGTGTGGATGCCGCGGAGAATAACGTGAAGCCTCCACACGGCCTCCATCTCCGCGGTAACACGCTCAACAAGCTACGTGATAAGATGAGGCAACTGAGATTTGCCCTCCACCACCTGGTTTGAGGCGAGTCACTACGCCACCACGAGGACTTACAGCACATTGGGAATTGGACATGCCAAATGGGGAAAAAGGGGAGAAAAAAAAAAAAATACAATAAAATAAATGCCATGTTTCATTTGATATTTTGTTATATTATACATTCATAAACTTTTAAGTTTAGCTTAAGTGTCCAAATACTTTTTGGGGCCACTGTACATAGTATTTATTTGTTTCTCCAAGGTAAAACCAAATGTAAACAGAAAAGAATAATATGGTTCTATTATGTGCTCATCTGTAGGCCTAACACTTACACAGCTACATCTTTATGAACCCTGAATACTTACCATTATAATAGAACTTGACATCATCTGGAAGGAGTTGATACTCAGGGGGGAAATACGGTCCTTTATGTTCTAGAAACTTCCATTTAATTCCATCCTCATACTTTTCCTCTTCCCACCTGCAAATGAGACAGAAAGTCAAGCAAAAGTAGAAAAGAGAGAAGTCAAACTTCTGGGCTGTAAGTGACTCACTTCCTTACAGACAGGAAGACATGCAGAGAGCTCACCATCTCCATCTTTGCTTCTCCTCTTCCTCTTTCTTCTTTATCTTGAGAGCCCTGGCTGCTTTGATCTCCTCCTTGGTTTTCTTCTTTTTGCTGGAGACAGGACACTCTCCCTCCTCTTTTTTCACCTTTGAAAGGGAAAAAAGGGGGGCCATCATTGCAAACTTTGTGGACAATCTCTGCATTTCGGCAGGTGTTTGAGTTGCAAAAATTCACCCCAAAGAGCAGCAAGTTTATAAGAGAATTGAAGAACAGTGGAAGTAAGAGCCACCTGAGGAGCAAGATTTTCAATATTTTATTTTTAAAACTTCAATGTTCTTCTTTTTGTTAGGGCACTTATATCGGGTAACCTAAAATAAAACCATAAGTGGCTTTGCATTTTAGTGAAAATGTGTCAATGCATGATGCAAAACAGAGGCAAGAAAAATACAATAAAATATACCCATGTTCAATAAATTTACTTTTTACCTCCTAGCTGTGGACACCATACACAATACACAAGCAGAGGACATAATACACTTGGCATTCTATTCACTTCCACTTATATGCATTCAGACGTGGGACACGCAAGCTTTTGCAAAGAAATTGTGCATTCTGCTGCTGAGCACTAAAGTTAGAATTTGGAAAACTCTGGCTTACAAATTAGTATCAGGAGAAAATGTAAAAATCTAGTTTTGCTTTGTAAATTTTTTTTTCGTATATTACTTTAATTGAACATGTCACCAACATAACAGCTGTGAAAAAGCTTGTGGTAAAACATTACACCCCATGGTCACCAATGACAGGTGGATTAATACTATCAGTTACAGCGAATGAAACCATAAAAATAGGATGCACAATTAATTGTGTGATGCTGTTGGGAATTTGGGTGCCAGTCTTACCTTTCTAAGAGTTCTTACGATAAAATGTATCAAATAACATGGGACTTAAAATGAATTTTCTTTTTTTTTTTTTTTTTTGTCAGTGATGGAAATTATAGTGGTCAGTGGCATTTTGCTGTTCAGATAAACAGCATGTACACAGGAGACAGTGTTACAAAATATTTATTTTTCCAAAGATAAATTTACTTGGTACAACAAGACCTGACTTCTGCCCAGAACGAACCCCTGGGAGACTATGGACAAAACAATTATGGCTTTTCAGCACATGCAATCAGTTTCATGAGTTATTTAAATCCATACAATTGTAGGGTATATTGCATAGAAAAAGCTGATGTTGACCTGCAGATGCAGATTTAGATGAATAGTAAAAGAATAAATGTCATGATTCATACAAAAAATATTGTGGAAAAATGCCTATTTATAGTCCAAACTTCACATTAAAAGTTTAAAGACTTTAAGCTATCGTCATTTTACAAAACTAAATAACCTACAGTTGAAGTCAGAAGTTTACATACACCTTGGCCAAATACATTTTAACTCACAATTCCTGACATTTAATCATAGAAAACATTCCCTGTCTCAGGTCAGTTAGGATCACTCCTTTATTTTAAGAATGTGAAATGTCAGGGGTCACGTGACGCCATGCAAGGAGCAGACGTGTGAGCAACAAGCTCTGCGCACTTTGCTAAAAATGTTAATTATTTTCATGTTATAATCTGGTGAAATTTGATACACCCAGTTGCACATTTGCTCTTTGAAGCAAAACATGGCAAAGAAGTCAAAATCCTCAGGCTCTGGAGACATTAAAAGACACTTACGTGTTCAGGATGAAAGCCCCGACAGGCCTACAGACCGGGGACTCGATTTGGATGGCGCGGCGGGAGAAGGAATCCAGTGTCAGTTGTCCAACATGTAGGTGATGTTGACGAAGATTCTTGCTGACTTGGAGGATCTCACTGTAATACGGCGATCGATTACGGCGATGGAAATAAAATTCTCTGAGCTAGTTACAAGAGTGACTGATGTTGAAAAAAGAATCGATTTTCTGGAATCTTCGGAGAGGGAATTAACTGCTAATCCACCCGCGACCAAAGTTGATTTGGAACATCTCCTTGAAAAGCTTGAAGACCTTGAGAACAGAAGCCGCAGGAATAACGTTCGAATTTTTGGAATTCCTGAGCATGAGAAGGGCAGAGATATGGTGAAATTCCTAGACGAGCTTTTCCCAAGTCTGCTCGACATAACAGGCCACAAGCTGGAAATCGAGCGAGCTCACAGAGTCCCAGCTCACAGATTTGCTGAGGGAGATAGGCCCCGATCGAATCTGGCCAGATTTCTGAGATCAACTGATAAAGATCTTGTGTTGCGCCAGGCGAGGAGCAAGGGGAAGCTTTCTTGGAAGAACCATAATATTTTCTTGTTCCTGGACTTTGCGAGTTCGACAAGAGAGAAACGCGATCGGTTTAAGGAATGTAAGAAACTCTTACATCGGCTAAAGATCTCGTTTGCTCTGATGTTTGCGGCCAAACTAAGAATAGAAACGAATGTCGGTCGCAAAGTATTTACATGTCCCAATCAGGCAATGTCTTTTACTGAATCAATGGCTGAGTAAACCGTTGGATGTTTCTCATGTGAGTGGGTCGACTCGCTGTACTTACTCGAGGAAGCTGGGCGACATTTTAGGTTTTTTGCGTTGGCTCCGCTGTGCAGCTGGAGCTTGTTTTGTGAATAACACTTTTCCTTAAAGAAACTTTTGCATTGACGAAGATTACTTTTACATTGAAGTTCCCGGCTAGTTTGAGAGTGGACACTACAGATGACCGCAAAATATCTACATCCTCACACAAAGGATGTCTTTTATAAAGTTGACGGATTATGTAAGTCATTGTATATACTTTTATGCGGCCTCTGAGTGAACTGACTCGACCATCCGGGGAACAGGGATGCCGGTTTTGTTTCTTTTTGTGTTGGTTCCGCCTAGCGGCTGGAGCTTGTTCTATTGAATAACATTTCTTTGGGACAGCTGTGGATTAATCTGTTTGTTCTTTGTGCTTATTCCTCCTGCTGGCTGTAGTTTGTTTTGTTGAGGTTTTTTTTTTTTACGGGACATTGAATGATTACGTCATCTGTTGAACTCATAACAGCTGGCTCACTGAAGATTCGTTTGTCTGTCCGAGGAATCTGAACGGTTTTATATCAGCTGGAATTTGTTTTGTGGATGATCCCACCTTTGAGACAATCCTGTGAATGAATCTACACATTGTGTTCATTCTTCCTATTGGCTGGGTTTATTTTACAATGTATTTTCTGTTATGTAATTTTGCCTCTCAAATTTGTGAGGCAAAATTGAGCAATCCGATGGCAAAGTTGTCATGGGGGCTCGTGGGCGTTCATGTACCTTTTGAGTTGAGGAATTGTCGCCGGTTGGCGCTTTCCTGAGCGGGGTTAATGTGCACGTTTTTCTTTTTTCTGTTTGTTTTGTTTGGGGGGAAGTTCGGGGTTTGATTGTTTCACTAATGGGGAACGTGGTCTGTATAATTTTGTTTTTGACACACAGTTTATTTTTTATTATATCAATATGTCAGTTGTTAATATGAGTGTACTATCTTTCTCCACATGGAATGAAGGAAGGAAGGTTATTTATTTTCTTAAACGTAAGAAATATGATATAGTGTTTCTTCAAGAAACACATCTCTCCCCGCAGGAAGCTGAAAAATGTGGGAAGATATGGGGCGGAAATGTTTTTTTTAGTGCTGGCTCAAGTAAGAGCAAGGGAGTCATTATATTGGTAAATAAACATCTACAATTCAAATGTCTCAAACAGACTAAAGATAAATTAGGAAGAGTCATTATTGTTTTAGCAGAAATTCAAGGGCAAAGGTTGATTCTGGCTAATATTTACACACCTAACGCTGATGATCAGGGCTTTTTTATAGATCTTGAAGGGATGTTGCAAACAGCTGGTACCCCTCATGATATAATACTGGGAGGAGACTTTAATCTTTTGATGGATGCTGTCCTTGATCACAGTGAAGCAAAAGTGTGTAAACCCCCTAGAGCAACATTGACACTTCACAGGATGTGTAAAAATCTTGGTCTTACAGATATTTGGAGACTTTTGAACCCATCTGGTAGGGACTATAAATTTTTTTCCATCAGTCCATAAGATTTATTCTAGAATAGATTTTATTTTATATCCAAATCCCTCATTTCATCTGTTGTTGATTGCTCAATTGGAAACATCTTAGTCTCAGATCATGCCCTGGTGAGTTTAGAGGTGTTGCCATATACAGAGAAAAAGAAATCATATAGTTGGCGCTTTAATGTGTCCCTTTCGCAAAATCCTGATTTCCAACAAATGTTAAAGACTGAAATCAATGTTTATATGGAAACCAACTGGTCCTCAGTTTCCTCTGTGGGTGTGGCTTTGGAGGCACTTAAGGTGGTTCTTAGGGGTCGATTCATACAGTATGCCTCATTCACCAAAAAATCCAAAGCACAAGAACTTGTGGAGTTGGAAGGAAATATTAAAAGTGCCGAGGCAGAGCTGAAGCGCCGTATGTCATCTGATGGCCTCTGAGAATTGACCCGATTGAAATATAGATATAATACCATTTTGTCGCGGAAAGTGGAGTTTAGCTATTCAGGGCAAGACAGTCATACTTTGAGTCGGGTGACAAAGCAGGGAAGCTTTTGGCTAGATATATAAAGCAGAGAGAGTCTCTTTCTATCATTCCCTCAGTGAAATCTGCTGGTGGTGAAATTTTTACCTCAGCCATTGATATTAATAATGCTTTTAAAGAATTCTATCTTGATCTTTATAGTTCCACATCTTCGTCTACTGATGAAGATATTAGAAACTTTGTGGAACCATTAGATATTTCTAAACTGACAATTGAGCAAAAAAACTCTCTTGATTCTGAGATAACCTTGGAGGAGCTTGACGAGGTAATTAAGTCCCTACCTACTGGCAAGGCTCCGGGGCCAGATGGTTTTACCGCAGAATTTTTTAGATCCTATGCTACAGAACTGGCTCCACTTTTGTTAGAAGTTTATACTGAGTCATTAAAGAATGGAAAGCTTCCTCCAACCATGACACAAGCCCGGATCAGTCTGATTCTTAAAAAGGACAAAGATCCAAGTGAGTGTAAAAGTTACCATCCAATCTCCCTGATCCAACTAGATGTAAAAATATTGACAAAAATGTAGGTTATGACATCTCTTATACATATAGATCAGGTGGGATTTATTCAGGGCCGTAGCTCTTCTGAAAACATTAGGCGTTTCATCAATATCATGTGGTCAGTAGCGAATGATCAATCTCCAGTCGCTGCCATCTCACTTGATGCTGAAAAGGCGTTTGATATGGTAGAATGGGATTATCTTTTTAAGATTTTGGAAATATACGGGTTCGGGAGAACATTTATTGGTTGGATTAAGTTACTTTATAGACACCCTGTAGCAGCGGTACAAACAAATGGATTAATTTCAGATTATTTTACTCTGGATAGGGGCACTCGGCAGGGCTGCCCTCTTTCCCCATTATTGTTCTGTCTTGCCCTGCAACCATTAGCAGCCGCGATAAGAAAGGAGGATGATTTTCCAGGGGTGGAGGCGGGAGGTGTGGCGCATAAGCTTCTGCTTTATGCAGATGATATTTTATTATTTGTCTCTGAACCTACTAGATCTATGCCTTGCCTTCCAATGGCCCAAACAGGGCATTAAATATTTGGGGATTTTATTCCCAGCAAATTTGTCTGATTTAGTGTTAATTTTGACCCTTTAATAAAAAGATTTTTGAGCAATGTGGGCAGGTGGGCTTCATTACATTTATCTATGGTTGGGAAGGTTAAAGTTATCAAAATTAATTGTATTCCAAAATAATTACCTGCTACAATCTCTCCCTGTAGATGTCCCCCTCTCTTATTTCAAGCAATTTGATAGCATAGCGAAGCCCTTCATTTGGAATGGTAAACGTCCCAGATTGCATTTTAATAAGTTACATAGGCCGATTGACAAAGGAGGGCTAGGCCTACCCAAGATTTTGTTTTATTACTATGTGTTCAGTCTCAGACATTTGGCTCATTGGTCACTTCCACCTGAGAGAGCCCCTCCCTGGTTTGTTATTGAACAGGCAGTTCTTGCCCCTATTTCACCATTTCAAAGCAACTCTATCAAACTAATCGGAAAAGTTACACCACGTTATTTCGCATTTACACTCGGTATGGACTAAAGTGTCCAGATTGTTTAAATTGGACACTTATTTAAATGATGCCTCGAGTATATGGCAGAACCCAAGATTACGTATTGGCAAGTCCCCTTTCTGCTGGCCAGAGTGGATTGTGAGGGGGGTTGCTACACTCGGTGACCTATATGAAAGTGGAGTGTTGAGATTGTTTGAAAACTTGTTCCAACATTTTGGGATCCCCAGACCTCAGTTTTATAGATATTTACAATTGCGCCACCTGCTTTGTACTATTTTTGGGAGTAGCACACACCCCCCCTAAGGAGGCAGACGCTTGGGTGAGGTGATTGCGGCTTTTGGAAAAGGTCATGAGGCATCAGTGTACTACTCAATGTTAATTCAGAGTATGGGGGACGGAGCATTAACTTCTATTAAGAGATTATGGGAAAAAGATTTGAATTTGGTATTGGAGGATGGAGTGTGGATTAAGATTCTGAAAAATGTCAAGTCTGTATCTAGAGATGTAAGGGTTCGCCTTATTCAGATCAAGATTTTACATAGATTCTATTGGACCCCCTCTAGACTGTATAGGCTTGGTCTTAAAGACACACCTACCTGCTAGCAATGCCAATCGGAGGATGGAGATATAACCCATTTTTTTGGGGGCGCGTTGAGATCCAGGGGTTTTGGTTGAGAGTTCAGAATTTTGTATGCGAGGTCTTGGGCACTCAGGTTTCATTTTGCCCCAGACTCTGTATTTTGGGAGATGGGGCAGAAATTAATGTGGAGAATAAACATGTGGAGGACTGGGTCCTGACCTGTGTTATGGTTGCCAGGCAGGTGATTTTGAGGGGTTGGAAGTCGGTTGGAGCACCCCCGTTTCAGGAGTGGTGCTCGGAGATGGGGAGAGTGGCGGCCTTAGAGGAGGGATCTTATAGAAGACTGGGGAATCCAGATCTGTTTATGGGAAAATGGGGTGGATATTTAGCATTCTTGGAAGGTTCTCGGGTGGAATAGTGGAGAGAGAGGGGTAATTGTTAGTGTGTGTGATTTTTATATTTGTGTGTGTATATATATAAAATTATTACTATTTTTCTCTTTTTTCCTCTTTTAGTTGTTTGGTTTTTGTTTTTGTATTATTTTATATGTGTTCATCTAAGACCACAGGGATGTTTGTTGAGGTTTGAGGTGGGGTTGGGGAGGAGGAGTGGTGGTAGTGGGTGTTAAAAGTTGATTTTGTGTATTTATAATTATGTTTTGTTTTCCTGTGTTTTAATAAATAAAAATGTTAATCATAAAAAAAGAATGTGAAATGTCAGAATAATAGCAGCGAGAATGATTTATTTCAGCTTTTATTTCTTTCATCACATTCTCAGTGGGTCAGAAGTTTACATACACTTTATTAGTATTTGGTAGCATTGCCTTTAAATGTATTAACTTGGGTCAAACTAACAATAAGTTGCTGGAATTTTGGCCCATTCCTCCAGACAGAACTGGTTTAACGGGGTCAGGTTTGTAGGCCTGCTTGCTCGCACACACTTTCTCAGTTCTGCCCACAAATTTTCTATCAGATTGAGGTCAGGGCTTTGTGATGGCCACTCCAAAACATTGACTTTGTTGTCCTTAAACCATTTTGCCACAACTTTGGAGGTATACTTGGTGTCAACAATTTTTTTTTTCTGAGGTCTTGGCTGATTACTTTTGATTTTCCCATTATGTCAAGCAAAGAGGCACAGACTTTGAAGGTAGGCCTTAAAATACATCCACAGGTACACCTCCAGTTGACTCCAAATAGCCTATCAGAAGATAATTGGCTAATTGCCTAAAGGCTTGACATCATTTTTGGAATTTTCTAAGCTACATAAAGGCACAGATAATTTAGTGCATGTAAATGTCTGACCCACTGGAAATGTGATATAGTCAATTAAAAGTGAAACAATCTGTCTGTAAACAATTGTTGGAAAAATTACTCGAGTCATGCACAAAGTAGATGTCCTAAACGGCTTGCCAAAACTATAGTTTGCTAATATGAAATCTGTGGAGTGGTTAAAAAATGAATTTTATTGACTTCAACCTAAGTGTATGTAAACTTCTGACTTCAACTGTACTCAGACAAAAATACAAAATCAATCCTGCATGGTATAATGAGCCTCAATGCAAAATTCATTGATGTGTCATCCAATGTGCTTTTATATAGCTTACCTTATTCTGTTTCCTTTTTTGAAGACTTTTGATTTTGAAACATCCAAATGACAAGCATTTTAGCTCTGTCACTATTATGTTTTTCTCTCTACAATCAATCTACTGCCAATTTATTCTGAGTAAAGCCCACCTTTTCCTTTTCTTCTTTCTTTTTTCTCTTCTCAATTGCAGATTTTCCCTGCCCCCCTTCTGCAACTTTCTTCTTTTTCAGCCTTTCAGAGATTTAAGCAGATGACAAATGTAAAGCATCCATATTAACTCTCAATTTGTTATAACATTACAAGTTTGGAAGACCCACACACTGCAAAAATAAGCATTTTTCAGAACTTCTCATTTTTTCCAGTAAAAATGTCTATACATCCTTTTTAAATAAATTTACTTGAAAATCAAAGTTTTAGTGTAAGAAAGTAAGACAAATTAAGTTACTGAATTAAGTAATTTTTCTCAAGTATAAACCTCACTAAATGTTTGTTAGATTTACACTTAAAACAAGAAAAATGTGCAATTTACCAATGGGGTAAGAAAAACGATCTTAAAGGGATAGTTATCCCTAAAATGAAAATTATTTAATCATTTATTCACATTCATGCCATCTCAGATGTGTATGACTCTCTTCTGCAGAATACAATGAAGATTTTTAGAAGAATATCACAGTTCTGTATGTCCATACAATGCAAGTGAATGGTGACCACACCTTTGTAGCTCCAAATATCACAAATGAAACATAAAAATAATTCATAAGGCTCTAGTGGTTAAATCCATATCTTCAGAAGCAATTCAACAGCTGTGGGTGAGAAACAGATCAATGTTTAATTCCTTTTTTACTCTAAATCTCCACTTTAACTTTCAGATGTGAAAGTGAAACTAAACAGGCACCACATGTGACTTGGAGATTGAGTAAAAAAAGGAATTAAATATTATTCTGTATCTCACCCACACCTATCATATCACATCTAAAGATATGGATTTAACCACTGAAGACTTATGGATTACTTCTATGTTTCCTTAATTTGATTTTGAGCTACAAAAGGTCTGCTCTCCAATCACTTGTATTGTATGGACCTACAGAGCTGTGATATTCTTCAAAAAATCTTCGTTTGTGTTCTGCTGAAGAAAGAAAGTCATACACATCTGGGATAGCATGAGGGTGATTAAATGAGAGAATTTTCTGTGAACTATCCCTTTAATTCACCATAGTGGGTCTGTTCCAAACCTAGTGAGCATCCTCCGGAGGCAGTACTTTAAGACATCATAGGCGCACTCCAGACGCAAAGTCTGTCCCAAAAGGTAGGTATCTTAATTATGCTGTCTTTTAAGATATCTTGTTTTGGCCAAATTCTAAGGTATCATCATGTGTATCCTTCCCCGGGTAAGCGATCCCAGAATGCACTGTGATGATCGGTGGAAAAATAAATCCAAAATGTCGGACGAAGCAAGAGAAATTTTGATAATATACGTATGATCCATTCACAACTGAAAAATATCAATAACAGTTTAATATGATATATAACTGACTATTTTTCATAAAATGTGTGTGCTGTGCATATTTTTGCTCAGAGTATCATGTCGTTCCTTTCGCATCACCTGTACAGAAACCGGTTATGAATCGAGTCTCCCATGCGATGCGTGAGGAGCACTATTTGAGTGATGCGCAGAGCTGCCGCTTATGAAATGTGTTCCATATCGGCCTCTTAAGAGGCTCAATTTCAGTTAGGATGCTGCCATAGAAGACAACTGCTTATGTAGGCAAGATACACAAAGGAACAGACCCATATTCTTTGAAAACCAGTGGTCATATCTACAGTTGAATTCAGAAGTTTACATACACCTTAGCCAAATACATTTAAACTCAGATTTTCACAATTCCTGACATTTAATCATAGAAAACATTCTCTGTCTTAGGTCAGTTACGATAACTACTTTATTTTAAGAATGTGAAATATCAGAATAATAGTTTCAGCTATTTCAGCTTTTATTTCTTTCATCACATTCCCAGTGGGTCAGAAGTTTACATACACTTTGTTAGTATTTGGTAGCATTGCCTTTAAACTGTTTAACTTGGGTCAAACGTTTTGGGTAGCCTTCCAAAAGCTTCTCACAATAAGTTGCTGGAATTTTGGCCCATTCCTCCAGACAGAACTGGTGTAACTTAGTCAGGTTTGTAGGCCTCCTTGCTCACACACGGTTTTTCAGTTCTGCCCACAAATGTTCTATCGGATTGAGGTCAGGGCTTTGTGATGGCCACTCCAATACCTTGACTTTGTTGTCCTTCAGCCATTTTGCCACAACTTTGGAGGTATGCTTGGGATCATTGTCCATTTTGAAGACCCATTTGCGACCAAGCTTTAACTTCCTGGCTGATGTTTTAAGATGTTGCTTCATTATATCCACATAATTTTCCTTCCTCATCATGTCATCTATTTTGTGAAATGCACCAGTCACTCCTGCAGCACAGCACCCCCACAACATGATGCGGCCACCTCCATACTTCACGGTTGGGAATGTGTGCTTCGGCTCGCATGCCTCACCCTTCTTCCAATCATAATGATAGTCATGGCCAAATAGTTACATTTTTGTTTCATCAGACTAGAGGACATTTCTCAAAAAAGTAAGGTCTTTGTCTCCATGTGCACTTGCAAACTGTAGTCTGGCTTTTTTATGGTGGTTCTGGAGCAGTGGCTTCTTCCTTGCCGAGCAGCCTTTCAGGTTATGTTGATATAGGACTTGTTTTACTGTGGATATAGATACTTCATAAGGTTCTTTGCTGTTGTTCTGGGATTGATTTGCTCGTTGCACCAAACTACGTTAATCTCTGGAGACAGAATGCATCACCTTCCTGAGCGGTACGATGGCTGCGTGGTCCCATGGTGTTATACTTGCTTACTATTGTTTGTACAGATGAGCGTGGTACCTTCAGGCGATTGGAAATTGCTCCCAAGGATGAACAGACTTGTGGAGGTCCACAATTTTTTTTCTGAGGTCTTGGCTGATTTCTTTTGATTTTCCCATGACGTCAAAGCAAAGAGGCACTGAGTTTGAAGGTAGGCTTTAAAATACATCCACAGGTACACCTCCAATTGACTCCAATTAGCCTATCAGAAGCTAATTAGCTAACTGCCTAAAGGCTTGGCATCATTTTCTGGAATTTTCCAAGCTACTTAAAGGCACAGTTAACTCAGTGTATGTAAACTTCTGACCAACTGGAATTGTGATATAGTCAATTAAAAGTGGAACAATCTGTCTGTAAACAATTGTTAGAAAATGTAATCGTGTCATGCACAAATTAGATGTCCTAAACGGCTTGCCAAAACTATAGTTTGCCAATATGAAGTTTATGTAAACTTCTGACTTCAACTGTAAAATATATGGATCGAGTGAATATATTTTGTTTTAAGGATGTTTAGCTATTTCTAATGGACAAGACAAAAATGCTGATTAAGAAAATGTAGTGAAATACACACAAATTGTGAGTTCAGGTTTGTAACACTTAAATCTGAATTAGTCTCCGCTTGCATCTGAATCACATTGGATTGCAGTAAGATTTTAACAAATAAGACTTTTCAAAGCACTTACAAAGGAGCTTCTGAGGTAGAAGACAGAACATCAGTGTTATCCACCTTTCTTTTCCTCTTTTCCCCTTTCCTCTCTGCAACAAAGTCAGGATCTTCCTCTGGCTCTTCTTTCACATTCAGCTGTAACCTAAGAGAGACAAGCAGCCAAAACACACATTTGAAAGCTGTAAAGTTTTGAACAAAAGCCTAGAAAAACTAAAAGGACAAACATTCATTGACCAATGATAATGACTTAATTATGGTGATTATACAATATTGCTTAATGACCACTGATGCTAATTAGATAATTACATTAATTACACACAAGGATAATTGGAGAGATGCAAGCTTCAATTTCCATAAGACTGATTCAGACACGGTGGGACCAAATCAATTAATTACAACCATAAAAAAAAAAAAAAGGTTAAATTCAGAGAACTTTCTTGAAAAGATTACAGGTAAAACAACACTGGGACACCTTTAGCAGTCTTTAAGTTTGACCTTTGTCATGTGAAATTAACTTCCGTCCAACAATCAACAGCAGGACTTGATTTACAAAGTGTCTGATTATCATAGTCCCTGATTAAAGACAGACTGTCCTCATCATAAGACAGATCCAGAGTCACAGAGAGATTTAAAGGTGCGGTGTGTAATTTTTGCTATTTTAAAACACTTTCTCCTAGCTTGATATGCAGAGACAACTATAAGTAATCCATTGGTAGACTGACTTCCTTGAAAAATGTAAATATAATGTTTTATATTGTGGTGATATCAAAACATTGCGCTGTGTATTTGAGTATCCCGGCAAGTCAGACACAACATTTACAGTATGTAACCAATGATGGCAAGACTATTTGTTTCAGAAATTTCAGGGTTGGGTTCAGAAAACCTGCTTGAAACAGCAATTATTTTTCCAATTCCGTTTGGTATCACTAGAGCTAAAGAAATTACATTAAGGACTTTAAGATGGTCCAAGTTTTACAAAGACACTTGGGGGAGACAGAACTTATGAAAGAGCGTGCTTCCATAACTTCACATTAAACGTTGTCTTCCGTAGGTTTATGGCCAAAGCCTCAGTTTCCAATCTCATATCCCCCACTGCCCCTCCCATCTCATCTGATTCGAGGGCTTTTCACTTATTACTTTTCTGACATGCCACAGCTTTCTTTCCAATAAATAAATTAATTTCCTGAAAGACAGCCAATGTAGCAAGAAAATCGGAATGGATATTGTCCAGAATTGCGCACACCCAAATCATCCAAATTAATTTTCATCAACTCCAAAGGCAAGAGAAAAAAAAAAAATGTGTGATTGCATTTGAATCATAAATGGATTAAAACTAATTTCCAAAGGCAGCTGCTGGCTGCTGATGTCATTTCACTAAATCAAAGTCTGGATCTGCGATACTGCATGTGCAGTACTAGCTACTAAAAATACCATCACATGGGACGGAGCAGTTTCAATGTACCTTCTGTCACCACTTTCATCAAAGTCCATGCTCTCCTTTTTAGGCGTTTTCATCTGAAACATAACGAACACACACACACACACACACACACACACACACACACACACACACACTTTAAAAAAAATAAATTGACATCTGAACTTTTGTTCTGATTCTGAAACTATATTTAGCGGCACTATTGCCTTAAAAGGAATATTCCGGTTCAATACAAGTTAAGCTCAATCAACAGCATTTGGGACATAATATTGATTACCACAAAAATTAATTGTGACTCGTCCCTCCTTTTCTTTTGAGAAAAAAAAAAAGCAACAATTGAGGTTACAGTGAGGCACTTACAATGGAAGTGAGTGGGGCAACTTTTTGGAGGGTTTAAAGGCAGAAATGTGAAGCTTATAATTTTATAAAAGCACTTTCATTAATTCTTCTGTTCTTCTGTTAAAACTCGTGTTTATATTTATTAATATTTGAGCTGTATAGTTGTTTAAATTGTCATTTTTACAGTCGTTTTGGGGTTTTAGGGTTTGTTGATATTACATCATAATTGGTTACAACTTTACACAACAAAAAAAAAACTAAAGTGATTTTATCACACTAAAATCATGTTTACGCACATATTGTTAATGTCTTGTGGCTAAACTTGGAAAAAAGTATTTTAACATTAAAAAAATTGGCCCCCATTCACTTCCATTGTAAGTGCCTCACTGTAACCCAGATTTTTGCTTTTTGTTTTTAAAGAGGAGGAGAAGCAAGTCAAAATTTATTTTTGTGATAATCAACATTATGCCACAAATGCTGTCGATTAAGCTTAACTTGTACTGAACCCGGAATATTCCTTTAATCCTTTGGGTGGCATCAGGATTACCAGGTCTGTGTGACAAACTGCCTAATGAACTCAAAACACACCACTCCTGAAGCAAATACACAGATTTTAGACAGACACAAAGTCCCTGCTGCAAAGTTCAGAAAAAACATCTATAGTTCATAACCAACAAATCATTGAGGCAAACAGAAATGTAACTTCATATGTATTACCTAACTGCAGGTTGAATGAACAAGTTGCAAAATGGGCATATCTATTTTGACGTGCATGAGAGTGACCCCTTCCATCTGGTGTCAGTTATAAGAGGATAGAAATCGAGTAAAAGTACATTTTCATCTTAGCATAAATTGTTTAATAAATTAAGAATGACTTAATCGAAATGTAAAGTGTATATGTTATAAATATTATATAATTATCTTTTTTTTTTAAAACCTAGCTGTGGCAACAATTAAAGTCCCTCAATTCTGCAGTAATATTGTAGACTTGGCAACCTTGGTGGGAACCATTTTAGATTTTATCAACTCAAAGAACTTACATTAAATACATTTTAGGTCAGAGTAACCTGTTATAGAGTATTAGAAGTTTTTTCTAACTTGACAAGAGACACAAGCAAGTACTGCACTAAGGTGAGCATGTTTAAATAAAGCTGAGGCAGTACATGGACATATCAAAGAGATGAAACTCCAGATTTCTGCATTATGCTAATTTAAAAGTGCAGAGGGAAAGTGGGGCTATTTGTGAGTCTGAAGCACCACAGGGAAATACAGTCTAATCAATGGCTTACAACCTGCTATCAGGGAAAGTCATGTAGATCACATGAGGCCAAACCAGTGCCCGGAGCTGTCAAGGAGAATCATATTCCACTACAAAAATATCTGCATGGCAGGAAGTAGGCTGCAAAAAAGAACAGGCTTACACAATGTCAAATTACTATTTCTATCATTGGCAGATAATGAGTGCTTCTGAGGTATCATAAAACTATCCTGAATAGGGAAGATTCCTCCGTTTAAGGCCAGATTTGACGTCCTCAACAATGACTTTTCTTCAGTCAGTAGAGCTCTTAGGATGTTAATGGCAAAGAGGGGCTGTAGGAACTGTTGTCATCTGGTATTTTAATACCGTGATGTTAAAAAGACCATTTGGCAGTTGGCATATTGCATGCCGTTTTGACATCTCCAACTGCACTGACTTCTCCCCGGTGCTTTGCTTACTGGCTGCAATTAAATAATTGTTTAGTTTAGAAAGTTTCAGTGGTATTACAGTTAGACTAAAACTGAAGCAAATTGAAATGGATGTTTGCAAGATTTCACGATGCTTCGGAGTGATAGGATTTTGCGGCTGACTGCACACTGACTAAATGCTTTAAAGTCATGCTTAGGCTAACAGTCTATTCTTGTTGTATCTGCATTTCTGTAACCTAATAATTTGATATCCTGATAAAAGTCTTTGACATCCCGATGAAGGACCCCATTGTGCGCTGACTAAACATTCAGGTTATGCTCCATGTATCAGTCCATTCCTGTTTTATCTAGGTCTCTGTAACCTATGAATGTCATATCTTGACAAAGGACTTTGACATTGCGATCAAGGACTTGATTGCTCGCTGACTAAATGCTTTTAGGTTACGCTCTGTGTAACAGTCTTTTCTTGTTACATCTGGGTCTCTGAACCCAATGAAACAAGCTGAAAGCTCTGAAAGATATGGCTGTATAAATATCCCTTTATACCAAAGCTAACAGGGCCTCTTAATTAAGCCAGACTTGAAGTGAGAATCCCAGGGGCACGATGGAAGAAAAATTAATGGTGACATTGAAAAACTACCTTTCTGTGTGTTTTCCCCTTGCTTTCCATCTGAGACTTCTCCTTTTCTTTGGCCTTTGCTTTCTTTTTCTTGGGCTTTACACTGCAGAGGGACAAGGAGAAAACAAAATCATACATAAAATTAATTCCAATACGTACACATACATATGCATCTAATATATGTTTTGGCTCATCAGTGTGTGTGTGTGTGTGTGTATATATATATACATATACATACACACACACACACACACGTGTGTATATACAGTTGTGCTCAAAATTTTGCATACCCTGGCAGAAATTGTGAAATTTTGGCATTGATTTTGAAAATATGACTGATCATGCAAAAAAAACTGTCTTTTATTTAAAGATAGTGAACATATGAAGCCATTTATTATCACATAGTTGTTTGGCTCCTTTTTAAATCATAATGATAACAGAAATCACCCAAATGGCCCTGATCAAAAGTTTACATACCTTTGAATGTTTGGCCTTGTTACAGACACACAAGGTGACACACACAGGTTTAAATGGCAATTAAAGGTTAATTTCCCATACCTGTGGCTTTTTAAATTGCAATTAGTGTCTGTGTATAAATAGTCAATGAGTTTGTTAGCTCTCACGTGGATGCACTGAGCAGGCTAGATACTGAGCCATGGGGAGCAGAAAAGAACTGACCTGTGTAACAAGGAAATGGAACTTTATATAGATGGAAAAGGATATAAAAAGATATTCAAAGCCTTGAAAATGCCAGTCAGTACTGTTCAATTACTTATTAAGAAGTGGAAAATTTGGGGATCTCTTGATACCAAGCCAGGGTCAGGTAGACCAAGAAAGATTTCAGCCACAACTGCCAGAAGATTTGTTTGGGATACAAAGAAAAACCCACACGTAACCTCAGGAGAAATACAGGCTGCTCTGAAAAATGATGGTGTAGTTGTTTCAAGGAGCACAATACGACGATACTTGAACAAATATGAGCTGCATGGTCGAGTTGCCAGAAAGAAGCCTTTACTGCACCAATGCCACAAAAAAAGCCCGGTTACAATATGCCCGACAACACCTTGACACGCCTCACAGCTTCTGGCACACTGTAATTTGGAGTGACAAGACCAAAATAGAGCTTTATGGTCACAACCATAAGCGCTATATTTGGAGAGGGGTCAACAAGGCCTATAGTAAAAAGAATACCATCCCCACTGTGAAGCATGATGGTGGCTCACTGGTGTTTTGAAGATGTGTGAGCTCTAAAGGCACGGGGAATCTTGTGAAAATTGATGGCAAGTTGAATGCAGCATTTTATCAGAAAATACTGGCAGACAATTTGCTTTCTTCTGCACAAAAGCTGCGCATGGGACGCTCCTGCACTTTCCAGCATGACAATGACCCTAAGCACAAGGCCAAGTTGACCCTAAAGTGGTTACAGCAGAAAAAGGTGAAGGTTCTGGAATGGCCATCACAGTCTCCTGACCTTAATATCATCAAGTCACTCTGGGGAGATCTCAAACGAGTGGTTCATGCAAGACGACCAAAGACTTTGCATGACCTTGAGGCATTTTGCCAAGACGAATGTGCAGCTATACCACCTGCAAGAATTTGGAGCCTCATAGACAACTATTACAAAAGACTGCACGCTGTCATTGATGTTAAAGGGGGCAATACACAGTATCAAGAACTAAGGGTATTCAGACTTTTGAACAAGGGTCATTTCATTTTTTTCTTTGTTGCCATGTTTTTTTTTTTTTATGATTGTGCCATTCTGTTATAACCTACAGTTGAATATGAATCCCATAAGAAATAAAAGAAATGTGTTTTGCCTGCTCACTCATGTTTTCTTTAAAAATGGTACATATAATATCAATTCTCCAAGGGTATGCAAACTTTTGAGCTCAACTGTATATGTACACTGATGAGCCAAAACATTATGACCACCTGCCTAATATGCTGTTGGTCCTCTGCATGCCACCAAAACAGCACCGACCCACAGAGGCATGGACTCTACAAGACCCCTGAAGTTGTCCTGTGCTATCTGGCACCAAGACATTAGCAGCAGATCCTTAAAGTCCTGTAAATTGCGAAGTGGAGCTGCCGTGGATTGGACTTGTTAGTCCAGCACATCTCAGAGATGCTCATTTGGATTGAGATCTGGAAAATGTGGAGTCCAGGGCAACACATTGAGCTCTTCATCATGTTCCTCAAACCATTTCCGAACAATGTGTGCAGTGTGCAGGGCGCATTTTCCTGCTGAAAGAGGCCACTGCCATCAGGGAATACCACTGTCATGAAGGGGTTTACCTGGTCTGCAACGATGTTTGGGTAGGTGGCATGTGTCAAATTAGCGTCCACATGAATGGCCGAACCCAGGGTTTCCCAGCAGAACACTGCCCAGAGCATCACACTACCTCCACCGACTTGTCTTCCCACAGTGCATCCTGGTGCCATCACTTCCCCAGGTAAACGGCACACACGTACACGGCTGTCCACGTAATGTAAAAGAAAATGGTACTCATCAGACCTGGCGACCATCTTCCACTGCTCCAAGGTCCACTTCCAACGCTCACATGCCCATTGTAGGTGCTTTCGACGGTGGACAGAGGTCACCATGGGCACTCTGACCGGTCTGTGGCTACGCAGTCTCATACGCAGTAGGGTGCGATACACTTTGTTGTGACATATTCCTCCTTTAACCATCAGCACCCCCAGATCATCACAGATGGAGACCTGGAGAGGCCAACAAGCCACAGTGTCTCGCACCCACTGTGAAATTTGGTGGAGGATCAGCGGTGATCTGGGGGTGCTTCAGCAAGGCTGGGATCGGGCAGATTCATCTTTGTGAAGGATGCATGAATCAAGCCACGTACAAGGTTATCCTGGAAGAAAACTTGCTTCCTTCCACTCTGACAATGTTTCCCAACTCTGAGAAATGGTTTTTCCTGCAGGACAATGCTCCATGCCACACAGCCAGGTCAATCAAGGTGTAGATGGAGGACCACCGGATCAAGACCCTGTCTGTGCCAGCCCAATCTCCAGACCTGAACCCCATTGAAAACCTCTAGAATGTGATCAAGAGGAAGATGGATGGTCACAATAGGGCTGGCCGATACATCGAATACTTGCGATATAATCACAATGATTTTGCTTATGATGTAAAATGTAACAAAATCGTGAATATCGCGATGATTTTAATGAGCCTTTTATTTGGCCATTGAGTTTCATAGAGTACATCAGCAGACTAATTTCTCTATCCTTCAGGGCTGTATAATTAATCAAAATAACATCAAAATGGAGATATGATCATATATAATTATTTAACTGCCAAAGGATGCGATTAAAGACAAATAAACATGGTTTGTGTGCTCTCCAGAATGAACCGGCGACGGCCTGATCTGTGCGAACGTGCGGGGGCTTGACTTTTTAGCGCAGTTCACCTGCATTTTGAAGTACTGCATGTTCAAGCATTCACGCAATTCCAAACATTAGTAACCGCTATAAAGTTATTATAAAAATCTACAAACGTGGAACAGTAGAGTTTGACAGCGGTTCACAATATGCAAAACTCATAACTGTCAAACAAACATTGCACTTCCCGTTTCATAATAAATGCTCCTGGTGAAGGTGAAATAAACATGACTGCACTTGCATGTAAAAAAAAAACCAGTTTAGGGTGAAGTAAATAGGACAGAAATATATGAATTTACCTTTAACAAATCTTATCCTGAAAATAATAATAATTCAGTATAATATTATAATAATAAACTTGACTGGGCTCCACAGTAATAATTTAGTATGATGCAATATTCATCTGGTTTCCAAAAAAATAAGTGAAGTAATTTTTGCACACCTTGTTCATTCACAAAGAAAAATTGTTTTAGTAAAAATATATGAAGGTAAATTAGATTTTTATTAAGCTTCCATGTATGATTGTATGTTAAATAAGTATAAAAGTGCAAATTAATGAAAATGATTACATTTTACTCTCCCTTGTGTTAATTTAGTGAAAAACTCTGGGGAAACATTCCTTCATTTTTAAACAGATTTTTATTTAATGCCTTTGAAATATTAATTCTACTTGGCTACAATGGCTGTTTAGATGAAATGATGGTTCCTCTGATTGGAAAAAAAATAAAAAATGTGCTATTTCAGAGCAAAAACATAATTATCTATCAAATATCATCAATTTGCTGAAAAATATCGAGATATAATTTCTGAAGCCATATCACCCAGATATATATATCTCTCTCTCACACACGCCGATCAGCCACAACATTAAAACCACCTGCTTAATATTGTGTAGGTCCCCCTCGTGCCGCCAAAACAGCGACAACCATCTCAGAATAGCAAAGGCCATTAGTAGTCACGAGTTCTGAATCCATATTACTTCTTTCCAAACATACTTCTCCCTTCACTGGAGTGTGTGACAGCCCACCAGCCAGCTTAGTCACAACAGGCTGCTGTCAGCAAGAGTTACAGGTGTCTTTCCGTCTTTCATCAGATTAATTACAAATGCCAGAGATGGATGAATGTCCCCACAGCTTTACTGAGCCCATATAATGCATTTGCTATAAAAGTTAAATAATTTATTCATAAAGATGATGGAGTACAACTCTGTGAATAATGAATGCAAGCTCTCTCGCACTCACTTTACACTCAGTTAGATGTACGATTTCTGGTGCACATCATTTGTTTGGGGGGTTTAATTTGTCTCCATCTTTCATGGTAACACAAAAGGTGTTTCTTACTGCAAAGTGTATAATAATGCACAGCTGTTGTTTGTACTGCCATTAAATCCTGTTTATTTTCAGTTGAATAACAAATATTAAGCTGACTTGTGCTCTCATATACAGAATTCATAGCAGCATTCAGAGGTGATGCGTGCATTTGAATGCACTGTGTGCCAGCAAGAGCACAATTACAGGGTGGCAGTATGTCAAGATCGAGAGCTTCTCTTCCCTACAGCATTTCTGGACAAGTGTTTGGGTATGTGATGTGACTGGAGATGGAATGCAACATTTGTTTATGATGTATAAAGCTCTTCTGTAAGGGCCTAGGGGTGTGCTGCAATTTCACTAACAGCTGTACTCACGCAAGTGCATCATCTCCAGTCGAGCATGGATCATCTCTCAGCTCTCTTTCCATGGATTTCGCAGAGTTGGAGTCTCCTGCCATCTAAGCAAGTTTATGCCAATGAACGCTACAGTATCTGGGCAATTCAAAAGTTATTCTCAATGTTAGTCCAAAGCAGGTGCTGAAATGTGCACAAACATTACAAAAACAAAGTGCACTAAGATTTAATTAATAAAACCGTAATATTGACTCAAACAAATGAATACAAATCGAATATGTACAAATGATTTTTTTTTTTTTTTGCCGCTTCTATCTACCCACGTGGTTCTCAATTGAGCAAATGACTTACTTAACGTTTTATTCGATGAAATTGAGCATTTGTTGGAAAGACTAGACAACTTATTAAATCGAATAATAACTAAATAAAAGAGATATAAATCTAAGTTGGCGCTCGTGCGTGTATATGTGCGTTAGCTCACTGTAACCCACGACAACGAATCGATTTGCCTCCAAATGAAGATGTAGTCATATGATCCACAGTCACCAATTCATTAGTTTTGGCGTCACACTAGTTTGTGCTCGATTTACAGTATTATTCTGAGAAAACTAATTAATCTCGACCGTTTACAGATGCTATACCACAAACAACACCGAATGAACTGTATGCAAACAGGTGAAACAGTTCCAGGTGTTTCTTGGTCGAACAAACAGGTAGCTCCGCCCCACCTACATGCCATTGGTTGAGAGAGAGCATCTTTAGAATTTCCGATTGGCTAAGAATCGTTCTCTGTAGACAGACGCTTGTTTGCTTTTTCTCAGGTCAGGACAGCTATTTCAGTCATCCTATCTGTCAGGAGGAAGGGAAATTCTTTTCGTGATATTCCAAAAATTGCCTTGTACACCAACATTAAATATGGAATGGTGAATAGCCGGACCTTGCAATGCGTGGCTTGCCTGCAGGACAAAATAATGTGCGATAAGTGGAATTATTTTTGCTCCTTGCAAATCCCAACTGAATGTTTTTGTATGGGCATATCTGTGTAAAATCATTCAATAATAAACTATTATATGATGTGCTATTATTATAATGCTGTTGACATGGCATAGAGACATATAAAGGCATATTATAAATGTATTTCTTAAAGGTGCACTCAGTAATGTTTTTGTCATTTAAAAAGTTTTACTTAAAAAAGATGAATTGTTATTTTGAAACATACACTGGACGCCAAAAGTTTGGAATAATGTACAGATATTGCTGTTTTGGAAGGAAATTGGTACTTAAATTCATTCAACTGATCACAAAGTATAGACAGGACATTACTGATGTAAAAAAAAACAAAAAAACAAAACAAAACAAAACAAAGGTGTACACGACAGTCTTCAAAGACAAAGGACAACTGGATCTAACAAGGACAGAAAGAGTTGTGGAAGGCCAGATGTACAACTAAACAAGAGGATAAGTACATCAGAGTCTCTAATTTGAGAAATAGACGCCTCACATTTGTGGGATCAGCTAGACTTTAAGGTGTGTGAGAAGTGCCCGACAAGACAGCCACATCTATGGCAAGCGCTACAGGAAGTGTGGGTTGAAATGTCACCTGAGCATCTGGACAAACTGACAGCTGGAATGCCAAGGATCTGCAAAGCTGTCATTGCTGCATGTGGAGGATTTTTTTGGAACTCTTTGAAGTAGTTTAAGTTCTGATTTTTTTTTTTTTTTTTTTATGGTAATTTTTCACGTTATCAATGTCCTGACTATACATTGTGATCAGTTGAATGCCACTTTGGTGAATAAAAGTACCCATTTCTTTCCATAAGAGCAAAATCTGTACATTATTCCAAACTTTTGGCCGCCAGTGTATGTTATAAAATCATGAGCAATCACATGAGATGAAGACTCCAGTCATATCAGTAACCTTATAAAAGCTGTTTTATTCTACATGGAGAGGGTCCCCTCATGGAGGCTTAGGATCACCTGACCAGCTGAATACTACTCTCTCAGTAACCGTCTTGTTATTGGACACATTCAATTATGGGTTAAAGTATGGCTGACTGTGAATAGTGCATTTCTACAATAAACCTTATTCACGCTAGTGCCATGTCTTCAATGGCATGAACTGTATAAAGCCGAATAAAGCTCACATCGGATTTTCCACCACTCATGTTGTCTGGAGTTCTTTGTCTACTGAATGTTCTTGGACAGATATTTTATCAATGTTTTGTCCGTGAAAAAAACAAACAAACAAAAAAACAGTTTAAACTGCAGTAGGCCTACAGCCCATTGAAGAGACTGTAAGTCTATCCCTCACAGCCTCGTTGTCATTCCCATTAAAATTCAAAGATGGCACAAGCGTGAATAAGGTCTATGACATTGGTAACTGAAAACTGTTGTTTGAATGATGCTTCATCCACATCACTGGGTGTCAGTGTAAGTCCAAGATGACATATTTAAAAAAAAAAAAAAAATCACCTTTAAAACATTTGCTTCTTCAAATTTATGACAAACCAACTATATATAAAAATAAAAAAAAACTCGTTATATTAGTTTTCCAGTGGATCCTAAAGCTAAGGAAACTCAATTTAAAATACTTAATAGTGTATATCCATCAAGTGTCAATTGGCATTATTAGTTGACTGTCACGTAATGTATGATAGGCATATGGTGTCTTATTCATTGTGAAACTGTGTTTTCTTAATGGCATGAATCGCACTGAAGGCCTAGACTTAAAATGCACGGGCCGTGACTGCCTTTAATACTATTCATTTTATATAATTTTATTTATTTATTTTTTTACTTGAAATTCATAAGCTTGCAGAATCACACTTTTCCTTAGTAACGAGTATGCTGTGGTGTTTGACAAATAAAACTTTGAAAGTGGGAAAATCCAGTAAATAGAAGGAAAGATAAACGGTGCGCTGTTGCTTTAAGAGAACCCGGAAGTGGATGTGCAGTACAACACTGTATTCACGGGTTTATTTTGGTGCGTGTTTGTCCCGTGCTTACCGCGCGTAATGACACCATTCCACTTATCTACACCCCTGCGCGCTTTACTAAAGTCTTATCGACTCCGGGCTGTGTACAAAACGGTTCAGGGGTTCAGGGTATGGGAGTTTAGACACATTTCTCCATGCACGACAATCGCAGGGTACATTAGCATGGAGGAGATCCTCAGAAAGACAGTGATCCCATTGCCAACCTATGAGATGAGAGATAAATCTCCACCACCACCTGAATCCAACAGTCTGGAGTTCATGCAGTTTTACAAGAGTCTAGAAAAAGAGCAGAGGCTAGAGTTTCTGGAAAAGCTGTCGCATGATTTCGGAGTGGATCACAGGGGGGTTTCGGATATGGCTATGAAGCTGCTGGACACTCAGGTGCGAGACGTGGCCACCATCCTGCAGGTGGAGGAAAGGTTAAGGTACAGTTTGACACCCCGGTACCGACTGCTGCTCACTCATATCAGCAGGGTTCATGGCGGGGTGAAGTTTCTGGTGGACCTCCGGGCAGATCTCATCAACTTTGCGTCCACCATAATTAGTGACAGCCCACACATGAGGGTAAATATACTCATGATTTCATTGTCCCATAGTCTGTTGATGTCGAATGTTATGGTTTTGGCTTTTCTGAAACTGTTGGTCAGTAATGCATTCCTAACATTGGCTTTGACTGTGAGAAGCCAAAACGACTTGTGATGTGTCCAGTGCCCTTTCCCCCACTTTAGATCCTAGTCTCTGGTTTCTGGTTTCACAGGACTGGTAGTGTTTGTGGCCAGAGGACCTTTGTCCCACATTGGTGAACATCACAGGTTCCATTAGTAAAGCATGGTTTGGTGCCAGACATACTGTAAATACATTTTAGTTTATGTCATATAATTTGTATTTAAGTCATGACGTCATGGAAACATGTTTAAAATGCACTAGTGATAAAGCCTGCAGTGCCGTAGTGCAGTGTCCAGGTTTTACTAGATTGACATAAACCCTTCAATCAAACAAATTATAAATATTTAGAAATAAATCAAGGTTTCATATTATTTAATTCGATTTTATGTCATTAGATTTGATCACAGTTTATTTTGTTTTCTTTATCTGAGGTTTGTGAAATTAGATTGATTGCCCAGTCTTCAAAACTGCAGCTCTGTCACATTAGATGGAGGGCATCAGTGAACAGCAATATTTAGGTCATACCAAGTCTGGACTCTGATTAGGCTATTCCAAAAGACAAATATTGTTTTTATGTCCCCCAACCAGTCTCTCATTATGTTTACTCTACGCTTTGGGTCATTGTTTTGTTGGAAAACAATCTTGCATCCCAAGAACTGACACAATTTTCTCATCAAGGGTTTGCCATCTTTCCCATTTCTCTCACTGAAAAACATGCCTAAAATATGATGCTGGCATGCGTTACATTTGGGATTTCTGCATGTTAGCATTCATTTAATTTGCATTAAGTGTTTTCAGGCCAAGGAGCCCAACTTTAGTCTTACTAGACTAAAACAAATTCTTCCAAAAATTGTTCTAGGTTTTGGTGCAAACACCAGATGTGACACTGTTGGCCATTTTCAAAAGTGTGCTTCTTTAGTGGCTCTAGCTCTAGCAGAGAGGCTGAATCTGTGAAGTGCTGAAGAGACTGTTTAAGTCTGGCCAGTCTCTGCCTTTTTAGACAAAGAGCTCTGCAGTTCTGTAGCTGGTCTCTTGGTCACTTAACCAGCTCTTCTTGCCCTGATGTTCATTTTGGTGGGACAGTCCAATCTCAGTGCCTGGGTTGTGCCTTGCTTTTTTCCATTTTGTAACATATGACATCACGGTACTTCTAAGGAATTTTGCTAGGCTTCTCCAGCTTTTTTTTTTTTTTTTTTTTTTTTTTTTGCTGTTTTTTTTTTATACAAGACCTCGCAAATTTGTTGTGCATTTTTTAAATAATTTATCATTTATTTAACAGTTGGATGGATTGAAAATAAACAGGTGTTACATGATAATTAAATTTTTCACTTAGGTAATTTTCAGATTGTTAACATGAAGACACTGGCCATGTTTAGAACGGAGTACTAGTGTACTGCTTACTGTGCATACTGCCTGTACTGTCTTTAAAAAATAGTATGTATGTGGAACAGTATGTAATATGCAGCGCAAGACATTTCACATTGTTTCCACATGACCTCATTACGAGCATTTTTCACTCTGTGAGTGGCATCAAGTTGTCGTCTTGGAAATACTCAAATAATGTCCAATTAAATGATTTCGGAAAGAGATGGTCATCTAGGTATTCCATACAGCATAATACACTGCCAATAAATCACTCACAAACTGACATTATAGAGAATTACCTCTTATAAATTCCCATTTAAATATGCTTTAGTTTGATTTTGTTGCACAGCAGACTGAGAAATAATCAGACAAGCCTGAATAGTTTCTCAAAAGTAGCATAGACTTCTAGCTGATATGCATTTAAGCAATTATTAAGTCACATGATCATTGTATTTTGTAATTTGCTTTCACCTGTTAGTGATTGTTAGCATAGCTCCCTGTGGTGGCTTCTTATTCTTCGCTACCTCCATGATAATTTGGTATTATAGTACTTCCCTAAGGAATGCTGCAGAAAGATCGCTTGGCACACCTCCAGTCCTCTGCACCCTGTCAGCAAAGATTCGTTGTCCTCTACAGTACAGTATATCTTTGAGTTTGTGACAGTGGGTGGAAATAGCAGCAGACTCTTGGTCAGGAAGTTTTGTGTTGCCCAAAATCTAACTGGCAATCAGTTAAGGAGTGCTTGCTCAGTGCGGCTCTGAGCTAAAGGGTTTCACCTTAGTTCCCCTAGAAGACACTGGATGTGACTATTTTGGGTTACAGTCATATCACCACCACCTGGCAGCAGGAAGTGTGGCTCTTACAACAGACTTTAAAATAGTCCTCTAATATTTACCCAAATTGCTTCAAAATTGTTTAGAATAATGTCGAATGCCAAATGCATGTGTCCATCTTGCATAGTTTTCCGAAAGCCACCGGGTGGAAATGGACCCATGGTGCTTGAGCCCGTCATCACTGCTTGCAGCTATATTTGAGATTATTATTACAGCTGCCACAATTAACAGAATTCCATTTAAAGGGATAATTCACCCAAAAATGACAATTCTCTCATCATTTATTTAACCTCATGCCATCCCAGATGAGTATGACTTTCTTTCTTCAGCAGAACACAAACAGATTTTTAGACAAATATCTCAGCTCTGTAGTTCCATACAATGCAAGTGAATGGTGATCAGACCTTTGTAGCTTCAAAAATCAAATAAAGGAAACATAAAAGTAATCCATATCACTCCATATCAGTGTTTTAATCCATATGTTGGATTGCGTCAGTCTATTTACATAGTGTCTTTTTACAGCTGAGCATTGTAATCAATCACAGACATGTTCGTTGCATAAAAATATATGCATGCAATAATATAATACTTATGGTTAGGGGTTTGTTCCAATTCCTAACCCTCAGTATGATCTTTTACTAAGCCAAAAATAAACCACACTTTTGACATGCATTTGGAGCATGAAAAGTCAAACTAGACACTGAACTACCAACTACACAGTCTGATAAAGCTCACCTCCCACCAGCCAGAGTGCTGAAGCACAATGTATTAAAGTGATAGTAATCAGCAAAGACAGAGAACAGCAAAGACGCTGAGCAGTGCAGTAAAATGAAATCGCACATCCTGAGTCCTCCCGATGATAATTATCAGGGTCCGAAAGAAACATCAGTTCAAATCTCAGGCCAGGTTATTTCTAAATATACATATTTGATAAGTGTACAAAGCCTGTCTGGGCTGAAACAGGTGCCCTACAGATTGCTTCAAAGTCTGTATTGTATTGAACAGTAAGCCGACCCCATAAAGTGGTTTCTACAGAGCAATTTAGGATGAGTGCACTGGCATGTCCCCTGTAATAATAAAGTGATTATAAGTTAGGTGCCTTGTCGGTAGGTCACATTTTCATTTCCTCAGTCCATTAGTTGTAATATTGACATTAGAGGTTTACATTGAAGAAATGTTCCAGGTTCAAGACAAGTTAAGCTCTATTTACAATAATTTTGACTCAGTCCCAACCCTCAAACACAAACTCAAAAAAAATTTTTTTTATTCAAATGGAAGTCTATGGGTTAAGGCATTCAGGAGTATTAAAAGGCAAAAAATTGTGAAGCTTGTATTTTTGTTAAAGCGAAAAAATATGTGCTTTGACCTATAAAGCCATTTCAATTTTGTCCTTTCAGCCCATTCTACATTTAAGATCGCAACAGTACTTTTCTCAAATGCTCATAGTGTAATGACAGGCTTTCGATTTAAGGATAGAAATATTACAGGTGTGAACTACTTAAATGTCACATTTATTCCATTTGTGACATTAAAGTTGTTCACCTGCTTTTTGCCTTCTATTTTTATTCTCATCTGTAAAATCTTAGAATGCCAAAAGCCCAATTTCAGGTTCTTTTCAGGCACATTATCACATCCTTGACATTTTTGCTACTTCTGCCAAGGAAGTTTTGCAGTCTCTTGCCACAGAGCAAATGTTCTGCCCTTTTAAGTTTCAGCATGGAAAAGGCTTTTCTGGACACTTTAGTAGTATTAATCATTTGTGATTTCTTTATTTCCCTTAATGCTTAGTTCGCTGTGAGTTAGATATCTTCTCCTCAAAGTGCTGCACTTTTGGAAGTTATGGCCTGGGGTGCGATGACACATATCAAAGTTGGTTTCCACTTATGTGTGCTTGGCCCCAGAGTAAATTCAGCCATGTAAGCGAATACAAAACTCTGTTGGGCAAAGAATTATAAATGCTTTCGGCTGCACTGAATTTTAAAGTAGAACATCGAATAAATGCTTAGAAGTAATTTCCCAGTCCAGAGAGGATTTGATGAGTTTAAAGTTAAGTGGAACGGTGACTGCTGGTGTGGCTATGGGCTGTGGATTGCACTCTGGGTAAAGCTGAGATCGACAGAAAGGCAAAATGCTGTAGACTACATCTCCACCTCAGTCCCTGTGGCCCGCTTTTCTTGCACAGCAGTCCTGTTCACAGGCCACACTACAATTCCAACTTTGTTTAGTTGTTGTTGACGCAGTTGAGCTCTGGGAACTTAAGTCTTGAATAGGCAGGCCCTTGACTAAACAGCAAAGTTCTAGTCCACACTGCAGCTTTTTTCTGGCCAAGAACTGCCAACTTAGACTGGGAGAGACACTCTGACTGACATGTAAAGCAACCAACTGCTCACTTTTTCACGTGCCATCTAGGGGGGCTTTATCTGACAAATCATACAGTGCATCAGTAATAGACTGACATAGAAAAAAATTATAACAATGGTTAGGGCTGTCACAAGTAAATAATTGCGATTTATGATGATTTATTTTCTGTTTTAGGGCCATGATGATTATTTGTATCTTTTAGGGCTTTCACGATTAACTGGCATATAATTGTCATATTTCTTAAGGTGCATGTGAGCTTCATACACCTTAAGAAGTCATTTTTACATATTTAACTTCAAATATATAGATCAAAAAAAAAATAGGGATATATGATTTACTACTTTAAGGCTTTAAAATCTTATGAATTACATGAAAAATAATGTTTTAAAATATAAAAATATTTCAAAATTCTTAAAATTTGTCTCTTTTTGGTCAATTTTACATTTACATTTTTGGTTTTAGAACTCATATATTTGCTATAATTTTTTTTTTATATATACAGTATATATAAATAAAATATTATATTTCTATTATTTTATATTATTATGCAATAGTAAAATATTTCTGTCCTAATTCATTCACTTTCACACATTATGTTAATGCTCTTTGATTAATCCCACAAGCCCTTATTTCTCATGAAGCAAAACCTTTGAGATTTCGTTTTATTTAATAATTCCACAGAAATAGTGGAAGCATGCGTCTACTTTTCTGTGTCACTGCGTGTCATTAAGGGCCCAAACATACCTCGTGCAAGTACGCAGACGCGAGTGCTTCGCCAGCGCATGGTCCTGTTGTACATACATTATGTGCATTCTTGCTTTGCTCTGGTGGTTACAAACACCGGACCACAATGGGGCGAAATAGTATTTTAGGTGCCACGAAACCGGATGTGGTGTAGTCAACATATCGACAGTTGAGGAGTATGTGCTTTTGTATTTGCTGAGAACACGACAGAAAAATATGTTTGTGTAATCTAACTTGTTCGGCAAGACTCTCCTCAGATTGCTGCTCCGCCATGACAGTTGTTGATTGAAAAAAGAATATCCATTGTAGAGCCTCTTGCGGCAACGCTGAGAATACAGCGCGTACTTGCATTAGGTTATGAATTGCGCTCTGATACATTTTACAATGTAACAACGCGTGAAATCGAGCTTGTGTAGCAAGATGCGTCTGTGTTTACGTACTCATGTATGCTTGGGCCTTAACACTACATGTATGAACCCAATATGACCAGGAACATTTTCCATCAAACTATAGTTATATTAAAGTGAAACTTTAACGCTTTGCATTCACAAAGTTTATATTTGTTTTTTTATGTTTTCGCTGGAATTTGGCGCAGATCAAAGTTCTTAAAAAGCGTTTCATGCTCTTCCAGAAAGGAGCTGCTCTGGTTGAAATCTGCAGTGCGGCACAGTGACGTTCGGAGTTCAGCTGAATGACACACAAATGTGCCATTGATGGCATTTATTTATTAGCTTAAAAGTCCCTTATTTGGGCATTAAAATGTGATTGGAATTTGAAGTGCACAATAATCACGGTTATCTCAAATAACCGCAGTTAGATCAAATAACTGCGATCAGACGATTATTTAATAATCGCGACAGGCCTAATAATGGTCCAGTAGTCCTCATAAACAATTGTACAAAAATACACTATATTGCCAAAAGTATTCGCTCATCTGCCTTTAGACACATATGAACTTAAGTGACATCCCATTCTTAATCCATAGGGTTTAATATGACGTCGGCCCACCCTTTGCAGCTATAACAGCTTCAACTCTTCTGGGAAGGCTTTCCACAAGGTTTAGGAGTGTGTTTATGGGAATTTGTGACCATTCTTCCAGAAGCGCATTTGTGAGGTCAGACACTGATGTTGGATGAGAAGGCCTGGCTCGCAGTCTTCGCTCTAATTCATCCCAAAGGTGCTCTATCGGGTTGAGGTCAGGACTCTGTGCAGGCCAGTCAGGTTCTTCCACACCAAACTCGCTCATCCATGTCTTTATGGACCTTGCTTTGTGCACTGGTGCGCAGTCATGTTGGAACAGGAAGGGGCCATCCCCAAACTGTTCCCACAAAATTGGGAGCATGGAATTGTCCAAAATCTCTTGGTATGCTGAAGCATTCAGAGTTCCTTTCACTGGAACTAAGGGGCCAAGCCCAGCTCCTGAAAAACAACCCCACACCATAATGCCCCCCTCCACCAAACTTCACAGTTGGCACAATGCAGTCAGACAAGTACCGTTCTCCTGGCAACCGCCAAACCCAGACTCGTCCATCAGATTGTCAGATGGAGAAGCGTGATTCGTCACTCCAGAGAACGCGTCTCCACTGCTCTAGAGTCCAGTGGTGGCGTGCTTTACACCACTGCATCCGACGCTTTGCATTGTACTTGGTGATGTATGGCTTGGATGCAGCTGCTCGGCCATGGAAACCCATTCCATGAAGCTCTCTATGCACTGTTCTTGAGCTAATCTGAAAGCCACATGAACTTTGGAGGTCTGTAGCGATTGACTCTGCAGAAAGTTGGCGACCTCTGCGCACTATGCGCCTCAGCATCTGCTGACCCCGCTCTGTCATTTTACGTGGCCTACCACTTCGTGGCTGAGTTGCTGTCATTCCCAATCACTTCCACTTTGTTATAATACCACTGACAGTTGACTGTGGAATATTTAGTAGCGAGGAAATTTCACGACTGTACTTGTTGCACAGGTGGCATCCTATCACAGTACCACGCTGGAATTCACTGAGCTCCTGATAACGGCCCATTCTTTCACAAATGTTTGTAGAAGCAGTCTGCATGCCTAGGTGCTTCATTTTATACACCTGTGGCCATGGAAGTGATTGGAACACCTGAATTCAATTATTTGGATGGGTGAGCGAATACTTTTGGCAATATAGTGTACATCCAAAAGTAAAAAGTACAGACTATTTCACAGTCATAACTCAGAAAACAAAGCAATTCTGGTTTGGTTGGAAATCTAGATAACTTGCTGCTTAGTGCCTCAAACAAAACCCTAAAAATCCTAAATACATTTTATGCTACTAATCTTGAAAACTTTCAACCCAGTACTTTTGTTTACCAACTTTTTCCCACAGGTGGATTAAAAAATCTTACACCCTGAAGTAAACTCAGCCAGTCAGATCAGAGCTTGCCAGATTGAGAAAATTCTGTCCTGTTTTGTGTGCAATATACGTTCTGAAGCACACTGTCTTAGGTTGAGACTACTGGTACCTTTACCTTAACACCACTTGGTTATTTTCTACATGAAAATGCATCACTTAGCAGCCAGTGTCCAAACATTTATGTACACTGATCTAAGAGAGTGGGCTTTATAGGAGAAAGCGTGCCGAGAAATGCTAATACAAGATCTTTTGCTTGCAGGCACTGCTGATGCACTACAAAAAGGTCAGACTTTACGTGTATCATCTAGAGAGAAAGCTGTTGTGGAGGTTTGATTGACAGGCACACAATTATTTTAAGCACGTGCATTTCTAGGACAGGCTAGCGTGGACACAGGTTGAATTTTTAAAAAGCAGCTTTGTGTGAGTATGCCAGCAACTATATCCAGCTATTTGTATGCACGTTGTGTTGCTCATCACCATTATGAAAGACATCTGACCCTCCAGGGAGACTGCAGTACCATATCTCATGTGGCGAGGAACTGCTCTTTGATGAAATGGAACTTTGTTTACCACAGAAATCTTTCACCGTCTTCGTATAGATGCTAACGCTGATCCAGGAGCTCTAATCAGAGCACCACAATTGCAAATAAACAGATGCCAAGAGCTGCAGAGGGATGCGAGACTTCTCTAAATGTGTTGTATGCTTTATAGAAGAAATGGCAGAAGCTGTAGGCCTATAGAAGAAATGACAGGAGTTGTGAAGTGCCTGTGAAATATTAATTCCCTCGATGGAAGTCACGCACACTCTGTATTTAGACACCATTATAAGCACAGCTGTACTGAAACTGTTTAGTGGAAAATGTTGTATATTGCACATAAATTGTATTAAAGGGGCCATAATGTGCACTTTTGTAGCATTTTATTTTTTTCCCTGAAGTCCAATTATAATGTTCGTTCACTTATATTGTTTGGAGCAACAGAGCTCAAATCAAATCAAATCAAATCACTTTTATTGTCACACAGCCATATACACAAGTGCAATGGTGTGTGAAATTCTTGGGTGCAGTTCCGATCAACATAGCAGTCGTGACAGTGATGAGACATATACCAATTTACAATAACATCAGATTAACACAACACAATTGAAACAAAATTCAAAAGTGGAGATATTCTTCTAAAAACCTTTTGTTTGTGTTCTGCTGAAAAAAGAAAGTCATACACATCTGGGATGGCATTAGGGTGAGTAAATGATGAGAATCTCATTTGTGGCTAATTCAATTTTTGAGTGAACTATCCCTTTAAATTATGAATTTTGGGTGTGTTAAATGTATGCCATATTCTTCATGTCAACTACACATCCGAAACAAGATTATTGCTGTTTTATACATCAGTAAATTAAGACTCAATGGATCACTTATTTGCCATGGTCAACTTCACAATGGTCCTCTTAGAAGAATGAAAAATAAAGTTTTTATTCAAATTTTAAATAAATTATACACTGAAGTGAGCAACATACTTGCATGTGATTGGCTACAATGCCCAGTCAGTGCAAAAACATACTTTAAATAGAAAATTAAAAATAACATTTTGATGCAACATGAGTAGACCTACATGGACTGCTATAACTGACACTTCACAATTTTTTAATTGAGACAGCTGTAACTTTAATCTCAGTTGTTTACTAGATCAATTGTGCAGCTCTAGTACTTTATTCTATAAGTTATAGGTATAGTTTGGTCATGAAACTGTATATTCATAGCTCAGTCACAGTTTATAAATTGTTCAATCCCATGCTTCTGTGTCTGTTTTTTGTAAATGTGTTAGGATCTGAGCAGCACTCTGAAGAGTCTTCTGTCAGAATGGTTCTCAGTTGGATTGCTCCGGCTGGAAAGGATCACTTGGCAGTCCCCATGCGAGATCCTTCAGAAGATCAGCCAGTAAGAGCTCTCTAATGCGTATACATACTTCACTGTCCCAGTAGAGCAGTTTTTCACAATCTGATCCTACAGGTATGAGGCGGTGCACCCTGTGCGGAACTGGACAGACATCAAACGCAGAGTCGGGCCGTACAGGAGATGCTACGCCTTCATCCACGCCTCTATGCCTGGAGAACCACTGGTGGTGCTGCATGTTGCACTCACTGAGGACATAGCAAACAATATCCAGGTAAATGTTGAGTTAAACCAAATTTGTATATTTTAAGGATAGATAGTGACAACAAAGTATGGAATAAAGCATTAAGCCACGAGAGGCTGTGAGTTAAAGTGATTTTACCATGTGAGAGGGGTGGTTTTAGGCATGTTGTGAAGTGGAGAACCAATTTAAAAGGATAGTTCACCCAAAAATGTGTCTGCATGACTTTCTTTCTTCTGTGGAACGCAAAAGGAGATGTTAGGCAGAATGCTAACAGATGGGTACAGAGAGAGCCTGTTGATATCCGAGGTGAAATTCAGGTGTAAAAAGCATTAACATCAAGCCTAAATTGCACAGAGACAGCACTATACATACACATAAACTGTGCAATCAAACAAGATCAGGAGAGAGCGAGACCATAGAGTCAAGAAGTGATATATGCAACATGAATGCATTATTGGGTCCATGAATGGAAGAAAGTGTCCTTGTGCAATGTCACAGTAGTTACTAGGAGTAAGAACTAGGCAAGCACGTGAGGGGAAGACTGTATTAATGGTAGCAGACAGGTGGAGTCCCCAAAGGCGCTTCTTAGAACACCATGGTGAAGTAAGACAGGGAATAAAAATCCTCCAGTGTGCCAAGAATGTGCAGAATTGTTCATTATAGACTCCTATTCGGCTACAGTGCCCCTGTCTTCAGGGAATCCATGGTGAGTCTATTAATTTACTGTGTGTCTCTTTTTTTCTTAGAGCATTGTGAGAGAGTTTGGCACTCTAGATGCCAATGAAGATGTGAACAAGATCAATGCGGCCATCTTCTATTCCATTTCTTCCACTCAGGCAGGGCTGCAGGGGGTTGAGCTTGGCAATTACCTCATCAAGAGGGTGGTCCGAGAGCTACAGGTTGGCAAAATAATAAATAAATAAATAATAAAAATGACTAATTAAAGGGATAGTTCGGCCAAAAATGAAAATTATTAAATTATTTACCCAACCTCATGCCCTTCCCAAACCATATGACTTTCTTCTGTGGAACAGAAAAGGATATATTTTAAAGAATGTCGCAATTGCTGATTTCCATACAATAGATGATAATTACTAGTCAATTTCTACTAAAGTCACAGTCACTTTACATTTTAAAAAGCTCCCAAAAGTGTCATAAAAGTAGTCTATGCGACTTTGTGTTGATGTGTAACAGACTGAAATTTAAATCGTTATTCACACTCAAATAAAATCATTGATAAGCTCATGTAAACAGAGCCCAAATCAAATATGGTTTCACATAAATAACATCAAATCTCATTGGTTCTGTTGCAACTCGTGACCAAATGTCATGACACAAGAACCAATGAGGTTTAAAATATTTTAAACATTTCTGTGATGCTACATTTTGGCCCCAAGTGTAAATGGGTTCAGCGATCAAGTAAGGATCAATCATTGGGTGGCAAATATTGTCGGCTAATAACTGCATCCAGTGAGACACAAAGGGGTTTTCTTCCATTGGGCCACATACAAATTTTAGGATATCTTCTCTGAGACATTTGTACTGTACTCTGTACTAGTTTTGTTGAAATCTAGCCTGTCAATTCCAAGGATTCCTGACTGAGAAATGGAAATTCGCAAATGCAAGTCTCTATAAAATTATTTTTTAAAAATCGTTTACCAATAATCACAAACCACTATGATTGGTCCATCTTGCATCAGTCCATCGGAGAGAAAAGTAACATGTATGTGCTACTTTATCAGTGGTCTGTACAATAATATACATCTAAAGAATGATACTAAGAAACTTGCAGAGCCTTTGATTTTAAATTATAGACAGAAGAGTTGAAATAGGGGAATTGCTATTTAGACACACTGTTCCTTGACAAATAAAGACCACTTATTCTGTTTCATGCTAATTGCCATTTCTGCCACTTATCCTATTTCTATGGATGTTGACATCATGTTGTAGTCCCAGTCCATCACCAGGAGGCTTATCCAATGATAAATAAGCATGGTATACTGAGTTTGAAGTTACAAAGTACCTGGTTTACACCAACACCCCAAAACTCTCTTTGGCATATAGTGCCACCTAGAGCCAGGCTTGGTACTTCAGCACATATTTCTGGCTTGAATGAAAGGAGAAAGGAAGGGGGGGAAAAGTGGAAAACCAATCAAATTTCAGCTGTCACCCTCAATAACATGGAGAGGTAGGGACACATGGCATGTCACAGAGCTCCCACCTTTTTACTAGATGAAGATAAAATTGTGGGTGGGGCGGGGAGAGATTTAGATGAGTTTTGCTTCAGCTGGAATGTTGGTGAAACAAACTACTGGGTGGCTGTTTGTATAATGAAGGTTAACCATAAAAGCTCTCGCTGGCTGATTTATCCAGATGAGAGATTGAAGGCTTCGTTGAGTGGAAGTGGGTATGAGATGGAAATGAATGGCTGATGGATATTATTTCATGCAAATTGTGCATGTTGATGCTCTGAATTTGGGTTTGTCCAAGGTATTAGATAACTTTTGGGTGGGTGGGCGCATGTGTAAATGTAGTTCTACGGCTGTCGTTTACTTTTTTTAATTCAATCTGTTATCCCTCTCAGACCACAAATATCCATATGGCCTATACAAATGGGAACCATAGTTTATCTCTGGGATCCATAGTGTCACTCTAAATACCATATTTACTACAAAATGCTACATTTACCATATTACCTACTATTTTTCATTTTTTGAAGAAAAATTTAGTTGTGCTTGTTTTTGCAAAACTCGCCGCCACGATGTTAGAGTGTCGTGGGTGTTTGCTGTTGTAATGTGTTTGTTAAGGTGTTCTGAGTTTTTTTCAGCACGTTGATACAGTATGCGGTTGCTAGGGTGTTGTGGGTGGTTGCTAGATGGTTGTATGCTGGCCCAAGTCAAAAGAGCCCACTCTAAATCTGTATGATATTCTAATCCATAGATATGGCTTGGGTCAGTGCTTCAAAATAAATCTATGGGAGTTCTGGCCTGTTTTAGTGTCCATCTAGTGAAAACTATAAGCCTGATCACTTAGAAAAGGAAGAGCACACCTCTACTCAACAAGCCTCACGATCTGATGTCCATAGCAAAACGTTTCTACATAGAGGTTTGTTCAAATTCTTAACCTCAAGTATGAGATAAAGTAATAGTAATGCTACCCTTATCAAACACCTATAAATATTAACAATAACTGTAGTAACTATGGTTACAAGTGTTTATAGTATCTTCCGTCCAAAATCTGATTAAATTTCTAATGACTCAGAAAGTCGAATCCTCCATTGGGCCGTATTTAAATCTCAGGATGTTTTTGTCTCATTGGAGACAATTGTTTACACTTGATTCAATACACTAGAAACATTTACACAGTGGAAAGTTTAGTTGAACTCTACTAATTCCAAGAATTAATATCTGAGATACAAACGAAAACCTGCATCTGCATCGTAAATAAAACGATTAATCACAAACGACTGGATCGATCTATCTTGATCTGCATAGAGAAAAGTAACAGTAAACATGGATATGTTTCTTTAGTAAAGTTGGTCTATGTAGTTTTCAAGAAGGTCTTAAGTACCTTTGAGAGCTGGAGATCATCCTAGCTCAGAAGGAAGAGTGAAGGTGACTTGCCATGCCACAGGGGGATGATCGGTTTGATGGATGGATGATAGAGAAGAAAAAAGAGGTGGAGAAGGGTCACTGTGTGATTTAGGAGAAGTGGTGGATTGTTTGGTTGTCTGTCAGCAAAATACTCATGGGAATCCTTTGCACTCACTTTCTATCTTCCAGTCACTCTGTGGTTCTCACTCTCACTCTCCGTAGCTTTAAACCTGCTGACCAATGTTTTACAATAAATTAACTTGATGAATGAAAAGTGACCCTTTGACATGCATATCTTCCTTTACTCCTGCCTGTCTGAAAGAGTGATTCATGGCAAATAGAATGAATGTGAGTGAGAGAGAGAGAGAGAGAGAAAGAGGGGGAGGTGTGATGGACTTGGAATGTAGAAGACTTAAAATCTCTTGTCCTTAGGGGCCAGCCTGACACGTTTGATTTGTTCGGTGCTTCCTCCTTGTTGAATGTGGACTGAAGAGGGAGAAAATGAGCATGTCCATGTCCTTGTGGGGGAAGATTAAGAGACACAGTGGAGTTGTTGAACATGGGTTTTAAGAGGAATAAAGAGGAAAGAAAAGAAGGGGAGAGATAAAGTGTGTGTCTATACTTGTGGTATAGGTATTCACATACACAGGCACAACCCAGGCCTACAACTTCAGCCGCAGCATTTCCTACAGGGGCTGTTCTGATTTTCATTTGTGTTCTGTTTCTTCCAAGAATTATAAACATTTGTAGACTCATATTTTATTTTTGTTGATTATATTGTAGCGCAGACAAATTGGACACAAATTAGAAACAACCGAGAGGATACATATGAGTAAAGATGACTACATTCACTTGAGTTTTGACAACCAAAAAAAAATGTATAATAATAATTTGGCTGCATACAAAATTCAATTAAGACTTTGAAGATTTTCAAGACAAAAATATGTGCTCCCAAATAAACCCAGAAATATACAGAGAACAGGTGCCTAACCCCTGTTGGTTAATTGACCCCTAACCTGAGGGTTCCAACAGTCATAAAAGATCTTGAAATATTAGGGGATTTTAAAAAGGTATAAATAAAAAGAATAATAAAAAATCCCAGTAATAATTTTTTTGAAGTAATCAGACGTGACAGTTTTTCATTTTCACTATTTAATTTATTAGTTTTTATGATTTTATTATTTACCAATGCATTATATTATCTTATTGTATATCTAAGCCTTTTATTTATCATAATGTTCCCTGAAGTATACTATCCCGTATTAGCCGGGATGTATTTTGGACGGAATTAAGACATCCTGTATGGGATGCCTATTGTCCAGAAATTAAGTGATGAAACGCTCAAAGAGGATCCCATGACCATTTAACAGGACATTGCAAGCATTTAAATTAACACATAGTTACTATTTTCCCTTTGCCGTGTCCCATGTGAAACGGCTCTCACATAAGCTTTTAATATCCACCCATATCTGTCACATTGAATCATTCTTAACTGTTTAAGTTTGTTGTAACACAACATTTGGCCAGTGTTCCCCTCACACCCATGAAGACATAACGATCAGTCATAGAAAGTGAATATTGGCCGATACCAATCAGTGGCCGAACTATTCAATCATTCCTAGTGTATGTATTGTTATAGATATGTACATTAGAGGGTTAACTGTCTATTATTACCTTTCTATGCAGAGTGAGTTTCCCCATATGGCCCAGTTCTCCAGTCTGTCTCCTATCCCTGGGTTCTCCTTATGGCTTCAGGGAGTTCTGGCCCAGCACAAGAAGGAGGGCCATGCCAAAGAGCTCCTCTCTGAGCAGGAGTGGAGGGAGGTGGAGGAAGTGACGGGAGCCACCCCCGGGGTCCCAGCTATGGAGGCCCTCCGCAGACTCATCAGCACCAGTGAGTGGATTCGCTCTGATCGCCTGGTGCACACTCTCGAGCCCGTCCTTATGCGGCTCTGTTCCTGGTACCTGTATGGAGAAAAGCGACGGGGCTACGCCTTAAACCCTGTAGCCAACTTCCATCTTCAGAATGGTGCTACCATGTGGAGACTGAACTGGCAAGCAGACACCAGCCTGAGAGGGATTGCCAACTCCTGTGGCATTATGGTTAATTACAGATACTTCCTGCAAGAGACGAGTGCTAACAGCACTGCCTACCTGCAGAATAAAGTCATCAAAGCTTCGGAGCAGGTGATGGGCCTGGTGTCGCAGTTTCAAAAGAACAGCAAACTCTGAGAACTCTATCCCTGAAATCCACAATTTTTTTTGAAAGCTCTGCACTGAACTGAGGGGACAAAGTGAATCTGGGTTAAAGTGGGCTAATACACATGCTGAACATGGGTTATAATATAATCAGCCTTATACAGATGCCTTGGCCTTCATGACTGAGACCAGTATATCAATACACTGTCACGGCTTCATTTAGAACAGCAATGGACAGTTCTATTCTGCCTTTCTGAAAGACAATACTCACAAAGTTCAATATTGATCTGGTTAATTTTAATTATGCAGCATGCTGCTTTGTGTGAAATCACCAGAGATTTTGTGGTAAAATGTAACCTGGACATATTTTTTGTGAGATTCAACCCCATAGAGTATCAGCAGCACTTCAGCATGCCTCAGTTTGATTAGCTGGTTGCTAGTTTTGATGTGGACTTACATTACACTTTGAAAGACTGAAGGTAATGAAGTGAGAAGAATCTATCAGACCCTGTCATGTCTTTGCCTTCTCAGCATATGTACTGAATATAAGAGTGCATGTCTGAGTGAGTGAGTGGAAGCTGCTGTAATAAATAATGTTTTGATTCCTTTATTAGTGTGATCTGATTCGCTGTGAAACGGTTGTCTGTATGTTCACACGTGTCTGCGCAAATGAGTCTCAGTGTGCACAAATTTTCAGGATGTGCCAGCAAAAGACAATTATTTATATTTATTTGGGTGACTTTTGGAATTAAAATTCTGATTACCTTCCCAAAGTGATTCATTCTTTTTGTTTCAACTGTAAACATCTCCAGGGTACCTACAGCAAAGTCTTTTTAGCAAGTCAGTTCACTCGGCAGCCATCTTTGAAACGCTCATGCCAGTGCAGCTCCTATCTACTTGAATGGGGAAAGACAAAAATCTCCAAAAACTTTGGTCAAGATTACAATCAAAGAACAATCAGCAGTAAAATCTTACTACACTGGTATCATAATTGTGTTTCTTTACCTCAGATTACACAAAAAAATTAAATTTTCTAATAGCTAATGCGCATGCGCGTTCTCGAGTTGATTGACAGGCGATGTCTGTATCTAAAATGTGATTGGCTCTTTTATCGGAAGGCGGGACTTCCTTTCTACATCTGTTGGCCATTGGTTACAGTTGGACGTTCAGATTTCTACCATTCATTTTAAGTGACCCATCTCTGCTAATAGTCTCTGCCTACAGTCACAAAAAACTAGAAATTTCAGTCATTGATTTTTAGTAAAATCTCTTAATTTCTACAGACAATATAATTAGTTCTAGTCATGCTCTGCTTTAAAAATATTTGACTGGCTAGATTTAGCTCTTGTGTTGTGTAAAACTTGCTTGCAAGCTATAGTGATGTCTGATTTGTGAGCAAATTGAGTTGGTTCTTTTCAATGTTGAACCGGTTCATAAATTAGTCTAAATGATTCATTAGCAAATTGGTCCAAAATGCTATTAAATGTTAATTAAATATTATATTATATTTGTGTGTATATATATATACAGTTGTGCTCAAAAATTTGCACACCCTGGCAGAAATTTTTAAATGGCAATTAAAGCAATTAATTTAATTTCCCACACCTGTGGCTTTTAAAATTGCAATTAGTGTCTGTGTATACATCATGATGGCACCGCAGATGGCTGCCTCGGTGTGGAGCGCTCCTATTGTTTTGTTGTTTTTGTTTGTTTGTCCTGTGTTTAGTAATCTTTTTCCAGCCAGTTTTACCAGAGACGAATTGCTGAACATTCGACAGCTTATACTAGACAGTCTTTTCACGGTTTTTGAATATTCAGACGTTTTGCTGGACATTTTAGTTGGAGGCGCAGCTTTCTTTTCAGGAGATGCAGGTGAGGGAGACGAGCCGGTGTGCTGGTCAAACTCCTTCGGCGCAGCTTTCGAACATCGCTGCCGAGCATTCATCTTGCGAATCTCCGCTCTCTTCCTAACAAAACGGACGAACTACATCTCCTCACTCGCACAAACAAGGACTTTTCAACCTCTGCTGCCTTGTGCTTCACAGAAACCTGGCTGAGTGAAGCCATCCGGACAGCGCATTATATCTGCCAGGCTTTCAGCTGTTCAGAGCGGATCGCATCGCGGAGTTAATGGGGAAAACGAGAGGCGGTGGAACATGCTTTTACATCAATGAAAGTTGGTGTACAGATGTAACAACGTTAAAGAGGATGTGCTGTCCTAATTTGGAAGTGCTCTTTATTAACTGTAAGCCTTTCTACTCACTGCGGGAGTTTTCTTCATTTATTCTGGTGAGTGTGTATATCGCGCCAAATGCGTGTTTGAATGCGGCGCTGCAACAGCTGGCTGATCAAATCACAGACACGGAACAACAATACCCGGACTCAGTTATTATTATTCTTGGGGATTTTAACAAAGCAAATCTCACACGTGAACTGCCCAAATACAAACAGCACATTACATGCCCCACCAGAGACAGGAACACACTTGATCATTGCTACACAACAATAAAGGATGCATATCGCTCTCTCCCTAGAGCAGCTTTGGGACTATCTGATCACTGTCTGGTTCCAACCTACAGGCAGAAAGTAAAATCAACCAAGCCAGTAGTAAGGACTGTAAAGAGATAGACCAATGAAGCAGAGCAGGAACTACAAGCCTGCTTCGACTGCACGGATTGGAGTGTTTTTGAGGCTGCAGCCACAGACCTGGACAAGCTCACAGATACTGTTACATCATATATCAGTTTCTGTAAAGATATGTGCATTCCTACTAGGACTTATTTAAAGTTCAACAATGACAAACCATGGTTTACAGCAGAGCTCAGGCAGCTTCGTCAGGCCAAAGAGGATGCTTACAGGGATGGGAATAAAGTCTTGTACAATCAGGCAAGGAACACATTGAACAAGGAAATCAGAGTGGCTAAAAGAAGATACTCTGAGAAGCTGAAAAACAAGTTTTCAGCTAACGACCCTGCATCAGTGTGGAGTGGCATGAAACAACTCACAAATTACAGGACTCCTACCCCCAACCCTGTGGTGGACCAACAACTGGCTGACGACCTGAATGTGTTCTACTGCAGATTTTAAAAGCCCAATCTCACACCCCACACCCACTCTGACCTTCACTTCACACAAACACCAACACCTCCTGCAACCCACCTCCTCCCCTCTCCTGCTACTCAACTTGCACTTAAGATCTGTGAAGATCATGTGAGCCGCGTCTTTTGGAAACAAAAGACGAGGAAATCTTCAGGCCCAGATGGCGTCTCACCAGTGTGTCTTCGATCCTGTGCTAACCAGCTGGCCCCCATCTTCACACAGATCTTCAATAGATCACTGGAGTAGTGTGAAGTCCCATGCTGCTTCAAATGCTCAATCATTATTCCTGTCCCAAAGAAACCAAAAATCACAGGACTTAATGACTACAGACCTGTCGCCCTGACGCCTGTGGTCATGAAATCATTTGAGAGACTGGTGTTGGCCCACCTGAAGAACATCACTGGACCCTTTCTAGATCCCCTTCAATTTGCTTATCGAGCAAACAGGTCTGTGGATGATTCAGTCAACATGGGATTGCATCATATCCTACAACATCTGGACAGACCAGGGACATATGCAAGGATCCTTTTTGTGGACTTCAGTTCGGCTTCCAACACCATCATCCCAGCTATACTCCAGAATAAATTACACCAACTCTCTGTTCCCATGTCTATCTGTCAGTGGATTACCAGCTTTCTGACGGACAGGCAGCAGCTTGTGAGATGGGAAACTCACTTCCAGCACCTGTACAATCAGCACTGGTGCCCCCCAGGGATGTGTGCACTCCCCACTACTCTTCTCCCTCTACACCAATGACTGCATCGCCAAGGACCCCTCTGCCAAGCTCCTGAAGTTTGCAGATGACACCACTGTCAACGGCCTCATCCGAGATGACGATGAGTCTGCATACAGAAGGGAGGTTGAACGGCTGGCTGTCTGGTGCAGTCAAAACAACCTTGAGCTGAACACGCTCAAAACGGTGGAGATGATTGTGGACTTTAGGAGGAACACCCCAACACTGACCCCCCTTCACCATTCTAAACAGCACTGTGGCAGCAGTGGAGTCATTCAGGTTCCTGGGCACTTCCATCTCACAGGACCTGAAGTGGGGGAGACACATTGAATCTATTGTGAAAAAGGCCCAGCAGAGGTTGTACTTCCTTTGCCAGTTGAGGAAGTTCAACCTGCCACAGGTGCTGATGATACAGTTCTACTCAGCAGTCATTGAGTCTGTCCTTAGCACTTCAATAACTGTCTGGTTTGGTTCAGCTATGAAATCAGACATCAGAAGACTACAAAGGACAGTTTGGACCGCTGAGAGGATTATTGGTTGCCCTCTGCACCCCTTCAAGAACTATACACTTCCAGAGTGAGGAAAAAGGCTGGAAAAATCACTCTGGACCCCACTCACCCTGCCCAATACCTTTTTGAGCTGTTGCCTTCTGGCCGATGCTTCAGAGCTATGAGCACCAGACCCTTCAGGCACAGGAACAGTTTTTTCCCTCAGGCTATCCATCTCATGAACAGTTAAATTGCCCCATTGAGCAATAACTATGTGCAATACACAGTTTATTCTTTTTTATATTTATCCAACACATCCAACCTCTTCTGCCATTTCATTCCTCTGAAAATACAAAAAACAAAATAAAAAAAAAAACATTTGCACTGTACATAACAGATAACAGATTTGTATTAGATTGCACAACGTATGTGTATGTGTGTATGTATGTATGTGTGTGTCTGTGTGTGTATGTACGTATGTGTATAACTATTTTATATTTTTTATTATTATCTATGTCTTGCTGCTGTTTTTGCATTGTTTTGTATTGTTGTACACTGGAAGCTCCTGTCACCAAGACAAATTCCTTGTATGTGTAAGCATACTTGGCAATAAAGCTGATTCTGATTCTGTATAAATAGTCAATGAGTTTGTTAGGTCTCACATGGATGCACTGAACAGGCTAGATACTGAGCCATGGGGAGCAGAAAAGAACTGTCAAAAGACCTGCGCAACAAGGCAATGGAACTTTATATAGATGGAAAAGGATATAAAAAGATATCCAAAGCCTTGAAAATGCCAATCAGTACTGTTCAGTCACTTATTAAGAAGTGGAAAATTGGGGGATCTCTTGATACCAAGCCAAGGTCAGGTAGACCAAGAAAGATTTCAGCCACAACTGCCAGAAGAATTGTTCGGGATGCAAAGAAAAACCCACAGGTAACCTCAGGAGAAATACAGGCTGCTCTGGAAAAAGACGGTGTGGTTGTTTCAAGGAGCACAATATGACAATACTTGAACAAAAATGACCTGCATGGTCGAGCTGCCAGAAAGAAGCCTTTACTGCGCCAATGTCACAAAAAAGCCCGGTTACAATATGCCTGACAACACCTTGACACGCCTCACAGCTTCTGGCACACTGTAATTTGGAGTGACGGACCAAAATAGAGCTTTATGGTCACAACCATAAGCACTATATTTGGAGAGGTGTCAACAAGGCCTATAGTGAAAAGAATACCATCCCCACTGTGAAGCATGGTGGTGGCTCACTGGTGTTTTGGGGGTGTGTGAGCTCTAAAGGCACGGGGAATCTTGTGAAAACTGATGGCAAGATGAATGCAGCATGTTATCAGAAAATACTGGCAGACAATTTGCATTCTGCACGAAAGCTGCGCATAAGATGCTCTTGGACATTCCAGCACGACAATGACCCTAAGCACAAGGCCAAGTTGACACTCCAGTGGTTACAGTAGAAAAAAGTGAAGGTTCTGGAGTGGCCATCATAGTCTCCTGACCTAAATATCATCGAGCCACTCTGGGGAGATCTCAAACATGCGGTTCATGCAAGACTTTGCATGACCTAGAGGCATTTTGCCAAGACAAATGGGCAGCTATACCACCTGCAAGAATTTGGGGCCTCATAGACAACTATTACAAAAGACTGCATGCTGTCATTGATGCTAAAGGGGGCAATACACAGTATTAAGGACTAAGTGTATGCAGACTTTTGAACAGGGGTCATTTCATTTTTTTTCTTTGTTGCCATGTTTTGTTTTATGATTGTGCCATTCTGTTATAACCTACAGTTGAATATGAATCCCATAAGAAATAAAAGAAATGTACTTTGCCTGCTCACTCATGTTTTCTTTAAAAATGGTACATATATTACCAATTCTCCAAGGGTATGCAAACTTTTGAGCACAACTGTATATATACACAGTTGAAGTCAGAAGTTTACATATACTTTAGAATGTGAAATGTCAGAATAATAGTAGAGAGAATGATTTATTTCATCTTTTATTTCTTTCATCACATTCCCAGTGTGTCAGAAGTTTACATCCACTTTATTATTATTTAGTAGCATTGCCTTTAAATTGTTTAATTTGGGTCAGACATTTTGGGTAGCCTTCCACAAGATTCTCACAATACGTTGCTGGAATTTTGGCCCATTCCTCCAGACAGAACTGGGTTAACTGAGTCAGGTTTGTAGGCCTCCTTATTTGCACATGCTTTTTCAGTTCTGCCCACACATTTTCTATTGGATTGAGGTCAGGGCTTTGTAATGCCCAGTCCAATATCCTGACTTTGTTGTCCTTAAGCTTTTTTGCCACAACTTTGGAGGTATGCTTGGGGTCATTGTCCATTTGGAAGACCCATTTGTGACTGAGCTTTAACTTCCTGGCTGATGTCTTGAGATGTTGTTTCAATATATCAACATAATTTTCCTTCCTCATGATGCCATCTATTTTGTGAAGTGCACCAGTCCCCCCTGCAGCATAGCACCCCCACAACATGATGCTGCCACCTCCATGCTTCACGGTTGGGATGGTGTTCTTTGGCTTGCAAGCCTCACCCTTTTTCCTCCAAACATAACGATGGCCATTATGGCCAAACAGTTCAGATTTGTTTTTTCATCAGACCAGAGGACATTTCTCCAAAAGGTAAGATCTTTGTCCCCATGTGCACTTGCAAACTGTATTCTGGCTTTTTTATGCCGGTTTTGGAGCAGTGGCTTCTTTGCTGAGTAGCCTTTCAGGTTATGTCGATATAGGACTCGTTTTACTGTGGTTATAGATACTTGTCTGCCTGTTTCCTCCAGCATCTTCACAAGGTCTTTTGCTGTTGTTCTGGGATTGATCTGCACTTTTTGCTCCAAATTACGTTCATCTCTAAGAGACAGAATGAGTCTCTCCTTCCTGAGCGGTATGAAGGCTGCGTGGTCCCATGGTGTTTAAACTTGCGTACTTTTGTTTGTACAGATGAACATAGTACCTTCAGGCATTTGAAAATTAATCCCAAGGATGAACCAGATTTATGGAGGTACACAATTTTCTTTTTCTTTTTTCTGAGGTCTTGGCTGATTTCTTATGATTTTCCATGATGTCAAGCAAAGAGGCACTGATTTTGAAGGTAGGCCTTAAAATATATCCACAGGTACACCTCCAATTGACTCCAATTAGCCTATCAGAATCTAACTGGCTAATTGCCTAAAGGCTTGACATCATTTTCTGGAATTTTCCAAGCTGCTTAAAGGCACAGTTAACTTAGTGTATTTAAACTTGACCCACTGGAATTGTGATAGTCAATTAAAAGTTAAACAATCTGTCTGTAAATAATTGTTGGAAAAATTACTTGGGTCATGCACAAAGTAGATGTCCTAAACGACTTTTTAGACTATTCGCTAATATGAAATCTGTGGAGTGTTTAAAAAATTTGTTTTAATGACTTCAACCTAAGTGTATGTAAACTTCTATAATATAATATATATGTATGTGTGTATATGTCAGAATCCTCCAGCACCTGTCACATGGATGAATAGAAAAAAATCCAACAACTATTGGCTTATATTCCAAAAAGCAACTATTGGCACCGATTAATCTGTCTACCTCTAATCATAATATATAACATTATATTAATTATTTTATTGCCAATTAATTATTCAGCCTGATCTCATGAAAATTACATGACTGTTAGCAACAGTTTTGCTAAATAATACAGGTGCATCTCAATAAATTAGAATGTCGTGGAAAAGTTCATTTATTTCAGTAATTCAACTCAAATTGTGAAACTCGTGTATTAAATAAATTCAATGCACACAGACTGAAGTGGTTTAAGTCTTTGGTTCTTTTAATTGTGATGATTTTGGCTCACATTTAACAAAAACCCACCAATTCACTATCTCAACAAAATAGAATATGGTGACATGCCAATCAGCTAATCAACTCAAAACACCTGCAAAGGTTTCCTGAGCCTTCAAAATGGTCTCTCAGTTTGGTTCACTAGGCTACACAATCATGGGGAAGACTGCTGATCTGACAGTTGTCCAGAAGACAATCATTGACACCCTTCACAAGGAGGGTAAGCCACAAACATTCATTGCCAAAGAAGCTGGCTGTTCACAGAGTACTGTATCCAAGCATGTTAACAGAAAGTTGAGTGGAAGGAAAAAGTGTGGAAGAAAAAGATGCAAAACCAACCGAGAGAACCGCAGCCTTATGAGGATTGTCAAGCAAAATCGATTCAAAAATTTGGGTGAACTTCACAAGGAATGGACTGAGGCTGGGGTCAAGGCATCAAGAGCCACCACACACAGACGTGTCAAGGAATTTGGCTACAGTTGTCGTATTCCTCTTGTTATGCCACTCCTGGCGTTTTACCTGGGCTAAGGAGAAGAAGAACTGGACTGTTGCCCAGTGGTCCAAAGTCCTCTTTTCAGATGAGAGCAAGTTTTGTATTTCAATTGGAAACCAAGGTCCTAGAGTCTGGAGGAAGGGTAGAGAAGCTCATAGCCCAAGTTGCTTGAAGTCCAGTGTTAAGTTTCCACAGTCTGTGATGATTTGGGGTGCAGTGTCATCTGCTGGTGTTGGTCCATTGTGTTTTTTGAAAACCAAAGTCACTGCACCCGTTTACCAAGAAATTTTGGAGCACTTCATGCTTCCTTCTGCTGACCAGCTTTTTAAAGATGCTGATTTCATTTTCCAGCAGGATTTGTCACCTGCCCACACTGCCAAAAGCACCAAAAGTTGGTTAAATGACCATGGTGTTGGTGTGCTTGACTGGCCACCAAACTCACCAGACCTGAACCCCATAGAGAATCTATGGGGTATTGTCAAGAGGAAAATGAGAAACAAGAGACCAAAAAATGCAGATGAGCTGAAGGCCACTGTCAAAGAAACCTGGGCTTCCATACCACCTCAGCAGTGCCACAAACTGATCACCTCCATGCCACGCCAAATTGAGGCAGTAATTAAAGCAAAAGGAGCCCCTACCAAGTATTGAGTACATATACAGTAAATGAACATAATTTCCAGAAGGCCAACAATTCACTAAAAATGTTTTTTTTATTGGTGTTATGATGTATTCTAATTTTTTGAGATAGTGAATTGGTGGGTTTTTGTTAAATGTGAGCCAAAATCATCACAATTAAAAGAACCAAAGACTTAAACTACTTCAGTCTGTGTACATTGAATTTATTTAATACACAAGTTTCACAATTTGAGTTGAATTACTGAAATAAATGAACTTTTCCACGACATTCTAATTTATTGAGATGCACCTGTATTACTTGGTTAATAATACATATCCCTGCAGTTCCAAGGCATAATGTCCAGTGTGTGTCGCTAAAAGAAATGTTCTCCTAAGCAGCTGAGGTTTGAAGGGTAATGCTCTATCAGGTTTTAAATCAACAAAACCTACCTCCCTACACTAAACCTTAAACCTGAACCTAACCGATAGTGTCATTAAAGCAAAGTTTTACACGTGAATTGTGTGAAAGTGAATAAAGTCATTGTTGTAGAGCTTCTAGTGTTTATTTTACCAGAAAACTTGCTAAAATGTAGGTAAAGTAACGTTATTCTTGAATAAGACCAGCTTGAATGATTTTTATGTATTATTATCAAAAATGACTGAAGGGTCATGAAAATTCATTGGTCAAAAAGTATGGGAGCCTTGAATCTCTGTACATACATACTGCAATCTTGGCACCATGCAGTTTGATCAATTTTGGGCATTGGAAAGCATTCAAACATCTTTTAAACACCAAGTTAAACACAGGACAGTTTGCTATCACACCTATCCAGATCCTATCAGGTTTGCCCAGATCCGTTCCATGGCGTTTTTTTTTTTTTTTTGGCAGAGTTTAAAAAGATTTAGCTCTTTCCAGCAAGCACTTTATTCCTCTATGATTCCCGTCTCTAGTGTCAGATAGTGTCAGACTGTGATGCTCAAGTAGGCCTTCTATCTCTCCCCCCCCCACCCCCCCCAAATTGCATTTGTACTCTCAAAGGAGCAACACATCTTCTTCCCTCCTCACAGTGCCCTAGAAACTAATGATGTGAGAAATAAAGTTAAAATAAATTTATGATGAATTTATGATATTCACTTAAACAGAGCATGGAGTGGAAACAGAACAAAGCGGACAATGTTTAAAGGATGCCCTTGAGAAACTCCTCCCATAGTGAGAAAGGAAGTCAGAAAAAAAAAAAAAAAAGTGCTCCCAGGCCCAAGGCTGGATCACCATACATTGCAACATCAAGGGCTTTCCTATAAGGGGGTTACCATGGCAACTGCTGGGACACTCAGTTTGGCATCTACACTAAGGTTCAAACACAGTTCATTAGTGCTCTTCGGATTAGTTTTGCCTCAAGTTCAGTTGGATGGCTTTTCGTTTTTACAATCTCAGAAAAATGCAATGGATCAGAAAATTAAGTGTAAACAGGCCTGATATTTTTAGCCATTCAGGAAAGGACTTTTTTGTACAAGTAAAATTAATGCCCAGCATTGTTGGTTGGCACAGGATAGTAGCACACAAGAATTAATTTGGATATTATGGCCTAATAAATTTGTTTACTTTTACGAAAATTAATGATGTACATTTTTATTTCATGTTGACTCTTACATTCAAATGTCAATATAAATAAAAATGGCAGAACTTTACAATAAGGTTATATTTATTGTCATTCGTTAACGCAACAGTTAACATAAACTAACAATGAATAGTTTAACAAAATTTATTAATCTTGGTTAATATTAATTTACAAATTTTTTTTACATTACCAAGTAACAGTTGTATACATTACTATTACTGTAGTTAAGGCATTAAAAACTAAGATGAACTAACAATGAACAATAGTATTTTGGTAAATTAACATTAACCAAGATTAATAAATCGTTGATTGTTAGTTCATGATACCTGATATATTAACTAATGTTAATGAATAGAAACGTATTGTTACGTGTTACAATGAAAATAGATAAATCAATGTTTCATGACCTTTCTTTCTATTCAGCATGTTTGTTTGCATTATTTATGGACTTCAAAGACACATAATTATTAATCTGACAGTTTAATTATTACCCATATAGTTTTAAACATTGGTTATTAAAAAATGTAATCACTTAACCTACTGAATTATATTATAAATAATGTATAGCTAACTAATATTGGCATACTGTATGTTCATGCTGTAAAGCCAGAGGAGGACGTGCTCCACCAGTTGAGTCTGGTTCCTTTCAAGTTTCTTCCCTCCACTAATGAAACATCTTATGGAGTTTTATTCCCTTGCCACAGTTGCCTTTGGCTTGCTGACTGGAGGCTTAAAGACAAAGACATTACAGTATAATTTTCCATAAAGCTGCTTTGAAATTATGTGTATTCTGAAAAGTGCTATACAAATAAAAATGACTTGACTTGAAATAAAGTTATTATAATGTCTTATCAGATCACTGACAAAAGAAAAATCGCTTCAAAGAGCACCTTATTGATCTGCCTAAGCAGAAAAGCAATATTGGTTCTAAACGAGTGGCCCTTCCGACCTGAAAGAGAATCACACAGTGACCAGGAAAATTCAGCACAACATGTTAATCAGCTGCTTGCCAACTGCACATTAACATTTTAGGGCCCATTTTTAAATTGCAATTACAGGCTGGATGGACTAGGAGGCATTTTACACCCTTTCTAAAGGCTCTGATCTCACTATTACAGTTAACTAAAGCACATGCTGAACAATATTATATTGCCTTGTTGCAAAATATCCAACTGCATATTAATCAATTTGCACTTTGATTGCCATTTTTATGGATTCCACACCCCGAAAATATGGGAATTCTCATTTCCATGTTCTTGAAAACCATTTTTTATTGAGAGACATGACTTATATTGTAAGCACTGGAAGCATGCAGGACACTCATGAAAATGCATGTAAAACGATGAATATGAGAATGGTTTGAAATGAGCAAATATGCAGTTTAATACCTCGCTGAATTCATACAATAAGTCATTGAGGCTAAGGATTTCACCGAAAAGGTTACATTGGAAGACAGCTTAGTCTGAAAAAGAGCGGGGCAGAGAGAGAGAGGAAAAGTGATTTTACTGTCTTTTGATAGGACAATGGAATTGCTCATGTGTATAAAGGAAATAAAAGGAAGAATGAAAGCGGCTTTTCGTTCATTTAAACATCCTAAAAAATGGCTGAATTGTACAATGTGGCATGTGAAATATTCAGGAGCCACATGACTCAGTTTTAAAACTTTAATTGTAATACCTCAGGTCTGCACCTTGATGCAGTATATTTGAAAGGTTATATAAAATGACAGGTTATAAAAGGAAATTAGCAAAGCCTTTTGAGAAGAGGAACTAAATGGTTAAAGGGATAGCTCAACCAAAAATAAAAATTCTCTCATCATTTTCTCACCCTCATGCCATCCCAGATATGTATGACTTTCTTCTGCAGAATTCAAATAAAGACTTTTAGAAGAATATCTCAGCTCTGTAGGTCCATACAATGTGAGTAGATGGTGATCAGCACTTTAATGCTCCATTCGATGAAATCCATTCAACTCCAGTGGTTAAATGAATGTCTTCTAACATGATGCAATCGTTTTGGATGAGATACAGATCAATATTTAAGTAGTTTTCACTAAAATTGTTTACTTCCGGTCGCTCTCCAATGCTGAGGAGATCCAGTTTACGCTGCCTCTCGCGTGATGTAAGCGAGCTGGCATGATCAAATGAAAGCAAAACTAATGAAGCTTGTGAACAGTGGCTGAGTTCGGAATGGCATACTACTCATACTACTGCCATATGTGTCTATGGCAGAAATAGTATGAGTAAGATGGTAGAATGCCATTCCGAACTCAGCCAGTGTTCTGTTGTAAACAAATCAAGCTGCACTTCTGGTTGTATCGCGTCAGTCCTCACGAGAACATGCCAGCGCGCTTACGTCACACGAGAGGCAGCGTGAAATGATTCCCCTAATTTTGGGTAAACAATCCCTTTAAACAGTATCTATTGATCCTTCCTATGTATCTAGGTAGTTAACAAAGGTCCATGACCTTTTTTTTTTTTAATGACCTCCGTTGAAGCTTAGTGAGATGCAAAACAATGCCCAGCAGAGAAGAGTGAACTTAACTCCTGACACGCGGGCAGAGACGAGGTATCCTCCATGGAAGACCAGCTGACACGCAGCAATACTGGAAGGCAATCACACACCTGACACGTGGGCAACCAACAGATACATGAGACAGGACCAACTAGGCAGAGAGAGTGAGGTTAGTACTCAACATCAAACAACAATCTAGCAAAGATACTGAGAACACAACGGGCTTAAGAAGGGAGTGAATTAGAGGAGAACAGGTGTTGCTCGGCACACTAATCCATGGCATGATCAGTGTTCCCCTGGGAAAAATCAGTGTTCCCGTGGAAACGCAGATCATGCATGCTGGCCGCGCCTACGAGACACGAGGAAGAGAAAATGACAAAACATAAAAAACAAACCGACATACTCACCAGAGCCGTGACATAAGGGCAAACTGCTACAAAAGATTCAATTTTGTGGCTTCATTTCAGATGGCCTTTTAAAAGTGCAAGTCTAATTTTTTATCCATATCATGATGATCACTGGCAGATGCTGGCAAGTGGAGAGGACATAAGTAATGTACCAGGACAACTGAGGGTGTGGAATGAAGATATCCCATGCTCCACTGTGTTTCCTGTGTGAAGAAACTAATGAACTTATTCAGTCTTAAAAGATACCATTACTATCAATCAACTGACCATAAAATTTCAGTTATTGAGAAAATAACCAGAGAGAAATTATATCAGAAATTCCATCTTTAAAGGTCTTTTGTGATTGACTGAAAGCAGGAGAGGAATCAGCCATGTTGAAGGTGGTCGTGACAGTTTTTGGGTTAATTTGAAGCTAAATGGGACTAGATTGTCCTCCATCAATAGCATCTGCCTCCCCAGAGCAGGTCAGATGTCATTTCTCTCTAAGGCTCATCTGCATAGGCTAATAGAGGCAAATGGTTTGGTAATTTATTCATTCCCAAGGCTGATTAAGGTTATACTGTGCCAAAGCGCTTACCTGGTAGAAACTGTTAATGGTCTGTAGGATTCCAGTCTCTGTGAATTGTTCTGGGTTTATGATGGTGACAAATTACTTTCCACAAATTTCTTTTTTAGATTTCAAATTAGTGCTTTACATAGTTTAAAATAATTACATTTATAAGATTGACAAATAAGGATATCCAAGATGATACAGTTCTAGTTTTAAATGCAAGTGGCTTGGTCTTAAAAATGTAGTATTTGATTACTTTTGGTGTTCATTATTAGGAAGAAAATAAAAAACAATTTCAATAATGACTCTAAAAATGTCAAGTTGGTGTAACCAAGTAAGAAGTAATAAAATATTTTCACCTTACATAATTACATGTGAGTGTAAACAGCATATATATATATATATATATATATATATATATATATATATATATGTTTTCAAACATATTTTTAAGGTAGAAAAACAAATACAATTACAAATTTATTTGTTTTCAAGTTGTTTTTAGTCTTGTGTCTATTCCATTTGAATACTACCCTTGTCAAACAAAGGTCAAAATGTCTGGTATTATTAAAATACTTACTGGCCTTAACATGCATTCAATAGGGTCTGCAGGGGTCTTCTGTGAAATTATTTCCTGTTTTTTAATGTTTTTTTTATTATTATTTGTTCACAATGGCAAAAAATGTTATATATATATAAGTTTTATAACAAAAATACTTCACTGCTTTTTAACAGTAATTTATAAAGGTTATGCCAAATTACGTTTTTTCCCCCCAAGAATTTCAGCCTTTTGATGAGACTTTTTTCCTTTGTTACAATCTCTGAACATCACCTAGAATTGTTTTAACTTCTGTTTAATACATACATTTAAAAACAGATAAATCATGATAGAATAGTTCAACAGTCCACACACCAAACATTCTGCAGACATAAACAATATATGAGGCTGACTTACATTCTTCTGTATCATTAGTTTGAACATTACTACAGTACATGGTAGGTGATAATTGAGTGCATATCTCAGGGTGGTTACAGTGATACTGAAATAGTAATTGTGCTCCTGCCTTGATCACTGCACCATTCGTCTGTGCTCTACTAGATAATACAAGCCTGAATGCAGAGAGCACTGGACTGCAGCCCTGTGGCAGTGGTTAACCTCTGTCCAAAGATGCACCATTAATTCTTGCCATCTTACTGTTCCCTGAGGTCAGCAGCAGCAGCTCTCTGAACAAGATATGCTGCCTGTGAAAACATTCAAAAAGTATATAAATAAATAAAAGAAATGGAAAAACCTTTGTACAACTGAGCAATGGTACATTACTTTGGCTTTTTTTTTCCTCACTTTTTTTCCATTCACTTTTCAGTTCAGCTTGAAATACAATACAGTGGGGTCCAAAAGTCTAAGACCAAATTGAAAAATTGAGATTTTTTTTATTAAAACCTGGAAATAAAGCTGATAGTTTTGGGACAAATGTAACACAAAGAAACATTATATCATAAAATGAAATACATTTCTTTTTTGTAATTAACATTTTTTATTGATTCCTACAGTAAATAAAGAAAAGCAAAACAAAACATATATACATAGAATCAACAATTAAACCCCACAATTACCCCTCCCAATCCCCAACCAGGCCCTGACCCTCAGCAAACATTCCTGTGGTCACACATGAGTATACATATATAAAAAGCAAGCAAACAAACAAATATATATACATATATATATATATATATATATATATATATATATATATATAAATAATAATCACACACATTTATACCTCTACCTCTCTCCACTGCCCCTCCCCAAGAGCCCTCCAAAAACTCCAAATAGATGCCCCATTTCCCAACAAACAAATCTAAGTTACACCGTCTTTTAAATGACACTTCCTCAAAAGCCGCCACCCTCCCCATGTCCGTGCACCACTCCTGAAATGGGGGCGCCCCAGCCAACCTCCAACCCCTTAAAATAATTTGCCTGGTGATCATTACACTGGTCAGAACCCAGTTTTTTATGTGTTTATTCCCCACATCGATGTCTGGGGCACAATGAAACCCGAGTGCCCAACACGTCACACACAAAACTCTGAACCTTCAACCAAAATTCCTGGATCTCAACACACCACCAAAAAACATGGGTTGTGTCTCCATCCTCCGATTGGCATCGCCAGCAGGTGGGTGGGTGTATCTTTAAGACAAAGCCTATACAATCTAGAGGGGGTCCATTAAAATCTATGTAAAATCTTGAATCGCATAAGGCGCACCCTTGCATCTCTAGATGTAGACTTGACGTTTTTTAGAATCCTAGCCCACACTTCCTCCTCTAATACCAAGTTTAAATCTTTCTCCCATAATCTCTTGATAGAAGTTAAAGCTCCATCCCCCAGACTCTGAATTAGCAGGGAGTAATACACTGATGCCTCATGACCTTTTCCAAAAGCAGTAATCACCACTCCCAGAGTATCTGCTGCTTTAGGGGGGTGTATGCTACTCCCAAAAATAGTACAGAGCAGGTGGCGCAGCTGTAAATACCTATAAAACTGAGATCTGGGAATCCCAAAATGTTGAACCAAATTTTCAAAAGATCTCAACACTCCACTCTCATATGGGTCACTGAGCGTATTAACCTCCCACACAATCCACTCTAACCAGCAGAAAGGGAACTTATTAATACGTAATTTTGGGTTTAGCCATATGCTAGAGGCAACATTTAAATAAATGTCTGAATTAAACACTCTGGACACTTTTGACCATACCATGTGCAAATGTGAGTTAACGAGGTGTGACTTAACTTCTCTGGTTAGTTTAATAGAAAGGCTTTGCAATGGTAAAATAGGGGCAAGAACTTCCTGTTCAATACAAAACCAGGGAGGGTCTCTCTCAGGTGGAAGCGACCAATGAGCCAAATGTCTGAGACCGAATGCATAATAATAAAACAAAATCTTGGGTAGGCCAAGCCCACCTTTGTCAATCAGCCTATGTAACTTATTGAAATGTAATTTGGGATGCTTACCATTCCAAATGAAAGACTTCGCTATACTATCAAATTGCTTGAAATAAGAGAGGGGGACATCTACAGGGAGAGGCTGTGGCAGGTAGTTGAATTTTGGAATACAATTCATTTTAATAACATTAACCATCCCAATCACAGATAAATGTAATGAAGCCCACCTGCCCATGTCACCTGAAAACCTTTTTATTAAGGGGTCAAAATTAACTCTAAATAAATCTCACAAATTTGCTAGGAATAAAATGCCCAAATACTTAATGCCCTGTTTAGGCCACTGGAAGGCGCCCAGCTGAACGCCGTTACTGGGCAGTATGCTGTCAGAGCCAAAGCTTCAGATTTAGACCAATTGACTCTGTATCCTGAGAACTTAGAAAAGGAATTAATAATTCTGTGGAGGCAAGGCATAGATCTAATGGAGTCAGAGACAAATAATAAAATATCATCAGCGTAAAGCAAAAGCTTATGCGCCATACCTCCCGCCACCTCCCCTGGAAAATCAACTTCCTTTTTTATTGCAACTGCTAATGGTTCCAGAGCAAGACAGAACAATAATGGGGAAAGAGGGCAACCCTGCTGGGTGCCCCTGTCCAGAGTAAAATAATCTGAAATTAATCCATTTGTTTGTACCGCCGCTACCGGGTGTCTATAAAGTAACTTAATCCATCCAATAAAAGTATTCCCGAACCCGTATATTTCCAAAATCTTAAACAGATAATCCCATTCTACCATATCAAACACATTTTTGGCGTCAAGTGAGATGGCAGCGACCGGAGTCTGATCATTCGCAACTGACCACATGATATTGATGAGACGTCTGATGTTATCGGAAGAGCTGCGGCCCCGAATAAACACCACCTGATCTATATGTATAAGAGATGTCATAACTTTACTTAAACAGTTAGCCAAAATTTTTGACAATGTTTTAACATCTAGCTGGATCAGGGAAATTGGATGGTAACTCTTACACTAGCTTGGATCTTTGTCCTTTTTAAGAATCAGACTAATCCAGGCTTGTGTCATGGTTGGCGGAAGCTTTCCATTTTTTTGTGATTCCGTATAAACTTCTAGCAAAAGTGGAGCCAGTTCTGTAGCATAAGATCTAAAAGATTCAGCGGCAAAGCCATCTGGCCCCGGAGCCTTGCCTATAGGCAAGGCCTTAATTATCTCGCCAAGCTCCTCCAAGGTTATCTCAGAATCAAGATAACTGTTTTGCTCAATCGTCAGTTTAAGGAGTTCTAATGGTTCCACAAAGTTTCTAATATCTTAATCAGTAGACGAAGACATGGAACTATAGAGATCAAGATAGAATTCTTTAAAACCATTATTAATATCAATGGCCAAGGTAAAAATGTAATCACCAGCAGATTTCACTGAGGGAATGGTAGAAAAAGACTCTCTCTGCTTTATATATCTAGCCAACAGCTTCCCTGCTTTGTCAACCGACTCAAAGTATGACTGTCTTGCCCTGAATAGCCAAAACTCCACCTTCCACGACCAAATAGTATTATATCTGTATTTCAATCGGATCAATTCTCTGAGGCCATCAGACGACATTCGGCGCTTTAGCTCTGCCTTGCCCCTTTTAATATTCCCTTCCAACTCCACGAATTCTCGTGCTTTGGAGTTTTTGATGAATGAGACATACTGTAAGATCCAACTCCTAAGAACCGCCTTAAGTGCCTCCCAAGCCATGCCCACAAAGGATACTGAGGACCAGTTGGTCTCCATATAAACATTGATTTCAGCCTTTAACATTTGTTGGAATTCAATATTTTGCAAAAGGGATACATTAAAGCGCCAGCTATATAATTTATTTTTCTCTGTATGTGGCAACATCTCTAAACTCACCAGGGCATGATCTGAAACTAAGATGCTTCCAATTGAGCAATCAACAACAGATGAAATGAGGGACTTAGATATATATATATATATATATATATATATATAAAAATCTATTCTAGAATAAATCTTATGGACTGTTGAAAAGAATGTATAGTCACTACCAAATGGGTTCAAAAGTCTCCAAATATCTGTAAGACCAATATTTTTACACATCTTGTGAAGCGTCAATATTGATCTAGTGGGCTTGCACACTTTTGCTTCACTATGATCAAGGATTGAGTCCATCAATAGATTAAAGTCTCCTCCCAATATTATATAATGAGGGGTGCCAACGGCTTGCAACTTCCCTTCAGGATCTATAAAAAAGCCCTGATCATCAGTGTTAGGTGCGTAAATATTAGCCAAAATCAGCCTTTGCCCCAGAATTTCTGCTAAAACAATAATGACTCTTCCTAATTTATCTTTATTCTGTTTGAGACATTTAAATTGTAGATGTTTACTTATCAATGTAATGACTCCCCTTCTCTTACTTGAGCCAGCACTAAAGAAAACATGCCCACCCCATATCTTCCCAAATTTTTCTGCTTCCTGCAGGGAAAGATGCATTTCCTGAAGAAAACTATATCATATTTATTACGTTTAAGAAGAGAAATAACCTTCCTCCAGAACTTCCCCCAGAACCAAACAAACAGAAAAAAGAAAAACATGCACATTAACCCCATGCACGACAATGGGCGTCCATCCCTCTAAACTCAAACAGTCCATGCACGCCTACGAGAGCCCCCGTGACAACTTTGCCATCGGATTGCTCAAGTCCGGTGTTTCTATACAAATTTTGTGAGACAGAATTTTATAACAGAAGAAAATCTATTAAACAAACTCCATCCAATAGGCGGGATAAACACAAAGAACATGTAGATTCATCCACATAACTGTCACGAAGGTGTGTTCCTCCACAAAACAAGCTTCAGCTGCTAGTGGAACCAGCAAAAAAAAAAAAAAAAAAAAGCCATTCAGTTTCCTTGGGCAGTCAGTTCAGTGAGCCGGCCCATTCGACTGTTACCTGAGTGCAACAGATGACCCAATCACTCCAATGTCCTGCAAGAAATACTCCACAAAACAAACTCTAACCAATAGGAGACATAAGCACAAAGAATGTGCAGATTCATCCACAACACTGTCACGAAGGAGTGTTACTACACAAAACAAACTCCAGCCGCTAGGCGGAACCAGCACAAAAAGAAACAAAAAAGGCGCCCTGTTTCCTCGGACAGTCAAGTAAATGTTCAGTGATTCAAGCCCACTCGGCTGCAACTTGAGAATCACACAATGACTTACTCCCTCCATTGACTTTATGAGTGACATCGCTTGTTGGGGACATGTAAATACTTTGCGGCCATCCTTAGCATCTATTCTCAATTTGGCCGGGAACATCAGTGCAAAAGCGACCTTCCGTTGATGTAAGAGTTTCTTGAAGGAGTGTTACTACACAAAACAAACTCCAGCCGCTAAGCAGAATCAGCACAAAAAGAAACAAAAAAGGCGCCCAGTTTCCTCGGACGGTCAAGTGAATGTTCAGGTAGTCAGGCCCACTCGGCTGCAACATAAGAATCACACAATGACTTATTCACTCCATTGACTTTATGAAGGACAATGCTTGTTGAGGACAAATAAATACTTTGCAGCCATCCTTAGCATCTATTCTCAATTTGGCCGGGAACATCAGTGCAAAAGCGACCTTCCGTTGATGTAAGAGTTTCTTGCATTCCTGGAATCAATCACGTTTCTCTCTTGTCGAATTCACAAAGTCTGGGAACAAGAAAATGTTGTGGTTCTTCCAAGAAAGCCTACCTTTACTCCTTGACTTGCATAATACAAGATCTTTATCAGATGATCTCAGAAATTTGGCCAGAACTGATCGGGGCCTCTCTCCCTCAGCGGATCGCCGAGCCGGAACTCTGTGAGCTCGCTCGATTTCCTGTCTACTTTGGTCACTAGTGGATTAGCAGCTAATTCCCTCTCCGATGACTCCAGATAACTGATCTGTTTCTCAACATCCACCAGTCTTGTAACTACATCAGCCAATAAGTCAGCAACGACCTTCATCAGCATTGCCGACACGTTCAGCAATTCACACCGAATCTCTTTCACCTCTCCAGCAAAACTGACTCCCTGGTCCGAGGCCTCCGGAGGGGCATCAGCTTGAGCACGTAAGTGTCTTTTAATGTCTTCAGAGCCTGAGGATTTTGAATTCTTTGACATGTTGTCTTCCTAGAACAGTTATGGATCAGGGTGTATCAAATCTCACCGGTTTATATCATTAAAAGTATCAAAACTAGCAAAGTGCGCAGAGCTCGCCGTTCACATGTCCAAACCTAGCATGGTGTCACGTGACTCATGAAATACATTTCTTAAGATTTTGCACTATTTCTAGGTCACCAATCGAATGTTAGCAAATTTGTGACATTTCCCGTGTTAACTCCTTTAAACAAAAGGTCAGATTTCCTTCCTTTAATGTGCACAAGAGACTCTTTGGAACATTATCAAAACCTGCTGGATAAAATGGATCATCAATTTTTGTTGAGTACTTGCCAGCTCGAGTGCATGATCAGCTGAATACAACTCACTTAATCTCAGTAACCGTCTTGTTATTGGACACTTTCACGCTTGGATTAAATGAATCATGGCTGATTGTGGATAGTGAATTTCTACAATGGCATCTGTTACTGAAACCTATGATTTTGAATGGTGCTGCATCCACACCACTAGGTGTCACTGTAAGTCCACTTGAGCAAAAAGTTACTGAGTGCACCTTTAAATAATAAGAAATTCAGACATTCATTTAATTTTTTTTTTATTTAGCTTTCACTCAAATTGTGCTGATAATATAATTTGCAAAGAAAAAAAAATATTTGATTAGAAACTGCAAAATATATTTTCACTGGTGGTCTCAGACTTTGACCCAACTGTATTTATTTTTTAATTTTAAAACTGTTCATGTGTTGTAAATCTGTACTGGTGGCAGTACTGAGTGACAAAGGCCTTATCAGATGCATGTGTTGTGGCTGTGTTTTCAGCCTGAATGAATTTAATCCCTTCCTAAACAGTAACTGTCAGAGAGCATATTTGGCCAGAGGGCATGCCTGATGTTTGCACACAGTAATTTGGCATCATAAACTGATGGATGCGTGATGTTGTACTGTAATGATACAATCTGTAGCCCTGCAGAGAACAGAGGCTGTGCTAGCTGACTGCCATATGTAAATATTGCACAGCACATCATGGAGGGTAGAATGGAACAGGCCCGTGGAACTCCAACAGGCAGGATTAATGCTGGGGTTTATCATGCATGATTGAAATTGATAAAAGAAAGAGAATAAGTGAAAGAAAAGGGGATTATGATGGTGGAGGAGAGAAGTGACAGAGTGTGTGTGTGATCATTAAATTACACAGTCGAGATGGCATTACCAAAATGCTTGTGGATTTATTAGTCAACATGTCACTCTTCTGCTATAGAATGGAGAGAGAGCTTGTTTTAGGGTGGGTGGGGTGAAAAGAGAGTGCTTGGCTTTGTGGTCGAAAAGAGAGAGCGTTACAGGGCCAGAAGAGAGGAAGAAAAAAAAATATAAAAAAAAGAGGGTGATATGTTTTGACAGACAAGTTCGAATCAGCGGCATGCCACACTGGGTTTAGTGTCACAGATCTCTCTTAATTACAGGCTCTTTCAGAGACACCCTGTTTGTTTCTCAGCCTAATGAGTTAGATGGGGATTAAGCACTTTGCTTGGAGACAATTAGTTCATCCAGTCCCCAACGCCAACTGCTCTCCACCCAGCAAGAGCAAACCCATCTAATCAGACAGGAAGTAGTGTTAGAGAGGGTGAAAAAAAAAGGTATTAGAATGAGCACTTGTTTTTGCCTTGATTCTACAAAAACAAGCTGCAGAACAAGAGCTCTTTTGAAAAGGGCAAGACGAGTGAGTGCTTGAGTCTTCTGAGAGACAGCCAGGAGAGTTCCAGCTGTGATGCTGAGGGGTGGTAAGATTTATACAAACTAACATGACACATCAATTGAGTGTTTTTCCAATAAAACACTGCCTGTGATAAAGCACAATTGCATCTTCTTAGGTATGCCAAAATAAAAGTGTGAGCTGTCAGCCACAGCCAGAATACATGATGCCATGATGTAATATGTTACCCAGTTAAAGTGTTGCTCATGAGTGTTGTTGGTAGTGTTGCGCGATTGTGTCTTCCGTCGACGTGGGGTGTGTGTGTGACCTTCATTCCAGTGCATTTTGTTAGAGTTAACAGCATAACGAAACAATTAGATCCTTTGGGGGAGGGGTTGGGGGCATAGGTATAGATCCTTCTAGATCCAGCCCTGCCCCAGCCTGTATGTAAATTCTATAATAAGAAATGTTCCTACCATCAGAGCAATTCAAGCTTGATGTAGAGGTTTGCACAGGCCTTTGCTTGGTGCAGAACAATCTGAAAAAGGTGTTAATCACCTCTATGCAGCCTGAATTTGTTCAGAACTTTGAATATTTGTTGACATGTGTTCTTGAAACTTGAAATTCTTTTTAACCCGACACAGTGTCTAAAAAATGTGCCGGTCCTACGAGAGATGCTGTAAAAACAGCGAGACACAGTGCAATAGTCAAAGACATCCGTCCAGCATGTGTTCACATAGGAAAACAGAGCTGACACACACAAAAACACGTTCGATGTGAACAGCCTCTAACTCGTCAATTCACTCATATCTGTGAGTGGGAGCGCACGTGAAACGAGTTAGGCCTGTTTATTTTTTCATTAATTACATACCGTCCCAAACCTGACCCAAACTCAAAGTCTTACTTGGAAAAACTGACCAAAACCTGGCCCGAAACCCGGCGGCACCTTTTTGCAAATCTGTAGCGGACAGCACATGCTTTCACAGATGATGCACTCTTGTGCTAAAAAAACAACAACAACAAAAAAAACATCAACAGGTTAAAATAAAGTTTAATGGAGCTGCTTGCTCCTGTGCACCACCAGGACAACTAACCGTTCTCTACAGTATGTTCTCTTATTAAACAGAACAGGATGTGCTGCGAATATTCAGCATAGCACTTTACAATAACTTTGTCATTTCAGTTAGAACATCTGTAAGCCTCATCATCGTGAGCGAACAATCAACACAAAGGAATGTTACAAGAACACTTCACTTGGAACATTTCTTCACATAATTGCTGCAGGCCTCTGGGACCGAATGCATTAAATGTGTTTCTCTTCAGATTGTGTGCGAAAGAGAAAACAAAAAGCTCAGAAACAATTAAAACTACACATCTCACTGCTTTGAAATAAAGACGAATGAGAGGGTAAAAGGATGTAGTGCTTGTTAATATCAGGCAGAGGAAGTGTTCAATTTAGCATCCTCCATGTGCCCCTCTTCACGCTGTACACTCTCAGTGCTGCTGTGCAGGTCTGGCCTCCTTGCTTGTCTAATTGGATCTGGTGATTGCCGGGTTTTGTCACACAAATGGCTGATCTGCGCAAATTACAGGCCACAGTGTCAGAGAGCACATCACTCAGAGTGTCAGAACTAAATTTTATCAGAGCTGAGTGAAAGCAAATAGAGCTTCAGGAGTATCAGTCTCTCTCATTCCACCAATCATCCCATACTATACGCATTTAAAGGAATAGTTCACCCAAAAATGAAACTTCTGCCTGTATTTTACTACCCATGTGTTGTTCCAAACCTGTATGCTGTTATTTTTCCATAGAACACAAAATACATTTTTAAGAATCATTTAAGATCTTAAGATCTTTCACTTTTCCAAACAATGACAGTTCATAGTAATGTCTATCAAATTTAAGAAAAGTTAGGGTTAGTCAGTTTATTTGAGCTCCAAGTAAATAAATAAATAAATAAAATATTATGTACACTTGTACAATAAGTAACAGCATTGGAACAACACTGGGGTGAGTAAATAATGACAGAATCTTTGTATTTGGGAAGCATCACTATTACTGCTGCAAATACTTTGGGTAAGGGATTAAAAAAACAACAACTATTTATTAATGTAGACGGTGAGTTGAAAATGAACACACAGAATAAAAAATAGGGATGGGAATTTTGATCATTTGTCTACTCGAGTACTCTGACTAATTACTCGAGTACGGGGCAATGACATTTATAGGCTGTTATAAAATAATCTGTTACAAAATGTACAAAAGATTGCATCAAAATGCATCATATTTTGTCATTATGTGAAGATTCGCTGCCCAATTCAATGAAAGAATGTTCACAATGTGCATCTGATTGTTCTTCCTTCAGGTTACCATAGTAATCTTAGTAAGCGTGCACCAGTTTTTTTAGTGACTGTCCAAACCATCTATTTTCAAATCACGGTTGGCTTAACAGGAGACGTCATAACCATCGCATTTTTAATATGCGTGTTAAGTTGAAGTTCAGTTTTGAAGACGCTGCATTCTGTTCCATTTAGCTGCACTCTGTCTAGCTGTTTGAAACACTCGCCTGCTGTACATGTGCTGCTTCAGCGCATTGAGTCCACTGCCACACGCATGGGGTGTGTGCCACCCCAAGTGTTCACTCCTGTTGGGACAGCCGCGATGCTCCGTATTGTTGTTGCTGTGATGATTATTGAAGCATTCCATTCAACTCGGAGAGTCGGAATTTCCACCTTTCAACTGGGGAAAGTGCAACAGGATGACACTTTATGTCAGACTTCTAACTTGGAAACTTGTGCGGAAAACTCCTATTTCGTCAACATGCAGGTGTGAGTGTGTATTACATCACGCAAACATGTCGGCATCCAGGGCAGGAAGGTTTACTGTCAGTGACAAACATTCACTTTTATTAAATAATATCCATTTAACAAGTCAAATTTCTTACATTAAATGATAACAAAATGTGTTTAGCAAACGTTTTGCAGAAACAGGTGTTCAAAACACAGTTAATTACACTAATTTGTTTATTGTAATGATAGCATTGCATTGTATGGACGTTGTATATCAGTTTGGTTGCTATGAGACGTCTCTGACAATCAATGTACCCCTCAAAATCACAATGTAATCAGTCTCAAAATTAAAAATAAGCTCCCTCTTTGACACGTTTGAGTTTAGTTGTCAGGTAATTGTCACTGAATTTCGAGTCACATCATGCATGATCACCATCGATCATCGTTTTCATGATCGATCATTGCTGCCATGTCCAAGTACCTGAGTACTCTAATACTCGTACCCATCCCTAATACAAACTATTTTTGGGGGGTTTTATTTGGCGGCTGTTTAAAAAAATAAAAATAATAACAGCGGTCGATTGGGCCATAATGTATTAAAAAAAAAAGAATAAAGAAAATACAAAAATTAAATACAGAAATGAAATACGGTAAAGGCTAATGTCAAAAGAAAATACAAACAGGGCATTAGCCTACCCATATGCTTCAGCATACATCACCTTAATACAAGCTTTAATCGCTCAAAGCATTTTATGGATTTTTAACCAGGCTTTAAGGACATGTACAACAGTTTAAACAATACAGTTCTCATTACATATATTTTCATGTATAACAAGTATTACACTTATTCACTAAACTGGAAAACACTCTGGGCTATAAATCATTAAAATGAGATATAATTAATACTACATTTACATACCCATTTCTCACATGTGAAGAAAACGTGGTCAGACTCCACACATGCAATCCATATGCATCCCTCATCCATAAATGATCCATAACAAACACTCAAATTTAACATACATTAAAATGTGTCCAGAAGAGTTGTAATTTATCAGCATTTTGTGTAAAATTGTATATTTATCCAAAGAATTCTCAACCGATGAACAAAACTGGGAGCTCTCCTGCGCAATACATATTCTCACGTTCTAACCAGCACACATGTGTGTAACACAAAACAGTGCCAGAAAGCGGGTGTCGCAAAACTCTTAAAGGGGCCACATCCAATTTATGACTACAGATAAATTACATTTCTCCACTTGGCTACATTAAACTTTGGCACTTCAATCGTCCAGCATCATCATTTGCTATGGACATGAATGATACTTCAAATTGTGCGGCTTGTTGAGGAGATCAAACATACAATTTTCGACTGGCAACTGAGAAAATTGAGGAAAATACTATAGCCTTACAAAACATTGAAGGAGTGACCATATCTAGGGACTAGAATCTCACAGAGACTTCTTCAGAAAATGTTTTTCAGAACATTTATATATATTTTTCCATAAAATGTAATTCTCCATTACAGACTGAAAGCATAGACAAAATAAACACATACTTTAATAACTGGCAGCCAGATATGTGTTAGGTGCCTGTAAATCTGTAACATTAGTTTTGTGTTCCTTGATTTAGTGTGTCTTTGTAATTCAGGGGTATTACTCTGTCTGAGTGTTAGTCTATTCTGAAGTAAACACAAACACAATTCACCATCAATAAATGAAGTGGTTGAATTTTTTAAATCCTGCACAGAGACAGCCAGAAAGTTATTCTTTTGTTCTTCTTCAAACATACACTACTCAGAAATGCAGGTGACAAGAGCAATAGATCTGGAAATGAATGATGAGTTCAAATGCAAATATTTGATTCAGAAGTTTGATTCATTCATTAAAGGTGACGTGTGTGATTCTTTGGATGTAAAAATACTTTCTCCTATCCCAGCTTAATATGTAGAGACAATTATAAGTTAGGGCTGCACGATATGGAGGAAAAATGAGATGCAATAAGTAGTTGATGACTATGATGACTTCAATCGGAGTGTGTTTAACATTGGAACCCCCTCCAACCAAATATACAGAAGTTTATTGGGAGAAAAAATAGGACTTATCAGGACTCATGGTTCATAATCATGGTTGTTTTTGTTCCAAATATACAATGCGTATAATACTGTTTTACCACTAGCTGCATATCCACAAATGTGCCGCACTCCCATCATTTGAGTCGGAAGTACTATTTAAGTCTCAGCTTTTATATTATGTCAGTTTTATCACAAAATTCAACAATAAATTATGTTTTGATTCTCTTTAATGCTATGGGTGACAGATCGCGGTAGCTACCCATTCAAAGGGAACAGGGCAAAACACTCTCTCTTTCCGACTTATAGTATGAAAAAAAAAATGTACATCAGAGGATATGTTGAAAGACACAATACAACTTACTAAAATGTGTCAACTCTCATGTAATCGCCTAATCAGTTAATGTTAAAATGACATGGAGAAAATGAATGGGGAATATCTCGTGCTTTGGATCTGCACCTATGCACTCTGCACACACACACACACACACACACACACACCAAATGACAATTGCTCGCCCAGTCTATTCTTAGTAATATGTGTCACCATAAACGTTACATTTAAAAGTATTATTGCAAGCCCTTGCAATATGCATATCAGGATATGTATATTTATGATATTTTCAATAAATGCGATATATTGTGCAGCCATAGTATAAGTACTACAGTAAGTAAGCCATCTATAAGCTGATTTCCCCAAAAAGTGTAAACACTATGACTTTGTGGCGCTTTAAAAACATTGGCATGATTTTGGGCAGGTTTGTCTGACCAATGCAAAATAAGAAGAGTATTCTGTAAACCTGTTTGAAACATTAATGTCATTATTTTGCATTTCTGCTTGGTGACAAAAGTGGTGTCAAACAAAATTATTTATTGTGTTTTATATACAGAAATGAGAGTAGTCAAAATTATGTTTGAAACATTTTTGGAATAAAATGTCAGACTCTTTTGTCTTGCTATGGTCATTTCATAGCTAGTATTTTATGTATCCTAAAACACAAAAATACATTTCTTAATTTTTATTTGTATAATTTGACCAAATTACAGTTTTATCGGAAATGGTGCACAATAGAAATATTATTAAGTCATATTTACCTTGATTTTTCTAGATTATCATCACACGTCACATGCCTGATATGCATTTCACTTATACTTTTGCCTCCTGAAAACCAAGTCCAATAACTTTATTACAGTCAGAATTGTTGGTTACGTGTAAATGTGCTGTAAACTGTATAAAGAAAGTATATATATTTCAAACAATAAATATTGGAATGGTTTCTGATTATTTCACTGTTTGTTTAGAATATCACACTTTTTAAAATGTAATAATATTTTTTATGATGCATTTTCATATTTTAAGATTAAAAGTCTGGGTTTGGGACAAGGGTAAAGCAATAAAACATATTCACAAAAGACATGTGAAAAATAGCAAAAATTAATTATTAATGCACATATAAAGTTTTCTACTATACACTACCGGTCACTGATGCAGTGGACAGAAAACTTGAGCTGACACCTGCTCGTCAAAAAACAGGAAGGAGAAAAAAGCCTGTTCTCTGTTGGTATATTTCTTCCCCCTCTAAGATAAAAAAACCCAAAAAACTCTGGAATTCTATTAACGGCAGTTTTACGCTCTCCTTCCTTTAACTTTGAAGTCGTGCTGACCTGCCGGATAAATTAAAGGTATTTAAAGATGTCTTATGTGCTTGTCTGGGTCCTTCTCCATCTGCGTTGAGAAAAAGGGGGCGCTCTTAAAAGCGTGACCGTCTGCTGCTCTTTTTAAATTGCATATTTCCACACACACGGTGGGCAGAATTAGAGGAATTAATTAATTGTGAGTGCTCAAGGTTAGTGTGGCTGAGTAACACCCCTATAGATCTCAATAATTAACCACAGAGAGACGGAGAGAGATTGACTTTCCTTCAGACTGAAATTTCAAGTGAGCGAAAGGCTGTGTCCCAGTTTGCATACTTATACTATGCACTAAAATTACGTACTTTACCAAGGAAGTCTTGCTGGTTAAGATAATTAAAAAGCCTGGAAGGGACACCACATTGGATGGCTAATAACTGTGGCCTATGAAAAACAATGGTGTCTTCCTCTAGGGCAGGTTTTCCCAACCTTTTTTCTGCCACGGCACACTTTTTACTACTAAAAAATTCTACGGCACACCACTATCCTACATAGGCTAACCATCGTCAATATTATTCCTTTTCAACAACTTGTCCATGTTTTCTGTCCGTCTTAGTAGCGTTTACTTGTAATGTTTGAAATTCGGCTATGCAAAAAAAAAACAAAAAAAAAAAAACAAGGCACATAGGTAGGCTATGCTGTGTGAGGTCACAGGTGGCAAGAGTGCTAAATGGGTAATGAAAAAACAACAAATTTGCTTCTTTTCTAATTTGTAGATTTGTTCTTGCACTGCCACAACAAATTACAGGGATGCAAACTCATGAGGGGCGAAAAAGGTAAGACAATCACTGGTCCATGAACATTTTTTCTGGGGATATATTTATTTTTAAAGAATAAGCTAAAAGCACCAACTCCAGCTATTTTAGTGATTCAAGTTTAATCAAGTTTACAATTGTGCAGAATTAGCTGCAAAATAAAGAATATTTTGGTGAGGCTTGCTTCTGTTTCACTAATTTGTTCAATTTTATTAACTGATTAGTTCAGTGACCCCTTCTGGAAATGTCACTAGGTGGAGACAAATGAGCGTCTTATGTGCTAAGAGTGAGTCAGTGAATCATTTTGAGTCATTCATGACCGAAATCTACCAAGAGACTTTATAGTGTTTAAGCATTAAAAGAACAAAGCAGATCTGAGCATTATTTTTCATCTAAAAAGACAACAATAATAGTCTAATAATAGTGAGTTTCAATAAGGTCCTTACCTTCTCCTTTATTAAAACTTGCATGGCTACAAATCTACTGACTTCACTAGAAGAATTATAAACACAAAGCAGATCTACGGTATCATTTTCCTACAGTAGCCTATTTAAACTGCCGAACATGGCTTTTATCAGAAAAGACCACAATAATAGACAAATAATAATCATTTTGAGTTCTCTGTTCAACGCCAGCGTCAAGCGCCACATTGCCCTCCACATGACATGAGTTGCAGAAAGCGTCACAGAGGGGTGATTTTATGAGTTTGCCACGTAAAAAAGCGGGAGGTGTGCACAATAAACATTGAAAACATGTATTTGGAAGAGAGAAAAAAAGCTTGCAGTTGCTTTGATAGCAGAAAGTAATAAAAGGTGAATTTAAATGAGTTCAGTAACTGGGGTCTCTGATATTAGTAAATGATAAGGTAATATTTAATTAAAAGAAATTATGAGACATTCAATGTCTCTTCACAAATTTGGACAGTTTCTAAATATTTCTTGTTGCTTAGTACTCTCAAAGACATTATTGGTGAAGCAAAAACGTGTGTGTGTAAAACACTTTGGCGTAAAGTGACGTCACTTCATAGACTTCAATGTATTCTGCAGCGCTGACGACCCTTAACGCCTATAAATATCAGTCACTTTTGCACATTAATCACGCTCTTCACTGTAACAAAAGTGACCGATTATGGTTTCAAAATGACAAATTTCTCTGAAAGGTGAGGAGTTTGGATCCCTGATTTTTTTTTCATGCATTTATTTATTTTGTGGAATTTGATAATTTTCCACGGCACACCTGACAATCTTTCATGGACACTAGTGTGCCGCAGCAATTCTAAAGATTGCTAGCTCAGATTCAAATGGACATCCATCCTATGATCTCTAGAAAATGATTAAATAAAATGCCCTATCCTGTAATCACAAACGATTGTAACGTGTCACGTGGCTAAGAGCTCTTTCATGGTCATTTCAGCAGTGGTCTGGATGACAACGGCTTGAATATAGCTTATATTTACTAATATAATAAAATGATATTAGTTTAGGATAATGTAATAGGCTAATGCTATATGATGTTGCAGGAAAGTAAATTGACACATCAGTTTCGTACTTACTGCCATACTACAGCACTTTATTTCTATGGTACATCAGCACACTAGCACCTTCTTCAAAACACAACGTACAGTATGTTGTTTTTGCAGCAGAGCAGACATATGTTATTGGCCATTGCGTCACGCCTCACTTTTTATGACCAGTTAAAAACTATTCAGCTTTTAAAAATAGTTTTCTCAATTTCTCAAAACACGTCTAGAAACCCCTGTGTCCTGTTTTATCCTGCTGCGCTCCATCTAGCCGTTTTTGAATGCAAAAGTGTGCCATGTGCACGGCCCTCTAGAGAGTGTGAAATATTGTGTAGTGAAGTGTGGAACATTTGTAGACATAGCAGAGACCAAGTTAAAATAGTGTGCACCGGATGCTGAAATGATGAGGTAGTGAAAAACACTAGGAAACGAGTAGTAGGCATTCTGTAAAGCGACCTTTGACTAGCCCTCCCTCTGGTCACCTGCTACAGAAATTGAGGTGAAGGTTCTACGTGAAAAAGGAGAGTGAAAAGAGGTTGTGTCCTGCATTCTGACCATTTCCCTCCAGCTAAAACCTCTCTCTTCTCTTGCCATATGTAACCATAGAAACACAAATTCACAGATTTCACATCCACACCTGTTCAGTTCCTCCAGGGGCCAATAGGGACAGCAATGTTATGTGAAAAGGAATGGGGAATAAACAGGTGACAGATCTCTCCACCAGACTCTGAATGATTAAATTCATTTTAAATTCATTTTCTTCCATACAGGTCCCCTGCCCTGAAAGTTGTTTTTCAGCCAGTGCACCAGTCGTATCTGTAATGCTGTGTTGCACGCAGAGACTAAGAGACTGCCATACTGATTTATGAAAACCATGTGCTTTTAGCCTGGAGCAAACAGTTAGTGTTGCATTTTTTTATTACACTTTGTGAACTACAGTAATTCAATTTTCTGCTAAGTGCATACAGAGATAGGCAGGGTCATAAACACACACACGCGCACAAAATTTTACTTTAATATATTTTCAGTCACCTTGCACAGTCAAGGACCTGAAAACCAGAGGAAGTGAAATTCTCTGATCATCAGAAGTTAAAAAGTTCTTTCAAACATTTTAATGCCAGTGACCCCCAAATATGATGACCCACTTGCAAGGGACACCCTTCCTAAAATGAAAAGGCAGCTTTAGATTTTCATGTCAAAATACCTATTTCCTGTATAATTTGGGAGGAAAATAAGCATGATATTCATGGATTTAACCAAATGTTCAATATTTTGGGAAACCAAATATAAAATAATAAAAATGTAAACATTGAAAATGTATTTGTCATTGCACTAAAGCCAAAATAAACTATTAGAGGAAAATATTGGGAAATATTTACTTTGTATAAACTTGAAAGCATACCCCTCGCAAGAGACACGTTAGATGCACAAAATCTGAAATACAAATTTAACAGAAAACTTTGCCAATAGCAACAATGGCAAAAACAGAAAAAATTGAAATCAAAATAAAATGTGTATGAGTAGGGTTCTGCAATTTGTATGGATGACCCCTGTGTTAACAGCATTAAACATATTTAATTAATCTATTAAAGTTACGTGTTGCAGTCAGCGGACCCCAGTTTGAAAAACCTTGTGATAAACCTTGTTGTTTCCAGCAAAACATCTTTTAGTCCATTCCTTTCACATTCTTGTGCTGCTACATATTCTGTCTCCAGAGGTCCAGTTATTGTAATAAAGACATTTCATTTCAAGCACCTACTTGCCGTTTTATCAGTGCAATTTAGTAATCAGCATGAATTATCTATAATATTGTAAGTGATATTCAGATAAATTACACTGAATGACAAACACACAGTTAAACTGATCTTTTACCAAATCATGCTGATTGCTGCTGGAATAGCTCTTCTTATCTGAATACTTCTGATTATACAGATGCTTTCCAACTTGTCCATTCCAACAAAAATGCCCCATAACATGAATGTTTGATCTCAATTTGTAGTTGAAAGCCATCTATAAAAACCATGGATGCACATCTTTGAATATCAGACTGCCTGATCTCATCAAGGTTAAGTAATACCCTCAACCCAAAATGCACATTTGATGGAACATTAACAGAACTAATTAAGTTCTATTAATCCAGCCAGGGGCGCCCGTTTGCCTTTCTGTGACACCAATCAGAATCTATTTGTGTCTTATCATCAAGACTTCTGTCCTTTACATATCTATGGCCATCCTTGGGGAAAAATAATTCATTGCAGGATATGAATTATATTAAAGCACCACTGTAACCAGTCCTGCTCAACCCGCTCCGAGCGGGATTCAAACCAGCATCTATGGCATGGGAGGTGGGCACGCTAATGAGGAGGCTAAAAGCTACAGCCTCTAACGGCAGTCGCTAGTGCTCCTCTTAAGGCCAGGGGAGTGAGGTTTACACACACTGCACAGCACATACCAGCTGGCTACCGTAACACCAGCACAAACTTATCTTAAACACCTTCATGCTTCCATTGGTCAACATAATCAATGGTTGTTATGTTTATGTCTGCAGCCTGTAAGCTACAGTATTAACACTTCTGCTGAATCTGACACTCTTTTATACACCCATCTTTGCAGCAGCCTAGTGTCTTTCTTAGAAGAAATTTACATAAATGGATATTTACATGATCTCACATGGATTCTTGTCACAAACTTTATCATAAAATACAATTCAGTCAGGACCACTTCCGTCAAATGAATACTTGACTTGAAAGCTTGAATGAACACTTTATTACTTATAGTCAATTAAAGCAATCTGTTGGTGTTGGTGGTATGGTTTTTTCTGGGCAAACTCTCCGCCCATCCATGTGCAACATGGTAAAAATTCATTGCTTAATAGTTTAAATGGACACTTAAAGACTTCAAAATACTGTATATCAAGTTGATATATCAAGAACAAGGCATGGAAGAAAGGAATTCAAAACTAGCAAACGATTGTAGTCTTAGAGCACAGAACACGAGACAGATCGAGAGATGGAGCTGGGGAATGAGGAGGGTGTTAAGTGCAGCTTGCATCCATGCAATAGAAAGGCAGCTAAGGCAATAACTATATGGAGGACTTAAATAGCACTGCTCTGATAAGCATCTGAATTGTATTGGTAGACGTCATGATCAGCTGAGCGTCAGCTGATTGTGAGCTTAACTCACATGACCTGCCTGAACTGATGCTATGCTTGATCTGAGTAAAGAGCAAAGAAAAACTTCACTGTGAGTTTATCGGAGCCTTCAGGTGTCTCCTTCGATCATAATTCCAAATAAAGTGACAAATGACATTTTCTTTAAAGGTGTAGGGCACTGGTTTAGTAATTATGAGCACAATTTGCACAGCACAATTTAAATCTTGGCCAGTTCTAATCGCTATATAGTGGAGGATGCAGCAGACCACCAGATCTGTCACTCTGCCTAGACTGTACAGCATTATTTCACTACTCTTATCCAGACACCTCATCATCACTTTAACTTTTGCTGAAAGTGCACATGACTACACTACCGTTCAAAAGTTTGGGGTCACTTGACTGAAATGTTTCTCATGATCTTAAAAACCTTTTTATCTGAAGGCGTATGCTCAAATGTTTGAAAATAGTTTTTTAGACAAAAATATAATTGTGCCAACATAATAATTTATTTAATTACAAAACGAAAAGTTTATAAAAATAAATAAATAAATAAATAGAGTTTTTGAAATTGATGACTTGGAATGAATAATTAAGAAAAGCAGCCACTAAGTGCCCAGCATATAGATGGGAACTCCTTCAATACTGTTTAAAAAGCATCCCAGGGTGATACCTCAAGAAGTTTGTTGAGAAAATGTCAAGAGTACATGTCTGCAAATTCTAGGCAAAGGGTGACTACTTTGAAGATGCTAAAATATAACACAGTTTTGATTTATTTTGGATTTTTTTAGTCACAACATAATTCCCATAGTTCCATTTATGTTATTCCATAGTTGTGATGACTTTACTATTATTCTAAAAGGTGAAAAAAATAAAAAATAAAGAATGAGTAAGTGACCCCAAACTTTTGAACGGTAGTGTACATAGCACATCTGGATATTTCCCAGGTTATAACGCTATTCTCCATTACTTGATCATTTTTGATTATTTAGCCTACTGCTGCCAAGATCAATAGAAAATTTACACCAACATCTCTTTTAAATAAAAATTCAGTTTACCATCCACTTTCTTCAGTTTCTGTGCTGAAATACCCAACACAAAAGTGGCTTAACTGTTTAGTGAATTCAAAGGGGGAATTCACTAAGAATTAATTGCGCCTTGTAAAAGTACTGTTAAAAGTGCACGTGCTGTCTGCGCTGATTTAGCGCACGGATCACTTAAGGAATTATGCAGATCAGGCAACAGCGCAAATGCACCCACAAAGTTGCTGCTAAACGCAATTTGCATGCACAATTCTGATCTTGTGGGCTGATTCTGAGCACTTTATAGCAAAGGATGCAGCAGTCCAACGTGATCTGAAACACTCTGGTGGGACTGTACAGCATCACTGTGATCCAGACACCTGAATCATCTCTTAAACATGTCAAAAGTGCGCTTGACTATATCGTACATCTGGATATATGCCAGGTTACAATGCTTCATACACACTTCAACTTTACAATTCTGCCTCAGTAAATAATTGAAACAAATTGTCAGACATTAAAACATGGGAGTGCTCGTACAAATGGTGAAAACACAGCACAGGACATGTCCTCCATGCATAATGGCCATGTAGCTCTCTGCTAAACTAACTATTGTTGTACATATTCTTTTGCTGATCCCCCTTTTGTGCATGCGTGGTGCCACATTGATTACCAGGTTTCAGTGCCACCGTTCAGCACAGAGAGCCTATTATGCTGCCCATTTTATAGACAACTGAAACCTGCTTGCAGAGTGGCTGCTGAGAGCCCTTAACATAGGACCTGAGAATTGGTTCATTGACAAAGCTGAGCATTCGCCATTGCTTATGCTTGGCCATGTTTTCATTTATTCCTCTTTTGGCAATGACGGTCTAAAACACTCCTTCTCTCACTGGCCTTTCAAAACACAAACACACTTTCACAAACAACAACACCAAAAATCACACCCTTGAAAAATGAAAGCTTAGGAGCTTGGTAAAATCCCAAAGACAAGTTTTGTTGGATAATCCACTTCCCACACAACCGCATACAGTGTGATGGTGAGCTTTCACTTGCAAGCTTGGTTAGATCAAGCCTGTTGTAGTTGCATATGTGCACGTCTTCTTGCAAAGAGCATGGTGTTGCTGTATTCCACACCAGAAACCCACTGTAGTCTAATTTCTTGGGGTCCCACAGGAACCACTGACACTCAATCACCCCTGGCACTCTGAGAAGAGATGAGCTGCTCACTGGGGGACCAGTTTGTATTGTGTGTTTGCTTCATGCTCGCTTTGATTTGAGATGCATGTACTGCATTCCACTTCGACTACGTGTCTAACCACAGGGGTCAATATGACTTTTCATCGCCTGCTTATAAGATTCAATTATTGCCCATTTGGGAAAAAAGTTCTTAAAGTAAACATAAAAATGAATGTTGTGATGCTTACTGATTTTGAAATGAGAACATGTTTATCTCTAAACCTAAACGCACATGCAGAACTGCACAGTAAAACATTTATAAAGATGTTCCCTAACATGTTTATTGAGTAATGTGTTCTGTGATAAAAAGTATTTGAGGATTTGGTCTTTGATTGTATCTTACATGGGAAATACACTTAGATTAATTCTTCTGTTACAATGCATGTACATTTTGAGCTTTAATGTTGTTTAAATTGTTTTTGCAGTCATTTTTAAGGTTTACAGTGTTAAGTTGTCATGGCAACAAATTTATAAAATTCGATAACTTTAAGTATTAAAGTACTTGTATTTGTGGTAATTGTATTAAAGTACTTTCATTAAACCTGAATGTTACTCTAAAACACAGTGCACTCACCATACCTATTTATGAAATGTGCACTCACAATTCATTCTTCTATCTCCTTCCAAAGAATGTAATATTGGCCTTCCTGTATTTCTAGTTCAGTTGTTTCTGACATAATTAAAAATGATATACTGTATCTACTTGGTATGGGTAATGACTGCTGCTGACATGTCAAAAATGTTTGAGGCAAAGTTTAGTTTTAGGCTTAACATTTTCTGAATAAATGGACAAAATTATAAAAGGGATTACAATTATCCTTGTGCTCCCCTACTTGTTTTACATTCCTTTCAAAATCCTAGAGCAGGCCATTATCTTTGTTATTGTACAGATAAATTACTGTTTATTTGAGATAGAAATCTGTCAAGATAGGCTAACTAAGCAATCTCCTGATGAACAGTGTATCAGTCACTCGTGTCCCGGAATGACTCTCTACCTCCATCTTGCTTAAAAAATAAGGGCAATTTATACCAGTGTCAAGCACATATGCAGGCAGTGGGAAGCATAATTTATCATAGAATTAGAGCCATTTACTTACGATTTAGTGTAATTTCCTATAGGAATAAGATCAATTTGCCATAGGATTAAACAAATCCGCTTTGAAATAAGGCCAATCTGGTTCAGGAAAAAGAAGGGGCATTTTCAATAATATTTACTCACTTTACATACCATTAAATAAATCACAGATGGGATTCATTTGTGAGTGGTGACATTAGAATATTGCAATTTTCAGCCAAGTATCTACAGATTGGTGTTGTAACCCCAGCATTAAACCCAGCACTCAGCCTCTGAGAGTGGCCTATTTTTCACTTGAGTCCATTATACCAGGTATAATTTACTCAACATGCACTCGGACTGAAGGACAGATGGTGAAGGGAGGTTGGTGTGTTCTCTTGGAGAGGAAGTGATCTTTAGAGTCCTATTATGTCCAGGAGCTCTGCTCACTGTCTCACAGCCTACAGAACGTCTACCTTATTAACCACAGGAGCTAATTCAATTAAAACAGTGAAGTCAGCCCCTCTCTTTTCTATCAGTTATGAACTCTCTGGTTCCATTTATCTCACCGACAGAGTGTCTTTCTCTCTCATTTCTGTCTCAGATGAAAATTGAGTTAGTAAAGTTGGGTTCTTCTGAGAACCAAGCTGTTATAAGTGCCAGGGTTGTACAACATTTAGAACTAAATTGAGAAAATCTTTTAAATTCCTGAATTCAAAATGAATATTAATTAAGGAAGCAAACAGATTCAGTTAATATAACATACACATATCAGTGGACTTTTTTATGTAGCCAGTGGGTTGTAAAGAAACAACACAGATCCTTTTGAAAAATATCTTTTGGAGTTTTATTCTGATGAGTGTTAAAAGAAATAAAAAGAAAGAAAAAGAACAGCAGTCGATGGGGCCATATATATGTGTGTGTGTGTGTGTGTGTGTGTGTGTGTGTGTATATATATATATATACACACACACGCACGCACACACGCACGCACGCACGCACGCACGCACACTCATATATAAAGTTGTGCTCAAAAGTTTGCATACCCTGGCAGAAATTGTGAAATTTTGGCATTGATTTTGAAAATATGACTGATCATGCAAAAAACAAAACCGTCTTTTATTTAAGGATAGTGATCATATGAAGCCATTTATTATCACATAGTTGCTTGGCTCCTTTTTGAATCATAATGGTATGACACAAACGAACGATTTACTATTTTCAAAAACAAAGTTTTTCAATAAAATAAAATGTTTATATTGCCCATAGACTACTCAAAAACAAACAAATATGCAAAAATTAATAGGTAACATGTTGCAATATGGAACTGAGTACACATGTTTGTGCGGGTCTCCATAAGATTACTTAATTTTACAATTGTTCATAAAAAATTTAACTTCCCTTTTGGGCTGGGCAATATGTAAAAAATATGTTAATGATAATCTATTTAAAATATCGCAATATCCGGTTATATGGTCAACCCCCGAGGTCGGTGAATATTTTTGCTTTGTTGATTTTGCTTTGAAAATTAATTTATTGAAACATAAAAAAATTAAAAGACATTTCTAAACTCAAATTGCACTTTAAATGAAATGAAAAAAGCAATTAAAATATGAAGTGATTAAAAAATCTTATATATAACCACCTCCCCAAATCCAAACATTTATAGTCTCCAATGGCCCCATTTGCCATCACGCAAGTATCAGTATGCAGCAACAGGTGAAAAGTTACTAACAGCATATAAATTAAGAACTAAAGACAATTATAAATATAAAGATTATTATAATAATCATCATAATAAATAAGCCTAAAAAAATTCCCTTTTGTTCCCAAAAAATGCTGCCAAATGTGTGTTCTTATCAAATGTTTTTGTATTGTGTTTTGGTAATACAGTTAATGCTGCCTAAAGAAAATAAAATAAAACTCAATTTTAGGTTCAAGGTGAACGTGTCTTGTATTACTTTATGATTTAATCAATTCATCTTTGTTTCTTTAATACAAAGATATATATTACTGAACCTGCAGAGTTGCATTCACAATGTGTAAGAGCGAACTGCTCCGTGGAAATAAAGCGAAACAGTACCTCACGAGATGATCGGAGATCATTTGCAGCATTCTCATAGATTACATTATTCTTCCATACAGTTTTCAGTTGAATAAAACAGAGAAAAAGGAGTGATAATTCTTTACATGCGCTTGCTCCATGCCTCTGAACAAACAGCGAATCAGACACAAGCACTGACGGCTTTTCATTTGTCTGTTAAAATATAATAAAGTGTTTCTTCAAGCGCGTTTTTCTGACTAACAACCTTTCTTGTCATGTGTCACTCAGATGTCTTACATGTCACCCACCTGTTGTGGGTAGATGAGCAAAATTACTCGCGCATGAAATACATTTGGACCAGGAGCTCGCGAACTGGATTGAGCCTCGTCGCATTTTGCAGGTGGCAGGTGCTAGTTTCACACTCTGGGTCAAGGTCAAGGTCAAGGTCAATTTATTTATATAGCACATTTAAGAACAACTAGTGTATACCTAAGAGCTGTACATATGCAAATAAAACAATAACAGGATACAGAAGAATAAAAGACTAATAAGAAAAATAACACAAAAACAAGAAATTACCCATAAAATCTACAATAAACATTCATGTAAAAGCCAAGGAATACAGATACATCTTCAGGTGTGATTTAAAAACAGGAAGGGAAGGGGCAGACCTAACATCCAGAGGTATACTGTTCCATAGTCTAGGGCCAGCAACAGAAAAAGCATGATCCTCTTTAAACTTTAGGCGAAGGTGAGGTATTTGCAGGAGAAATTTGTCTGAGGATCTGAGGGTTCTAGGGGATTGTTGATAGCTCAGAAGTTCTGACAGCATTTAAAGCTTTAAAAACAAATAACAAGATCTTAAAATGGATCCTATATTACAACGGTAACCAGTGGAGAGATGCTAAAACCAGTGAAATGTTTTTCCTCTTCCTAGCACCGGTAAGCAACCTAGCAGCTGCGTTTTGAACCAACTGCAGGCGATACAGAGATGAGTGATTTAGACCCATATACAGTGCATTGGAATAGTCAAGTCTAGATGAGATGAAGGCATGGATAATTATCTCCAGATCCTTAAATGAGAGCAGAGGTTTTAATTTGGCTATTTGCCTTAGTTGAAAAAAGCTACTCCTCACCACATCATTTATCTGTTTTCCAAAATTTAGCTCGGAGTCAAAAATCACACCTAGGTTTTTTGCAAAAGGATGAACATTTGAAGAAAGAGTATCTAGGTTCCTAGTGATATCAGAGACAGCACCAGGGAGACCAAACGCAACAAACTCAGTTTTGCTCTCATTTAATTGGAGAAAGTTTTTTGCAATCCAGCATTTAATGTCCTCAAAGCATTTTAGAAGCACAGCGCATGAGTAATCAGAACTAAGATGAATATATAGCTGAGTATCGTCAGCATAGCAATGATATGAAATATTATATTTCCTCATGATAGAACCCAAAGGGAGCATATAGAGAGAAAATAGAATGGGTCCCAATAGGGACCCTTGGGGTACCCCACAAGTGAGCAATGCATTTAAGCGTTTAAGAAGGATAGCGTGGTCAACTGAATCGAATGCAGCACTGAGATTGAATAACATTAGAACTGCAGATCTACCGGAATCCAGAGTGAGCAATAAATCATTCGACACCTTGAGAAGTGCAGACTCAGTGCTATGTTGTGACCTAAAACCTGATTGAAATTTATCTAGAATATTGTTACCTGAGACAAATAGGGAAAGCTGATTAAAGACAATTTTCTCCAAGATTTTTGATAAAAAGGGCAGTTTAGATATGGGTCTGAAATTTTTAAGATCGGTCATATTTAAATTAGGCTTCTTGAGAAGTGGCCTGATCACTGCCTGCTTAAGGCATGACGGAACACAGCCACTGGTCAAAGAGCTATTTAAAATGGCCAATACACTAGAGCCAATAGTATCAAGCACCTCTCTAAAGAGCCGGGTGGGAATAACATCAACAGAAGAGGTGGTAGGCTTAATCTGTTGGACTATATCCATAAGCTCTGTGAGGGATATTGGTTCAAACTGATCAAACATTGCTTTTTCCCACTTGGAAAAAAGGAACACATATGTGAGAATGCTGTTTGTAGACTACGGCTCAGCATTCAACACCATAGTGCCCTCCAAGCTTGACGTGAAACTCCAGGCTCTGGGCTTAAACAGCTCGCTGTGCAGCTGGATCCTGGACTTCCTGTCAGGCAGACGCCAGGTGGTCAGAATGGGCAGTAACATCTCCTCACCACTGATCCTCAACACTGGAGCCCCGCAGGGTTGTGTTCTCAGCCCACTCCTGTATTCCCTGTACACACATGACTGTGTGGCAACACATAGCTCCAATGCCATCATCAAGTTCGTTAATGATACGACATGGTAGGTCTGATCACTGACAATGATGAAACAGCCTACAGAGAGGAGGTGCACACTCTGACACACTGGTGTCAGGAGCACAACCTCTCTCTTAATGTCAGTAAGACCAAGGAGCTTGTGGTGGACATCAGGAGAAAAGACAGAGAACACAGCCCCATCAGAATCAATGGAGCACCGGTGGAGAGAGTCAGCAGCTTCAAGTTCCTCGGTGTCCACATCACTGAGGAACTCACATGGTCCGTCCACACTGAGGCCATTGTGAAGAAGGCTCATCAGCGCCTGTTCTCCCTGAGATGGCTGAGGAAGTTTGGAATTAACCACTGCATCCTCACACGGTTCTACACCAGCACTGTAGAGAGCATCCTGACTGGCTGCATCACTGCCTGGTACGGCAACAGCACCGCCCTCAAACGTAAAGCCCTGCAAAGGGTGATGCGAACTGCCAGAGACATCATCGGAGGTGAGCTTCCCTCCCTCCAGGATATATATACCAGGTGGTGTGTGGAAAAAAGCTCGGATAATCATCAGAGTCTCCAGCCACCCTAGCCATGGGCTGTTCTCACTGCTACCATCAGGCAGGCGGTATCGCAACATCAGGACCCACACCAGCTGACAGCTTCTTCCCCCAAGTAATCAGACTCTTGAACTCTTGATCGCTCACAATCAACATATATCAGCACCGCACTTTATTAATCTCACACTGGACTGTCATAATTATATTTCTCTTAACAACACATTTGCAACTGACTATAAACTGTCAGCCTGAATGTCAATACAACACTAAACAACCTTACTGCACATTTATATATATTATTTTATTGTATACTATGTATTCTATATTGTGTGTATTGTATACTGTGCATTGTATATTATTATTTGTATATTGTGTTGTGAGTAATTATGTGTATATTAGTTTCGTAAATTGTGTTGTGTAAATTTGATGTTTATTGTAAACTGGTACATGCTATGTTGCTTGGAACTGCACCCAAGACTTTCACCCACTGTTGCACTTGTGTATATGGTTGAGTGACAATAAAATGATTTGATTTGTCTTTGAGTTGCCACAGTATGCAATAGACTGGCATGTCTTAAGGTCAATATTAGGTCAAAAATGGCAAAGAAGAAACAGCTTTCTCTAGAAACTCATCAGTCAATCATTGTTTTGAGGAATGAAGGCTATACAATGCTTGAAATTGCAAAAAAACTGAAGATTTCATATAAAGGTGTACACTACAGTCTTCAAAGATCAAGGACAACTGGCTCTAACAAAGACAGAAAGAGATGTGGAAGGCAACTTGTACAACTAAACAAGAGGATAAGTACTGTACATCAGAGTCTCTAGCTTCAACATAAATCACCTTATACATGCTTAAACTCTCACAGCATTTTTTGCATTTAACACATGCTTAATTCACTCAAAGCATGTTATGCATTTTTAACTAGGCTTTAAGGACATGTATAACAGTATAAAACTCTGGTTATTAAAGGGGCCACATCCAATTTATATCTAGGGTTACATTTAATAAAATTTCTCCACTTGACTACATTCTCCCCTGCTAAAAGTCATTGTCCCGATGACTTAATACATATTTTCCACTTCTTTAACAGATTCTCTAAAGAACACACAGCCCAGGTTTGTTAATACCTGAGAGAAGATTTCAGGACTTAGTGAAACAGCATTGAATGCTGATTTTGGCTCATTAGATGGGTTTGAGTGTATGCCAGCATTGGCTGTTTTAATTCTTCTTGGTGCTGGTACAGACTTTTTCATCTCTGGTTCAAACCCTCTAGGAGCTGTGCCAGTGTCAGGTTCAACCCTCTCTGGACCAGACACTCTAGGAACTGTGCCATTGCTAGACTCAACTCTCTCTGGTACCGAACCTTTTTGTTCAATGTTCCCTGAAATCAGTACAGGTTCACCTATAAGGGCTTCAGCGGCTGACACAGGGTTTTCAGGGGTCACATTCTCTGTCTCTTGCAGACTAGGGTATTTACCTATTCTAACACAACAAAATCAGGATCAGAATGCACAACCTCAACCTGCTCATAAACAGATTCTTCCCTCGATTGTGGTGTTGTGGGAGAACGGGTTTCAGTCACCTCTGGCTCAGGAACAGAGTTAACACAAGGGCGCAAGTCAACTCTATGGACTCTCTTTATAGGACCACCCTCAAGGGTCTCAATAGTATGTGTGGTACCCTGCACATCTATGACCCTGTATACAGTAGGACCCCATGAATCCTTTATTTTGTTCCTACCCAAAGGTCTGTAACACAAGTACTGTATACCTGCTGACCCACATCAATCACAGGGCAATAGACATTGTCATTCAAAGGGGCAAGTCTCTCAGCAGCTTTGTGTTTGGCATATTTCCTGGCTTTTTCATGAGCTTCTTTCAATCTGTCTTGGTGAATCACTTACCAATCGTGTTTTCTGTCCACAGTTTGCTCTTGACCTAGCGCATCTACTGGAAGATGCGGGTCGACTCCAAACAGCAAGTAATGTGATGAGTATCCAGTGGTTGCATGTGGTGTTACATTATAAGCACAAACCAACTCAGGAAGGCAGGGCTGCCACCACGCATTGTGCGTGAGACTCAAGCAATTGACACTGTTCTCACGCTCTCACGCCACACAACCCTTTTCTCACGCAGTGATAACGTTGCGGAGCAAAGAGGACACTGACAGCGCACGGACAGACAAGACAGAGCAGGCAGCACTGTGCAGCAGTGAGTTATTCAGGCCAATCAGGGGGACAGCAGCAGTACAGTGTCTCTCCCTCTCCTCTCGATCATGGAGTGTTCTGTTAAAGCGCTCGCACTGAGCTTTACCCTGAGGCTGATAGGGTGTGGTGCGGGTTTTCTTTACACCATACATTTTACACACCTTAGCAATGACGTCGCTTTCAAAATTTCTGCCCTGATCAATGCAATCGTTCAGGAACACCATATTTCATGAACCATTCTTTCAGAAGGATCTTGGCGGTGGTATCAGCCCTCTGATCCTTGTTTGGAAATGCCTGTGTGAACTTTGAAAACATCAGTCACAATTAACACATTCTCACAGCCATCAGAGGCAGGTACAAGCAAAATAAAATCTACTGACACTATGTCAAGGGGCCTTGAAGCCATAAATGTCTTCATTGGAGGATATATCCTTGGCTGTGGCATCTTGGTTAAGATGCATCTTTGACACTTTTTTATTCCACTGTTCCACATCATTATACATGCCAACCCAGCAGCATTGTTGCCTCAACAGATACAGGAAGCCAGGTCAGTTCTATTTCTGAGAGTTTCTTCAGAGAACACCTGTCTGGGGAGGATGAAGATATGCTGTCCACAGCAGGTTGGCTGAAGATTACAGTTGCCAAAGGTTTAGACATACCTTGCCTAGGTTATCTTGAGTTGGAGGTTGAAGCCATGTGTACTACTCTACCAGATTGTGGTTTTCTAGTAATCAGAGACTCACAAAACTCTTCTGCAGTACCTGCCCTCACTGGCATGAACATCATTAGCAGATGTAGATACCTGGTTCGTGCAGAGAGTGATACTACCCAAGGTGGAGAGTTGCAGTCGACTGGAGGGAGGCATTTCAGCAGATGCAGAGTGCCAGCAGTCTAGAGAAGCAAAGTATAGTCCGAGTAGCTGGAAAGACATGGAACACATACCTGCTTCATCAGTTACAATGGTAATGGTCAAGGGAGCAAACAGTATGTTAAATGATGGTTCATGGAACATCCTGTTAGAACCAGTGACTACACCCTTACCTGTTGGCATGATTGTTGTTCCCTCTCTTGTGTCTTCAGAGAAACTGTTGTTTCCTGTACAAGTTGTGAACCTCTGCCCAGAAGACATCTTGTTACAGGCCAATACCAGATTTGCTACTCTGTCTCATGTCAAGAGTGTGAAGTCCAATGAGACGTGTGAGGTGAGATTTCAGAGAATTTCTGCTAATATTGAAGAGATCAGTGTAAATACAAAAGACAGTCATTTATTGGAGGACCTCGGTTTTACCGACAAATTGCAACATGAGATCCACATGTGGATGATATACCGGTGGCCCAGCCTTATAGGCGTATCCCACTCACTCAGTTTAGGGAAGTCAGAGAACATATCACCAAGCTCATTAATAAAGGAGTGATCCAAGAAAGCACTAGTGCCTATGCTTCATCTATTGAGCTAGTTAGCAAAACTGATGGCAGTCTCAGGCTTTGTGTCAACTACAGGCAGATGAACTCAAAGACCAAGCAAGACGTTTTTTCTCTGCCTAGGATAGATGAAAACTTCTCAGTACAAGGAGCTGTACAAAGTTCTTTTCTTCCATTTATTTAGCTAGTGGATCTCATCAGGTTACAGTCCATGAGCGAGACAGGCATAAGACTGCATTTATGACTCCATTTGGGATCTTTGAGTATTCTCGGACGCTCTTTGGGGTTTGCAATGGACCTTCGACATTTCAACATATTATGCAGGGTTCCATGGGTGATCTAATTTTTCAGATCATACTAGTGTACCTTGATGACATACTAGTGTACTCACCCACTTTCCCTGAGCACTTGCAGAGACTGGAAGTAGTCTTTAACAGACTAAAAGAAATAGATCTCAAAGTTAAGCCTGAAAAGTGTCATTTCATGCAGCAAGAAGTAATTTTCTTAGGTCATTAGATCTCAGCTTGAGGTATTGGTACTGATCCAGGTAAAATTGAAGTGGTCAAGCAATAGAAAATTCCCAGTACAGTTAAAAAATGATGCTCGTTCTTGGGGTTCTGTAGTTACTACAGAAAGTTAATTGAGGGTTTTCTAGAATTGCCGGCCCCCTTCATGATTTAGTGAACCTGTGTATCAAGCAGTTTGGCGCCACAAAGACAGAGTTTAGTGCTTGGTGGTCATCGGAGTGCCAATCAGCATTTGAGCTGCTAAAGGAGAAGCTTACTTCTGCTCCTGTGTTAGGGTATGCAGATTTTAAACTTCCTTTCACATTGGAGACTTATGCAAGCATTGAAGACCTGGGTGCTGTCTTATACCAGCAGCAGGGTGAGTGTAGGAGAGTCATAGCTTATGCCAGTAGGAGACTTCTTACAGAAGAAAGGATTGACAGAAATTACAGTAGCATGAAGCTTGAGCTACTGGCCCTCAAGTGGCCTATCTCTGAAAAATTCAGTTGTTATCTGCTGGGTTCCAAGTTTGTGGTTATAACAGATAACAATCCTCTGTGCCATCTAAAAATGGCCAAGATCGGTGCAGTTGAGCATAGATGGATTGCTCAATTAGCCGTCTTTGATTTTGAGGTGAAATACCACCCAGGATGGCATAATGCAGCTGTTGATGCCCTCTCTAGTCAGCCATCAGCAGGGGAACCTGCCTCTTCTGAGGATGCAGAATATGATGACTGTATTGCCATCTGCAATATCATAAACGAAGGAACAACCTTAGAACCCAACTTAGTGATGGCTGGTGAAAAGTGCTGTGGGGTTCGACAGATTCATGCTTTAGAGTGTGGAGTAGAGGAAGGCAGTGCCAGTAACCTTCATGGAAGTACACCTACTCTGCCAGGTTATACGACAGCTGAACTAAAGGATTTTCAATTCAAAGATCCCACTCTCAGTTCTTTCAGAACCTTTTGGGAATGAAAACAAAAGCCCACCACTCAGGAGAGATCTGGTCAACCAAAGTCTGTACTGTCACTGATAAAGCAGTGGAAGTGTGTTAGAGAGCTGATTGGCTTGCTTTATCGCATTTTGAATGACCAACATCGTGGTGAATGTCAACAGCTGCTCATACCCTCATGTCTGAAAGAACAGGTCCTTGAAAGTATTCATAACAGTATGGGACATCACGGCATTGAGCACACACTAAATCAAGTAAACAAGAGGCCATTCCTCCGCTAATCTTTATATTAGTGACAGGACATTTTCCCACAGCATGCTTGAGTAGTCGGTCACGACAAGTATCGATATTGGCTGAGCCTATGGACTACACTTGCACTGCCTGGCTCACAGCAAGTGACAAACAGACTTTCTGCAGTTTCCCTTTTACACTGACGATTTAGCATTCTTTGTGAAAGTCTGTTTGTTTCTCTTCACATACCTCTTAGCTATGTGTCCTACACCATCTAGGGTTTACTGTGAGCCATAGGTTCCGACTTAATGCACTGCAAAGTGAGTTTCTGCTACAATTTTTAAAACTTCAAGAGTAGCAGGGTTTTTCTCAGGAATACCAACAGCAGCGCCATGAGCTTCTGTTATCTCAGACACAACACTTCTGTTGTTGATTAATTTTGTGACATGAGATTTAGGATATTCTAGAGACCACATAAGGGCTTCATCTCGCACTTTAATATGTGTTGACTGTGGCCCTAATCCCCTAAAGGAATTGATCTCGGATTGCCAAATGTACTTATTATTTGATATTGACTGCTTCAGGATAGAATTCAGAATTTGGGACAAAGCATGAGAGTAGGCATGAATATTCTTGCCTTCAGTTTGTTTTCGGCTATAGAATGTTTGTAATAACTGAGACATACAGCACTTTTCTCGAAAAGCTTCTCTCAGGTATACAAAGAGGTCACATGGTCGATTTGGTTCACTCCCCATCCGTAATCTGACCTCCTCCAAGGCTGCACCCTTTAGGAGGGACAGTACGAGGTATAACTGGTTCTTGGTAGTCTGATTTCAAAGCATGTAGTACCCAGTCTGAAGTCATCAACATGTCTCCCATCTTTGCTGAAATCACTACTAAATGGATGGATGTGACGCTCTCTTGGAACATATATTTAAGACCTGGTTGGTTCTCTACTCAAATTGGCAATAGCTGCCATGGTCTTGTCATGCTTACTGTTGAGTTCTTGAATCTGTCCCTGAACATCATGCGTACTGCTACCAGCACTGTTCATCATCAGTGTACTGTAATGGTGGACTATCATCATCAGATTGTGACATTTTGAAATGTTCAAATTATCTCAGTTCAACTCAGTAAAAAACTGTCAGTTCACTTGTGGGCAAAACAAAAAGTCTCTTAATCAGTCCGTAACATTGAAACCAAAGAATAATATACTCCTTTTCATGCTTGTAGATAGTCACTGTATAGGTGTCTCATCAAACAGTACCCCCATGGAATCAATAAAATTCAGGTGCCCACTCTCTTTTGTCCGGCAGTCTCGTCACTTTGCCATGTCATCTCTGGCCGATGCCTGTTCACTGGACCACTGCACCACTGAAGACAGCCTCCACTCTGTGTCCCACAGGCACCTATCTTCACCTACACCGTATTTCAAGATGAACATGCAAAAAATGACCTACAGGCTCCCAACAGTCAGATACCCCACTCTTGGTACCAAAAACGTAGCCGGTGGGTTGTACTGAAACAACACGTATACAAAAATATCTTTTGGGGTTTTATTTTGACGGCTGTTTAAAAAGAAACAAGAAAAAGAACTGCGGTTAATGGGGCCATATATAAAAAAAGTTAATTTCAGCACAATGAAAATCAGTAGAAAGAAATAAGATACAATGAAAAATGGAAATGGGGTACAAAAAATGAAATACAAAAATGAAACACGGGTATAAAATATGGTAGATGCTAATATCCAAAAGAAAACAGGGCATTAGCTAACCCATACGCTTCAGCATACATCTCCTTACTGCATGCTTAAATACAGCATTTTATGCATTTAACACATGCCTAAATCACTCATAGCATTTTATGCATTTTAACCAGGCTTCAAGGACATGTATAACAGTTTAAAACAATAAAATTCTCATTACACATGTTCATATAATTGGAAAACACTCTAGGCTATAAATCATTAAATGAGATATGATTAATTCTAAATTTACATACCCAGTCCTAGCATGTATACAAAACGTTGTCAAACTCCACACATGCAATCCATATGCATCCTTCAAAAATAACCCATAACAAACACTCAATTTTAAAATACGCCTCTTCTGAACACATATTTAATGCAATTTATAAGCATTTTGTGTAAAATTTGATATTTACCAAAACATATGTTCTCACGTCTCTAACCAGCACACATGCGCAAATCGAGAGAGTTCTGGTGTTATGGATCAACTGTGGATCATGTTAACTGGGGATATGAATAATTTAACTTGCCTTTTCAGCAGATTCGTTCAATGTGAATAAAGGACATTTTGAAGGAAAGACATTTTGCGCATTATAAAAAAATTTTGGTATCCTTAAGCGGGTTCCGCTTTGTTTCCTTGATGCCTGTTATAATAAATTTGACACAGTTTAAGATCGATTTTAACGGATTCACAGGATAACATGGTTGCGTGGGACATTGGTTTGAATGGGAACTGCCGATTACACTTGTCAGAGCAGTAAATCGCAAGTGGAATTCTTTTTTTGCAAAATTCATGCATCATAGGCTGAAATGTGTCAATAATTGGCCTATACACTTAAATTGCTTTTATTTCTTTATGAAAAATAATAGCTTGATAAAATGATTGTTCTCTTATAATTAATAGGCCCATCAGTATAGCAGTAGCATGTCCACTAACAATGCATATTACCTGGATTTAAATCCCCTGTGAGCAACTGTAATTTTATTTTAATTGTTAGAATAGCATCCTTTACTTTTCAAAGGTTATGTGCATGACGATGTCCTATGTTTATGACTACCCCTGACACTGCCAAAAGATGATCTTTCAGAACAGCACATTTTTTTTAAGGCCAAATTGACCTTATTGAGAATAAATGACCTATAATTGAGAATAAGAAACTCTGAGAAAGCATGATAAAGTTCTTCAGAAACTTAATGATTTTGTTTGTTTGGCAACATTTTAAGATTTTCAATCTTAAACTGGTTTGACAATTTTAAAAAGCCTCTTATCTATGTATGGAAAACAGTTTATTTTTTTCTCAGTAATTCAAGCATTTTCAGAAAATTCAAACAATTATATTTAAAACAATATAATAAATTGTTTGTGTGTGTATGTGTGTTTTACAAAATGATTTATATATATATATATATATATCTGTTAAAAATACATCAGAATCTAAGGGAGCCTGGGTAGCAGTAAAGAGTGCTGAGTGACTCCAGCCAGGTCTTCTAAGCAACCAAACTGGCCCGGTTGCTAGGGAGGGTAGAGTCACTTGGGGTAGCATCCTCGTGGTCGCTATAATGTGGTCCGCTCTCGGTGGGGCGCAAGGTGAGTTGTGCTTGGATGCCGCGGAGAATAACGTGAAGACTCCACATGTGCTATGTCTCCATGATAACGTGCCCAACAAGCCATGTGATAAGATGTGAAGACTGACGGTCTCAGACGCGGAGGCAACTGAGATTCATCCTCCGCCACCCGGAGTCACTACGCCACCACAAGGACCTAGAGCGCATTGGGAATTGGGCATTCCAAATTGGGGAGATAAGGGGAGAAAATTAAAAATGCATCAAAATCTGCAGCAAAGCTACAAATGCATTCTGTCTGACCTGAATTTGAACCCAGGTCACTGTTATTATTGCCAGTAGGACTAACCACTGGACCAGTGTCCCAGCTCTATTTGGCCTGACACTTTGTTGATTTTCAGGTTAATCAAGCCATTATTCATTATAAAGAAATATAATTGAAAGTAAATTATTGAGACATATCAGCCTATGATGCTTTAATGTTGCAAATAAAACAATTCCACTTGCGATTTACTGTTCTGACAAGTGTAAAGCCAGTTCCCATTCAACCCAATGTCCCACGTTAACATGGGAAACCAGATGTTACCCTGTGAAACCATTAAAATCGCTCTGAAACTGTGTCAAATTCATTAGAGCAGACATCAATGAAACAACTCGGTTTAATAATGATACCAGCATTTTTATAATGTGCAAAACGTCTTTTCTTTGCTCTTTGGCAATTTACATTGAAAGAATCTGCTTAAAAGGTAAATAAAATTATTAACATGCATGCACACATCCCCAGTTAACATGATCCCCAATTGACCCATAAAACCGGAAAGCGGGTGTTGCAAAACCCTGGTTCTTAAAGGGGCCATGCCCAATTTATGTAAAGAATTAAATTTCATTAATTTCTCCACTTTCGTTTTTTATAATAAATTTAATTTTCACAATGAATTATTCATACAAACAACATATTTCCAAGAAAACAAGATGATATTAATAATCAACATTTGAAATGGTACCTACAGCCCTTTGTAGTTCATTATATATATATATCAGTACTGTGCAAATGCACATAAGATGTTTAAAACTTTTGTACAGTACTGTGTATATATATATATATATATATATATATATATACACACACACACACACAGTTGAAGTTTACATTCACCTTAGCCAAATACATTTAAATTCAGTTTTTTACAATTCCTGACATTTAATCGTAGAAAACATTCCCGGTCTTAGGTCAGTTAGGATCACTACTTTATTTTAAGAATGTGAAATGTCAGAATAGTAGTAGAGAGAATGATTTATTTCAGCTTTTATTTCTTTCAGCACATACCCAGTTGGTCAGAAGTTTACACACACTTTGTTAGTATTTGGTAGCATTGCTTTTAAATTGTTTAACTTGAGTTAAACGTTTTGGGTAGCCTTCCACAAGCTTCTCACAATAAGTTGCTGGAATTTTTGCCCATTCCTCCAGAGTCCAGACAGAACTGGAGTAACTGAGTCAGGTTTGTAGGCCTCCTTGCTCGCACAAGCTTTTTCAGTTCTGCCCACACATTTTCTATCGGATTGAGGTCAGGGCTTTGTGATGCCACTCCAATACCTTGACTTTGTTGTCCTTAAGCCATTTTGCCACAACTTTTGGAGGTATGCTTGGGCTCATTGTCCATTTGGAAGACCTATTTGTGACAAGCTTTAACTTCCTGGCTTATGTCTTGAGATGTTGCTTCAATAAATCCACATAATTTTCCTTCCTCATGATGCCATCTATTCTGTGAAGTGCACCAGTCCCTCCTGCAGCACAACACCCCCCACAACATGATGCTGCCACCCCCATGCTTCACGGCTGGGATGGTGTTCTTCAGCTTGCAAGCCTCACCTTTTTCTTCCAAACATAACGATGGTCATTATAGCCAAACAGTTCAATACTTGTTTCATCAGACAAGAGGACATTTCCCCAAAAAGTAAGAGATATATATTTCATTATACTTAATGAATTCACTTTAATTTTATGGACCATGGTGGAAGAAGACTTAATTTCCCAGAATGCTTATATTTTCCCTATTTTCTTCCAAATGTAGCCTATCAACATGAAACTGGTACTAGCTGGAACTAAATACTCAGGTTTCCTCAACAGAGATCGATACAATAAACACAGTCATCAGCATTAGCCTGGCAGCAGTAGTGCTATGCGGTACTGTAAACCACACATTTGCCCTCTGAGACCCACTTCAGCAAAATGTTCAGATAACATTTCTCTAATCTGTGAAAAACCATCAGCTGTGTCCTTGGCTGGAAACTCTGCAGAGAATGTGCAGGGAGATGGTGGGGAGGATACAGAACTCCAGAGAGACAGGACCTTTGGACAGAGCACTCCCGCAGGGACTGGTGTAATCTCCTCACACTCCCTACAACCCAGAACAGCGGATCATTATCTCACCCAACCGAGAACCAATGTCCAGCCATGCCCGCATTAGGGGAACAGGATACTAGAGCAGAACTGATCCCTTCTTCAATAAACAGCTACATGTCACTCCAAGCAACAACTGTTCTGAGGATGTTTGCTTGGCCATGGTATACTGGTTCAGGAATGGATGGTGAGATGGACACTTGGCATCTTGATGCCTAAACTTTTCTGTCCGATCATGCCCTTGAATTATTTTTTACATATAGATGTGACAGCTTAAACAAAGTCTCTTGAACATGGACAAAAACAGTTGGGGAATAATTCTGCTTTTGTTATTATCCATGGGGCTTTGTTGCACTTCTTATACAGTATTATTGCCTCATTTTTTGCTGTATTCCTCATTTAAAAGTCACTTTGTATAAAAGTGTCTCAGTCTGCTAAATGAATAAATGCAAATGGGTCAGTGTCCTAGTAGACAGAAACAGTTAATGCCACTCTCGTTCTGCACTTCTACAGAGTGAACCTATTCTCTATGTGGGTGTTTCTTCAATTTTATGCACTTTTATGTTACAGGGGTTGATTCTTATTAAAACTAACTGATTAAAGTTCCTTTTTCTTCGTTATATGAAGGACACATTAAAACTGAATTGCAAACTTACAAATTTACCATTCCTTAAATATTTATTTTTGTTACTTTTTGAATGTCTTTCATGTATAGCTTTTATTATTTTATTCTTGTCCCAGGCCCACACAATATTAAACTATAAAAATCCATTATAAAAATATGAGTTATTAAATGTTTAAAGCTATCATAATTTTAACAAAGAGTGAAATAAGCATAAATCAAGTTTTTTTTTTTTTTTGCCCTCTCTTTTCCCTATCATTTTCTATCTATTTGAACTTTTGGTGACTGTACTTTTGCCAAGAATTGCAGGACACATTTTGAATCAACATTGTTTTTTTTTGTTTTGTTTTTCTTTGGTCCAAGAGCAACATTAACCCAACCCTTTTACCTATCACTGTAAATTATTTCCATAATATGTCTGTAAATTATGCCAATAATTTTAATGGTAAAAGAATTTAAAAATGCTACAGTAACAGGTAGTTACATTAACATATCATGGTCTGTTCGAATACTCGATTCTGATTGTTTGGAATGCGTGTTAAAACCGTGTAATGCACAGGTAGTTACAGTCAGTTTTAATCACAGTTCTATATTAATGCGCCTACTCTGCTGTCTTCTGAGAGTTTTATGCCTCTGTACAAATGACTGTGACGAGTATGAGGGCTGGGCCGGGCCCCCAATCGGGCTAATCAGCCGAGGAGAGGGATAAAGGCAGTCAGATGTGGCAGTTTGGGAGAGAGAGAGAGCCACACACAGCTGCTGTGTGTGTGTTTGTGTTTTGAATCTTCAGCCGGTTCCCGCCTCCTCCTTTCCCATTTGAACCTCTGTTACACTGGTCCTGAAACCCAGGAAGGAAGAGGGATGCACTGTCGTGGAGTTCTCGCCACTGCCGTCCGCCCAAAGGAGCAGCTGCTGCTGTCCGCTGGGGATGGAGGAGTCGCTGCCGGCTGCCTGGAATGGTGGATCCACTGCCAGGGGCTGTCATCCGCTAGAGGGTGGAGGCTCTCCTCTTTTTTCCCCTCCCCTTATCCCCCTCCCCAGCTCTAGAGAGGCAGGGAAAAGCCTGCCGGTAGGCGCAGCCTACGCATGCCTGGCCCCCAATCAGGCTAATCAGCCGAGGAGAGGGATACAGGCAGCCGGATGCTGCAGTTTGGGAGAGAGAGAGAGCCACACGCAGCTGCCGTGTGTGCATTTGTGTTTTGTGTCTTTGTTTTAATTTTACATTAAATATTACTTTGTCTGTTCAGTCAGTTCCCACCTCCTCCTTTCCCATTTTAACCCTGTTAGCTGGGATTAACTGTCACATCACAAAACAATCGCATCAAGTCATGCAGTGCTGTCTTTAAATCAACTGTGAAGTGCAGGAAACACGGAAACACCCTATAACACCCTAAGCGCTTGTGAGGAAAGTATGGTTTGACATTCAGCTGTTTTGTACAGAGGGGGAGAGAAGGTAAAATGGACCCATCAAATGCATCTTTCACTGTCTGGCAAGACGAGGCAAGACGATTTATATTGTAATATGAAAAACATCAGCTAAAATTGCTGCTCAACATGTGCGCAAGAGGGCACCCCGCGATCACAGATCGCTGACTGAAGTTTCAAAATACTCAGCCTTTTGCTGTTTTGTAATAGTGTAAGGCCACATTGCGATTTCATTCTTAATTCAATAAATCGTGCAGCCTTAATGGATACCAGATGGATGTCTCAGAGGTCAAAGTCTACAGGATTGGAGCATTTTGTATGATTTTCTCCTCATCAAGTACTTTTACAACCATCATGTCAGCAATGCTGGTTTTTCCTCATTAATATGAAAATAACAAAGACTAGGAATTTTACGTTTCGTGTTGGGTGGCTCTTCACCACATCGTGCATTAAAATCGTTTAACGCACACCTAGCTGTGGATTATATACACGGTAAAAAATTATACTATATTTAACAAGACAATATATGTAATTTTACGGTAAATGTATTTATTTTTTTAATGTAAAAAGTATAATTTTATGGTATAATTAACAGTAAAAATTTATATCATGTTTAACAACAGAACACATATACTTTTTTATGGTACATTATTGTTAAAATTACAGTGAAAAACAATAATTGGATGTTCCCAGAAGTCCCTGCATGACCCATCACATTTCATTATATTTTATAGGAATAATATCAGTTATGTACATTGGGGTGTTCTGTGTTATATTTTATGTAGTTTAGTTAATGTACAGTATATTGCATTATTTTTGTGTCACATGTGTTACCCTGATAGTGTTTTGTGTTTGGGTGAGTGACATTGTGCACTGTTACTACACTGTGCACTCTCTCAAACATCTCTAGATGTATTAATTTTTGCTCCTGAAAAGGCCATTCTTGATTAACTTTAAGTCATTACGTGGCCTTTTGTTGTTGCTACGGGGATTAGCAAAACATTTTAAAGTTAAAAGCAGACTTTTATAATTCCAGAAGGTTAGTATATTACATTTATATAATGTAATAATATAAACAGTAGTGAAATTTAAAATACAGTATACAGGTATCAAAATTACATCATGTAAAGCCTGAAACATGTTCACCGTATTTTTTTACTGTAAATTTCTGGCAACCACAGCTGCCAGTATTTTACCGTAAATGTAACAGATAATTTTTTTTTCACAGTGTACTCTGGCAATCAGAGGAAACTGATAGGTTGATAAGAATGCTATTTAAACCCAAACCCAATCCCCAGCCTTAAACCTAAGCCTAAGCCTAACCTTAAACCTAAACCAAAAATCTGATTATTTGATAGGAATGTTGTTCCAGGACTAACATTGATGTTGATAGAGATCCTTTTGCTCAACTAGTAGAGTATGGCACTAGCAATGCCAAGGTCTTGGGTTTGATTCCGAGGGAACACAAGCACTGATCAAATATACCATAAATGCCCCATAAGCTGCTTTGGATAAAAGCATCTGCCAAATGAATAAATGTACATCATTCAGAAATACATATTTCTTGGCAAAATCAGTCAACTTGTAGTTTTAAGAGCAATAATAAAATACTTCTGTATTGCAAACTACATTAATACCATAGAGCTTTTTCAGGCTGCCCCTATGTTTATGGGCAATGTGTACAAGAGGAGTCATGTGACTAGTGTTATTCAGCATCAAGGAGAAGTAACTATCAAATATGAAGCCAGCCCTTGAGATCTCATAATATAACAAGGTATATAAACAACTGTACACCAGAGAAAAAATGAACATAAAGTTGTTTGTGTTTATGTAAGAAAGGGAAATTATGTTTTACGAGAAATATTTCAGTGTTGAGGATGTATCAGAGTTGAGTGAATGTGTCTGCATAGCACCTCTTTCTCTGTGCTATAAAGAGAGCTCTATTTAAATTTAATTAATGGCGGATTAGCTGGAGCTTTCAGTGGCTTACATCCAGAGTAGAAAAGAGAGTAATTAAGCATTGGCCGAGAGACTTGAGCTGCGACCTGCACCATCTCCAAGATGCAATGAGCTTGAATGATGCACACATGCCTCTCTCCAAGCTTGTGAACAAAAGCCGTCCTGTAATAATGATGCAAGAAGCAGCACTGCCATTTCACAGTGGATTATTTCCTCAAAGGAAGTTGATTTGTTTACCTGTGCGCATTGAAGCAAAATAAACAAAAGCAAAACACACTCTGAGCTAAAGAAAAGCTACGTCATGGATGTGAACATTTTTTTGCATGTCTATTGTTTGTTCCCGGCCATTACACACAATAAAATGTTCATAACGACTGCTTTCTGAGACTTCATGTTATCTTTTCATCACAATCTCTGTCACAGCTGTCTGTTTATAAACTTTAAACAAACAGTTGTGGGTAATCTAATTACACAATAAATGTATTATCTGATGCATTTCACTAATAGGCCTTGATAAAATGTTCTTATCTTATTTAATCATTGACTCATTAGTATTAATGAGTATCAAAAAAGAACAAAGGTTGCCATGCACACACATAACACACACATGCAGAGGAGGTTGAAAGGGGGCTGCTGTTGTACACATGGCCCGTGGTGTCCCTGGGGTGTGTGTGACTGATGTGTAGTGACATCCATTTAACTCCAGTTTGGTCTACAGCCGCAGCATCCGCAACCCTTTTCTCCCCTGGCGACATTCACTGGAGGAGCGCATGTAAAGTAATTCAGCAGGAGATGATGAAATGAACAAGGAGACGGTGCGCAACAGCCAAAGCCGTCTGTGTAGCGAATGGTCATAGAGTAACACCGTTCCGCCACTCAAAAAATGAGTTACGTCATTGACCTGGCTACTTTTGAATGGCAGTCAATGGAGTTGCAGGCTTTTTGCAGCATAATTGTGTAGTTATGGCATCTACCAGCAGAGGCTAACAGGTCCATGCTAACCAGCCAAACCTTGACCTCTTGGTCTTTCTTGTTTGAGGGCCCTGCTTTTATACACTTCTGAAATCCTACCACCATACCTGCACAAATAAACATACTCCTGGGAACGTTAAAGAAAGTGGCTACAGAGAGGTACACCTTTATTGTGAGGATCAGTGTCAGAGAAACAAAGGGCAAAGAAAAGAAGGATCGTCTACAGAGAATGAAAGAGCGCAAGAGAAGAGGGAGGAGGTAAGAAGGAAAGTCTTTAGCTTCTTTATTATGGTTAAAGGGCAGCTTACAGCAGAACGGTGCTGTTGGGAGATAGCGGGCATGCATGGTGTGAATAATTTAGCAGAGAGGATAATGAGAATGAATGTTTTCCTCTATGTTGTCTGTCTTTTTCGACGCCTGGGCTTTAAAGATAGCAAAAGCCCTCGCTGAAATGCGTGTTTATCGCCATGTCGACTAACAGCGCCAACACAACTCTTCTCAGAGCCAGGCGAACCCCACACACAAGTACACACACGAGCATGTGCTCCCACAGACACTCAAGGAGAGAAGTCCAACGTAGTTATTACAGCTTAAACTGTGAAGCAGCAAACATCAGAGCAGACCTCAAAATGAGTTTTTCTTTCCTGCATAATCTTACACACTACACATATCTTCAGAGTGCCCACAAAGAGGAAGTACTCTCCTCAATCTGTTCGAAATCTAAAAAGACATTAAAAGTTAGGCATATGATAGAACATAGCAATGAAGTCCTCAACTACTTCACATGAGTCAGCTTATGATAAATCTCTAAAATGAGAAATAACATTTATAATTTGTCATAAACTGATAATTATTTGGATAATTAATAGACAAATGAAAGGAATGTTCCAGGTTTGATACAAGTTAAATTCAATGAATAGCTTTTGTGGCATTACCACAAATAATTATGACTCGCAGGGAAAAAACAAAAATAGCAGTTACAGTAAGACACTTACAATTGAAGTGAACAGGGACCAGTCCATAAACGGTAAAATACACATTGTTTCAAAAGTATAGCCACAAAACGTAAACCTTATACATGTTAACATGATTTTAGTGTGATATAATTAGTCTTTTTTACCTGCGCTACATTAATGTTTACCACACTAAAGGGTTTAACAGCGCTACACTGTCATGACATCATAGTAATATTGGATATACCTTTACACAGATAAGGTAAGTGATTTCATCACACTAAAATTGTTAAAGTATCATAATATTTATAAACTGTATGATATTAAATGATATTATACAATATTATGTGATATTATATTACATGATATGCCAATTAATTAATCAAATTAAACAAAACAAACATTATAACCTTTGTCTCTTCAGCCTATTGATGAGTTAAAATCATTAAATAGTAATTGTTATAATCAAAAGTTCCAGCTGGATTAGGCCTGTGTCCCACTGAGGTCTGAATCATCCTTGAGAGAAAAGATAGCCTACGTTGTGCTCTGTCTAATGATGTCATTGCAGGGATTGTTTTGTTGTTTTGAGAATCATGCGACTAAGTTGATCATCCCCCTACTTGTATCTAGGAAAAGCTAATGTATTTCCTTAAAAAACTAATGGCCACCTTGGGTCTGCATACCTCTGACCAGAGATGGGATGTCAGGTGTGATGCTAGTTACAGCCAGCGTAAAGTCCTAGTGGAAATCAAGCCTGTTACGGGCTTTTGTTTTTATTGTTACAAGCGCACTGAAAGCCGTTTCAGACAGGTACGTAGTGCTGAATGGTAGAATAACCCTTGCAGCTGCGTGTTTGGCCAGTCTGTGTGCAACAGCGTGTCCTTTGATAATCCAAAACTTTTTGTATCTATTCTCGTGGAAATATTTCTTCGACACAGAATCGGCTTGAAGGTCAGCAAGCTCATCTTCACAGCCGAGGTATTCCACGTCCTCGAGACTGCAGATGTAAGGGTCCATCACCCACGATTCCTTTGAGAAGTATTCATCAACATTGGCAAAATGGGATTTAATTTCCTCCCGAAGCATGTTCATTTGCCAGGTAAAGTTTCATCAGCAGTGGAAATTGTTGTAGCTCCCCTTTTGACATTTTTCCAACTCTGTACTCCAGTTTTCACATAAAAGCGTAGAGAGCATCTTTGCACTGCATGACGTTTGATTCAGGACCCTGCATCCACTTGTTTGTCTCATTGTAAAGAGTGAATGTATCCGTTAGGTATGCCATTTTGATCCAAAACGCATCAGTCAGCTGTTCGCACATTGGTCGATTGTGATCTTACAAGAATTCCTTTATTTTTTCCTGCAGTTCCATTAAACACACAAGCACTTGTCCACGTGACAACCAGCGTACCTCTGTGTGTAACAGCAGTGCTTGATGTGCTTCATCCTCGCACAGCTGGGCAAACAGTCTCTTGTTAGTAGGGCGAGCCTTAATGAAGTTTACAAATTTAACAACAGTTGTTAGGGTGTTACTAAGGTCTTTCGAAAGTTTTTTACTGGTCAATGCTTGGCGATGTAGCATGCAGTGGAAAATTGTGCACTCCGGGGCTTTTTCCTTCAATTGGTTGTTAAATCCCTTGTTTTTGCCCATCAATGCTGCAGCCCCATCAATGCAGCATGCAACAATATTCTCGTAGGGCAGATTGTTGGACGAGAGATAAGAGTCCATAGCTATAAAAATATCTTGGCCTGTTGTTGTTGTGGTTAGATTGGTAGACATAAGAATGTCTTGTTTCAAGTCATCACCGTCAGCGTATTGCACATAAACGATGAGCACGGATTCGTCTGACACTGTTGTTGTTTCATCCAACTGAATGTCAAAGGGAACATTCCTAAGCTTCTTGTGCAGCTGGTTTTGACAATCTCCAGCCATTTTATCAATTCTGTCTTTGACAGTGTTGTCAGAGAGTAGGACGGTTCTCACTTTATCCACCACCTGTGGGCCACACAACCTCTCTACAATTTTCAGGCAGGCGGGTTTGATTAGCTGCTTTCCAATATTGTGCAGCCATTTAGCTTTGGTAATTACTAGCGAACACTCAGATGATTCCTCCGTGGCTCTGTGTAAATCACTGCCTGCTCTTTCAAATGCTTTTCAGATGTCTGTGGATCTTTTTGATAGTGCCAACTGCTTCTTCCTCTCAAAAAAATCCTGACCTTCACCAATAGTCTCCTGATGTTTTGTTTCCTGGTGTCATTGCATTTTGCTTGGCTTCATGCTGTCATTAGCTAGCTTCTCGCCACAAATGACTCATTCTGGCCGAGTCCTGTCCTGTCCTTCAATAAAACCGAAGTTAAGATAACTCCCGAGATATAGCCTTACTTTCTTTTTTGATGATGAGTCATCAGCACTTTTACGTTTCTTAGAAATGTTGTTTTATTCATAAAATAATGATGCTCTGACTGCAGGAAAAATTAGCTGCTAGCTAAAACTGAATGAGCGTGGGTCATTGACGTGCACAAATTTGTTTTTCGGGGGATTACCGCTTTTATGTTTCTCTGCCATTATTATTATTTTTTAGATTGGACTTGGCATTGCAAGCATATGCTTTTTAATAACATTTTAATATGTATTAATTTTACAATTAAATTATAGTGGAACATTTTATGCATGTTGGACCTCAAAGCAAATGAGATCACACGCACCCCCTGTGAATTCTAGGGGGGTGTGGACCTCAGGTTGGGAACCACAGGTCTAAAGTAAACTCTCTCTCTATTGATTGAAACTTCAACTTTGACTCCAGGTCATCATTGTTCATACTGGTCTCTTTACTGGGTATAACTGTATTTCCTTACAATTGCATATATAATAATTGCTAAAAAAGGCCCTCAAAAAACAATAATTAATATACTGTATAATGATTAAATAATTCTAAATAGTTATAAATATAATTCATATTATAACAATATTAATTTAGATAATTAAAATGCATTACATTATTGTAACAAATAGTAAAGCATTAAGACAATACAAAAAGTGGCTTTAGAAGACAATGTATTGTTTAGCTCCATATTATTAAAAACGAGTCTATCATTGGCCTACAGTCCAAACCAATCCATTTCGGAATCGAATTTGCCATTCTTTAATAGATAGATTTATTATAAGGGCTTTTCTAAGGACACGTCAATGTGCATTGAAGAGGGGCTCACTTTGGTTGCATCATGTCATAAACACAGCTTTTTAGGTCGCTGTGTCAAGTTAAACATAGTTTGAAACTTAGAAAAACACATCTCAAGATCCCTGCATTTGGAATTATGCTTTTTCCAGCTCTGTCTGAATGCAAGAACATTTCTTCATCTTGTGCTGTCACGAGTGTCAAGCAAGCCTGAGTGTGGTTTGTTGTCGGTACAGCTGCGCGTTGCCTTTACGGTACAGCTGGAGTTTTGCTTAATGCCCCCTGCAAAAAACAGGTGGAATTTCAATCTTGAATTGCTCTAAAGGTAGGAATATACCATATTACAGTCCATGGACATAATAATTGCACTTATTTTTAACGCGTTATTTTTATATATAATTAATCACACTGAATAAACGTGTTAAATCTACAGGCCTCTATATTATATTGTATTAGCTAAATCTTGTGGCTGTACTTTTTAAACAGTGTGTATGACCAGTATGGCAGGAGTCTAGGACACAAAAAACCAGGAGTGTGTAATAATAAAATAAATCTTTTTAGATAGTCAATTTAGATTTCATGTTGACTTTAAAAAACAACAGTTGGATATTAGTATTTTTACAGTTGACGAAATTGTGCATTTTCTCCTTTATTCCACCAGGTCAAAATAATCAGCAAACATCATGGTAGTGTGTTCCTCATCACCTGCCTGTCATGTTCCTGTCTAACGTGTCAACCAACCTCGGGCGTCATGCAGCACTACAGCCACCAGAATGGCCGTTCTCATCGTCACACTGGGTGGTCACACATAAGTCACTTATGTGGTAGCCCTCATTTGGGAGGCCAACATTACTGTATCGACCGCTGTACATGCCGGCTTTAACTTCCCAACTCTGCCTGCAGCAGTCAGTGTGTTGTGACTTTTTACATGATCGTCTCAAATTCCTTGAGTTCAAGTTCACTTTGAGACATCTCATTTCCAAACCCCCCAACTGAAAGGCTATCAAGATATCCCTGCAAAAAAATAAATAAATAAAAACCTGACTAAGCCTAAGTTGATCTTAGCTGGTTTAAAGTGGTCTAGCTGGTCTCCCAGCCTGACCAGTTGACAAGTGCTAAGAACCCCTCTGACCAGACTGGTTGACAAGCTAAAATCAGCAAACAGACTAATTTAAGAGTTTTAGGTTTATTTGATTTTTTTTTTTTTCAGCAGGGAAGTGTATACTTGTGTGTGTTCTGATAGGAAGGCATAAGCCCTGAAATTTGAAAAGTATGGATTTGCATTAAAGCTACTCATATGGCAGAGCAATTTATTTTCTGGTGTGACAGGGTTGAGCTACAGATCAAGGATCTCCAGTGTTGTCACAGTACAATTCTAATCAGCCACTCAAGAAACACACATGCACTCTCTCTTTCTCCTCGTCTTGGTATGTGTCTTGGTCTCATGATGGATTGCGTGTCCTGCTGGAATTCCGATGCAGGCTGGTATGGTGGGGGGAGGGCCCGTGTGAAAACAAACACACACGTTTGACCATATAAATACACAAGAGGAAAAGTTTATCTGTTTTCAGAGCAATTTCACAAATTAAGTGATATTCATGCTTAAAATAACAAAAACCTATCTGCCAATGAGTTAAGAAAGAAGATTTTGTCTTTGAATTAAATTTATTCTTCTTACCCTACTGGAAAATAGTTTTTTTTTCTTGTTTTAAGCATAAATCTTACTAAATTAAGATAGATTACTCTGAAAACAAGACTTAATATCTTATGTCATTTTGCTTTTCAAGTACAGTAAATGTGTTTTGTTTTAAGGATGTTTAGATATTTTTATTGGAAAACAAGACAAATATATATATATATATATATATATAATATTTATTGTGTATCAATGTTGTCTTCAGATGGTTCTCTTAAAATTCCTTTAAACACAAATGAGAATTGCTGACATACAGTATAGCTATAAAATTAATGTGGATAGAAAAGCTCAGATAGTTTGGTCTTTAAAAAATTTGAGGTAGAATGTTTGAAGTCATACTGAATTCCCTTTTGGTTGTAAACTTTGGTATCTTGGCAAACCTGAGCACAGTTTGAGACATTGTTGATATTTATCTTGAATTTCTTAAGAGGACACGTGTGTGATTACGAGGGCCTCTTTCTCAGAAAAAAATAAATAAATACATAAATCTGGGAAGCAGAAGATTTAAGTAACAATCTACATTTGCTTTCAGTTTATTATCATTTCTCTCTAATAGAAACAATTGAGAAATTAAAGAGATCTCATTTGTGATTTTTCCTTCCAAACAATATACACCACATACAGTAAATTAAGATATGTTGCCACCTATACTAGCTAACTGTAAGTTTTTTACAACATTTTACAGGCCTAAGAGTATCTTGTTGTTTGACATTGGAGCAAGCTATTGTGATGGGTCATTAGCAACCTTGTTTATTTAGAGGTGGTTTCAGAGGTAGATTCAATCCATCTAGAAAAGATTGTGCCTGTCCAAGCATCCAGCAGGTGTGTTGTGTGGTCGAGATGTTGTGTTCCTTGATGCCCAATGGCACCACATGAGCTATACCCAATTCAATTTACCAGCTTGTGTGCAAAAGTTGCACATGCAAATGACACCACTGGAAAACGTTGCAGTTGACTGTGAAGGAGAGTGCGGCACATCTGACGTCTTTGATACAATCACACATTTCCATTACTTTACAGGCAGAAGCGTGTAATGTCCTGGGTGGCAAGGCATAGCGCTGCAGTTATCAACCACTTTCACAGCAATCACTCAACATTAAGAGAGACGACACGCCCGACATTACGCCAAAATTACACCAGTAACAGGCTCAAAGTCTGCGTGCACACAAATGCTCTATTCGAATAATAATAATTAATTCTCTTTTCTTTTCTTTCTTATACTGTTCTACAAAGAACCTGTCACTGAGATCATTTAACACCCTGTTGAGAAATAAAGAAATTGTTACAAAACGTGGCCAGGAAGAGCTAATGGTTTTGGCAAGGTGAGTAAAGGCCAATCACATCACTGCAGTGAACCATACAACAGCACAATCAAAAAAAAAAAAAAAAAAAAGACACAAATTTAGAGCACTGGAGCAAGTCAGCCTGAACATTGGTCGAGGTCAGGATTTGGCAAGGGATACAGTTTTAGAGTCATGTTTTTTTCCCCTTCACACTCCCCAAACACACAAAATTTTAAATGGAGACCAAGAAAGTCAAGCTGAAGTAATCCTACATTAAAGTGAATGTCTACAAAAAAAAAAGAAAATTCTGTCATCACTTACTACAACCGAATTGCTTTGTTTCTGTGGAAAACTAAAGGAGATATGAGAAAGAATGACTACAGCTAGTTCACTTGTATGGCATAAAGATGCAATGAAAGTGAATGGTGACTGAGTATGTCATTCTGCACAATATCTCCACACTACACAATCAAGATTATACTTATTTTGCCTATAAAATACCTTTTACAATTCCCTTTAATAAAAAAAATAATAAAATCATATTTTACAATTCCTAAATTTCACTCAGTCTGCTAAAAGCTTTAAAAACATAATAATCATAATAATCATAAATTAGTCAGTTACCAAGAGAATGAAACAAATGTCACCAAAAGGCTAAAGAAATTTCACCTAACTGAGATCTGTTTCCAGAACATGATTTGTTTGCCAAATTTGGTGGAATTATTTGGCGTTAGAGATCAAGTTCTGACAATAGTGGTTATAGTAAGAGGGCAAAAAACATCCTGGTTACTTTCGTAACCTCCGTTCCCTGATGGAGGGAACGAGACGTTGTGTCGATGTAGTGACACTAGGGGTCACTCTTGGGAGCCCCAAACACCTCTGCTTTTTTGAAAAAAGGCCAATGAGAATTGGCGAGTGGAATTTGCATGCCACTCCCCCGGACATACGGGTATAAAAGGAGCTGGTATGCAACCACTCATTCAGGTTTTGTGCTGAGGAGCCGAGACCAGGTTCCGGCCATTTCAGTGGGTAGTTCAGCATTGTTGCAAGTGGGACACAACGTCTTGTTCCCTCCATCAGGGAACGGAGTTTATGAAAGTAACCAGGACATTCCCTATCTGTCACTCACTCAACGTTGTGTCAATGTAGTGACACTAGGGGTCCCTATACAAAACGCCACAATTAGCTGAACTGTGTTGCGTGAACTGGTGGTGTGTGATGGGCAGACCGCTGTGTGCCTCATAGCCAGCACACCAGGCCGTCACGTAATCTCCCCCAATGCTCTTATGAGCGTCGAACGGTCCATCAGGAACAAGTCGACTGCCCAGCTATAGGGACAGGCTAGCCCAGCTGAGGCCTCTTTTCCCTCTCTTTTCTCCCCAAAAAGAGTGCAACTTGTTAACTGACTGGGAGCCATAAGTGTCTGCGTCGGGGGGAGTCCCTCCCAAGGGGAAGACACCACGGAGACCACACCCCGCCCAAAAAAAGGGGGGGGGGTGTATTTTGAGTGGAATACGTCACATGGTCTTACTGAGTCTTGTTGGAAGTATGTCATGTGGAGAGGTCCCATGGTAGGTCCTACCCAAAGTGGGAGGAGTTTCTACAAAGCATGGTGACCGGGGGAAGAGGGGCCTCTGCCCAAGGAAGATGCAGTTTGCCATCAGGGAACCAATTTTGCGGAAGATATCACATGGGGTCGCCTTCGGGAACCAGCACATGTGGAGCACCTACCTCAGTACAGGGGCTCATTAGCACATGTACTGGGCCGGTCAGTGAGTTTCTCCGCAAACTCAGCTGCCAGAGGGCTAAGGAGGAAAGTCATCCAGGGATCACAGTCTGTGAACATGGCTGGGAGTCAAGAGTGCACGTCTTCACCTCAAGGGAAGGGAAAGGCGCTATGCGCAAGTGGTACACCAGGCCAGTTGTCCGGAACTTACCTGCTCGTGCCTGCCAATACACAGGATGAGACCGGCTCAACCCGGAGATTGTAGAACCTCGCAAAGGTGTTGGGTGTTGCCCAGCCTGCTGCTCTGCAGATGTCTGCCAAAAAGGCACCACTGGCCAGGGCCCAGGAGCCCGCCACACTCCTGGTGGAGTGAGCTCGTAACCCCGCAGGGGATGGCACGTCCTGAGCCTGATATGCCATCGTGATGCCGTCGATGACCCAGTGGGTGATCCTCTGTTTGGAGACAGCGCTTCCTTTCCGCTGTCCACCAAAGCAAACAAAGAGCTGCTCGGAGCTTCTAAGGCTCTGTGTGCGTTCCAAATAGATGCGTAAAGCTCGCACCAGACACAGCAACGCCAAGGCTGGGTCTGCCTCCTCCTGGGGCAGCGCTTGCAGGTTCACCACCTGATCCCTAAAAGGAGTCATGGGAACCTTGGGCACATAGCCTGGTCGGGGTCTGGTGAGAGTAACAGAGAATGCCTGCAGGTCCCCTACCCTTTTGATGGAAGAAAGTGCAGTCAGGAGGGCAGTCTTCAAAGAGAGTGCCTTAAGCTCAGCTGACTCCAAGGGCTCAAAGGGAGCTCCCTGTAGACCCAGAAGGACTACAGAGAGGTCCCATGAGGGGACGATGCATGGTCTGGAGGGATTCAACCTCCTAGCGCCTCTCAGGAACCTGATGATCAAGTCGTGCTTCCCCAAATACTTACCATCTACTGCATCGTGATGCGCCGAAATAGCGGCTACATACACCTTCAGGGTGGAGAGGGACAGCCGCCCCTCCAGTCTCTCCTGCAGGAAGGAAAGCACTGATCCGACTGCACATCTCTGGGGGTCTTCGCGTCGGGAAGAACACCACTTAGCGAACAGATGCCACTTCAAGGCATACAGGTGCCTCGTAGAGGGAGCCCTAGCCTGAGTGATGCCACTTAGGTCTTCCGCATCCCGTCCAGGGGCCAGACGTGGAGATTCCAGAGGTCTGGTCGCGGGTGCCAGATGGTGCCCCGTCCCTGAGAAAGAAGGTCCTTCCTTAGGGGAATTCGCCGGGGGGGGGGGTTGGGGTGCGGGGCTGTTGCAAGGAGCGTGTGATCCGAGAACCATGTCTGGGTGGGCCAGTAGGGTGCTACTAGGATGACCTGCTCCTCGTCCTCCCTGACCTTGAACCTGTGCAAGTAGGCTCACTGGGGGAAACGCATACTTGCATAGTCCAGGGGGCCAGCTGTGTGCCAGCACATCTATACCGAGGGGTGCCTCGGTCAGAGTGTACCAGAGCGGGCAGTGGGAGAATTCCCGGGAAGCAAACAGGTCTACCTGTGCTCGAACAAATCGACTCCAAATCAGCTGGACCACCTGAGGGTGGAGTCTCCACTCTCCCCTGAGGGTAATCTGACGTGACAGCACGTCTGCCGCGGTGTTGAGGTCACCTGGGATGTGAGTGGCTTGTAGCGACTTGAGGCGCTGCTGACTCCAGAGGAGGAGACGGTGGGTGAGTTGTGACATGCAATAGGAGCGTAGACCGCCTTGGCAGTTGATGTACGCTACCGATGCTTTGTTGTCCATCCGGACCAACACGTGCTTATCCTGGATCAACGGCCGAAACCTCCGCAGGGTGAGCAGCTCTAGGCAGTTGATGTGCTAACGCAGCTGCGGGCCAGTCCAGGAGCCAGCTGTGTGCCCGTTGCATAAGGAGCCCCAGCATGTCTTGGAGGCATCAGTTGTCACCATGACACGCCTGGAGACCTGCTCTAGGGGAGCCCCTGCCCATAGAAAGGCAAGGTCGGTCCACGGGCTGAAAAGGCAGCGACAGATCAGTGTGATGGTCATGCGATGTGTCCCACGGTGCCATGCCCATCTTGGGACTCTAGTCTGAAGCCAGTGCTGAAGCGGTCTCATATGCATCAACCCGAGCGGTGTGGCCACCGCTGAGGATGCCATATGCCCCAAGAGCCTCTGAAAAGTTTCAGTGGAACTGCTGCTCTCCATCTGAACGCCTTCAGACAGTTCAGCACCGACTGTGTGTGCTCGTTCATGAGGCGCGCTGTCATCGAGACTGAGTTCAACTCCAGACCGAGAAAAGAGAGCTTGCTCTTTTCCCAGTTGACCCAAAGCCCCAGTCGGCTGAAGTGCCGGAGCACAAGGTCCCTATGTGCGCACAGCAACTCTCGAGAGTGAGCTAGGATTTGCCAGTCGTCGAGATAGTTGAGGATGCGTACGCCCACTTCCCTTAGCGGGGCAAGGGCAGCCTCTGCGACCTTCATGAAGATATGAGGGGACAGGGACAGGCCAAAGAGGAAGACCTTGTACTGGTACGCCTGGCCTTCGAAGGCAAACCGCAGGAAGGGCCTGTGTCAAGGTAAGACCGAGATGTGAAAGTACGCGTCCTTCAGGTCTACCGCCGTGAACCAATCTTGATGCCGGACGCTCACTAGAATGGGTTTATGCGTCAGCATCTTGAATGGAAGTCTGTGCAAAGCCCGGTTCAGTACTCGCAGGTCCAGGATTAGTCACAACCCACCGCCTTTCTTCGGTACGATGAAGTAAGGGCTGTAGAACCCTTTCTTCATCTTGGCTGGAGGGACAGGCTCTATCGCGCCCTTTCACAGAAGGGTAGCCATCTCCACACGGAAGGTAGCGCCGTTCTCACCCTTCACCGTGGTGAAGCAGACGCCGCTGAACCTGGGCGGGTGCCTGGCGAACTGAATCGCGTAGCCGAGTCGGACGGTCCGGGTCAGCCACCGCGACGGGTTGGAAAGCACGAGCCACGCGTCCAAACTCTGGGCGAGGGGGACCAAGGGAATGATCATGTTGGACGTACCAGTGGGTGGGGCCTCGCGGCGGGGCGGAGCTCGAGGTGCCATGTCGAGGGGATTCGAGCCCCGTGGCCGTGCTGAGTCCAGGGACATCGAAGCACTTAAGGGGCGGAGCTCGAGGTGCCACGTCGAGGGGATTCGAGCCCCGTGGCCGTGCTGAGTCCAGGGACATCGAAGCACATAAGATTGGCCGAGGAGGGGGGAGAAGGAGTCTCGTCCCTGTAGTCCACCGGACCCAATCCCATGTGGGTGTGTTTGTTCCACAGCTGGGCGCACAGGGGCGGGGGGACCGCTGCTGGGGTGCCATACCTGCAAAGATGGGACGGTGGATGGTGGTCGTGACGACGGCCGTACACACCAAACATGTGACCCAGGGAACAAGAAAACCGCTCTTTTGTTGAATTTTTGGGTACCGCAGCCTCTTGGACATGCGGCAAAATTAAATGAAAACTAAACAAAAGATTCTCCTCCCGGCCCTCCACCAGGGGATGGAGTGGTCTGCTCACCAGCTCCGGAGAAGCGGGTCTTCTAGCCCCTGGGTCGCCCGTCTCAGGGGTGCTTTGAAGCCTTCCTCGGGTTCTTGGCAGCCGGCCGTGAGACGGGTGGTGTCTGCTTCCTGCGCTGGGCTCCACGCCGGGGCCGGGCCACAGGGGTGGGCTGCAGCAGAGCCGGTGTTGTAGTTGCAGGAGGACGCCCTTGGCGACGAGCAGATGGGGTGTGGGGCCTTGAGCCACGCCGGGGCAGGATGTGCTGTATGGTCTCCATCTGCTGCTTCACCGCCGAGAACTGCTGGGCAAAGTCCTCGACGGTGTCACCGAATAGGCCAACCTGGGAGATGGGGCGTCAAGGAACCGTGCCTTGTCAGCCTCGCACATCTCAACCATGTTAAGCCAAAGGTGGTGCTCCTGGACCACCAGGGTGGACATCGTCTGCCCGAGAGACCGCACTTCGTCTCCCGGAGAGCGAGGTCAGTCGCCGAACGCAGTTCCTGCATCAATCCTGGGTCATAACTACCCTCGTGCAGTTCTTTTAGCAACTTGGCTTGGTGTACTTGCAGGAGAGCCATGGCGTGCAGGGCGAAGTCGGCTTGTCCAGCGGCACCGTAGGCTCTAGCCGTCAGACGATGTAAACCTACAGGCCCTGGATGGGAGTTTCGGGCTTCCACGCCAGGTGGCGGCGCTCTGCGGACACAGGTGCACCGTGAGCGCCTTATGCACCTGGGGGATCACCGAATACCCCCTGGCCGCTCCGCCATCGAGGGTAGCGAGAGCGGGGGAGCTGAAAGACCGGGACTGGGCAGTAAAAGGTGCCTCCCACGATCTTGTCAGCTCTTCATGCACTTCCGGGAAGAAAGGAACGGTGGCGTGGTGTGGCCGTGGGTGGCGCCCCGAGCCCAGGAACCAATTGTCGAGCCGCGAGGGTTCAGGGGAGAGCGGAGTTTTCCACCTAGCCCGACGCTCGCGGCCGCCCTGGAAAGCATGTCCGTCATTTCCGCGTCGGCCTGGGACTGGGCGACCACTGACGAAGGAGGAAGCCCAGTCGAAGCCTCTGCTTCCGACTGGATGAGCCCGCTCTCCGACGCTGCGCTCGATAACTCGTCTTCTTCCCGGGCTCCGATCGAGATGTCGAACTCGCCCTGAGATGAGCCGGCGATCTCGTCCGAGCGCCCGACCGGAGCAAGCGAGCGTGCTGGGGAAGGGGAGGTCCGTGGGGGGATACCTGGCGGAGGTGGGCCCATTGAGGTACCCAAATTGCCTCCAGTGCTAACCGGCACGGCCTCATACCCGTAGGTAGAAGGACCGAGGTGGGGAGCTGCTGGGGTGGCTTGCTTTCTTATGAATGCAAGCCATGACCGCAACGTTGCCATGGTCATGTTCTCGCAGAGAGGACAAGACCCATCCACGAACGATGTCTCCACATGAGCAGCGCCCAGACATGAAAGACAGCGATCGTGGCCATAAGAAGTGGAGAGATATTGACCGCAACCAGGAATAACACATAGACGGAAAGGCGTCTTTAAAAAGACGTTCCGTGTGTGCCGCTCTTTTAGAAAGAAATATAGTATTTTATTTAGAATATACTCTTATAGTTGTTTCTGCCGAAGCGCCCAGGGACGTTCTCTGCAAACCACAGATGCAGAGGGGGAGAAGCCGCTGAAATGCGGCGTAAAATCCAGCAGAGAGAGGTGAATGAACCCGGCGGATGAATTCAGCTCAATGAATAGAACCACTCGGTTCCGAAGAGAAAATCTGAATGAGTGGTTGCATACCAGCTCCTTTTATACCCGTATGTCCGGGGGAGTGGCATGCAAATTCCACTCGCCAATTCTCATTGGCCTTTTTTCAAAAAAGCAGAGGTGTTTGGGGCTCCCAAGAGTGAACCCTAGTGTCACTACATCGACACAACGTCGAGTGAGTGACAGGGAACAAAAAACAAAGCAGTTGCAATTAGCATCAACACTTCCTGCTAGCATTTAACTAAATAATTAAACTGAATACACAATTACAATAGCTAAAATATCTGCCCTTATATGGCATGTGCCTTTAAAAAATACAAAATTAAATGAGAATTGGGATCATTAGGGGAGAAAGATGGCTGTTTACATTATGAAACCCATTATGATCCCCATTAATAAACAATAGTCTGTGAATCTGATCTGAAAAGTTTTGAGTTTGTGAATACAAAACAACATATTTCATACACAAAAGAACTCGCACAGGCCCAAGGCATCCTGCTATTCCATTTTTGACTGTCTGCCCCTGTCAAACATACCCCCTTCCAAGCATATCAAGATTTATTCTAACAGACCTGCAATCACATTGTCACTGGGGGCAAAAAACTGACATCAAATATTGTCCATGCATGTCCCTGCATGGGTTTCAGAGCTATTCTATCTCTGCTAGCAATGTAATATTGCAATAGAATGTTGAGAGTCAGGGTACGTCTCTAAGCAAGAACACCTGAGATCTTAGGCAGCTTTCTGCTAAAGGATCTTGGAAGCATCTATCAAAGAGCATTTTTGATAGGCATTTAAGTAGTTCAGTATGCTTTTTAAATATTTCCAATGATGGTCCTTTCCCAAGAAGAGACCCGAATAAATCACAGGGCTTCTCTTATCTATTTATGTGTTCACAAGTTTTTCTTTCCAGAACTCCAATAGGTTTCACTGGTTTGGGGGCTTGGAAAGATTCTTTTTCTGAATAGTGCAGTCCCTAAATCCCACCTCAGCACAACAGTAAAACTTTTCCCAGCATAAAACTAGAAGACCTATATCTATATTTTCTATCCATTTATTTCACTATATCTCCTTGGATTTGTTACCACCAGTTCTGCAGCTCTAATGTTCTGTGAAACAGATTCCTCCATCCAGTGTTTTAAAAGTCAATGTCTAAAGCCAAACAAAATCAAATCACTGTTGTCCTGTTGTTAAATCACTGACCTTTAAAACTGTCTAAAAAAATAAATAGAATAAAAAATAAGCAGTTCATCCACATTTTATGGGTATTACTCAATGCAATGGTGAATTTCAGTTTGTATTTACATGTGTTGATGTCAATGCTTGTGTGTCTGACGTTTTGAATAATAATATATTTTTTATTATTATTCAAAAATTCAGACACACAAGCATTGACAGAGTGCTTGATTATACAAAACTTGCTGCCACTGTGCTTTGGTTGGTTGCCAGGGTGTGGCTGCTTAATGGCCCAAGTCAAAAGAGCCCACCCAAAAGTCTTAATGATACTCTGTTCCCTTTATATGGCTTCGGATCCTCCTTCAAAATAAGCATAAAGGATTTTTTTCATATACAATCATCATCCACTAGGTAAAAATCTTAAGTCTAATTGCTCAGAAAAGTAACAGCACACCTCTCCACACCAAGCCACACAATTTAAGGTATCAATCATGTCTGTAATACAAACAATGCAGAACGAGTTATTAGCTGAAGATCTATACTTAAAGTTAGAGGTTTGTTTTATGGAGGCCAGTTCCTGCCACTGAAGAAGGACATGAAAAAGGTCATTCTGACTTTATTTCTTGTAATGGTGATCTTATATCTCACAATTGCAAATTTAATACTCGTAATTGTGATAAATAGACTCACAATAGCAACTTTATATCTTGCAATTCTGAGATATAAAGTCACAGTTGCAAGATACAAAGTCGCATTGCAAGATAAAAAAGAGAAATAAAGTCACAATTGTGTGGAATAAAGTTTCAATCAGAATCAGAATTACACTTTTTTTTCAATCCATGGTAGGATCAAGGCACCATAATGTTCAAATCAATCGCAATTGCAAAAGGAAATTGTAACTTTACTGTAGGCATATATCTTGCAATTGTGGGATATCAAGTGGAATTGCGAGATTAAAATGTGCAATTGCAACTTTATTTCTTGCAATTGCCACTTTTAATCTCACAATTCCACTTAAAATCTCACAATTGTGGCTTAATTTAAAAATTGCAACTTGCAATTCTGAGAAATAAACTTGCAATTGTGAGGAATAAAGTCAGCCTGATCTTATGAATATTATGTGACTGTGGCAACATTTTTGCAAAATAAAACGTGCTTCATTGCATGTTTTGCTGCAGTTTCCCAGTGAAATGTCCAGCGGAGGTGCAAAAAGCGAGTGAAATGGTGTTGGAATAAGATGAGGTTTTTAAGTTGAATATTAGATGGAGGTTTTAATGAACCTCTCTAACCTAAAACTTTAATTTAAATGAAAACAATAGTGTCCTAAAAGAAAACGAAAGGGCAGACAAAGCAGACATCCTTACCCTTAACCATCACCTAAACCTGACTGATAGTGAGTTAAAAGCAAATAAGAGGTGAACAAAACAGATATCCTTACCCTAAACCAACAACTTCACCTTATAGTGTGGAAAATGCAAATGCAACATAAAAAGCACGTTTTCTGAAGCAACCACTTCATTTTGTGTCGCTTCTATGACACTTTCGTCTCACGTGTCAGCGTGTTTAAATCCAAAGTCCAAAACTTTTAGGTGAGTTACCGTGGAAGTTAATGATGTCATAAAAATTGTGAACATAAGTGTGTATACAAGCATTAAAATGTGTAGTTTTTCAAATGATGCATTATAGTAAAAGTGTTTTACATCATAACATAGCAGTGTAAAAACGTAAGTATTTATAAAGTCATAATCAGCCATTATAGTCAAGGTTTATGTGAAAGTAAATAAAACGCACAGTTGTTGTAACAGGTAAAGGATGGGCAAGGAGGAGGCGGGAACCGGCTGAAAAGTAAACATAACGTTTAATGATAAAACTCAACATAAAACAAACAAACAAACACAGACACACATGCAGTGCGGCCGCGTACGTCTCGCGTACGTACTCTCCCGAACCTGCGTCTCTAGCTGCCCTTTATCTCGCTCTCCCACTGATCAGCTGATTCAGCGCTGGCCATGCACTCCTCCTCGTCATACTCCTCCCTCTTGATTCAGGCCGGGGCGCAACCGGTCTGACCAACTTCACCCCCCATCTCTGGAGGGGAGACGCTGCCCTTCCGGCCATTCTGTCATTGGGAGAGGGAAAAGGCGAGCGGAGACATACAGATAGAGAGAGAGAGAGAGAGAGAGGAGAGAGAGAGAAGAACTTGCTCGCCGGTTCCTGGACGCACTGTCGCTCAGTCCTAAACCGCTCCTCTGCCCTCTGGTGGATGCCAGCTCGCTTCTCCCCCTGGCAGATGGCAGTGAGTCCTCCGGCACCTGGCGGACGGAACAGCTCCTCCCCTTCTCGGCAGATGGCCGCGGTTCCTCCGACTCTCGGCAGCTGGCAGCGACCCCTAAGTCCCCAGGCAGACGGCCACGACTGCTCCCCGGCGGATGGCAGCGCAACAGCACATCCCTCCTCCCTCCCAGGTTTTGGCACCACTGTAACAGGTAAAGGACAGGCAAGGAGGAGGCGGGAACCAGCTAAACAGTAAACATAACGTTTAATAATAAAACTCAACATAAAACAAACAAACAAACACAGACACACATGCAGCGCGGCCGCGTGCGTCTCTCTCTCTCTCCCGAACCTGCGTCTTTATCTCGCTCTCTCGCTAATCAGCTGATTCAGCACTAGCCGTGCACCATCACGGCCCGGCCATGCCCTCCTCCTCGTCACACGCGTCTAGCATTTACCTCACCAGGAAACTACCGCAAAATGTAAAAGTCAGTTTGCAAAAATGTAGTTATAGTAAATGTCATTCTATGAGATCAGGTTGAATAAAGTCACAATCGTGAGATTTTAAGTCAGAATGACCTTTTTTCCCCTCTGTGGCGAAATCAAGGCACCATATTGTTCAAATCAAGTGCAGTTATGATAAACAATAGCAAAATGTAAACTAGAAATTCCAAAAAATAATTGCAAGAAATAAAGTCCCAATTGTGCTATATATTCAGAATCTTTCCTCTGTGGAAGGATCAAGGCACCATATTGTTCAAAACCTTAACCTTAAGTAAGAGCAATGGTAATAATAATGCTTGCCTTTGCAAGCACCACTAATTCACTAAAATTATGGCAATATTTTTTAATACTTCTTTTTTCCTGTATTTTCAGTTGCTCTTCAACACACTTTCCATGATCTTTTTTGATACAAGATTTCATCAGCAACCTTGCCCTTTGAAAATCTCAGAAAAGCCTGTAAGAAATGGATAAAACAGTATGAAACAATGGGGAGATGTATATTTTTGCATACATACAGTACAACATCCACTCTGAATAGACTCTCATATATTGTTTTGCTGTGATGGGCTTTCAACAGATTCATAAGCTATTGAGTAAGTCACATATGATTATGAAAGACACCATATAATGCAAGTGCTGCCTTCTCGCCGATGATACCTCAGAATATTGATGCCACAGTATTCTAACAGACGAATGGCAGCAATGAAGGAGCCAGCAATAGCAAGACTTCCTCCTCTGAGTATAGGGCCTCTTATCCCTCTGTAATATTCTTTCACGGCTACTGTTTGAATCTTAAAGCAGCTAAGACGATTAGTTTCTAAAGATGCTGGAACTCCATTTGTGAGCTGTACAACTCCTGTGTCTCCTAACAGGCAGCATAATCCAGTCACGTGGAGTGTCTAGGGACAAAGCAAGTGAGCCAAGAGATACCTGCTTTGAGCATGTGTAGTGCTGTTCTGGTTAAACAACTGACATGGAATCTCATATAGAACCATACAAAATCCTGGGTTAGATCCAGAGTTTATCAAATACAGAATAGGTTTATTTTTAAACTTATGTTTTTTTTTTATTTGATTTTTTTTATATATTCCCTTTATGAAAGCAAGGCATTCATGCAGCAGAATGAAATAATCTTCCATTTTCTCTTATTCCATGGTTATCATTTATTCAAAATGCCACTGAATATTAAAATAAGAGTTATGTAAAAATCTTTTTTATTTTAGTTGATTGCAAAAACATAAGAAAAAAATAAAAACAAAAAACAATAATGTTACAATGATTGTTCCCATTGTACAGGTCAACACTACAACGGCATTGAAGACAACTTAAAGCAATGTTCACATCCCATTATACTTCTGAAATCAAACATATTTCTGAGTGAAACAGAATGAGAACAAATGTATTGTAGGGCAGGAATGAATTCAATCCACATATAATTGACTGGATTGTGAAAAGTGAGTGTTACATACTAACATAGAGCCAAGTAGCTGGAGGATAGGGGTTGAGACGTAAGAAGAATTTGTGATGTCAGCCGAATGGTGTTTGAAAAGTTGTTTCAGAGGAAGAAGTTATAACATTTTGTGAATACATCAAAGTACAAGATGAGCACATGCATCAAAATTATGTAAACTAGTCTTATTGTGACCATAGATTACAATTCATCATATCTTTATCATTATTCATGTAAATAATAAACATATATATATAGGGGGTTATACACACTTCATAAATCAGTAATTTGCACACAGAGAGCAAAAATAAATAAATAAATAAATAAATAAATAAATAAACTTTCTTCTGGTCCTACTTGTTCTGTATTTGAGGAGTAATTGAAATGGTTCACTGTGCTCATCAAATTGTACATATCTGCATTTTGTTCCCTGAATGAATAATTAGTATTTCAAGAAAGACAAGCTGTATGTTGAATAAAAAACAAGACTTGACATCAAAAGTCTCTGAGCTCTTAAAAAGTGCTTTGGTTCTTATCTTAATTGTCTAAGATAATTCACAGGTCAGGCATGGTTTGATTCCCTTTATGTGATGCTGACACAGAACAATTATGTAAAAAAGAGTGAGAGGGATTATTAATGAAAAAAATAACATGTTATTATTTCTGAAAATTAAAGGGATAGTTCACCAAAAATTCACTCTCATGTTGTTTCAAACCCTTCTGCCTTTTTCTGTGGAACACAAAAGTAGATGTTAGGCAGAATATTTGTCTCAGTCACCATTCATTTTCATTGCATGGAAGAAAGATGCACTGAAAATAAATCGTGAATGAGACTAACTCTTTAAAACAAGACATCAGCATGTTTCTAAACTCAGCAAAAAAAGAAACGTCCCTTTTCAGGACACTGTATTTTAAAGATAATTTAGTAAAAATCCAAATAACTTTACAGATCTTTATTGTAAAGGGTTTAAACAATGTTTTCCATGCTTGTTCAATGAACCATAAACAATTAATGAACATGCACCTGTGGAACAGTCGTTAAGACACTAACAACTTACAGATGGTAGGCAATTAAGGTCACAGTTATAAAAACTTAGGACACTAAAGAGACATTTCTACTTACTCTGAAAAACACCAAAAGAAAGATGCCCAGGGTCCCTGCTAATCTGCGTGAACGTGCCTTAGGCACGCTGCATGGAGGCATGAGGACTGGAAATGTGGCCAGGGCAATAAATTGCAATTTCTGTACTTCCGTACGCCTAAGAAAGTGCAACAGGGAGACAGGAAGGACAGCTGATCATCCTCACAGTGGCAGACCACATGTAACAACACCTGCACAGGATCAGTACATCCGAAAATCACACCTGCAGGACAGGTACAGGATGGCAACAACAACTGCCCAAGTTACACCAGGAATGCACAATCCCTCCATCAGTGCTCAGACTGTCTGCAATAGGCTGAGAGAGGCTGGACTGAGGGCTTGTAGGCCTGTTGTAAGGCAGGTCCTTACCAGACATCACCGGCAACAACGTCGCCTATTGGTACAATCCAACCTTCGCTGAACCAGACAGGACTGGCAAAAATGCTCTTCACTGACGAGTCGCAGTTTTGTCTCACCAGGGGTGATGGTCATACTCGCGTTTATCATCAAAGGAATGAGCGTTACACCGAGGCCTGTACTCTGGAGCGGGATCGATTTGGAGGTGGAGGGTCTGTCATGGTCTGGGGTGGTGTGTCACAGCATCATCGGACTGAGCTTGTTGTCATTGCAGGCAATCTCAACGCTGTGCGTTACAGGGAAGACATCCTCCTCCCTCATGTGGTACCCTTCCTGCAGGCTCATCAATGCCACCAGCCATACTGCTCGTTCTGTATGTGATTTCCTGCAAGACAGGAATGTCAGTGTTCTGCCATGGCTAGCGAAGAGCCCGGATCTCAATCCCATTGAGCACGTCTGGGACCTGTTGGATCAGAGGGTGAGGGCTACAGCCATTCCCCCCAGAAATGTCTAGGAAACTTGCAAGTGTCCTTGGTGGAAGAGTGGGGTAACATCTCACAGCAAGAACTGGCAAATCTGGTGCAGGCCATGAGCAGGAGATGCACTGCAGTAATTAATGCAGCTGATGGCCACACCAGATACTGACTGTTACTTTTGATTTTGACCCCCCCCTTTGTTCAGGGACACATTATTCCATTTCTGTTTGTCACATGTCTGTGAAACTTGTTCAGTTTATGTCTTTTTATGTTCATACAAATATTTACACATGTTACGTTTGCTGAAAATAAAAGCAATTGAAAGTGAGAGGACTTTTATATACACCACATACAGTATATGATGCTTTATTTATTTTATTTTTTTTATCAATAGACTGGTAATCTTTGTTTTTATATGAAATGCTTGTCTATCGAAAAAAAAAAAAAAAAAGATTTTCTCCCGAATGAACCATGCATTCTAAGGACAAGCTACATACTCACATCATTTTCACTCTCTCGTTTTCACTCGGATCCAAATGTGGTGCATTATGAACTTCCTCCTCCTACTGTGTGAAAAGAATGAAGCAAAATGAAACAGGTGCTGGGTGATCAAAAAATCAAAAAATAAATAAATAAAATAACAGCAGAGGAAGAGATTTGATTCCCCTGATTTGATTAGAAACCCACAAGGGTGAAGGCCTTGAAGAGAAGGCCTAATTAAAACTCATCTTGATTGAAAATGCAGGGGAAAATGTCATTTGTTAGAGGCCGTGGTGCAGTCGCGAGAAACATCATCTAGGGACGGCAGGAAAACGTAGGGGGCTCCACAAACAACTGCCTAATGTAAATTGAAAAATGATAACAATTAGACTGTGATGGCCACTTGGGTCAGGCCCAGACACAAACACTATTAGGTCCTAAAAACATCTCTCTCCCTCGCTGCTCCCCTCCTCTCAAATAAGAGACCACTGATCAATGTAAACAAATTAAAACATTCTCAGGACCATGGCATTAGGCTCTGGACCAATATTAGAAGAGTAGGGCCACAGCATTATGTTGAATTAGACCCATTTCTCCTGGCAGCTCGAACATTTCCACTTTAATCCCACAGTATGCCTGGCTAGCTAAATGACAGCACACCGCTGAAATGAAGAGATTTAAAATCCCTATTAAAAATAATGAGGCAACTATTTTCACCGGCTGTTAGTTGAAAACAATCTTTATATCACCAAGAGCTTGCAAACTGAGCTCCATGAAAGACAACAATAGCAGTAGGAAAATTTAATTAATGACCTCTTGTTGTCCTTTGCTCTGACGCGTTCTGTTCTCTTTAAGCACATGAGCTGGCTGGAAAATTTTGTGGAACATACTGTTGTGCTTCAAGGGAGCACCTGCAATTTGCAAGCCACAGTTTGAGGCAACCACATTAAGAGAGCAAAATAAAGAGTCCAATTTGGCATAACTGCAAATATCAAATGGACCATAATAGATGGAGAACTGGAATGAGACAAATAACTAAAGTAAATGAAAAACTCGCAAAGAATACTCTTGAGTTGACGACACTTTTGGGTACACCTATTGAGAGACTCACCTTCATAATCAATAGAATATCTACACATCACACAGAAACATCAACATCAACCTACTATGAGATATAGGCCTATATTAGTTTGCTAGTTTAGAGATTGATGCTGCCTCACCAACCACTTAAAAGGCACAAGTGGTAGCTAAATTTCTAAGAAATCTGAAGAAAAACATTTCTTAGAAAAAAAAAAGAAAAAAAAAAGAAGACAAAATATATAAACAGATGGACCCCTGTGGCACACAAACTATTACATTTTCTAAACAAATACTTATTATCAAAACTAAGACAAGTTTTTCAGGTGTGAACAATAAATTACAGTACATTCATTAAACAGAAATTACAGTGCATTCATTACAAACATTATAGTGATTATTACGATAACTATTCTTTCACATTATCAAATTCTCAAATATAAAAACATTCTCTGCTTACAACAAGGAGGTCTGTAATACCTCAAGAGAGATATACATTTGTTTTCGGATTCTTTGCAGTAGCTCGGCAGGTGCCTACACATGGGCACTATTCTCTGGGTGTACAAATTTTGAGCCACTCATATGGGCCATAAAAAACTATGTGACAAATTACTTTGGAGCCGCAGGCAATCAGGCAATGCTCAGGCAATGCTCAGGCAATGCTCAGGCAAAAGGGGAGGCGCTTAGAGGTAAAGTACATTTAAATATGAGGACGTTCAAGACTACATGTAAAACATCAACTAAAATGACATCAAAAAGTGTTATCAATTACTTTCATGCTTCATTCTACGAGTAGAATTCACACAAGATCAGTAAAAGAAGATGTTTAAACTAATCAGTGATTATTTAAAGCAATATCAATGCAGCATTCATGGCACTTAAGTGTTAACATGCTATACCCAGCCATAATATGCGCTGATTACACGGTTATTTTAATTTATGATGACACTGATACTACTGCTAAGATAAGTGCATAAAAGAGTGTTCATATAGGTAGAATACAAACAGAAGAATGATGATAGGCATATCTTACATTGTGCAGTTTAATGAATGGCTTTCAGCTGCAGATGGCCCATGAGTGAAGCAGTATAAAACAAGTGTGAATGGGCATTTAAGAGTATTTGAGTAGACTTGATTCTTTTTTAAACAAAAAAAATTGCATTACAAAAAATGTCCATGTTTGTGGAAAATGTCTCTACATGAACAATCGCAAAGATGTACACTACAGGTCAATAGTTTTGAAACACTTAATTTTTTTTCTTCACATTTTAGAATAATAGTAAAGTCATCAAAACTGTGGAATAACATAAATGGAACTATGGGAATTATGTTGTGACTAAACAAAATCCAAAATAAATCAAAACTGTGTTATATTTTAGCATCTTCAAAGTAGTCACCCTTTGCCTAGAATTTTCAGACATGTACTCTTGACATTTTCTCAACCAACTTCTTGAGGTATCACCCTGGGATGCTTTTTAAACAGTATTGAAGGAGTTCCCATCTATGTTGGGCACTTATTGGCTGCTTTTCTTCATTACTTGGTCCAAGTCATCAATTTCAAAAACTTTTTTTTTTATTTTTTATTAAATTTTAGTGTTAAAATGAAATGAATTAATATGGTGGCACAATTATATTTTGGTCTACGAAACTAATTTCAAACATTTAAGCATACGCCTTCAGATCAAAAGATTTTTAAGATCACGAGAAACATTTCAGTCAAGTGTTTCAAAACTTTTAACCGGTAGTGTAGGTAAGTTTGCACCAGCTCACTAAGAACTCTGCATGCCGGTGTGTTTATGTTGACTGATCTTAACTGACTGAATGGGAATTAGCTGTCAGCCTCAAAGCATGTGGAGCTCCAGGTCACACCTACAAATAACGTGGACCAATAGCAGTGAGGTGATTAGCAGCCTGTACGAAGTTTTCCTAAAAGTTGCCCTGGCAAGTTGTTTCGAACCACCGAAACAAAATCAAAATCACCTTCTTTTTGGACAGATTTTGTTCTAAATGACATCACACCCGTTAGTTTTTCGATTTCGTAGGAAGTGTGCAGGGTCCTTTATGGTGCATCTATCCACCTTATTTTTCAATGTAACAAGGACACCGCCATTATCAAACTTGAATGTGGACCTCTTCCGGTATAAGCCACTTCCAGCTATTTAAGCAATACAAAAACAATATATTATGCTACTTTATATTACAGGCTAGCAATATATGCTATCATATTATTATCATTAATCATTATTTTCATAAACACATTGGTTTTGTGTGCATATAGTTTTACCATTTATCGCATTTTGCCATCGTTTCATCACACATTGTTGTACAACAGAATGAATGAGAAATCAGGCGCTGACACGAACAGTCCTCAGCACCATCTATCATAACTACAACAAACTTTACACAACCAGGAGAGAGAAAGAGACAGACTGCAGAAATCCACTGGGAAATGCTGCTTCAACTTTTTTTTTGCATGTTATTCCCTCTGTTCTTGTCAGAGAGCATCTCTCTTTCTTAGTGTTGTATTTTAAATAAACACATATCTCACATTCAGCATAATTAAATAAATGCATCATCGGAGGTTATGCAGGTAAAAATGAATAGAAATTTACATGGAGACAAGAAACACTGCATCGTCACGCTCTCTGTAAAGTAAGAAGGAGATTTTATTATCGTCTCTTCAATACAACACACAGCAACAAGTGAATGATTTATTATACTCTTTTACTATAAATTCTGACGTTAGAAAATTATTCGACCTTAGGATATTATTCTGCTGTACCTACATCCTGTGGTTGTGTGGTAGTATATAAGCCCATATCACAAAATTCTGGTACTATTGTCCTTCTAATTATTTATATTGCGGTCAATGACAGCAGAACTTTGCCACACTTGCCGGAAATGCCTCCGCCTGCTTACTTCCGCGTTGCAAAATAAGGTGGATACCAGCAGGGGCTAACTGCTAACCAGCCAAACCTTGACCCTTTACAAGTTAGCCAACAGTTATTTAAAATGAATACTCAGAGGACTGTTACAGATTGAGCACACAATGATTTCGGCAACAATAGGTTGAAAGTTTTGCAGCTGAAATCAGTCTATGCTTACCGAAATTCGAAATCACTGCCCCCAGTGGCCAAAGCTGGAAGTGTTGTTGAATGTATTGGCATGTGTGAGATCCAGTTTCTGGGCAAAATGTCAGAGTGGTGCCAAACTCGATTTGTAAAGTGTGTTGCAGTTTTAATTTTCAATGACAGTACAATCAAACAGGAATGCAAATGGTATAAACCCCTTATACACCCTAACCTAACCCTAACTCTACCTAACTAACCCTAACACTTACAAACCTAACCTAACCCAACCCTAAACCTAACCATCACTGGAGATAAAGTGAATTATTGAGCAAAAATGCAACCTCGGAATCATGCTCATCATTGCTTATGTGAACACGATTACTTCTTGGTTCCCATAGGACCACAATATACAGTATGTCTCCGAAATTGTTTGCGCAATGCACTATCAGAGGAGATAGAAATGTATTCAGTCTTGAATTGATGCAAAAATGTTTGATGGGGGAAGGTGCTTGTCAGTAATTTGGCTGAATGGGGTTTATTTTAGGGTACATGAACTTTCAGATGCAACGTCAATTTTCTTTGTGAACATGTTGACCGTTGACAGTTGCAAACTAAATTATGACAACAATTTCTTGAAAGCTAAAATGATTCAAATCCATTTCCTATATATATATTGATTGGAAGTAGAAAGCAATGGCAAAGTGAAATTTTAGAATATGTTCCAAAAGCTTAATATAGTGACACAAATCCATCCTATCCTCTGAGGTCTATATTACAGATCATCAAGGATGCATGGTTTACTTTGCCCACCACACTGCTCCTTCAACATGTAAATTAAAAATGATAATCTTCACTCTGCTATTTGCCAGGAGAATCATTTTTACAAAGGGGTGATTGGGCAGGCACATTAGAATGTGAAGCAGCATTCCATGTGCACTTTGCTTAACCGAGCATCACATTAACTGGTCTCTGGTTGGCCGGCGCTCCACCACACAGAACGTTCACCAGCTGCCACTGTGAAAAGGCCATTTTAAATGATTCCTCAATAGCATTATCAGTAGAGCATAAAAGCATGGTCACTTGTTAGATACCATGGAATGACAATTATACATTCACCTAAGAGATTACAAATAAGAGCCGTGTTTTCATGCAAATTTAGTCAATATCATTATTAAGCAGCTAATGGTTCCTGTCTCAGGATCTTCGTCTGATTAGTTTCCTTTTTGTGTTTGTTCTGCAAATATTATGCATGGATTTCATGACATTTCTGAAGTAAAACAGGCAGAACTAGTTACAAAATGAGCAACATTTAAGAGTACACTAGAACAGTGGTTCCCAACCCTGTTCATGGAGGCCCCCCAAAACTGCACATTTTGTATATTTCCCTTTTCTGACACACCAAATTCAGGTCTTTAAGTCTCCACTAAGGAGCTGATGAGTTGAATCAGGTGTGTTTGATTAGGGGAATAGACTATCCAAAATATGTAGTGTTAGGGGGCCCTCCAGGAGCAAGTTTGGGAACCACTGCACTAGAATATAGGCGACCAATGCTAAAACAGCCAGTTTGTTGTTTAGAGATGCCACTAGACTACAGCTATGGCATTCATATTTATTCTGTCTATGTCCATGATTTTTTAATGGTCCAAAATGTAATCTAAAACTTATTTCTCAAAAAATATGTTTGAGAAGCAAGCTAATGTATTTTTGTTTCTATTTCAGAAAAAAATAAATAAAAATAAATAAATAATAAGTATCAAAAGTATCAAATAATTTTGTTAACCTCACTAGTTTAGAAGTTATAGAGGTAGCTAAGGGTCTGTTTACATACATTCATATCATGTTTTTTGATGAACATATATACAACGTTGTACAAAAACATTTGTCTTAAAACATTTATTTTATATATTCTGCCTTTAATGTATCAGTAGGAGATATCAATTTTAGATTTCAACATTCCCTTTGCAAATATAATTGAATAGAAGAACAAGGAGTCCTGCATCAGATGGTATGGCCCCCACAGAGCCTGGATCTCAACATCGAGTCAGTCTGGGATTACATGAAGCGACAGAAGCAACTGAGACAGCTTAAACAGATAGAAGAACTGTGGCAAGTTTTTCAAGAAGCTTGGAACAAACTATCTTCCAATAACCAAGAAAAACTGTGTCCAGGTAAACTTAGAATTGGTGCTGTTTTAAAGGCAAAGGCTTCCACACAAAATATTGATTTAGCTTTTTTTTATGTTTATTGGACTTTGTAAGACGTTAATTGATAAATTAAAACTAGTTACGGCAGTATTTTTGAAGACATCCTCACTATGCAACTTAGTGCCAAAAACATTTGCACAGTACTGTATATATATATATATAGCCCATGGTCCCAAAGGTACCTTAAAGTGCCCCTGTCCATGTGCATCATTCAAAAATAACCCATACCAAACACTCAAAGTTAATATATGATTCTTCTGAACACATACTGTATTTAATGTAATGCATAAGCATCTTGTTGAAATGTTATATTTACCCAAAGAATTCTCAACCGATGAACAAAACTGGGAGTTCTCTTGCACAACATATGTTCTCACGTCTCTAACATGAGAGAGTGCCGAAAACCAGGTGTTGCAAAAATCTGGTTCTTAAAGGGGCCATGTCCAATTTATGACTATAGTTAAATTACATGAATTTTCTCCACTTGGCTACACATAATACATCTTTAGTAGCCATCTTTACAAATTTGTGTTCACTTATTCTCACATGTAGGAACAAATGTGACAAAAGGACAGGCTGCACTTTGAATTGAATAGTAAAAAGTACTGACATTTATGTCACTTTTTAATCAAACCATATACATCATGACTCACTCATTGAGAATCATTGGATAATTCCTTCTGTCTTTTATATGTTTATTTCTCAGTCAGTAAGATAATTTTATTTGAGGTAAGGTTTACCACATTTGCATAATCCTATTGGGATAATTTGATAACTATTCAGTGTGTGTGAGGTTAAGAATTTAACCTCCATTATATATTTTACTACACTGGTGGTCAAAAGTTTGGAATAATGTAAAGATTTTGCTCTTATGGAAAGAAACTGGTACTTTTATTCACAAAAGTGGCATTCAACTGATCACAATGTATAGTCAGGACATTAATAACATAAAAAATTCATATTACAATTTGAAAAAAATGTTAAACTACTTCAAAGAGTTCTCATAAAAAAATGTAAAAAACAAAAACAAAAAAACACACGCAGCAATGACAGCTTTGCAGATCCTTGGCATTCTAGCTGTCAGTTTGTCCAGATAATCCTGTAGCACTTGTCATAGATGTGGCTGTCTTGTTGGGCACTTCTCACGCACCTTACAGTCTAGCTGATCCCACAAAAGCTCAATGGGGTTAAGATCCGTAACACTCTTTTCCAATTATCTGTTGTCCAATGTCTGTGTTTCTTTGCCCACTCTAACCTTTTCTTTTTGTTTTTCTGTTTCAAAAGTGGCTTTTTCTTTGCAATTCTTCAGAGAAGGCCTGCACCCCTGAGTCTTCTCTTTACTGTTATACATGAAACTGGTGTTGAGCAGGTAGAATTCAATGAAGCTGTCAGCTGAGGACATGTGAGGCATCTATTTCTCAAACTAGAGACTCTGATGTACTTATCCTCTTGTTTAGCTGTACATCTGGCCTTCCACATCTCTTTCTGTCCTTGTTAGAGCCAGTTGTCCTTTGTCTTTGAAGACTGTAGTGTACACCTTTGTATGAAATCTTCAGTTTTGGCAATTTCAAGCATTGTATAGCCTTCATTCTCAAAACAATGATTAACTGACAAGTTTCTAGAGAAAGCTGTTTTTGACCTAATACTGACCTTAAGACATGCCAGTCTATTGAATACTGTGGTAACTAAAAAACAAACACAAAGACAATGTTAAGCTTCATTTAACGAACCAAATAGCTTTCAACAGTGTTTGATATAATGGCAAGTGATTTTCTAGTACCAGATTAGCAATTTAGCATGATTACTCAAGGATAAGGTGTTAGAGTGATGGCTGCTGGAAATCAGGCCTGTCTAGATTTGATAAAAAATTACTTTTTCAAATAGTGATGGTGCTGTTTTTTACATCAGTAATGTCCTGACTATACTTTGTGATCAGTTCAATGCCACTTTGGTGAATTAAAGTACCAATTTCCTTCCAAAACAGCAAAATCTGTACATTATTCCAAACTTTTGGCTGCCAGTGTATACCTTAATGAGTCAATAAGCAATGTTCCAAGAGGTTTTGAAACACAAACTGTATTCAGTCAAGACTAATAAAATTATTGCTATTAATATGCAGCTCCACAGAGAAATAATTTTGGTAGGAACAGACTGTTTCTAAAGTTGGTAACAACTCATCTTGACAAAGTTCCTGCTATAGTTTTTACTTCAGAGTTACAGAATTATTTATACACAACAGTCTTATCGTGGTTTGAAAAAAAAAAAGGACAGAGTGCTAATAAAAGGTCAACCAGCAAACAACAACATTTGATGGTCGCCCTTTTAAATGAAAATATTCAAAACAAGGAAATCATGTCTTTAACATTTTAAGTCTGTAAGAATTAAGATTTATCCTGCTCTTCTCTTACACTCACATTATATAGGTCTTTACAATTGTAATTGTGGTGAATTATGAATGATACACCAGATGGAACAAGTCATCTCATTCTTGGTAGAACATTCAGATCCAAATTATGCACAACACGAAGAAGGACATATACCTAGGTCAACTTCCTGTGTTGGTCCTGGAACAAAATTCCTATCAAATAATCATAGGCCCTAACCATACTTGACCCCTGAATTTGAATGGAAATGATAGCTTGATAAGAATCTGGATCAAGCACAAAAACCAAGCCCTACTGCTGCCTTCACATTATGTCATAATAATCATTTATAAGAGATGAGTGCACATGAAAGCCAGCCCAATGGCATTTTCAACTACAGAATTATGGTGAAAGATAAATATCATGTGACCCCGTGTCAATAGGCCTGCCCCCCCCCCCAGTGGCCCCCCAAATTGGAGTGGAAGAATGGTAAGAGTGGTATTCTCATTTTCCATACTGAGAGTTCAGTGACCCCCAGATCATAATAAATAGACCAAACAAATTATATTTAAATAAAACATCAATGCATTGTGACTGCATAGTAATATTTAGCAGGGTAAAGTTTAATTTAAGTTACATATTTATTAAATATTCACTTATGGTTCATAAGAGATTGTCTGAAAAGTCCACACACTGTGTTAAAACATCACTGGTGTCCAAATGTTCAATAAAACTGCCTTGCATGTTCTGTCTTAAACACTTATTAAAAAAAAAAAAAAAAAAAAAAAAAAACATTTACACACTCTAATGATTGTAAATTGTATGCATAACTTGTACTTTATTTGGATTAATGAATGAATGAATGAATGAATACTTGGACATCTCTGACATTTTAGTGCTGTGGGTGGACTTTTCAGACGGTCCCTTACAAGCTCTAATTAATGAAAGCCCATCGTAGCATTTTTAGGCATAAGCTCACCACATCAATGCATTTCAACCTAATAACATATACAGATTAATATTGGTACTGTTGGGTACAGGTGCAAGAATAAAAAGCAAACGCTCAACTAACTGGGAGAGAGAGAACAAAGCTTCAGAGTTAATCCTGCTGCTTCTCTTGCAAATGAAATGCAAGAGAAGCACTAATTAGTTTACAGGGTAGATAACAAACACAACGTCCTCTTTATGAACACCATTTATCAATCAAATACTTAACGCGCAGCACACCAATCACAAGGTGGAGGCACACGTGTGCTCAATAATGGAGAATTGAGCTTAAAATTAGCAACTGCATTCTCTTATAAGAGGCACACACCAAGCACGCTCAATAAGGAATGCACAGACACTGACAGACATAATAATGATTTAAAAAACACATTAAAGCCATCTTATTGATCACTTATAATTACGATGCATGCAACTTTTTTAAATTCACAATTGAGTACATGTACAAATACATGCATAAAAATTAACTTGTTACACTGGACCTACTGATTAAATTCTAACCTAAAATCATTCATTTTACCCAAGAATTGTATTGCATTAGTCATTCTAAAGAACAGAATGGCAACATGGCATAAAGTTTGTGGGTAAAACCAATATGTTAGGGGGTATTTACTAATTGAAACATTTGTCATGAGCCTGTTTGTTTATATATTTTAAAATTAAAATTGAAAATGTTTTACTCAAATTTGGTGAATCTTTGGTTGTCTTTAAAAAATTGCAAATATTAAAACAGCAAATTCTGTTTTATTTGTGTACAGGGGACATTTAAGGTATAATTCAGTTGCCCCCCTACAAGCACACCCGGCCCCACCCTGGCCCCTGCAGTCAAAATGGTCTAGAAGCACCCCTTGTATGTGTTTGTGTTCAGACTCCCCATCCTGATCAACATGATCACATTGCAAAGAGGTATTGATCAGTGAGTTGGGCGTCCTTGGCAAGGAGATGATTGTGTGTGTGTGAATGCTTGCGTCACAGATTGAAAAATCAGCATAGATCACACATTGTTTATTTTATACTTCTGCTACTATAGTATGCCTACACTGCCTTACATGCATAATAGTCAATAAATGCATACATAAATATATGCATATTGCCTTTCTGTAGATGTAAGATGTATGTGTCTGTCTCTCTCTTTTGGATTACTGGTAATTGCAGTGGAGATGTGCTAGCCACACTACTGTTGGCGCAACGATTGGCTGCCGTCCTCTCCTCGAGAGTGTCGATAATGAGATGGCCCAGGTGATGTGGTTGCCATCAATAATTCATGAGTCAACATTGCTACACAGTACCATTCCCCCACTCTGCAAAACACTGTGAGTAAAAGGTGAAAGCAGCATATATTCCTCCTCTTCTCCCCCAGTGTTATTAATATTAACACCAAAAAAAAATTAAAAAATTTAAACATTTATTTTACTGAAATAAAACTGAAATAATAGGAAAACCTGAAACTGAACTAAAATACATTTGCATGACTCACAAAGTAAAATAAAAATCACCACAACCTAATTTTATACACTGTATACTATTACATTTGAAACCTTTACAATCTGCCTTAATAAAACACCATTTCCACTAGATAGTTCATAAATAGCAAAAACACTAGAGAGCACCAAGAAAGTTAACATTAAACGTTGAAATGATAACAGTTAAAGCCGAAATGTGTCATTTCTGCACCACTACCGGCACCTAATGGAACTGCAAACAAATATAAATTGTTTTCAAACAATCTTTCAAATATGCCCCCTATCTGCCATTGATTAAACGAACAGATAGTCCCACACCCAACTCACACCATTGGTTGAGTCAATGTTGTTGTGAGGAATTTTTATAGCGCCACAGAAAGACAGTGTTTATAGTTCTCGAAAAAATTTAAAGACTGGTCTCTGCATATTAAGCTTGGATAGAAGAAAACATTTTGGCACCAAACTTGGCAACCCTAAAATATTAAAACTAAAACCAAACAAGCACCTAAAAGAAAACAACTATAAAACTTAAACTAAATCAGTTTTATAGTGAAAACTTAGCAAAATTGAAAGGGCAACTCAAAAATAAAATATTAAATTAAAGATTCAAACCCATAATAACCCCACTCCCCCTCACCTCCAGCAGTGCTCAAATGAAGTAAGACGGATAAGATGCCGCTGGATGTCTGTTCTCATTTCAGCTTTTGCATGCAGTGGCCATAGCAATGCTGTGTTTGTTTCTATGGCTGTGAATCGAACCCAGCGATGAATTTTCACACCTTCAATGGTGAAAATGGAATTCCTGCAGGCTATGCTTACAAGAGCTCTGCCGCTATCTATTTCATATTTCTGCTTTTCAAAAAGATTCTATTGACTATACAAGGATGGCACATCTTCCAAGGAAGAGGGCAGAAAACAGGGTTATGTTGGAGCAATTTTGCAGTGGTTAGCTCATATGATCCGTACACATTGAGCTGTGGTGCTCCTGAATAATTAGTAGTACTTGCTTATACTGTAACTATATTGAAGGTGGGACCGAGTCATAACAAGATACCAGAATATCATGGGACTTGGGGGTGGGTTCTATTCAGTTGGTCCAGCAATCAACTGAATACACAACTGCACTTAGAAAGGTGATGTCTACACAGCAGAAATGGGCCAAGACCACTAGACCTCAGTGCACCGTGGCACAAACTTGAGATGTAACTGTCACACGTGTATTGACAGACACACACACATACAGAACAGTCCAAAGGTTTCAGTGTGTTGATATATTGCACTTCTATTTCCAGTAGGCAGACTCGCTCTGTTTTCTGTTTTACCCAATCAGGAGCTCTGAGGAACAATTAAGTCTCCAACAGCTCACTTTCTCTTCTGCCGTGTAGTTAAGTACATACTATCCTGAGCTCCTGAGCATAAAAAAGAAAACAGAGACAGAGACAAGGGGGAGGAGATGGACCACTCAGAGAAAAATGAATGGGAGAATTTGTAACGCTCAATATGGCGGCTGTAGGACTGGAAGTACTGCCATGAAGTTCAAAGAGCCAATCACCTTTTCAATCGAGGCATTGTGTGTGTGTTTGTTTAAGGGAATCAGAATGGCTAAAAAAAGATATTCTGGACCACTCAGAGAAAAATGAATGGGAGAATTTGTAATGCTCAATATGACGGCTGTAGGACTGGAAGTCCTGCCTTGAAGTCCAAAGAACCAATCACCTTTTCAATAGAGGCATTGTGTGTGTGTGTTTGTTTAAGGGAATCAGAATGGCTAAAAAAAGATACTCTGCAAAGCTGAAAAACAAGTTTTCAGCTAACGACCCTGCATCAGTGTGGAGTGGCATGAAACAGCTTACGAATTACAGGACTCCTGCCCCCAACCCTGTGGTGGACCAACAACTAGCTGACGACCTGAATGTGTTCTACTGTAGATTTGAAAGGCCCAATCACACACCCCACACCCACTCTGACCTTCACTTCACACAAACACCAACACCTCCTGCAACCCCCATCCTCCCCCTCCTGCTACTCAACCTGCACTTAAGATCTGTGAAGATGATGTGAGCCGTGTCTTTCAGAAACAAAAGACGAGGAAATCTTCAGGCCCAGATGGGGTCTCACCAGCGTGTCTTCGATTCTGCGCTAACCAGCTGGCCCCCATCTTCACACAGATCTTCAATAGATCACTGGAGCAGTGTGAAGTCCCATGCTGCTTCAAACGCTCAATCATTATTCCTGTCCCAAAGAAACCAAAAATCACAGGACTTAATGACTACAGACCTGTCGCCCTGACGTCTGTGGTCATGAATTCATTTGAGAGACTGGTGTTGGCCCACCTGAAGAACATTAGGATCCTTTCTGTGGATTTCAGTTCGGCTTTCAACACCATCATCCCAGCTATACTCCAGAATAAATTACACCAACTCTCTGTTCCCATGTCTATCTGTCAGTGGATTACCAGCTTTCTGATGGACAGGCAGCAGCTTGTGAGACAGGGGAAACTCACTTCCAGCACCTGTACAATCAGCACTGGTGCCCCCCAGGGATGTGTGCTCTCCCCACTACTCTTCTCCCTCTACACCAATGACTTCATCGCCAAGGACCCCTCTGTCAAGCTCCTGAAGTTTGCAGACGACACCACTGTCATCGGCCTCATCCAAGATGACGATGAGTCTGCATACAGAAGGGAGTTTGAACAGCTGGCTTTCTGGTGCAGTCAAAACAACCTTGAGCTGAACACGCTCAAAACGGTGGAGACGATTGTGTACTTTAGGAGGAACATCCCAACACTGACACCCCTCACCATTCTAAACAGCACTGTGGCAGCAGTGGAGTCATTCAGGTTCCTGGGCACCACCATCTCACAGGACCTGAAGTGGGAGACACACATTGACTCCACTGTGAAAAAGGCCCAGCAGAGGTTGTACTTCCTTCGCCAGCTGAGGAAGTTCAACCTGCCACAGACGCTGCTGATACAGTTCTACTCAGCGGTCATTGAGTCTGTCCTCTGCACTTCAATAACTGTCTGGTTTGGTTCAGCTACGAAATCAGACATCAGAAGACTACAAAGGACAATTCGGACTGCTGAGAGGATTCCAATAACTATGTGGAATACACAGTTTAGTCTTTCTTATATTTATCCAACACATCCAACCTCTTCTGCCATTTCATTCCTCTGAAAAAAAAAACCATTTGCACTGTACATAACAGATTTGCATTTACACTGTACATAACAGATTGTATTAGATTTGCACTACCCATGTGTATGTATGTATGTGTGTCTGTACCTATGTGTATAATTATTTTTTATTATTATCTATGTCTTGCTGCTGTTTTTGTATGGTTGTACACTGGAAGCTCCTGTCACCAAGACAAATTCCTTGTATGTGTTAGCATACTTGGCAATAAAGCTGATTCTGATTCTCTTCTCTGTTTACACTAGAATGTTGGTCTAGGTTGATTGTATATGGCTGTATGACTTATTTTATGTAACAGTTCATAATGGGTGTAACTGAAATAGCCAAGCCTGTTAATTAGAAGCGGGTGTTCACATACAGTAGTTTTGGCCATGCAATGTATATTATTGAAACGTAATCTTGACAAACAGTTTTGGAGATTACGCCAAAATAGTTGCTCTGGTGAGTTTCCAAGATTGAGCTGAGCTGCTTTGCCTTAACTCTCTGGGGCCGACGGATGCGCCGGCGCGTCCTGCTGGATTTTTTCCGCATAACAGCGGAAACAACTTAAAATACTCCGTCATTTTTGGGCATACAGATAAGTGTAAAACATCATTAGAAACTATAAAGGGTCTACTTTTATTTGTGTACACTCACAATAACAACAAAACCTTGTGCTTTTGTAAAATAAAGAAAATAAACAGTGTGCGCTTTCAGCCGTCTCTGTCTCCATGAGCATCTTTCTGAAACGCGTCACAAAAATGAACTGAAACTCTGCGAATACTTATCACACAAACATGAAACATATGTCTAAAGAAAGCTTAAAATGTCTACTTTTAAATAAAACAATTCAAATTTAAAACAAATATTCTTCTGCAATGTAATCTGTATGAAACAAAGTGATGTACAGTTTCTCCTGGCTCAGCTAATTATCCCTAATGAGATCACACCCACCAGCAGAGTGCGCTATTCATACGGTAATGTGCTGAGGCGATCAATGCAAATGGTAAACGCCCCCAACAGTGCCTTAAAAAACATCAAGTTTCATCATCAGATTCATTCACTTTCCTGCACGTTTGGAAGATGGCATGCTACACAGGTGAGGAAGCTCTACAGATGGTCCTGGATAGTGAGGAAGAGTTCACATTTTCCTCAGAAGAAGAGCGGGAATCCTACCAGGAACGTTTGCATTTTGAAGAGCGTCTTGATCCAGCCAAGGATACAATTTCGGATGAGTAAGTCTTTACTTACATTAGTTTACATGTTATTTTATATAAACATGGACATATTTTACTAGTTGGACTATTTCCAGACTTGCCAGCCAGAATTCAAAGTATTGAAATTTCAAATATGTCAAAAAATATGTCTTAAAATAAGTTTTAGTTACATTTAAATGTTGTTTCGGCTAAAGTAGGTATTTAAATTGTATACTGTATGATATCAATATGATATGTAATATGATATAAAAATAATATGAATGTTTAGATTATATTTTAACTAGTGTTTATGCTGCCTCATTATCATCAACGAAGCTTGTGCATGCAAATATCTGTTCGGGTGTAAATGTGCTGTAAATATGCCCATATTAGAAAATCAGCATATTAGAATGATTTCTGAAGGATCATGTGACACTGAAGACAGCAGTAATGATGCTAAAAATTCAGCTTTGATCACAGGAATAAATTGCATTTTACAATATATTCAAATAGAAAAGTTATTTTAAATTGTAAAAATATTTCACAATATCACTGTTTTTGCTGTATTTTGGATCAAATAAATGCAGCCTTGGTGAGCAGAAGAGATTCTTTTAAAAACATTAAAAAATCTTACTGATCTAAAACTTTTAAATGGTATTGTAGGTCTAAAGTTTTTAAGTAAAGTCTTTATGTAAAGAAAATGTATAGTCAGATGATACATTCAATCATTAAGTCTCCTCACATTCATTCTCTCTCAGGGGAGGGGTCTTTGTCTCCTCAGGTGTGAATCACATCAATATTCATGATCATCCACGCCTCCCCTCATATGACCTTTTTAACACTAAAAGTCTTACAAAAGTTAAATGATTATATTGTTTTGTATGAATGAGTGATCAGGATGGTTTTCACATCATTTTTGTAGCAAAAACTCTAGGCTACAAGATCCAGTTCTCAAAAGTCTTGTGAACAAATGTTTAGTATGTGTTATATGGCCTTATTTCAGTGACTTAAAATGGTTGTTTTTTCAAAAACCATGCATAAACGTTATTTTCTCAAAAATACAAACATGTACATACATGTTGCTCACATATTATTGTAGCCCAGTTTGTGCTGAATACAGTGTTCTCAGACTTTAGCCATTAATATGTTTTTAAGCAACTGAAAAAAGCACAAATGTCAAGGCATGTCAAAACTTCTCCAGGGCCCAAAACACCCTCAGGCCCCAGAGGGTTAAAGGTATTTGACAAAAACCTTCCTGCTACGCACACACAAACACTACATGCTAGTACAGACATCAAAGATCCTGAAAATGCAACACTTGCAAGTGCCGTTACTCAAAATACATCACAGATGAGTAGACGAGACAAGACACTCAGAAATATAAAAGGAATAGAGGGAAGTGAATGATGTGATAGGAGAAACAGAAAAGTAAGAGTGTTGCACAAGACTGAAAAACAAAACGCATGCAAAGTTATACAGTCATGCCTTTTCATGCCCCAGAATAACTTGAATTTATTTACCTTTCTCCTCCCAGCTAAGACCGATGTTGACACAGAGTGGGTCCTTCTTCTGTCACTCCATCACACAGCCACCCAGAAACAAGAACATCCCATGTACACACGTTTTTTTTTTTATTTGTATTTTTTTACCATGGTTGGAACTTTCCATTGACTTCTATTGTTTTAATACTGAGCTAATGATGTTTTCTGTCCCCTACCCGTGAACCTAACCTGCACACAAACCATTATGCAGTTTTACATTGTCATAAAGACATTATTTAGTATGTTTATTAAGCAGTTTTCCTCTTGGGGACCGTTTGTGGGGACCAAACAGACAAAACCTGACTTATAAACACACACTTTTGCGAACCATGACTTACAAATTAATGTATGAATTTGTTTTTGGTTCAATTTTGAGTTACAATAAGGAGTCTCACATTAGTTTACATTTCCATAATAATTATTCAAGTTTGTTCCCGATAACACCGTGCATATTTTTATCTCTTGACAACTAACAGTGCACATTTTCCCTTGATCATTGTTAATAAGATCTGTGAAAACTGTGAGTCCATAAAAACAACATAAAAGTAGTCAATATGACTTGAGCTCTATATTATTAGTCTTCTGAAGCCATATGAAGGCTTTGGATGAGGAACATATACAAATTTAAGCTATTCATTGATAATGCTCCCCTCTGTTGCAGCTCTAAAATATTGTAGATACGGTGGAGTTTTTTGAATTACAATTGAACTGAATTTTAAAAATGTAAAGGGAATTACAATTCTGGTTTGTTTCTCACACAAACCTACCGTATGGCTTCAAAAGACTTGTAATATAGTGTAGGGGTGTCCTTTTGGTCGCTTGATAGCCTTTGGTCACTGTATGCTAAAGTTGTATGGAGAAGAACAGCTTGGACATTTTGCCACCCAGTAAGTCATCTGTTTTTTAAATGATATGAGTGTGAGTAAATTTCTTTTCTTCCTTTTTTTTTTTTTTTTTTGCGGGGATGAACTATTCCTTTAGGCACTTTGTAGAGTGAAAACTCACATTACCCTGAGTGACACATTGAAAAATGTTGTGAGAGCAGCACACTGTCAGGTCTGGATCCAGTCTGGAGAGTGACTAATGTGAACAGCTGACAGTGAGAGGGGTTTTCTTTCTTTGCATTCACTGCCATTTCAAAGGGAGAGTACTTTTAGAGGATTTAGAAATCATCTAAATTTGTGGAGACAAATCCCTCATGTCACCTGCAAGAGAAGGATAGGAGACGTAAGCTGCTTCTATCCTGCAAATAAATGGAGTAAGAGTAGAATCAATGGAGAACATGAGGACCCACCGGAGACCGACCTTCAGCCTGTGCTTTCATGTGCCATTTTTTTTTAAAAACACATTTGACTGATGAATACAAAGAGAAGTTGAAATGGGTCAAACTCTCAGTTTTAAACAAGGTTTTACAATCCACATAAGATTGAAGTATTTAAATGGTCCATAGTGTATACTTCCCATAATTTATGACCAATATATTTTAAATGCTTTTCTGCTGATTTTTTAAAATAATTTCAAAGATATTGAACAACAAACAATTTCTAGTATATTAAATATTTTACAGCATAGCACAGATAATATATATATTTTCCAGACTGTACATTTAAAATGATTGTATATGATAAAAGATGATTTTGTCAAGTACATTTTTAAAAGCACCAACATAAATCAGTGGTTCTCAATTGTTTTTTCTTTAGGACCCAAATTATACATTGGGCATCAAGTATCGAATTAACACAGTACCAAAATAATTCATTGTACAAAGAAAACAAAAATGCCCATAAAATCACATGTTGAAGATTATTAAGAGTATAAAAAAATTACAGTATATGAAAAACATTTTCTCTTCGCTTTTTAGCAAATAAGTGTATTTATATATTATATATTTATTGTTTTACCCTGCTGAGAACCACTGATATAGATGGACTCAATGCTAATGAAACAGACCAAAAGACACAAACCTCCAGTTTTGAATTAATGAGGTCTTCAACTTCCTGCTCAGACTAAGAGGCTAGAGCCTTATCTTAGAAATCTTAATCACAGCCCCTGTAGCTTCACTTAAACTGTAATATTTCGTAGCACCTGTGCTCACTTGTCAAATCAAAGCCATGTTCCAATTACATTTCATTACCCAGATCCAAATGGCCAATCATGATCATTTATTGATTTCAATCCATTCAGCTGGGTCTTGCACATTTGTACTTTTACAAAGAGTAATTTTTTTGACAAGCCAGTGATTTTATACAACCAACTTCTGCCAGGATGGTGGCTCTAGTATTTGTTTAGAGTGATTAATGACAGTATGAAATCACAATGCAATTGTGATACATTCAGCAGGGCTGATTACAAAGCTGGCCCTGCATTATTCTTTTATGTTGCAGTAACTATAAAATATATATATATATATAATGCACAATTAAGGCTGCTTGTTTATCAGACCCTTAAATGGGGAAATTCACATAAAAGTGTAGCAGCAAAAGTTGTATAAATGAATGGGATAATTTGTAACGCTCAATATGGCGGCAGTAGGACTGGAAATCCTGCCTTGAAGTTCAAAGAGCCAATCACCTTTTTAATAGAGGCATTGTGTGTGTGTTTGTTTACACTAGAATGTTGGTCTAGGTTGATTGGTTATGGCTGTATGCCTTATTTTATGTAACTGTTCATAATGGGTGTAACTGAAATAGCCAAGCCTGTTAATTAGAAGGGGGTGTTCACATACAGTAGTTTTGGCCATGCAATGTATATTATTGAAACGTAATCTTGACAAACAGTTTTGGAGATTACGCCAAAATAGTTGCCCTGGTGAGTTTCCAAGATTGAGCTGAGCTGATTTGCCTTAAAGGTATTTGACAAAAACCTTCCTGCTATGCACACACAAACACTACATGCTAGTACAGACATCAAAGATCCTGAAAATGCAATTGTGATACATTCAGCAGGGTTGATTACAAAGCTGGCCCTGCATTATTCTTTTATGTTGCAGTAACAATAAAAAAAAAAAAAAAAAAAAAAAAAAAAAAGGAAATAATGCACAATTAAGGCTGCTTGTTTATCAGACCCTTAAATGGGGAAATTCACATAAAAGTGTAGCAGCAAAAGTTTTATAAACAAGTTTGCTGTTCTTTTCGTAAGTTGAAGCATAACTGTTCAAACTGCAACACAAAGGGTTATTTCACCCTTATACCACGGGTCTGTTAAATGCTTGATACTGATTGGCTGATGGATGTCCTAAGGTGTGCAATTATTTTTCAAGTAAACGCACTTTACTACGCTATGAAGTAGTTCCAGGTCTTGACTGCATAACAGTTCCATATCACTTTGCCAAATTATTTCAGTTATTTCAAAGAGCCCTACAGGCTACCACAGCAAAATAACCAATTAAGACATTGGTTAAGTACATCAGATAAGAATGACAAACAATGTCTATAATATCCTACATTTATTTCAATTTCGATTGAAAAGCGTCCTTGGGCTCCCTCTCTTTCTTTCTCTCTCTCTCTCTTTCACACTCATCTCATCTCACCCACACACACACATTGAGACTCGAGTCATGACCAACAAATAGAGCCGCACCCCCCACAACTTGATCAATACAACAGTTTCTATTATCCAAAATAACTTTTAATATGTGACATTTTTTATGTTTCAATGTATTTCACCCTAATCAGCCTCACATAGCTATAGTGGAAAGCACCGTGCTAATCCTCCCCCTCTCTTTCACTCTCACACAAACTCTCTCGGGAGCAAAGTCAGCATACCCCCACGACTCACTGGGATTGTAAGCTGTTGTTTAGAAATAGAAAAGCTGTACAAGAATGGTGACACTATGCTGCTGAGACTTAAACTTACACTTTGGCAATTTGAAGTAGTGATGTCCAGTTTGTGAACAAATCTTTCTTTTGAACTGGTTCTTTTTAGTGAACGAGTTGAACTAGATCACCAAATCGGACTGAATCATTTGAAACAGTTCGCGTCTCGAGTCAACACTGATCCACAAGTTACTCTATCTTAACCTGCCTCTCGGATGTGCCTGACACTCCAAATCGAAATGAGCCAATAACCGGGAGTAATATGATCCTAGAACTGGTGATATCTGCTTTTGCCAACTCTTCTTTGCAATTAACCGCTCCAACAAGTTCACAAATCGGACTGAATGCTCGGGTCACAACAGTTCTCGAGTCAACAGTACAATGAGTCACTCATAACAGTTCTTGAGTCAACAGTACGTGTCACTCGCAACAGTTATCGAGTTAACAGTACGAGTCACTCATAACAGTTCTCGAGTCAACAGTACAATGAGTCACTCATAACAGTTCTCGAGTCAACAGTACAATGAGTCACTCGTAACAGCTCTCGAGTCAACAGTACACTGAATTGAGAATCGCCTATTTCAGTGGTGTCCGAAATACTGAGAACCGGTGAGCTGCTGACATTGAGCATGTGTGTGATTAAGGGGTGAAATGTATGTTTCAGATGTATTTTGCTGAACAACAGAGAGTGTAACAAATAAAACATAGTGGAAATATGTTTATGACTTGATTGTATTACCGTTTTATCAATGCATGAAGATGATCCAGTCTACTGCTCTGGAGTCAACAGTACATTGAATCGTTTGCAGCAGTTCTTGAGTCAACAGTACACTGATCCGAGGACAGCAGCTCTTGAGTCAACAGTACATTGAGTCAATCACAGCAGTTCTCAAGTCAACAGTACACTGATCCGAGGACAGCAGCTCTCACGTCAGCAGTACATTGAGTCGATCACATCAGTTTGCGAGTCACCAGTACACTGAACTGAGAATCGCCTCTTTCGGACATAATACTGAGAACTGCTGATCAGGGAGCAGCTGATGAGCATGCGTGAACCGAGGACTTGAATGAGGGGGCAAAACGTTTCAGTCGAGAGATGTAAACAAATTTCACTATTAAGTATTGTGCATGCAGATTATATCTGAAGTTGTGATGAGCTGGATCATGGATTCTGTAAAAAAGGGTGAGTTGATTAAGACAAGTTTAATCACTTTTTATGCTTTAAACATGTGTAGAACATCCATGTTTGTATATCAGTGTCAGTACTGGGTGCTTTAGGTGCAAAACTTTAATGTTGTATGTATTGAAATATCACTGAATGAAACACTGATGACAATAAACACCCTTATTATTATAACTTAATTAAATAAAATGTTATAATCAGCAATATGCCCTTACATATGTCTTTATCGAATGTGTTTGTGCGTGTATTCTACGACGTCAGCGTATTAGCATTATATATAGTGATGTCATTACGTGATGATGTAAATTAACTGGTGAATCGTTTTTTTTATCCAGTTCATTGAAATGAACCGTCGGAAAATAATCAGATTTCTCATCACTAATTTGAAGAGATGTTATTCCTGGCAAGAGCCACATTAAACACAAGTAATTCCACACGTGATCTCTCTCAGTTTCTCTCTCTCTCGCGCACACACACACACACACACACACACACACACACACACACACACACACACACAAACCTAAACCTAAAGTGACGTTTTCGAACTAGCAACAAAGGCTTGAGCTTTATCAAAGCTAGATACACTTGATCAATACAACAGTTAATATATTATCTTAAATATCTGTGGGAAACACCCTCACACTCCCCCTCCCCCTTTCATAAGTTCTCACACACACACCTGGACACACATACACCGATCAGCCACAACAATAAAACCACCTGCCTAATATTGTGTAGCTCCCCCTCGTACTGCCAAAACTGCAGCAACTATTTTTCTCACCACAATTGTACAGAGCGGTTTATCTGAGTTACCATAGACTTTGTCAGTTCAAACCAGTCTGCCCATTCTCTGTTGACCTCTCATCAACAAGGCATTTCCGTCCACAGAACTGCCTCTCACTGGATGTTTTTTTGTTTTTGGCACCATTCAGAGTAAATTCTAGAGACTGTTGTGTGTGAAAATCTCAGGAGATCAGCAGTTAAAGAAATACTCAAACCAAACCATCTGGTACCAACAATCACCCATGCGATTAACTAATCAGCCAATCATGTGGCAGCAGTGCAGTGCATAAAATAAAGCAGATACGGGTCAGGAGCTTCAGTTAATGTTCACATCAACCATCAGAATGGGGAAAAAATTTGATCTCCATGATTTGGACCGTGGCATGATTGTTGGTGCCAGATGGGCTGGTTTGAGTATTTCTGTAACTGCTGATCTCCTGGGATTTTCACGTATAACAACAGTCTCTAGAATTTACTCCGAATGGTGCCAAAAACAAAAAACATCCAGTGAGCTGCAATTATGTGGATGGAAATGCCTTGTTGATGAGAGAGGTCAACAGAGAATGGCCAGACTGGTTCGAACTGACAAAATCTACGGTAACTCTGATAATCGCTCTGTACAATTGTGGTGAGAAGAATAGCATCTCAGAATGCTATAGTGAGATGCAGGTTGGCTCTGTTTTGGTGGCATGAGGGGGACCTACACAATATTAGGCAGGTGGTTTTAATGTTGTGGCTGACCTTTGTACATATACACACTGCACACACACTTACTCGTGAGCATAAAACAGAGCCGTCATGTCAGCGCACACCTACATCTCAGTAGGGCTGAAAAGAGTTGTTAAGGTTTACATTGGAGAAGCTATATACAAAAATGGCGACACTCGCTGCTGCTGAGAAGTGCTTAAACTTACATCTTGGCAATTTTGAAGCGATGTTCCTTCTGATGAGAGCTGCAACAAAAAAGGTAATCCCACAGGCGATCTCTCAGTTTCTGAGCTTCTCTCTTTTGATCCCAAAAAAACTAACTCACACAAACTCACACACACCCAAATGCAAAACTTTTTACTCCAGTATGTGCTCCAGTCCTCCATTGCTAGTTCGAAAGTGACGCTCGAACTAGCAACGAAGACTCAGACTGTATCAAAGCAAGACGCTGAATCCGTGGCGAAAGAAAGTTGTTCCACTCACAAGAGCGTTTTAGGGACGAAAACCAGAAAATGTCTTGAGATAAAACCCTGAACGATGTCTTAAGGTGTGTTAACCGTGATATAAGCGGAATAATCGACTCCGGCCCATTGAATTATTGAAAAATAATGCACACCCGTGGTGCAACGGCCACTCTGCTGCACATCGTAACCACATTACCACCTCAGGTGTGCATTATTTTTCAATAATTCAATGGTCTGTCATCAGTTATTCCTTACTCAATTTATCTCTACACCTGAGGAGGAAGGAGATTGAACTTAGGTAAGTGGTTGCAATTTCAGAAAAAATATTCGCTTACCAAGTAATTTAGTTACGTTTGCTGGTTTATTTAACTTTCTACAGTCCTGGTGTGACCTGCTGCAATGCTTCCAAGCATTATCCATTTGTGTTTAATGGATAATGTTTGCAAATGTGGTTCTGTTTCATACACATGGATAACTGAGTTAACACAATGCCGATTAAAATAACCAAGTTAAGACGTTACCAAATTCAGCTAGTAATATAGTCCGGTCAACCCTTAATTAGGCGACATAGGTGACTGTCTGGCACCACTGCTTGGAGGGCGCTGATCTCATTTCAAGATAGAACAGAAGAAATAACATAAATGATGCTGGATGAAGTGGATATTTCATATCAAAACCAATGAAACAAAACCTGAAAATGCATTTTATGTATTCAAGTAATTTTTCCAACAATTGTTTACAGACAGATTGTTTCACTTTTAACTGAATATATCACAATTCCAGTGGGTCAGTCTCATGACGGCACCGGGCTCTCCCTCACCGTCAGTCACTCGCTCTCACTCACCTGCATTTTAATCACTCACACCTGCAGCTCATCTTCACCTTGTTTGGACATGCACTTAAGCCGCACTCTCACCCTCAGCCAGTGTCTAGCCTTATTGTAGGCATCATGGACTCTCCCTCGGCTCTGACAATGTGACTTTCAACATCTCTGCAATTCACCTACCTGTGCTTCGACACCCTGTTTGGTTTCTCAAGAGAAGTGACTTTGTATATACTGAGTGTACGGCGTGCCGGCTTTACTAGTATTCGCCCCATTTGTGTGTTGATGAACTGCTTGCTCTTACAAGATTAATTATGAGTGATTCCTACATATTAACATTTATGAATGACTCCTTGCCCGAGTGTTACTTCCTGGTTACTCTTCACCTCGCTGTGTCTATGCTGGATATGTGACTTTGTTTACATTGTGTGAACCTCATGCCTTGTAATTTATACCAACCTCCCTGTTGAAAGAAGTAACTGAACTTTATGCCAGCTTGAAGCTTAAGTTCTCTGTTTTCGGCAAGTGCCGTGTTTTGTGTTTCCTGTTATGGATCCGTGCCTTCTACCATTGCCCTGTGTTTGACCTAAGTCTATTGTCAAAGACTTTATTCCTATCCTGTGATTCCCTGTATACACAACTTACCTGTTTCTCCTGAGTTTCCTTTAAATAAACTCCCACATTTGGGTTCATCATAACTCCCGCGTTGGTGTCGTTACAGCAGCTAAGTTAACTGTGCCTTTAAGCAGCTTGGAAAATTACAGAAAATGATGTCAAGCCTTTAGGCAATTAGCCAGTTAGCTTCTGATAGGCTAATTGGCATGTATGTATGTGGATGTATTTCAAGGCCAACCTTCAATCTCAGTGCCTCTTTGCTTGACATCATGGGAAAATCAAAAGAAATCAGCCAAGACCTCAAAAAACAAAAAAAAACAAAAAAAAAACTGTGGACCTCCACAAGACTGGTTCATCCTTGGGAGCAATTTCCAAATGCCTAAATATACTATGTTCATCTGTATAAACAATAGTATACAAGTATAAACACCATGGGATCACGCAGCCACCATACTGCTCAGGAAGGAGACTCATTCTGTCTCTTAGCGATGAACGTAGTTTGGAGCGAAACGTGCAGATCAATCCCAGAACAACAGCAAAGGACCTTGTGAAGATGCTGGAGGAAACAGGTAGACAAGTATCTATATCCACAGTAAAACAAGTTCTATATTGACATAACCTGAAAGGCTTACGCAGCAAGGAAGAAGCCACTGCTCCAAAACCTTTTTTTAAAATTTTTTTTTAAAGAAATTTCCACTGGTCTGATGAAACAAAAATGTAACTGTTTGGCCATAATGACCATCGTTATGTTTGAAGGAAAAAGGGTGAGGCTTGCAAGCCGAAGAACACCATCCCAACCATGAAGCATGGGGGTGGCAGCATCATATTGTGGGGGTGCTTTGCTACAGGAGGGATTGGTGCACTTCACAAAATAGATGGCATCATGAAGAAGGAAATGTATGTGGATATATTGAAGCAACATCTCAAGACATCAGCCAGGAAGTTAAAGCTCGGTCAAAATGTGTCTTCAAAATGGACAATGACCCCAAGCATACCTTCAAAGTTGTGGCTTAAGGACAACAAAGTCAAGGTATTGGAGTGGCCATCAGAAAGCCCTGACCTAAGACAGGGAAAGTTTTCAACAATTAAATGTCAGGAATTGTGAAAAACTGAGTTTAAATGTATTTGGCTAAGGTGTATGTAAACTTCTGATTTCAACTATATGCTAGACAGAGAAACAAAGACGTAAAGTAAAAGAGAGATGGGGACAGTTGGTTGAAAAATGTTATTTGTTTTATTCTACCCTTTTTCTTTTATCATTTGACCAAAATGTTAATGTATGTAAAAATATATTTAATGTTAATGTATTTTTCTAAACAGTTTTAAAAATTAATTAAAAATATTAAGTAAAATGTTGTGTCAATTCATGTTACTTGCTTTTGTTCAGATATTTTTATTGAACACATTATCAGAATTAATACTTCACAAATATATACTAGTAATATTTTTTTTTATTTTTTAATGTTAAGTAAATATTACTCAGGCAATTTAAAATGATATCTAGGACTTGTAAGTCAAAAATACACTGAAATGCTTGTACATTTCAAAAAGCATGGCATAATTCAGTGCTACCTTGCTTGATCAAAATGTACAATGAGTGGGTAAAATGTACTTGAAACAGAGTATCACAATGTTAACTTTACTTGAGAATTTCTAATGAAAGCCACCAAGAATTGTGTGTAACCTTTACTTGAAAATATGGTCTGTTAAATTTACTAACAATTTCTGTGTGGGAATTGTTTCCTAGATTTCTTTCAAGTAAAACTCACTCCAAAATTTTTTCAGTGTACCTTGACCTTCAAACCAAGACATTTCCATTTTTTTAAGCAGTTTCACTAGACAAGTAGGGAAAGTATTTATTTCTAGACCCCTGTGACATTTTTAAGGGAGGCGCAATAAATATGAAGGGTACAAAAAGATGAAACAAAGCAGTTATCTGTATATTTGCTGTTTTTCCAGCAAAAACATTCAAAAATATATTTGTGTATACAGTACGTTGGGGTCAAAAAAGTCTGGGTCTACTCTTGATTCTATTCTACTTCTAATTTAATACAGTTTCTTTCATTAAAAAGTATATTATCAGCATAACATTTTGAGTGAAAAGTTGAATTATGCTTTAATGACAGCATGCCCTCGAGCTGGCATGAACTCCACAAGTTTGTGCAGAACCAGATGATCCAAGTTAACCCAGCACGATTTCAGAATGTCCCAAAGAGCATCTTGTGAGCATCAAGGAAATCTGATCTTTTGTACAAAGGAGTTAACATGCTCAGTGTCACAAATTTCTAATCACAAACTTTTTGATTAGTGACCCAGAAATAGTGCACAATATTAAATATTTCATATTCAGTTTTTGTTTTGTTTTTACAATGTTTCTTGTTTATTTATTTTTTTTAACCCTTAAGCTTTCTATTTTTAGATTTAAATTAGATTGTGAGTCCCAGATTTTCAATGTGCTCTCAGACTTTTAACCCCACTTTATGTGTCTAGTCTTGGGTTGGCATTTAGAGGACAAGAGTCTTTAACTATGCAAGGTCACTTGGTCTTTCTCTACCCATGAAATACCAATTATCCTATTGTGCATTGGTTGGTGCATTTACTAAAAAAGCCTTATCCTCATTTTAATCCATTTGGACCTCTACGCAACTGCACAAGTGTAATTTCATGATATTTCTCCATAAAAGAATCCAGCTACTCCTAAAAGGACATTTGACTGCATACTGGCCTTAACCTCTTAACTGGCAGACGCACCTGAGGAACCATGGTTAACCCTTTATAGTTCAGGGTTTACCCTATAATAGCTGTGTCCACTCCGTCCCTCAGGTGGGTCTGCCAGTTAAGAGTAAACAAATGACCAAAGTTAAAGTTATGGGAAGTACAGTAACAGCTTTATTAAATTAGTGCAAAAGACAGACATAACTCATTCACCACATCATGTTTTTCTTTGCATTTTCAGAACTTATGGGTTCATTCACACAAACCCACAAACACATTTTATTTTTGTTTTATTGTCAATGGTATGTACCTTTTCTGACTCTCTTTTTTTTTTTTTTTGTTATCACAAACAAAAAACATGAAAAAAAGAAGAAAAAAAGAACCATAAACCAACAGCATCCATTGCCCCCCCCACACACACCAAAAAAACAAAAAAACAACAACAACAAGCAAATAGCGTACAATCAGAAATAAGGATCACAAGACTGATTTGGTTTCTGTCTCAAGACTCAATTGAACCTCAAAAACTGGAGCTTGTAAATTAAAAACTGGGGGAAAAAAACATCAATAGCATTAGAAATAGTCCTAAAAGAAATTAGCTAAAAACATACAGTTCTTCTGTTTTTTTGTGAGGGGTCAATAAAGAATATGCAGTCAAAGTAAATAAGTTAATTAATATATTTGTACATTGGTAAAAAATAAAATATATATATATATAGTGTACACCCCCCCCCACCCCACCCCACCACCATTTCACACATTGCTATAAAGATATATCGTGTTCCACTCCATAACAACTAATGCAATCGAACCAAAAACAAAAAATAAAGTCTCGAGAGACATTTTATAGACTTTGAAGGCTTCTGGCTACCACCCTTCCCTAAGAAAACACAACCACTGCAGACTAAACAGGCCTCTTGTCCTTCCCTTACATTAGTAAACGAGAATCAAATACAGTAGTCTTTAACCAGAGGAAACTAAATACACCAAAATGTCCAATCGCTTTGCCCCCATCAAATATATTAATGTCCAGTGAGAAAGTTCATCGAGGTGGTGGCATCCATGACGTATTCCAGAGGTATGAGAGGACAGGAAGTGCAGGGCAAGTGGGGAAAGGACAGAGGGGGAGAGTTCCTGATGAAAAGGTTGGGGTGTGGTGGGGATAGAGAGAGGGCCAAAAGAGGACAGCAAAATGGGAGGAACAGAGGAGAACAGGGAGCAAGGAGTATTTATGGGAGAGGTCTTCTCTCCTCAGCCTTGTTCACGTGTGGAGAAGAGAAGAAGGTTTTCTTCGGTGTTGCAGAAGGACTACAGAATGTATCAGCAGAATTTAAAAGCCTGAGAAAGAGAAATAAAGAAAAGGAGGAATAAGAAAAAAAAATATTGACTATTCCAGCAATTAAACACAATTAGACAACATAATAGAACATAGTAATAAACTAGAATTAATAAATACTTTCAACAGGCATGTTATGGCACCATGTGATATTTGCTTTATATTTGTGCAACCAATGTATGAAAACAACCACTGTATCACTTCTTATGGTGTCTTTTCTTCTTTTGCTTCTTTAGTAAATACAAAATGACACTCTCCTTCATGTCTATATGAATAATGATAAAGCATATTTGGCTTAATGGCACAGACTTTTGAAGTTAACTCTCTCCATACCCTTACTGAAGTTTGTTGCTAGTGTTGACCAAGTATGGATCTGCATTTGCATGCTTCCGTAGAATATGTTTCCGCCTAAGTGTGACACTGAGGAATTATTTTGTATTTGCAGCCAACTTTCTGCAAGTAATATGTGTAATGTACAAATAACAGTCATCCGGTTTGATTATTTGAACAATACTGTATGTGCTATGAAGCACTGGTGCAGCAAAGAGTTGGTGTTACATAATGTTTGGAGAATGAAGGAGAGTACTTAAAGAGATTGTTCGTATCAAAAAGAAAAAATCTGACTGTGGCAATATTTTTGCACAATTATATTACAAGGTTCCTTACATGTATCACGGCAATTTCAAGGTGAAATGTCCACTGAGTGGCACTAAAAGTAAGTTAATTAATAGTTAAGTTAAATGTTCTCTCAAACAGAAGCTTAATGCTTTTTTGAGTTTTAAATCAACAAATTTTACCTCCCATACCTAAACCTAACCGATAGTGTCATGAAAAGCAAATGTGAGATGAAAAGTGCAACTGCTATGGCAACAATGTCATTTTAAGGTGCTTCTATTTTGGCTCATGTGACGACTTGTTTGCTGTCCAGGCAAGTGCAATGCTCTATCAGGTCTCTAATAAGCTTGTAAATGTAGTTTGATAAGTAATGCAAATGATAAAATGTCTTGCCTTACAAGTCATGCGCTATAGTAAAAGTGATTTGATGTTATAAGATAGCATTGTGTGAGAAACAGGGCAAAAAATGTTTATGAACTGATAATCATAAAAGTGGAAAACAGAGTCTAATGGCTCTTAACTTCAAAACCCATCACCAGTGACTTCTTGACTGATGGAAAGACAAATTGAGGTAGCGACTGATGAGTGTCATGAAGGTAGGGGGAGAGTGTATTTGGACAGAGGAGTGTATTTCTATCTGCCAACTGCTTGGGAGCACAGACGTGCTATTGTGCTTGCCTCAAATGCAGCTGACTGCTGCCAAAACCACTTTCCTCCAATCAAGGTAATGCTAATTAAGTCAAGTCAAGCCATTTTTATTTGTATAGCGCCTTTCACAACACACATTGTTTCAAAGCAGCTTTACAGAAAATCATGCATAAGATCAAACACTCTTCTGTCTTGATGCTTGCATTGCACCTTCCCTCTGCACTTATGGCCTTCCCTGCAATTCCCAAGCCTTCCCACTTTGGAGAACTAGGAAAATCGTTTTTACTCACTCCTTGACTGACTTTATTGTATGTGAAAGTGCGAGGCAAATTGATTTAGTTATATATTTTGTTGTTTCAGACTCGCACTTAGTTCGCCTAATGAAAGAATAACCTGGAATGCTTTGTATCTCTGTGCATGAATAAAGGGGGCTGGAGTCTCATTACAATTTGCAAATGGCATTTGCAAAACAGTAGACTTGCACGCAATCTTAAGTAGTGTTCAAGTCTTATTTCCCTTCCAATGCCATTTAGGACCGAGCAGTACAAACGTGTCTAGCCCCCCCCCCCCCTCCATCCATTTAATATTTACTTGCATCAGATCTGGCACACTTCTATCGCTTTAGAATTTCTGAGATCCGCAGGCCAATTTATTTAGCTAAAGTCTTGTGAAATTATGGCTCTCATTTTTCAAAACTATATTTTAATCTAATTGTATGATGATGGTGGCGAGAAGTAGAGCAAGAAAAGAAATAGCTTCTAATTGGTCAACTCCAAACCGCCACGTATACACTGCAAAGTTTTGGGAGTGACACATGCATTTTAAGGAATATGTATGGATTATGTTCCAAACCTGCATATCTTTCTTTCTTCTGCAAAACACAAAGACATTTTAAAGGATGTCCCGTTTGCGGATTTCAGCACAATGGCAGTAGATAGTGTCTCAACTTAAAGCTATAGTAGTAGTTCATGCAACTTGTCTATCATATTTGAAGTCTTCTAAAGGCCTACAATTGGTTTTGGCGCTTGAGAAAAGCTTGTTCTCATGTTCATGTGTTTATACGAGAAATTTCATTGTTAATAGGAGAATTTGCACACTTTTTGCGAGGTTTAAGCGCAAGCTATCATAAACAAGCTTTTCTCATGCACACATGAACATGCGAAGGAAAGCTATGTAAGTCAAGATTTTCACTTTATAATATTGTATTTGAATTTAGATTTTTTATTTTTTATTTTTTTTTATTTGTCATTGTGTTGAAATTAGCGAATGGGGGGGTCTTTTAAAATCCTTCGTTTTTGTTCTGCAGAAAAAAGGATGTCATCAGTAACAACATGAAGGTCAGTAAATGATGACAGAATTTTCATTTTTGGGCAAATTATTCCTTTAAATGCACGAGTGAATGCCATAATTTACTCTCTCATAATATAATTCTGGTTACACTTTTAATTCGTAAACATTAATCAATGCATTTGGTATCATGAATAAACAATGTTCAATGCTGTGTAAATTTATCTTCCCCTCGAGACAGGCCACATCAGTACACAGTGTGGATTTAAAAGCAAAAGTGCCCATCTTGGCAGAAAAGGGGATATAAACTTCAGTAAGGAGGCTGATAGACACAGCTCAGGCTTATTTCCCTGTTTGTGGATTAATTATATTTCACCCTTTTGGTCATCTCTCAACAGATTAAAGAGAGGTTTCAGGGGTCTGTTGACAGAATCTATCATGTTAGTAACTTACACAACATGACTGTCTCATGTGTAATTTTCAATTACCATAACTATTAATTACAACTATGATTGGCAATTTGAATTGGTATGCTTACAGGCTTAACTGTCCCTCTATTTATCAGCATGTGAAAGAGCCATCATAGGCTTTAATTACTGTGAGAATAGTTTTTTATTATTGGAACTAGTGTGTTGCGTTCCAAAAATTAGTCACAGTTCTGTTCTGTTTGGGTCACATACAGCAGGGGAGGAGGGGGTGGGGAAAAACAAACAAACAGCCTGGTCTCATGAAATGTACATGAAAATGACAACATTTTTACAATTCAAAATGTAAGTGCTGTACATCACGTTTGGCTGCAAGTTTATAGAGAAATGTCCAGTTGGGGCACCACAAGTGAGTAAAATGGTGTCGTATTCAGACGCCGTTTTAAGGTGAATTTTATATATATATATATATATATATATATATATATATATACAGGTGCATCTCAATAAATTAGAATGTCGTGGAAAAGTTAATTTATTTCAGTAATTCAACTCAAATTGTGAAACTCGTGTATTAAATAAATTCAATGCACACAGACTGAAGTAGTTTAAGTCTTTGGTTCTTTTAATTGTGATGATTTTGGCTCACATTTAACAAAAACCCACCAATTCACTATCTCAAAAAATTAGAATACATCATAAGACCAATAAAAAAAACATTTTTAGTGAATTGTTGGCCTTCAGGAAAGTATGTTCATTTACTGTATATGTACTCAATACTTGGTAGGGGCTCCTTTTGCTTTAATTACTGCCTCAGTTTGGCGTGGCATGGAGGTGATCAGTTTGTGGCACTGCTGAGGTGGTATGGAAGCCCAGGTTTCTTTGACAGTGGCCTTCAGCTCATCTGCATTTTTTGGTCTCTTGTTTCTCATTTTCCTCTTGACAATACCCCATAGATTCTCTATGGGGTTCAGGTCTGGGGAGTTTGCTGGCCAGTCAAGCACACCAACACCATGGTCATTTAACCAACTTTTGGTGCTTTTGGCAGTGTGGGCAGGTGCCAAATCCTGCTGGAAAATGAAATCAGCATCTTTAAAAAGCTGGTCAGCAGAAGGAAGCCAGAAGTGCTCCAAAGTTTCTTGGTAAATGGGTGCAGTGACTTTGGTTTTCAAAAAACACAATGGACCAACACCAGCAGATGACATTGCACCCCAAATCATCACAGACTGTGGAAACTTAACACTGGACTTCAAGCAACTTGGGCTATGAGCTTCTCCACCCTTCCTCCAGACTCTAGGACATTGGTTTCCAAATGAAATACAAAACTGCTCTCATCTGAAAAGAGGACTTTGGAACACTGGGCAACAGTCCAGTTCTTCTTCTCCTTAGCCCAGGTAAGACGCCTCTGAAGTTGTCTGTGGTTCAGGAGTGGCTTAACAAGAGGAATACGACAACTGTAGCCAAATTCCTTGACATGTCTGTTTGTGGTGGCTCTTGATGCCTTGACCCCAGCCTCAGTCCATTCCTTGTGAAGTTCACCCAAATTCTTGAATCGATTTTGCTTGACAATCATAAGGCTGCGGTTCTCTCGGTTGGTTGTGCATCTTTTTCTTCCACACTTTTTCCTTCCACTCAACTTTCTGTTAACATGCTTGGATACAGCACTCTGTGAACAGCCAGCTTCTTTGGCAATGAATGTTTGTGGCTTACCCTTCTTGTGAAGGGTGTCAATGATTGTCTTCTGGACAACTGTCAGATCAGCAGTCTTCCCCATGATTGTGTAGCCTAGTGAACCAAACTGAGAGACCATTTTGAAGGCTCAGGAAACCTTTGCAGGTGTTTTGAGTTGATTAGCTGATTGGCATGTCACCATATTCTAATTTTTTGAGATAGTGAATTGGTGGGTTTTTGTTAAATGTGAGCCAAAATCATCACAAATAAAAGAACCAAAGACTTAAACTACTTCAGTCTGTGTGCATTGAATTTATTTAATACACGAGTTTCACAATTTGAGTTGAATTACCGGAATAAATGAACTTTTCCACGACATTCTAATTTATTGAGATGCACCTGTATATATATATATATATATATATATATATATATATATATATATATATATATATATATATATATATTTTTTTTTTTTTGTTGTTTTTTTTTGTTTTGTTTTTTTTTTTTTTTAAACATACCTCCCAAACCTAAACCTTTTGCCTGAACCTAACCAATAGTGTTTTAAAATATAAATGAGACATTTAAAAAAAGACAACCTTACCAAATCAATGCCTAAACCTAACCATTAGTGTTTTAAAATATACGTATATGAGAAGTTAAAAAGGCATACATTATCAATGCCTAAATGTAACCATTAGTGTTTTAAAATGCAGAAGCGAAATGAAAAAGCACATTTTCTGAAGCAACCACCTCATTTCGTGCCATCATTTCTATGATTCTGTAATGCATTTATATGTATTGTTTTTCAAAAGATGTGTTTCAGTAAAAATGTGTTGATATAAAATAGCAGGGTCTGAGTAATAGAGAGAAAAATAAGTATTTATAAAGTCTTAATCAGTCATTAAAATCATGATTTGCAAAACTGTGCAAGGTCAAAGAAAATATGACCCATATGACATTAAATACAGGTTCACTTGTTAGTTTTCCAACTCAGACTATGTCATATTAATAATTTGACATATTTGTAGGCCTATGTAACAGTTCTAATAATAATATGAATACATTTCAACATGTAATTTTAAGGACTTTGTGTGTTGCGTCCCCATTAGTGTTGGGTAGATTACTTCTGAAATGTAATCTGTGACTGATTACAAATTACACATCTAAAATTATAATCAATAACGTACTGTATTCTTTTAGATTACACTTTTCAGGTATCTAATATGATTATTTTTAGATTGCTTGTTGAATGTTTTGATGAAAATCTAATTATTAATAAATGTATTACGTAAACTACAATTAACATGAAATCAAACAGCAATGCTATTTGTCAGATTAAAACAAAGGTGCTAATAGCAACAAGTGAAACCTTTGCTAATGGAGAATATGTAATCACTATCCAAATCTTATATGCATTACACTTATTTATATGCAGACTTGGGCAACATATAACCTTTTTAAATGAGTTCTATGTACTTGTGAAATCTACAAGGAGTTATCCCAAATTTGCAATTTGCAAGCTGACCTACAGAGGGCAGTATGGTTATCCTTGCATCATTTGGCCATCTCTGTGTGACATTTCACTGATGAATATCTGGATCTAAGATCCTCCTCTATGACCAGGTCTTAGACTCAATTGCTGCATCAAATGCCTATTTTGTCAGTGTAAGAGAATATTTGGTTTCCTCTTGACATTTGTTTTAGAATCCAGCATTTTCTTGTACTGAAAATTATGTTTTAACTGACCGGCCTCCCTCATGGCCATTTACATAGCTAGTGTAATCAGATACACACATTCAGTGGCACCATGTTATCTGAGGACAAACAAAATCATTGTACTCAAAGGGCAAATCAGCACATAAGGTGGTGTTTGGCAAACTGTCATCAAGAACAGTACCAATGGCTCCTGTGGGACTGAAGACGTTAAGACTAATAAGTGTGTCTGAGAATGTGCCAAACATGACCAGTGCCATGGCGATGTTCAAGAGGGAGAGGCACGAGTAGCTAAGCTGTAAAATTTTGGAGCTTAATGGAGTTCTAAAGAGAAAGGTACTTGTGTAGCTTTTCAGAGGACTGTTTGTGTTTTCGCAGAGGCTTCCATGCATTATTTAAAGGGCCACAAAAGCAAGTCCACTGGAGTCCTTCATCCTACTGAATGGAGGAAGAACAGAGAGTATGGATTTTTCTGTGTCTGGAGCAGAAAGTTAGAGACATGCAGGCTAAAAATACACATCCTCACACACTCATATAATGTAGCCCAAACACAAACAGTCACTTTAAGGCAGTGTTTTCCAACTTTTTTCTGCCATGGCACACTTTTTACAAAAAATAAAATACCACAGCACACCACTATCAAGTCACGTAGCTATGCTGTGTAATGAGGTCACAGGTGGCAAGAGCGCTAATTGGGTAATGAAAAAATTAAATAAAAATAAAAAACGTGCTTTTCTAATTTGTAGATTTGTTCTTGCAAATTAATTCTTGCAATGCCACAGCAAATTAAGGAATGCAAACTCATAAAGGGCAAAAAAGTTGAGAGAATCCAATGGTCCACGAACATTTTTTCCGGGGATATTTTTTTAAAGAATAAGCTAAAAGCACCAACTGCAGCGATTTTAATGATTCAAGTAAAGCAAATTTGTGCAAAATTAGCTGCAACATTTTTTTTATTTTTTATTTATTTATTTTTTTTGGTATGGCTTGCTTCTGTGTCACAGATTTGTTTAATTATATTAACTGATAAATTCAGTGACCCCTTCTGGAGATTTCACTATGTGACAACAAATGAGAGTCTTATGTGCTAAGAGTGAGTCATTGAATCATTTTGATTCGTTCACGACCGAAATCTACCAAGAGACTTAGTGTTTTAGCATTAAAAGACCATGCAGATCTATAGTCTTCCTTCAGTTTGAGCATTATTTTTCATCCAAAAAGACAACAACAATAATAATCTAATAATAGTGAGTTTCAGTAATGTCCTCCTCTTTCATTAAAACTTTCATGACTACAAATCTACTGACTTCAGTTGAATGTTTAAGAATTATAAACACAAAGCAGATCTACAGGATCGTTTTCCTACAGTAGCCTATTTAAATGCTGAGCATGACTTTTATCAGAAAAAATGACAATAATAGCCTAATAATAATAATAATTTTGAGTTTCAATAATGTTCTTTCATCATTGTAAAGTGCATTTTACATGAGTTGAGTTGAGGCGTCAACGCTCTGTTCAATGCCAGCGTCAAGTGCTGCATTGCCCTCCACATGACAAGCGTTGCAGAAAGCGTCACGGACAAGTTTGCCACGCATGAAAGCAGGAGATGTGCACAATAAACATTGAAAACGTGTTTGGAAGAGAGAGAGAGAAAAAAATGGCAGTTGCTTTGATAGCAGAAAGTAAAAAAAGGACTCGTTTATGTTTAGGTCTTAGCGTTTTCTTGGTGAATTTAAATTAGTTTAATAACCAGGGTCTCTGATACCTGGAAACGATAAGGTAATATTTAGTTAAAAGAAATTATGAGACATTCAATATCTCTTCACAAATTTGGACAGTTTTTAAATAATTCTTGTTGCTTTGCACTCTCAAAGACATTATTCGTGAACCAAAAACGTGTGTGGAAAAACACTTTGGTGTAAAGTGGCGTCACTTCATAAACTTCAATGTATTCGGCAGCGCTGACGCAAGTCATGTGAAAGCCCCTTAATGTGTATAAACATCACTCACTTTTACACATTAATTGTAGCTCTTCTGCCCTTTTCTCTCCTTGATGACCAAGGAAGACGAAAGATGTGTGAGCGAACAACATGCCCCTCTCATTCAGTCGGTCGTTACATGTCCCAGGTCATTACAGCTTGTTTTCTTCAGAGTTCAAGCTCCATTCATGTCAGACACAGATTCACTGTGCACGTGCTGCTGTAGCCAAGCACGTGATTGGCCATAGCTGTAACCAATCAAGTGATCTGCCTCAGTAGGATTTTGGTTGCCAAGCACGTGATTGACTACTGCTGCAAGGGCGTAGCAGCCATGGGGGACATGCACTCTTTAAAAAGGTGATTTTTGTCCCCTGCACGTTTCCAAGCTAAACCCATACAGAGTTCAAATGGTGGATTTGTATACAGTATTCTTTGCATTTTGTTACTTTGGGCTGATTGAGCAACCATCCAGCCAATCACAGGTGAGTTTCATGAACCGAAACAACCCTTACGTAATAGGCCAGTCAGACAGTTTAATCAATGCGGTGCCGTTCATTTCTACAAAGTTGCTTTCAACAATACTCATTTATCCATGTTTTTTATCTGCATTAATGTTGATTTAAACTGATAATCTAGAGATGAGGAACATACAAATGAGAGTTATTTATCAGCATATCGTTCTTGATTGACAGCATTACGTGAAATGCACCGCAGAAAAAACACATGCACAATTTTCATTATTGATTAAATTATTTATTCAGGACCAGCTTGTGCTCAGTCTTTTATTGTCATATGTGAAACAGAAGCAAGTGCTCCACAAGATGCCCTTTATTTTTGCAGCTAATTTTGCACAATTTTACAATTATTTTGCAATACTTGAATATTTAAAATACTACAAATCTTAAAAGTAAATAATATGTATATATTAATATAACACTTATATCATACTTGTATATTAATATATACTGTAATATATTAATACTGCACTGTAAGTGTTGGGTCTGTGAGAGCCACCTACTGACAGATGTGTCCCCCCCACTTTTAACATGACTTCTACGCCCCTGTACTGCTGCAATCAATTAAGCAGGAGTCTCCTGTAGGGTTGCTCAGATACCAACATTGTGGCTTCGGTATGATACCAGCCCTGGTACCATGGTATCGATACTAACTCGATACTTAGGCAACAAATAAAAAATCTGATTTTTGATGAAATTACACAGAAAATGACTTGTCTAAAAGAACTGCATAAAGACTTATGGATACAAATTATGCATTTTCTGTTTTAATTTTTCTGGATTCCATGTTAAATGTTTTAATTAAATGTTATGATCAAATTGTGTTTAATCAAATACATACTGTACAGCTTTAATCAAATGAAAATAAAATACTTTAAAAAATAAATAATAATTATATATATATATATATATATATATATATATATATATATATATATATATATATATATATATATATATATACACACTCACACACACATACACACACACACACATACACATACAGGCGGCCAAAAGTTTGGAATGATGTTCAGATTTTGCTGTTCCGGAAGGAAATTGGTACTTTAATTCATAAAAGTGGCATTCGACTGATCACAAAGTATAGTCAGGACATTACTGATGTAAATGTACCATCACAATTTGAAAAAAGTCATTTTTGATCAAATCTAGACAGGCCCCATTTCCAGCAGCCATCATTCCAACATCTTATTCTTGAGTAATCATGCTAGATTGCTTATTTGGTACTAGAAAATCACTTGCCATTATATCAAACACTGTTGAAAGCTATTTGGTTCGTTAAATGAAGCTTAACATTGTCTTTGTGTTTGTTTTTGAGTCACCGCTGTATGCAATAGACTGGCATGTCTTAAGGACAATATTAGGTCAAAATGGCAAAAAAGAAACAGCTTTCTCTAGAAACTCATCAGTCAATCATTGTTTTGAGGAATGAAGGCTATACAATGCTTGAAATTGCCAAAAAACTGAAGATTTCATACAAAGGTACAGCAACAGTCTTCAAAGACAAAGGACAACTGGCTCTAACAAGGACAGAAAGAGATGTGGAAGGCCAGATGTACAACTAAACAAGAGGATAAGTACATCAGAGTCTCTAGTTTGAGAAATAGACGCCTCACATGTCCTCAGCTGACAGCTTCATTGAATTCTACCCGCTCAACACCAGTTTCATGCACAACAGTAAAGAGAAGACTCAGGGGTGCAGACCTTATGGGAAGAATTGCAAAGAAAAAGCCACTTTTGAAACAGAAAAACAAAAAGAAAATGTTAGAGTGGGCAAAGAAACACAGACATTGGACAACGGATAATTGGAAAAGAGTGTTATGGATCTTAACTCCATTGAGATTTTGTGGGATCAGCTAGACTGTAAGGTGCACGAGAAGTGCCCGACAAGACAGCCACATCTATGGCAAGTGCTACAGGAAGCGTGGGGTGAAATGTCACCTGAGTATCGGGACAAACTGACAGCTAGAATGCCATGAATCTGCAAAGCTGTCATTGCTGCACGTGGAGGATTTTTTGATGAGAAATTTGTAGTAGTTTAAGAAGTTCTGAATTTTTTATTTTTTTCAAATTGTAGTAGTAATTTTTCACGTTATTAATGTCCTCACTATACACTGTGATCAGCTGAATGCAACTTTGGTGAATAAAAGTACCAATTTCTTTCCATAAGAGCAAAATCTGTGCATTATTCCAAACTTCTGGCCTCCAGTGTATATACACTACCGGTCAAAAGTTTTGAAACACTTGACTGAAATTTTTCTCATGATCTTAAAAATCTTTTGATCTGAAGGTGTATGCTTAAATGTTTGAAATTAGTTTTTGTAGACAAAAATATAATTGTGCCACCATATTAATTTATTTCATTATAAAACTAAAATTTAATAAAAAATTAAAATAAAAAAAAGTTTTTGAGATTGATGACTTGGACCAAGTAATAAAGAAAAGCAGCCAATAAGTGCCCAACATAGATGGGAACTCCTTCAATACTGTTTAAAAAGCATCCCAGGGTGATACCTCAAGAAGTTGGTTGAGAAAATGTCAAGAGTACTTGTCTGCAAATTGTAGGCAAAGGGTGACTACTTTGAAGATGCTAAAATATAACAGTTTTGATTTATTTTGGATTTTTATTTAGTCACAACATAATTCCCATAGTTCCATTTATGTTATTCCATAGTTTTGATGACTTTACTATTATTATAAATGTAAAAAAAAAAAAAAAAAAAAAATATATATATATATATATTATAAGGAATGAGTGTTTCAAAACTTTTGACCGGTAGTGTATATCTATCTATCTATCTATCTATCTATCTATCTATATGTACACACAATACTGTGCAAAAGTCTTAGGCACATAAGATGTTTCACAAAAACATTTGTCTTAAGATGGTTATTTATATCTGCTACTTTAGTGTGTCAATAGGACATATACATTTTGTACTCCCAAACATTACTTTTGCAAATAGAATAGAATAGAAGAACAGGGAGCCACAGAAACCCCACTGAACATCGGGTCAGTCTGGGATTATACAAAGAGACAGCCTAAATAAATAAAAGAACTGTGGCGAATTCTCCAAGAATCTTGGAACATCCTATCTGCCAACAACCAAGAAAAACTGTGTCCAGGTGTACCTTGGAGAATTGGTGCTGTTTTGAAGGCAAAGGTGGTCACACCAAATATTGATTTAGCTTTTTTTGTTTACTGGACTTTGTATGATGTTAATTGATTAATGAAAACAATTTATGTCATTTGTTTTTGTAAGAAATCCTCACTTTGAAAGTTTTTCACAAGTGCCTAAAACTTTTGCACAGTACTGTATATATATATATATATATATATATATATATATATATATATATTATTTTTTGTAAAAAAATAAATAAATAATAATAAAAAAAAAAGATGCACAACAGAGCTTTACAGTATTAATGAAAATATTAAATGAAAACAATCTGATTACCTGAGGCAAAAAGGCTGCTATGGCTGAATCACAACATGCTGATATTCAGTACACTTGCTTATGTGATATTGCTTACAGTTAATAATACTAATAATATAACCATTTAAGCCAGTAGTAAGGATTGTAAAGAGATGGACCAATGAAGCAGAGCGGGAACTACAAGCCTGTTTCGATTGCATGGATTGGAGTGTTTTTGAGGCTGCAGCCACAGACCTGGACGAGCTCACAGATACTGTTACATCATATATCAGTTTCTGTGAGGATATGTGCATTCCTACTAGGACTTATTTAAAGTTCAACAACGACAAACCGTGGTTTACAGCAGAGCTCAGGCATCTTCATCAGGCCAAAGAGGATGCTTACAGGGGAGGGGATAAAGTCTTGTACAATCAGGCCAACACACTGAACAAGGAAATCAGAGTGGCTAAAAGAAGATACTCTGAGAAGCTGAAAAACAAGTTTTCAGCTAACGACCCTGTGTGGAGTGGCATGAAACAACTCACAAATTACAGGACTCCTACCCCCAACCCTGTGGTGGACCAACAACTGGCTGATGACCTGAATGTGTTCTACTTCAGATTTGAAAGGCCCAATCACACACCCCACATCCACTCTGACCATCACTTCACACAAACACCAACACCTCCTACAACCCCCCTCCTCCCCCTCCTGCTACTCAACCTGCACTTAAGATCTGTGAAGATGATGTGAGCCGTGTCTTTCAGAAACAAAAGACGAGGAAATCTTCAGGCCCAGATGGGGTCTCACCAGCGTGTCTTCGATTCTGCGCTAACCAGCTGGCCCCCATCTTCACACAGATCTTCAATAGATCACTGGAGCAGTGTGAAGTCCCATGCTGCTTCAAACGCTCAATCATTATTCCTGTCCCAAAGAAACCAAAAATCACAGGACTTAATGACTACAGACCTGTCGCCCTGACGTCTGTGGTCATGAATTCATTTGAGAGACTGGTGTTGGCCCACCTGAAGAACATCAGGATCCTTTCTGTGGACTTCAGTTCGGCTTTCAACACCATCATCCAAGCTATACTCCAGAATAAATTACACCAACTCTCTGTTCCCATGTCTATCTGTCAGTGGATTACCAGCTTTCTGATGGACAGGCAGCAGCTTGTGAGACAGGGGAAACTCACTTCCAGCACCTGTACAATCAGCACTGGTGCCCCCCAGGGATGTGTGCTCTCCCCACTACTCTTCTCCCTCTACACCAATGACTTCATCGCCAAGGACCCCTCTGTCAAGCTCCTGAAGTTTGCAGACGACACAACTGTCATCGGCCTCATCCAAGATGACGATGAGTCTGCATACAGAAGGGAGTTTGAACAGCTGGCTTTCTGGTGCAGTCAAAACAACCTTGAGCTGAACACGCTCAAAACGGTGGAGACGATTGTGTACTTTAGGAGGAACATCCCAACACTGACACCCCTCACCATTCTAAACAGCACTGTGGCAGCAGTGGAGTCATTCAGGTTCCTGGGCACCACCATCTCACAGGACCTGAAGTGGGAGACACACATTTACTCCACTGTGAAAAAGGCCCAGCAGAGGTTGTACTTCCTTCACCAGCTGAGGAAGTTCAACCTGCCACAGGCGCTGCTGATACAGTTCTACTCAGCGGTCATTGAGTCTGTCCTCTGCACTTCAATAACTGTCTGGTTTGGTTCAGCTACGAAATCAGACATCAGAAGACTACAAAGGACAATTCGGACTGCTGAGAGGATTATTGGTTGCCCCCTGCCCCCCTTCAAGAACTACACACTTCCAGAGTGAGGAAAAAGGCTAGAAAAATCACTCTGGACCCCACTCACCCTGCCCACTACCTTTTTGAACTGTTGCCCTCTGCCCGACGCTTCAGAGCTCTGAGCACCAGAACCGTCAGGCACAGGAACAGTTTTTTCGCCTCAGACTATCCATCTCATGAACAGTTAAATTGCCCCATTGAGCAATAACTATGTGCCATACACAGTTTAGTCTTTTTTTATATTTATCCAACACATCCAACCTCCTCTGCCATTTCATTCCTCTGAGAAAAAACAAAACATTTGCACTGTACATAACAGATTTATTTGCACTGTACATAACAGATTTGTATTAGATTGCACTATGTATGTGTATGTATGTATGTATGTGTGTGTCTGTGTGTGTATGTATGTATGTGTATAACTATTTTTTATCTATGTCTGTCATGTGTATTTTGTTGATTCATGTCTTTTATTTTGAAATGTTTAGTTCCTGTTTTCCTTGTCATGTGATTACTGTTTTCCCTCCATGTTCATGTGTCATGTTTTCATTGGTTTATTGTTTAATTATCTTGTTATCAGTTCTGTTTGTTCATTGGTTTATGTTCCCCCATGTCCATGTATTTAAGCCTCATGTTTTCCATTGTGTCTTTGTCAAGTACTGAATGTATGTGGATGTGTTTTGTTCTAGCCAAGTCAAGCCATGTTATGTTTATGTCAAGTCAAGTTTTAAGTCTAGTCAAGTTCATGTTTCACATTTATAGTTAGGGTTTTGGTTTCACTTTTGTAAATAAACTGCACTTGGGTTCTCTCATCTTCACATCATAGTCTTCATCTTCGTCATTGCCAGCAGCCAGCACACGTTACAATGTTTTGCTACTGTTTTTGTATTGTTGTACACTGGAAGCTCCTGTCACCAAGACAAATCCCTTGTATGTGTAAGCATACTTGGCAATAAATATGATTCTGATTCTGATTTAATATTATATTATTGTTACCATGAGTATTACTGCGACTGCTTTGGATATTACAGTTTTATACAGTAGTAATATTTCGTAATGTCTTCAATTTCATGCAATCAGTTGAACAGAGCTCTCATTTCAGCTGGACTTTTATTTTGAAAGATCTTTGAAGTTCTTTCTGTTTGTGAAGAGTTCATTTTATCAAGCTTTCCGTGACTCGTGAGTTGAAATCTCCGCGCTGCAACAGAAAGAGTTCATTTGAGAGTTTACAGCCGTTTATACACTCAGTACACTGATCTGTGGCTCTGCAGATGGATACAATTGGACACACTGCATGAAAATCAAGCATTAGTAGTGTGTGTTGCGTTAGTGTGTGTGTTCGTGTGCGTGCCTGTGTGTGTGTAAAGGAGATGACAGGGCAGACCGAACTGTTAGTTTCGCCACCCACGGTTCGGTAAGCATTGGCACCGCGGTTTACCTCAAGATTCTGGAGCACATGGTTTGGCGAAGAAAACATAGCATCAAATAGACACGCACAGTTACAATCACCGCTAATGCACCTGAATGGATCTGTAAATGGATATGCTCTGCCTGTGTTTCACATGGATCAACCTGATGACATCACTGTTCTGAGTTTTGTGTAGTTGAAAATGGCAAGTGCCAAGCAGAGAAAACAAGCTGCTGATAGAGAAGCCCCCTGCATTATTCAAGTCTCCTGTCTAGGAACATTTTGTTTTTGCAGTCAATTACAACAACGATGGTCAAAAAAGTTGACAAAACAGGCACTGTTTGAAGACATTGCTCGACGCAAGTGCCGTTCTGGTAATACATCGATATATGATCAATCATGTACGCAAATATCACCCGGAGAAAGATAGCATGCTACGCACCAAGAGACACAGGTGACCCGAAACTGCACTTACTCCCTTCTGTTTTTAAGCAGGCACTCAGTGTTAATTCAGACATACATGAAACAATAACTAAAAAGCTTTGGTGTTCATTGCCATAAAGTTATGTTGCCATACTCCATTGATGAAGATGTGGGATTTCAGCATATGATTAAAACACTCGAGCATCCCTGACCCTTATCCTATTGATATTAATAGCAAGGTTCCTTCTAAAGTGATGTACAGCTTCCGAATGCTGAATATATGTTGAGTTTGAAATGCACTTTATGTTGATGCATGTAGTGTGATAGTGCAGGTATTAAGTTAAAATATTGATTTAGTAATTAGAGAAAAGGTTTTTTTATAGTTCAGATCCCTAAAGAAAATTAGCCATGGTTTTACTGTAGGAATATTGTAATAATCATGACTGAAGTAACCATGACTGCTGTCACCAGGGTTTTCTTAGCTGAAATCATGGTTTTGATACAATTATAATTATAATTAATTTAATTTATCACACATTATACATTTGCACATATACAGTGAAATTTCTTTTTCACATATCCCAGTTAAGCTGGGGTCGGAGTGCAGGGTCATACAGCGCCCCTGGAGCAGATAGGGTCAAGGGCCTTGCTCAAGGGCCCAACAGTGGCATCTTGGCAGTGCTGTGGCTTGAACCCCCGACCTTCTGATCAGTAACCCAGAGCCTGAACCGCTGAGCCACCACTGCCCCTATACAATTAACCATGGTTTTACAACAGTAATACTGTAGTTTCCATATAATAACAATGATTTTACTATATATTATAACCAAGACAGTAACAATGTTGATTTTGTGGTTACTATGATTTTACTACAAATATAAATGTTACCGTAGTAAAACCATGATTCTTATTAAGGGCAAACCCGTTGAAGTGTTTGTAACCAAATACAGTATTCTTACTTTGGATTTGGAAGTATTTTCTATTTTTAAATTTTTATGAACATAGCAAATACCTAACCATACCGAAATGTGACCCATAAACCATTATACGAACCGAACCGTTCGAAATTTTACCCCTAGTATACACACACACACACACACACACACACACACACACCCATGTTGGTGTGGCTATCCTTATGAGGACTCTCCATAGACATAATGATTTTTATACTGTACGGACTATAGATTCTATCCCCTAACCCTACTCCTAAACCTAACCTTCACAAACAACCTGCATTTTTACATTTTCAAAAAAACATTGTTTAGTATGTTTAAGCGATTTGAATTATGGGGACACTAGAAATGTCCTCATAAACCACATTTATAGCATAATACCCTTGTAATTACCAGTTTGTAACCTAAATTTGTACCACTCAAACCCGCCCACACACTTCACATGTGAAAATACTTTTATTTTTACTTTTTCTAATTTAATACAAAACTGTTAATTTGAAATTCTATTATTTGATACCAATTTCAATGGTTTAATTTCAAAATGTTAGAATTTTTTATGCGACAGATGCTATTAACTCTAAGTGTAAAAAGCAACAAAATACATCTTATTTGCACGAAGTGCAAATAGCGTTACATGCTATTTGCACTCTAGTACAAATAGTGGCAGATACTATTGCACCCCTGTTGTATAAATACTAACATACAGTACAGGGGCATCACTGCAGCATTTTTATTGTGTTTATTTAGAGCCCCTCAGACACCCTACACCCACCCATACCCCTAAACCTAACCATACCTTACAAAAATTAACCATGGTTTTACTAAAGTAACCATATTATCATCATGGTATTTTTCTAGTAAAATCATAGTAACCACAAAATTAACATGGTTACTACTGTATATTAAGAACATATTACTGTAGTAACACCATGGTTAATTGCATCAAAACTATAGTTTCCACCAAAAAACAAGGTTACTACAGTAAAACCACTGTTAATTAAGCGCTGAAGTCATAAAAATAATGGTTCTCTTTGGTCCTGACTAACAACGTTAAATGCAATAAAATCCCAACATTTGATCATTTTTGGTTTCAAAAAATACATGTTTTTTTAAGTTCACACATTACAAGACAAACACTTTTCTAAAATGTTTCTAAAAAGCTACTTCAAAAGCTTGCCAGATAACCACATTCATTAAATTCCTTTATAATATACACACATTCGCTCTTTGTCTTGAGCCTGATATGCTGAAAACGGCTCCATTAATGTGTTCACTTTCACAGTTATGAATGACATACGAATCACGTACTGTAAGTGGCATATTTTCAATTAAAAACTGCAAATTTCGGCAAATGATGAATATTGTTTGCACCCTTGGAAATTACTCTCTGTCTGTACAACATTTCAGTCAACAGTGGGCAAACATTGAATGTTTAGTCATATACTTAAAGTACATCTTACTGTACATGACACTAACACTCTTAACCTAAACCGCTTGCTAATGCGTGGCGCTGGAATATAAATAATCCACAAAGTTCCTGTTTAGCTTCTTAAACTTGAGTTCCGTCTTCATCGATTTGATTGGGTATTTCAAATGACATTGATGAGCGGTGTTAGAGTACTTAGGATGCTAAAAATGTAACTTTTTAAACCATTATGTTATTCCTGCAACAGCTTAATGACAATTAGACAGCGGTGCATAATGGACTGCAGCAGAACAGCAACAAGGATATCAATTATTGGGGGGCACAATCTAGCCATATCTGATTATTGAAGGGGACTTGTCCAAATTGCAAATAGTCACTTAGCTCTTGGCTCTCTTAACCCACTAAACTTCTAATCCGTTAACCAGTTCAACGTCTCTGCCCCATCTTGAAAAAATCAAATATGCCTGCCTTCATTTGACCAGCAGTTGACCCCAAAGAAATCTGTCGTGGCTGTGTTGAGCTTGGTCTGAGCAGTGGTGGTGGGAGTTAGTTTAATTAGACTTTGCCAACAAAGTCTGTATATTTTTTATATATAGCCATAGAAAAGACAGAAAGCCATTTCTTGTGTGAACAGTAGCTGTGGTAAATCTACCAAGAGAGATAATCCAGCAATTTTACTGCTGCAATTTAACTGGAAGTAGCTAATGGCTCAAACAATGGTTTTAGCAATGGCAGATAGGGGAGGGTTTGGGAGACCTGTTTCATTTTTTTAAATATTTTATTTGGTGATGCTAGTGCTGCACTGCAGATACACTTCATGTATTTCCTCATAATTGTTTTACAGTATTTTCTTCTTTTCTTTTTTTTTTTTTTTTTTACAAATTACAGTAATATGCTAAGGGTGGGTGATATACTGTTCCAGTTATACTGTTGCAAGGTCTCACAAGAGAAACAAGTGACCTGGTCTTAAAAAAAATAAATAAAAAAAAATTCGGCAAAAATTAGTGACTTGCTTCACTAGCCTATATAAAAAAAAATATCATTTTCAATAAATATATCCTTCATATAAGTTATATCCACCAAATTATTTAACAAATGGCCATCTAAAATCAATTAAAATATCTATTTTTCCACCTTATGCAGTTGTTTTATTTTAATTTTTTTAAACCTTGGTTAATCACAGAGAGTATGCACAGAACATGTTCTTATGGAGCTAATAAAGTCCCGAATCAACTTTACTGCTTTAATAACCAACACTGGGGTAAAACAGAAGGGAACACACACTCATTGCTCTTAAGTTGTATTAGTCATACGAAGTCATACGAAACTGAACATTTTCTCAAAGTAAGGCCTAAATAAAACAAACTATTTGGATAATTTAATTTTAATTACAGATATGCTTCTCAGTCAAAATCCGGCAGCATTAAATCAGTATTAATGTTTTATATCTAACAGTAATTCAGTTAAGATTTTAAAACTAAGGATTTAACTTTTGACCTCTTTTTTTTTTCCTTGAATCTTTGGTTTCATGAAAAAATTATGGGAACAAAATAACATTATTAACTGGTTACAAGCACTTAAAAAAAATCACTCAATTGAAATGGAAGTTTTTGGTTACATTCTGAAAAACGTAAAATGTTCTGAAAATGTTTTCGTTCCTTAAACCATTTCTAGTCCCAGGTTTTAAATATATCCAAATCCTTAAACATTATGTTTCCAAGATTTTCAATGCCTTAAACTTTTGAACACCACAAAATGTGTTAAAAACAATACAGCTGTACAAACTTTCAAACTTGTATGCTATTAGGGGCATGCAAATACGCATACACACTAAAAAAATAAAATAAAATAATAATCACTAAGAAATGAAAGAGCCCTGAGATAATTTCTCAGCCATGGAGGCTGACGAAGCAAGCATGTGCTAGACATGTCAAAGAAGCAGGTTTTTAAGAAACACTCTGGGTAACCCAGCATGGCATAATATATGCTGATGTCTGCCAGGGCAATAGAAAATAATCCCATCATTTCAGCCTATTAGCATTCACAGGCATTGCCCATAGACTTCCACTGAATGTGGATTACTGTAAACACAAATTTTTGAGGGACGAGTGGAGAGTATTTTCTGTAGTAATCAACAGAATAACAGATGCTTTCAATGGTGTCTGGGTACTAATATATACCACTGGGACTTTTCCCTCTGGATGGTCGACTTGTGCCAGTTCTCAAAACCAATTAAAAAATACATAGCTAGTATACAAATTGTAAGATCTGAGAAGCTCGGAAACAGAAGAAGAGTAAGATAAGTTATACAGAGTCTACCCCGAAATTCCTCAACATCATAAATTAAAGACTCTGCCAAGATGGTGCCTTTAAAGCCTGAATCAACCTTGTGTAAGAATGTACATATGTTTATTCTCAACCATCTTTTGAACAAAGGAAACTTTTCAGGATAGCACATAACCTTCCTTCTGACCCCTCCTCACTCATGTTATAAATCAGGAAATATCCCCACACTTAATGGTCATCACATGACATGGCCATCTCGACCATCTGCAAGAGACTCTCCCAAGAAACCCTCAAGATTGCAATGGAAGGCATAGAATCCAAGACTAAGGCTTCTTTGTTCTTGGACCAGTTTGCTACACTTAGAAAATGGACTAATAAGGGAGCACGAGACATTTTCTGTGGAAGCATGACTGTCACATGCTAAGAAACTCTGTACAAGACAAGAGAGAGCTTGAAAACTGTTTTTGGAAGGATCCCTTTGGAAACTCTCTTTAGCCGGACCAAAACTAGTGGTTTTATATCATCTCCAAAGGTACAAAACTAACTTTTCTTGGGTTTTTACAATGCATATACAGACATTATATAAACTATCAAAAGACTATATTGTATCGTCACTGCACAACTCACAGATAAAACTGTATCTTACACAAATGATTGTGGCCTGATGTAACCTTTAAAATATGTGTAGTGACTTGTAATCACATTTATAACTGAAAAATTGGTGATTATGAATTCTTATCTTGTATTATCCATGTTGAAATAGTTAACTATTTGTCAGAACAAATGTATCATGTCTGGAATATGAAGGTTTTTTTTCCCATGAGGAGAGCAATGGGTTCTCTTCTCTGCTCTACAACTCCCACACGTGATGGGGAGTCACGAGTCTCCCTTGCAGGAGGCCTTGCTTCAAAGCCCCGCCTGTTCATTCCAGCACCGAACCATCTGGCATCCAACAACATTGATGGAGAACAACCAGAACTTTCTACGGACCCAGCCAAAGAGTCAAAGAAACAAAGCATTGCAATGCAACGAAACGCAATGCAACAAAACGCAAGTACACCTCCAGACTTTGTCTACAAAGTGCTGGTGTTTTATTTAAATACTTTGGTAACCCGATTGCAAATCGAGGTATACTATATGAAGTATCGATGGTCCAGGGCATAGTCTATAGATTTGGACTATAGACAAAGTTAAATTTTCTCCATTACAGGCCATTTCCATTCACCTTCTGTTACAACTCATTCACCAAGCTGTTTGTACGTTTGTCTATGTGTGTTAGTTTTTATGTTGTAGATTAGAAATAAATAAATAAATCCCCCCCAAAAGAGGATTTAACTGTGGTATATTTTTCTAAATAATCTCATCAATTGATTCTTAAAGTTCTACGCTCCATGCTCGAACAATATTTCAACATATTTGTGATATTATTTTCAATGGCCATGAGAATAGTGTTACTCTAAGAGTTAACAGATGCGTCATATCAACACAACGTGGCCGAGTGATCAGACGTATACCTTAATTCTTTAAATATTCCCTGAATTAATCATAATTCCCTTCTTGAGCTAAAATTCCTCATATGTAAATATACAACGAGATACAATGTGCCTGTTGTATTACATATTTAATGGTGGAGAATTTTTATTCAGATTTCTAATCTGACCATTTGTTATTTATCCTTCATATAATGGTGGTCAAATGTGGCCAAGATTCCTAAACTAATTCCATTATACAATTCTTACATATTATTGGTGATGAATGCTGGCAGTTGTAAATATACTCTGCCACAAAGTCACTAATTTCCTACACAAAGATATAAAGGAAGACAAATTTCCATTATCTTCAAGTAACCCATTGAAGACGAAGCTTAAGCTTCCCAGTCCATGCCTTGATGGGTATATGAATGATAATATATGCTGAGAGATCACACAAACAAGAAAGTAATGGGGAGAGAGGGAGAGAGAGAGAGAGAGACGTTGGGAAACTATGGAGAATATCTGCTGGCATGTTTAATGCTAGGCCTCTCATTGGCTCCACTGTGCCATGAAATACAGATGGATCAACTGTCTATCCAAACAGGGCCCTGGCTTGAAACCCAGCCATAGAAAACCTCCACATCCACACACAACTAAGCAGAGCATCTCTTTCTTTACAGAGAGAGGGAACTGAAAATCTCAGATTTATTTTTACTCTTTATTTTTTTTTTTCATTTTAGAATTGCTGTAAAAAGCTCCACTATGTTCCACCCTCACTAAAGAAGTGAATTATTGATGTTATTGCTGGGAGAAAGGGTCACCAAGGGACCGTGTGCAGAGTTGGACAGGAGATTAACTGTGGGACAAACACATAACACACACCGACACACCAATACACACATAATGAGTGAAGGGGGATCTTAAAACCTGCCGTAAAGTGACCTTTAATCTGTGCATATTATTTCAAATGCTTCTATGTCTCTCTAGTGGCTGTAATGGTGGCCCTGTCCGTGCTCTCTAAATCTAGATATGGATCAGCTCTTAATGCAGTTCGGGGCTTTAACATTGTAAACAGATACTGTACAGGATCAATGAAGACATTCTGAAAGGAAGGCATTTCCTGCCAAACTCAATGAAGGTGTATAAGGTGTTCCTCATCAGCATTAACATTAAGATAAAGAAGCAACACAGACAAACTCAAAAGAACTTTGTTCCCAGACATTACATTTAGAGTACACTGGAAATATCCTATTCTTAAGTAGTATCTTTCTCTTGTTTTCCAGTAAAAACATCTAAACATCTTAAAATCAACACACATTTGGATGAGAAGCAACACTTTCAAGGTATTAAGACTACTTTTAAAGAGAATACATACAGGTGCATCTCAATAAATTAGAATGTCATGGAAAAGTTCATTTATTTCAGTAATTCATCTCAAATTGTGAAACTCGTGTATTAAATAAATTCAATGCACACAGACTGAAGTAGTTTAAGTCTTTGGTTCTTTTAATTGTGATGATTTTGGCTCACATTTAACAAAAACCCACCAATTCACTATCTCAAAAAATTAGAATACATCATAAGACCAATAAAAAACATTTTTAGTGAATTGTTGGCCTTCAGGAAAGTATGTTCATTTACTGTATATGTACTCAATACTTGGTAGGGGCTCCTATTGCTTTAATTACTGCCTCAATTCGGCGTGGCATGGAGGTGATCAGTTTGTGGCACTGCTGAGGTGGTATGGAAGCCCAGGTTTCTTTGACAGTGGCCTTCAGCTCATCTGCATTTTTTGGTCTCTTGTTTCTCATTTTCCTCTTGACAATACCCCATAGATTCTCTATGGGGTTCAGGTCTGGTGAGTTTGCTGGCCAGTCAAGTACACCAACACCATGGTCATTTAACCAACTTTTGGTGCTTTTGGCAGTGTGGGCAGGTGCCAAATCCTGCTGGATAATGAAATCAGCATCTTTAAAAAGCTGGTCAGCAGAAGGAAGCATGAAGTGCTCCAAAATTTCTTGGTAAACGGGTGCAGTGACTTTGGTTTTCAAAAAACACAATGGACCAACACCAGCAGATGACATTGCACCCCAAATCATCACAGACTGTGGAAACTTAACACTGGACTTCAAGCAACTTGGGCTATGAGCTTCTCCACCCTTCCTCCAGACTCTAGGACCTTGGTTTCCAAATGAAATACAAAACTTGCTCTCATCTGAAAAGAGGACTTTGGAACACTGGGCAACAGTCCAGTTCTTCTTCTCCTTAGCCCAGGTAAGACGCCTCTGACGTTGTCTGTGGTTCAGGAGTGGCTTAACAAGAGGAATACGACAACTGTAGCCAAATTCCTTGACATGTCTGTGTGTGGTGGCTCTTGATGCCTTGACCCCAGCCTCAGTCCATTCCTTGTGAAGTTCACCCAAATTCTTGAATCGATTTTGCTTGACAATCCTCATAAGGCTGCGGTTCTCTCGGTTGGTTGTGCATCTTTTTCTTCCACACTTTTTCCTTCCACTCAACTTTCTGTTACATGCTTGGATACAGCACCCTGTGAACAGCCAGCTTCTTTGGCAATGAATGTTTGTGGCTTACCCTCCTTGTGAAGGGTGTCAATGATTGTCTTCTGGACAACTGTCAGATCAGCAGTCTTCCCCATGATTGTGTAGCCTAGTGAACCAAACTGAGAGACCATTTTGAAGGCTCAGGAAACCTTTGCAGGTGTTTTGAGTTGATTAGCTGATTGGCATGTCACCATATTCTAATTTTTTGAGATAGTGAATTGGTGGGTTTTTGTTAAATGTGAGCCAAAATCATCACAATTAAAAGAACCAAAGACTTAAACTACTTCAGTCTGTCTGCATTGAATTTATTTAATACACGAGTTTCACAATTTGAGTTGAATTACTGAAATAATTGAACTTTTCCACGACATTCTAATTTATTGAGATGCACCTGTACATTATATCTTTAATTATATTACTATCTACAATAATATGTACAGTATATCTTTAATATGTAAGTTTCCAAGGTGGAAATCAAGGTGGAAGTTGGGAATTCTGACTCTCCGAACTGACTGGAATGCAGCATAAGTCACTTTGTATAAAAAAAGCATCTGCCATATGACTAATTAATTAATGAGTCAAGAGAATACTCAAACAGAATTAATGGACAAATTGACCCAGGTCTTAAAGTTAAAACACAAAATGGCACCAAAGGTTGTATAAACACTCCAAAACTACACTGTAAAAATGAAATTGCGTTTTATCCAGATTATGTTTTTTTGAGTCAAAGAATCGAATTACTTTGCATCTACATAAAAACACATTTGACCAACAGTATTCCCCAAATGTTGTCCCAACTAACCTAACAGAGTTTTCTGAATGAACCATTTCATATTAAACAATGTTGCTGATTTGCGAGTTCTTAGCTTGCAATGCAACATGAATAAATTAAGCTGTTAGTGCATAGGCTTATGTTTTTGCTGACATTATGCTGTTATTGTTTTTAACACTTTTTGTCAATTGTAGTGTGGTGATATTGGGAGCTCATCTTTTTTACTTAATGAGGTTTGTTGATTGTAACTGTTATTGAGGTTTGTGTTAAGGGTTGCGGTCTATCGTGTGTCTATGTCAAACAATTGTACGTACTGCCTTGCCTTGCAAGACATACCTCTCTTCAGAGGCAAAGATTGCCGTTAACTTCATGCAAAAGTAATTGAAATGGTAACAAAATGAAAGTTATCGTATTGCAAATTGATAGTTGGCTGAACAAAAAAAATGTAGTTCTCTTTCTAACATTCTTTCGGTATATCACTATGGGAATTAGCCTCAGGCATATCTGACACTGGAAGCAATGACACCACGTCTGTCAGCTGACAGAACAATTACAGCAGTGATAAGAAAGCCCCACCTCCCTATAAAAGACACAGCCACAGGTCTCTTCCTCATTCTCGTTCTCTTCCCTGTGAAGATTATTGGAAGCTATCCTCAGTGGTCGCTAAACAGTTTGTTAGATGAGCCATTCAGGTACATCACAGAGTGTGGCTTTTTTCTTTTGAGAATATATTCACTGTCGAAGTGAATATACTTTTCTGCTGTATCGATATTGTTTCTCCGGGCATAAACCGGCGTGTCAAAGCAGGTTTACATATTTTTCCAGTTGAGTTAAAAGCAGTTATAGCTTCTACCCTCTCCTGCACGTCATGGTGTTGTGGCAGATCGGCTGGCCTTATCACATTAAGGAGAGATCTGGGGATTAACACAGAAATGATTGGCAAGCTGTGGTGAACTGGCTCTGTGTTCTTGAGTTCAGGTTTCTGTAAGGGTGACTGCGAGCTCACCGAGTGGCGGAGCAAAATGGAAGGATCCCTCCCGTCTGTGCGCATGTGGATCTATGATCTCGCCCAAGAATTCCCACCCGCTCTGTATCGCCTGTCTCGGGGTCAGACATACGCAAGTTGCACTCGCTATTCCTGAGTGTTGCCCGCACTGTTCCCGGTTCGTACGGCAAGTTTTGGAAAGGAGGGTGCGGGTTGCGGCGTCGAATAATGGGGATCCCTGTTTTTCTCCGCCACCAGACAATTTAATGGACGAAGTGCATGGAGGGGCACAGCCGAAACAGCCCCAGCCGAGAAGTAAGGCTTCATTTGCGGCGGCGGCTGCCAAACATCACCTAGCGGGCAACCTAACCAGTGTTCTGGTTCGGGACATGGAGTGGGTGAACAGCAGTCGTGGAGTATCTGCTCCACTCCTTCCTCAATAAGAGAGTTTGTTTTCCCCCCTCTAGTCAAGAGGACTCGGCAGGGGATTCGAAAACTAAGTTTAGTGTTGTACAGCTTTTACAAAACGAGTTTAAGGAGAGTGTTGGCACCAGTTCCCCCAGTGCCTCTCAGTTTGCATTTCCCCTCTCCACCCACAGGGTCAGAAAAGAGAGAGGAGGAAAGTTTGCACAAAAACATGTGCTACAAAAATAAAACGATTATCAGTGCATCCAGGCAGTGGGCCGAGGGCACAGCAATGTGTGAAAATAAACACAAAAGCTCCCAAATAATGTCCAATTAGGAGCTGCAATCCCCAGCTCTGCCGCTAGATGGTGCTGCAGCACCATCAGTGAGCGAGAGCTACAGCAGGCTCCTCTCTGCAAACGCAGAAAGTTGGCAGAAAGTCCACCCCTGGGTTTTATCTACAATTGAACGGGGTTATCGCCTGAAATTTGCTGTCAAACCACCTGACATCAACAAGGTGTTAATGTCAACAGCGGAGGGAAGTCAGCTTAGATTTTGGAGGAAGAAATAGCCAATTTGCTGAGCAAAAGAGCTAAAAGGGTGGTGGTGCCGGCGGAGGACAGCCGTCAGGGTTTTATTTTGTCATCTCCAAGAGAGGGGGAGGTTTCAGTCCAATTCTGGATTTGCAGAACCTCAAAAAAACACCTCAGAAGGTACAAACTCAAAATGCTCACGCTCAAAATGCAATCTCAATTTGTTCATCCTAGAGACTGGTTTACTTTAGTCGATCTGAAAGGCCTTTACCCATCACACAGAAAATTCCTAAGGTTTGCTTATCAGGGAGTACCCTATGAATTTTTGACTGTGCCTTTCGGACTGTCATTAGCATAGAAAGTGTTCAGCAAGTGTTTGGAAGCAAGCAGCGCTAACGCCGCTGAGATTAACTGGTCTAAGAGTGTCTGCTTACCTAGACGATCTACTGCTCTGTGCTCAGGAAATAATATATCTGGGTCTCAGATTAAACTCCGATCTGTATTGAGCATTTCTGTCAGAGGAGTGCATCAGATCGATTTGCAGCTGTTTGCCCCTTTTTCAGAGAGGGAAAAAAGTCTCATTCAGACTGTCTACGCCTATTGGGTCCGATGGCCTCGACGGTGTCAGTCATTCCATTGGGACAATTGCGAATGAGAGAGTTTCAACACTGGATAGCAGCGCAGCACTTGTGTCCTTGCTGTCACTTAAATCGCAGGGTGACAGTGACGTCAGTGGGGATGCTTGCTCTCTGTCACCGAAGAATCCCCGCTAACCTTCACAGGGGAATCCCTTTGGGGACGGTCTCTCTGAGGAAAGTGGTGACGACAAACATGTCACACATAGTTTGGGGCGCAGTGTGCAAAGGCAGAATAGTGAATGGGGTTTGGCCCGCGTCACAACGCAACATGCACATACATTTTCTGGAGTTACTGACAGTGTTTCTAGCATTGAAGCACTTTGCACTGTTCCTTCAAAGCCACCATGTCCTAGTCAGATCAGACAACATGATAACTGTGGCATACATAAACAGACAAGGGGACACGCATTCACAACGACTTCACAGCTTGGCACAAAAGCTGATTGCTTGGAGCAGTGCACGCTCTCTCATATTGCGGGTGATGCATGTTCTGGGAGTCATGAATAAAGGGGCGGATCTCCTGTCCAGGGGGAATCCTCTGTACGGAGAGTGGAAGGTGAGCTGCCGTAGATCTCTTCACATCATATGAAAACACTCATTGCCCTCTGTTCTTCTCTCTGGCGAAAGATGGTGCTCCTATGGGTGTGGATGCTCTAGCTCATCCGTGGCCATATGCGCTACTTTACGCATTTGCCCCACTGAGATTAATCATTCCAATTCTAAGAAGAGTAAGTGAATACGGTCACTAAGTCATACTGATCTCCCCATACTGGCCGAGGAAACTGTTGGTAGAAATTCTTGTACGGCCAGCCTTGGCCCCTCCTGCTGCACAGGGACTTGCTGGACTTTGGGGGGGGTTCCAGTATCGGTATTTCACCCCGACCTGGACCAAGTAGCTCTTTGGGCTTGGCCCATGAGAGGCTAAATTTGAGTGTCACGGGTTTACCCCAGAGGGTGATTGAAACGATTCAGAGTATGAGGGCTGCCTCAACGTACTCCACATACGATCGGAAATGGGATGTGTTTGAGCAGTGGTGTGCACACAAACACATTGTTCCATTTTTATGGTTGGTGGCAGACGTTTTGTGTTTTCTTTTGTGAATTTTTGGATAAAAGCAGGGCCTTTTCTACTATCAGGGTTTATCTCACTGCCATATCGGCCTGTCATATGGGAACTGACTCAAGCGAGAATGAAGAAGAAACCTGTGGTGGTGTCTTATATAGGGAGGTGGGCCTCCCTTATCACTGCTGTGATTGGTCTGTCAGCTGACAGAAGTGGTGTCATTACTTCCAGTGTCGGATACGCCTGAGGCGAATTCTCACTCCTGTTATCAGAGAACCGGGGTTACATGAGTAACTCTCAACACGATTTTTTGCATTTTCTGAATAAAATCATATTGACTAAACAAAGCAATATTACTGAGGACTCAAAAATCTTAAAAAGTACATAAAAAAGTACATTTCTCAGTTGTCTCCAAGTCTTCACTGAATAATTGTTAGATATGATACACTAATACAGATTTGTTGCTGAAGGCTTCTGACCAAGAAGCAGATCATAATTAAAATTCTACTTGAATTAATTGTGTGTTTGTTATGATTTCTAAGCTGATAAATCCACCACACAGGAAAAAAAAAAAAATGCTTATTTTCAGTTATTTTGGCGAGTCAGGTGGCTAATTTTGGGCTTGTTTTTCCAGACCAAGCTTGTTTCTCTTGCAAGATCCGGCAACACTGCAACTGGTATTTCACCCACCCGTAGCACATAGTGTTGTCATTTCAAAAAGAACTTTATTAACCATTCTTTCCTTACATTCCTAACATTTGGAAAGGAGGCAACGGAACGCCCAAACCAGAATGAAAAAATACTGTTTCTGCTCAGAATAAACTGAAATGAAATACATTTCATTCCCAGTCCCTGCTTAAAACACCCAGAGAAACCCTGCAAGTCCGTTCAAATGTGCCGGTGCTGCACAGAATGGACGAGGTTCCAAGTTCAAGGATAAAGAGAGTTAATGGCTTTTGTAGACAAATCTGCTGAGTTCTGACTTTACATATAGTTTTGCTGTTGGGCAGCTGGCTCTGGAACACTTGCAATATTTATTATTACTTCATTAGAAGCCATGAAATATGCAGCATCTGTCCAATTTTAAAACTCTGCATTTTAGCAAATCACATGGAATTTTCCTGCCATTCAGATTAGAAAATGATTATGCTGGAGGGTTGTGACCCAATGAAAAATGTATAGCTCAGTTGCTCTTTTATAGCTCGGGAGACTTCATGGAGATCTAAATTATGTCTCATTGAAATATGTATCAGTGACTTTGTCTTAGATGATTCTTCTAAAATCCCTTAGGAGATATAAAAATATAAACAAATGTACAATTTTTGAAAAACAGTAAGAGTCTAGAGCCATGACTTTGATGTGGATAGCATAGCTACGTTAATGTAGTCTAGACAATCTTGATGAGAAAACATTCAAGTTCATATTGGAATCTCTGACTTTTGATTACAGACTTTGGTATGCTGCTGATCTTCTATGAAACTCCTAGAGGAGACGCATGTGAGATAACTAGGATCTTTTTCACAAAAGTAAAATCTGAAAAAAGCAGGAGACTTAAACTTTCCATTTGGCCTCCACTCAATGTCTAGGAGATCCAATTGAGATATTAAGGACAATTGTGATTTTTCTATCCTACGGTAATACTTACAGAGGATGGAGAGCAGAACAAGGCCAAGCAGCAGCAAGAGATTTGTTTGGACCGAGCCAGCACCACTGCAGTCCATTCTGTTCTTCTTACAGGTGCACACCTGAACTTTCAGTTCTGTGTTGTTGGATATGGGAGGGATGCCAGAGTCGGTCAGAACCAGAGGCAGGTTGTAGTTGGCCCTTTTAAGACTGTGCAGCAACATGATCTGGGAGTGAGTGTCTGTGAAGGACACCAGAGATGGCTAATATAAATCTGACTGAAGAAATTGTGTACACACAACAATACACAAATCAATACAGAAAGTCTAAGTATAAATGTGTACACACAATATTGTGTGCTGTGATATTTTAGCTTTAGCTGCAAGCTTGCAGCCTGAACTGAATGTGATGGGAGAGAAAGTCTGGGTGCCACAAAATAATACAAAGTCTATAAATAGACAACACATCTACAGTAGCAAACTATTGCAATGTTTGTTGCATGCACCCATGAATGAATGACACTTATTAGTTTTCTTATAAATAAGTCAAATAGATTCAAAAATAAAAGAGTCTTATGACTTACTCACTCAATGAATGAATCGATCAGAGGGGTTTTTGACTTGATCCACAAGTCATTATTTCCATCATACTTCAAATAATTCAAGAACTGTTACTGTATTATATGTACTTAAGGCTTGTTAGATTTAAATCAGTGTAATTGTTCATATTAAACATTTAAAGATTCACATTCAGATTAGTTTTAAAAACAAAAATAGTATTGTTTTAGTTTAGAATATTTGTTAGGAATATTGTTACAGTAGGAAGTTTAGCACCAATTTATTCTGCAAGTACAAAAAAAATAAATAAAATATCTCTCTCATAAACACTCACGTCATTGAATTTAGAACAGTGTTCACCCACACTTCCTGTCGTTTGAAGTTAACATCTGTGCTCAGGTTTACTCTGTCACTTATTTAAACAGCAGCCACCCAACCTTGAATCACCTCACCAGTCCTCTCTCTCTTGTTTTGTCTTTCTTTCTGTCTCTTTCTGTGTTCTCTGTATCAGAGAATCTGCCGCTGATTCTCTTCTCAAACAGCTGACAGAGGTCTGAAGATTCAGACGCATTCTATATTTGTGTGCTTGTTCTCAGGAGGGATGGGTAATCAAGAGCCTGCCAAGATAAACCTAAAATACACAGAGCTATTTGGTCAGAGTGATATCTAATGATACACACCCACTGTCTGTGACATTAAACTTTCACTCAGCAGCATTTCTACTTATACTGCCCACCTGACCGTGCTGAACAGAACAGCTTAGGTGAGAATTTCAAAGCTGGACCGGGCTGGTTTATGCTGTTTATTGCTAGTTCGGTGCTGTAGCTGGTGGACGGTTAATATTATTTACCACCAAAACTATTCTGCATAGTTTCAGCAGAGGATCACATTAAAGTATAATAGTCCACCCAAAAATGGCATTTAAACCTGTGGTGGCAGGATTGGTTAGTAGACACTCCATGTCAATGACCAATGACATGTGGGGCTCTATTTTCTTGAGTGCGCAAAGTGCAGCGCTATGCCCTATGACTGTGCACAGCATCTTATCCAATTTTCATGAGCACGCTAATTCTGCCTAAGTGGCCATGGTTGGGAGTGTTTGCGCAATCTGTGGGTGTATACGTGCAAACTGCAGGTGTATTGTATGGCAATGAATTGTCGCAAAGCGCAATTTGCTATTTTCCTGAGAAACAGGTCATTGAGCTAAGACGTTTCAAGAGCAGGTCTTATCTCAGCACAAAGTTTAAATTCAGTTCCTGCAGGTGCAGGTGTTAATACATTTCTTGTCCAAACTCTGAAAATATAAAGTACCATCAAATTATGTCCCTGACGATCAGAGCTGTAGCAATATTATGAAACAAAAATGTATGAGATTTGTGTTAAACTATCCATAGGTCATGGTTTATTTTTCAATTATTATTATTATTATTATTACTATTACTATTATTATATTAACAATTGTATTTATGATCTAATTTATATTAGTATTTTTCCACCTGTTGTCGTGAAGTGATTTTTAAGTCACTGCAAAACGGTGGAAGAAGTCGGAGAGAGTATAACGTTTTTGAATTGGTATGATTTTTGACTACTTCGTTATTTTGATTATATTTATGTTTCTTTTGAAGTGTAATTTCAATTTAGAAATATTTTTGGTTGAATTTTTTCACGTTTCAATAAATGTATTTAATTTTTCTAAATCAAAAGCGACCGGTAGAAGTGAAGTGCGTGCCGATACAATCACTGTTAATACTAGCCATGATGTGTGTGTTAGTAGATGAAAATGATTAATAATATTACATTCTCTATAATTTAATGGAGCGTACATCCAAACTCTGATGATCAAATTTTCCATGTGTATAAAAGGAGTGTCACTGTCATAGAAATATGCCTGACATTCATCAAGGATAGTTAATGCACAAAAGAACGTAATTTCACTGCATACAGTCCATTTAAACTACCTTCTTAATAACTTCTCATGAATGTGCTGTCTTTGTTTATATTGCTGGTGCTTGAGGGAATGGACTATATGACGCAGAAGGTGGAATAACTGGAGAAGAACATCACAATTAAATTGCACTTGACCCAGCCTATTTGTGCATTGCGCGTGCGATTTTGTCAAAGCCACTTGCGCCTAAGACTTAGCGCATGCTTGCACGAATATACAAAACTTCATGGCTATGCCCACTGACTTTGCGCTTATGACTTATAGCATAGTGCTATGTCATTGACAGCAAACCTGATACGGTGCATCTTGATGAGTTGTGATGTGATTTAAATGTTTAGAAGTGTGAACAAGATTTGTGAGCTATCATAGAGAGAACATTTTCAGTTATTTTTTTCTTGCTCAAAGGTATCGCACGGCTTCAAAAGAATTAGAATATAGTGCTTGATGCATACTATATTAAGTATTTTATAGTCCTTTCATAGAACATTTTTTGTTCTTTAGATGCTTGACAGCCAGTGGTCACTGTCTGCTGAAAAGAGCAGCCTGGACATTCTGCTAAATTTCTCCTTTTGTGTTCCACCGAAGAAAAAGTCTGATCACAGAATTTCTGGGTGAACTATCCCTTTAATGGGAGCACTGTCTATATTTCCTCAAACAGATGTTAGCTATCTCTTGCCATTTTTATCCTATGGCTAAACCACTTCACTAAAAAAAATAAAGGACTTAGAAATAGCGACCACTTGTTTACCATGGCTGAATGCATATTTCTGTCCCATCTGAGAATTGGCTTACCATTGATCCTGGATATTTTCCATGTCTTCTCCAGCCCTGGCTGTTTGCCAAGCTCAATCTTGAAGGGATCTGTATTAGGATGAATGTCCTTGTCTCGTCCCCCGATCACCACTACGTTCATGTCTTTAGCATCCTCACACACACGCACCACAGAGGGGAAGATGTAGGGGGCGTTGTCGTTCTCATCCTCCAGAGTGATAATCAGTGTACCTGTGCCCGTGGCGGGTGGACTGCCTGGTGGGACAGAAGATACTGCTGTTTATTAACCATTTCACATTGGTAATATCAGGGAAAATGAGAGGAACGATGACAAGATGAATATTAATAGACACAGTGAAACCAATAAATGTTTCACTCAAACTTATTCAAGGATTTAACATAAATGTCTTTTAAATCATAAATACCACAAAAGTGTCTGACATTGTCAACAAAAAGCAGAGCTTTTTGAACTTAAACTTTGATTGTTATTAGAAAAACTAATATGAACTCACAATTTTCATGTTTTTCTTGAGAAAACAAGTTTGTCTACACTCATTTATATCTGTATTGCACTTTTCACAATACACATCGTTTCAAAGCAGCTTTATAGAAAATCATGCCTTGTCTGAAATCCCCTTCTGAGCAAGCTGAAGTGACTGTAGCGAAACTCCTTTCAATGTTATTTAGTGGTGAAAAAAACAACAATTTTTCAAAATCCAATATTATTTAGCTGTTTGAGCAAAAACCGATAGGCACACATAATTTTTTTGCCCTCTTCCCCTGGTTTTACTTTGCATGTAATCTTTATTACCGACATATCCAATGCGCGCAAGTGTTGTTCTCAAAGCTGTTTACATTTCAAAGTCAAAATCAGAGAATTATAAGTCTCATGTAATTGCAGATTTCTTACATTGTTGGTTTTTTGAATATGTTGTTTTTTGATAGTTTTGAGCGTCTTGTTGTGCATGTCACGCTCAGTGTCGGCTGGGAGAGGCAGCTGTTAAACTTGCTGCTGCTGTTTCTGCCTCGCAAATCCACCGATTTGGGCAATGATGTCGGTGTAAATAAAAGCATGTTTGATGTACTGTAGCAACGTGACATGACACTGTTGTTTGACAAATTCGACAAGCTGTACCACTACAGTACAATCTACTTGCCGTTTGCCATCAATCTTCTCGCCTATGTACTGAAAGTGCATTGCTCTGTATTCATGGGAGCGCGCAGCGCCGCCTCTCCGGGGAGGAGACTGTTCTACAGCTCTCAAAGTTGCGCTGCTTGGTTTTAATTACACTATAATGTGTGTGTTTATGTATCGTTCAATACATATGGTATTGAATCGTGAATGTCATATCATAAGATACAATACGATACAATATTTTTTTTACACCCCTAATACATACTGAATATATATACAGCTCCGGAAATAAATAAGTCTTGTTGGCAAAAAGCTCAGACAGGATGCATCAGGGACATGAATACAGGAATCACAGTATATTATCAGGTGGGTTACTGGTAAACTTATAAATGGGAGAAATTGTAACTCTGAATATGGTGGCTCTATGACAGACATTGCTTGTCAGTTTACTCAAGAACACACATCCACATTAGCTAGATCTTTTTGTGTGTTCCAAGCTAAAGAAGCACAATTTGTGTTACCATTGTTTTCAGATTTTATTACTAATTTCATTTTATTGAAAAAAGAAAATATTTTATTATAAACTTGACCAACCATTTTGGAGATTTCACTCTTTCCCAATTCAAGACAATATGAGCTGTACTAGTATTCCGCTTGTATCCATTAAAAAATAAAGTTAAAAAAAATAAATAAAAATAAATATATTATATATATATAGCTGCCTGTAGGCATTACAAACATGACTGCTGAATAACCTGGCTTGCCTTAAAGGGACTTTGTAAGAAGTCCATGTCCATAAAGAATGAAAAGAAGCCTCAATAGCAATAAAATCAAAATGTCATTATTCATTTCACAGCCATGATCAAAGCCATTTAATGATGCATTCTCTCTCATGTACATAAACTATATTATTTATAGATTGGGTTTATTGGTATTTATGTTGGACATCAGTAGTTATAGAATGCTACACTACAGATACAATAAAATAAAAATCTAAAAAGTGTAAAGAATACAAGTCGCTACAGTAAATGGTAGAAGATGAGATACAGTGCTGAAACAATAGGATGCCATCTGTGAATCTGTAAATTCTACAACAAGAGCAGCTGTTGAAGGAAGATCATCTGTTTTCTTTTTTTGAGCAAATCTAAAGTTGATGAATGTAATTTATTCAATGTTAAAATTCTTTCTCCTATACCAACTTAATATGCAGAAACAACAAGTAAGCCATGCCCAAGTTGATTTTTACAAAAAGTGTAAGCACTGTGTCTCTATGATGATTCAAAACATTGCTCTGTTTGTTTGAGCATCCCAACCAGCAAAACATATACAGTAGCAACTTTGGGGCAGGACTATCTTGACTGACCAATGGCAGAATTATTTGAAAACAATTATAATTTTGGCAATGGATGCTTTTCACATTTCCAGGTTTGGAAAGCAGAAGTAAACTATAGTGGGGTAAACTTCTCAAGCGGTGAATGGGAGACGAGAGCAAATACTATGCGTTCACAATTTGCTACAACAGCAAAAGATAAAATCAACTATTACAGCTACATAACTTTCCAAAAGAGGAAAAAAATAGAAAGAGATGGATTTTGTCAGACAGAAGAGAGAAAGATGCCAAATTTATTGTTACTACATCAGCAGCTGTATTTGAAACCCCATCACAGCAGTGCTGACTGGATTTTTATATTATTTTATTTATTTTTTTAAGTAATGCCAGGGTGACATAACACAAAGAACATTTTTATAAATGTACACTTAAAAAACTGTAAATGTTTGCTAGATTTATGCTGATAATTTAGGCAGAAAAATGTTATCACAGCCAATGAAAATTGCCCATTCCATTTGGAGAAGAAATTATACACTTCAAGTGTCTTTCAGAGGCTTAATATTTCACACTTTTTCCCTTTGCCCACAAAAATTACCCTCATCAAAAATAATAATAATAATAATGATTCGAAAAGTAAAACAAAACATTGTGATGTCTGACTTGAAGCAACAAGAATTATCTTGATTTGAAAGAAAAGATGCATCATTTTGAGAAAAAAAAAAAACAGCAGTTACTGTAGGACTGCATAATTATAAACAGCCCCGGAGGTCACTCGCAATTAACATCCAATGACAGGATCAGTAATTACAGAATAATTTTGTCCTCATGTTGCCAGGAACTCTCAGGCCTCAAAGGAAGGAAGAAAAGGCATGGTGTCAAAACAAGGGTAAAACTAATATCTCACGGGAAAAAGAAATCAGACTTGTTCCAATGCCGTCAGTCCAGTAGCCCTGCAAGAAGAGCATTTGGAGGTAAAGCAATGTGGCCCTTGCCATGTTTTATTGATTTTCTACTCAAGAAAATTGTATTGTGGTGGCATCAGCAATTTAGCATAGCTTTTAATGAAAATAACATACAGTGGCCTAAAAAGTATCTGGACACTTAAGAGACACTTAAAAATGTGTATAAATGTCATTGCATTAAATATCAAAGCCAGCAACATTTATTTTAAAGAAAGATATAAAGCACACTTTTCAAGCAAAATATTTCACAAAAGAAGTTTGTTAGGTTTAATATTACAAAACATAATATTTATTGTTCAAAATTAAGCCCAAAAGTAGATGGACATGTTCTGCTTGTCAATCTTTGTGAAACATCTCCATAGTTAATATGATGAACTACACCAGAGATGCTTACACTTCTATGGAATGAGTTCTTATTATTATTGTTATTATAGTAAGATCTACCATACACAATATATACATCATCGGTAGTGACATTTTATGATTCTCTATACCTATTTTGAAACCACAACAAATAATAATGCTTATTTATTTATAATGTAAGCATTGTTTCAAGTTCTCAAGTAATTATTCAAGACAAATCAACAGTCTGTAATCAAATAAGAACAAAAGAAACAAATGAATAAAAAAATAAAAGCAGTAAATAGAAACAAATTACAAAAGAATTCAAATGAAGAAAACAGTGCTTTTTAATAGCTTAAAAAATTAACAGCAGTGGCAACCTACTCAAGAATACTTTCAGAATGAAATTAAATGTAACATAAAACTACTAGCTACTGGTATTCACTGTTTGATTATATTCCATTAATTATTTTTAAAGCTACTTAATTTATCCAGCCAAGATCTGTGAGTGGTTTATTTGTTTTCTTGGTATTGTAGTTTGATTAATATTAACAACATATTTATCAGCTACAGGTCTAACAGGTGACATTTATAATTCAAGTCTGACATTTTGATACAAATCCTCTTTTATGTCCCACGGTTAACATTCACTTTAGACATTACTGACTGTATTTACATGAACACCTCACTAAGAAGGGCACTTTGGTGGAATATTGAAGTGTATTTGACCGTTTAGGTGTGTATCCGCATTACCACGAGAGCTCTCGGAGCACACGCACATGTAAAGCACACACACATAGGCCGCCTGTCAGTCGAAGAGTGCGTGCCTACAGAAGCGAGAAAATAAAAAGTCAATCTTTAATATTTTTGTTGGTCAATCTTTCATATATTGATCTTTTTTCTCTCTTTTCTCTTTCCTTTTTGACCTGTTATCGAGATCGGCCAGTGGTTCTCTTGCGATCGACCTAATGAGTACCCCTGAACTACACCTTTGCTTACTTTGCTAGGACACCTGTGTGAACTTGTAGGGAACCAAATTTATACTTTCACTAAAAATCACTTTGACACCAGTTGGTTAAGTCTATGGCATAATTTGTTAGCAGATGCCACTTGGTTTGATATTCTACTTCTAATGGAATAAAGTTACAGCATTTGTAAACGTGACTTAAAACACCATGAGCAAAAGAAAAATTGTACCGCATCGTTTGATCAAATCTAATGTATAAACAATGAACTGCTAAAACATTTAGATGGGGCTTGTGTGTGCATTTGTTACAACACAAGTGAGCAAACCTATGAGTGAATGATGTCACAGGTCAAGACAAGTATTACATTGTTAAACATAGATGGCTGTTGGTTATGGTACATGAGCTTCTGAGAAGTTAAAGGACGTTGATTTACATTTCTACTAATAAGGTCAAGAACACACCATGACCAACAGCTATTGACTGTGCTATAACCCAAAGAAGCAGCAGCTAAAAACATGCAAATATAATATTAATAGATGCATGCATATTTAATGTACCAAACTTCTGCATGCACAGTAAAGTTTATACATACACACACACACACAAACAGTAAGATTTTATATTATAACAAAAAAACAAAAAACAGTAGAGTTTATAATGCGCTTATATTTCATAAACAAATTATAGTTTATACTAATAAATGGACATAGTGTCTCTCACATTTTGATTAATGTCAAAGCAAAACACAAACAAACAAACAAACAAAAAAACAAACAAACAAAAAACATCTGAATCTAAATTCAAGATGAAAAGCAAAAACCTCCAACCTTTCAGAATGCCAGCAGCAATATGAAACTGTATTTCATTTTGATTAGGTTTGGTCTGGTGAAGACAAACATTGCTGGCTCTCCACATATTGCCACTGACCCCCCAATAAATTCTCTGGGATGCAACATTTCCACATAAAACTACAGACATATTCTAGCATTTCTAGGTGTTTTTTTGTTTTTTGTTTTTGTTCTATAAACAATACTATAACTGAGGGGATGTTACCATATACAATGTCTAGAAATGGACCAATATAATTCACAGTAATTCACCAATTACTTTTCGCTTCACCTGAGTAAGAACCTATATCTCGCACATTCCATGACAGGCGCCCACAGGTCGAAAACTCCTGTACGAATGCTCATTCATGAACAGAGAATTCGCAAAAACTTCACAAATTCAGTTTGGCTAACTTGACAACAAAGTTGCAGAGCCAATGTTATCTCCCAGGTTAGTGGTGTTTACTGTATCCAAAAACCCAGATGCTCCACTTTGCTGTTGTCCACCACATCACTTTGATGTTAGGCTACTTTCCTTATGGCTTATTCTCAAAATATTATGATTTTTATTTTATAATACTACAACTTTATTCTCAAAATATAATGACTTTAATCTCATAATGCTATGAATTTATTCTCGTAATTTTTACTTTATTATCCAAATATTATGTGCCTCATCAGCACCACCATAAATCATCCATCACATCCCTTTCAAGAAGAGATAAACCCATTACTGGCCTTTACCCCTTTTCCTGCACTCTTGAGTGTACACTCTTAGAAAAAAAAAGGTTCTTTAGGGTTCTATATAGAACCCTAGGGTTCTTTACTCAGTTCCAAAGAACACTTTAAGCAAAAAATTTTATAATTATCAAAAAAAAAAAAAAAAAAAAAAAAATAACCCTTTTTGAACATAAGTGTTGTTTAGGCTGACAACTGCTTAATGTGAGTATCTACTGGATGTGTTTGTATAATTTACATTATTAAAAGTTTTGTTTATAAAAAGTTTTAAACACTACACTACATTACTTTTGCATTTCATACTGCAAAAAACAAAATAAAAAATACAATTTATTTCTTCAGATTTGGGTTTGATTGAAATAAATAACAGATGATCAGATCCAATGTCCTTTCTCTTTAAGACAGCTGTTTATCTCAGTATCAATGTACAGTCTATGGTCCAGTCTATTCTTTACTTATAATTCAACAACAGATGCATACAATTGTGTTTATCATAAACAGCAAACAACTTCAGCGAATAGTGCTGTTTTCCCCCCTCCTGTCTACAGAGTGCAAAGGCGCATTTAAGCGGCGCTTGCAGATGCGCAACTCAAGTGATCTAAATGTGCAAGAATTCTATTTCAAATTTAAATGGTCACGGAAAGTCGGTTGAGCTGAAAGCCTGAGGGGGAGACATTACCCTGGTAAGTAAGAGAAATACAAATAAGAAATAAGTTATTTTTATTCATTTCGACCTAACTCTAACTAAGATGCCATATTAATTTAACGTGTTTGAGCAAAGACCTTCACCTAACTCAGAGAGCACCTCTGAATTCTGGCCACCAACATTATCAGAGCCATGACAAGTGAAAGTCACAGGGGACATTTGACATCAATGTTATAAAGGGTATATCTTTTTCTATATTTTCTCATTATTTTGCATTGCATCTAGGTTTTAATGAGACTAACAAAATTTTATTTCTGTTTGCAGTGTCTCTGAAGTGCAGCATTACTGGTTTGACCATCTTCATACAGATAAAACACAACACTTAAGTTGTTGAAGAACTTACTCTTCTTCGTGCAAGTTTTGATGCAATTTAGAGAGATAGATATTTCTTTGTTTTTTTTTTGTTTGTTTGTTTTTTAATCACTATGTATACTGACAGCACATCTATTACATTTTCTCTTACTTTCAGGGATCAGCACATCTATCCTCAACCTGGGGCCGGATTCACAAAATATTCTTAAGAAGAAATTTCTTCTTAACTACCATTTTCTTCTTAATTTCTAACTTAATTTAGAATGAAAAATGTATTTAATTTCCTGAAAAAACATCTTAAGAAAGTTCTTATCTTTTTTCTTAAGATTGTTCTTAGCATTCAAATTTTTCTTAAAATTCATCGTAAATAACATCTTAAAGTTAGGATAACCTCACAGTTGTCTTAAATTCTAAAAGGTAAGATATATAATCAATTTTGAGTGTGATGTCGCAATGAGCTGTTTGTGTAGAAATGTGATTTTAGAACAAAAAACATTTTTGACTGTTTTGTGTTTAATGATATTTTTATTTTCAGCTTTCAAACAATGTAAATGTTATCACCAAATTCAAACAAAGCTTCTTAAAGGAATAGTTCACCCAAAAATGAACATTTGCTGATAATTTACTCACCCTCAGGCCATCCAAGATGTATCCGAGTTTCTTCATCAAAACAGAATTTAAGATTTTTAGGATTTCATTTCAGGCCTCCTCCTCTAAACAATGCAAGTGAATATCCTCCATTTTTTGACGGTCCAAAATGCATATTTAGGGTGCATCAAAATAATCCACATGACTACAGTTGACAAATAAAGTTCTTCTGAATGCAAACGCTTGATTATTTTTAGAAACAAATCAATACTTATATACTTTTTAACTACAAATGTTCACTTCCGTACATCTCTGTGACTGCGCTCATGAGAGGGAGGTCAAGCGTCACGTGGAGGAGGAGGCAGGAAGTGTTTTCTTTTTGTATCGTTACGATTTACCAGTGTTGAAGTATTGAATTTGTTGTAGGCTATTAGACAAGGCAAGCCCATGAGCAGGCTGATCAGACAATGTCAAAGCCTGTCTTTTTATTCTTAAGAAAAAAATTAAGATGTTCTTAAGAAAATATTGGAGAACTTAAGAATTTTTCAAGAATTGCACTTAGGAACGTTCTTACGAACTTCTTATAATTTATCCAAAGAACTTTCTTAATTTTTTTCTTAAGAACATTTTCGTGAATCCGGCCCTTTAATATGATGTCAAGAAGACCCCTCAGTGCAGAGAGGTCAGCATCAAACTGATTACATGGAGTTTTGTTTAATTTGTTGTTTCCAAAAGACCTCACTCAATGTGTCTAATTATAACCATGCTGTAAAAAGACCCCCCAGTGGCAACAAAATTATTCTTTATTCTGTAACAGATTTTCATAGGCCATTTGTTTTTATTTATTTATTTTTACTTAGTTTTGTACTAAATGGTTATAGTTTTAACTATGGTTAATATTAAATGATTTAATGTTAATGATTTTTATATAAATAATATTCCTACTATTTAGACTTAGCTTATTATTAAAGACATGGATTTATTAAGTCAATTCTTATAACTATTTTATTTTGTGTTATTTATTGCTTATGTTGTCATAAATACAAACTATTAAAAATGCTTACTTAATATTACTTAAATGTGTTTTATATGGTTATTTCACTTTCTGAGTGAAATAGTATGTACACTATATGACCAAAAGTTTGTGGACACCATATGTGCTTGATGAACATTTGATTTCAAAACCTTAGGCATCAATTTCCCCCTTTGCTGTAATAACAGCTTCCACTCTTGTGGGAAGGCTTTCCACTATACTGTATGTAGTAACATGGCTGCAGGGATTTGCTCTCATTCAGACACAAGGCTATCAGTGAGGTCAGGAACTGATGTTGGTCGATGGGGCCTGATTCACAGTTGCCGTTCCAGTTCACCCCTAAAGTGATCAGTGGGGTTCAGGTCTGGGCTTTGTGCAGTACATCTAACACCCCCCCACCTCCATAGAACCACCCTCGCACAGTAAACCATTTCTTTATGGACTTCCTTCTGGCTCAAAAACCCTTTACGGTTCTTTTGATAGAACCCTTAAAATGGTTCTATAGAGAACCTTTTAGGGGTTCAAAATATGAAGCGAGCGATAAAACTCTTTGGGGTTCTATATATTGAACCTTTTCTTCTAAGAGTACACATACTTCCCTTTTCTCTAAACCTTTGTCTCCTGTTCACCTCACCACTACGTACTTTAAAAAGCTATTTTAAAACTGTAGCTTTTCATGGTCCAAGCCAGAGGCATTTCAAGGGTGAAACATTTGGGGTGAAACATTCGGGGCTCAAGCCCTGAATAATTTTGGTCTAGCCCCGAATGTTTTTTGTTCGGAACTCACACAAAAACCAGGCTATAGCCGCACAACACAAATGCATTTTTCAGATCAACTGCTCAGATGTTGAGTTAATTAAATTACATTTATCCCACGTTCTGCGCTTTGCACATGCTAAATATGCTTCTCATCTGAAAGGCGCATTTGCGCTGCATGATTGAAACCTGATTTTTGCGTGAGTGTTGTGCAAGCCATCACAGGATCACTTGCGCATGTGAAGTGATCTGCTCCGCTTCAGTGTACTGTATTCCTAGCCATGCCAACATGGGAGGATAATGGCTCGGGTATATTTCGGTTGTCCGAGTATCGGATCGCGCCCATTCAACTGCGTACACTCCATTGATGCTGAGTGCAGACGGATACGTTTGATGCATGCGTACAATGACTGCTTTGTAATACTCTTTTAGTAGAGTCAATGGCCAGCGCATGGGCTGACGATGCACACAGACGATGACTGCGTCCACGGGTCATGAAAATCTGGGCAGTTTAACGTTTTTAAATTATTTAGGCTATTTCATAACAAACACTACAGTTTATTATTTGTATATTTGTTTTTCTTTTAACAGGGTTTGTACAGATGATTCAAAGTTAAATTCAAGAACTTTCAAGATCTTTTCATGCAATTTTATTTATTTTCAAGGACTATGCATGAGATGTCATTAAAACTAATTCTTTATTTGTTAATTTTAAATAAAAATATTTTATTCATTCAGTTAATTTAATTTTATAAAACACCACTTATTGCAAGTACAACATCTCAATGAGCATCTTTAACTACATACTCTCAGTAACAATTCTTGGTGAATAACTGGGTCCGTAAATAGTAGTCCATATGACTCGTGTGCCATGTTCCATGTTCATTCCATTCCATATCATTAAAGCTTAGGTTATGGAATATTTAAAGAATATTTTTTTTCCTCCGCTATTTGAAAGCTTTTTCATGGCTAGAAAAGTCAAGGGACATGTTTGTCAACATATTTCGATATTGACCCAAATGTTGTCAGAAATAACCTATTTTGTGAGACACAAAGCTTTCTTTACAGAAGGTGGGGCTAGACGGCCCACAAAACTGAATCCTTCATTGATCTGCATTCAAGTCTCAGAACGTTTTACATCTCATATAATTTTTTCACTCTGGAGAGTAATTTTTAATTAAAACTGATAGTTGCAAGGATTCATCCTTGTTGAATCACCCAAACATACCAACTTGAATCCACCACAGCAGTATCTATAAAATATAATTTTTTTAATCCTCCAGTAACAATTGATTGTGATTGGCCCATTCTGAACAGCCCTGCCAAAAGCAACAGGTGCCACGTGACAGCACCGTCTATGTGCTGCCTGCTTCAGCACTGGTTTAGTGGTCTGTCATCAGAACATATTTCATTTATAAAATGATTTAAGCAATGTATTTTATGATTTTTATGAAGAACTTTTTAAGCACTTCTAGGTAAAAATGGCTATTTTCAATGGTTTGAAAAAGCCAAATTCAAGTATTTCAAGCACTTCAAGCACCTTGTATGAACCCTGTTTTAAGGAAGACTAGGTACATTGACCCAGGGCCGTAACCGCAATATACAATGAGGGGGACAAGTCCCCTCCAATAATCAGATATGGCCAAATTGTACCCCCCAATTATTGATATCCTTGTTGCTGTTCTGCTGCAGTCCATTATCAAATAAAATAAAATAAAATAAAATCACTTTTATTGTCACACAACCATATACACAAGTGCAATAGTGTGTGAAATTCTTGGGTGCAGTTCCGAGCAACATAGCAGTCGTGACAGTGATGAGACATATACCAATCTACAATAAACATCAGATTTACACAACACAATTTAAAATCTAATATACACATAATTACACACAACACAATATACAAATAATAACATACAATGTATATTATACAATACACACAATATAGAATACACATTATACAATAAAAAATAGTATATATAGTATATATAAAATGTACAGTAGGTTGTATTGTACTGTATTGACATTCAGGCTGTCGGTTGATAGTCAGTTGCCAGTGTGTTGTTAAGAGAATATAATTTATGACAGTCCAGTGTGAGATAATAAGATTAATATAGTGCAGTGCTGATGTATATTGATTGTGAGAGATCAAGAGTTCAAAAGTTTGATTGCTTGGGCGAAGAAGCTGTCATGAAGTCGGCTGGTGCGGGTCCTGATGCTGCGATACCGCCTGCCTGATGGTAGCAGTGAGAGCAGCCCATGGCTCAGGTGGCTGGAGTCTCTGATGATCCTCCGAGCTTTTTTCACACACCGCCTGGTGTATATGTCCTGGAGGGAGGGAAGCTCACCTCCGATGATGTCTCTGGCAGTTTGCACCACCCTTTGCAGGGCTTTGCGGTTGTGGGCGGTGCTATTGCCGTACCAGGCGGAGATGCAGCCAATCAGGCTGCTCTCTACAGTGCTGGTGTAGAACCGTGTAAGGATGTGGTGGTTCATTCCAAACTTCCTCAGCCGTCTCAGGAAGAAGAGGCGCTGATGAGCCTTCTTCACAATGGCCTCAGTGTGGATGGACCATGTGAGTTCCTCAGTGATGTGGACACCCAGGAACTTGAAGCTGCTGACTCTCTCCACTGGTGCTCCATTGATGGTGATGGGGCTGTGTTCTCTTTCTCTTCTCCTGAAGTCCACCACAAGCTCTTTTGTCTTACTGACGTTGAGGGAGAGATTGCGCTCCTGACACCAGTGTGTCAGAGTGTGCACCTCCTCTCTGTAGGCTGTTTCATCATTGTCAGTGATCAGACCTACCACCGTCGTATCATCAGCAAACTTGATGGAATTGGAGCTATGTGCTGCCACACAGTCATGTGTGTACAGGGAATACAGGAGTGGGCTAAAAACACAGCCCTGTGGGGCACCAGTGTTGAGGGTCAGTGATGAGGAGATGTTACTGCCCATTCTAACCACCTGGCGCATGTTTGACAGGAAGTCCAGGATCCAGCTGTACAGCGAGCTGTTTAAGCCCAGAGCCCAGAGTTTCTCATCAAGCTTGGAGGGCACTATGGTGTTGAATGCTGAGCTGTAGTCTACAAACAGCATTCTCACATCAATGTTCCTTTTTTCCAGGTGGGAGAGAGCATGTGTATTGTAGATGCAATGGCATCATCAGTGGAGCGGTTGCTGCGGTAAGCAAACTGCAATGGGTCCAGTGATGGAGGCAGCACAGAGCAGATGTAATCTCTGATTAGTCTCTAAAAGCATTTGCTGATGATGGGGGTCAGAGCAACAGGACGCCAGTCATTTAAGCAAGTTATTTTTGATTGCTTTGGTACAGGCACAATGGTGGACGTTTTAAAGCATGTGGGGACTACAGACAAGGAGAGGGAAAGGTTGAAAATGTCCATAAAAACACCAGCCAGTTGGTTCGCGCACGCTCTGATGACGAGGCCCAGAATGCCGTCTGGACCGTGGCTTTACGGATATTCACCCGTCGGAAGGATCGGGTTACATCCGCTACAGAGACGGAGAGTGAACTAACTCTGTAGGTTCGGCCGTGAGGGCTCTCTCCACAAGGGTGGTGTTATTTCCCTTATACAACGCCGTCTAGTTGTCATTAAGCAGGAATAACAATGGTTTTCATTAAAAGTTCATTTTTTTTTGCATGCTCAGTAGTCTAAAACCACTCGTCAATGTCATTTGAGTCAATCAAACTGATGAAGGCGGGAGTCGCGGAACTCAAATTTAAGACACTAAGTGGGAACCTCATGGATTACTCCAGCGCCGAGCATCAGCAAGCAGTTCAGGTTAAGCAGTTCAGGTGTTAGTGTAAGATGAAAGTATCTAACTAAACATGCAAAATTTGACCACTGTTTTATGAATAAAATGTTGTACCAACTGGAAGTAATTTCCATGGATTTAAACTATTCACCATTTGGCGAAATTCGCCGTATTGAATTGAAAATATGCCATGTACAATACATGATTCAGATGTCATTCTTACTTATGAATGTGAAAACATTAATGGAGTAGTTTTCAGCATGTCAGGCTAAAGATAAAACACGAATGTGTCTACATTGTAAATGAATTGAATGAATGTGGTAATCTGGCAGGTTTCTGAAAGAGCTTTTTAGAAAATTCACTAGACATTGTCTAAGAAAATGATAAAACACAAAGTAGAGCGTTATCACCCTCAGATTAGAACTGTGACTTGAGGGTTCCATTGAGTTTTTAGGTTGTGGCAAGGACAGACTAGTTTCATGTATTTTTAGTGCAAATATTATTAGGTAATCATTAACAATCAATTTAAGATTTTCTAAATAATATCTTTATGTCTTTAATTAATTCTGAATTTTGTACAGCATCTCCTAAGAGTCTTCTTTTTTATAAGAGACCGTTTTATTTTGAGTATGTCCTTGTCAGGCCTGTGCTCAAAAATGATCCACCAGTTAAAGGAGTAGTTCACCTCACTCATTTACTCACCCTTATGTTGTTCATAACCATCTGCTGTTACTTTTTCTTGGAACATAAAAATATATATTTTAAGCAGCTCTATTCCATAGAATAACAGTTTATGGTGAACAGGAGATGTCAAGCTTCATAAAGAACAAATACTATAAGCGTTACTAAAGGTTCAGTATAAAGACATTATAACAGTAGTCCATATGAATTGTGCATGTTGCAAGCTTTCTGGGGCCATAGAAAAGCTTAGTGTTGTATGGACTACTTTTATGATATTTTAATAATGATTTCTTTTCCCTCTTTGGACCTTGACAGCAGTTGTCAATATGAAGTTGTTTTTTTTTTTTTTTTTTTTTTTTTTTGTATGTAAAAGAGCATCATTGGGATTCTTGAAGAAAAGATGGTTTTAAGATTCTATGGGGGAAAAAACAATGAGGCACAACTTGAGGACAGTAAATCATTTTTTGTATTTTCTTTTTGCATGTCATTTACAGATACATCAGTGATGAAAACAAATTCAGATTATATTTGAGTACATTTTCTTTGATACAGCACAAAAAAGAAAGAAAAGATGACTGAAACTGGCATATTGCTAGCAATGCAGACAGTGTTTGACTTGTACTGTGTGAACTTAAAAAAACAAACCTTTTAAAACCCAAAATTATCACATTTTGGACACATTAAAAAAAAAAAAAAAAAAAAAAAAAAAAAAAACACATTTAAAACCTTTATTCAGAAAATTATAATTGTATCGCCTTTACTGTTTTAAAGGACCGAGTACCATTATATTTGTGACCTCAACACCTGCGACCCCCCACCCCCAAAATGGTTTGGTCCCCCCAATGTTCAAGACATGGTTATGGCCTTGCATTGACCAAACCACAGTAATGACAATACATCCATGGTCTTACCTGTGCTTTTATGGCATTGTACTGTAAATATAAGGGAAAGAACATAACAGACTTTAAAGCATGGACCTCCAAGACTTACGGACCAATTATGGACAAAGTTTTCCTCCTGTGCAATATACTGTATGTTCTGTTCTGTTCGAATGATGTTTGATTAAAAAATGCCATTGTTTGCCTACAAATTTTCACTAGCGCATTACTCAGTAAAGTGGTCTAGTCCTGGGTACAGTAACTAGTCCTACAGTTGCAATCGAAATTATTCAACCCCCCTGACCAGCAATACATTCTGGTGATGTGAATTAAAACACATCAACTAAAACCTCAGTAAACAGTCAAAGTAAGTTTTTAATACACATTTGAGTTATTCTGAGAACAAAGAGTTCAGTTTACCCAAATTTTTAAATAAAAAATAACTAATTCTCTCCACAAATGCCATGTAAAAAATCTTCAATCCCCAAAGTCAATCATTTGTGAAGCATCCTTTATATCCTTAATATAAAGTATTTCCTTAACAGCAAATAAATGTTTCAGGTAAGTGTTCTCAGGCTTCAGACACCTCTCTATTAGAATTTGTACACATTTCTCATGAGCAAAAGCTTCCAGCTCATTGACATTCTTTGGTTTCTGTGCTGCCACTGCTTCCTTGAAATCCCAACAAAGGTTTGCAAAGGGATTTTAATGATGGTCTGAAAGGGCCATTTAAGGACATTCCATGACCTATTCCTGAACCAGATTCTGGACAACTTGGATGTATCCTTGGTGTTATTGTCTTGCTGGAAAGTCCAGTGATCACCGAGCTTCAATTTACACACTGAAGGCATCACATTTTTCTGCCAAAATGGCCTGCTACCTGAAATAATCCATGGTGTCAGTCACATAGTCAGGATAGCCGTTTCCTGCAGCCGCAAAACACCCCCATAACAGGACTGACCCACCTCCACGCTTGACTGTGGGGATGGTGTCGTTCTTGTCATCACCTTGTCATCTTACTCCAGATGTACTGCTGACCCATGGGTCTAAAACTCATTTTCAGTTTAGTGTCAAACATCTATAAAACCTTCTTCCAGGACTCCACAGGTCTTTCCTGCTTCTTTCCTATTACTTCTTGAATATTCAAGTCAACATTTCCCTTGGTGAAGTTTTGCTTTCTTCCACACCCCAAGAAGGTTGCTGTTGTACCATATTTAAAAAAAAAAATGATGAATGGTGCTGCCAACTTTGTCTATTGGAAATTGAAGTGCCTTGGAAATGTACTTTTAGCCATGACCTTTCTTGTGTAATGAAATAACCTCCTCTATTAGCTTTTGAGACAGCTTATTTTTAATTGCATTTTTTGCATAGAAATACATTTTTGCTTATGACACTAAACTTAAATTGTAAAACTTAAATAAGTGCCATTGCAGATTGATGACTTAAATTTGTTTTAAAACAATTACTTGTGTAGCCTTACATATTTAAGGAACAGCTACATGCAATAGGGGTTGAATAATTATGACATGGCTGTATTTAAAAAAAGAATCCTGCTATTTACAAATATTAGGTTATATATTCACACTATGACTTTGAATGTGTCACTCAACTGATATAGATGTGAAGTTTAAAAATTTTGATTTGCAACTGTATAATAAGTAACTACAGTAGCCCTAATAAGTCCTATTAACAAGTTCTAATAAGATGTTAATTAAATTAAGTTTCATTTTAAAGGTTCCAGATGCTTAGACGATATAAAAATCACTCAGAGTGAGATCCTTCTGATAATGATCATTTAAATACTAAGTAATATACTGTATATCAAAATACCATAGTATTACCATCACTTTACCATGTTACTGTCACAGCTGGCTACTTTTTTGAAGGTCACTGTGAGAAATTCAGCAACTTCATGTGTATCCTTTAAGTCTAGAGATGCTTTGAAAATGTAAAAATGCTGCTCCAGAATCATATTGTACATTTTTTTTTTTTTTTTAAATCACACAGGGGAGCATGCCACCGAACCCCCCTACATAATAAGGAAGCACAATGTGATTTGATGGGTGAATGATGAAAGGCTAGAAACACCCCTTGAATGTAGAAAACAAAATATAGGCATGATATAATTTATAATAGCTGTATTTTTCTGGCACAAAAAAAAAACAAAAAAAAAAAAAACATTTCAAATAGGATAAACTTTAACAAATAATATTACACTTTCTACAAGAAAATACTGTACTGCATAATACACTCTAATTTCTATTTCTTGTCTAAAACATCGGCAGCATTTAATTTAATATTCTGCTACAAATTAGAAGACCTACAGTTTTTTTATTTTTTTTAAATTCGGTTCATTTCAATGAAATGCCTGCAGGAAATGATTCACTAGGATGAATCAAACTTTCTGACAGTATCCAAAAGAGGAGAGTGTGTTTAACTGTTGCCTCAGCTTGCGTGTTTGCAAAACTGCATGCAAGTGACAATGTGACACAAAAACCAGCAATGTTGTGATTTGACGTGCTACACCAGTACATGCTGGAAAATGAAGCTTATTACTGGAAAAGCTACGCTGTTTTAAAAACAGCTGAGCTAATATCATACTAGTGAAAATGTAGTCAAGTTAGTAGCCTACTGTAACATTGCTTCTATTAGTAAAAAAAACAAAAAAAAAAAAACAGTACTTAATATCATTGCTTTAATTAGAAACTAAAATGGAAAAGTATTCATAATGCAATAAATACCTCTATAAAAGTTTATTGAATTAAAAGTGTTTAAGAACATTACTTATTAGATGAAATCCATACCACAAATGCAAAACACTCTTCAGGCTAAATCTAATTTTTTCCAACAAGCCATAAAATTAAGATCTCTCTTCCTGTGTTATGGGACTCAGAGAAGACCAACCTGGCCTCAGACATAAATACACAAGGAAATGCAAATCTCTCCCATTCAAAAACATATCTGGCTGCCGTACGTGGTTAGAAAGCATTACAATTATTTGTCTTCACTGAGCCACACAAAGATATTCTCTGGTGCAATCGTCTTTACCATCTTCATCAGCATCATCATCATCATAATTATCCACAGTAAGGCTAAGAACTCACTCATCCCCTAACTCACATTGAAAGCCTATTAAACATGTTTAGATGCACCATAAAGTATGCTGGAAATCAGCGGGAGTGTTTCAAGTTGCAGTTTATCATCTAAATAATGCTCATCTTTGAAACTAGCGATCCTTGTAACATCATTAGTTTTTAAGGTAAAAAATGAAAAAAGACTGGAAATATACAGAAGACAGCATGAGGATATGCCTTTTTTGTTTAACATGCAGTACTGATGTAAAAGTTATTCATGAGACATGGATAAAAATAAATATGTTATTTGCATAAATATGTCCATTACATATGCAGAATGAAATGGGCTGGATGTTTCAGATGCTGTCTCATTTCCTCTCCATAATAAGAGTGATTTACTTTCTCCTTTCGTATCTTTTACTGGTATATATACTCTTTTCTTGTCGGATTTTGTTAAGATGCAATTCCTTCTCTCAACTTCCTCCTAATGCATCACAAACAATGGTTATATGGAAGGTATAGACAGTTTTGTGCCTCAAAGCTGTTCGTGAATAGGTTGGCAATCAGATGCAAAGCTGTCCCTTGTCTTTCTGTTTTCCTTCTGCACTAAAATGCATTTTCACTCTTATGGCTATGGGAATTGTTACAATTGTATGGCTAGCCAAAAACGTAGCTTGCACATTGTAAGTATGTTAGTTGACAAGAAATACTTTCGGGAAGTTTACACGTCCTGAGGTGACATCTAAAACAATTTTAAACAGAATTTTGCTATTTTTTTTATCATTACCATGCACACATGCACAGAGCCTTTGTGTCCTAATAATAATTGAGAGACTATGATGAATATTTATTCTTTTAAAAAATAATTTATTATTCCATTAAAACTGCAAAACAACTTAGAATGAACTAATGAATGCAAAACATGTGATTCAAAAAGGTAAAAAACTAAGGAAATATTGATGGGTCACAGGATCTATAATATATACACTTTCCCTTACACATTCATATACATTTTAACTATGGCTGTCGATTTAACACTTTAATTCAGTGTGATTAATTATATAAAAAATTAATGCATAAAACAAAAAAATATGGCAATTAATCATGTGCCCAGACTGTAATAAGGATTATTCCTACCTGAGCAATTCAAGCTTGAAGTACAACCTGCTTTCTCCCGGGGGCAGTAAGCGAAACTCCAGCTGTTAAGGCAATACGCAGCTACAGAGAACAAACCACACTTACCCACAGCAGACAGCACAAGTCTTGGTCTTGCATTCAAACACAGCTTGATGGAGCGCAAATCTGAATGCAGAGATCTCAAGAAATGTTTTTCTAATTTTCAAATTATGTTAAAATTGACAACTTGATATTAAAAAGGTTATTTAATCATTTATATTTTGAATTACTGTTATATGACTGCTTTCTCAGCAAATATTTACATATGCAATTAATTAGATTAATTAATCAGCACACCATGTAATTAATTCAATTAAACCTTTTAATCAATTGACAGCCCTAATTTTAATGTAAAATTCTGAAGAAAAAAAAACAAGAAAACAAAAATTAAAACAACAAAAACTATAAATTTTAACCTTAAATCCTGTTGTTTAACTCCGTATTTCACAATTCCTGACATTTATTTAATCGTAGAAAACATTCCCTTTCTTAGGTCAGTTAGGATCTCTACTTTCTTTTAAGAATGTGAAATGTCCGAATAAGAGTAGAGAGAATTATTTATTTCAGCTTTTATTTCTTTCATCACATTCCCAGTGGGTCAAAAGTTTAAATACACTTTGTTAGTATTTGGTAGCATTGCCTTTAAAATGTTTAACTTGGGTCAAACATTTTGGGTAGCCTTCCACATGCTTCTCACAATAAGTTGCTGGAATTTTGGCCCATTCCTCCAGACAGAACTGGTGTAACCGAGTCAGGTTTGTAGGCCTCCTTGCTCGCACACGCTTTTTCAGTTCTGCCCACAAATTTTCTATTGGGCTGAGGTCAAGGCTTTGTGATGACCACTCCAATACTTTGAATTTGTTGTCCTTAAGCCATTTTGCCACATCTTTGGAGGTATGCTTGGGGTCATTGTCCATTTGGAAGACCCATTTGCAACTGAGCTTTAATTACCTGGCTGATATCTTGAGATGTTGCTTCAATATATCCACATAATTTTCCTTCCTCATGATCCCATCTGTTTAGTGAAGTGCACCAGTCCCTCCTGCAGCAAAGCACACCCACAACATGATGCTGCCACCCCCATGCTTTACGGTTGGGATGGTGTTCTTCGGCTTGCAAGCCTCACCCTTTTTCCTCAAAACATAATGATGGTCATTATGGCCAAACAGTTAAATTTTTGTTTCATCAGAACAGAGGACATTTCCCCAAAAAGTAAGATCTCTGTCCCCATGTGCACTTGCAAACTGTAGTCTGGCTTTTTTATGGCGGTTTTGGAGCAGTGGCTTCTTCCTTGCTGAGCAGCCTTTCAGGTTATATCGATATAGGACTCATTTACTGTGGATATAGATACTTGTCTACCTGTTTCCTCCAGCATCTTCATAAGTCCTTTGCTATTGTTCTGGGATTGATTTACACTTTTTGCACCAAACTATGTTCATCTCTAGGAGACAGAATGCGTCTCCTTCCTGAGTGGTATGGTGACTGCGTGGTCCCATGGTTTTTATACTTGCATACTATTGTTTGTACAGATGAATGTGGTACCTTCAGGCATTTAGAAATTGCTCCCAAGGACTTTTGGAGGTCCACAATTTTTCTTTCTGAGGTCTTGGCTGATTTCTTTTGATTTTCCCATGATGTCAAGCAAAGAGGCACTGAGTTTGAAGGTAGGCCTTAAAATACATCCACAGGTACACCTCCAGTTGACTCCAATTATCCAATTAGCCTATCAGAAGCTAATATATCAAAATATTAATATATTTTATATAATATAATATAATATAATATAATGAATATAATCAATGCCTAAAGGCTTGACATTATTTTCTGGAATTTTCCAAGCTGCTTAAAAGGCTCTTAGTGTACTTAACTTCTGACCCACTGGAATTGTGATATAGTCAATTAAAAGTGAAACAATCTGCCTGTAAATAATTGTTGGAAAAATGATGTGTCTTGCACAAAGTAGATGTTCTAAATGACTTGCCAAATCTATAGTTTGCTAATATGAAATATGTGGAGTGGTTAAAAAATTAGTTTTAATGACTTCAAACTAAGTGTATGTAAACTTCTGACTTAAACTGTATATACACTACTGGTCAACATTTTTGAAACACTCATGCTTTATTTATATATATATATATATATATATATATATATATATATATATATATATATATATATTTTTTTTTTTTTTTTTTTTTTTGTCAACATTTTAGAATAATAGTAAAGTCATCAAAACTATGGAATAACATAAATGGAACTATGGGAATTATGTTGTGACTAAACAAAATCCAAAATAAATCAAAACTGTGTTATATTTTAGCATCTTCAATGTAGTCACCCTTTGCCTACAATTTGCAGACATGTACATTTTCTCAACAAACTTCTTGAGGTATCACCCTGGGATGCTTTTTAAACAGTATTGAAGGAGTTTCCATCTATGTTGGGCACTTATTGGCTGCTTTTCTTTATTATTTGGTCCAAGTCATCAATTTCAAAAAATAAAAAATAATTTTTCATTACATTTTAGTTTTATAATGAAATAAATTAATATGGTGGCACAATTATATTTTTGTCTACAAAACTAATTTCAAACATTTAAGCATATGCCTTCAGATCAAAAGATTTTTAAGATCATGAGAAACATTTCAGTCAAGTGTTTCAAAAGTTTTGACCAGTAGTGTATGTACTAAAATCCTGATGTTAATTTAACACACACACACACACACACACACACACACACACACACACACACACACACACACAAAATATGCATCAACTGCAGCACAAGACTCTATCTCAGCTCCTCAGACCCCTGAGACAGACACTCGGTTCAGTGAGTTTCTTTATTTTGCTACTGACCCACTGGCCCATGGCGCTCTGTTCCACCTACTGCTTTCCTGCAAGACAGACCAATTGACTACAGAAGCCCAGGCTAATGCCAACTGTTTCACTGTCTGTATCACTCTCTTTTTTTGTCCTGCTCCCTTTCTGTGTCTTTTGCCCTCTTTCTATATCTGTCTGGCATTTATCAATGTCAAATATCTTTGTATATATAAAATAGATACAATCTCAGATGAAAACATTTGTTAACCTTAAATTTATGCACATTTTAAAGCAGTACTGTGTAATTCCTGCGACCCTAATGACACCAAGCCATAATGCAAAAACAAAATAGTTTTCAAACAGCCATTGGTCAAACAAACAGATAGTCCGCCTCCTACTTATGCAATTGTTTAGGGACACTGATGCTGTATTGGGCTAATCGGACAGCTTAAACACACAGATCAATGTTTGAAAAGCACCACAGAGTCATAGTGTTTACACTTATCTGGGAAATTAGCCTACAAATGGTTTACTTGTATTCTATCTCTGCTAAAGTTTATGGCAAGTGGCAAAGAACACAACAAAGGTTATAAAAAAAATAAATAAAAAAAAAATGTAAAAAAAAAAAAACCAGATAATTAATACAAATGGTAAATTATTAGAGACAGAGATGGGTTATATAGTAAATAATTCTCTGAAAACACCTGAGGACTGAGATCCTGAATGCCGATAGGGATCTAATCGGGAGATCACTGTAGTACTCACTGTAGTACTAACATAGTGAGACAGACTCTGAAAGGACATACTGTATGGGAATTAGCATATTTACTCGCACTGGTTTGGCATGCTGAGATTTTGCAGGTCCTGGATTCTTCAGTGCAAAGACCTCTATAAAATTACTTGTACTTGGGTACTCTAACAGCACATTACCAACAAATGGATTTATACAAAATAATACACACTAAGACCATTCAATTCCTCAATGCTTCTAAATGCTCTATTATGTTATGAGATATAGCACCAGTTGTGACACACGTGGAAAAAGTATATGAAAAATGTTAACAAAATAGTTAATAATCTCATAATGGAAGTTAAATTCAAAAAGCTTTATGAATTGTGCACAGCTTAAGTGAGAAAAGCCTATTGAGATCAAATTAACATACGGAACGTTTTTGAAAAAAGACAAGACTTGGATCCTTACACTTATCACAGCAGTTTCAAGGTGAAATATGTACTCTGTGGTGCTAAAAGCAAGTTTTATTATCCCAAAAAAAAAAAAAAAAAAAAAAAAATAATTCTGAGGTTTTAATGGTAAATGCTCTATCAAGATTTAAATCGACAACACCCATACAATCCATACCCTGAACAACCTAAACCTAACCAATAGTGTCATAAAAAGAAAATGTGTGATGAAAAACACAATTGCTGAAGCAACCACATCATTTTGTGGTACATTTATGACACTTTCGGCTCATTTGTCGACTTGCATGCTCTTCAGAACTCATACCCTGATCCTTTACGTTGCAAGTGGAATGCGCTATCAGTTAAACGACGGCTCAGTTCCACCACGCCGGAACAAGCTTATACATGTGGTTGGCTATGTAATGTGAAAATTGAAATGTATTGCCTTACAAGTCATAGACTATAGTAAACATTTTTAGATGTCATAGGATAGCATTGTGTGAGGAACAGGGTGAAAAGTGTTCTTGAACTGGTAATCTGCGCTTTAACTCCTGGTTTATGTGAAAGGGGAAAAAAGTCATTGTTTTTGTAGCACCTCAAGTGTTAATTTCACTGCCATGCATACAATGAGCCACGTAAAAATCATTTTGCAAAAGTGTAGCTATAGTAACGTTTCTATGAGACTAGGTTGGGATTTTGACACAGCTTTCTTTTAGAAACCTTTGACTTCTCAATCACTACTAAAGGAGCTTGACGCTCAGTCAACTTAACAAGGGAGAAAATTGATCTGCAATTAAAGTCAGACCCTCTAGCTTCACAGAAAGCTATGCTGGAACCTGACAATGAGGAGCCGATGAAACTTGCAAGTCCTTCTAGAACAAAACCCTCTGATTAGCCTCATGGGTTTACTTTAATAAGAGACTTGCAAGGAACTCTCTCTCTATCTAGCATTCTCTGTAACTGCTTTGACAATGCCAAGCCCATTCTTTCTTCAGTCCATAAAATCGAATCAGGGCCTGACATCATTCCTAACGTCAAAGTCCCTTTTAGGTTACACGATGAAGCTCCATTTCCTTCTTGTAAAAATGGATGTGACGTGAGTTGTGCTATTAGTTTCTTCCAGTGGCTTTTCAGACATCAAAGTGTAGGAACAAAAATGATGCTCTGATGTCCGTAGAAACCAATCAGAGTCAATTGAACCCAAGAGATGTTGGTGAAAAAGGGTATTTTGTAGCATTATTTTTATATGCTTGGTAAAGCAAAGCAAAGCAAAGCACTTGTTCTCCACAAGCCCTAGACAATGTGCAAAAGCAACAGAGCAACATCTACACCATTTCAGTGTCTCTCTCCATGCTGAAAACACCCGTTGTGACCCTTCTATCTCAAAGAATGTGCCTTATTGGTCTCCAACACAGGAGTTGACTCTACTGTAATTTTTATTTTAGGTACATCTAAAGCAGCGTTTCCCAACCTTTTTACTGCCACGGCACACTTTTTCAGAATAAAAAAATAACACGCCGTGAACGTTTTTCTGGGGAATTTTGTTTTTAAAGAATAAGCTAAAAGCACCAATTCCAGCTATTTTAATGATTCAAGGATAGCACAATCATGCAGAATTAGCTGCAAAAATAAAGGGTATTTTGGTGTGGCTTGCTTCAAAGAACAGAATGGTTTTGCCTGGAAAGAAATCTCTGCTTACACCATCTCCCAGAAGACAAGTGCCCAAATTGGAGAGCACTAATTATGGACAAAATTGTGCCACAGGCAAAGATACATGGACAGCCATAGGGTAGGTTATGGCTCTCAAATGCTGTGCTCTGTGAACCAGTTGGAAAGACGTATTACTCTGGATAACGCATATAAAGAGAAAGCCTGGGGAACTGAATATAAACTCAACAAACATCACCTTGATATAAATGGCAAAAAGTCTTTCTTCTAAAAGTCTGTCCAGTTCTAAAACATTGGATCCAACAACATCAACAACCCCACCTTAGATTAGCAAAGACTACACAACAATTTCTCAGCAAAAATGGGCAGAATGTGGAGAGAAAATAATAGAAAACAGCATGTTATCCAAACAAGTACATCATAGCGCTAAATACAGTTCCTCCTTTTGCAGTGTGGATATTCAAAGGTTTCTGAGCTGTATGCTAGTGCTACAAACAAACCTCTCATTCATACATAATGAGTCTTTCATATTATTCAGCCATGTTCCTTATAATACATTGCCCTAAATGACAAGTGCATCTCACTGGGGTGGGTTGAGTATTTAAATGAAATGCAAAGATGTGCAGAACTGAACAATGTGGGCACCTGCGACATAGCATGAAAGCACAGTATGCGACAACCAGATGCTGTTTTGTAGAGTGTTGAAGAACTACCTGATGGGATTTATCTTTCAAGGTGATATTAATGATTCTACTGTGTCTGGAGACAGGAAGATGTGCCCTAGATAGGAGACTTCTTCAAAAGAGACAGTGTGATAATATGTGGGATAAGTAATGTAAGAGCACAAAAAAACAAATAAAAAAAACTGTGTGCAATTCATTGCATTAAAATCAAACTAGGATTGTACATTTTCAAGACATTTTCAGACATGCTTAGTGGCTATATACGTAAGGAATAATTGATGATGGACTGTTGAATTGTAAAATATTATTGAAAAATACTCAAGACATTTTATGGTTTTCGTCCCTAAAACGCTCTTGTGAGTGGAACTACTTTCTTCCGCCACGGATTGTCACTTCAGAACTAGCAACGGACGATTGAGAGGCTTGCACTGCTTTACTGCAGCACTTACTGGAGTAATGACGTAGTGCGTTTGTGTGTGTGTGTGTGTGTGTGTGTGTGAGAGAGAGTTAGTGCGTGAGTTAGTGCGTGTGGGCAGGTTTAAGTGGTTTACGAGGACTTTTTTAGGTTACAAACTGGTAATTACAAAGGTATTATGCTATAAATGTGGTTTATGAGGACATTTCTAGTGTCCATATAATTTAAATCGCTTAAAAAAAACATACTAAACGATTTTTACGAGGGTTAGGGGATAGAATCTATAGTTTGTACAGTATAAAAATCATTATGTCTATGGAGAGTCCTCATAATGATAGCTGCACCAACATGAGTGTGTGTGTGTGTGTGTGTGTGTGTGTGTGTGTAGGGGGCACGTGGGTGTTTCCCACAGATATTTCAAATAATATTTTAACTGTTGTATTGATCAAGTGTATCTAGCTTTGATACAGCTCAAGCCTTCGTTGCTAATTCGAAAACGTCATGTTAGAACTAGCAACAGAGGATGCACTGCTTTCCAAAATAGGAGTAACAAGGTAGTGTGTGTGTGTGCGAGCATATGTGTGTGTGAACGTGTGTGTGTGTGTGTGTGAGCGTATGTGCGTGTGTGTGAGCGTGTGCATGCGTGCGTACGTATGTGAGTGTTTGTGTGCATGCGCGTGTGTATGTGAGTGTGTGTGTGAATGCGCATGTGTATGTATGTGTGTGAGCAAGTGTAGGTGCAGGGGAGACAAGGGAGCGCGAGGGCTCTTTTTAACCGAAATTGAAATAAATGTAGGATATTTTAGACATTGTTTTGGCGTTAACCGCTTTACTTTAACCAATGACTTTGTTTTAATTTGTTATTTTGTTATGGTAGCCTGTAGGGCTCTTTGAAATGACTGAAATAATTTGGCGAAGTGATATGGAAATGTTATGCGGTCAAGAACTGGAACTACTTTATAGCCGTGCATTTCCTTGAAAAATCATTGCACACCTTAGAACGTCCATGAACCAATCAGAATCAAGCATTCAACAGACCCGTGGTATAATGTATATTATAATTTATATAGTTTCTATAATTTTAATATTATTTTGATACACAACAAATTGCTACATTTATTTGAAATAAATGCAACTTGGTTTGATATGTTATATTATGCAAAAATATATATACATTTTTTTAAGTGTGACTTAAGTGTCCAAATAGGTTTTGGGACCACTGAATATCATTTTAGCCTTTCAAATCATATGTGCAGCTAACAAACCTCTATAGGGAACAAGGAGAAAATGTGGTGGGCTGAGCTCACACACACACACACACACACACACACACACACACACACTCCCTGGAGAGTGATGGAATGGGTGAACATCTGCTTGCACAGTGGGGAATGAAGGAACAAGACAATTCTGACTGCATCCCACACTGAAACAACTGATTAGACTCTCTAAATGACTAACTCTCTGCCAATGTTGAAATAACGCAGCCCCTCCATCTCCTCAGCTCAGAGCATGGTGCAGTTCCATCAGGTGTTGTGAGGACTTTAATCATTAACCCCAGGCCGACAGACAAGACAAAGCCCACCAGGCTCACAAAAGTGTTGCACCTCAACAGCTCCCAACCATTCCAGTGGTCTGCAGCTTCACACACACAGGGAGTCACAAAATGGATCCATTTATTTCAACTGCAGTTAAAAAGTCTACACAGGAATGATTCTTCCATCCCGCTATAACAGAATTTTACTCTGTGTCCACCCGCTCCCGGCTCATAATGTTTTCCTTCCCGCCTTCTCAATTTAGGTTCACTTCTGCAATCTTGCAATTTTAACATTGCTTATTGTTTTCAATTATGTCATAAAAGAAAGGGAAAAAACAACTTCTGGCCACATTATTGTGGGCTGCATTTTCTGCTATTAAGCACCATACATTAAATCCCAAAACAGCAAGCTTTGTTTGCCTAGGGTGCTTTAGTTCATTCAGGAGAAAAAAGTTAAGCTTCTTCCAGTGTATATACTTTAGGCTTAATTGATTTGCGGAAATAAGTCGGACTTCCCAACACTACAGTGTACCAGGATAGGCTGTCACCTCCCTGTAAAAGTGATGCTTTGCCCCCCAGGTGACTCTGATTATGGCCATTTAATCAGAAGATATGTCACCTGGAAGTGTGTCACAGTCATGTGTCCACCCTTCCAGTGCTAGACTGCATCACCTGGAAGCCATGTGTTATTAGCAGTTTGTCTAACTGCTGCCCCTTGTTTTATGTTCTCGTGCTAACATTAGCCTATCTGTTGGAGTGGAAATTGGAGTTTTTAAAACTACTCCTTTCTATATATTATTTTCCAGGTATGATTGATCTTTTTTGTATTTATTGGTTGTGTTTTAAGGCCATGTTCAGTACCGCCGCTCCCTATACGCTATTACGCAGTCTGCGTAGGGCACCAACTCCTTAGAGGGGCACCATCTTACCCTATAGGGGTCCCAGAATCTCCACCGGCTGCCCTTACTCACACGTTATACATTATTCAAGAACCCGGTAGCAGTTGCAGAACTCAGACGATCGCCTCACGCTCGCGCTTGCACCAAGTCTCACACGACACCCCGTCCGACGATCGCAGAGCTCTGTGTAGGGCATCAATTAGACCAGCGGCGGCCCTAGTCGTGTTGGTGTTTCGTAGTCAGTGTTCTATGTTTTGTGTCCCAGTTAGCTTGCATCCTCTTGTGTGCCAGTCAACTCTTACCTGCCCATAGTTTCGCTACTGATTACATCAGCATGATTTAACAAATGATTGCATCTTTGGTGCGTAAGCTTGGGGTCTGGGTCTATTCTGTGAGATTACTTGAGTGATTTGACTGTTTCATTCAAGGTTGGCTCTTTGGTTTGGTATGGCTGACTGTTCCCTCCAATTGCCCTGGTTATGAAGTTGATCTTTGGCCACCTTCAGGAAGTGCTGCTGTTTTGTTCCTAGTATTTTGTTCCTTTGTTTCTATTTTGTTTTGTTCCACTTGTTTGTATTTTATTGTTTTACATTTTTTTGTATTATCAAATGCGTATCTTGTGGTTTGGGTGCTACTGAGCCCAACCTACGGTGGACGTGAAGTGCAAAACAAAACAGCAAATCTAAAAACACAATGGCAAATCCAAAAACAAAATAATTCAGAAACAAAACAACAAATCATAAAGCACAACGGCAAATCCGAAAACACAACAGCAATTCAGAAAACACAACAGCACTTCAGTCGAAACGGAAAGGGTGGGTACCATAGCTTCTCACCTGATTGGCCGTGTGGAGAATACCTAGTCCTTTACTCAGGACTGGTTCTCTACTCACTTGCGCGATTATTTCAAAATGTATTCCAAATGCTCAATTACTGAAAATTGTGAGTGGTTTGTCACTCAGTAAAACAGAAATGGGACACTTTATAACACAGAGAGCAAAAACAGTGAGCGGAAAATGATAGTTTTAGGTACGATGTTCATCTACAGTGTGTAAGGGACCGTCTACAAATTCCTCCGCTAAAACGTCAATGCTGCATTCATTCAATTGACTTGCATATTCTAACATAAAACACTGTTATTAAAAAAAGCATTTTCTCATTCTAAAGGTTGCAGCAGACTGCCAGCATGATGGCTCACTTTCTATATTTAAAGCCAGAATGTCCAATTATGAGTACAGTGTTCAAAACAAATTGCTGAAATTTCACCAAGATATTATTTTCATATTGTAAAGGTTGTAGAAGGCTGCTATTAGATATGCTGACTTACTCTAGGTGAGATTTTCCCAGGATGTGGAATTATATATATATACAGTATTAAATTAAATAATAATAATAATAATAATAAAATAAAATAAAATAAAATATGTTAGTCATTAATACCACTGGCAGCCTGTTACAACCTTTGTAATATACAAATTACATCTTGATGAATTTTAGTGGTGTTTTTTTTATAAAATAATTGAACACTGTATCCATATAACTGGACATTCTTGGAAAATCTATCCATTGGCAGCAACCGGAACCTTTTTAATTTTGATATTGATTTTTTTTTTTTTTAAACAACAGAGTTTTTTAAATTAGAACATGCAAATTGAATGAACTCTTGGATTTTAGTGTAGTTTGAGGACTTTAAGATGGTCCCTTATGCACTAGATGAACCATGAGACAATTGATGAACATCGTACCTAAAACTAACTTTTCCCACTCACTGTTTTTACTCTCTGTGTTTTTAAGATTCCTGTTACCTGAGAGAAAAAAAAAACAATGATTTAGTTTTTCAGTCAGTGACCTTTTGGCATGGATTTTGATATAATCAGTTAACCAATCCTGAAGAAAGGACTAGGTCTCATTTACACAGCCAGTCAGATGAGAAGTTATGGTACCTACCCTTTCCGGTTCTACTGAATTGCTGTTGCGTTTTCTGTCTTGCTGTTGCGTTTTCTGTCTCGCTGTTGCGTTTTCTGAATTGCTGTTGTGTTTTCTGTCTTGCCGTTTTGTTTCCAGATTCGCTGTTGTTTTTTTCTGATTTGCTCTTTTTATTAGCGGATTTGCCACTGTGTATTTTTTTTTTACAGAATTATATTTGTGTACATATGCCGGTAGCACTTTATTTTACAATACTGTTCTACATTTATGTACTATATAATTACAACAACTATAGTAATTACTAGGTACTAACTTAACCCTAAATCTAACCCCAACCCTAACCTTAACCCATATTAAGTGCATGTAGTTACGAAATATTTCTCAGTACTTTCTTTGGTAAGTACAATGTAAGTATACTGAAAGTACACATACTGTAAATTAAAGTGCAACCCATATGCCAAAGCTGCTCTATGTCCTGAATCAGTTAAAGTGTCCCAAAATTTTGTGTTGAGGGCTTGATTGTATTGTGTACCTACTGGGTTCTGTCAGATTTTAATTATTTGTTTTTATTTTGCTTGTTGTAGGAGCTGTGTGCCCAAGGCTGAGAGTTTCTACTTTTTGCCCCCTTCATTGGTGGTGTTCCTCTCACTGAGTGCTGTGCTTATCACTTACATTCAACTCATTGTGTGTGCATGTGTGTGTGTGTGTGTGTGTGTGTGTGTGTGGGGGGGGGGGGGGGGGGTAATTTTTAAATGCACCTTTTAAATTGCATAAAATCATGCAGGTATGGGTCAGGAGCTTCAGTTAATGTTCACATCAACCATCAGAATGGGGAAAAATTTTATCTCAGTGATTTGGACCATGGCATGATTGTTGGTAACAGATGGGCTGGTTTGAGTATTTCTGTAACTGCTGGTCTCCTTGGATTTTCACACACAACAGTCTCTAGAATTTACTCAGAATGGTGCCAAAAACAAAAAACATCCAGTGAGCGGTAGTTCTGAGGACGGAAATGCCTTGTTGATGAGAGAGGTCAACAGAGAAAGGCCAGACTGGTTCGAGCTGACAAAGTCTACGGTAACTCAGATAACCGCTCTGTACAATTGTGGTGAGAAGAATAGCATCTCAGAATGCTATTCAAAGATGTGGGTTGGAGCTGTTTTGGTGGCACAAGGGGGACCTACACAATATTAGGCAGGTGGTATTAATGTTGTGGCTGATCTGTGTATATACAGTATATATATATTTACTTAAATGATAACCACAACTCTTTTGTTTTGCTTATGCTGTATTCCTAATAAAAACTTCTCACAAACTGCCTCTTGGAATACCACCTGCTCTCGCCTACAAAACAGAAATGTAGTTCTGTGTACACTTGCATATGCATAAATTTCTGTGCATACAAAGAGGGTGATCGTAGGCGTTTCTTCTTTACATGTGTTCAGGCATGTAAACACGCTGTTGGCCATACAGTGCAAAGGTAGTACAAGGCCTACATGCACATACAGCAATACTCACAGACTAAGATACACCAGCTCTCCACCTAGTCTTTTTTGCAATCTCCTCTATCTGCTTACCATTTTCACATTTTTCCTCTCCCCTCCATCATTCTTGTTCTATCAAATCTTCCATCTTCCCTGTGGTCAGCGGTCAGAGAAAGTGAGGGGGGGCACTCATCTGAGCCCTCGAAATAAAGACATGGGGCTCCAGTGCAGATCGATAGCCTGTTAGTGACCAGCGTGACTTTCATGTCATGCAATCATCGGACAGATTGTCACGGAATAGAGAGTCTGTGATAGACTAGATCTGCCTGGGGTACCAAAGAAATAGAAATCTTACCACTGTTCTGTTGAAAAGACCGCTGTCCTTTACTGCATATCGCGTGCTGTTTTGTGGCCCGTTCTGCATAAAGCGGTGGCTCATTTCAGCTTATCGCGGCCCATTCGGCCCGTTTCGCGGCCGGCCCGGTTCTCCTGATGGCCAGACCGCCCCTGATCGACCCCAAAGTGTGTCTGCCTACCAGGAAAATGCCCAGTATGCCAGATTACCAATCCAGCCCTGATCACATACTATAAAGCCACATAACATGTGAAAACATTTGTAGGGAAGATAAATATTAGATCAAGAAATATACATTAACTGAGTGTCTAAAAATACAACGTTTATCATTCAACTCAAACAGAGAAAGTTAATGCATGAAGTGACCTCACAGCAAACTTTATTTTGGGCATCTGACATTTACTGAAATAAGCCTCTGATCTGCATCTGAAATGTCTACTTCTCAACGCAAATAATAACTCTAAAATATGACATATGGCTGAGGTCACCCTTACCTTTTCAACCTCAACAAACTATGATTAATAACCTATTATATGAAACTCAAACAGTTATCGATCGCATTTGCATACATACTCAGATTGATGTCTGGGCAATGCTGTTCTGTAAATGTTATTTGCACTGCGCTACACGGTTCATCTACATTCGTCTGAACCCACTTCAGACGAAGCCATTTGCATTTCTCTGGCCTCACAATCTAGCTCTCCTCACAATCACAGAAAGCAATTTTGCATAAAATCAACATCTCTCAAACTCCCCAATTCACTCAGAGAGAGTGAATTGACAGGCCTGCTTACGGGGTTTTTCCACTGCATGGTACAGCTCGGTTCGACTCCACTGCGGATAGTACCTGGTTCCTGGTACTTTTTTTAGTACCACCTCGGTCGAGGTTCCAATCGAGCCGAGCCGATACTAAATGTGACGTCAAAGCTCTGCAGATCACTGATTGGTCAGAGAGAATCTTCACTACCAGCGTCACTGGATTTGCGACACAGGACATCAACCCGCTAGTTTTAAAGTTAGCAACAGCGATAATTTCATTATTAAATAAACGAGGTGCAAACATTCCTCTCGTTAGCGACAAACGAAATGACGTGAAACGAAAAACTCTTTCAGGAAGTGTCTCAGCTGTTGGCCGCACATGGACCACAACAGCCAGAGTGGTTCAAACAGAAGAAAGTGGAAGTGGTTCGACCAAATGGACGCTATCTATGGCAATAGACCAGCGAGCAATGGGAGGGAGAGTGCCCTGGACTCGGCCACGGCGTTGTTGGAGTCCACGATGGAGGATGGTATGTTTTGTTATGTTAACTCTATATTCTGCTTGAAAGCTTCACTTTATTTAGTTGACCAGCTACTGGAAAGCTTGCTTCTAAAACAACCAGGCCAATTTAACTGTTACACTTGTGTAAAATCACCATGCAACAACTGCTTTATGCAGCACAATGAGCTAATAGCTAACAGCTAGCGGTCGTGTTATTGTTTATGGTCAGTAATGTTTGTGTTGCGTTTAAGATGATGTCACGGCAGTAGAGGCGGCGCAACTATGACGATCAGCCTATAATCTCACCCACGTTGAGCCTGCACTAAACTGCAGTGGAAAAGCAAGCTCAGAAAAGTAAAGCGAGCAGAGTCGAGTCGAACCGTAACGTGCAGTGGAAAAGTGCCATAGTCAACAGTGCTGGATATACTGTATATATACACTGAAATGAGCACACCTCATCCAACCTTGTTGTCTAAATTATATATGAGGAGAATAAGAGAGGGAATCAATTCCGATTGGAATACTAGCACACTGCTTAGCGCAAACTGTACAGCAAAGTTCAGTATACTTAAGATATTGATATTGCTTTTATACAACATTTCATCAAACAAGTAAATACTATTGAATAACTTGAGCTTCAACAAACAGTTAGTTTGTACATTTCTTTTCTGCCAGCGAAAATAGTTCTTAAAGAAGCCAAAGCATCAAGCAAAACTCTGCTAACTGCACTGCTCTCATACTCTGGTTGTGTACTAGTGGTGTTCCATTCATGATAAATCTGTGTTTTTGAATGAATCGTTCTTGTTCACTTCCATTGTTTCGGTCATGAAGACTCTGTGTTGTTTAATGAATAAGTTAGGTCAGAAACGAATGACTCACTAATAAAATGAGTCACTCATTTGTCGCCACCTACTGCCGTAAAGAGTAATCTCCAAAAATGGACACTAAACAAAATAAAAAACAAGGAGTCAAAATCCCCATCACTATTTGGAACGCCACAAACACAAAGCAGAGTGATACAAACAGTAAATCATCCAAGTCTCCTTAGTGGACAGTATATTAGCGCTCTTGAAACGTCGCTCAATCAATGAGGTTCAAGGACTGTAACTAACTGTTGTATAATGACCACTATCCAGTATAAACTAATATTTTATATATATATATATATATATATATATATATATGTGTGTGTGTGTGTGTATGTGTATATATCTATATATACACATACACACATACACACATACACACACACACAAATACAATATACAACAGCATTTATTCTGTTTGACTGTAATGAGAAAATCTAATATGAACACACAATTTTCATGTTTTTCTTGAGAAAAATGTTTGTCTACACTCAAGTCATTTATATTTGTATATCACTTTTAACAATAAATATAGTTTCAAAGCGACTTTATAGAAAATCATGCCTTAATGACATAAAGCCCCCAGTGATCAAGCTAAAGTGAATGTAGCAAGGAAAAAACTCCTTTCAATGTTTAGTGGTAAAAATTTTTTTAAAAAAAAGCACTCGAGAGGAACCTGACCTCTGGTTTTACGATATATGTACATAATCCAATATTATTTAGCAGCTTGAGCAAAAACTGGTTGGCACACGTAATTTGTTTGGCCTCTTCCCGCATTTCACGTTGCATGTAAACTTTACTGCCGTTATTACTGGCTTATAAAACGTGCGGAAGTGTTGTGCTCATACCCGTTTGCATTTCGACTTAAAAACTAGAGAATAATAAGTGTCATGTAATCGCGGGTTTGTTACGTTGTCAGATTTTTGAATAAGCTTGTTTTTGTTACTTATGAGCGTCTTGCTCAGTGTCATGCTCTGTGTGCTCTGGAGAGGCTTGCTATTAAATGCAACTTTGCTGCAGCTGTTTCTGCATTGCAAATCCACTGATTTGCGCTGTGATGTACAGTAGCACCAGGACATGACACCATTGTTTGGCAAATTTGACAAGCTGTAACGCTACAATCTACTTAGTATTTGCCAACGATCTTCTCACCTATGTACTTTAAGTGTGTTGCTCTATTTTCCTGTTGCTCCCCCCACCCCACCATGGAGGAGATTGTTTTGCAAATAACAAATAAGATTATATTCAAAGTGTTCAAATATACTGTCTACTCACTTTCCTGCTAAAATAATACACGTAGCTTTGAAATATGTGTTCTTTGAATTGAGCCAAGTGGTCAGTGTTTGAAGTTTCAATCTTCTATTGGTAACACGTCCTCTTGTCTTACAGATTCGCAGATATAAGTACTTTTGCATGTTCAAAGTCTAGTGTGACAGCAGTGTAAGTGCATGCATGAATTCACAATCTGAGTTATCACAGTATGAAATCGCATTTTGAAAACCTGTCTGTATGGACACTTTTGAGCTGTGATTTGATTGGCTGTCATGCTTCTGTTAATAGATCTGTCACTTCTCAAATGCCAAACTCAACTCCCTTCCAGAGAGATATTGATAGAAAGAAAGGGAAAGAGAGAGCTCTATAAAACAGGCCTTCCTCCTCTAATACCTCTGTCAGAACATGTGACATTGAGAAGTGACTCATTCAGAGGTTAATTAAATGTTGTTTATGCCAAGTGAGAGAAATTACTACACTACCCAGAGAGCACTAATGCAAAGACTGTGATCTCTGACCTGCAGATGCGTGTAATTTCCTGTGGCGAGAGAATAATCTGTGGCCACGCTACCTCAGCCGTTTTTAAGCACGACTGATAACTTGCATAAAGAACCATGGAGAAAGGGCTCATTCAGTAACTTTCTACACCATTTGGAAAATGTTCAGGGCCAATTACGAGTACAGGCAGCTAGCCACTCCAGTGGTCGTACCTCTTTTTGACACATCATAAGTATTTCCACAATGAAATTGTGTCTTAGTGATGCATGAAATATCATGACACTTTACCTGACATCTCGAAAACATTTCAAAGTGCTGAGCCCTTGATTCTGACACCACAAAGTACAAAGTTTTTCAAAGTACAAAGCATCATAAAATCTTAAAAGGCTTTGTGAGGGCTGTATTTCACCCCTAAAATAAAATAAAATAAAATACAAATTACAAAAATTACATTTTGCAAAAAGAAAATGAAGCCAATTCTTAGGACCAATGATATTGCTTGCATTGTTTCATTATTTTCATGAAACCTCTTCCCCCAGTTCTTATACTGTAATGCATCAGGGTGCCCCCCCCCAGTTTGTTTGTAATTGTCATTATTCTCAATGATTATTCTCATTTGAATGTAATGCAGTAATGAAAATCATTATGTCTTGACACAATAGGTGCTTTTCCATCATCGGGCCGGATAGTTCTCATTGCAGAACAGTCCTGTTCATGCTGATCCAGGCTTGTTGGCATGGTTACGGTTTCTTTTTCCATTGTGGGGGTGGGGGGTGCTTAATTGTCATGAAATAATGTCACAAAGTGAAACATCTTGATGTTTTTAAAAATGTGTTTCTTTCTCTCTTAATATATTTTTCCCACAAAGTGAGAAACAGTGAGTTGTACAAAATAAAATAACTTATTACATAAATTATTACATCACAACAAGCTATGCAAAAATGTCTTACCACTGTCTGTGGCAATGAAGAGAGCGGTGTATTGATTGTGGTGAACATGGGGTGACTCGCGGTCCAGTATGGCCCTGGTGGTGACGTTGCCTTTGAATGGGTTCAAAATCAGCCAGTCTGCTGGGTCTCTCAACACAGCAAACCTGAAGAGAACACAAAATACACAAGTTATGGTACTGTATATATGCAGTTCTTAGAATAGGCTATTTGTTAGAGTAAGAATTGTGAATGATATAGACTTTAGTCATGGTAGACACAATTTCAGACAAAAATATCAACAACCAAACAAAAAACATGTTATGTTAGGGCAATAATTTGATATAAAGGACAATGATTTCAACAAATTTCCAGTTTACAAAAAAACAAACAAAAAAAACAATGGGTTGTGAAAATTTGACAGGCAAAAATATGGCGAACAGTCTGACTAGAGTCAGCTGCTGCTGATTTGACAATGTTGCATTCATGCATTTGTTGGTAAGCAAGGAAATATTAATTTAGCAGACGCTTTTATCCAAAGTGACTTAAAGTACACTTATTACAGGGCCAATCAATCAGGATCAACTTGGTGTCAAGTGCATTGATCAAGGGCACAATGATGACACCTCATGCAGCATTTAAACCTTCTACCTTTCTGTTTCCATTTCTGTTAAGCCACATCACCCCAAGTATTAGCACTACAGTGTGGTGATGGGTTATCAGGAAGGTCAGTTGAAAGAGAAATAAGAGGAAATGGGGCAACGAGATCGCCTGGAAAGTGCCGGTTCAGTGTGGGGAGTACACTCAAGATAAATGACCTGCAGCGATAGCTTCAAGAGTAATGAGCCATTTTGTAATTGGGTAAGCAGTTGATGATATCTCACAAATGACCTCCAGAACACCTAAGAATGGGTATGATTTTGTGTATTTTCTGATTGGATAAGAAAAGCAGCCTTGGTTTCATCTGGAATCGTGTCACTGGTTTCTGATTTACAGGCTCAATAAGAGACAAACACACCAAATGAAATGCTAAGCTCTCCAGCTGAACTGCTTTCAGGAAACCCACAGAGACACTTTCAAAACAGGGGAAGGGGGATTTTATATTTTTGAAAAAGTCTTGCTGACTCAAAGATACCTTTCCCAAAAGAATACAAACACAAACATTCACACAACCAACAAAGATTAGTTTTTTCTATCCTTAGGGGTTAAAAGTCTCTTTAAAAAAAAAAAAAAAAAAAAAAAAAGGACGCTTCGTAAAGGCATTATAATGCATTAGTAATGTCTCATAATGTACTGTATAATATGTTATAACTTCTAATAAATAATTTTAACCACAATTATAATACATTATAATACTAACCTATTCACAGAGTATAATGCATTATAAGACAAGCACCATCCAATTTGATCTGCAGAAGTTTTAATATATTATATATATTTGTAATGTATATAATAGGCATTCATTAAGTAAAGTGACAAAAGCAATGTCTTCTTATACACATCCATAAGATATTTTTAAGTAGTTATAAGACATTACAAGTCATGCTGGAAATTTTATACATTACACATGCACAAAATAATACACATTCAATGTAAATTATAATAATATAATATAAAGTAAAATGTTAAAATATATCAGATGATATCAAACTGATTCTATTCTGGACTCTATTCATTAAATGTTAATTTTTGTGCATCTTATTTGGAGACTTATTTTATAAATAACTTCCATTACATAATTTTGACTTTGAATGAATTGTATTTTCCAAGTTTATGTTATGGTTGTTTATAAGAAGATATTGCTTTTGTAACTTTACTTAAAGCAGGCAAAGACCACTTATAATAGATCACATCATAAAGCCTTTTGACACCATACAGCACTTATACAAACTTTATCAGCTTATGCTGCATTAAAATTGGATGTTGCTTGTGTTTTAATGCATTATACTCTATGAATAGGTAAGTATTATAATGTATTATAATTGTGGTTAAAATTATTTATGAGAAGTTATAACTTATTATAAGGTGTATTATGAGACTTTGTGAATTCAGTATAACGCCTTTATAATGGCTTTACAATGCATTATAAATATGGGCTACATAGGAAGTGTTACAAAAAATAAATAAATAAATAAATTAAAAAAATTTGGAAAATAGAAAAATAGAGAACAAAGACACATGGCTGAATTTAAGAGCAACTGTATATTGCACATGATCCCCCTTGTGTTGCCTTATAACATGTATTAATAAGTTTGAAATGACATAAATTATTAGAATAAGCTTAGTTTTGAAGTAAATTAAGTATTGCATTGAAGTTTTTAAGTTTATATGTTAAATGCACACAGCACACATCACATTACAAATGTAAAAACACACAAGCTGGAGCTGTTTAACAGAGACATCTTCGTTGCAGTTCATTTACATAAAGGCGATTTTTTTTTAACTTTGTCACATAGTCATTCAATGTCGCTCATGTTGCTTAAAATCGGCAGTTTTCACTGAAAATGAATGACTTCTGGTTGCATTGGTGCTGCAAAGTCCTTGAGGTTTTCTTCTCAATGAGCTGAGACCATGACAAGTGAGGACTGGACAAGCCGGATGATTGTCCAAAATGAAGCACTTTCATATAAACTGACTTCCATCGTATCCTAACCATGTAAGACTCGATGAAAGTGGCAAATGATAAAAGCCATTTCTTTTACGTTAATTATCTTTTCTACTAACCAGCGACCACAAAAATTAGCGAGTGACAGGACACTTTGACAGTTGCTTGGTTTCCATTTCTTTAGCATGCCAGACTTGCCTAAAATCCGCCAAAGATCTCATATTTGAAGTTTAGTTTAACTGCGAATAAGGGAGTTCAGCGTGTAACATTTGAATAATTTTCTTGGATCTTAATGTGTTGTTGTCTATAAAGAATTGGAGGATTAAGGAAACTTTCATACAGTGATATGATGGAGGCAGTAAACTATATAAAAGATTGTCTATGAGACTCAAGAAAACATAAAAACGCACACACATACAGAAACTAATGTGTGGTGGCCAAAATCCCAAATGAAAATTGATATTGCAGCTGCGGCACTTTCAAAGGCGATTAGCCTTGATATTTTTTTCCGTCCGACAGCAAAGAGCACATTTCACACACGCATTCTAGCTTATCAACATTCAATCACAACACATCCCAGGGAAATGTTCTCCGATTCATGAGGACATGCTCGTCTCTCAGAAACAAGCTAGTATGAGATTACCATCACGCTGTTCTGGGTACAAATACCTCACATCCCGACTCGGATTCACAAGCCAACACTTTGTAAATCTCCTGTAAAATCAGCTGGCATTTGTTAGAGGAATCTTTTCACGCCTGCAGTGTGTCACAAAGGCTGTAAATGCAGTCGATAATGCCAGAGTTTCTTTTATGTCGCTGGAAGAGGGAACAGCTTTGTTATGGGGAGTGCAATTCACAGGCATTCAGGGACGCATAAAAGTACAAGGACAACAAAAAGTACAAAAGTCAGTGGAGTCTGACATTTCTCAAAAATAAATGTAAAAAAAAATCTTCACAAAACATAGGCCTACGGGTGAAGCAACCACATTTTCAATGTCTTCGACTATGTTGCGTTACACTTTCAAGTGATCTATTGACAAACAAATAAACAAACACAGAAGCACAATGTTTACTGAGCTGTATAAATGGGAACATACCTTAGACTTCAATTATTTTAAAGTAAATTATAACTCTTATAGACTAACCCTAACCTACATCCTATCCCACACCACAATCCTACCTCCAAAACACTTTTTCATTTATAGAATTCTTATAAAAATTTATTTGCTTTATGGATCGAGTTTCCAAATAAGGATGCCCACAAATGTCCCCAAAGGGAGGTTTTGTCATATTTAAACCTTCCCCCCACACTAGTCAAAGCCATTCACTAAAGTTCCCTATCTGTCACTCACTCGACCTCTGCTTTTTGAAAAAAGGCCAGTGGGAATTGGCGAGTGGAATTTGCATGCCACTCCCCTGGACATATGGGTATAAAAGGAGCTGGTATGCAACCACTCATTCAGCTTTTCTCTTCGGAGCTGATTGGTTCTATTCATTGAGCTGAATTCACCGAGTTCATTCACCTCGTCTGCTGGATTTACGGCTATTTCAGTGGCTTCTCCCCCTCTGACAGCCACGATCGCTGTCTTACATGTCTGGGTGCTGCCCACATGGAGACTTCATTCGTGGATGGTCTTGTCATCATTGCGAGAACATGACCATGGCAACGTTGCGGTCGCGGCTTGCCTTCGTAAGAAAGAAAGCCACCCCAGCGGCTCCCCGCCTCGGTCCTTCTACCTATGGGTATGAGACCACGTCGGTTAGCACTGGGGGCGATTTGGGGACTCCAATGGGACCACGCTCGCTCCGATCGGGCTCTCGGATGAGACCGGCGGCTCATCTCAGGGCGAGTTCGACGTCTTATTCGGGGCCGGGAAGACGATGAGTTTTCGAGTGCTGCATCGGAAAGCGGGCTCGTCCATTCTACGTGGAGGCTTCGGCTGGGCTTCTCCCTTCGGGCATGGTCGCCCAGTCACAGGCCGACGCGGAGATGATGGACATGCTTTCCCAGGCAGCCGCGAGCATCGGGCTAGGGTGGAACCCTCCACTCTCCCCTGAACACTCATGGCTCGATGATTGGTTCCTGGGCCCAGAGTGCCGCTCACGGCCGCACCCCGCCCCAGTTCCTTTCTTCCCGGAAGTGCATGAGGAACTGACAAGATCGTGGGGGGCACCTTTTACCACCTGGTCTTGATCTTTCAGCTCCCCCACTCTCACTACCCTCGATGGTGGGGCGGCCATGGGGAATTCTGTGATCCCCCAGGTGGATAAGGCACTCGCGGTGCACTTGTGCCCGCAGAGCGCCACCACCTGGCATGGGTGCCCGAAGCTCCCGTCCAGGGCTTGTAGGTTTATGTCATCTCTGACGGCTAAGGCCTACGGTGCCGCTGGACAAGCCGCCTCCACCCTGCACGCCATGGCTCTCCTGCAGGTACACCAAGCCAAGGTGCTAAAAGAGTGAGGGTAATTCTGACCCGGGATTGATGCAGGAACTGCGCTCGGCGACCGACCTCACTCTCCGGGTGACGAAGGTCACAGCACGGTCTCTCGGGCAGGCGATGTCCACCCTGGTGGTCCAGGAACGCCACCTTTGGCTCAACCTGGCCAACATGAGAGAGGCTGACAAGGCACGGTTCCTTGATGCCCCCATCTCCCAGGTTGGCCCAGGGTGACTTTGCCCAGCAGTTCTCAGCGGTGAAGCAGCAGACGGAGGCCATTCAACACATCCTGACCCGGCGCAGCTCAAGACCCCGCACCCCGTCTGCTCGTCGCCAAGTGCGTCCTCCTGCAGCAACAGCACTGGCTCCGCCGCAGCCTGCCCTCACGGCCCGGCCCCGGCGTGGAGCCCACCGCAGGAAGCAGAGAACAAGGAAACCGTGCCTTGCCAAGAACCCTAGGAAGGCTTCAAAGCGCCCCTGAGACGGGTGACCCAGGGGCGAGGAGACCCGCTTCTATGGAAACTTCAACAAAAGAGTGGTTTCCTTGTTCTCTGGGTCAAATGTCAGGTGTGCACAGCCGTCGTCACATCCACCGTCCCATTTGGGCAGGTCTGGCGCTCCAGCGGCAGACCCCCCACCCCTGCGCGCCCAGCTGTGGCACAAACATGCCCACACCGGGTTGGATCCGATGGACTACGGGGACGATGTCCCTCCTCCCCCCTCCTCGACCAATCTTATGGTGGGCATCAGGAGCCAGGTAAGTGCTTCGATGTCTCTGGACTCAGCACGGCCATGGGGTTCGAGCCCCCTCGACGTGGCACCTCAGGCTCCGCCCCGCCGAGAGGCCCCACCTGCCAGTACGTCTGTTCGCTAAGTGGTGTTCTTCCGGATGCGAAGACCCCCAGAGATGCGCAGTCAGATCGGTGCTTTCCTTCCTGCAGGAGAGGCTGGAGGGGCGGCTGTCCCCCTCCACTTTGAAGGTGTATGTAGCTGCCATTTTGGCACATCACGAGGCAGTGGATGGTAAGTATTTGGGGAAGCACAACTTGATCATCAGGTTCTTGAGGGGTGCTAGGAGGTTGAATCCCTCCAGACCGCGCCTCATGCCCTCGTGGGACCTCTCTGTAGTCCTTCAGGGTCTATGGGGTGCTCCCTTTGAGCCCATGGAGTCAGTAGAGCTTAAGGCACTCTCTTTGAAGACTGCCCTCCTGACTGCGCTCACTTCCATCAAGAAGGTAGGGGACCTGCAGGCATTCTCTGTCAGCGAATTGTGCCTGGAGTTTGGTCCGGGTTACTCTCACATGATCCTGAGACCCCGACCGTGCTATGTGCCCAAGGTTCCCACGACCCCGTTTAGGGATCAGGTGGTGAACCTGCAAGCGCTGCCCCAGGAGGAGGCAGACCCAACTTTGGCATTGCTGTGTCCGGTGCGTGCTTTACGCATCTATTTGGATCGCACACAGAGCTTCAGAAGCTCCGAGCAGCTCTTTGTCTGCTTTGGTGGACAGCGGAAAGGAAGCGCTGTCTCCAAACAGAGGATTGCCCACTGGGTCATTGACGCCATCATGATGGCATATCATGCCCAAGACGTGCCGCCCCCCGTGGGACTACGAGCCCACTCTACTAGGAGTGTAGTGGCCTCCTGGGCCCTGACCAGTGGCGCCTCTTTGGCAGACATCTGCAGAGCAGCGGGCTGGGCAACACCCAACACCTTGCGATGTTCTATAATCTCTGGGTTGAGCCGGTTTTGTCCGTGTATTGTCAGGTCCGAACAGGTAAGTTCCGGGACAGCTGGGTGGGTGTACCGCTTGCGCATAGCGCCCTTCCCCTCCCATGAGGTGAAGTGCGCTTTTGACTCCCAGTCATGTTCACAAGTTGTGATCCCTGGATGACTTTCCTCCTTAGCCCTGTGGCAGACCAGTTTGCGGAGAAACTCGCTGCTGGCCCAGTACATGTGCTAACTAGGCCCTGTACTGAGGTAGGTGCTCCACATGTGGTGGTTCCCCGTAGGTGACCCCATGTGATATCTTCTCCTAAATCATTTCCCTGTCGATAAACTGTGTCTTCCTTGGGCAGAGGCCCCTCTGCCCCCCTCATGAGACTTCTCCACATGACATACTTCCGACAAGACTTGGTAAGACCATGTGACGTATTTCCACTCAAAACACCCCCTCCCTTCTCTGGGCAAGGTGTGGTCTCTGCGGTGTCTTCCCCTTCGAAGTGACACCCCCCCGACGTAGACATTTATGGCCCCCAGTCGGTTAACAAATTCCACTCTTTTTGGGGAGAAAAGAAGAAGAAAAGAGGCCACGGCTGGGTTAGCCTGTCCCTATTTTTTATTTATTTAAAAAAAAAATTTTGGGGCAGTCGACTTGTTCCCGAAGGACCGTTTGATGCTCATAGGAGTGTTGGGGGAGGTTACGTGATGGCCTGGTGCGCTGGCTACGAGGCACACAGAGGTCTGCCCATCTTGCACCGCCAGTCCACATAACACAGTTCAGCTAGTTGTGGCATTTTGTATAGGGACCCCTAGTGTCACTACATCGACACAACGTCGAGTGAGTGACAGATAGGGAACGTCTTGGTTACTTTCGTAACCTCCGTTCCCTGATGGAGGGAACGAGACGTTGTGTCCCTCTTGCCACAACACTGAACTACCCGTTGAAATGGCCGGGACCTTGTCTCGGCTCCTCAGCACAAAACCTGAATGAGTGGTTGCATACCAGCTCCTTTTATACCCGTATGTCCGGAGGAGTGGCATGCAAATTCCACTCTCCAACTCCCATTGGCCTTTTTTCAAAAAGCAGGGGTGTTTGGGGCTCCCAAGAGTGACCTCTAGTGTCACTACATCGACACAATGTCTCGTTCCCTTCATCAGGGAACGGAGGTTACGAAAGTAACCAGGATGTTTTTAAACAGTTAAAGTAACAACCCAACAGTTAACAACCAGATCTCTCCATTTCACAATGACAGCACACTACAAAATTTAGATACATTGGCAATTCCTTCTGACACGTAAACAAATACATATTTAATTTCCTGAATCTGTTTTTCACTTTCTACAATGCACTTAATCAGAGAGCCTGAAAGCTTACTGAACTCAGAAATCATCTACGGATAGGGGCGTGGCCTAGACACTAGATCATACATTTTGTTCGAAACACTGTAAAACAATGTTTTTTTTTCTAATTGACACACACGCAGCGCTTCCCTCTACTAGCACTTCTCAATGTCATTAGTGCGGCATTAAAAACACATTATGCAAATTAGTGTGTTATCTATAACGATACATGCTAATTACCATAAAAAAAGCTGTCAAAGACATTTAACCCGTAATCAAAGCTTTGTTCATGTAGGCGTGCATTGTCATTTTCACATTGTGACACAAACTAAAATAACAAAACATATGAGAGTCAGTCCTTGTGGCTAACTTGTAGGACATGTTAGGAGGAATAGTATCCTAAGTTACCATTCACTTTCATTGCATGAAATTTCTTTTATAAATGCATTAAAATGATTGGTGAATGAGGATAACATTCTCCCTAACATATATTTTTGTGATCCACGAAAAAAAGTGATTTATACAATTCTGAAACAACATTACGGGGAGTAAATTACGACATTTTTCATCCTTTACATTTAAATTGAATGTAAAATGTATTATTTTATTTATTTTTATTTTGGGGTAAACTATCCCCCATACATGAGTCTGAGTCAGATCTATGCATATTAAATCCGTACACTATCTTTAACTGTGATGGTTCCTCCCTTAGAAAGCCCTGTAAAAGGTTAAAAGCCCAATTTAGTCTGTAAGAAACCAAGTATGTGTGAGTGAGTGGACAACCTTGAGCATAGCACGGTCTTTAAATCATGTTGCAGTGCATCATGGCTCCTCTACTTTACTGTATGTACTGTGATATTGTTTTGGCTGCTGTAGCAGGGCTTGTGTTCCTGATTGCAAATGATTAAGACACGTGTAGGCTGGCAACAACCTATGGTGCTGAGTTGCATACTACATGCATTTTATAATTTGCATGTATATGTATTGTGTTAAACATCTGTGCAGATGCTGCAAGGAAAAACAGCTCAATTAGGTTTCAATGCAAACACTGTGCTGTTAATGTCCCTGACAGCTGGACAGAAGCATAAATGTACACAAAAACACATAGAAGCACAAGCCAACTCTTATTCAGCTCCCCGCCACACACATGTACACACTGTTCACACACACTAAAACTTAAGAAGTGTGAACACACTAGAGATACACTCATGTCTTTTACTGATATTCGTTCTTTTCTACTAAAAGCTGAAGTGTGTAAATGCTGCATCACTACCGTAACCAAAAAGAATTGCAAAAATGATTTTGGTTTTCAATCATGGTTTTCAAACAGCTTTCCAAATACAAACTCCATCTTCTGTTGATCGAACAACAGACAAATTGAACAAACAGTCTCACCCCCAACTCATACCATTGGTCAAGTCAAATGTTGTTGTGTCGGGCTGGACAGGCCGCTCAAAAGAAACAGAGCAATCTTTGTAGCATCACAGAGTTTACAGTTTTTCAGAGAAATTTAACCTATGAATAGTTTGCTTGTAATTGTCTCTTAATATTAAGCTGGAATAGAAGATATTGTAACTACACTGAAAAAGTTACACAGTTCAGCTTGAATCGGTTATTGGTTCTTCAATATTTGGTCTACCGATAAATGGAACCATTTGGTGGGTCTCTGAATAAAAGCAACCAACAACACCATTATACCACACTGACAACAATTTAGACATACTGTAGCCCCCGAAAAATAAAAAATATATATTTTGTGACCACTTAGACCATTACCGACTATGTATAAATATATTGAAAAAATTGATTGTAATAATAATAATAAATTCATAATGCATAGTACATTTTTATTGTTGTTGTCTAAAAATTATAGTTATTATAGTGTCAAAAAGCAGATATAAAAAAATACTTGGAAATTGGTTATATATATTGGTTATCGGACACTTACATAAAAATAATCAGTAAATAAAAAAAATAAAATATTTAATATTAGTTGACCTTTTGTTCACACACTCACAATAATACAAATCCATCGCAAACGGAAGCTGCGCACAAATACAAACAAGTGCACTTCACCAGAATTGGAGCATTGAAGAACAGCAGCTTAAAAATATCCAAAAACTAAATGGGTACAACCACCACCACACATTTCAACCTCACGCTTCTTCACCCAAATCAGATAAATGATAAAGGCCTCTCCTTGAAACACATTCTCATACACTTTGTACTCTTTTACACCCTTTCATGGAGTTTCATGCCTGGAGAGGGCCCGGGGTGCAGTGCATATTTATGTTACCATGTCACTGTGAGGGCACGGAAGCCAGAGGGTATGTTTGCCACATTTGCTTTTAATAGAGAACAGGGGAGAGCTCATTTTGGCCTTCTCGTACATAAATTCTGATTCTTTTATTTTGAGTCTGTGCCAAAGGCATGGCTCTATGTGAGGAGAAATCAATGCTGCCTCCCATGTTGGACAGCACCTTAGTATAACCATACAACTTCTCCAACAAAATTGTGTATTACGGTTGTCAGTTGATGCAAATAATAAAAGTTGGACATAAAGGTGAAATGTAAATGTATTTGTTTCTAGTGGCACCAAATGGAATTGCAAAAATTGTCACCAAACATGTTTATCAAACACTCCACTATAATATTTTCCCGCTCTCCATCTGCAACTGTTTGGACAAATGAGTAGTTCCACCCAAAACTTAAACCACTGGTTGAGCCAGAAGTTTTGACAAATTTTGACAGTGCCACAGTGCATACGCCGGGAAGCAACCTATGAAAAGGCTTATTTATACAGTAGTTGTCTCTGCATATTTGGAGAGTGACAGAAGAGAATATTAACCTCAGGAAAATGCTACACTTTACCTTTAAGACCTGTTCACACCAACTCCAGTGTAATTAACTTAACATGGAAGTATTGCACAATATATGCAAACAATTATTTGCACCAAAACTATTCACTTCACTCTCTAAAAATGCTGCTGAATTTAATTATTCAGCATCTGAGCAGTAAAACAAAGAACAAAACTAAACTAAACTAAACAACAAAACTTAAAAAAAAAAAAAAAAAACAGCAGTATAATGTTTCAGACTTGATTAGGAGGAGTTCAAAGAGATGCATGTTTTATATGCTTCTTTCTGTGCCAAAAATTAAGACTTGGTGTAAAGCCTTCATGTCTAGTAGTAACTGATGTTCTAATTAGTAGTCATACTGCAAGTAGTAACAGTAAGTAATAACTTTTGCAGTGGCCATACAAATCAAGCGTGGCATCAGTTCTGTCAGGTCACGTGAGCAGGGTTGGGAGGGTTACTTTTGAAATGTATTCCACTACAGATTACAGAATACATGCTGTAAAATGTAATTTTTAATGTATTCCGTTAGATTACTCAAGGTCAGTAACGTATTCTAAATACTTTGGATTACTTCTTCAGCACTGGTAGATTTTTTCACTTGTTTTGACTATAAAAACTCTGCCAGTACAGTAAGACAAAATACACATGTTAAAAATACATTCTCTGAAAAACCTAAATATCTTATGCAATGTTGTTTCTAAAACAAGATCAAACTGATCTTGTTTTAAGGATTTTTAGATATTTATACAGGAAAACAATACAAAAATTATTATCAACAATACAATTTTTGGCCTAATATCAAAGATCTTACTAGAAAAAAAGAAATTATGATCCAACGTGAATTTTCTTGATAAAAAAATATGATCATGCCTGGTAACATGTGCACGTAAAATGGCTAGAAATAGCATTTTAACTTAGCGTAAAGCTGACAATTTACACAAGGTTTATTTCTATTTCTTGTGCTCCAAACTTACTTCAAACTTACTTCTCTGTCTGCTCGTATGAATGTAACACATCATAAGAAAGTGTTTCACCGCTGTTCAAATGCACTTTGGATCACATCATTTATATGTATAAATGTTTTCCATCTGAAAGGACTAAATATTAAATGAAACAAATGACAATAAAATGCAAAGTAATCTCTTCAGTAATCAAAATACTTTTTTCAAATACTTTCAATAATCAAATACTTTTTGAATGTAACTGTATTCTAAATACCAATTATTTAAATTGTAATTGTAATGGAATACAGTTAAACAGTGGAACTGTTTAGGAACAGTTTTTTCCCTCAGACTATCCATCTCATGAACAGTTAAATTGCCCCATTGAGCAATAACTATGTGGAATACACAGTTTAGTCTTTCTTATATTTATCCAACATATCCAACCTCTTCTGCCATTTCATTCCTCTGGAGAAAAAAAAAAAAAACTGTACATAACAGATTGTATTAGATTTGCACTACCCATGTGTACGTGTGTATGTATGTATGTGTGTGCCTGTACGTATGTGTATAATTAGTTTTATTTTTTATTATTATCTATGTCTTGCTGTTGTTTTTGTATTGTTTTTGTATTGTTGTACACTGGAAGCTCCTGTCACCAAGACAAATTCCTTGTATGTGTAAGCAAACTTGGCAATAAAGCTGATTCTGATACAGTTACTTATATTTTGTATTTTAAATACATAATCCCATTACATGTATTCCGTTACTCCCCAACCATGCAAGTGAGTCAAGCTCGCAATCAGCTGACGCTCAGCTGATCATGACGTCTTCCAATACAATTCAGATGCTTATCAGAGCAGTGCTATTTAAGTCCTCCATATAGTTATTGCCTCAGCTGCCTTTCTATTGCATGGATGCAAGCTGCACTTAACACTCTCCTCCATCCCCAGCTTCGTCTCTAGATCTGTTTCGTGTTCTGTGCTCTAAGACTACAATCATTTGCTAGTTTGTAATTCCTTTCTTCCATGCCTTGTTCTTGATTTACCAACTTGATACTCAGCATTTTGAGTCTTTAAGTGTCCATTTAATTTATTTTGCATTGAAGGATTGTACCACGTTGCACTGTCAGAACATTTAAAAAAAATATGGAACAATGTTGTAATAATTTTGCTGGATCTGTACTGGTTCCCCTGGGGGTTTTTATCTGCTGCACTCCCTGCTCTGTCCATGCATGGCCAACAGATTGACACCAACAGATTGCTTAATTGTCTATTAGTAATAAGTAAGTGAATTATTCATTTGATAGAAGTGGTCCTGACTGAAACAAATGTTTTCATTCACAAACACACATCTATAGGAACAAGCACATGAGACACCAATACTAATGCTTTGAATAAACAGCGTTTGCAAAATGGGATGGAATATAGGACATTAGGATAGTACTATAAGCCATTGGAATTCAGCAGCAAAATGCCGGTGCAGTTTGTGGCCACAAATGCAACAAACTGTCCGAAATTCATTTTCTTAGCAAGGTCTAACAATGGTTTCGTTCAGACTGAAAACATACCAGTTTACCTGTGCTACACTTTACTTTCACTTCATCTTGCCCAACATCATTTTCTTTCAATGTATGTACTTTTATTTATAATTTTTCTTTCCTTATTCATTTTTATACTCTAAAAATCATTAAAATAATTTATTTTATAAATGATTTTAAACATGACCTTTTATTTACAGTATGTATTTCCCTTTTTATTTATAAAATTGTGTTTTTTAAAATTTGTCTTATTTTTACATTCTTTTTTTTAATTATTATTATTTTATTTGGAAAGCCCAATTCCCAATGCACTCTAGGTCCTCATGGTGGCGTAGTGACTCGCCTCAATCCGGGTGGTGGAGGATGAATCTCAGTTGCCTCCGTGTCTGAGACCATCAATCCACCCATCTTATCACGTGGCTTGTTGAGCGCGTTACCACAGAGACGTAGCGTGCATGGAGGCTTCATGCTATTCTTTGCGGCATCCACGCACAACTCACCATGCACCCCACCGAGAGCGAGAACCAAATTATAGTGACCATGAGGATGTTATCCCATGTGACTCTACCTTCCCTAGCAACCAAGCCAATTTGGTTGCTTAGGAGACCTGGCTGGAGTCACTCAGCACACCCTGGATTCGAATTCGTGACTCCAGGGGTGGTAGTCAGTGTCAATACTCGCTGAGCTACCCAGGCCCCCCATTTTTACATTCTTAAATTATTATAAAAATTAACTTTTAGAATTGCTTTTTTGCCTCCTTTTTTTTTTTTTTTTTTTTTTTTTGCATTATTATGCCTATGTACAGCTCTTTGAATTACCATTGTGTATGAAATGTGCAATATAAATAAACTTGCCTTGCCTTTTCTAGGGATGGATGGTCACTTTTTTTAATGTAATGTTGCTACCTGACACTAGGGGGAGGAGTATACTCTTTTAGCTCCTGTATATAAGCAAGATAGTAACAGAAGAAGTTAGATGAAAAAAAGCACTAGACAAGAGGGAGGTGGATGTTAAAGTACCTATGGCGAAAAAGGAAGCAAAATCGATTCTAAAGAAAAAGTTAATGAATAAATGGCAAATTAGATGGGACAGTAGTAACACAAGGAGATAGTGTTATAGTATTACACAGACAGTAGGGAGGATAAATTGCCAGGGAGGAAATAGAAAAGAAGTAGTATTGCTGTCTAGATTAAGACTGGGACACACAGGGTTGAAATCAACACTGGCACTTATGGGTTTGCATGAAAATGGATTATGCGATGTGTGTGGTGTATCTGAAAATGTATGTCATGGCTTTTTATGTGTAGTAAATATAATATTTATCGTGATATTTTATTTGGTCACTTTAAGAATGGGGAGGACAGAATGAAGTATGAAGATATTTTAGGAAAAGGTTTAATGGACAGACAGGTATACAGAGCACTAATTAAAATTATATATGACTCAGGTCTAGGGTCTAGAATATAATATGTGTGGATGGAAACACTCTACCTAATCTAGAGCATGAAGAGCTAATTGTGAATGTTAGAGGAGCTGAACACGCAGTGCAAGCATGAGCATGCGCTCTGATTGGTCCACGGATTGGGAAGGAGTATGAAACATCCATACAGGTTTTAAACTTAAGACTCATCACCCATTAAAGTTTAATTTGCCATCCAGTACAGTAGGTGGCGATAATGCTCCCAAAGAGTTGATCGCCATTAAACACAAAGAAGAAGAAGAAGAAAAAGTTAGATGTGTTTGATATTAGCAGCATGGTTCATGGTGCTTGCATGCCACTCTCGGAGTCCAGATTGGGAATCGTTGGTGATTCATGCTCAATCAGTGTAAGATGATGTTTCTTTTCTTTGTTTCATGGGTGTTTGTGTATTGCTTATGTTTATTTATATTTATACTGATGTTACGTTATGTTTTTGTTTGTAGAAGGACTTCTTTGTGTGTGCTTACAATTAATGCCAAGGAGTGTGATCCTCAAGAAAGTAGTTACTTAAACTAAGGACCCTTTGAAGACATCTACCTCGTGACTGTCATACCAGGACTATATATCACCACTATGGACTAAAACATAAGACATTTTATGCTCATTTCAGTGAGCTAAGGTGATTGTCTCTGGTATATGTGAAACCTTTCATTTCATCTGGTTTTTCCTGACAATTCATTGACTCTGGTTTTTATATATGTCTTGAAATTCACCTCACTTGTTTATGTAAATAGCCTTTATGTTTCTGAAAATATACTTACCAGTTACGTATATCAGTTAGCATACTGAGTATTTGTCTTGCACACAATACATTCACTTTTTGGCCAGTGGTTCCCTCCCTAATATAGATTTGTGGCATATGACCTGGTTTTAAACACTAGGCACTTTTACAAAGTGCAGAATCTCGCTTTCCCCATTCTCTCCATCTGGGTCAGCATCGCTCTTGTTCCTATTTTCTCTCTCTGTAGGTTTCATTCACACTGGCTTAACTCTCATGTGGACATCCACTGACCCTCAGATCAGTGCACAGTGATGCATAGGTTGATAAAACGCAGCTGTGGCTTAAAATTCTGTCGATTCCTCCACGCTCCCTTCGCACTCATGTCTGGGACAAATTGCCACTGTCACCCCTGCAGATATTTCTGTTTCATATTGGCAGAAAGAGCTGTACAAAGGAAATAAATGTGACAGGGAGGCAGGAAAATATAAACAGGGGGAGACGGCCCATCAATCAGGTTTGGTCAGACTCCGAGGGAATCAGACCCCTTCTGTGGGCGCACTACGTCCTGCCAGCCTGTCCATTAATTCCTTGTTAAAGTTCAGACTTCCGCTCGCCTTCCATTCATCTCACTCTGTTCCTAAACCCCCTGACAGCCTTCACACAAAAACACACACATACATGCTCGCACAAACACATATTCTTACTCAAGAGAGCAAGACCTCCTTGAAGACTGTATAATTTGAGTCAGGGGATAACACTCTAGTACAATACTGGGAAGGTTATTTAAAGAAATAGTTCATCCAATATTACAATTGTCATTATTTACTCCTTAGTTTATCCTGATGTCATTTTAAATAATTTCTGCCTGTTTCTCACAAAGCTATATTAAATGACACCTGGAGAATTGGATATAGCAACATAATTTTATGGGTAATATTTATAGTGCTTTTTTGTCCTTAATGGAACTTGACAGCCCCTTGAAAACGATATGTTTTCACTGCATGGAGAAAAGTACCTTGGAGATTTTGCTAAACATTTCTTTTAATGTTCCACATAAGTTAAACAGGTTTGGAACAACATGAGGGTGAGAATATAGATGACAAAATGTTCCTTTTTCAGGAATGACTCCTTTAAATTATATATATATAAAAAAAAAGAAAAACACTCTTGAAATAATAATTTTTTAAAAAGACATTTATTTTTAAAGAAAAATGTGAGTGGGTGAAATACGAACCAAAAGGAATCTGTATCTGCAAAAAACTTCACTTACTAATCACTCTTGACTAAATACAATTATTTTACCCCTTTGAAGCAATTCTGTTTCAACTTTACTTTAACCATTTTTTATTATTTTATTTTTTTTAAGTTGAGAGATAAAACATTTTATTTTTACTGTGTAACCTATTGTTATTAGATGGGCCCTGTAGCCGGAGACAATTTATTGGGATGTGGCGCTAAGCCAGGACCTCTTAGAACAAAAGAGCTTCCAACCGAGACTCGTGAAAGCAAAGATTTACCAAGCTGTGCAAAGTTTATTCAGCCACAGAGGATTGTGGAGCATGTGTTTGGATGAACGTTCACTCAATTACTGTAAGCTTAAGCAAAGAGTCTGAGAAACCATCTCATCAGAGCTTTGAGTTGGGTATCTACAACCCCAATTCCAAAAATGTTGGGACAGTATGAAAAATGCTAATAAAAACAAAGGATTTGTAAATTATATTCACCCTTTGCTATACTGAAAGCACAACAACTACACATTATGTTGTGAATTTGTTTTTTTTTTTTGTTTTTTTTTTAAATGTACAGTAATTTCAAATCAGTTGATTGCAACATGCTCCAAAAAAGTTGAGATGGGGCAATATAGGACTAATAACAATTTGACGAGTTGAAATAACAAGGTGATGTGAAACAGGAGAGGTTAAACAGGTGAGGCAATTGTGTCATAGTATATAAGGAGCCTCCAAAAACAGCCTAGTTTTTCAAGAGCAAGGATCATTCAAGACTTGTCATTTTGCCAACAGTTGCTTCAGCAAATAATCCAGCACTTTGAAAACAATGTTCCCCAAAGACAAATTGGAAGGATTTTGGGATTTCACCCTCTACAGTGCACAATATAGTTAAAAGCGTCAAGGAATCTGGTCAAATCTCAGTACTTAAAGGGCAAGATGAAAACCACTTCTGAATGCTCGTTATCTCTGATCTCTCAGACATCACTGTCTCAAAAAATATCATTCATCTGTAATGGATATCATGAACATGGGCTTGGGATAACTTAAGTAAACCTCTGTTAGTCAACACCACTCGCCGCTGCATCCACAGATGCAAGTTAAGACTTTACTATGCAAAGCAGAAGCCCTACATCAACACTGTCCTGAAGCGCTGCCGACTTCTCTGGGCTCGATCTCATCTTAGATGGAAAGTAGAACAGTGGAACTGTGATTTTTGGTCAGAAGAGTCCACATTTCAAAAAGATTTTGAAAAACACAGCTGTCTTGTTATCAAGACCAAAAAGGAAAAAGACCATCCAAGCTTTTATTAGCATCAGGTCCAAAAGCCAGTGTCTGTATGGGCCATGAATGTGTCAGTGCCCATGGCATGGGTAACTCGCACATCTGTGAGAACATCATGAATGCAGACAGATATGTACAAATTTTGGAGCAACATATACTGCCATCCAACACAGTCTTTTCCAGGGATGTCCAGGCATTTTCCAGCAGGACAACTTCAAACCACACACTGCCCGAATTACAAGTGCATGGCTGTGTGAGCAGAGAGTGTGGGTGCTAGATTGTCCTGCTTGCAGTCCTGACCTGTCTCCATTGAGAATGTGTGGCACATTATGAAGCTCACCATACGGCAACAAATACCCTGTACAATTGTGCAGCAAAAGACCTACATAATGGATGATTGGGGGAAAATTCCACTTTCTAAACTTGAACCTGTTTCTTCAGTGCCCAAATGCTTAAGTGTTATTAGAAGAAATGGTGATGTTTCACAGTGGTAAACACTCGGCTGTCCCAACTTTTTTGGAGCGTGTTGCAATCATCTGATTTGAAATTACTGTACATTTAAAAAACAAACAATCAAGTTCACAGGTTATATTATCATATAATGTGTAGTTGTAGTGCTTTCAATATAGCAAAGGGTGAATATAATTTACAAATCCTTTTTGTTTTTATTAGCATTTTTCATACTGCCCCAACTTTTTCGGAATTGGGATTGTACAATCACGCACGGTGACACACTCAAAATCGCACATCTATTCTCCATCCCTCCCACTCTTGTGAGAGTTCACCGATGGAAAACTGCAGAACTGAGGTAACAATAACCACCATCTCGGATTCATTTCCATAAATTATCATGCCTCAGCAATGCAAAACATACAATCTAATTTATTATCATAAGGCACAAAAAAAAAAAAAAAAAAAGAAACAGCTCTTTGCATTGGTTGAAAATCATAACCCTGTAATTAACTTAAAGAAAAGCAATTTAGAATAGCCCTTGCCAATCTCACTCTTTCCTGTTTGCACCTTTCGGATAATTTTAATTATTTAACCACAAAATGGCTGCTTCTCAAAACTGTTTCCTAGCCTGGCACCATGTTATTTATTAATGTCAGGAGGAAATAGTGATGCAGCTTTGGTGCAGCTGTAGTCTATTTCAGTAGGACAGGGGTTCCCAAACTTTTTTGCCAGCCAAACCCCTTTGATTTAAATTAATTACTTTAAGTACCCCTAATATTTTAAGTAATGTGTACCTTTAGAAATGTAATTAATTTGACATCTTTGCACTTTATTTTTTATTATTATTACCTTTATTACATCTATTGTTCTTTTTACATTCTACATTTTATTTGTTGTACTAATGGCATTTCTATCCCAATCAGAGACTGCACTACAGTTATAGTAGTAAAAAAAAAAAAAACCTTTTATCCGTAATTTCTGTTTTCATTTGCCTGAAAATTTTATAAACGTGTTATTGCATTTGAATATGTACATTTGATATCTTCATATATGCCAATAATTATATTTTCAATAAAAATATATATCTTATTTTTATTGAAGTAACAAAGCAAGCCAGAGCTGTAGCAACCATTATAACCCAGGGTGGGGGGACAACAAACCATATCCAGATTCTCCACAAAGAAATGACTATCTGTGTAAAGAAAGGTGAGTTGAGGCAAGGCGTTTTCATGTTCATCACAATTAATTCAGTTTTACCTAGCGCAGCTATTCTCTCTGTCACTGCAAGGAGAGAAAGTCCTGAAGTGAACCCCAAACTCTTCCCTCCTCCACTGTCACCTAACTCAACATAGAAAGGATTATTCTGACTGCCATACTTGGAGAGTTTTTATTTTATTTTTGAAGGCAATTTGTTTAGCTACAGGAACATAGGGATAGAATAAGGGGTTGCTGTGGTAATGGGAGAGAGTGTGATATGATGGCTGAAGAGTTGTCTTTTATTACAACAAACAGCCATACTATTGCATTGTTGTATTGGGGCAAAGAAACTTCCATATAAACATGCATGTACAATTACAGGTGATTAACATCAACTCTTATAAATTATACCATATTTAAGCTTAACTCAGCATGAGTTAATTTAACAATGGTGATTTAATGGCAATTAAAGTTTCTCCTGCATATACAAAGAGATATATTCAAAACCACAACCCTCCACACACTGCACAAACCCACGATTCCACACATACAGCAAAAGCCAAAGTTAAATGCGATCAAATAAAATTTGGATTGTAAATGGATTGTGTCATTGCAACACAGTGTTAAAAAAAACAATTACATTTATAAGAGTAGGAGGCAATGATGTCTTTAAGTGCAGTAACACACACAGTAAACACACCATATGCAAGGGAAGAGAGAACAAATGAACAAATGTTTAAACCCTAGTGAGCTGCCTCGCTGTCTGATGCCTACACAGCAGCTCCTGTATAACACAGACAATTGAAAAAAATAAAAAATAGATTAGATTACCTTCTTGATATTTTTTGTAACTGAATAACATAAGTATAATGCATTCTGAGATTGTACTATTTATGAAGTATACATGCGATTCTGCCTTGGAATTCAGCCAAAACGAGGTGTCTTTGGGGCTGTTTAGACCAAATGTGGTCTTGTGCTAACAGAAGCTAGACACATCAGACATGTTTTGAAAAGATAAAGTTCTTTTAACTCGCCACAGCGTTTAAAAAATGAAGTGTGCATGCGCGAAACGCTAAAAATAGAGCGAAACGTGGTGAAACAGTCACAGCTTTGGTTGTTTACCTTGCCGTGTTCTCTTCCGTCTAGTCTGTGTTCCATGTTTAGAACATGGTGTCTGGATCCTGTCTCTTCAGTCTTGGGATCCAGACACTCATGCTCTATGTCTTGTGTTTGTGAGCGCATGGCTTCATGTTCAGTTTTGGATCTCTTGCCATGTGCTCGTGTCTGGTCTTGTCTTTTGTTTGAGCACATGGCTAATGATGGCTCCATTGCCATGTGCTCTATTGTCTTGTCATTGTGTTTGTCTTGCCATGTGCTTCCCGACTCTGCCTCCTCATTCACTCATCACTCCCCCTTGTTTAGTCCTTATTATCTCACACTGGACTGTCATAAATTATATTCTCTTAACAACACACTGGCAACTGACTATCAACCGACAGCCTGAATGTTAATACAATACAATACAACCTACTGTACATTTTATATATACTATATATGCTATTTCTTTTTTTTTTATTGTATAATGTGTATTCTATATTGTGTGTCTTGTATGTTATTATTTGTATATTGTGTTGTGTAAATTTGATGTTTATTGTAGATTGGTATATGTCTCATCACTGTCACGACTGCTATGTTGCACGGAACTGCACCCAAGAATTTCACACACTATTGCACTTGAGTTTATGGTTGTGTGACAATAAAAAAAAATAAAAAAAAAGTGATTTGTTAATGTTAATTAGTTTCACCTGCTCCTAATGTGTCTTGCTGCCTATATATTGTGCCTTCTTCCCTCATGTCTCTGGTGGATTGTTTTATATTATTGTGTATGTACTGCATGCGAGTTGCCTTGTTTTGTTCCAGTTATCCATTCGGTCCTGTCTTGATTTTGTTTTAGTTTGTTGGTTTCTCCCTCATGAGTTTTTGTTCTTTTTAATAAAAGCCCTTATACTTGCCTTCTACGTCCTTCCTCAACAAACCATAAAATGAGTGTTCTGGTACGTCTAAATCCCCAGATGGGCGGTTGTTACAGAGCAATATCTGACTGCTGGATGGTTCCACTGACCAATCAGAATCAAGTATTTCAGAGAGCCATGTAATAATAGTATATAAAAAAAACATAGTATATCTCATGTACTTTCACAATCAGTTAACATGCACCAGAGATATTTCTTGCTATATTGATAAAGAGAGAGCTCATGTAAAGAACACTTCTCTTCAGATGAAATAGATATTTTATTGTAAAAGAAAAATGTCAGGCAGGACTTTAATTTATCACAGAGTATTAATTGGATCATAAATGTGTTCTATAGACAATGGGAGTGCTTGGTAAAATACAGAGTTGAATAAAAAGATTCAGGAGGTGAGGCATGTTATTACATTTGATGAAACTATGCAGACAAACATTTATTTATGTATTTGGAATAACGAGAATACTAAGAGCAGAAACCTGTATTAAGAAAGTAAATAAGCATAATTTTGATTTCAAGTTGACTTTGAAGGGCAATGAGGTTTAGCTTGCTGTGTGCAAAGTTCAAAGGCCCACCACACAGGCCTATTGGCTGAACAAACTCATCCTGAACTTTAGTTTGGAACTCCATAAGAATGATTTGTTCAACTCACATCAATGTCTCTAGTTTAACAATCCGAATCCATCACAGTAAAGGCTCTTTATGCCAACCAGGCCAGCATTCCAAACTCATGAAAGGTGCATGCCTGTTTTTAATTCAGTCTGTTTGGACTTTCACTGTCCAAACTACATGCTTTTTTGCTGCAGCAAAAGTCAGCCACATACTTAAAAACTAAAATGAAACTTTAATTAGACTGATATGTAACATCTAGCACAATTCTGCAAATTTTATAATCCTGGTAGCTCTTGAACAGCGGTCACCAATTAGCGGAACACGGTCAGAGTCTGGACCATGGCTTGGTTCTATCCGGACTGCAAAATAATGACAACGGTTGTCCTAGCTTAACGTTTCTACAGTTTTAGTGAGCAGTGCATCAAAACAATGAAGCTATACACACCACAAGCACTCAGGGGCGATCAGCGCTATATCACCTTTTTCTCAAGTGCCGAACATGTTTCATTCCTGCTCCATGCGTGTTGCCTCTCTCCCTCGTGATATATACAAGGCATTGCATAAAGCCTGATTAGGCTACGTAGAGTTTCAGGCACGGTTATTTTAACAACAGCAGTGGAGACACGGTGAGCTGCAATGTAGATGGAGACTAAAACACTGCAATGCATCTTTCGCTAAAACACTGCAGAAAATTAGAATAAAGCTAAATGAAACTATCTTCATCTGTCTGATAAATGACTCCGATGGTTCAGCTAAAGCAGGTTTGTGACAGGACAAGTTCACGTGTCACCTTTTTAGACTATTGTCTTTTTCCATCTAAATTTAGCTTTATTAATCAGCATGTTACGTGCCTTTCATGACGAACAGTTTTTTGTTTTAATTTTGTGAATGAGATGTCATCATCAATTTTACAGAGTGGTTATCTGAGTTACAGTAGACTTTGTCAGTTCGAACCAGTCTGGCCATTCTCTGTTGACCTCTCAAATCAACAAGGCATTTCTGTCTGCAGAACTGCCCCTCACTGGATGTTTTTTTTTGTTTGTTTGTTTTTGGCACCATTCGAAATAAATTCTAAAGACTGTTGTGTGTGAAAATCCCAGGAGATCACCAGTTACAGAAATACTCAAACCAGCCCATCTTGCACCAACAATCAGGCCACTGTCCAAATCACTGAGATCACATTTTTTTCCCCCATTCTGGTTGTTGTGAATATTAACTGAAGCTCATGACCTGTATCTGCATGATTTAATGCACTTCACTGCTGCTACACAATTGGCTGATTAGATAATCGCATGGATAATTGTTGGTGCCAGATGGGCTGGTGTGAGTATTTCTGTATTTACTACTGATCTCCTGGGATCTCCACAACATTCTCTAGAATTTACTCAGGAAAAAAAAAAAAAAAAAAAAAACATCCAGTGAGCAGCAGTTCTGTAGACAGAAATGCCTTGTTGGTGAGAGAGGTCAACAGAGAATGGCCAGACTGGTTCAAACTGACAAAGTCTACGGTAACTCAGATAACCACTCTGTAAAATTGTGGTGAGAAGAGTAGCATCTCAGAATGCCATTCTGAGATGCAGGTTGGCGCTGTTTGACGGCACAAGGGGGACCTACACAATATTAGGCAGGTGATTTTAATGTTGTGGCCGATATATATATATATATATATATATATATATATATATATATACACCTGTATATATATATATATATATATATATATATATATATATATATATATATATATATATATGTCACGATGGCTGGCAGTAACATGCAGTTTATTTACATTTACAAGCGTGAAAACCAAAAACGTGACCACAAAACATAAACTAGACTAGATTTGACTTGACTTGACTACCAAACAACGTTACATAAACACAATAGCTGACAATGGCAAACATGAGGCTTAAATACATGGACAAGGGAGAAACATGACAATGACAAGGTAACAAGACAACAAACCAATGAAAGCAAGACACATGAACATGGAGGGCAACATGAAATCACATGACCAGGGGACCCACATGACATGGCAGGGAAACAGGAAATAACATGACATGGAACACATGACTATAAAACAGGAACCAAACTTCCAAAATAAAAGACATTAACACAAAACATGAACAAAACCACATAAAACCATGACATATCCCCCCCACTAGGGGCGGCTCCTGACACCCCAAAACAAAAACACAGCGTTCAAGAGGGAGCTGGGGGGGGGGGGGGGGGGGTTATCCACCTCCCCCACAGTGAACAGTGAACCACTTATCAGTAGGGCAAGGTCAATATACTGAGTCAGGCTTTCAAGAGTTCAAGAGGGAGCTGGGGGGGGGGGGGGCTGTGGTGACTTGATGTGTTTACATGGCATGACATGATAACATGGTATGGCAGGATCCTGACTTGGCCATGGTAGGCGTGGATGGTGACTCGTTGGCCGTGGCAGGCATGAGTGCTGGACCGTGGAGCAGAGGCGGCCTGGACCGTGGACCAGAGGCGGGCCAGGACAGTGGAGCAGAGTCTTGCTTGTGACATGGCATGGAGCAGACTGGGGCTTGGTTGAGACATGGCATAGAGCAGATTGAAGCTTGGCTGTGACATGGCATGGAGCAGACTGAGGTTCGGCTGTGACGGTGTGAGGCGGTCTGAGGTGTTATTGTGACGGGTTCAGGCATTGCTGCGACATGGCATGGAGCGGGCTGAGGCGTTGCTGTGACATGGCATGGAGCAGGTTGAGGCGTTGCTGTGACACAGCATGGAGCATGCTGAGGCGTTGCTGTGACACGGCATGGAGCATGCTGAGGCGTTGCTGTGACATGGCATGGAGCAGACTCAGGATCCGGGGAAGAAGGTGGCGCAAGCTCGGCGACCGTGTTGTGGGACCCTGGCTCGTCGGCCGTGACGTGGGACTCAGGCTAGTTATCCACCTCCCCCACAGTGAACGGTGAACCATTTATCAGTAGGGCAAGGTCGATATACTGAGTCAGGCTTTCAAGAGTTCAAGAGGGAGCTGGGGGAGAGCTGTAGTGACTTGATGTGTTTACATGGCATGACATGGTAACATGATACGGCAGGATCCTGACTTGGCCGTGGTAGGCATGGATGGTGACTCGTTGGCCGTGGCAGGTGTGAGCGCTGGACCGTGGAGCAGTGACATGGCATGGAGCAGGTTGAGGCGTTGCTGTGACACGGCATGGAGCATGCTGAGGCGTTGCTGTGACACGGCATGGAGCAGGCTGAGGCATTGCTGTGACACGGCATGGAGCAGGCTGAGGCATTGCTGTGACACGGCATGGAGCAGGCTGAGGCATTGCTGTGACACGGCATGGAGCAGACTCAGGATCCGGGGAAGGTGGCGCAAGCTCGGCGACCGTAACGTGGGACCCTGGCTTGGTGACCGTGAGACGCTGACTCGGCGGCCGTGACATGGGACGCTGGCTCGGCGGCCGTGAGTGGCTCGTTATCCACCTCCCCCACAGTGAACGGTGAACCACTTATCAGTAGGGCAAGGTCGATATACTGAGTCAGGCTGTAGGTAATCCAACTGTCAGGCATCAGGGAGGAGACCGGCTCATTCAGCCCAAAACGGAAACAGTCCTTGAGGGCAATCTCAATAAAGTCGACCCTGCAGGTCAGAGTGCAGAAGTCCTCTACATATTCCTCCAGGGGACGATTCCCCTGACGTAAACGAAGAAGCTGAACTGCTGGGTTCATTTTGCGGTCAGGTATTCTGTAACGATGTGTAACTTCTGTGTAAGATCAGTGATGGCTAATTACACTTTGTTTAAAAAAAAAAAAAACCTTTTAGCCTTTTGACATTTGCATATAAATTACTGACCTGGCCTCCGCGTTTACATTTATATCGGTGCTAAATTGCAGATGGTCTTTATCACTATCAAAAGGATGCTAAAACAGGTCGCCTCTGGAGTGTCTCCATCAAGCTTCAAACACATTCCACAGAAAGGGGGGTGACCCCCGTGCCAGGCACCAGAGCAGTTGTCTGTCTCCACCAATTCCAATACACGTCACACACACACCTAAAGACATTTTCTCTATTTAGGCCATAGTAAGCAGTTATAAATGTATCTGCTATGTGCATGTGTTGTATGTATATTCCCCTATTATATTAACTTAGTTAAAACCCTTTACTTGTATTAGTTAGACGTTAAATGCCTATATTCAAGTGTATGAGTGTATCTCTGCTTTAATATCGTCTGGAGGTTACCTTCTTGGTATCAAAATGATCTTCTCTTTATTTCTCACACAATAATGTACACCATGTGATCATGAAATGCATCGAACAATTCTTACTATGTTTTGAATTAAAAGCTGCACTAGCGGTCCAGATCAGCAATAAAATGCGAATGGGCCATAAACGGAGACAAAGGATGTCTCTCCCGCTCAAAATGCATGCCTCTGATTGGCCACTCCACCCACAAAATGGGTGCAGCAATGAACTATTAAAACTCCAGAACGCAGACTAATCATCGCTCAAAACTCTTCTTCTTGAGACCAACACACTCCAAAACTCTCCTCTTGAGTTTAACCTTCTGGCAGTGTTTACCTTCAAGTAACTTTGTGGATTTGCTGTGGACTTCTTCAACTCACTCCTAAAGAAATCGTCGAGAACCTCGTCTACCGCATCAAGACTCTTATTCAGCAACAAACCAATGCAAGTAACCATTTACAACTGATTAGATGCGCGTTTAAGTTTGAACCCCTTTTAAGGTGAATTGTGCCTCTGATGATTCTCATTTAGGTTGTGGTTAATTGATGTGAAATACTGCCATTCTTTGCTCTTCTCTCTCCTTTCCTTACTTTCCTTCATTCTATATATATGTATGTTTTGCTTAGTTTGTTTGTATGTTAGTTATAGTTTCATTTATTAAATCCCTTATATTCACAATTGATTGTCTCTGTGTTCCGCTCACAATTCAAAGTCACTGAATGTTGCTCCTTGCTACATGCTAAACTACTGCTAGCACTGTATAAGTAGGAAGGCTATTGTTCCTTGGCCAGGAAAGTAATCTTCTTAGAATTGATAAATAATTATATTGTCTGCTCGGTGGACGGACAAATCAGGTAATTGTAATATCGATTCTGCTACAGTTAATTCTAAGATCTAATCTAAATATTTATTATTAATTATAACCAGTTATAATTAATTATAAATAATTCCCTTTTTAAGCTAATTTGCTACAGATGGCTGGCAGTAACAGGCAGACAATGACGATGAAGTGAAGAACCCAGGTGCAGTTTATTTACATGAAGCGTGAAACAAAAAACATGACTACAAAACATAAACATGAACTAGACTTGACTTCCAAACAATGTTACATAAACACAATACCTGACAATGGACAATGGCAAACATAAGGCTTAAATACATGGACAAGGGAGAAACATGACAATGATAATGACAAGACAGAACTGATAACAATGTAACAAGACAATAAACCAATGAAAGCAAGACACATGAACATGGAGGGAAACATGAAATCACATGCCCAGGGGACCACATGACATGAAACAGGGAATCACATGACATGACATGGAACACATGACTATAAAACAGGAACTAAACTTCCAAAATAAAAGACATTAACACAAAACATGAACAAAAACACATAAAACCATGACAATACACACAGAATATAAAAAATCAAAGTGGCTGGTAAAATTGGGCATTCACTAGCCACTGTGGCTGGTGGGTAACAAATCCTTCCCAGCATATCCAAATCTGCTCCTGAGACATCTCCTCAGAATCACTTGTAATGATCTGTGGTGGGGAGAGAGCATGCACTCAACGAGCCTTTCCATAATTCTGAATAGTGTCTTTGTGACACTATTATTCTGATAGTGTTTGTGATTTCCCTCAGGCTAGCAGTGATTCACTGCTTACCTTATCCAGATAAGCTTGACAGAGCTCAATAAAGAGTTGGCGAAAAAAAAGCAAACACATCAGAGACCCAAATCTTAACCTCGCTTGCCACACTCGCAGCATTACTCATTCAAAGGAGTGCTCTGAGGAACATCTGATAAAGACTGATTTTAGTTCAAATGAGAGCTTCAAAACATACACAAAGGCAGAGTTTAAAAGTATCAGTAGTTCTAAAGTTTGGTAGTTCTTTTTGTTATGCAAAATAATGGAGATAAAAACATATAGATTGCTGTTACCTCCTAAACAATCAGACAATTCCTTGGGTATGGAGAATTTCCTACTGTATAATTCACCAAAAAGATCGAATCGATACATATACATAACAAACAAATTAACTAACTCTAATAAATAATTCCACCAAATCCCTCTAGACAATTCTCCTTTTATTTTTCATCAATAGAGAGATAAAACTGGCTGCATGCGAAACGTGCTCTTGTGCCTTATGGTTCCTGTACAAGATTTTCAAAATGTCAGTATGGAAAAATCGATGCCAATTCTGTCAGTTCAAAAGAAAATGTAGCATATTCAAAGAGATTAGAGTGTGCATTAAACAGTAGACAATCAGACATCAAACAGGACCTAAGAATGGTTGCTGTTTTACTCTTTGAAGCAGAACAACTTCTGTGTTTTCGGAATCTAAAATAATACATATGAATATAGAAACTAATACTATGGAGTTCTACATTTCAAAATGTTTGATACAGCTAAGTGCATGTTTCAACATATACTCTAGGCTTCAGTTCAAAAATCTACAGCATATACCATATGTTCACTATAATAATCCTGTTACTCTATAGGATCTATTAATTCTGTATCCTTCTCTCAATTTTAATGCTTGTCTTTATCAAGGGCTCTCGGTTGCAAATCTTTTACAGTGCACTCTTTAAAAATTACAGTGGGACACTGAGAGATCAGTGGGGTTTCAATTTATTTTGCACAGTTTGTCCTTGCTTGTTAAAATCTATGGGGAAGCTTCTATAAATATAAATCTTAATAGGAAAGCCTGCAATATCACTGCTGTGTAACAGAAAATGTTTAAAAAAAAAAAAAAAGTACAACAGACAGACAGATAGATAGATCACAAGTCCAAATTATTTTCTGTGGTAATCAACAGCATACCCATAGACCTTTTTTGTTAATCGAAAATGTTACTTTATTGTTAAAAGCTCATTCTTACATCATCTGTACCTAATCAAATTCCAGGCTGCTTGTTGCATTCACCTTTCAAGTATGATTGCAAAGATATTCAAACTTAATCCTATTACGAGACAGCCATTAATGCCATCAACATGCTCCTGTTCAGAGGCATCTGACCACTGTATCACATTTGAGATGCATGACTCCATTTAGCCATTTCAAATGCTTGCAAACAAACACAAATATAAGTAAACAAAGAAACCCCTGCACAGGCTTGTGTTGCCTTCCGTCTTCCATCTCCTCGTGAGCCTTCTTTCTGTCCATGCCCTTCATTTTCCTGCAGTCCATTCTTTTCTTTTTCAGTCCTGCCACTTATTGCCTCAGGTGAAAGCTATGGTACTTCAAAGAGCCTTTTACTGGCAAAAGGAGATCAAAAGAGGAAATGCAGGCCATGAGAGGACAGATATAGAAGAAACGAAGAATGGAGAGGGGAGACTGAGAAAGAGAAAGAGAGAGCAAGCTCATATGGCTCATGAATAGGTGGGCTGTTTCTAACTAGGGGGACAGAGCAGTAATAATGGAGCACATGATCACAGCAGCACACTGAGTTTCATGCTGTGAAGATCCACATGCTCAGCAGACATGGCGAAACTCAGGAGCTGCTTTAAACTCTCCTGATCTACACAAGCATTACACAGCCTACACTGAGATCACACAACAAATGCAAATGTGTACACATCACACACACAGCAAAAACTCCATTGGTGCAACATGGTGCCGGTACCAAATCTGGAACCATTCCTCATGTTTCCACCAAAGAAAAAGTGGCTCTGGGCTGGAGAAATTGGCTTCAACCTCAGACTTGCTTGTCTTGAAAATACCTGTAGCCAAACTTGACAAAATCCTTGCATTTCCACCAATTTAAACTGCAGTTCTGGGCCAAAGAAATTGGCTTTGCACTGGGCATTTGGACATGCTTGTCTCAAACCAGGAAGCGGTAAAGTTGAAGGCCACGGGGCAGGATAAATCGCACCGCATAACATTTTTAGAACAACAACTCAAGTCTGACAAAACAAAACTAGATTTCACAAAACTAGATCAACAAAGCTGTCTGAGACAGGGGGACTGCTATCACATTGATCTGATATTTGATTTGTTTGTGCACTCACTGCAAACTACCTGGTCAGACTTTGATGAGAATGTAACGTCTGTGTAAGATCAGTGATGGCTAATTACACTTTGAAAAAAACTTTGTTTGGAAAAAAAACCTTTTAGCCTTTTGACATTTGCATATAAATTACTGACCTGGCCTCCGCGTTTACATTTATATGGGTGCTAAATTGCAGATGGTCTTTATCACTATCAAAAGGATGCTAAAACAGGTCTCCTCTGAAGTGTCTCCATCAAGCTTCAAACACATTCCACCATAATGGGTGACCCCCCCCGTGCCAGGCACCAGAGCAGTTGTCTGCCTCCAGTAATTCCAATACACGTCACACACACACCTAAAGACATTTTCTCTATTTAGGCCATAGTAAGCAGTTATAAATGTATCTGCAATATGCATGTGTTGTATGTATATTCCCCTATCATATTAACTTAGTTAAAACCCTTTACTTGTATTAGTTAGACGTTAAACGCCTATATTCAAGTGTATGAGTGTATCTCTGCTTTAATATCGTCTGGAGGTTACCTTCTTGGTATCAAAATGATCTTCCCTTTATTTCTCACACAATAATGTACACCATGTGATCGTGAAATGCATCGAACAATTCTTACTATGTTTTGAATTAAAAGCTGCACTAGCGGTCCAGATCAGCAATAAAATGCGAATGGGCCATAAACGGAGACAAAGGATGTTTCTCCCGCTCAAAATGCATGCCTCTGATTGGCCACTCCACCCACAAAATGGGTGCGGCAATGAACTATCAAAACTCCAGAGCGCAAAGAAATCATCGCTCAAAACTTCTTCTTCTTGAGACCAACCCACTCCAAAACTCTCTCTTGAGTTTAACCTTCTGGCAGTGTTTACCTTCAAGTAACTTTGTGGATTTCCTGTGGACTTCTTCAACTCACTCCTAAAGAAATCATCGAGAACCTCGTCTACCGCATCAAGACTCTTATTCAGCAACAAACCAATGCAAGTAACAATTTACAACTGATTAGATGCGCGTTTAAGTTTGAACCCCTTTTAAGGTGAATTGTGCCTCTGATGATTCTCATTTAGGTTGTGGTTAACTGATGTGAAATATTGCCATTCTGTGCTCTCTCTCTCTCTCTCTCTTTTCCTTACATTCCTTCATTCTATATATGTATGTTTTGCTTAGTTTGTTTGTATGTTAGTTATAGTTTCATTTATTAAATCCCTTATATTCACAATTGATTGTCTCTGTGTTCCGCTCATAATTCAAAGTCACTGAATGTTGCTCCTTGCTACATGCTAAACTACTGCTAGCACTGTATAAGTAGGAAGGCTATTGTTCCTTGGCCAGGAAAGTAATCTTCCTAGAATTGATAAATAATTATATTGTCTGCTCGCTGGACGGACAGATCAAGTTATTGTAATATCGATTCTGCTACAGTTAATTCTAAGATCTAATCTAAATATTTATTATTAATTATAACCAGTTATAATTAATTAGAAATAATTCCCTTTTAAGCTAATTTGCTACAAGAATGTAACCAAGGAGACAAGTGATTCACTCAACCTTAGCCTTCTAAGCTTTGAAATTTGTTTCAAACTATGTTTCAGGTGAAGTTTAAATAACTTTGGTTATTTTCCCATATCAACCATTCAGTAGGAGCAAAGTAACAGAAACCAAACACTGACAATAGTGGCCCTGTTCCATTGGTGCAGTTGATAAGGACTTGCAGTCTTGTGGCCTTCACTTTCTTTGAAGTCCACAAGACTGTAGGGTGTCCTGTATGTAATTATATAATTCAGAATTCACTGGAATAACCAACAGTCTGCAGAACATTATGTCAACAAGTTTGGAAGAGGATAAGGTTTAAGGGAGGCATTTAGGACAGCACCTTTGTTTTTACTCAAACTGATATCATCATCACAAACCTTATGCTCTGGGATTGGATGTAGTCAGGATCAGTGGCGTTGAGCATGGCAACAAAGCTGCCCACAGGAATGTTCTCTCTCCTGATGACAACCAAAGGATCTGGGAAGAACACTGGTCCTTCATTCACATCCATAACTGTAATGTAAACTGTCGCCGTAGAGCTGGGGCCGTAAACAACTTCAGGAACCAGAGGGTCTTCGTTTTCCACTTTTATCAGTAGAGTGTGAAACATTGCTCTTTCATAGTCCAGAGGCTGATAAAGACAACATACGAGTGGAATAATGTAGCCATGATTAAGTACCAAACAAGTAACTATACCAAACAAATGCATGACTGAAAAGACATCACGTACCTTTACCACAGACAGCATGCCCTCATTGTTGTCCACGTTGGTCTGGATTTCAAAGTTCTGATTGGGATCTCCGTTGATGATGGAGTATATGGCTCTCCAGGCTCCTGTGGCTGGATCATCTCTGTCATCCACCGTCAAGTTCACCACCACTCCAGTGGAGCCCTCATTTACTGAGGCCTGGAACTGGAACACAGATCATAAGTTTTACTTGCTCTGTCAAGTTAAATACCACTATACTGACACATCCAAGTACAAGTTTACACATTAACATATAACTGCATCTAGCCAAAGGCCTTTTCAATGCAAGTCTCTACACTCTTTGGCCACCTTGGTTACGCTCCCAGGCAGCTATTTTCAATGGATACAGGCAGCATGAAAGTACAGCTCCTGTCTACTTGAATGGGGAATGACTGAAATCTCCAAAACGGTCGGTCAAGATTACGTTAAAAAACATATTTCAAATCAGCAGTAAATTCTGACAACAGTGGTATCATAAATTGTGCTTATTAAGATCAGATTATGCAACAACAAAAAAAGAAAAGAAAAAAAAAAGAAAAATTGGCTGGTCTGACTAATGCGCATACCCGTTCTTGAGTCAAAGGCGATGTCTCTATTTAAAAAAGGATTGGCTCTTTTACCTTTAAAGAGGGACTACTTTTTCTAAAACATTCATATTGAACGTTCCAATTTCTACAGTTCATTTTAATACTCTGTCTTGGGATCTCTGGTTTAGCTTTTTTGCACAAGAATCCATTCTGTCTGAATGACTCAAATATCTGAGATGATGACATGGGTAACAATAAGACCGGAGGAGCAATGAAGCAGCAGCAAGTTGTGTAGAGAACAGAAAAATTAATGCTTTGATTAATACTCTGCAATTGTCCCTCTTATGTTTACAGAGATTACTAGAGCCAGTGGGACAGACCGCTATTGTTTTTGGCTAAGCGTGCACCACCTTCAGTAATGAAAGAAACACAGATCTACCTACAGCTGTATCAATTCAATCCCTTTTCAGTCCCTCATTCCTTGTTTGGTACACGCAGAATCTGTGTCTTCCACCTCCCTCGCACCCTTCTTTCTGTCCCTCTGTCAAAGATAAGGCTTAAGCTAAGCCTGTGTGAAACAGCTCTTGTTCTGTTTTTGTCACTGGAGGAAAGCCCCTATATTCAGAGCACAGCAAATCTCCATAGTCCTTGCTCAATCCAGCCCAATGTCACAGGGCTGTTTGGGGAGACAGCTCTACTATCATTTCTGTTTAGTGGCTTGTGAAGTGAGCCTCCCCTCTATGCCTCAGGGATGTGCTCCCTTTCATAAGAGCAGTCCAGCAAGGAAAGTATGGGGGTGTCTGGGGATTGGGGAAGAAAGCAAAAGTAATATGCGACTTGAGGAAGGCGTTGCTAAACTTGGCTGGCAGGTTGAAATAAGAAAAACCGCTAAGCAGTTTAAATGGCCATGGGACTAAAGTTCCACCACTAAGCCATGTCTCTTAGACCCATCACTGCTTAGACTTGGTCACTTAAATGCGATTACTGTGACCACTTGTGATCAGATTTGGAGGGGAGGGACTCTGTTTCATGATGACATACAGTACATCAGTCACTATGTCAGTGTGTTACTGCAGGACATTAAAGCACAACAATGTCATAAAAGAAAAAGGAAGCACGAAAAAAACGGTGCGCTATTTCTCTGCATCTGAAATTTAATCTAAGCACAAAAGTAACATTGAGCAGAATTGTCAGTTATTTTAGTGGATTACCTGTATTAACCTGAGCTGCAGATATTTGTGTTTCTCATAAGTGCCCGTGCATGCTGATTTTAGACACACTTAAGAAGATCTGTGAAGTTCTTGTGTTTGTATCCACTTTTTAAAATTTTCAGATTGTACAGTTATTTCCTTTCAAACCGCTCATAACTGGCAAAGTTTAAACTCTTGTTTTAGCACAGCGTTTGATTGAAAGATGAGGGCAGGTGCTTTGCTTTTGCTGGGATGCATACAGGACGGATTAGCATTTACACATCAAATGTGATGTGGTCACATGCGTTTTTGACCACATTCGTATATGTTTTTTGTGATCCGATCACAATACATTTTAGACCCCTTTTAGACCTGTATTTAGTGCTGACCACATGTGATCGGATCACCCAAAATGCATCTTAATACCAGGTTTAAAATGGGTTTTATTTAATGCTTATTGCAATAGAGTTAGAAGCCACAGGTCTGAACCTTCCAAGATTAACAGTAATGGAAATCTTTCATTTCAAATATTTTATGCCTACAATTAAAATATTAAAGCATTTTTCCCTATCTGTCACTCACTCGACATTGTGTCGATGTAGTGACATTAGGGGTCACTCTTGGGAGCCCCAAACACCTCTGCTTTTTGAAAAAAGGCCAATGGGAATTGGCGAGTGGAATTTGCATGCCACTCCCCCAGACATACGGGTATAAAAGGAGCTGGTATGCAACCACTCATTCAGATTTTCTCTTCGGAGCCGAGCGGTTGTGTTCAGCGAGCTGAATTACTCTGCCGATCCATTCACCTCGAAAAGCGTGTTCATGTGATATCTTCAGCTGAATCGTTTCCCTGTCGGTAAACCAAGTCTTCCTTGGGCCCCTCTGCCCCCAGTCACCATGTTTGTAGAAACTCCTCCCCCCTCGGTTAGGACCTATCATGGGACTTCTCCACATGACATACTTCCGACAAGACTCGGTAAGACCATGTGATGTATTTCCACTCAAAATACCCCCCCTTTCTCTGGGCAGGGTGTGGTCTCCACGATGTCTTGCCCTTGGGAGTGACATCCCCGAGGTAGACATTTATGGCCCCCAGTCGGTTAACAAATTCCACTCTTTTTGGGGAGAAGAAAGAGTAAAAGAGGCCACGGCTGGGCTAGCCTGTCCCTATTTTTTGGGCAGTCGACTTGTTCCCGAAGGACCGTTCAACGCTCATAAGACCGTTGGGGGAGGTTACGTGACGGCCTGGTGCGCTGGCTATGAGGCACACAGTGGTCTGCCCGTCTCGCACCACTAGTCCACGTAACACAATTTAGCTAGTTGTGGCATTTTGTATAGGGACCCCTAGTGTCACTACATTGACACAATGTCGAGTGAGTGACAGATAGGTAACGTCCTGGTTACTTTCGTAACCTCCGTTCCCTGATGGAGGGAATGAGACATTATGTCCCTCTTGCCACAACACTGAACTACCCGCTGAAATGGCTGGGACCTTGTCTCAGCTCCTCAGCACAAAACCTGAATGAGTGGTAGAGACCCCTAGTGTCACTACATCGACACAACGTCTCGTTCCCTCCATCAGGGAACGGAGGTTACGAAAGTAACCAGGACGTTTTTTCACCTGCCATAATCAGCCTTTAAATGTTGTCTGAATTCAATTGGATTCAGAAGAAAGGAGACTGGGGAATGCCATAAGCCAGATTCATACTTGTGTCATCTGCATAAGTGCCACAGCTCAAAGCACATGCAATAACTACTAGGCCATTTCTTCAACAGTATGTAGCATTGTAATTTTAAAGTAGTGGTGTAGCAGTCAGTTTAAAAGTGGGAGGGACACAGCTGTCAGTAGGTGGCTCACACAGAGCCAAAACTTACAGTGCAGTATTAATATTTTACAGTATATTAATATACAAGTATGATATAATTATTATATTAATGTATATACGTATTATTTACTTTACGTAATATTTGTTGTATTTTAAAGATTAAAGTATTGCAAAATAATTGCAAACTTTTGCTAAATTATCTACAAATATAAAGGGCATCTTGTGGAGCACTTGCTTCTGTTTCACATATGACAATAAAAGACTGAGCACAAGCTGGTCCTGAATAAATAATTTAATCAATTACAATAATGACAATTGTACATGTGCACAGTTTTATTTTTTACTCTGTGCTTGTGCATTGTGGGATTTAAATGTATCCAAGTGGCTGGAGTGTTTTGACTACATTCACCAAAATTCCTTCATATCCATTTAATGATTCAGTGGCCATTTCTGGTGATGCCAGAATGTGGTGACAAATGAGCATCTTGTGTGAAATTAGTTAGTCACTGAATCAACGATCAAAATACATTTTTAATCCTTTAAAATTTGTATGTCTACAGATCTACAAAGATACTTTAGTAGAGGTTTTAAGCATTATAAGAACAAAGCAAATCTATAATTTCCCTACAGTCTGTAAGCTGCTGAGCATGAATTTTATCAAAAGACAACAGTAATAGTCTCCATTATAATATTATAATTATTAATAATATTATAATAATAATACTGAGTTTCAATAACATCCGTATGTTTTCATGTATAAAAAAGCATGTCTACATATCTATTTGCTTCAGTAAAATGCCTAAGTGTTCTAAGAACACAGCAGATCTATCTTTTTTCCTACAGTTTGATGACTGCACACTAACATAGAGGTAAAAAACAGGAGCTGATATTTAAAATAGCTTTACATATTTAACATAGATCTAGTAATCTGCTTAAACTGGCAAAAACAACAGATCAAACTATTACCTCACAAACATAATGTAAAATGCATAACTTAATAAAGACTCATGCGCTGATATAAACTCCACTTACAATGTGTGCTTAAAATAAGGATTGTACTTTTTTTCTGCAGTGCATTTCATGTAATGCTGCCAATCAAGAACAATATGCCAATAAATAACTCTCGTTTGTGTTCCTCATCTCTAGATTATTAATTTAGATCAACATAAATGCTGATAAAAACATGGATAAATGAGCATTGTTGAAAGCAAATTTATAGAAATGAACAGAGCCGCATTGATGAAAAAAAAAAAAAAAACACTTTCCTAGAAATAGAGCTCTATTTCCTTTTTTTTTTTCATTCCTAAAACATAGCCACCTCAAATAGCTGTGTGTGTCTCAAAGGAAAGTGAGAATGTACCTGTCTGCTGAAGGCCAAGAGATGATTACATCACTTACACATTACTTCAGCTCTGATGAGAGCTGTGTGTCTACATTGAAGGCCTGCAGGTATATCACTGACAAAATCACAGCGCCTGGAAAACTGGCATGCCATCAACCAAGATCCACTTTAACATGTGTGAAATAAACAATTAAACAGGAGCCGTCACAAATGTTTACTAAGGGACTCAAATACACCCACATCTACACACACACATACAGGCATCTTCACAACGCTGACCAGTCGCATTTCATTTAATCATCTGGGGCAGTGAACCGGTCAGATGGATGTATTCAATCTTTGTTGGCTGCTGATTCTCGGGCTCTGCCATGCCACTGATAAGACCCCAATCCCTCTGAGTTCACAAAGCAGCCAGCAGTGTGAGAAACCAAAGGAAGTTATCAGCCCTGCAGCTAAATCCAAATCTGAGATAATGGGTGAGTGTGTACACGTCTGAGGTAGATGTCACCTCCAATTCTTGTTTACAGTGCAAATGCAATGTGGTCACATGCTTTTTGAACACCTCCAAATGTGGTTTAAGTGGTCCATTCACAAAACATTTGGGACCCTGTTTACACCTCTGGCACTACAAGGTGTAAACAGGGTCCCAAATGTTTTGTGATTGGATCACTTAAACCACATTCTGAGGTGGTCAAAAAGCATGTGACCACATTGCATTTGCACTGTAAACAACATGATCTAATAACTCCAGGCAACATGATAACATGGGAAATCGACATGTTGTTTCAGAAAGTTCATGTACCCAGGGAAAAAGAAAAAATACTGCTGATTTACTGACAAGCGCCATCCTCCATCAGAAATTTTTGCATTGATTTGGATCAGTTATGGTCACCTTTCCCTTTAGTGCTCCAAAAAACAGGTCCTTGTACCATGGGAACTAGGAAATTATTTTTTCTTAACATAATCACAGGTGATTCAGAGGTTACATTTTCACTCTAAAATGACACTTTTACTTTACTGATGGCTGATTTAATTGTAAGTCAGTAACTGTAATCTGATTACTAGAATTTAAAATGTTATGTGTTACACTACTTTTTTAACTAAAAAGTAATTATATTACAATAACGAATTACTTCTTAATCAGATTACACCCAGCACTGGTTACCACCAGGTATAAATGCCAACGTGTTTCACTTGACCACTTGTGATCAGATCCACCAGAGACAGATCTAATACCAGGTATAAACAGGATGCTACTCAAAGATGCCCAGCAACACAACAAAAGACCACAGGGCAAGGAGTGAGTGAGGCATTAGAATGAGTATGATCAGAGAAAGATAACCCACCTCCTCCCAGTTGCCGGTGTGGTGATACCCGAAAGCTGAGAATGACTGGAATGATCTGCCATGCCGTTCATTATCAGTAATACAGCCCAATGTGAAGACACTATTAGAGATTATTCTGAGCTGTACTGCTGCTTTACTAACAAATAGCTCAGGAAATTCACACCTGATACTGTAACTCGCACTTTGTCTTGACATCTGTCCACAGTATCAAATCAATATTCGTGACCTTTAGAGAAAACTCTACCTGACTTACACTTCTCAAATCGCTTGTCTCAAATCGGATAGGTTTGTGAGAAAACAGTGCATGCTGTTTTCGCAGCTTAATGAGTTTCTGGAAAATAACACTTTGCTTACCACCTGCAGCCAAACTGAGAACACATTTGAGGTGAAAGGCACTCTAGAAGCCTTCAGAGAGTCTAGTCAAGTGAAGGACCTCATCAGATGTGACCGTGGAATACAGGTGCCTTTTATGCCACAGGAAAACATACACACACACATTCACTGAACAGCCTAACAGAGTGAGAGACTAAGACACTCCTGTTTGACGGCCCTTCATCAGGAGCTGGAGGCCCCTACAGTGTCTATGTTATTCAGTCAAACTTACGATAACACTTCATAATAACTTTTAATGACAAGCAGGTTCGTCACACTATTTTATATTTTCTGTACTGATTGTGGGGAAAAATTAATGCAATTACTGCATAGTCCATTTTTTTTTTTACTTCCCGAAACTTCACGCGTTAGGAGAAGGGTGTCCCGAGTTGTTCCTGGCAGGCTACTCAGCCTTACAGGCTCCGATTAGGGTGGGGCGGGGTTAGGGCATCCGCTGCCTGCCAGGAACAAACCCAGCACTCTTGTACAATGGCCGAAACTTGTTTGTCTCCACTTTCTGTGGCCAAAAATTGACATATACATTTTTAGCAGGTGCACACTCGACTCGACTGCACATCCTAACACAGAAAGGAAATGCAAAAAAGGATTGTGTGGCGCAGCGCATGCTTATTCATCACACAACGTATGTCCCGGGCATAATAAACACAGGAGCGGATTTACTGTATGGAGAATTGAGACTTCACCCGCAAGCGATGAACCAGGTGTGCGAGAAATATGGGCACGCTGCGATATCTATTCACATAGCCTGAAAATGCTCATTAACTTTCATCTACACCAGTGTCAAAAGCAGAACAACCCAAAAGAAACCCAGCGTGTGCGCGATACAGGCTGAAGGACCTGGACGTTCAGCAAGCCGCAGCCAGGTATACTTGTAGAGACTGAATGGCAGCCAGAGAAAATACAAGTTTTGAGATTTTAAACTTCAGCAAATTAATGTTCACATTCAGTATTTTACATCTGAATGTATAATATCTAATAATGCATTGGCAATGTACTCTTTAGTTTATGTGTGTGATATGCAGAGAAAAGTGTAAACATGCAGCTCTGTGGTACTATAAAAAAAAAAAAATATTACTTTTGGCAATAACATTTCAACAACAACATAAATACATTATAAATTATCAAAACAGACATTTTGCATACTGTTTGTGTTCAAGTAAGATTAGGACCTACTTATCTAGTTACTTGAATTTGTACTTGAATAATAACTAGTGTGGCAGCCAGCCTTGTATTCCTCATCATTTATTTTACAGTTGAAAAAGCCAATTGAGCAATGTCAGAAATTCCCCTTCTGTAGTGCAAGGCAGGGACTAAAAACGGTTCAAGGACCAAAAACGAAAACCAAAAACGAACTACATTTTTTGCAGAACGTAACCGAAAACGAGAACAAAGTGATTTTAAATTGTTCCGGAGTGAAAATATTATTTTTTAATTCTGGTAAATGGTTATAACCAATCATTTTTGTTGTCTGAAAAAATTAAACATGTGCTTTGATCCTGAAGGAAATTGCTGCACCACACATTTCTTATAGCACAAGATTTATAGACAATTGGAAGAGTTTTTGGGGTAGACCTGACCTGCTAAAGAGAGATGGACTCCATCCCTCCAGGGAAGGTGCCGCTCTCCTCTCCAATAATTTGGCTCATAGTCTTAATAATGATAGTATTTGACTAACTGGGGCCCAGGTCAGGAAATTGGTTAATCCGAATGTCTGCTAGCTGCCTTGAGATGTCATATAGGTCACATAAAGTACAACACATAGAGACTGTATCACCTAGATATCATATAGAGACGGTGTCTGTTCCCCGAACTACCAAACACAAAACTTTCACTAAATCATTTAGAATTTTTTTTATTACGGTCAAACTTTTATTTGAAGATAAACATCATATAAAGGTAGGGCTACTAAACATTATATCTCTTTCTACCAAAGTACTAATTGTAAATGAAATTATTACAGATTATAGTTTGGATGCGCTCTGTTTGACTGAAACCTGGCTTAAACCTGATGAATATATTAGTTTAAATGAATCTTCTCCCCCAGGTTATTGTTATAAACATAAGCCTTGTCTGAAGGGTCGAGGAGGAGGTGTTGCTACAATTTATAGTGACATTTTTGGTGTTACTCAGAGGTCGGGATATAAGTTTAAGTCTTTTGAACTAATAATGCTTAATATGACACCGTCAGATATAAATAAAAATCTCTGTTGTCTTTTGCCCTTGCTACAGTATATTGACTGATCTTAGTACTCTGGTTTCCTTGGTGAATTTGCTAATTATCTGATCTAGTAGTTAATGTAGATAGAGCTTTAATTGTTGGTGATTTCAACAATCACATACTCTTAAGTTCTACCACAGAGCGATGACATCTCAAATCATTACCTCGTCTGTTGTTTGCTGCGATCAGCTAATGTCACTCAATCAACAACATGTTATCATTCAGGTAGAACTATTCTTTCAACCACTAAAGACAGCTTCACTTATAATCTTCCAGAATTGTCTCACATACTCAGTAAGCCAAAAAGCCTAGAAGAACTTGATGAAATAACAGAAAATATAAGTCCAGGCTTCTCTAGCACTCCTGATAGTGTTGCCCCACATTCGATTAAAGAAAATTAAAGAAAAAAGCCTCGCACCGTGGTACAATGATCACACTCATGCTCTCAAGAGAGCAGCTCGGAAAATGGAGTGCAAATGGAAGAATACAAAATTAGAGGTATTTCGTGGTGCATGGAAGGACAGTGTCTGTAGCTACAGACAGGCACTAAATGCTGTTAGGGAGACTATTCTATAATTTAGGAGCCAAATATAAAAAGGATATACCTCCTTTTGTGGATTTTGATATTCTTGGAATTATTAACGAGCCAGAATTTTGTGATCGTAATGAACGTGATGGAATATAGCATGGTAGAAGGTCACTTAAGTACAGTGGAGCTAGACCATTCAAAGCTTTGTATGTAGTTAACAGAATTTTTAAATTAATATGAAATTTAACAAGTAGCCAATGTAACGATGATAAAATTGGGCTAATATGATCATATTTCTTGGTTCTAGTCAGCACTCTGGCAGCTGCATTTTGAACCAATTGAAGTTTATTTACTGAACTTGCTGGTCATCCTCCCAGTAATGCATTACAATAATCTAGTCTTGAGGTCATCAATGCATGAATAAATTTTTCGGCATCAACAACAGAGAGCATGTGTTGTAATTTAGCAATATTTCTGAGGTGGAAGAATGCTGTTCTACAAACACTGGAAATTTTATTTTCAAAGGACAGATTGGTATCAAATACAACACCTAAGTTCTTTGCAGAAGAAGACAAAGTAACAGTACATCCATTGAGAGTCAAATTATATTTTAGCGGCTTATTTATTTATTTATTTGAGGTTTTTGGTCCAATCATTAGTACCTCTGTTTTGTCTGAATTGGATTCAAGGAAATTTCTGGCCATCCAATCTTTGATTTCATTGATACATTCTGCTAATTTGGAGAATTGTGAATTTTCATTGGGTTTAGGAGAAATATAAAGTTGGGTATTGTCGGCATAACAGTGGAAACTTATTCCAAGATTCCTGATAATATCTCCCAGGGGAAGCATGTATAAGGAGAAAAGCAGAGGTCCTAAAACTGAACCCTGTGGCACTCCATACTTATATGCACTCCATACTTATACGACATAAATGGTAGATTTGAAATCGGTCTATAATAAGCCAGTTCTCTAGGATCAAGCTGTGGCTTCTTAATAAGTGGTTTGATTTTAAAGTTTCTTGGGATATGTCCTAAGGATAGCGAGAAGTTAATAATATTAAGAAGAGGTTCTGTGATTACTGGGAAAACCTCTTTTAAGGGCTTAGTTTGTATTGGATCAAACATACATGCTGTAGCTGCTTGTGAGCAAAATTATGAGACACTGTTTTTTGAGGTGCTGTGAGAGTTGATTGCATAGTTCCAATTTTATTTATGATTATTTAAATTTTATAAATAAAGAAATTCATAAAGTCATTACTATTATGCTGCGACAGAATATCTGGTTCAGTCGATGCTTTATTCCTAACCAATTTAGCCACAGTAATGAATAAACACCTAGGATTGTTGTGGTAATTTTCTATGAGTTTGCTAAAATATGCTGACCTGGCAGTGTTCGGGACACAGACACACTCACTCAGTTTAAGTCTAGACTAAAGACTCATCTGTTTAGCCAGGTATACACCTAATTTATCCATCAACTCACAATTAGGCTGCTTTAGTTAGGTCTGCCTATAACTCTTCATATAACTGAATGGCATCTATGCTAATATTATTCTATTTGTTTCCATGTCTCAACCTCATGATTCATATCCCGAGGTTACCAGAGCCTGCAAGATCCAACTCCGTTCCTGCTTGGTGTTGGACTCCACTACTACGTGTCACTGAGATATGACAACAAACTACAACTGGTGCTAGCCAGACATCACTTCAGTTTTTTGACTTCACAGGATAAACTGATGCCAACTCCAACTGTAAGACATTGGATACTTCATATGCCACTGCCTGAACCTTTGACTTAGGATGGACCCCATCAAACCTTTATTTTTATTTTTAAAACACTTGACCTGAACTCTTACTTAATTTACGAATTTAAAACCATGACTTGCACAGCACACAAATAACTAATATTGGCATTATATTCATGCTGTTAGCCAGAGGGGAACTGGCCCCCACAGTGAGCCTGGTTTCTCCCAAGGTTATTTTTCTCCATTAATCAACATCTTATGGAGTTTTGTGTTCCTTGCCACAGTCGCCTACAGCTTGCTCACAGGGGTTCTAAATACAATTATTATTTAATTTCTATACATATTTTACAATCATATTTAATCAAACTACACAATGATCACTGTAAGACATTATAGATATTACAGTTTCATTTTGCTTTTGTTTTTTTGTTTGTAAATGCATGATTTCCTGTAAAGCTGCTTTGAAATGATGTGTGCTGTGAAAAGTGCTATACAAATAAAAATTACTTTACTTCTTTGCCTAATTGCATGTTGTGTATGTCGCATTCTGTGAATGAAGACCTTTTAAACAACTATGTATAATTACCACATATACATACACTGTTAATCCAGATACAAGGATAACATTATTAGAGGTAAAAAGATTCCATGACTTTAATGAATTATTGTTAGATATGATGCATTAATACAGAGTAGATGCTGTCCGGTTTTGACTGAGAAGCAGATCTGTAATTAAAATGATACTTTACTGTTAATTAACTGTATGCTTGTTATGATTTTTATGCTGATAAATCCATCGGAAAGGAAAACATTTAATTGCTTATTTTCGCTTATTTTGGTGAGGCAAGTGGCTTATTTTGGGCTTGTTTTTCCAGACCAGGTTGCTTGTTTTTCTTGTGATACCTGGCAACACTGCAACTGGTATTTCTCCAACACCTTAGTGCAGAGTACTGCCATTTTAAAAAGAACGTTATTAACCGTTCTTTTATTTTGTTCTAACCAGTTACAATTTGGAAAGGAGACTGTGGAACTTCTGAACCGGAATGTAAAAATACAGTTTTTGCACATAACAAACCAAAATGAAAAACATTTTGTTTTTAGTCCCTGACACAAGGGTTTATGGATAATATTATAACATATATGCACTCTTTTACCAGATTTAGCATACTACTATATCCAGGTATCTTTAACATACTTATTTAAGCACACTAAATCTAATCTAGCACACTATTTAGGACAGAGAGTAGCTGTGTAGGTAAAAAAAAAAAATTACATTCAGATAACAGCTTATCTGGCATCCTGCTATCCAGCTTTCTCTGTAACTAACACATTATTTTGTCCTTAAAGACACTTTCTGTTTGAAGATGTCAAAACAATAGAAATCAGTGCTTCCCCTGAGATCTAATGAGAATCTTTCACTGTTCAAAAATTGGCTAACACACACATAGGAAGCTGACTTTACTTGTTGAGGACATCTGAAACAGTTGTATGTCTCTTTTACTCAATAAATACTGCCTGGAGTTCATGGGACAGATGGGGCTCATAAAACATATCTAGAAGTTGTAATTTTTTGTCTTGAATTGGACATTTATAGTAGACAAAAACTTAAAACATAAAGAGATTAGAATTTAATGAACAAATTAGTCATTTGGCATGCTGTATAATTATAATAAATACACATATACCTAGAATAATCACTATTTAAAATTATGCTACAAAATCAGAATAGCTTGTCACCTGGGTTATGTATTTGACAAAGAGACCCATTGTGTATTTTAGCACAGCTGTAATGCTGTACTGACCAATCAGGATAGTTCCAGCTAAGACAGGAACTATCCGTTTTATAATAGCTATTCAAGCTCCCACTGAGAATGACATGTTTAAGTCATCTTCCATTGTGGCACGTGACTAACAAGAAAATGACTAGTTGGCATCAGAAGTGGTGTAAATGTAGCTTATGATGAGTAAAATCATCATAAATACAAACATGCCAAAGAGGCGAACAAGTTGGCAAAGCAGTCGAGTGGATTGTGACAAGAATATGTTGTTTTGTAAACAATTTAAACCACAGAAATGCAAATTAAAGATTCCAATGAAAAGATTTGCATAATGTGGAATATGCAAAATAACTATAATGTGGTCTGGTGTTTTCATTATACAAAAGAAAACACTGCTCAGTACTGTCTTACCCACAGATGCGAAACATTAATTCATATTAATGCACGCTAAATATGATGAAATTATTTGCTTTGCAGATTTGATAAAGGATTACATAATGTTATTAGCTGTTTTCTCTCTTTTGAAATGTCAAGTTTGCCATGTTAGCATATCATCAGGAAATTCATTTTGGCTCCAATTTTAATGGCTACCCTATTCATTTCCTCTATTGGAAAAATAACACACAATAGTTGTGCTTTGATTCTCGCAATAAATACATAAATAACTATTAGTGTTTAAAACATCAAGGGGTAGGAATAATACAAACTTTACCAAACATTATATAATGAAAACCAGTTGAGTAGTTCAGATATAAATATTTGGCTCCAAAAAGTATTTAGAGAATATAGTATTTAGCAATGTGTTGCATTAGACTTCATACATGTTCTAAAAATTACCTTGGTTTAAAGTAGTTGCAAAAAAATGGCTTTTATTTAAGTTAGTTAGTTAATTTTAAAGAAAGTTAATTTTATTAAAAGAAAAAAAATGTATCAATATTTTGCATGTGCCACTTGGTTTGATATTTAGCAACTAATGCAATGAAATTCATATTTTTAAGGATTCTATCTATTGAATTTACTTGAACTAATTATCTATTAAGCATTATATAATGCACTAATGTTTGTTTATGTTAATAATTAAGTTTATTATAAAGTTATCTTTAGAAACTTAATTTCCTTCCTTGCTTTCTTAGGAAAATCATTGTTCTCATGACATTTGTGGACCATCAGCCACTTACGTTGATTATTCTACATCTGCATGTGTTCTCCAGACCCACTGAAGTCTCTAGCTTCCCTCTAAAGTATTTTTTGAGGGTCCTTCGGTACCCAGAGTCCTCATAGACACTCAATAACCAGTAAATGGGCAGAAAGTTGCTTTTAAAAATCAGTGTTTGAATGCATTGTCATCATTAGCCAAAAACTGAGTGCATCATGAATCTGAAAGTGCCCTTTGTGATTACTTAGCATCAGACAACAATCATACTTAACTGTCTTTGGTAGCTACCGAATTTGTCAAGTGGAATTATTTTTCATCTGACTTCAAAATAGTAATGCCTTTGTTGACAAGAGCAAAGAAAGAAGGTTACATTTAGGACATTGGCTATTGCACAGTGAATGTTGTAACTAAACTAAAGAAATACTATCAAAGACACATTGGCAGTAATGGAACGTAAATGTCATTCCATTTTTTTTGGAAATTGCTTTACTCAGTCCAGTAAGCTTCAGCCTCAATATTTGGTACAGGAACTTTAACACAGCAGAATAAGAGTGAAGAGATGAGCCAGAAATAGTGTAAAATCCAGAGAGATCACTGGATTCCATGAACTATCAATAATTGGCACTGTAGCTGTGGGAACTTAACATGGATGGATCCCATGGCTTAGTTCTAAAATATATACAAAAGTGAGATGCCTCGCTAGCTGCCTTCAAACACCCTGTCTACACCAGACGCGAGCTGTGTGTTGTGACACAAGCAAATCGCTCCCAATATAATGAATGATGCTGTCTACACTGGATGTGTCCGTCGCCCACATCAATACGTTTTTGTTTGAAAAAGCATTAATTTTGGTACGTTTATGTCTCTCATTCACACTAGAACAGCGTTTTCGAAAATGCTTTCCATTATGGCCGGCCTACTTTGGAAATGATGTTAGGAAACTGAAAACGAAAACGGATTTGCATGTGGCCTAACGCAGTACCTAACTGAAATGAAACCTCATAAGTGACAGTTTTGGATAATTTAATTAAACTATTTTGAATAATACTTTTTAGTATTTAATTAATCGTCAGTATATTTATAATCAATCTTTTTTTATAATCCGCCATCTTGGAAAGACTTTTCCACTGAGCTTATTGCAAAATATTCTGCAAAGTAGGGATGTGCCTTAAGCTGAATACCTTATTCGGAAAGGCACGAATAATGACTTCAAAACTAATAATGGATTCATACGAATAATATAAAATAATATTTGTATGACTGATTATCCAAAAAGCACAAGGATAAAGCGACATTTCAAATAAACATATCCAAAATTACAACGAATTTATGAATCTGTGCAGCCAATATTTCTAAGGTGTAAACCTTATGAATGGAAATGCGCATGGTGTGATTTCATATCGATGGGTGCGGTCTTAACTTCGTTTGCGGTCTCTGTTAATTGTGTACATCTAGAGCTTGTCAAGTGTAACATTAACTAAGACACGACATCATATACACTTTCCACTTCTTGAAATGTCTATGTTATTGTATCACACGATTCACATGTGATTCCCGTGTATTTATTTATAGCCTAAATCGGAGTGCCATGTTAAATTCCTGACCTGAAGTGATTTAACGTCAGAGCTTGTAATGTAAATGCTCCATAGAGTATTCATCTATTAGGAATATTCCTCCTTATGTAAAACGAAGAATCTGAAACATGCTCCATCTTTTTTCTTCTTCTTTAAACTATGCTAAATTTGAAAATGTTACGTGTTCTTGAACTCTTGTAAGGTGCTATATAAATGTAACATTATTATTATTATTATTATTATTATTATTATTACTATTAATATTTAACAAAATAATGGTGCATATCGTAAAAATTCCTGATAGACTTACGGGACTTTCACCTGTTTGTAGGCTATACTGATTTAATTTTAATTTATTTTAATGTTTGAATTTGTATTTATTATTCAATGCAAAATGTGTGCTTGACATTTCACATTTTGCTTGACACCTCCTGCCTCCAGAATAATGTTGTTATACATGCAGACAAACGAAAATTCTGTTTCATGCAGATATTAATATCTGAAACACCAGGAGAAACCACAACATATTCCACAGTTATTGTAGCCTACAAATTCAGTTTTAATAATAACTGTATAATAATAATAATTATTATTATTATAATAATTATTATTATTTGGCTATTATGAAAAGGCATATACATGGCATACTTTATTACTAGAAATAATAAATGTAAGAGTAACACTTAAAAATGACAGTTTAATTTAGTTTTGACCAAGGTTATTATTGTAAACAAACTAAAATGAAAACTAAATGTAAAAAAAAAAAAAAAAAAAAAAAATTAAAACAATAATTGTAAACTGAAAAAATAATAATAATAAAAAAAAAAAAAAACATAATTGGAAAAACTAAAACTAAACTAAATTAAAAATGCATGGCTCTGAAACTAACTAAAATAAAATACAAATAAATCTTAAATAAGATTTAGTTTTTGTAGCGGTATATATTTAAACCTTTAAACCTGCTATTACCATAAACATAAAGATGCCAGTAGACCATGATAATAGACGGCCTGACCTCACTGCATCAGCAACAGAGCGTGAATCTACCAGAGAGGCAAAGCAGGTAGTCTAGATAAAAGTCTTTTCACTCATTCTGTCTTATCCTGTCAATGGCTCGAAATTAACGCTTGTCCAGGACAAGTGGATTTTTGAAGGGGCAAGTAAAAGAGAAATATATCGTGAATGTCAACAATGAAAAAATAACCTGCTATATTTGTGATATAGCCAAGGACTTATTACAAAATGTTTATTCTTATACTGCTGATAAAAATAATCCAGAGCGTGTAATTTTATAATTCACTAGCGATCTAGTAATAGTTACATGCTTTCACTGACAGGTGGCTTTTTGTGCGCTTACATGGCATGTGCTCAGAGAACGCTCGTAATGTGGATACGTGCCGGAAATACATTTCAAAATTCTGCCAGAATGCCCGTCTCGGTGAGGTATTCATGTAAACACAGAGAGTGATGTCTAAAGTGAACGTAAACAGCGGAGAAAAAGCTGATTTGTATCAAAGCATCAGACTTGTAAGTGTTAATGTAACCTAAACAGACTTGCTGCTGTCTAGTGTGTTGTTCATTTCAAACAATCATAACAAGAAAATGAGAAAACACTCACTGCTCTTAGCTGGATAACTTTAGTAGCTTTAAAAAGATTTAATGTATTATAATCATACAGTGAAGACCAGTAGTAGTTTTATGTTGCATTTCATTCTGAATTGTTTACTTGAATACTTGAAACTGCTGTTAAAAATATTTAAAGCTGTTAACAAAAGCACTGTTTTCTATTACTATTACTTTTAATTTATTTCTATTCATTGATGTATTGTTATTTTATTATTGACTGTTTAGTAGTCTTGAATAATTGAGTACAATTCTTACATAAAAAAATAGTTAGTGTTATTATTTGTTGTGATAAGCTGGTATTAAGAATTGTAAAATTTCACTAACAACTACAGAAATGTTGGTATTGTGACAATGTAGATATATTGTGCATGGTAGATCTCATTCCATAGAAGTGTGAGCACTCCTGCTGTAGATAATGGAATGAACTACATGGAGATGGAGTCTTTTCTTTCTTTGACTACTGTACGTAACATTATATAACTACCATATGACAACAGCCTCCTCCTCTATCCAGCGCAGTTTACATTTGTCGCAGAGAATTGAGTTGATTGCATAAGTGTACTTTCAGCAGGGCCATTTCTAAGCATGTGGGGCATATTCTAAGCATTCTAAGCATTTCTAAGCATTCCTAAGCTAAACCCTACTTGGATACCACCCGCAACAATATTATTTACAAATTGGACATTGGGGAGTCCAGCAATACAACCTGCATTACACAAATGCCTGTTTTTCCCATTCTCCAATACTAAAACCAAAATAAAAACTAAATGTACTGAAAACCTAAAACTAAACTAAAACTAACAAATAACTAACAAACAAAATTAATACTAAATTAAACTAACAAAGAACTAACAAACAAAATGAAAACAAAACTAAATTGGAGGGACAAATTGAAAATTAAATAGAAATAAAAACTAAATAAAAAAATCAAAACTATTATAACCTTGGTTTTGAAGCACTTCTCGTTTAAGTCCCGCCAACACCTGGTTCTATCCAAATACAGATGCTTTTGTCATACGAACAGATACAGATACAAATAAAGATAATGGCTCTGCTGCACACTTCTACTGCAAAGAATGCAAAAAATACTGTACATGCAATAATGACTAATAATGATTTGGCAGATATCTTAGAAGGCATCTTAGGCCACGTCCACACTAATATGTTTTCAGTTGAAAATGCATTGATTTAGCCATGTTTACGTCTCTCGTCCACACTAGAACGGCATTTTTTCTCTACCAGAAACTGAGACTTTCAAAAATGCTCTTCTTAGCCACATACTTTGGAAAACAATGACTTTAGGAAACTGGAAACTGGGGTTTAAAACTTAAACAGATTAGTGTGGACGTGGCTTTAGATAACTTCTGTTTTTCCAAAGTTATGGAGAGCATTTTCAAATGTCTCTCTTCGTTTTCAAAACCATTCCAGTATGGATGAGAGCTGTAAACATAGCAAAATTAATGCATTGTCAAAGTATAATTAGGCTGCCTTTTGGAACAGAATTTACGTCAGAAGTACATCTATGATGCCTTAAATTGTTCCTACTTAGCAGCTCCCTTGGTTGGCTTTGGAACAGATCCAATCATACCGAGTACTGGAATGTCCTTCCTCCATTCAAAATCACCTCCAGCATTTCTTTGTGAGCTAAGTTAGAGCTTGTTAATGCAAAGTCAATTGGCCATTGTGCAAATAAGCTAAGCACATTTGTCCGATCAGAGTTGCACCCAAAAATGTGTGTCCGGCTTTGGTTTCTATCTTGCTGCATTGTAGCCATCATTACTGATGTCATTAACATTCCGACGGAGGCAGAGCCATGCTGTCACTGCAAGGAAGAGAGGCAGCTCAGATAAGCTGTCAGTCTCCATGAGTGACAGGCGTGATAAGCCAGATCAGTGCCTGTTCCTGCGCTTGAATAGGGTTCATCTTAAATAGATGGCAGTTATCACAAAGTGCCAGGAGGTGGGCAGGCATGTACATACCACCTGCGGCAACTACCACAGCCTCTGGCCTCGCCCTTCACCGCTCCGGGATCCTGAACCAGGAGTCAGAGGGACCCGGGGAAAAAGAGATAATGGAGGGAGGATGGATAGGTCTGCTATTATCATAATAATACCCTCACTGCGGGACACTGTTACGGGACCCCATACATTGACCACGGCCTAGAATTATATCTGGGCAGACAATAATTCTCTTGTCACTGTAGACATTTATTTTGAAAGAGGGATGATCAGTGGTGGGCAGAATGCTAAATAGACTAAATGAATTGAGGTCAAAGGGAAAAGCAGCTTAGTGCTGCATTCTGCTACGAATGGTGCCATTTTGAAAATTCCTTGGTCTGCTTTGTTAATTTAAGAATACGATTTCTATAGGATAGTTTGAATTTAAATAGTTTTTCATGAGCAATAAGCAGTTTACAACATAGGACAATTTATTAAGTGAACAATCTCTTGAAAGCTGTCACTAAAACAAATAAATAATACAGCCTCATTGCGAAGGCCTGTTAGTTTTTATTAAGAGTTATATTCATTTTAATAAAATATAGAGCACAAAATCAATCACAAAATGAAAAAGAAGTGGATTTGAAATGTGCCTGTGTTTTATTTTTATTTATTTATTTTTTGTTCTTTTTCTTGTTCATAAAAATGGGATTAAGGTTAATCATAGTGAATATTTTCCAAATTAGCCACAAATCCAACAATTTTCACAAAGTGTGAGCTATTTTGATTAAGAGACAGTTAGAGAACGAACTGTGGCTAAAATCACATATTTGATATCTGTGGAACATTATGTAATATTTTTGCTATTGTCTGAGGTTATGAAAATATGTGAGGTTGTGATTATGATGTATAAAGTTAAATGTCTGCTAATTAAGAACAATGAAGTGAAGAGGAGGTGTGTTTTACTTCTGTCATGGACTCTGCAATTTCTTCTTGAAATTGTACTTAAAAGGATGCTATTTAGAGCTATTACTGTAATTCTTTAAAAAAAAAAAAAAACTTTCTTGCAAATTTTGTCTGTATTGCCACAAGTCACTGTCTGAGATAAGGAAGTGCATTCTCTCAGTTATGTGGCATGTAAGAATTTGAGTTAACACAGATCAATAAATGAAGGTGTGTCTGCTCTTTGAAAAAAAAAAAAAAAGAATAGAAAAAAAAAAAAAAAAAGCCAAATGTATTTAATATCAAATGCACAATATCCGGAATTTGTGGGGCGAATTTGAGTTAGTTTCGTTTGAAGATAATTTTCAGGCCACTTTCACATTAAACCACTGATCAGATGACTGGTCAGCGAGATTTCAAACAAATCTGTCCTAGTGTATGGGTGCATGTTTCAGAAGTGCACACACTAGAAGAGTGTCGACGTTGGGAATGTGCTGCGAGTTGGCCATAGTCTGGGGCTTTTTGTTGCAGACTGTTTGAAGACTTAGTTTAGTTTAAAGGGATAGTTCACCCAAAAATGAAAATTCTCTCATGATTTACTCACCCGCCTGGCATCACAGATGTGTATGACTTTCTTTCTTCTACAGAACACAAATTATGATTTTTAGAAGAATATTTCAGCTCTTTAGGTCCTCACAATGCAAATGAATGGGTGCCATCATTTTGAAACTCCAAAATCAACATAAGGGAGCATAAAAGTAATCCATGTGATTCCAGTGGTTAAATCCATGTGTTCAGACACGATATGATAGGTGTGAGTGAGAAACAGATCAACATTTAAATCATTTTTTATTAAATTCTCCTCCCTGCCCAGTAGGGGGAGATATGCATGAAGACTGTGAATCACAAAAAACAGAGGAAGGAGAATGTCAAAGTGAAAGTATAGTGGAGAGTGACGGAGCAGGGAGGAGAATTTATAGTAAAAAAAAAAAAAAGAAAAAAAAAAGGACTTAAATATTGATCTGTTTCTCATCCACACCTATCCTATTGATTCTGAAGATATTGATTTAACCACCAGAGTCGTCTGGAGTACTTTTATGTTGCCCTCATGTGGATTTTGGAGCTTCAAAATTTTGGCACCCATTCACTTGCATTGTATGGAGAGAGATAAAATATTCTTCTAAAATTCTTTGTGTTCTGCAGAAGAAAGAAAGTCATTCACATCTGGAATGGCATACGGGTGAGTAAATGATGAGAGAATTTTCATTTTTGGGTGAACTATTCCTTTATAGAGAATTTTACACAGAACACTTAATTCTTTAAATTCCACTTTCATAAGTCATTTTAAAGGGATCGTTCACCCCAAAATGAACATTCTTACATCATTTACTCACCCTCATGACATTCCTAATTTGACTTTATATCTTTCATGGAAGACAAAAGGAGATGCTTTGCAGAATGTTTTCAATTTGATGAAAGTGAATGGGGATGGTTGCTGTCATGCTCCAAATCTTCTGAAGCCATACAGTTTTGTGTGAGTTGTTACAGTATTTGCTGAAAATCTACCTGCATCTAGAAATGCCATATTTGAAAGAAAATATTTTCAGCAAATATTGAATTAAATGTTGGTTTGTTCATCACACAAATGGCTTTACAAGACTTGGAATATAACACACAAGTCACATGGATCACTTCTAAGGTGCTTCTGTGTCATTTTTGGAGCTTGACAGCACCTGCCCCTGTTTACTTGCATTGTATGGAAAAGAGAAGCCAGGACATCCTGCTGGTAAACTATCCCTTTAAGCTTCAGAATGTTTTTACTGTTCTCTTAGTGTTTATGAAGCTGTGGGTTATAGCTCTGTTAGAGGAAGAGGAATATGATGGAATAGCCTATTGATCCACTAGCGTACATTTCTCAACTCCTCTATGGTGGCTAAAAACAGAGCCAGACACTCTAAAAGCATCTGTGAGGAGACAGCAGGCCTACAGATCCATTTCACAGCATAGTCAGGAGTGTTGCTGTTTTCATAGTATGCAGAGATGAAGTGCTGCAGTTGGCTCAGAGGCTGTCAGGTTGGTAAGTAAAGAGGATTTATCATGGAGTGTGCTTGTTAAAGATATACCAATCATAAATACGTTCCTGGTTAAGGAGCAGGGGGGATTGATGAATGAATACAAATGCAACGCAGCATTTCATGCTGTCTCTCCTACACATCCACACATATCCACAAATCCAGATGACCATAGGTTACACATATTCTGCCTGGATGCACCTCTTCCATTGAAAATTAGCTACATACAGTACCAGTGAAAAGTAGTAATTTTTTGTCATTATTATTTCTAACATATAGCCATTATAAAAGTAATCCATATGAGTCCAGTGGATGGATTAATGTCTTCTGAAGCGAAACGCTAGGTGTAAGAAATAGATCAATAATATTTAAAACTTTTTTACTAAAATTTTTTGCTTCTGGCCAGCTCATTGATGGGGGTGGAGTTCAAACTGCCTTTTGCATGACGCAAGCACGTAAGCCTCCTCTGCATAGACATTGATACATAGATACCTTATTAGCAGCTTTTACTGTGGACCACAATACTGTTTCCACACAAAAACAGCTTATGCAGCGATCTGAGCAAGGAGCTCTGTCCGAGGCGTTTCCTCCTCTCACTCACTTGCATTCAAACAGATTCAAACAACTTTCCTTGTTGACCGTTCCAAGATGATGCTGCAGTTGACGTTTCCAAACCAGCCAAATGAGACATCTATCTATGAATATCCATGTATGAATATCTATGTCCTCTGTTGTAAACAACACTGCGCTTCTGTATTTTATCCTATTTCACACTTCAGTTCTCGCGTGAACTTGCCAATGTGCTAACGTCACGCGAGAGGCAGAATATATTCGTCCCTTGTGAACGTTTAGTAAAAAGTTTTTAATATGGATCTATTTCATACACACACCTAGCATTTCGCTTCAGAAGACATTAATTAATCCACTGGAGTCGTATGGATTACTTTTACAGAGTGTCTATTTGCACCCTGGTGTAAATAGCATCTGCAGCACAGGACAGCTATTTGCACTCCAATAGTCTGGTGGAACCAAAGACATATACGGCACACTAACCAACAGATGTCATTGCATTGGTGTGTGGTGTAAAGATGGTGTATGAATGTGTACTGTTGTCCTAGTGACCACGGTTCGAATCCACGTTTTGTCCCACTCTTTTTCCCATCCATTTTTATTTCTACTCTTAATATTTCCTTTAATGCTACTTAAAATAATAGATAAAAATGAATATAAATGTTGATTTCATCGCTGTGATTTGGTCATGGTGAATGTCGGGGAGTGCAGAGAAGGGTTTGATCCGGAGGTGGGGTCTGTCGATCGCACTCATTCCTGCAGCTCGGCATCACTTATGTTGTGTCACATGACATAATTTACATCACATTTGTCCTCACAACAAACAGCATAATGGAGATAGCCTACACTTGGACTTTCCTCAGTTTCTTGAAGACACACCTTTATTCTTGATGGAAGTTTTTCCAGACTTTTTATGGACTACGCGTTCCCAAGCCAGTTAAGATTACGACGTGTTTTACCAAAATGCCCGGTCAAGTGCGACTGACAACATGCTGGTAAAAAACAAAAAACAAAAAAATAGCGAATCTCCACTGTCCAGCCTGTAAGCCTTATTTATGGTTGTATAAGTTCTCAGAGTGTCTGAAGTGGATGCTGGCCAATGTGAAGACGCAGTTCTTTTTTACTGTATTGCAATAACAGACATGAGTTTTCAGAACAGAAAAACAAAAAGAGAAATAAAATTCAGCGCCAAGGGGATTGAACAAGAGTGCCAAAATAATTAGGTTAATATACAGATAAAAATATACATAGTCTAAGAGAAAAGGGATATAAAGGGAGTAATTAACTTAAATGAAGAAAGATAAATCAGAAAAAGTGTACGGATATAAAGTAATAAATAACAGAGTTATATGGGGTCATATTACACCAAAAGTATATATAAAGACACATTCCAAGCTTTTATGATTTATGTTTTGTTTTTTTTTGGGGGGGGGGGGGGGGTGGAAAGAGTTAAATGTAAATTCCAACATCTCGTTGAAAAAACAGGTGCAGATTATGCTGGCTGTAATGTATAGACTAATGCAGTGTTCCCTATCTGTCACTCACTCGACGTTGTGTCGATGTAGTGACACTAGGGGTCACTCTTGGGAGCCCGAGACACCTCTGGTCTTTGATAAAAGGCCAATGAAAATTGGCGAGTGGTATCTGCATGCCACTCCCCCGGACATACGGGTATAAAAGGAGCTGGTATGCAACCACTCATTCAGATTTTCTCTTCGGAGCCGAACAGTCATGCTCACTGAGCTGAATTCCCACGACTGTTCATTCACCTCTGCTGGATCTGACAGCGCATTTCAGCGGCTTCTCCCTTCGGGTGCGGTCGCCCAGTCACAGGCTGACGTGGAGATGATGACATGCTTTCCCGGGCAGCTGCCGCTCAAAGCCACGCCCCACCCCGTTCCTTTCTTCCCGGAAGTACAAGAAGAGCTGACAAGGTCGTGGGAGGCACTTTGTTCTGCCCGGTCCCGATCTTTCAGCTTCCCCGCCCTCACTACCCTTGATGGTGGGGCAGCCAAGGGCTCCCAAAGCTCCCATCCAAGGCCTGTAGGTTTACGTCGTCTCTGACGGCCAAAGCCTACAGTGCCGCTGGACAAGCCGCCTCCGCCCTGCACGCCAAGGCTCTCCTGCAAGTCCGCCAAGGCGCTAAATGAACTGCACGAGGGAAGTTCCACCCCGGGATTGATTCAGTAGCTGCGCTCGGCGACCGACCTCGCTCTCCGGGTGACGAAGGTCACAGCGCGGTCTCTCGGGTGGGCGTTGTCCACCTTGGTGGTCCAGGAGCCTCACCTTTGGCTCAACCTGGTTGAGATGGAGAGGCCGATAAGGCACGGTTCCTTGCTGCCCCCATTTCCCAAGTTGGCCAGTCCGGCGACACCTAGGACTTTGACCAGCAGTTCACAGCGGTGAAGCAGCAGACGGAGGTTATCCGGCACATCCTGCCCCGGCACGGCTCAAGATCCCACACCCTGTCTGCTCGTCGCCAAGGGTGTCCCCCTGTGGTGACTGCACCGGCTCCAGCGCAGCCCGCCACTGCAGCTCGGCCCCGGCATGGAGCCCACCGCAGGAAGCAGACGCCACCCGTCTTGCGGCCGCCAAGAACCCGCGAAAAGCTTTGAAGCGCCCCTGAGACGGGTGACCCAGGGATGACGAAACACACTGCTCTGGAGCTGGTAAGCAGACCACTCCATCCCCCGGTCGAGGGCCGGGAGGAGAATCTTTTGTTACATTTGCATTTAATGGTGCTGCATGCCCAAGTGGCTGCAGTACCCAAGAGTTCAGCAAGAGCAGTTTCCTTGTTCCCTGGGTCATGTATCCGGTGTGCACGGCCGTCACCATGACCACCATCCACCACTCTATTTGGCAGGTTTGGCGCTCCAGCGGCAGTCTCCCCACCCCTGAGCACCCAGCTGTGGCACAAATCCAACCCCGATGTGACAGTCTCCACGGGTCACAAGGACAGGCCTCTTCCTCCCCTGACTCAGGCTGTTCCGGGGGTGGTCACAAGGAGCTAGGTAAATACTTCGATGTCCCTGAACTCAGCATGGCCACGACACGGTGTGGCACCTCAGACTCCACCCCGCCGCGAGGCCCCACCCGCCGGTACGTCTGACGAGATTGTCCCTCCGTCCGAGACAAAGAAGGAGTTTTACAGCCCCTACTTCATTGTACCGAAAAAGGCGGTGGGTTGCGGGCAATCTTGGACCTGCGAGTACTGAAACGGGCTTTACACAGACACAGTGAGCTTCCGGCATCAAGATTGGTTCGCGGCGGTAGACCTGAAGGACGCGTACTTCCACGTCTCGATTCTACCTCGACACACACCCTTCCTGCGGTTTGCATTCGAGGGTCGGGCGTATCAGTATAAGGTCCTCCCTTTCTGTCTGTCCTTGTTCCCTCACGTCTTCACTAAGGTCGCAGAGGCAGCCCTTGCCCTGCTAAGGGAAGTGGGCATTCACATCCTCAACTATCCCGATGGTTGGCTAATCCTAGCTCACTCTTGGGATGTGTTGTGTGCACACAGGGACCTGGTGCTTACGCACCTCAGCTAACTAGGGCTTCGGGTCAACTAGTAAAAGAGCAAGCTCCTCCCGGTTAAGAGCATCTCTTTTCTCGGTTTGGAGTTGGACTCAATCTCGTTGATGGCACGCCTCACGAACGAGCGCGCACAGTCGGTGCTGACCTGTTTGAAGGCGTTCAAACAGAAAACAGTGGTTCCACTGAAATTTTTTCAGAGGCTCCTGGGGCATATGGCATCCTCAGTGGTGGCCACCCCGCTCGGGTTGATGCATACGAGACCGCTTCAGCACTGGCTTCAGACTCGAGTTCCGAGATGGGCATGGCACTGCGGGGACTCATCACGTGGTCATCATACCGGTCTGTCATCGCCTCTTCAGCCCTTGGACCGACCTCACGTTTCTACGGGCAGGCGTTCCCCTAGAGCAGGTCTCCAGGTGCGTCGTGGTCAACACAGATGCCTCCAAAATGGGATGGGGCACTGTTTGCAATGGGCACGCAGCTGCCAGCTTATGGATGGGCCCGCGGCTGCGTTGGCACATCAACTGCCTCGAGTTGCTGGCAATTCTGCTCGCCCTGCGGAGGTTCCGGCCGTTGATCCAGGGCAAGCACATGTTAGTTCGGACAGACAACACGGCAACGGTAGCATATGTCAACAGCCAAGGTGGTCTGCGCTCTCGTTGTATGTCACAACTCGCCCGCCGTCTCCTCCTCTGGAGTCAGCAGCACCTCAAGTCGCTGCGAGCCACTCACATCCCGGGCGACCTCAACACTACAGCGGATGCAGTGCCACGGCAGGTTACCCTCAGGGGAGAGTGGAGACTCCACCCTCAGGGGGTCCAGCTGATCTGGAGTCGATTCGGACAGGTACAGGTAGACCTGTTCGCCTCCCAAGAATCCTCCCACTGCCCGCTCTGGTACGCCCTGACTGAGGCACCTCTCGGCATAGATGCACTGGCACACAGCTGGCCTCCTGGCTTGCGCAAATATGCGTTTCCCCCAGTGAGACTACTTGCACATACTCTGTGCAAGGTCAGGGAGGATGAGGAGCAGGTCATCCTGGTAGCACCCTACTGGCCCACCCAGATGTGGTTCTCGGACCTCACGCTCCTCGCAACAGCCCCCCCCCCGGCAAATTCCCCTGAGGAAGGACCTTCTTTCTCAGGAACGGGGCACCATCTGGCACACGCAACCAGAACTCTGGAATCTCCATGTCTGGCCCCTGGATGGGACGTGGAAAACCTAAGCGGTCTACCACCCACGGTGGTAGACATGATCACTCAGGCTAAGGCCCCCTCTACGAGGCGCCTGTATGCCTTTAAGTAGCGTCTGTTCGCTAAGTGGTGTTCTTCCCGATGGGAAGACCCCCAGAGATGCACAGTCGGATCAGTGCTTTCCTTCCTGCAGGAGAGGTTGGAAAGGCAGCTGTCCCCTTCCACCTTGAAGGTGTACATTGCTACTATAGCAGCACACCACGACACAGTGGACGGTAAGTCCTTAGGGAAGCATGACCTGATCATCAGGTTCCTGAGAAGCGCCAGGAGGCTGAACCCCTCCAGACTGTGCCTCGTTCCCTCATGGGACCTCTCTGTAGTTCTTCAGGGTCTACAGAGAGCCCCCTTTGAGCCTTTGCAGTCAGCTGAGCTTAAGGCACTCTCCTTGAAGACTGCCCCCCTGACTGCACTCACTTCCATCAAGAAGGTAGGAGACCTGCAAGCGTTCTCTGTCAGCGAAACGTGCCTGAAGTTTGGTCTGGGCTACTCTCACGTGATCTTGAGACCCCGACCGGGCTATGTGCCCAAGATTCCCACGACCCCTTTTAGGGACCAGGTGGTGAACCTGCAAGCGCTGCCCCAGGAGGAGGCAGACCCAGCCCTGTCGTTGCTGTGTCCGGTGCGTGCTTTACCCATCTATTTGGATCTCACGCAGAGCTTTAGGATCTCCGAGCAGCTCTTTGTCTGCTTTGGTGCACAGCGGAAAGGAAGCACTGTATCCAAGCAGAGGATCGCCCACTGGCTCATTGACGCCATAGCTATGGCATATCACGGCCAGGACGTGCCGCCCCCGGTAGCGCTATGAGCCCATTCTACCAGGGGTGTAGCGGCATTCTGGGCCCTGGCTGGGCAACACCCAACACCTTGTGAGGTTCTACAACCTCCGGGTAGAACTGGTTTCGTCCCGGGTAGTGGCACGCAATACAAGAGGATAAGCCCGGGATAGCCGGCCGGGTGTATCGCTTGCACATAGTGCCTTTCAGCTCCTCTGAGCTGAAGACGTGCGCCATTAATTCCCAGTAGTGTTCACAAACTATGTTCCCTGGTTGACTTCCTCCAAGCCCTGTGGCAGTCGAGTTTTCAGAGAGACTCGCTGCCGGCCCAGTACACGTGCTAACTAAGAGCCCTGTTCTGGGGTAGGTGCTCCACATGTGGCAGTTCCCTGTAAGGTAACCCCAATGCGATGTATATCTTCTGCTAATTCATTTTCCTGTTGGCAAACTGTGTCTTCCTTGGGCAGAGCCCCCTCTGCCACAGTCTCCGTATTTGTAGTAACTCCTCCCCCGTTGGGTAGGATCTACCATGAGACTTCTCCACATGATCGGCAAGTCCATGTGATGTATTTTCCACTTAAATATCCCCCCCTCTCTCTGGGCGAGGTGTGGTCTCTGCGGTGTCCTCCCCTTGGGAGGGACACCCCCCGACTAGACCTGGTCGGCCCAGTCAGATAATCTCCCCTTTTTTTTTAGGGAGTGAAAAATAAAGAAGGGGAAAAGAGGCCACGACTGGGCTAGCCTGTCTCTATCTTTTGGGTAGTCGACTTGTCCCCAAAGGGCCGTTCGACACTCATAACTATGTTGGGGGAGGTTACGTGTCAGCCTGGTGCGCTGGCTACAAAGGCACACAGTGGTCTGCCCGTCACACACCGCCAGTTCACGTAACACAGTTCAGCCAGTTGCGGCGTTTTGTATAGGGACCCCTAGTGTCACTACATCGACACAACGTCGAGTGAGTGACAGATAGGGAACGTCATGGTTACTTGCGTAACCTCCGTTCCCTGATGGAGGGAACGAGACATTGTGTTCCTCCTGCCACAACACTGAACTACCCACTGAAATGGCCAGACCTTGTCTCGGCTCCTCAGCATAAAACCTGAATGAGTGGTTGCATACCAGCATACCAGCTCCTTTACCCATATGTCCGGGGGAGTGGCATGCAAATACCACTCTCCAATTTTCATTGGCCTTTTATCAAAGACCAGAGGTGTCTCAGGCTCCCAAGAGTGACCCCTAGTGTCACTACATCGACACAACGTCTTGTTCCCTCCATCAGGGAACGGAGGTTACACAAGTAACCATGACGTTTCTCAAGCATTTCATGCTATCAAGTGTTTATTTACACATGTAAAGAAAAAGAAATGAGTGTGTTTATTTTTTGTTGTTGTTAGAAAAATGAGAACATAAGCACGCAATTTTGTGATTTGAGAAAAGTGAAGAGGAGTGTTGAGGTTTTTATTTGTTGTTTGGACACTGCAGCCCCACGTTTCACAACATAATTGGAGATCAAACTATAAATTGGGTGTGCCTTAAGTGCTGTTCCCCACGGGACTCTGTATGCTCCGAGGGCTGAACGTAAAGGCAAGAACAAAAAAAAAAAAAAAAGAAAGCATGATGCAGGTATGTTAAAAGACATTTGAAAACTCTGCATCCCACTTGAATCCCATATGTCTGCAAGTGTTTTAATTCCTTGCATTGACCACAGTTCCGATATGAATGGTTTTGAACCACATTTTATATTTTTATAATGTCACAGGTGGGTCTGTAGATGCCATTTGTTTTCACATTTTAATATTTGTCTACTGCTCTAAAAGTAATCATAGTATTTGTCACAATAGGACCAAATGATAACTTATGTTTTAAAGAGATCCCAGAGAAGAGTACATCCTGAAGCCTCACTGGTCTAACTAAAGCTTCTTCTATTTCTTTCCAAGGCATGGAGACAGAAGGGTCAAGCCAAAACTTTACCGCATGAATCTGGAAAGCTTTTTGATACAGCTCAAAATTAGGAAGTGAAAGACCCCCTTCCATTTTGGGTTGCTGCAATGTAGCCAGCTTCATCTTTGATTGTCTACCATTCCAAAGGAATTTAAGAGTCAAGCCTTTTCCACCACTTTAAAGAAGGTGGTAGAGGGATCATTGCATTAAGGAAATTGAGCCACGGCAGAACAATCTCACAAGACTTTACAATCGCAATTCTAGACTGTAATGAGCCAGGAATTACACTCCATTTATCAATTTCCTTCTAAAGCTTGTGGAAAATTGTATCAATTTGTATGAACAATTTTTTCTAATGAAAATTGTATATCAATCCCCAGATATGTTGTTTGATTTTAATAGGAATAACTGGTTATATATGAGTTTATTGGGCTTTTTTGTTCAAAGGTAAGAGAGATGACTTATTCCAGTTAATTCTATAGCCAGAGAATTTTGTCAATTTTTTTTAAATATGTCAAGTGTGTCTTGCATTGATCCGATATCTTAAAAAAAAAGAAGAAAACAAAAACAAAAAAAAGTTATCTGCATAAAGAGATATTGCATGTTGAGTTTCCTTAACTGAAATAAAGCAGATGTGGTGTTGTCTTATTTTTTGAGCCAGAGGTTCAAGGGACAATGCAAATAACATGGGAGAAAGGGGGCATCCCTGCCTTGTACCTCTCAAAATATCAAATGGCTGAGAATGGAGACCATTTGTTGTTATAATTGCTGATGGGTTAGCATAAATAACACAATTCAAATTGATAAATGTCTCCCCAATCCCAAATTTTTCTTGTGCCCTCCACAGAAAGTGCCAATTTAGCCTGTCAAAGGCTTGATCTGCATCCAAAAATCAAACTGCACAGCAGGATTTTGTTTTGTATCTTTACACTCATTTATAACATGGATCAAATGGCGTATATTGTCCGCAGCTAGACGTTGAGACATAAAACCAGATTGGTCACTATGAACTAGTTTACATATATATTTTTCAAGACGCAAGGCTAAAACTTTGGCATACAGCTTCAAATCCAAATTTATCAATGAAATTGGTCTAAAATTTGAACATTTAGTATGATCATTATCTTTTTTGGGTATTAAAAAAATTAGAGCAGTGTTTTATGTTTTTCAACATATCCGTATTTAGAGATGCATGTACAACAGGCTCTAGTATTTCCCAAAACTGTAACAATGGCCGTGTCTCGTTTCGATGGCTGCATCCTAGGTAGGATGCGTCCTTTGAAGGCTGCAGTATACCGAGCGTCCTCCTTTAAACAAGCCTCATTTAAACGAGACGGCCTTCGTAGGATGAACGGAAAAGGAACGTAACATGGTTGCTATGACAGCACGCCACTCTTTAACAAGCACGAGCGCTTCAAGTGAGAAGAGAACAAAGTCCCTTTAGAAGGGAATGTATGAGGTAAATTTTAGGAGAGTTATAAAGATGTAAAGAGAAAAGAAAATAGATTTTGCAGGTGTACTTTTAGTCTAATACTTTATTTTAATTATATATTAATATAATTATACATATTATATACTCTGCACCCATCTACTGAGGTACTTCAACTTGGGAATTAACATTACTTGCGTTTCAACATCATATTTACAGGCAAATTGGCGTTATGTTTTTTAGACATTTCCGTTGAAGCAAAGAATTGTGGGTTGTGACTGCCCACGAAGGATACACCTCATGCATCCTCCGAATTCCCATGAAAGAAGGTCACATTTGAAGGCTGCATTCGAAGTGTCCTACTCGCTTTTATGAAATGAGACAACCTCGATGACATATGCGGCCAACAAATGTGACCTCTGGAGGATGCATCCTTCCAAACGAGACACAGCCAACAACTCCATCTGGCCCTGGGGTTTTACCTGTTTTTATGGTTCTTAATGCTGCAAATAACTCCTCAAATGTAATAGGTTGACTAAGTTGATCCGACTTATTTAAGGTTAGTTGTGGAAGATGTACTTGTTGAAAAAATAAATGTGTGCTACACTCTGGCTAGTACAACTCTGACTGGTCTTTAAAAGCAATATTAATCTCTCTAGGGTCAGTTACCACGCCTTTTGTGGGCGAATAAATGGTATCAATAATGGCCCGGGACTCACTTTAAGTTTTAATGCCAATAACTTACTGGGTCTTGGTCCATTATAGTATTAGTTTTGCCTAACTCTGTGCATAATAATTTCAGCCTTCCTTCGAAGAAGATCATTCAGTTTAGCTCTAGAGCTCTTTAGTGTTAATTCAACAGTCTTTGAATATTTATTTATCTTTACTGCTCTTGAGGGTGACACAATTGTTCTAGTTCCTCAATTTGGGCTTTCTTTGCTTTGTTTAAAAAAGAGATTGAGAAATCTCTAATAAAACCTTTTGCAGCCATCCATACCATCTAATGATTGTTCACACTATTGAGATTAATATTAAGAAATTTCTTCATTTCGTTCCTAAATTCCATTAAGAATATAGAGTTCTTTAAAAGTGTTGTATTGAATTGCCATCTGGGGGTTCTATCATGTAAATGATAAAGACATTTAGACAGTATCGGGTTTTGATTGGACAGTACAGCTGGAAGTATAATAATGCTCTCAAAGCATCTCTGGATTTCATGCGAACACAAAATATAATCAATCCTGGAATGTGTCTGGTGTCTTGAAGAGAAGAAAGTATAGTCCCTAACAGATGGGTTTTGAACTTGCCAAGGATCTACAAGGTTGATCGTTTGTATAAAGGTATTAAAGAGCCCATGTTATGCTCATTTACAGGTTCATAATTTTATTTTGGGGGGTCTACAAGAATAGGTTTACATGCTTTAATGTTCAAAAAACAAATTATTTTTCTCATACTGTACATTGCTGCAGCACCTGTTTTCACTCTCTGTCTGAAATGCTCTGTTGTAGCTCCTGTCTCTTTAAAGCCCAGTCTTCTCTGATTGGTCAGCTGGCCCAGTCTGTTGTGATTGGTCAACCGCTTAGAGCGTGTGTCGGAAATGTAACGCCCCTTACCATAACCGAGTTTCAGCTCCCGAGGCTTCCTGAGCAGTGCATTCCTGAAGCGGGCATTATGAAAATGTGTTACATGGTGACGTAGCTATGTCACGGAAGTAATGGCTGGACTGCAAACCAGGCGTTTCGGGCAGTTCAGGAGCAGTGTTTTCTGTTGGAGAGTGTAACTCCCTTTGGCGTGGACTTTGTGCTTTGTAACTTTGCAGACTTTTTACATGCACAAACAGCTATATTACACATTAAAGGAAAGGTAAAATCCCAAAAAGCATAATAGGGCCTCTTTAAAACGTATTGATGTTGACTCTTGAGACTTAGAATATGTGGTGGTGGATTTATCAAGAACCAAGTCAGCATCCGCATTCATCATTTAAAAACAGTAATTGACTGGTAATCCAGGGGAAGAAATTCCATCAAAAGCCGCCGGTACATATACTGAGACAAAAGCTATTTTCCTGCCTTGAATATTTGTGCAGAAAAAAACGAAGCCTGCCTGATTTCTCATCACTGGTCTTTTCAACGATGAGAGGACAGTTTTGTTTAACAAGTATGAGGGACCCCTTTGTTTTTAAGTCATCACTAGATGCTGTCGTGACCTTTTAAAAAAATTTCTGAATGCGAGAAATATCTACTGTACGTAGATGTGATTCTTGAACTACAACCACATCTATGTTGCACCTGTGCAAGCTCTCCAGAAACTTTATTCTCTTTGTAGGACTATTTAACCCTCTGATATTAATAGAGATACAGTAATTGAAATATTAGCCAATGGGTCATACATTTTAACTACAGTGTTGATCATCTGGTGCCTTAGTTTAGACACAACATGTTTGACAGCACAGTTTGTTATAATAACCGAACAATTATAACAATTATAATAACCCCCCCCCCTACACACACACACGTTTTGTGATCTGTAAGATACACACACTCCTTCCCAGAAATCATCTCTCAAAAACATCAGGTTAATAAAGATAAGAAAAACAAACAAAAACAAAAAAGCTCTTACTAAAATAAAAATACTCCTGCATAGGTCTGACTTGCTGTTTGACATAACCACAGCATTAAAGAACAAAATATCAATGAACATATTAAATAATACACATGCCAGCCAGGTACATGATTGTCCTTTCGGGGGTGAACACTAAACTGACAGTCAGTCAAATCATACTTTTCCTTCTTGTATCGGTTACCATCAACAAAAGTCAGCTGCCGTTTTGCCCACGGGTTGTTTGCAATCTGCAAATGGAATTCATCCACTTCTTGTGCGTTGCACGCAGTATGGCTGGATAGATGAGAACTGATGGGATTCCCGCTGCCCGCAACTCCTTCCGCATGTCAGCAAAAGCTCTTCGTTTTTGTGAAGTGTAGGCACTGTAATCCGCAAAACATTTCAATGATATCTCCATCCAGGATGGGTCCCCTCTTTCTCGCCTCTCTGGCTCAGTCCAGTATAGCTTGACGGTCTTGATATCTTAGCACTTTGAAGATCATGGTACGGCCTGTCTCTGGGTTTTTTGTTTGGCCATAGATGCGTTGAGCACATTCGGTCTCAATCGGCCCTTTACGCAGTGCGGGAAGCCACTTAGGGAGCTTTTCTTGAAAAAATCGGATCACCACCTTCGCGATTCGGTGCAAGCCCAACAATCTGAACATTATTTCCATATCTTCCAATTCTGCTAGATTCCCCAGGAGTTTTGACACATCTGACTATGTCTTGCTTCGGGCCTCTTGTCTCACGCTGGACTTGTCCACTTAATCAATAAGGCCACGAACAGTCGCCATCTGCGATTGAAACTCTTCTTTTAAAGACTGTAGGCCATGAATTACATTTATCATCGCATGCTGAACAGCATTTTGGACAATTTCCTCTAGAATATCCTGTTGTTTCGTCAGCGCAGTGCTTGCCGTCTGCCATGTCTTCACTGTGAGCTGATGACTTCATTCTCTTTCCAGACGGAGTAGCAGCACATGAGGATGGCAGTTTCTTTTTTGTGTTCATTTTGAAACAGAGCACTCGTTTACAAGTATAAACAGAACTAATTTTGCATACTAAATGTTAAATACTGTATGAGGGAGTGTAACAGGAGTTCTAGTGATCTGCAGCCATCCGGTATGAAGCATCACGTGATCGACTCTTCTACTTAAGTACCTCAATACTCTCTCCATTTTACACAAATGTGGGGACATCTGGGACGCGAAAGGTCAGCTACAATTTGCAATATACATAACATTCTGTATGGAAACGGCTCAAGGGCAGATTTCTTTCGTGTTAAACCAAAACTCATGCAACAATGTTTTTTTTTTTTTTTTAAGAATGACATTATGACGCACACCATTTCATCGGTAAAAGGCCATTTGAATGGAAATGAGCCGGAGGCAGCAATGTTTGCAACATTTTTTTTTTTTTTTTTTTTACATATTTTCACATTGTCGATAACAGAACAGTGTAAAAAGTGGATGGAGTTATTAAATTATTAAGATTATGATAAAGTAAATTTTGGTTGTATCCAACCTTTGCCTGCAACTGTATTTTGGAAATGTCTGTGATTTGCAGGACATTCCTTGGAGTATCTCACTCCCTGAAGCAGTTTCTGTCAAATACACTTAGAATATCCCACAACAGTGTCCGTATCAACCAATCAGAAAGCCCCTCACAGCAGTGCTTTTTGGTACTGGGCTGAGTGAGGGTGGACATGATGTCCTGACAACAGCTCAGGGCATTTCCTCTAGACAATATGCAGCTCAAAATAAGTGGCTCAGCATCAGCCTGCCTTGTTTTTTTTTTTTTTTTTCAGTGCTATCCTGTGAAGTGCAAGTGTAGCATTTTCAGATAAATTCATCACAGCTGGGCTAAAATGGATACACAGCTTAGGTTTGGACTTGCGTGAGTGCAGTTTTCTTGCCCTCTGGGTTTTTTATCCCTGAATGGCAGTGGTCACTTTTAATTGTGATTGTTTAGCAGAAGACCAATGTGTTTTATAGTATATTGCCTGTAGCCTTTTGCCTAGCGCACACTGCAAAACTAAAGCTGGTTTCCCTGCACACATTTAAAGGGATAGTTTATTGTGTGCAGGCCCCCCAAAATAAAAAAGTAAAATTCTGTCATCATTTACTCATTCTCATGTTGAGACAATTACTTTCTTCCATGGAACATAAAAGCAAACGTTAGGCAGCCCTCATTATCTGGGACAGACCCTGAGTATTATAACTCAATCAGTTCAGACAGCAAACAAGAGGTCACAGAGGACAAGTGAGTAAGAGGGGCCCAATCCACCACCTTGCATGTGTGTGTGTGTATTTGTGAATCACAGATGTCACCAGAGCGCACCATAGATTAGAGTGATTGATGTATGGGTCGGGGACTTTTTCTTCACAAGGTCGTGTAAGTGAGTATAAAGCCGGGGCCAGGAGGAAGGAATTCTTTGTGATTTGAGTGACTGACAGTTGATGACGATTGGTGAAGGCCTTTTGAACTGAGAAGTTCAAGTGTTTTGTCCTTAGTGGCAGACAACTGCAGGTGTTAAGCTGCTTCAAACTACTATGAATCATTTCAAACACCATTCCCCTTGCAAAAATTCAACTATTACTAGGGTAAAATGTATAATTATAGATGATAGGTATGAGGCGTGCCATTCCAAATGACTCTTTTGATGGATGGTGGAGATGGATAATATGTGTTAAGGTCACAAAACATGCCAAGAACATGTCCTGGTCATATTTCTCCCCAAAATATAAAATATTTAAAAATATTTTTTTTTACTTTTTATTTATTTATTTATTTTTTTAACTTCATATAGTACAATAAAATGGCTGTTTTGTAGTAATGAGAATCTAAAGAATATCACCATTGCCCATAACAGGAAAATTTGCTTGATTCTCATGAAAATAATGTCACAATGTACATAATCCTTCTGGTCATTAAAATGACTTTATGTTCTTTACAAAAAATATTATATCTTATTTTATTGTTTTGATATTGGGGTGAAGTATCACCTGGAAATGTTTTCTAGAGAATCACCCACATATTCATTGGCCAAACTACTCATTGAATATGGTTACGATATCACTTATCTATCCTGTTTGTTTCTAACATCAGTTAATGACATCAAGATCACATCACAATGTTGATGATAAATATGACTATTATAAGGAGAAGGAGAAATTAAAAGGATGAGAAAGGGGAAAAGTAACCATAAAAAAGCCGGTCTTCCTACCAGTGAGTGGGTGAACTCAGGTGCGTGGTCGTTCCTGTCTGTGATGGTGATGGTAGCTGTTGCAGTTCCTGTCAGTCCAACTTCACTTCCTGCCATGTCCTTGGCCACTATCTCTAGCTCATACTGTGTGGTTGGGAGAGTCTACAGTCATAGAAAAATCAAGGTTAGAAGAGTCTCGCTAAAACATCATGCACAAGTTACTTTTTTATAGAACTTAGAGGGAGTGTAGGTGTGGTTCAAGGTAACCAAGCTTAAGTGGCTTAATTTGTGAACAAGTAATTATTCAACAACTGCTTCAGTGCTTGTTAGTGCTGTCAATGTGCAATGATAACCAGCACCTTCTTTTAATGAGTGTTGTCAATTAACTAATAAAATGGAGCAAATAAGATCAGCCAATCATTTTATTAAAGTAATGAATTTTAAGGGATAGTCCACCCAAATATGAAAATTCTGTCATGATATACTGTACTCTTGACATCCTCTTGTCGATCCAAACCCATAAGACATTCCTTCTTTAGTGGAACAGATGAGGAGACAAAAGACAGAATGTTAGCCTCAGTCACCATTCACTGTCAATGCATATTGTTTTCCATTTAATTATTTTATGTTCCACAGAAGAAAGAAATGCCATACTGGTTTGGAACAACATGATGGTGATTAATTGATAACAAAATTTTCATTTTTGGGCAAACTATCCCTTTAACTCAAAATAAACAGAAATAACTTCACATTGAAAAATCTAGCATTTCACCATTTACACTAAAAATGCTAAAGTCAGTCAGTACACACAAAATTATTGCACATGATTTACTAGTAGTCTATGATATCCTTTTACTTAAATATCCTTTTGCTTATTAAAATGTATTCATGCATAAGGGCTTCTTACACAAGGGACAATGTTGGAACAATGATAAAGGCTTCATGCAAGATCATCGCCGTTCCCTGACAGGTGCTTGTCTACATAAATGTCAAGTTTCAGTCACTTTTCAAAGGAAGAATAGAAAAGAAAAACATTGAAAATGTCAATTACACCCACATCAACTTTTCTACAAGGACATGTCCTTAGTCGGAATGTTTAGTAGTGAGTTAAAGAGAAAGAAATAGTGAGATAGAATGGGAGGGAGAGACTATTTGCTAAACAGTTAATTAATAAAAGTGCTCACGTAAAAGAGAGAATTGAAAACATCCAGAGGATATCAGCATTTTTATTTAAAACATGCTTTTCTTAAATAGTTTTACATGGCTTTAGCGATCATAGTTTTCATAGAGATAATCAAAGGCAGAGGACAAAAACGAATTCTTGAAACCCAGTTTGAAAAGAAGGCAAAGTTATTTCACAGATATTTCAAGAGAAATATCCTGCAATAACTGCATGAATAATACATCACAACAAAACGTAGAGAAATGGGCACAAAAGTGGTAGCACTTTATAAAAAGGTTACATTTGTTAACTTTAGTAAATGCATTAGGGATCATGAACTAACAATGAAAAATATATGTTAACAGTATTAATTAATCTTCGTTAATGTTAATCAAAATATATTTTTCATTATTAGTTCATGTTAGTTCATAGTGCATTAACTAATGTTAACCAGTACAACTTTTGATTTAAAAAAATTTGTAAGAATGCTGAAATTAACATTTACCGAGATTAATAAATGCTGTAAAAGTTTTGTTCATTCTATTTTTATTTTATTTTTTTTCCATTTATTTTTTTCATGTTAACTAATGTTGTTAAATTATGTTAACAAATGGAACATCATTTTAAAGTGTTACCACAAAAGCTTTATTTATGGCACTTTTCCACTGCATGTTACGGTTCGACTCGACTCAACTCTGCTCACTTTACTTTTCTGAGCTTGCTTTTCTACTGCAGTTTAGTGCAGCCTCAACGTGGGTGGGGTTATAGGCTGATCATCATAGTTGCGCCGCCTCTTCGCATCACCCCATCCAGCTCTCGTTGGATCCTCTCCTCGGCTACTAACGAGAGGAACGTCTGCACCTCGTTTATTGACCACGGCGTGGTTTTGTGCACAGCCATTTCTTTTTACAATTTTAAAGTCACGTGAACAAATGATACTGTTAATCGCTGTTGCTAACTTTAAAACTAGCGGGCTGATGTCCCGTGTCGCAAATCAAGTGACGCTGGTAGTGACGATTCTCTCTGACCAATCAGTGATCTGCAGGGTTTTGACGTCACATTTAGTATCGGCTCAGCTCGCTTGGAACCTCGACCGAGGTGGTACTAAAAAAAAGTACCAGGTACTATCCACAGTGGAAAACCCCCAAAAAGCGAGCAGAGTCGAGTCAAGCCGTACTGTGCAGTGGAAAAGCCCCTTTAGACACCTGTCTCAGACACAAAAGAGAAGGTATCGAAATGTATGAAAAAAAATCTTAAGTGGTTAAAACTACTCTCTGTCCAAAACCACCCATTCAGCATGTGGGAAATCAGACTATTCCAGATGAAAAGCCAGATATTCATAACTCCAAGACAACAATAATTTGTTAAAATAAGTCAACCCTACTGGAAAGCCATGATGGCACATTACACAGGGAGGTGCTGTTCATGCTAACATTTATTTCCTTTATTGAAATCCCACTCAGCACAGTGTTAAGTACCACATGCTTAATAAAACCTATTCATCTGTTTCGCATAATGCCCAGGAGGTCCCTACTGCAGTCATTTACCCATGGTGCATTTTATTTCAATAAATTACATTGCCACAGAAGACTGTGATTCTGACAACACTGCAATTAATTAACTAAAGAATTACAGAATATTGTGAAATTTAAGACTATGAATAGACTATCTTTAAAGTGAAACAAGAGAGAAATGTAATTAATTTTTTTCTGTTTGACTGAGTAAAACTCCTCCCAGAGCTCTTTAATTGTAATTCAAATAAGAAAATAATTGCACTTTAATTTACGGTACGTGTACTTTCAGTATACTTACAGTGTACTTACCCAAGAAATTACTGAGTAATATTAGGTAACTACATCTACTAAATATGGGTTAAGGTTAGGGTTGGTGTAAGGTTTAGGGTTAGGTTAGTACCTAGTAATTACTATAGTTGTTGTATTTATATAGCACGCAAATGTAGAACAGTACTGTAAAATAAAGTGCCACCAAAATAATTGTGAAATAAAAACCATCTGGCAAGGGAAGACCAATGATCTCATCTAAATCCATGACAAATGATAATGTGATATGAGTTTTAAATCATCCCAAACTGCTTCAAAGTGGAACAGAAAGTGAGATAGAAACTTATATTACTTTTGTATTTTTCAAAATAAGGGGTCTAATATGGAACCAAAAAAATAAAAATAAATAGTTGCAACTTTACAGCCCTTTATAGCAAAACAGGTCTGGGGGCAGGTAGAACCTTATACTGTAATACTAAGGCACTTTTATGCACACTGACTTACAGTACATTCAAGATGCACATTTTTATCAGTCTGTGTGGTCTCTAGAATCGAACCTATGACCTTGCATTGGTAGTGCCATATTCTACCAGTTGAGCTTCTGAAACGAAGTATAAAGAAGAAAAATAGTAATTATAGCATTTGTTTAACAAGTGTGCAATTTACAGTGTTTTACACACCTGGCTCTACAAATGTTTGCTTAACAGGTTTTATTTTCATGCAATGTAGAAACTTTGGCCCCGTTTACACCTGGTATTAAGATGGATTTGGGCGATCTGTTTGAAACAGGACAACACTAAAAACAGGTGTAAATGGTGTCCAAAACGTTTTGAGATTTGTCCACTTCAACCACATTCGGTGGTGGTTGAATTTGGTTGAAAACACATGTGACCACACTGGGCTTGTAGTGTAAACGCTCATTTGTTTGAATTAATTGTGTGCTTTATTATCATGAAGTAATACACTGATGTAGTGTTTTATGTACTGTATGTTGTTGACACAAGTAGTTGCTGAGATGAGACCGGAGACATAGGATCTATTTGCAGGCTTTAATAAAAATGATGACCCCCCCCCCCCCCCACCCCCACCTTTAAGGGGCAACTCCTTGGCTGAGGAGAGCAGGAAAGTGACTAGGTGGCAGGGAGGAGACCCCAGGGTAAGGATTGGGTCAGGAGGTCTGGGAGGCAGCCTCAGTGCTGGGATAGAGTTGGGAGGCCTGGGAGGCAGCCACAGAGTGGGGACTGGGTCAGGAGGCCTGGGAGGTGGCCACAGAGCGGGAACAGGGTCAGGAGGCCTGGGAGTCAGCCACAAATCAGGGACCGGGTCAGGAAGCCTGGGAGGCAGCCACAGAGCTAGGACTGGGTCAGGAGGCCTGGGAGGTGGCCACAGGGAAGGGACTGGGTCAGGTGGTGGAGCCGCTAGAGGAGGGGCGGGCAGAACCGCTGTAAGAGGAGTCTCTGGGAGGGCGGACAGAACCACTGGAGAAGTCTCTGGAGGAGTGGGCAGAAAGGCTGGAGGAGTCTCTGGAGGAGCAGGCAGAATGGCTGGAGTCATCGTCTCTGGAGGAGCAGGTGGAACCACTGGAAGGGGAGTCTCTGGAGGAGCGGGCGGAACCGCTGGAAGAGGAGTCTCTGGAGGAACGGGCGGAACCGCTGGAAGAGTCGTCGTCTCTGGGGAGGGGGCAGAACCGCTGAAGGAGTCATCTCTAGAGAAGCGGGTGGTGCCGTGGAAGACTTTGAGGGTGGAGCCAGTAGAGGCTCGACGAAGGCAGGCGGAGACAGGAGAGGCTCGAGGGGTGGAGCCATGGAAGGCTCTAAGGGCGGAGCCATGGAAGGCGGAGCCGTGGAAGGTGGAGCTGTGGAAGGCTCAAGGGACGGCTACATGATTCAGTTCGTACACTGGCCACCTCACTTCCAGTTTGAAATTAATCTTCCCTCCCAAATTCACTAGTTGGGGAAATTAACCATTACTAATCACACTTTAGGGGTGTATATTGAATGCTGTCACCGTCCTGTGTGGTCTGTGACATCCTAATTATTTTCATCTCTCCCAAATTCACTAGTTGGGGAAATTAATCATTACAGATCACACTTGAGGTGTGTATTGGATGCTGTCACCACCCTGTGTGGTCTGTGACATTCTGATTATTTCCTTCCTCATTACTATTCACACTTTGAGGCATGAATTGAATGCTGTGCACAACCGCTTCCCGGTGGTGAGAGGTGCTCAGTCTTATCTAGCGAGCGAGCGAGCCGACACGCCATTTTCCTGCTCCATGGATGAGGGCGGGCCCTCATGACCATGTCCGACTGAGTCTGATGGTCGGACATGGCTGCACGATTCAGTTCGTACGACGGCCACCGTTTGATGTTAATCTTCCCTCCTGAATTCAGGGAAATTAATCATTACTTATCACACTTGAGGTGTGTATTGGATGCTATCACCACCCTGTGTGGTCTGTGACTAATTATTATCCTAATTATTTTCCTTCCTCAAAATGTTGTTTCTGTGTATTGCATTCAATAAGAACGTTCTCACAATTGCATGAGTTGCACAAACATTCTGCTACATGCTCCAATATGGAATGCCAAAAGGGACATATTTCACCAATGGTGTCCTATAATCCACAGTCCCATTAAAAAGTGGGATGTGATGGTGCAGTGTGCAGAAAATTCCCAATCTCCTCACAGAAAACATGATAGAGATTGTTTAGATATTTAATACCCTGTGGTCTGTCCTAGCTCCTTGCACGTTCACAAAGTGCATCGATGCAGTACTCGCCCTTCTGAAACGTGCACATCACGGCATACACATTTTGAACTACATCGATAACTGGCTATTACTGGCCCAATCAGAGGCTCTATTATGCCAGCACTGGGACTTATTGCTCCAACATCTGAACAGCTTGGGCATCAAATGTCAACTCAGCGAAGAGCACACTCTCCCCCAGCCAACAAATCTCCTTTTTAGGAGTGCGTCTCGACTCCGTGAGCAAGCGCGCGCATCTCAAGAGCGAGTGAGCGCATTCAGGCCCTTCTCCAGTGTCTGTCTCAGTTCAAGCTGTGTGAACACTTCCTCTGAAGCTGTTTCAAAAAGCAATGGGACTTATGGCAGCAGCATCTGCCGTCATTCCATTAGGTCTCTTACACGAGACCTCTTCAGTGCTGGCTCAAGCGCCATGTGCCACAGCATGCTTAGCACCATGGGCGCATGTGTATCACTATATCTAGCCGCTGTCTAGCTGCTCTAGCACCTTGGACAGCTCCTGCCTTCTACCAGCAAGGTGTCATGCTGGGGCAGATTTTGAGGCAGAAAGTGGTGACCACGGACGCTTCCAACACAGGTTGGGGGGCGGTGTGTGATGGACGCCTGGCTTTTGGCACCTGGACAGGTGTGCAGAGGGTGTGGCACATCAGCTGCCTGGATCTGTCAGCTGTTCTAGCCTTAAAGGCTTTTCAGTCCGAAATAGCAAATTATCATGTTCTAATTCGCTCAGACAACACGACTTGGCATGCATAAACCACCAAGGTGGAATTTGTTCCCTAACAATGATGAGACTGACACATCACTTCCTCCTGTGGAGCAAGCTCCATCTCCTCTCCCTGTGAATGACATGTCCCAGGCTGTCTGAATTATTGTGCAGACTTATTGTCACGCCAAGGGAAGATGCTGGGTGAATGGAGATTTCATCCTCAGACTGTCTGGAGGACTTGGGGAATTTTCAGCAAAGCGGAGATCGATCTATTTGCCTCTGTGGAGAACGCTGTCCCCTCTGGTAATCCAAGTCCCAAGCTCTGCTAGGAGTAGACGAAATGGCCCACAAATGGCTTGCAAAACGCAAATACGCATTTCCCCCAGCATGCCTCCTTCACTCTGTCATATGCAAAGTCCAAGATGACAAGGAAACGATTCTATTGGTTGCGTCGTAGTGGCCCAACCAGTCCTGTTTTCAAGAAATGATAGAGATTTTGGACAGCCCTCCAAGGGAAATACCGCTGAGGAGGGATCACCTCTCTCAAGCGTAAAGCACAATCTGGCATCCCCAGCCCCAGCTGTGGAACCTGCATGTGTGGCTCCTGAACGGGTCGTGCTAAACGTAACAGATCTGACTCAGTTGGTTATGAACACCATTTTACAGGCAAGAGCGACATCTACAAGATGCCTCTATGCACTGAAATGGAATGCGTTCACTAATTGGTGCTTTTCACATAGCAAAGACCCAGTGACCTGACCATACTTGAAATTCTCAAATTTCTTCAAGAGTGATTGGACGCAGAGCTCACTCCCTCAATGCTCAAAGTTTATGTGGCGACTTTATCTGCATATCACGCACCCAAAGCTGGCACCTCTATAGGCAATCGTGATTTATTAAAAGTTAATTAGGGGAGCGAGGCAGCTGAATCCCCCTTGCCCAGCTACAGTTCTGACTTGGGACCTAGCTTTGATCCTAAAAGAGCTCACGGGGACCCCCTTCGAGCCTCTGGACTCTGTTGAATTGCGTGTGCTTTCTATTAAGGCTGCATTACTGCTGGCTCTGGCCTCAGTAAAACGGGTCAGTGATTTGCAAGCACTGTCAGTCAACAATTCATGTCTGGAGTTTGGTCCGGAACTTTCAAAAGCTACTGTCAAATCCAGAAAAGGCTATGTGCTTAAGGTTCTAACCATGCCCTTCAGAGCCTTTTTCCCTCCTCCATTTAATTCAGATGAGAAACAGTCCTTGCATTTGTTATGCCCTGTGTGAGTGCTAAACACATACGCTGAGCACACTCGCCAGTTCAGACAGTCTGACCAGCTCTTTGTGTGCTATGTAGGATGCATGAAAGGAATGTCCATCTCCAAGCAAAGACTTTCTCACTGGATCGTTAATGCAATCGCCCTGGCTTATGAGTTGCAGGGTGCAAATTGCCCAATTGGTGTTAAAGCATACTCAACTAGAGGCATGGCCTCTTCATGGGCATTGACGAACAGCCTGTCCTTACAAGACAAATGATTTTCGGCATGATGGTCTTCTCAAAACACATTCGCTAGGTTTTACAACCTAGATGTGACATCTCTCTCTCATCGCAATTCCTCTCTGTCTAGAGCACTTGCTATTTCATTGACCAAACATACATTTATGCCCCTCTTCTAGTACGGGCTCCCAGTCATTTTACACAACCGCCTGCATTCAGGCTGTTGAATCTCCCTAAGTCACAAGCACTTTCATTATAAATAAAACTAACTTTCCGACTGAGCTTGTGAAGAGATTAATTCATACTATATGGCCATAATTCATATATATATTCAGAGTGTTTCCCTCCTGGCTCACCATGAGGGTCATTCACTTGCAGTATACTCATGTTGGTCGCCGTCCCGCGGGACTGCGGCATCATGATTCCTCTCTGGGAAGGTTATGTCGTGTAGTGCGGCGTGATGGGTATCTGTTCCCCATAGCGTCAGCTTAGTGACACAATGTCAAGTGTACTGAATCATAAGCGAACATCTCGGTTACTTATGTAACCTCGGTTCCCCGAGATGAAGGGAACGAGACTTGCGTAAGCTGGCCACACTACGGACTCAGGGTTTTTTGAGGTTCGAGCGATGTGCTCTTTGTCCCTCAGTTAGAAAATTTTGAAGAATGGTGTTTGCGTGCCCGCTTTTATACCGGACAGCTTCATGCCTAAAAGGGCAGCGCTAAAACACCATAGCCAATCCTGGCGTTATTGTAGAAAGGTTTCAACTAGGTCGTGTAGAAGGACACTCCCATAGCTTCAGCTTAGTGATGCAATGTCTCGTTCCCTTCATCTTAGGGAACCGAGGTTACATACGTAACCAAGACGTATCTGTTTTTAAGGCATTTGATGCAAATTAAACACACGTCCTCGCTGCTACAGTGTTTAATGTCGGTGGTCAAAACAGCTTTCTGTGCTTTCTGTGCTAGTGTCACCTGTTCTGCTGGCTTTGGAAACTGCAGCAGCTCCTGACGTGATTCACAGCTCAAATTTTACTGGTCGGGGCATTTCTTCGGCAGGAGAATTTTTTTTTTGGCACACTCCATGTAAAAAAAAAAAAAAAAAGCTTAGCTTTGTTGACGTGCAATTCGGCTTGAAAGTTCGTTCCAGGTGTGAAGGGCTCGTTAGGAATCCATTGTTACCGAATTTTTTTTTAATTGAGGCAAGAAATCGTAACGATGGTTCGTGTTTGGTGTGAAAAGGCCTTTAAACTTGAAACAACAAGAAGCTACCCTCATCACATGGTACAACTGCATTACAATGCAGCCAAAGCCAACAAACAGTAAGTGCATTGCTTCCGACTGCAAACAGCTGAGATTGGTTGGGAAGGCTGTCACTGACAAATGGCTCAGAATTTACTTACTGCTGATAAACAGATGGTACTTCACAGACCTGTGACTTGAAAAAAGAAGACAAACCCAGCTGTATAAGAGGGAGGTGAGAGATTAAATCTGTGTCATCAAAGGCTTGCACGAAACTCGAGTTGAGTAACAACATCTTAGTGAGTCGAGAATCTCTTGTGTTTACCAGCTCAGATCTATCACGCTGATGCACCTGTGACCTCCCCATGTGCCTTTGAAGGTCATAAAAGACAAAACCTGCGAAAACATCATCTGGAACACTGGCAAAATATTTAGGGTATGTTGGTAAATGCAATACAAGACTACAGGTTAACGCTGAATAAAAATTATGTCATCATTAACTCAACCTCATGTTGTTTCAAACCAGTATGATGTTCTTTCGTCTGCGGGACACAAACTGAGATAGTAGTCAGAATAAGAGCCTCAGTCACCTTTCATTGTATGAAATATAAAACACAGATGCAATGAAAGTGAATGGTGACTTGGGCTGACAGTCCCACACATTTCGCCAAACACTTCCTTTTTATTCGACAGGAAAAAGAAAGGAATACAGGTTTGGAACAACATGAGGGTATCATGACATAATTTTGATTTTTGGATGAGCTGTCCCTTTACATTACTATCCCTTGCATACAACTTTACATTGCATAACAATCTGGTTATGACGTCCCAGTTATGGCAATCATTTCAAGATGCTGGATCCGGACTCTGTAGCTGCGACAGATGAATAAAATTCTGTGCGTTTAAATCAGACTCAAAGCAATCAATAATAGTACAGCACAATAGATCAAGGCTTTTTCCATGGGCAGAGTGTCTAAAGAATTAAGTAATCCAAGCTTTGGAAGGTGGAAATATATGTGCGGTGGTGAGATGGAATTGGCTCTGACCAGCTGAACGAGATACCACCTAGGTGTGATGTCATAATTATGCTTCTGTTGCCTCTTTTTGTCCTCTCAAGGGCTTTGAAAGCTAGCGTCTACCTTTCTCAGCCCCTCAGCCTATTCACCTGTCTCCCTTTCATTGCTCAAGAACCAGCTAAAATGTTGAATAAACTATAACAGGCTGTCTTATGTAGGGAATATCTCTATCAAGCCATTTCAACTTTCTACAGGCCATGTCATCTTTCTAACAATCTCACTTTTGTTCTCGCTGGTTTTCTTTGCACTTGCCTCCCCTCAATGTGCTGTTATGCATAGTTCAGCTTTAACTAAGTTTGACTAAGTTGTAGATATGCTAATGTATCCTGTTCTTCAAATCGGAGGTTTAATTTGATTTAATACTTCTGCAGAGTACAGCGCAAATGACTGCAGTGTGGATAGTTTTATTGTTCCGTGTTTCCACTGAAACGCTGGGATGTAAGAAGCGCATTATTCTCATTTGACTTTCATATTTTTTTCTTATTCCAACATTGATGAAAGCTGTCATTTTTCTCTCTGCCATTTCATCTTCTCTCACTTGATGTTGAAGATTTGTGTTGCTTTTTTTTTTTTTTTTTTACGCATGAAGCTCTCAGTATAGTACATATGATGGTATTAAATCATTGTAATTCAACTCATCAAGTTCACATTAACACACTGGTCCTTCAATGCAGGCACATCTTGAACACATTTGCAAGAAATGTATATATCCCATTTACTAATAATGTTAAGAAATAACTTTTATCTATTAGTTTTATATTGTCTTTTATGGCGATTATCAAACATTGATTAATATTTAGGATGATATAAATGTAAAAGCCACCTTCCCAAGAACATTTTTGACTATAATGAAGAAATTAACTAAGAATTAATTGCGCACCCTAATTGTGCTGTTTATTTGTGCATGCTGGCTGCGTTGCCCATTCTATAATAACCCTAATATACGCAAAAAAAAAAAAAAAAAAGTAAAATGAAAATGAAAAAATTAAAAACTTATGAAATGACTTTCACTTTTGGGACAATGTTGATTACCACAAAAAACTATAAACTATTTCCACCTGTCCCTTCTTTTCTGTAAAAAGGGAAAATAAATAAAAGAGTCAAAAATTAAGGTTACAGTGAGACTCTTACAATGGAAGCGAATGGGGACCATTTTTGGAAGGTTTAAATAAAGAAATGTGAAGCTTATAATTTTGTAAAAGCACTTACATTAAATCTTCTGTTAAAATGTATGTATTGTGTATTTGAGCTGTGAAGTTGTTTAAATTGTAGTGTTTACAGTCATTTTAGGGTTTACGTTGTTTCGTCATCATGGCAACAAAGTTGTAAAATTAGATATAACTTTACATGGACAAAGTAAACAAGCATTTTTTTCACACTAAAATCATGTTAATATGCATATTGTTTATATTTTGTGGCCATACTTTTGAAACAGTGAATATTTTTAATTTTACAGACTGGCCCCATTCACTTCCACAGTAAGTGCCTCACTGTAACAGATTTTTTTTAAAGGGAGAGACAATTCTTATTTTTTGTGATATTCAACAATATGCCACAAATATTGTCGATTGAGCTTAACTTATATTGAACATGGAATATTTCTTTAAAATGATGGTTAGTGAAGAACACAATTTTTTTGCACTGAAATACTGCAAACAAATTGGCACAACTGTTTAGTGAATTCACACCTGAGTGTCAGAGATTACATCAGCAGTCTTCTTGATAATAACTGATAATTATCCATTTGCACATGATTTTTACATTCTTCTCAGCAAAATGTTTTCACTGGTGTAACAGCTCGGGCAAAGTGAGTCAGACATTAGTAGCCGACTAGCAGAGCAGCTTGCTGGATCATGGCACATTGCCTCTTGCTCCTTACCCCGCTGAGCTCAGAGGGAATTCACAATGCTAGACAGCCTGAACATCGCACAACCAGGAACACATCACAAATTTGCTCCCCTGGAAATCCCTATCTTACGCTTCACGTGTGGCACTCACTAACAGTTGTCTAAACATGAAGGCTGGGTGCTGATGCAAATAAAATGAGGCTGTTTTGCACAGAATGTGGCTGAAGATGTGTTGGCTGGCTGACAGTCAGGTGGTGCGATGGAAATGGAGCCAAAAAAGTGAAGTTACTCAAGAGAGTCTCCTGTCCTGACCCTTAAACTACACCTGCTGTGATGATGAGCATTTGAACAACACCAAACTAAGTCTGTTTGTTGACTGCAGATATGCATGCACAAACATACAGACACAAAATGTAAACAGAATTCAATAGAGTAAACTTGAATTCTCAATCAGGGTCAAAACAGATTTTGATAAATGACTGTGCCAAGCAAGCGGCTAAATATGTGACTCTTGAAAATACTTTTAACTCACCTTACTGTAATGTATCAGACCTTTGTTTTTGCCTTTTGTCACTTTTATTGATAGAATTGTAGAGATAGAACTGGGGAATGAGATCAGAAAATGCCACAAGCTGGACTTATCCAAACCCTAACATTACCCCTATGAAAGGCAAGGCTCTATACATCTGTTTCTAACAAAGAGGCATGTTTGTCTTTAAAATATCTCGAATATACAGTGGAAGTCAGAAGTTTACATACACCTTAGCCAAATACATTTAAACTCACAAGTTACATTTAATCGTAGAAAAAAAAAATGCCTCTCCGGTCAGTTAGGATAATTTTTTATTTATTTTTTATTTTTTTAAGAATGTGAAATGTCAGGATAATAGTAGAGAGAATTATTTATTTCAGCTTTTATTTCTTTCATCACATTCCCAGTGGGTCAGAAGTTTACATACACTTTGTTAATATTTGGTAGCATTGGTTTAAATTGATTAACTTGGATCAAAATGTTTTGGGTAGCCTCCACAAGCTTCTCACAATTAAGTTGCTGGAATTTTGGCCCATTCCTCCAGACAGAACTGGTGTAACTGAGTCAGGTTTGTAGGCCTCCTTGCTCACACACGCATTTTCAGTTCTGCCCACAAATTTTCTATCGGATTGAGGTCAGGGCTTTGTGATCGCCACTCCAATACTTTGACTTTGTTGTCCTTAAGCCATTTTGTCACAACTTTGAAGGTATGCTTGGGGTCATTGTCCATTTGGAAGACCCATTTGCGACCGAGCTTTAACTTCCTGGCTGATGTCTTGAGATGCTACTTCAATATATCCACATAATTTTCCTTCCTCATGATGCCATCTATATTGTGAAGTGCACCAGTTCCTCCTGCAGCAAAGCACCCCACAACATGATGCTTCCACCCCCATGCTTTATGGTTGGGATGGTGTTCTTCGGCTTGCAAGCCTCACCCTTTTTCCTCCAAACATAACAATGGTCATTATGGCCAAACAGTTCATTTTGTTTCATTAGACCAGATGACATTTCTCCAAAAAGTAAGATCTTTATCCCCATGTGCATTTGCAAACTGTAGTCTGGCTTTTTATGGCGGTTTGGTGCAGTGGCTTCTTCCTTTCTGAGCAGCCTTTCAGGTTATGTCGATATAGGACTCGTTTTACTGCGGATATAGGTACTTGTCTAACGGTTTCCTCCAGCATCTTCACAAGGTCCTTAGCTGTTGTTCTGGGATTGATTTGCACATTTCGCACTCTCTCTAGGATACAGAATGCGTCTCCTTCCTAAGTGGTGGAAGTGATGGCTGCGTGGTCCCAAGGTGTTTATACTTGCGTACTATTGTTTGTACAGATGAACGTGGTACCTTCAAGCATTTGAAAATTGCTCCCAAGGATGAACCAGACTTGTGGAAATCCACAATTTTGTTTTCTAAGTCTTGGCTTATTTCTTTTGATTTTCCCATGATGTCAAACCAAGAGGCACTGAGTTTGAAGGTACAATTCAGTACACCTCCTATCAGAAGCTAATTGGCTAATTGTCTAAAGTCTTGACATCATTTTCTGGAATTTTCCAAGCTGCTTAAAGGCACAGTTAACTTAGTGCATGTAAACTTCTGACCAAATGGAATTGTGATGTAGTCAATTAAAAGTGAAACAATCTGTCTGTAAACAATTTTTGGAAAAATTACTCATGTCATGCACAAAGTAGATGTCCTAAACGACTTGCCAAAACTACAGTTTGCTAATATGAAATCTTTGGAGTGGTTAAAAAATTAGTTTTAATGACTTCAACCTAAGTGTGTGTAAACTTTTGACTTCAACTGTACATAAAAGGATATTATAACTCGCATAAGCTCATGCACTGCCCACCAGGCCATATCTGATTACTTAAGTGTTGTGTAGTATTTAGAAGTAGTACAAACTTATGTCAATTTGCTTTTCCAGTTAATGTGTCTTGTTTTAACCCTCATGTTGTGTTCCGGTCATTTCGACCCAGACACTTAAAAATTTGTGTTCAGGAGCCTGTCCAACCATCTGATGAGCACATATGTACACAAAGTCCTCAGACATGTGTACACACCCATACACACACCCACACACATACACTCACACACACACACACACACACCCTTTGGTTTCCAAGGCAAGCTCTGAAATATTGTATGATTTTTCCCAATGCAGCAAAGGTTCAGAGGTTGCCTGGGAATCCAAAGGGAATGTGGGAGTGCGTGGGGTGTGTGGGTGAGTGTGTGTGTGCTCGGACATGTGCACACACACACACACACACACACACACACACCTGTGGTGTTCTCGGTCAGAAAAGACCAGTCATTAGGAATGAAAGGATGAGATTACAAAAAAATTAAAATATGAGTGTTCAGAAGCCTGTCCAACCATTAGATATGTGCATGTGTGTGTGACGGTAGCCAGCTAGTAGGTAGCTGTGCAGTGTGTAAACTTCATTCCCCTGGCCTCAAGAGGTGCACTAGCGACTGACATTAGTGGCTGTAGCATTTAGGCTCCTTGTTAGCGCCCGCCTCACATGCCAGAGACGCCAGTTCGAATCTCGCTCAGAGCGGGTCGAGCAGGACTGGTTACATGTGCTTGCACATATGAAGTGTTTGAACATTCCTCCCCCCCCCCCTTGATTATTTGACAATCAAGGCAACTTCTGAACTCCATAAGAACATAACATTTGAAAAAATATTATGTTATTGTGTTTTGGGAAATATCACATTCATTCATTCACAGACACACACACACACACACACACGTTGGTGCGGCTATCCTTATGAGGACTCTCCATAGACATAATGATTTTTATACTGTACGAACTATAGATTCTATCCCCTAACCCTACCCCTAAACCTAACCCTCACAAAAAAACTTTCTGCATTTTTACATTTTCAAAATAACATTGTTTAGTATGTTATTTTTTAAGCGATTTGATTTATGGGGACACTAGAAATGTCCTCATAAACCACATTTATAGATAATACCCTTGTAATTACAAGTTTGTAACCTAAAAAATGTCCTCGTAAACCACCCCAACTCCACCACACACACACACACACACACACACACACACACACACACATACACACACACACACACGTTGGTGTGGCTATCCTTATGAGGACTCTCCATAGACATAATGATTTTTATACTGTACAAACTATAGATTCTATTCCCAAACCCTAACTCTACCCTTAAACCTAACCCTCACAATAAACTTTCTGCATTTTTACATTTAAAAAAACTAAACATTGTTTAGTATGTTTTTTTTTTAGGCGATTTGAATTATGGGAACACTAGAAATGTCCTCATAAACCACATTTATAGCATAATACCCTTGTAATTACCAGTTTGTAACCTAAAAAAAATGTCCTTGTAAACCACGCAAACCCACCCACACACACACCCTTTGATATCCCAGGCAACTTCTGAACTACTCTTGTCCCCAAAAGAACTAAGGAAAAATATTATAATGTGTTTTGGGAACTTTCACATTCTCACAAAGAGTAAGAACAATGTTTACTAATATAGAGGCTTTCCCATGAATAAGGTCAGGTCACTAAAGCCTACTATCAATAAGTTCCAAAAAGAGTCACAAAAAAAAATTGTAAAAAAAAAACAAAAAAACAAAAACAAAACAACAACAACATGAAAACAGTGTGATAAACATGACAGAACATTGTTTGTATGGTAATTAATATAGTAAAAATATCCATAAAAAAACACTTTAATGCAAAAATTGAGTTGCATTAGCTCAGGCAATTTAGGACTATTGTCAATAAAAGTTGAAAAAGTTTTTGTGTGTGAAATATAAATAAATGAATACATACATGTTTTGTTTAGATGCTACATCAAATAATATTTAGAACGATAATTCACGCAACAAAAAAAAAAAATATATATATATATATATATATATATATATATATATATATATATATATATATATATATATATATATATAAATCATGATTTACTCACCCTCATGTTGTTTTAAACCCATATGACTTTCTTTCTTACGTGGAACACAAGAAGAGAAGTTAGGCAGGATGTTTGCTTCAGTCAACATTCACTTTTATTAACTTTTATTTTTTCCCATACAATGAAAGTGAAAGAGGCTAAAATTCTGTCTTACATCTCCTGATGTGTTCTACTGAAGAAAGTATGTCATACAGGTTCTCCTCAAAAAGTGGTTTAGAAACTTTATAACCTTGTGTCAAAACCTGTAGAGACTTTCTTGAATTACTTCTAGAATTGTGTTTTTGTGATTGCTATTCCTCAATGTAGTTCTTGTCTGTTATTCTTGAATGTACACTCATAAATGGCCTCCAGCCATTCCATTGTTCCTTCTATTGACCATTTTCCTCAAGACCACATGTGCAGCTGCAGAGAGTTTTAGAAGTTTGTGTAAAATCTCCCTGCATTGCATCCTCCAGGACGTCTCTCATCCTTCTAAGCACTGATGGCTTAAAAGCAGCAAACAGCCGTCATATCTGATGGATATCTTTGCGCTTGGTAGCTTGATTCATGGGACGCCTACTAATGGAGCTCAAAAAGCCTGCCGTATTTTATAAATGAATCATGAGATGGAGACTAATTGCCATTAAAAAATGAACACTAATGCATGAACAATCCCAACGATGAAGCCACTGACACTGCAATATGCAAATATGTGTCCAATTATGATTTACAATCATCCAAGCATTCAATGTCAATTTGTAAAGCTATTCAGATTTCACCGCACACGGGCTCGCAGAAGGATGCAGCTCGCTCCTAAAACTCTCCCCTTTTAACAAATATTCACCAAGATATCGTTTCACGCTAATGACATAACCCAATTTATTATAGTCTGAGGCTGTGTTTGAATATTAATAGAAAAGACAATGAGCACTCCTGAATATGTAAATACTATGTAAAAGGTATCCCATATAGAAACCTGTATGTAAGTTCATGTATGACTTTCACTGATGTAAAAATTTCATACAGTCCTTGCACATTATGCAACATGTATTTCAAAATACAAAAAAAAAAAAAAAAAAAAGACCATTTTCATATACTGTATGTAACACATTTTCCCACATTCACACATATCTGGCACAGGCACATGCATTTCTGTTAATTCCTGCATATAACGTATGTCACAAACAAATAGTGGAATTGGAAATTGATGGTATATGCCCACATAGTATAGTATATGAACTATAATTGTAAATATGTTCATTCGATAGCAATATCAGACTTCTGAAGGGAACTACATGGTGTCCTGTGATAATACTGGTGTGGAGGTGTGTGTGTGCATGAAATCAACCAACTGTGGCTGGTGATTATGGTACCAGGATCAAAGCCTTCCCCTAAAACAAAGACCTCAAAAAAAGAAAGGTTACTGGTGGTTCACAGGGTCCAAAGCTGGATCCACAAAACAGTGAGCTCTGAAATGAAAGAGCCCAAGGGAGGCTCATTTATTTTTTCCTCTTTCTATTGTCCTTTTGTCTTGATTGCGAGTGTTTCTGTGTTTATTTGTGACACAGGGTATGGATTGATCTCTGACCCTTTTCTACATCCAACATTTCAAACAGAAGTCCTGCCCTGTGACTCTCTTGAGTCAACATCCTGACATCTGGAGAGACACAGAGGGAATGATGTCAACTAAAGAGGCTGGTTGCAATCATCTAATATCTTAGATACCGCAGTTGCTCTGAACTAGGACATGTTTTTTTGGTGTATAATGAAAACCGCAGACTTTGACACAGGGTGTACATAGCACTCATTTTACAATACCACATGATAAAAACACTGTGGAATTCTACATTTATACTAATATATATATATATATATATATATATATACACACACACACACACACAGCCTTGCAAAAGTATTCAGACCCCAGACCAATTCTCTCATATTACCGAATTACAAATGGTGCACTGAAATTTCATTCTGATCGATATTTTATTTTAAAACACTGAAACTCAAAATCAATTATTGTAAGGTGACATTGTTTTTTTGTTGGGAAATATTTTTATGAAAAATAAAAAAACTGAAATATCTTGCTTGCATAAGTGTTCAATCCCCACACATTAATATTTGGCCAAGCCACCTTTTGCTGCAATAACTTCTTTTGGGGTACATAGGTACCAGCTTTAGATACAGTGACGAAGTGATTTTGGCCCATTCTTCTCGGAAGATTTGCTCCAGGTTTTTCAGGTTGGTTGGGTGACGCTTGTGGACTGCAATTTTCAAATAGTGCCACATATTCTCAATAGGATTGAGATCAGGACTTGGACCTGGCCACTGTAGGACATTTATCTTTTTGTTCTTGAGCCACTCCAATGTTGCTTTGGCTTCATGCTTGGGATTATTGTCATGCTGAAAGGTGAATTTCCTCCCAAGCTTCAGTTTTTTAGCGGACTGAAGCAGGTTCTCTTGCAGTATTTCCTTATATTTTGCTCCATCCTTTCTTCCTTCAATTCTAACAAGATGCCCAGTCCCTGCTGATGAGAACCATCCCCACAGCATGATGCCGCCACCACCATACTTCACTGTAGGGATGGTGTGTCTTGAGGCATAGGAAGTGTTAGGATTGCACCACACATAGCGCTTTGAGTTTTGGCCAAAAAGCGCTATCTTGGTCTCATCTGACCACAAAACCTTCACCCACATCGCAGCTGGGTCACTCACAAGCTTTCTGGCAAACTCCAGACGTGCTTTCAGGCTTCTTTCTTGCCACCCTCCCATACAGGCCAGCGTTATGCAGTGCTCTTGATATGGTTGACTGGTGCACCATTACTCCACTCCCAGCCACTGAACTCTGTAGCTTCTTCAAAGTGATTGTAGGACTATCTGTGGCTTCTCTCACAAGTCTCCTTTTTGTTAGAGCGCTGAGTTTTGAGGGACGGCCTTTTCTTGGCAGTGCCTGGGTGGTGTGGTGCAGCTTCCACTTCCTGATTATTGATCCAACTGTACTCACTGGGATATCCAAAAATTTGGATATTATTTTGTACCCTTTCCCTAATCTATGCATTTTTATTACTTCATCTCTAACTTCTGTGGAATGCTCATTGGTATTCATTTTCCTTCAGATTCACAGCCTGACCAATGATCCTTCAACAATGGGCTTTTTATCCAGAAAATGTGATTGTAACTTTAATGAAAGTTGAATGCCTCAAAGGTGGATGCCAATGGTAAAGTAAATGTGTCCTCGTTAGGGCAATTTCTTTCATCGGTGTAACCTGGCAGCTTCCACAGCACAAGGGTTGAATACTTATGCAAGCAAGATTTTTATATATATATATATATATATATATATATATATATATATATATATATATATATATATATATATATATATATATATATATATATATATATATATATATATCTCCCAACATAAAAATAATTGATTTTGAGTTCCAGTGTTTTAAAATAAAATATCAAACAGAATGAAATTGAATTGCACCATTTGTAATTCAGTAATATGAGATAATTGGTCAGGGGTCTGAATACTTTTGCAAAGCACTGTATATGTATATATATATATATATATATATATATATATATATATATATATATATATATATATATATATTATACAACAGAAGTGAGTTCACCTCTGTGCAATATCACTTAAATGTCAAATTATTCAATGTTGTATCACCTCTCAATAACTGCATTATTTCCAAGTTGACAAGTAGAGTATTTCCTCTTATGAACAATCAAAAACAAGTAATTTAGAAAGACTATATTGAAAATATAGGCCCCAAAGTAGAAACTCAATGCAACAAAAGTGAATATACCTGTGATCACTGAAACAAAATTGAGTACACCAGTGATTTCTAATTAGCCAAATTGCATGAACATGGTTATAAAATGACCTGTGAACACCAGAACTCTCAATTTTGGACTTATGGGCTGTATCTATCTGCATGTCTGCATCATGGCTCCACATGGAAAAAATTGCCAGAGGAATTGAAAAATCTAATTGTCAGACTCACAAAGATGGAAAAGATGGATAAAGGAAGATCGGTGACCAACTAAAAATCAGTCGAAACACAGTTTCAGTCAAAAATAACCCTCCCAACACTGTCTGTATCTGTATTTGTTCATATGACAAAATAATCTGTATCTGTCCCTGTATTCGGATAGATCCAGGTGTGGGCGGGGCTTAAACGGAAGTTAAAACTGAATGAAACGGCCATTTTTAAATGTTACTCTTAAATTTATAGCTTCTATTAATAAAATATGCCTTGTGTATGCCTTTTCACAATAATAGTCTAATAATAATAATTATTATTAATATTATTATTATTTTACAATTATTATTTAATTAAATCATTTATTTTCTTACCCGATGAAGCTGAAATGGTTGTATTTCCGATATTAATATCTGCCTGAAACATAATTTTCGTTCGTCTGTGCATCTATAACAACATTATTCTGGAGGCAGGAGGTGTCAAGCAAAAGGTGAAATGTCAAGCACACATTTGAATAATAAATACAAATTCAAACATTAAAATAAATGCAATAAATCAATGTAGTCTACAAACAGGTGAAAGTCCCATAAGTCTATCAGGAATTTTTTTCGATAGGACACCATTATTTAGTTAAATAATAATAAAAATAATAATGTTAAATTTATACGATGCCTTTCCAGAGCTCAAGAACACTTAACATTCTCAAATTTGGCACAGTTTAATATTCCGAATAGATGAATACTATATGGAGCATCTAAACCTTTATGGAGCATTTTAAATTTTTCAGAATAAAGTCTTAACCAGATAATTACCGTTAATTGTTGATGTGAATATAAATGTGGTCAACTTTAAGAGATGACTAGACGAGCTCCGATGTGAAATTATCACTTCAGGTCAGGAATTTAACATCACGCTCAGATGTAGGCTATAAATAAATACAATGGGAATCACATGTGAATTGTGTGATACATTAACATAGACATTTCAAGAAGTGGAAAGTTTATATGATGTCATGATCTTAGTTAATATTACACTTGACAAGCTCCAGACGCACACAATTTACAGAGACTGCAAACGAAGTTGAGACCGCGGCCATCCAATTTGAAATCACACCGTGCGCATTTTCATTCATAAGGTTTCCACTTTAGAAATATTGGCTGCACAGATTTATAAATTCGTTGCTATTTAGAATGTTCATTTTTCAATGTCGCTGTATGCTTGTGTTTCTTGGCTTATCAGTCAAGATATTTATTTTTATTTTTATCCCCAATTTGGAATGCCCAAGTCCCACTACTTAGTAGGTCCTTGTGGTGGTGCAGTTACTCACCTCAATCTGAGTGGAGGAGGACAAGACTCAGTTGCCTCCATTTCTGAGACAGTCAATCCGCGCATCTTATCACGTGGCTCATTGTGTATGACACCGCGGATACTCCCAGCATGTGGAGGCTAATGCTACTCTCCGCGATCCACGCACAATTTACCACGTACCCCATTGAGAGCTAGAATCACTAATCTTGACCACGAGGAGGTTACCCCACGTGACTCTACCCTCTCTAGCAACCGGGCCAATTTGGTTGCTTAAGAGACCTGGCTGGAGTCACTCAGCACACCCTGGATTCGAACAGCGTCAATACTCGCTACCCAGGCCCCTAAAACGAATATTTTTATACATTCAGATGAATACGCTATTCATTTTCAAGTCATTATTCGTGCCTTTCGGAATAGGGTATTCGGCTTTGGGCACATCTCTAATATATATATTTGTCGCTGTCCAATGAAAAACACGTATCTCCACTTTTGGCAATTCAGATTTTTTACCATAGATGGAATGCAGCAAATGACCTCTTCCTACTGTTTGAATTGAGCATCAAAATGACCAATGAAAGGATGTTTAATCGGGCTATCTGTTTAACAAGAATCCCAATTGGTCTTGAGAAGTGTCCATCAAAACCACATATGTCCCACCCTTATGATTTGAAGAGCATCAACTAATTTACCTCAGCTGTCCAGCTGAAGTGTAGTGAAGAGATTGCCTACATCGTGCTGGCTCTGTGATTTCCTTGACAACCAAAGTCATTCATGCATGCACAATGTCAGGCGGCTTTAAAAAAGTAGACAATATCAGCCATATACGGTTGCCAGATTTTAATCCTTGTGAAACTTGTGGAGGTGTGTGAGTGAAAGCTTATTCTGACAGGCAATTTATGCGTTGGACCCGGAAAACGCATCTCAAAATTGTCCACTCAACAACCGGACCAGAAACCCTAGTCATAAAATGGATTTCGATCTAAAATATTAAGTGAAAGCTCAGATTATATCCAAAAATAAATTCTCTAGCAATCGATAACCTACCAACTGAGTTCTGGGAACACTAACAGTTAGACTTGAGTCTGTAACTGAACATGCGGCATTGGAACCCATGATAAGAAAACCGTGTATGTCTATGTTCGGTAACAAATATCCATGTAATTCAAATTAAAATATCGAACAGTTCACTAACAGATGTGTAATGACAGAATTCTATTTATAGACTAATTATGTTATTTTCAATTAATTTTGTAAGATTGTTTGAGAAAAATTTTCCATGCTCTTGAAAAATGTATATTTTCATCAGACAGCGACGATATAAATATAAAGTAGTATATTGTATATACGGTACTGTGCAGAAGTCATAGGCATATTAGATGCTTCCCAAAATCATTTGTTTTAAGATAGATATTTTAAATCTTCTGCTTTATTGTGCCAATAGGAAATATAAAATTTTAGATTTCCAAACATCTTTTATTTTGCAGATAGAATAGAACAGAAATAGAACAAGGTGTCTTGCAACAGATGGTATGGCCTCCAAAGAGCACAGATCTCAACACTGAGTCAATCTGGGATTATACAATGAGACAGAAGCAATTGAGGCAGCCTAAATAGATAGAAGTTCTCCAAGATGCTTGGAACATCCTATCTGCCAACCACCTTGAAAAACTGCGCAAAAGTGTACCTAGGGGAATAAGTGATGCTTTAAAGGCATATGGTTATTGATTTATTTTTATATTTACTGCATTTTGTATAAAGTTAATTGTTAAATAAAAATTATTAAATGGCATTATTTTAAAATATCCTCAAATATGTTTTACTACGCTACTTAAAAGTACAGGAATTAGAAATATTATTGCTTTTTTTTTATGAAGTAATCAGTAAACTAATCTGATTACAATTTTAGAGAGGTAATTAGTAATTTGTAGTGGGGTACTTCTTTCCATCTTACCAAACATTGTGTTTGTGTGTACGCACGTGTGTGAGTGTATTAGTGCTGTGAAATGATTAAACCTAATTAAATCGCACAGTTTTCAGTGATTCATCACAAATAACCGTGTTGATTACATTAAAACAAACATTAAAATATAATCATAAATACTGTATATTTACTTTGTACCTTGTCTCATAGAACTTGCAAGAAATTGGGTAGTCATTTTTTTTTATAATTTAAATATGTACTGTACATGTTTAAACATTCAGCTTTTTTTTTTTTTTTTTTTTTGGACAGAGCTACTTTTACAGGTATAAATCTTTGATATATGTATACTGTATGTATAAATGCCATAAAATCAGTGGACATGCTGTAACTAAAAGTTGGGCAAAATCTTCAGCTGTTTTCCAGTGAACTTTTTTTTAATAATAGGATCAAATAATAACTTTAATAATAATAATAGCTTTATTTGTATACCAGTTTTCAGCAATTTAGCACAAAGTGATTTACAAATCATAAAATCAAAACACACTCAGTAAAACACAACACATTCACATAGTAGTAAAAGCAAGTCTATAGAAATTAGCTTTTAGATGAGACTTAAAGAGACACAGATTCAGCAGATCTAATCTCCCAGGCAGACTGTTCCATAACTATGGGATCTTCACTACAAAAGCTCTATCACCTTTAGTTTTGCATCTGCATCGCGGAACCGCCAACAGTTTATGACAAGGAGATCTCGTAGGTCTAACTGTATGGTAAGGTCTAAAAAGTTCTGCTAAATATTATAGCGCCAAACCATGAAATGCCTTAAATGTAATGAAGAAACTCTAAAAATCAACCCTAAAATTAACTGGCAGACCGTACAAATAAGCTAAAACTGGAGTAATATGATTTGAAGACCTAGTTTGTGTCAAATGTCTAGCTGCAGCATTTTGCACTGATTGTAGCCGTGCTAAAGTGCAATAAATTAAAGTTGAAAACAGGGCATTACAAGACTGAACTAACTGCCTGCTATGATATTTAAAATTTTAATTTTGATCAAAATAGACACCCAAATATCTCACCACATGCTGAATATTTGGGACCCCCCTGACTGAGTGACTCAATCTGCCTTTTTTTTTTTAAACCATGACCGATTACAACAACCACTGTTTTATCAGTATTTAACTGAAGAAAATTACATGCCATCCAATTTTTTTATATCTCTTGTACATACTTGAAGAACATTTACAGTAAATTAATCAGATCATCGGGATTCAATGACAAATACAAATGCATGTCATCTGCATAGCAATGAAAATAAATGTTGTATTTTCGAATCACACAACCAAGCGGTAACATATATAGTGAAAACAATATTGGCCCTAACAGGGATCCTTGAGGAACACAATAATTAATTGTTGAAGAGGACATCTCAACTCCAACAGACACTGCAAATTTCCTATTCGACAAGTAGGAAACAAACTAGTCTAAAGCCACCCCAAATATTCCCATCCATCTCTTCAATGTCTCAATTAAAACTGAATGATCAACTGGGCAGATTTAATTCATAATATGCTTTATTGGCAAAATAAACTTAGTGTACATTGCCAATGCATTGTACAACACTACATACAAATATAAACAAACTGAATGCTTAAGTTTAATTTACTAAACTTTAAAATATCAAAACAATTTTCTCTGGCTGCCATTCAGTCTCTATCACACGCTAGGTATCTCTCGTAAGGTTTCACATTTGACACTGCTTCAGATAACAGTGAGTGAGTTTTCGGGCGATTTGAAGAGATACGGCAGCTTGCCTGTATCTGTCCCACCTGGCTTACCACTGGCAGGTGACGTCTACATTCTCCATACAGTAAATCTGCTCCACACAATCAGTTTCTGTGCTTGGGTGTGGTCATGTTGAGCGTGTACCTCCTGAAAAATGTATATATGGTAATTTTAGAACTTTCAGGAAATAAAAACAAACAAACAGATACTGCATTAATTGCATTTCTTTTAAATGTTAAACTGTCAACTACAGTATTAAATCACAGAAAATAAATTTCCCAGCCTTTGTACATACAGTACATATACTGTATAAGATGAGAAAATACACAGAGGAAATTAATTGGAGGGAAGAAGAGGATATGAGATTGAGAAATGATGCTAGCCAGACTTGAAATTGCAATGCCCATGTGAGCACTCTAACTCAACCTGCTGGAAGTATTGCACAAATTGCTAAGCCATGGCTCTGACAGAGGTCAATCCTTAACTTCCCTGTGAATATGACTCTGCTGAAGTTTTAGGACACCTGGTACTAGAAGAAAAGCACAAATCCTCTACGCCCCCTTTCTTTGGTTGTATTTACAGAGGCTCATCGGCCAAATTAACAAGCTGATGATAAGCAGGAGAGATGCGGCATCTCCTGATGCATGAGGGGCTAATTAGGGTCAAGGTTAGGGTTTCAGGGCTTGAAGAAACAGAGCAGAAAAAGAGCCTGGCTAATCTAATCAAGTGCATCATACAACCACAGACTAATCGCTGTCAATTACCGTCCAGTAATAGGAAGGAAGTAGTCCCCATAACACCCTGGCCTGCCGAAGAGAAGATGAGGAAGAGGATGGGAAAGAGGAAGGGAAAAGGGAGAGAAAGGGGTGGGGGTGATGTTTCATCATGGCCATCAAAGCCCATCTGGGAAGTGGCAGTAGCACTTATGTTGAAGAGCACAGGTGTTGCTGTTTAACTGTTAATTAGATTACTACAGATCAAAGGCAGACTGTCACCACCAAGGAGCAGTTACATCACAGGGAAGGGTGGAGGAGGTCTCTAAGGGACCAGGGGGCAAAAATTTCTTTATTTTCCACTGATTGAGACAGATTAATCTGCTTACCATAGATGGCTTCGCCGGATTCTACCGAGACTGAGATCATCAAGGAAAAATATGGAAGCCAGGATGCTCTGTGTTCTGTTAGGTTAACTTAGATGTTCTTAGTTAACACCAAACATGCTTTTTGCTTAAACTGATGCCAAGTAGGCCATGTGCATATACAAATATAATTGTTTGTCCTGGAATGACAGGCCTGGCAACCAAACACATTTTAGGGTAAGATTGAGTGTTGTTAGTGCAGCCAGACTTTTCACTAAAAACATAGGTATGAAGGTAAATTAGTGCCAAAAATTATTTGCATGTGTAGAGTAAGATTTGCCAAAACATAAATGTAGTTGTGATAGAATGATTTGCACGCGCAGAGTAATATTTTTGAAAGCTTTACTCAAATTGTAAGTGTAAAAAAAAAAAAAAAAAAAATATATATATACACACTATATTGCCAAAAGTATTCGCTCATCTGCCTTTAGACGCATATGAACTTAAGTGACATCCCATTCTTAACCCATAGGGTTTAATATGACGTCAGCCCACCCTTTGCAGCTATAACAGCTTCAACTCTTCTGGGAAGGCTTTCCACAAGGTTTAGGAGTGTGTTTATGGGAATGTTTAACCATTCTTCCAGAAGCGCATTTGTGAGGTCAGACACTGATGTTGGACGAGAAGGCCTGGCTCGCAGTCTTCGCTCTAATTCATCCCAAAGGTGCTCTATCGGGTTGAGGTCAGGACTCTGTGCAGGCCAGTCAAGTTCTTCCACACCAAACTCGCTCATCCATGTCTTTATGGACCTTGCTTTGTGCACTGGTGCGCAGTCATGTTGGAACAGGAAGGGGCCATCCCCAAACTGTTCCAACAAAGTTGGGAGCATGGAATTGTCCAAAATCTCTTGGTATGCTGAAGCATTCAGAGTTCCTTTCACTGGAACTAAGGGGCCAAGCCCAGCTCCTGAAAAACAACCCCACACCATAATCCCCCCTCCACCAAACTTCACAGTTGGCACAATGCAGTCAGACAAGTACCGTTCTCCTGGCAACCGCCAAACCCAGACTCGTCCATCAGATTGCCAGATGGAGAAGCGTGATTCATCACTCCAGAGAACGTGTCTCCACTGCTCTAGAGTCCAGTGGCGGCGTGCTTTACACCACTGCATCCGACGCTTTGCATTGCACTTGGTGATGTATGGCTTGGATGCAGCTGCTCGGCCATGGAAACCCATTCCATGAAGCTCTCTACGCACTGTTCTTGAGCTAATCTGAAGGCCACATGAACTTTGGAGGTCTGTAGCGATTGACTCTGCAGAAAGTTGGCGACCTCTGCGCACTATGCGCCTCAGCATCCGCTGACCCCGCTCTGTCATTTTACGTGGCCTACCACTTCGTGGCTGAATTGCTGTCATTCCCAATCGCTTCCACTTTGTTATAATACCACTGACAGTTGACTGTGGAATATTTAGTAGCGAGGAAATTTCACGACTGGACTTGTTGCACAGGTGGCATCCTATCACAGTACCACGCTGGAATTCACTGAGCTCCTGAGAGCGGCCCATTCTTTCACAAATGTTTGTAGAAGCAGTCTGCATGCCTAGGTGCATCATTTTATACACGTGTGGCCATGGAAGTGATTGGAACACCTGAATTCAATTATTTGGATGGGTGAGCGAATACTTTTGGCAATATAGTGTATATATATATATATATATATATATATATATTGTAAAAGGTGTTTATCAAGTTGTAAGCATAAGATTTTTTTTTGCAATTCTTTATTGCTTTGCAGTGTAATTCATGTGTTCCATCCATCCATCCATCCATCTCTCCGTCCATCTGTCCGTCCATCCATCCATCCAAATTCCATGGCAATAATAATTAAAAAGTAATACAAATATAATTAAAATAATGAACAGCAACAAGAAGAAATATTTGAACACTAGGTTGAGATTCAACCTTGAATGTCTTAGCGCAATGACTTATTTCTCAGGAAAATAGCAAATTGTGCTTTGTGCCACTTAGTTAACATGCAATACACCAACAGTTTGCGTGCATACACCCACAGATAGTGCCAACACTCCCACCCATGCCCACTTGCATTTTGCAATGGCATAAAAATATTCTGCTTAGAATTAGTGCTCTCACGAAAATTGGATAAGATGTAGCGCACTGTCATTGTTCATAGCATTGCGCCTAGCACAGTCACAGACATAGAGCCCAAAAAGTCTGGTTCACATTGCAGCTTATTCTGGGAAAGTACTGTCTACCTAGAAAAAAAGGGTCTGTCTGACCAATATGTAAAGCAACCAACCATGTGTCATTTAGAGACAAGTTTATCTGAAATAGTTGGTATAAAATGACAGCATTTACATGTAATGGGGTAGTGTCAGAAATGTAAAACAAAAAAACAAAAAAACAAACAAAGAAGAAAAAAAAAAAAGGGGGCAAAATCAAAAGTAACAGTCAGTATCTGGTGTGGCCACCAGCTGCATTAATTACTGCAGTGCATCTCCTCTTCATGGACTGCACCAGATTTGCCAGTTCTTGCTGTGAGATGTTACCCCACTCTTCCACCAAGGCACTTGCAAGTTTCCCAGACATTTCTAGGGGGAATGGCCCTAGCCTTCATCCTCCGATCCAACAAGTCCCAGACGTGCTCAATGGGATTGAGATCCGGGCTCTTCGCTGGCCATGGCATAACGCTGACATTCCTGTCTTGCAGGAAATCACACACAGAATGAGCAGTATGGCTGGTGGCATTGTCATCCTGGAGGGTCATGTCAGGATGAGCCTGCAGGAAGGGTACCACATGAGGGAGGAGGATGTCTTCCCTGTAATGGACAGCGTTGAGATTGCCTGCAATGACAACAAGCTCAGTCCAATGATGCTGTGACACACCACCCCAGACCATGACGGACCCTCCACCTCCAAATAAATCCCGCTCCAGAGTACAGGCCTCGGTGTAACGCTCATTCCTTCAACAATAAACACGAGTCTGTCCATCACCCCTGGTGAGACAAAACCATGACTTGTCAGTGAAGACCACTTTTTGCCAGTCCTGTCTGGTCCAGCGAAGGCGGGTTTGTGCCCATAGGCGACGTTGTTGCCGGTGATGTCTTACAACAGGCCTACAAGCCCTCAGTCCAGCCTCTCTCAGCCTGTTGCGGACAGTCTGAGCACTGATGGAGGGATTGTGTGTTCCTGGTGTAACTCGGGCAGTTGTTGTTGCCATCCTGTACCTGTCCTGCAGGTGTGATATTCGGATATACCGATCCTGTGCAGGTGTTGTTACATGTGGTCTGCCAATGCGAGGATGATCAGCTGTCCTTCCTGCCTCCCTGTAGCGCTGTCTTAGGTGTCTCACAGTATGGACATTTCAATTTATTGCCCTGGCCACATCTGGGCATCTTTCTTTTGGTGTTTTTCCAGAGTCAGTAGAAAGGTCTCTTTAGTGTCCTAAGTTGTTATAACTGTGACCTTAATTACCTACTGTCTGTAAGCTGTTAGAGTCTTAAAGACCGTTTCACAGGTGCATGTTCATTAATTGTTTATGGTTCCTTGAACAAGCATGGAAAACATTGTTTAAACCCTTTACAATAAAGATCTGTAAAGTTATTTGGATTTTTACAAAATTATCTTTATAAAACAGTGTCCTGAAAAAAGGATGTTTCTTTTTTTGCTGAGTTTTATATATATATATATATATATACACACACATACACATACACACGCAAGCACGCACACACACGCACGCACGCACACGCACGCACACACACACACACACCCGGTCAAAAGTTTTGAAACACTTATTCTTTATTATAATATTTTTTTTCACATTTTAGAATAATAGTAAAGTCATCAAAACTATGGAATAACATAAATGGAACTATGGGAATTATGATGTGACTACACAAAATCCAAAATAAATCAAAACTGTGTTATATTTTAGCTTTTTCAAAGTAGTCACCCTTTGCCTACAATTTGCAGACATGTACTCTTGACATTTTCTCAACCAGCTTCTTGAGGTATCACCCTGGGATGTTTTTAAACAGTATTGAAGGAGTTCCCATCTATGTTGGGCACTTATTGGCTGCTTTTCTTTATTATTTGGTCCAAGTCATCAATTTCAAAAACTTTTTTATTTTTAATTCAATTTTAGTTTTATAATTAAATAAATTAATATGGTGACTAATTTCAAACATTTAAGCATACGCCTTCAGATCAAAAGATTCTTAAGATCATGAGAAACATTTCAGTCAAGTGTTTCAAAACTTTTGACTGGTAGTGTATATATATATATAATGATTTTCGTTACAGTTATCAGCATATTGTTGTGCACGTTAACCCAGTCAAAGACAGACTGGTGTGAAAAACAAAAACAAGAAACAACAAAAACTACAACATTGAAATAAATGCACAGCAGTGTTGGTCCATGATCGGCTGGGTAACTTTTTCCAGTAAGGTTGTTTCATCAACAATAATTATTAGTTAACATGAACTAAATGAACAATACTTTTACTGCATTAATTTATCTTGGTTAATGTAAATTTCAATATATACAAACTAATTGTATTTTTATAAATGAACATAAACCAAAATTATTAAATGCTGTTATAATATTTTGACACCTAATGCATTAACTAATGTTTTCACACATTTCTCTGGAATACTCGTTTATGACTGGTCATTCACACTATTCAATGTCCTGATATTTCTGAATAATGACCGCACAACTGGGTGTCAAGTGATATTTCACCCATCATCCGGGTGTTGTGAGCAGGGTATGAAATTTTCTTTTTGCCCACCAGCCACAGAGGTGTGTGAATGCCTCATTTTATCCTCCACTTTGATTATATACCTGTATATGCAGTATACTTCATTATCATAATGATAATTTTGCACCATTTGGAGGTTAGAGTAGACAAGCACAGAAAAGAAACTTCTTGTTCAAGAACTATTACTGAGGTTGTACTGAATTATGACACATATGACAATTCACCTGTGGGAGACATTCTAAAACGCTTAACGTGATAAACGCTTAACGTGGCTTACAGGACTGTTCCGGTTTCAATACAAGTTAAGCTCAATCGACAGCATTTGTAGCATTATACTGATTTCCACAAAAAAAATAATTTAGACTTGTCCCTCCTTTTCTTTAAAAAATAAAAAAGCAAAAAATATGGGTTACAGTGTGGCACTTACAATGAAAGTGAATAGGGGCCAATTTTTGTGTTAAAATATTCACTGTTTCAATATAGCCACAAGATGTACAAAATATGCCCGTTCACATAATTTTAGTGTTACAGTATAAAATCACTTACTAACCTTTTCTGTGTAAAGTTAAGGCCAATTTTACATCTTCACTGCCATGATGATGTAATGTCAACAAAACCTAAAATCCTAAAACGACAGTAAACATGACGATTTAAACAATGTTACAGCTGAAATAATACACAGGTTTTAACAGAAGAATTATTGTAAGTGCTTTAATAAAATTATAAACTTCACATATCTGCTTTAAAACCCTCCACAAAATTTGCCCCATTCACTTCCATTTAAGAGTCTCACTGTAACCTTGACTTTGGCCTTTTTTTTTTTTTTTTTTTTTTAAGAAAAGGGACAGGTGGAAATTGTTTTTTGAGGTAATCAACATCGTCACAAAAGTGAAAGTCATTTCATAAGACAAATTTAGTCATTTTCATTTTATTTAGCACAAACACACCTCTTTTCTGTGTAAATAGACCTTTTTTTATATTATAAATTTCTTTAAATATTGAGTGTAAATTTATAACATTATGCTTTAAAAAAAAAAAAAAAAAAAAAAAAAAGAAAACTAATTACCACAGCTGCAAGGGTGTTTCTATTACAGCTTCTGAGAGAGTGACGGTAAAGTTGCAATCTTCTTCCATTTTAGTGTCTTAATCCACCACTCTCTATTTTATTCCTCTTCTGGAAAGTCATTCAAACGTAATAGTGGATTTTTTATTTTGGTCTTGGAGCAAATGGGTAAGTGAAAAAAAAAATATTTGCTGTGGTCTCCTATTCACTTTCATTCACCGCTTGTCCAAGTTTACCCTGCAAACCTTTACTTCCGCGTTCCAAAACCCGGAGTGTGAAAAAGATCTATTAGGGTTATTATAGAATGTGTGTGCTTCTTCAAATGCGTGTCTTTGTCTCTAATGACATCTATTGTCATTTGTCACTCCGAGACATCTTACAAGTCGCCTGCCACAGTTTTGGGTAGAATTGCCTGCATTTATTTGCTGGGTGGCAGGTGATAATTTCATACCCTTGTTGCAAGTCATCTTTCCTATACTTCTCATATCACTCTGTGATTTCTACAAGTGAATAAAACAATTTAGCTAAAATTAATATTTTGTGACTGTTTGCTTAAGTATCTGCCAAGTAGTTGTGTAGTAAAGTAGGATAATGATTAGTAAAGAAGGTCATTTTCGTATATAAACACCACCAGAACTCTGACACAAACCAGAGGTTGAATTTCTGGAGACTCAGTGATCTCTTTCATCTTATGTAAAACAACGCAATTTCAAATCAAATCATTAATTCATGGCTATTTAATTTACTTGATAATTAGCCATGTCAGGGTCCTGAACACCCAGTCAGAGTATTTTCTTTTAATAATTTTTTTTTGCGATAATGACCTGCTTTTTGGCTGATTTTACATTATCCCATACTTATAAATAGAACCTCATTTTAAAGAGTTACCATCAGTTGCACAGAGAACACAGAAGTAATGAGTGAAAATGTGTGTAGACTTTGCAATCAGATTTTCTGTCCACCCAAATGTAACGTTCTTAAAGCTGAAGTGTGTAACTTGTTTTATGTCAAAATACATTCTCCTATCCCAGTTTATTGTGCATTGACAACTATACGTAAGCCTTTTGTGGGTTTATCTCCCCCAAAAGTATAAACACTGAGCCTCCCAGGCACTATTAAAACATTGATGTTTATATTTTGAGCGGCCCGCTCAGTCCCACCCATCCATTTCTAGCTCAGTCTATAGTGTGAATTTGGGGGCATGGCTACTTGTAGCAAGCTGTTCAGCCGGAGCAGACGCCGTTGTATGTGTGCATGTGTGTGTTTGTGAGAGACAACTTGTGTGTATTTATCAATGGTGCTCTTAAAACTGTTGCCACAAAGTTATAAGCACACAAATATTTAGAATTTCATTATGTTATAGCATTAAAGGTATAGTTTCTTCCATACAATACAAAAGGAGATGACAGCCTCACTCAACATTCATTTTCACTAAGTAAAAAAAAAGATGCAATGAAAGTGAACGGTGACTAACACTAACTAATAAGACCTAACATCTCCTTTTGTGTTCCATGGAATAAATAAAGCCATGTGGGTTTGGAACAATGTTAAGATGAATAAATGATGAGCAATTTATTTATTTGTTTGTTTGTTTGTTTGTTTTTTGGTGAACTATACCTTTAAGGTTTGTGTTCCATGGAATTATGGGAAAAGCAAAAGCTGTTATTTAGAAGAGCATGTCCACATACTTTTGGACACGTAGTGTATCCATGTACTTTGTGTGCTTGTGTGAAGGTGAAATTTCAGCAAGCCACCTTAAGAACACCCATATGTGATGTTTAGGGGCCACAGAGAGAAATTTGTCATTTATACAATAGAAACTGGGCATATGAGAGTTTTGGACTTCATGTGGATAAAAGGTGTGTGCATAATTTCACATTAAATTGTGCGGGAAGTTTCATTACATGCTGTAACTGTGCCTGCCATGTGAGTGGGCAACTAGGAATTGGACACGCTGGTAAAAAGAACCATAACTTGTACAAAACTAATAACTGGGCTTATAATTTCACCTATAAATATGCAGAACAGGCTTTAAAACACTTAAATAACACCACTTAAATAATCCAAGTTACGACCTGAATTAAACAGTTTAAACCCCTGCAGGTGGCTCGGAAGGGGAGTACCCATCTCTCTCGGAGATCAGTGGGAAAAGGCTTTAGGAGTTTTTGGCCAAAAAAAGAGCAGAGCTTCCACAGATAAAAGAGTCTGAGAGAAGCCTCCTTTTCTCTGACAGCCCTCCAGCAGTAGATAGGAGCTACTGAGCGTGGAGCCAAGACCTCACACTGAGTCGTAAAGTGGGCCGGCCATCTGAAGTCTATTCCAAGGCTGAATCTCTAAGTGCAAGGCCTATCCCTCCAGAGATGAGCACACATGCTGGAAGTGTTCAATCAGTTTAGTTGACAGAGTAAATAAATGCTCAGAGAAAGATAAGTACGGAGAATGAGAGATACCAAGTCCACGTGGAGGAGAGAGAGAGGTGAAGAGACAATAGTGCAGGGAGTAGGATAGATGAGCTTCAGGAGAGGAGAGATTTAGTCTATCATCTGGGATAAATCCATTTCCCTCTGAATTCACATATGGTGTGTGTAGAAGAGGCTTTCTCTCTCCAACAGTGGTAGTGCCAGGGCTATTATAGTTAGAAAAGTTTTTATTTCCTTTTGTATTTAATTTTGGTTTATTAATAGTTTTTAGTTTAGTTTTCATTTTTGTTTCAGTATTAGTTTTAGTTTCATCATTCCATCTGCCTATGATGACACACACAACACTTTATGAATCAAACTGTGGTTGGTTGTTTTTACCAAAATGTTAATCAGCGTAAATCAGTGCCCATTTCTTGTCTAAGTGGGTGAATTTTTTTTTTTTTTTTTTTTTTTTTCAGAATACATCAATAGTCAGAAGTCAGATATGAACTAAATCAGAGCATACATCACTGACTGAAAATACAAAAAAAAAAAAAAAAAAAAAAAGTATGAATAAAACCACATTTCCATCCCATGTGTTCAAAAGAACAAAATGGTCACTCACGGGGAAATTGTAGCCACTGTGAATCTTTAATAAAATACTTGCGGTTTAAAGCAAACCTCTCTAAAGAACTTTGTCTCACGTCTGGGAGTGACAGCATGTCACACAGTTCTGTGAGCACTAAGTGTGTGCGTACCTCCATCCATATGACTTTACCGTGCGGATTTATAATTTATCAAAAGTGTCAATAAACCTGTTCTTCTGCACAGTTCAATTTTGTATTCTACTTATTTGCTCAGCAAACTCTATGCAGGCTTTGGATTGTCAGCACACCAGAATTTGAGGATGACCTGAGCAACATTCTAGATGCAATGATTGGTCAGCTGGTTACTCCAGTCATGAACAAATTATTCAGTCACATGACTTTTTTGATGCCCATCTTGTGTTCCTAATAAATTCAATAGGACTTTATTCAGTAAATGTTTTTCCATCATAGTTTATGCGCGTTTTGAATAAAAAATGTATCTACCTCAAGCAGGCATATACGTTTATTATTGGCATTTTAGAGATTTTATTTGTGTTTCCATTCAGCAGTTTTTATTTGATATCCTAAAATGCGCATAAAAATACATGGATGGAAACCCAGCTATTTTCTCTGTAATTTTATTGAATTTTCCTTAGTATTTTAGCTCAGTGGTTCTCAACCAAGGTTATTTAGGCCCATTAAGGAGCCTAAGCAAACTTCCAAGAGAGCCGCAGGATGATTTGAAAATATTTCAAATAAGTTGTATTATATTAATCTGACTGAATAAAAATGCTAAACAAAATCACTTAACCCCTTTATGAGCATTTCTTTCAGCTTGTCTGCAAATGTATTATGTAAAAAAAAAAAAAAAAAAACCTTGAAAGCTTCAAAAAATGTATTTGAAGGGTATTAAAATATGATGTCAGTTTGCTTAAAAGGTACTACAAAAAAGCTTGATTTTAAATCTTGCCTCTGCACCATCATATTGCCTCACCTTAATGATACCGCTGCTAAATATATATATTTATTTATTTATTAAGGGAAGAAAACCTGGATACACAAATAATTATGCAAAGATGCACATTAAAATGCAAAGACACACCTGAATAATGTGTCATTTGTACAGGTGAGCGAAGAGCGAGTCTGAGCGAGGAGAATAAAGCTCTAATTAATGGAAAAACCTTTGATTTTAAACAGTTTCTGCCAGCACTGTGTTTCCCTCGAGGGAGGTAAAGTGTTAAAATGACATGATTTGTCGAAAAACTTCTCAGGTAAGTGTCAACAACAAGGGTGTAATTAGAACAAAATGTCACCACGGCTGATTACGAGCGATTTGTACCTCAGCGAAAAAGAAACCAAATTAAAATAAAATAAATAAATAAATAAAAACACGCTCCCCTTGATGAGAGAATATTTAATGATGCACCACATGCTAATACCACATGCACAATTTCTTCGTGCAAACACATGCAAATTTCCATCAGGGGCTCACACAATAAACAATTTTAAAGAATCACTAATAAGAATAATTCTCACAAATATGTCTCACCCTTGATTTTCATTTGGGTAAATACCATATACTACACTAATTCGTAAAATGTTACAATAAATTGAGAGAGGACCTGAAGGGAGAGCTGAAATAGGGGTAAGGAAATATGTTAGTCAAACTCGCACTGTCTAATGTCTCAAATGTGTCAGCCTTATGCTAATATTAGTGCTGGAGTTGATTCGGCTCAGCTGGGTGCGAGTTGGGTGTGATATGAGGGACAAAGCCTCCCTCTGTGAATCTAATGAAACAGACAATGGCGCTGGATTGAACCGCCTCTGGACATGGCCCTGGTTCTACGGTGTTGCGAGTTGCTTTCACACACACATTACTACTTGCTACAAACACAAGGACCCAGCGTATTATACACAGACCAGCAGACACACACAATATAAACAGTCTAATAAAGGGAGCACCGCAGCCAGTCATAAATGCCACATTTGATGCAAGCACATAACTGTCAAGTCTCAGCTTTCAGCAAACTGTAATTTCCGTCATGTTTCAGTCCGTCAGGTAAATTAGATTTCAGTGATAGTTATTTGATGCATCTTATGAACTAAGCTGTTTTTGACATATACAAGAAAAAGAAAAAGGAAGTCTTGCAGGCTCAAACCAGTGATCTAAACTCAGCAAGCATAAAACATTTAAAAAATATTTCACAACATCCATTTGGGTTGCATATAGGTAACATCACAGTATAACATTTTAAAAATGTTTAGAAACCACAGGTAAAGTTTAAAAATACTGTAACCAAAATAAAAAGTTTTGGAAATGTTGTGCAAATATTTACCTGTTTTCTTTAAGTACCCTCGAAATGTCACTGTAATGTTGTTAACTACGAAAACAATGCAGACTAAACCGCAACACCAAAATACAACCAGATCACATTTCAAAATGTGTAAAAAAAAAAAAAAAAACATTACAAACAGCCTAAGTTCAAAAGCAAACTTTTGCCAACAAGCAATTTATCAAACCTACCAAATATTTAACCAAGTACATTTTCATTATTCCTATTATTATAATTTTGTGACTGAAAAAACAAAAAACAAACAAATTTGGTCTTAAAGGAGCAGCAGCAACAAAACCGAGCGTTTCTGACAGAGGGTCAGAATAAGGGTGGAAAATTATCATGTTTTACAAATATATGACTTTTTTTAATTTTTTTTTTTTTTACTTTTCTAATATTATTAGAGAACCTCAAGGAAAACAATTTAAAATGTCAAGTACCCCATTTAAATGTCATGACCCCTTTAATCTTATTTATTTATTTTTAACAAAGAAGAGTTGTAGTCATCTAATTCAGAGAGCTTCATAATAATAATGGGACAAAATTTGTTCAAGAAAAGGGCTAAGAACTCATGCCATACAGCACATGAGTGTCGAGTGATAAATGTGTGTTATTATTTTTTTTTTTACTTTAAATGCCAGCTATGAACTTTTCTAAAAGTCTACCACTTAGACTATATATAAGGCCAGAAAATAACTAATTAGGCACATTTTCCATTTTAGCTCTTGTACTAAACATTCTATCCACAGATGAAAGGAGGATAGAAATAACGGATGGTGGCAACTTCAAAAAATTGCCCTTGGCTTATTTTTATTTTTTTCCTCTTATCTATTGCATTCTCTTTTCTGTTTTCCACTCTTGTTGTTTTGTCATTTGTGCAAAAAGGGCAGAATCACTTTCAATTTCCATGTCTTTAAGGACATTGAGAGCACTTAACGCAAGAGTTTGGTGCTAGCCTCAATGAGTGCCATTTACTCAAAAGGGATAAAGAAATCTCTGATAACTGTAAATTAACATATCCTCTCCAAGCACACCAAGGTTAGCATTTAATTATTAGTAATAATATCATATTACAGCAGCCACAAGGCCAATGTCAGCTAACTTAGAGTCAACATGAAACAACATTCTCAATCCATTTTACTTAACGTGACATAATGTTTTTTACATTGGGGCACTCTTTACCACAGTTTGCAATCAAATGTAGGGAACTACTCCCTTAATGAAACACTGTAGACATAGACTGGTTAATATTTCAGCAGCCTTGGTGATGTCAACATGAGAAGGAAAGTTGTTTCAATATAAAAAATAAAGTTGTTTTTTTTTAATAAAAGATTACAAAGACAAGAATGTTTCTTCTTTGGAATAATGTGCACTGATGAATTGTGCACAATAAGTCCAGGCACATGTATTAAGACAGTAATTGTATAATTTTATAAAAAGGCACTTTTTGATTTCATACTGACAAAGTTTTGGGATGTGTTAGTAATATACAGTAGATATTTAGCATGAATGCAAATACCATATTTATGTTTGCAACACAGTCTCATTTGGTTAGCTTTGCTCTTCCAAACACATGGACTGGTTATTCTCAAGAGAGCTAAACCAGCCTTTAATTAAGAGGAAAAATAATAAATGAAAATAATTATTTATTAAGAGGTATTAGGGAAATCAAACATGCAAATTTGACATGCTTGGTTTTAGGTAAACAATGCCTGTTGTAAGCCCATTATGGATGCTTAGTATATGACTTAATATGTTAAACATGTAATAGGAGAGGGGGCAGAGAAATTGGGGCTTCTGGTGTTTTTGGCAGGGCAACAAAGCAAAGCTGATGATAGTTCTGTAAATGAAGGAGGGTAATGGGCCCTCTTCATTAAAATATTCTGATATTCACACAGCTGCTTTCATTGTAAATGCTTCACATATTGTTAATACAAGCTCAGCTTCTCTGGGTCATTTGGCCTCAGATTGGCTGCATAAATATTCAGTTTGCAATCCATTACTTTATAGTTAAAGGAATGTTCTGGGTTCTATTCAACTGAAGCTTTATCATCAGCTTATTTGACTTGCTGTTGAATTCCACAGAAAATAACAGAAGCAAAAACGGAACATAACAGAAAATCATCCCACAAAAAAAAAAAAAAAAAAAAATATATAATAATAATATTATATATATATATATATATATATATATATATATATATATATATATATATAGTTTACAGGCAGTGTTAGGTAACGTTATTTTAAAAAGTAACTCGTTAGAATATTGCGTTACTCCTTAAAGAAGTAATTTAATTAACAGTCTAATAAACATTTTTATGTGTTACTTTATTTAAAATGTAACAGATATTATGGTCTAAAAAAAAACAAAAACAAATATTGCATTACTTTACTCATTACTCGAAAAAAGTAATCTTATTATGAAACGTGCATTACTTGTAATAACACTGTTTACAGGATTGCACTTAGAATGGAAGTCTAAGGGCAAGGGATTGCAACTTAAGTAAATGCTAAAATACATACGGTTTCAAAAGTATAGCCACAAGACATAAAAATTATACATGTTAACATAAAACTAAAATTATAAAACCAACTGTGTTAATGTACAGCCAGTAAACAAGGTAGTTTTGCATGATATGCACCAATACAGTATACCAGACAGGGACATGACAGCACTGTTTGCATAATGAAAACACTACTCACAGGAATTAATACATTCATCCGCCAGGAACAGTCCCACTGCTAAATGCAATTTTAAACTTCACCTCATATAAAACAATTTTAAAGAATTAATACAATCAAAAAATTCCATCAAATTAAATTGTGTAATCTTTAAATGTAATTATTTAATTATATATATATTTAAAATGTAAATATTTTTAACATTACTCAAATAGATTCAAATTTGTTGTAAAATTGAAATGTGTAAATCTTAAGTGTTTACCAAAAAAACAAAACTTGAATTTATGCTTTTGAACCTTTTGGAAAGCCTTGCCATATAAATGTCCATTGTAAGTGCATTGCAATAAGAGCATTTTTTGTTTATTGTCATGAGCTGAGAATGGAACTTATTTTCTGTGGAAAACAGCAAGCCACAGATGCTTTCAATAGAGTAGAAAATTATGCATGTGATCTACACTGTAAAAAATTTCCATAATTTCAAAAGGTAAAAGACTGTAAAAATGCTACAGTAAAAAAAAACTTAAATTGGTTAACGAGTAGTTACGGTAAAATATACGTTAAAAAATTTATATATTTAAAAATACATAAAAAAATACAAATTTTTAGATGTAAAAAGTATGATTTTCTTGTATAATTAACGGTTAAAATTTATATTATGTTTAACAAAAGGGTACATGTACATGACTGTAAATTATTGTTAAATTTACGGTAAAAACAGTAATCGGGCGTTCCCAGAATTCCCTGTATGACCCATTACATTTCATTATATTTTATGGGAATAGTTATGTTTCTTCTTATTTTTAATATCACTTATCTACATTGGGGTTTTCTGTGTTATATTTGATGTAGTTAATGTTTATTGCATTATTTAAATTTCCCATGTGTTTACGTTTTAAACTGTCAAATGAACAGGTTGTTCTGTAAAATTAAATTTTAACTTTATTTTTTTACATAATTATTCTGGCAACCACAGCAGGCAGTTTTTTTTTTTTTTTTTTTTTTTTTTAAACAAATGGATTTTTTTTTATTTATTTTTTATTTTTTATACAGTGTATGCTGTTCTAGGCTGGTATTAAGATGTGATTCAGGTGATCTGATCACAAGTGGTCAGCCTTAAATTCAGGTGTAAATACGCTTTGTGATCAGATCACACAAAAAAAAAAAATAAAAAAATAAAAAAAAAAACATACAGGAGGTAGTAAAAAACGCATGTGACCACATCGCATTTGAGGTGTAAACATTAAGCCATCCTGAATATGTCCCGGACAGCAGTGAAGCACCACTCACCTGTCAATCAAACAATGTACTAAAACAACAGTTTAAACTTTGCCAGTTCCAAGCAGCTTTAATAGGAAATAACCATCCAATTTTTGCAGCAGAAGAACTTTATCCGAGTGTGATTGCTGTGCTCATATATGCCAATATGAACTTAAAGGGAGAAAATGCACCAGGTTCCAAAACAAATGCTGCAAACAAGCCAGGTGTGAACACACCCTTAGGAAGCAATTCATGGAGTAACTTTGGAGCAAAAGTGCATGATTGTATTTTTATCCCATCAGGGCTTGTCATAGAACGTGTCCATATGCAGCTTTCAGAGAGTAAAGAAGTTCATTAAAAACAGTCTGTTGTGGCACCCATTTCTGATGCCATTTAAGTGTAGAAAAAAATATATATTGCAGGAAAAACACTTGGTGACAGAATCACTATGGATTACAATCAGTATTTGTGATTATATGCAGCCGAGTGCAATGAAAACATTCAGATCAGTTTGATGTCATCTCAGGCTCAGTCTAACATACTGCCTAACATATCCTTTTGTGAATACATGGCTACTTTTGAATGACCATCAATGGAATAACATGCTTTTTGCCAGCACAATGGTGTAGTTATAGCATCTACCAGCAGCTCCCTGCTGAAGCTAACAAGCTAAACCCTTACCCCTCTGGTGTTAAGTAATTAGAGTGAATTTTGATTTTATGTTTAAAGTCCAACAAGTCACACATGCGCTCTCATACTCCCAGGAAAATTGCCCATGTGCACCGCTCTGAGATCAGTCTAACACTTTCACTTATGTCACAGAACTAGAATTGAAAAGGAGACACAGATCATCTATCAGCATCCAATCACTATGAAGAGATATATTGCCAGTTTAAGTCATACTGTAATAGGGGTTACCCTCCTTCAACATCACCTCTGCAACCCCTGTGGTGAGGCCCCAGTCTCTATCTCCTTAGTGAAGAGGCGGCATGAAAATTCACTCCCCAAGAAGCCATCAGCTCATTCTTGCCCTAGGATTCCTGCAGTGACACTTATAGTGCATCCGGAAAGTATTCACAGCGTTTCACTTTTTCCACATTTTGTTATGTTACAGCCTTATTCCAAAATGGATTAAATTCATTATTTTCCTCAAAATTCTACAAACAATACCCCATAATGACAACGTGAAAGAAGTTTGTTTGAAATCTTTGCAAATTTTTAAAAATAAATAAAAAAAATAAAAAAAAACACGAACATAAGTAATCACAGCCTTTGCTCAATACTTTGTTGAAGCACCTTTGGCACCAATTACAGCCTCAAGTCTTTTTCAGTATGATGCTACAAACTTGGCACACCTATATTTGGGCAGTTTCTCCCATTCTTCTTTGCAGGACCTCTCAAGCTCCATCAGGTTGGATGGGGAGCGTCGGTGCACAGCCATTTTCAGATCTCTCCATAGATGTTCAATCGGGTTCAAGTCTGGGCTCTGGCTTGGCCACTCAAGGACATTCACAGAGTTGTCCCATAGCCAATCCTTTGTATCTTGGCTGTGTACTTAGGGTCATTGTCCTGTTGGAAGATGAACCTTCACCCCAGCATGAGGTCCAGAGGGCTCTGGAGCAGGTTTTCATCAAGGATGTCTCTGTACATTGCTGCATTCATCTTTCCCTCGATCCTGACTAGTCTCCCAGTTCCTGCCGCTGAAAAACATCCCCACAGCATGATGCTGCCACCACCATGCTTCACTGTGGGGATGGTATTGGCCAGGTGATGAGCGGTGCCTGGTTTCCTCCAGACATGACGCTTGCCATTCAGGCCAAAGAGTTCAATCTTTGTTTCTCATGGTCTGAGAGTCCTTCAGGTGCCTTTTGGCAAACTCCAGGTGGGCTGTCATGTGCCTTTTACTGAGTGGCTTCCGTCTGGTCACTCTACCATACAGCCCTGATTGGTGGAGTGCTGCAGAGATGGTTGTTCTTCTGGAAGGTTCTCCTCTCTCCACAGAGAAATGCTGGAGCTCTATCAGAGTGACCATCGGGTTCTTGGTCACCTCCCTGACGAAGGCCCTTCTCCCCCGATCGCTTAGTTTGGCCGGGCGGCCAGCTCTAGGAAGAGTCCTGGTGGTTCCAAACTTCTTCCATTTATGGATGATGGAGGCCACTGTGCTCATTGGGACCTTCAATGCTGCAGAAATTTTTCTGTACCCTTCCCCAGATCTGTGCCTCGATACAATCCTGTCTCGGAGGTCTACAGACAATTCCTTGGACTTCATGGCTTGGTTTGTGCTCTGACATGCACTGTTAACTGTGGGACCTTATATAGACAGGTGTGTGCCTTTCCAAATCATGTCCAATCAACTGAATTTACCACAGGTGGGCTCCAATCAAGTTGTAGAAACATCAAGGATGATCAGTGGAAACAGGATGCACCTGAGGTCAATTTTGAGTGTCATGGCAAAGGCTGTGAATACTTATGTACATGTGATTTTTTTTTTCTTTTCGTTTTTTTATTTTTAATAAATTTGCAAAGATTTCAAACAAACATCTTTCACGTTGTCATTATGGGGTATTGTTTGTAGAATTTTGAGGAAAATAATGAATTTAATCCATTTTGGAATAAGGCTGTAACATAACAAAATGTGGAAAAAGTGAAGCGCTGTGAATACTTTCCGGATGCACTGTATGGGTGGAAGCTTTGCTCCTTCCATTTGCATGAGAGGGGTGCCGGAACTGTTGTGCAAAATCAGCCAATTTCTGCCCTCATTTTTTCCAATTATGCACTGACAGGTCTGTGGTTATCTATGGCCTTGAATAGCATGGGATTTTTGAGAGACTTTATTGTTGGTTTATCGAGAGTAAGAGTTTTCATTTGACTTTAAATGCATTTAATATTGATGCTTACCATAAACTGCCAACTTTCCATCATGACACAAATAGAGAGGAACTGATCATGTACATAAATGTGTGTCTATGATCAATTAAATAATTTAAGCACTGGGAGGTAACAAAGTCTTTTTTTTTTCTGCTATTACTCTACATTTGTCAAGGAATAAATGGTGGAGGCTGAAACTGTGCTCGAGTTCAGAATGTTTTGAACCAAAAATGGGTTGTTGATGAATGTCTTTGTGCCTTATTGAGCTGGAAGATAGAGGTGCGGAGGTTAACAATATAAAAATCAGCTAACGACAATGCCTTCCACATTAGCTAACTGACATTGTCGAGTTTCTTTCTGCCATTCAAAGTAGCCTTGGGCTCTAGCGAGCTTCACTATCCCTCCTCTCTGCCCTTTCAGAAGCTCTTTTGGACTGGCTGATAAAGTCTGACTGCCAGAGCCTATAGAATGTTTCAGGAATTTTGAAAAGGTCTCCATGGTATTTTTGCAAGTGTCATACCATCAGTCATTCATAAGAACTCACAGTACAAGAGTCTTGTCTTCCATCTGGATCCACACACACACACACACACACACACACACACACACACACACACACACACACACACACACACACACACACACCCCTATTCTTGGGTCACACCACATTAATGTGGAACAATGGAATGCATTTGTGTTGGTTTGTGAATATGATCAATCACATTAAAAACAGAATCAATAATGGCAACTTGCCTCGACACAAAACCATACTGAAGCCCCAAACTTTGTAGACGTACCCAAGCAAAATTCCCTTGAACACTATGGTCACTGTAATTCAATTTATTTTACTGTAGCTGTAGTGTAGAACGCAATCATATTTATTAAAGTCTGTGATCACCGTATTCAGAGAGATGTTGCCCTTATGAAATTCACAAAAGGTAAAAGTAGAAGTTTAATATAAATTGTTACAGGCTACAATATGCAAAAACCCAAGCACCCATACACATGCACACACGTGGGGCTGATTTAAAGAAAATATGAGAAAATAGCACAATGGCATATGGTTCCAATTTATTTGAAAGAACTGAATTAGCTTTACTAATGAAATTAGCATTAATTATTAGCAATAAGTTATTTATGAACTCTAATATGTTACAAATTTGATTCCTCATGTCATGACCCCCTTAGTCATGTGTTTGTCCTTAATAATTTACTTAATTTACTTGAACTAAGTCATGAACTAATATGCCATTTAAATACCTCAATGGCTGTTCCAAAGCCCCTACACACAAACACCACACACACAAGCAGTTAAAGTTTGCTATCTCGAATACATCTTTGTGTGTTATGTGAGCTTGCAGCATGTGGATCTGGCATAGCAGGTCCACTGTTTGAAAAGCACTCTAAACTCTGAAAGAGAGACAAAATAGCCCACAGCTACTGATGACTCTGCCTGCAGCTGTCACCACTGTCATCAACAGGGGAAATGTTCTGAGAAGCTGTAAATTGCTGTTAAAGTGTACATTCTGATAAAAGGTAGATTTGTTATATCATCAGCACCATTACATCATTGGTATTGTCCCCAAATTATGCCTGTGTTGGCTCACAAAATCCATTGCCTTCATACAAAAAGCACATTCCAAAATAAGCTGATGAATTACAACATCATTGGTAATATCATCACCTTTATACTCTAACTATCCGTGTTGGCTCACAGAATGCATTGCCTTCATAAAAAAAGTACATTCCACTATGATGATTACATCATCATAATTGCATCATTGATGACACCCACAGCATTATCTCTGTTCATAAAATGTATTCATAAATAAAGTGCATTCCAATATAAGCTGCTTTCTTACATCATCATAATTATATCATTGATGACATTGTAAGCATTATCTTCTAGCTACCCCTTTGTTGGAACATATAATGCATTGCAAAATGATGCCAAGCAATTGATAGGCCTTTTTCACACTTCCGCGTTTCTCACTTCCAGGGGTGGCCCTCACAAGGTAAACTTACTTCAGGTATTAACAACGGCTATTAAAACATAAGCAAGATCTGCTGAAATCAAAGTCTTCATTCAAATTAAATAGCGTATAAATGTTTGATCTGACTTTATGCGACTCTACCGGGCTCTAATTAACATTCTGACAACTTTAAGGAAGGCATAATGTGACTGAATCAGCATATTCACTGATATATTCAAGCTGCTACTGGTTATAGACTACACCGGTAATAAATAACTATAAAAATAAGATAATACATTCTCATCGTTATTCTCCGTCTGTTTGGGTCAGCTCTGCATTATTGCAAGTAAAACTGTCACAGCTCCGGTGAGTTGCCTGTTTGTTTTGTATGTTTTGTTACTTTCTCTCCCTCATGCCTCGCAGCCACGGCCGGCATGCATGATCAGCGTTGCCATGGGAACATTGATTGTTCCAGGGGAATGCTGATCATGCCACTGAATAGCGTGCTGAGCAACACCTGCTATCCTCTAAATCACTCACTTCTTAAGCCCTTTGTGTTCAGTATCTTTGCAAGATTGTTGTTTGGTTTGAAGTAACTAACCTCACTCTCTCTGCCTAGTTGGTCCTGTCTCATGTATCTGTTGGATGCCCGTGTGTCGGATGTGTGGTTGCCTTCTAGTTCGCTGCATGTCAGCTGGGTTTCCACGGAGAATACCTCATCTTTGCTCTCATGTTGGGAGCTAGATCGCCCTACCCTGCTGGGCAACGTTCTGCACCTCACTAAGCTTCAGAGGATTCCACAAGTCTATTCCTGACTTTAACAACGCACACACTCATTTTACGAACACACTCTTCACGGATTTCCCCAGGTGCGGCCACAGTGCGCTTCTCTGTCATCTCTCCCTGCCGCTGCAGCTGGTGCGGGGATCCTCGACATCCACAGTGACTGCTCACATTTATTGTAAATAAATCCTTTGAACTGTTCCTCTGCATTGCGGTCTGTTTTTCTCGCTGTCGCTCATTACAAAAACAGCACGTGTGCAGAGGAATCATTGGCAGCCAGCTCTGCTCTCTCACATACCTGTGCAGCTCCAGAATTAGAAGCAGGGCCGGGAAAATCATGTCTGATCACTCGCACCATGGACACTTTTATAAACAGAGACACTTCTGTCATCTCTCTATCTGATATTTCATCTCATTCACATGCTTCTGACATTATCATAAAACTGAGTGTGGTAAAGTTACTGTTTGACATTCGGGATAATATTCATTAAACTCTGTGTATTTCACACCATGAAGCCAAACCAACTCAGGAGATACATCTGTCTTTTACATAGCACATGGTTAAAATTTTAAAATATTTATTTTTTCATAGTAATTTCATTATCCCTACAAATAAAATATTGGAACCACGGCTGTGAAAGGTTCAGAAAAATATCTCTTTCGTGAGACAAGGCTGTTTTTTCATGAGACTGTTTTTAATAATGAGTAGTGTATGTAGCTAATGTTCTTACTATGTAAATCCATGCTGTAATATCCGATGTAGTGCTTACTCCTCTTTGCACACATTAATATTGTTATAATCAGTATAAAATGCATTGTTTATTGCACAGTTCCTTATTGCTCTCTTCTAGCTATGTTACTGGGATGGTGGGATTAATGTACATTGTGTATATAACACACACACACACACACACACACACACACACACACACACACACACACACCAGTAATTTATGAAAATAGGTAAATACATTTGGCAGGATGACTTGGTTTCATTAGTTTGATAATTTATACATTTAATACAAGGTTCAATGGGATATAGTGACTTTTTGTAGTTGTTTTTTTTTGTTTGTTTTTTGCATCTGTGCTGGGAGTATATCAAGCTTTTTAAAATTTATTTCTCATGATACGGTGATGCGAGCATTGTCATTTATGCTAATGAGACGGGAGCTAGTGAAGAAACAGCACCAGCACTGCATTTGAGCATATAAACAGCAGCCTGAATAGCCAAAAAGATAAATAATTTCTGTGTACATTAAATTGTGACTCGTTGGAAAACATACCATACAGAAGATTTAAGAAGCGTCATTCGAGGCAAATGTATACTGAAGTAATAGCTGCAAAGCCATAGCAGAAGTAGCTTTACCCTGCAGTGATGTGGTTTCCAATTCATGTGAAAAAGGCTAGAGCATTTGCCCTAAAGCAATTATACAATTTCAGAAATATTATAAATTTCATTGCATTAGACAACAAAACATCAAAATAGGTGGCATCTGCAAGCAAATAATGCTACACAATTTCTTAGCCATTACTTTTAACCAAGTGGTCTCAAAGTAATTTTTAGTAGAAGTATGAATTCAGTTCTCCTTAAGCCCACACAGGTGTCCGAGCAACGTTTGACAATCATTTCCAAACCCTATTTGTCTTTATTTTGAACAGTATCTTCTATATTATCATTTTAAACCTAACAAACTGCTTTGTGTGAATTGTTCTGCTTGAAAAGTGTGCTAGTGCTATGGTTCTCTAAAATAAATGCCACTTGTATGATATTTTGCTATTTATGCAGTGACATTTATACATTTTATGTGTGACTTGTGTTTCCAAACATGTTTTTCGGGCCACATCGTCCATTTATAAAATAGCCACCACATCAGAAGCACTGTTTAAGAGCTTTTTTTAAACCAGTTGGTGCAAACAAATCGCAAAGCACAACCTGAACAAAATCACAATCTGCCGAGTTAGGTATGAGATAAGCATTCTTTTAGGACCCAATTACTTGTGTAAAAGCGTGCCCAGTGACCCATTCATGATGATCAGATCTGTCCGAATCCTGCTTTCCACTTTCTCACGAGTCAACCCATCACATTAATAAAATGGAAAAGAGAACAATCCCTCTTTCTCTCCTGCTGTAGCTCACTCTCTTTCTCTGTGTGGACACCAGGTGATCTCTGACCCGAAGCTCCATCAAAGAGAGAAGAAACTCATCACTCATTTCATTACCCCGCCGTCCTTCTGTCAGTGCAGAGATCCGACTCCGTTCTTATCTCAACCCACACAGCCATCTGGGACCGCGAGTCTGAATGCCTGCATCCCACCCGGGGAACGGGGCGTGGGCCGAGAGGTGAGGGATTCTTTGGGTGGGATTAACAGGAAGAGCAGTCAAGCCAATAGCCATGTCCAGGAATTATGTCTGACCTCGCTGCATGATACCCAATTTCTACAGCCTGATGAAAGAGCGACCCATCTTAGATAGAGTTTCCTGAGCCAGATTGCCCAGAAGGATTGGTATGGACTCGGAAGAACGCCCTACAGGTGCAGGGGAGCAGAGTTAGAATCAATGCAATGCCGCTGGGACATCTACCCAGACTTTATTTTTCCCCTTGGCGCTCACGCAATATGGCCCATCTCAGGCCTTACTGCTTTATCCGCCTCTGTTCAGGCATGGCCTGCCTGGCTTTATGGCTTTAATAAAACACCAATACACTTTTATTGGCCAGACATAGATATTTATAACACCCACTTTTCATTTCCTCCCAGAACTTAAAGATGTGCGGTAATTGGAGACATTTGGAACCTTCTTGAGATCCAGAGAGGCCAGCTCCTACCTGCTCATTCCTTATAAATACCGACAATTGCCCATTATATTATGCTGTTCGGGGGAGAGATTGTTCTTAGATTGCTCTCGGCTCTTTGCCAGCAAAATAAAAGATGCATATTTTAAACAAAGAGAGTTCCTGCCAAGTCCTGGCAAGTTCGACAGTGCAAAGTCAATGCATTTGTATGGGACGCCTTGACGCGGGCCTGCTTGTGAGTATGTGATGGATTTGGGGAAGCACAGAGTGAGTCATTCTCTTTATTACTAAAATTCCTATGGAACGTCCCTTGAAATATGGTACTACGTATACTATTCCTTCTTTAGATCTTTGTCTCTGACAGTTTTAGTGAAGCTACTTTGAAACTGCAGACACCCAAGCTACTCATAATTTGAAGTAGTGTAACTATAGCCAAGCTACTCTTTAAAAAATAGTTGACTACTACACTACAAGCTAATTACATTGAAGGCATTTAAAGGGCCGTACAGACCAAGCATGTTATTGTGCAAAAAAAAGCTAGACGCATAGACAAAGAACACAAGTGTCTCAGGAAGTGGTTTTAAAAGTTGAAAACCAATGAAGATCACAAATAGGTGACAGCATTGCACAGCATTGTCCACACATCACAACAAATAAAACTAGAAAACACTTTAAATGACAGTATATAAGTCTCAAAGTGTGATGAACAGCAGCATTTAACAAAAAATTCTGCTTAAAAAAAAAGTAAAATGATATACTGGGATTTCTGTGCTTGGACTCAATTCGATTAATCTTTTTTTTTTTTTTTTTTTAAATGGTTCACTTACAGTACTTGAACTGTCCAGATTGCGCAACACTACGACCAAGAGAGACGACAGTTCGCTCAGTGGTAAATGCGCGCACAATACAAATACAGTGTTTTTTCGTGCTACACTGATACTTTTTGGCAAAAGTAGCTCATTAGTAGCAAAGTGACGCTACTTTAAAAGTAGCTGAGCTACTGTAAGGGGCCGTTTAGACGAGTACATTCTTGCCCTAAAAAACAGAACTGTTCCCTGACACTGTGTCTAAAAAAACCCGCAGTACTCCTGCACGAGACGCTAAAAAAAAAACAGCTGGATGCAGCGCAACGTCAGTCTATCCCATGTTTCCATAGAAAATCTAGGAATGTAGACAGACACAAAAATGCGTTTGGTAAAAAAAAAAAAAAAAAAAAAAGCCCTTAACACTACTGAAAAATGTAGCCAAGTTTGCATTGTCGCTACTTTTAGTTGGCCATTCCCATTTCTCTCAATTTGACGTCTTCCTCCACAAATTTTGACAGTACTCATCTTTGGTTTTCCACCTCTTTCTGATGTTTCACACATTTATTGACTGAGTGGATCAGCGAGACTCAGTTAATAACAGAGAAGGATTAACAGCTTGACCTTTTTTTTCAACACACAATTCCCATGGGGCTCAATTTATCTCCAGGAATCCAAAGCTTGAAAAAAAAAAAAAAAGTGATTGACACTCCTAACCTTCATTGGGATGTAATCTTCATCTTTAGCACTTGGAGATCTAATTAATTACTGGAATCTCATTTCCGCACTAATGCAAGTAGACAGAGGTGTGATGGAGGAGAAAGGGGAGCGAGAGGGGGTGAGGAGCGAAAGAGGGGTGCCATTTTTAATCACTAGAGAGGGACTCCACTTGGTTTATGCACTTCAGGACAGAGTCTCAACTAAACTTTTTGACATCCTTTCAAATAGCTCTCTGTTTTTACCACTAATGTCTAAATATTGTGCTCTGTTATGGTATATTGAGATGTCGTGCTCATGTAGGTGGGTGGTCTGATTTTTGACATTTCTTAATCTTTCCCCTATGACATCCTGTCATCTTTATACAATCAAAGTGACAACGTCTTAAATGAAAATAACTTCCTTTTTTTTTTTTTTGACAAATTACACAGCATCATGTTTCTTGGATGTCATCCTAATATAAGGCCATGTGACAGATTAAATAAGGAAAACTAACCACATTTGTGTGTATGATTTTAAACTAAATGTTTAAGGAATAGTTCACCCAAAAATGAAAATTTGCTGATAATTTACTCACCCTCAGGCCATCCAAGATGTATCGGAGTTTCTTTCTTCATCAAAACAGAATTTAAGACTTTTAGCATTTCATTTCAGGCCTCCTCCTCTAAACAATGCAAGTGAATGTACTCCATTTTTTGACGGTCCAAAATGCATATTTAGGGTGCATCAAAATAATCCACATGACTACAGTCGACAAATAAATTTCTGAACGCAAACGATTGATAATTTTGAGAAACAAATCAATACTTATATACTTTTTAACTACAAATGTTTGTGTTGCTATACTGTTAAACAATTTCCCTGGGAAAATGTTAACTACTATTGGGGATACTGGTGGCCATTGGATTGTTTGTGTATTCAAAGTAGATGATAATTTTCTGATTCTAGGAAATAAATATGGGTATAGCAACCTTAACCAAAACAAAGCTATGTTTACCGAAATTACTACGGCAGTAAAGAATCTATGTCAAAGATATCCTACTCAAAATTGTATACTTGGAGGTGATTTTAACATGGTGATGGAGGAATGGCTTGATATATCTCCTTCAAAATATCAGAGATATCGTTATAATCCTGTATTGCTTGATTTTTGTAGTGCATTTAAATTGAAAAGATGCATGGCGCACAAAAAAACCCTGGTACCCAAGTTTTCAACTGGTTTAAACCGGATGGTTCAATCCAATCCAGAATAGATTTTTGGTTAGTTTCTGAAGATAGGCCTAATCTGGAGACAAGCTCTATAATTTCTGCAGCACCTCTAACAGATCACTGTATGGTTAAACTTATAAACATACAAACATTTGTTTAAGGAAAAAAGGATATTGGAAATTTAACTCAAGAAATTATAGCATCAATCAATGATATAACTGAAGATTCAAATTTGACAACTTAGAGATAAATGGGAATATTTAAAATATAAGGTATGTCAGATTTCTATATAAAAGGGTAAATTATTAAGCAGAACTAGTAAAAAAAGAGAAATGGAAATCATTAAAGAAATAAACATTATTTGTACTAAATCATCAATAAATGAAAATAAACAAAAACATATTCATCTGTAATCCTCACTAGATAACATTTACGTTAATAAAGCTAAAAGGAGCATATATAAAATGAAGGGTGAAGTGGATAGAGGAGGGCGAAAGAAGTTCATCATATTTTTGTAGATTGAAAAAAAAAAAAAAGACACGAGTAGAATGCTGTAAAGACACTGCTGATTAATAAATCAAGAATGTACGAACCCTGATAAGATTTCTAAGGAAATCTTCAATTTTTACAGTAAACTCTACTCCTCTTATTCATACATAGATGCTGACGCTTTTTTTGAGCACATCAAGGAATGGATCCCTAAAGTGGATGAGAGTTGTGTGCGAAAAATGTGTGCGATGCAGACATCAGTATGGATGAAGTGGAAAAAGCCATGACATGCTTATCTTTAAACAAATCTCTGGGTTCAGATGGTCTAACAAGCAATTTCCATAGGAATTTTTGGGAATTTCTTAAAGACCTAATTTTCCATATGCTGAAAGAAATATCTGAAACCCATATTCTTCCAAATACTATGAAGCAAGGGATCATCACTCTCATCCCCAAACCAGGAAAAGATCCAAAATTAATAGACAATCTTAGACCCATAACCCTGCTTAATAATGACTATAAAATCTTAACTCATATTTGTGCCAACAGGTTAAAAAACGGTATTACACAAATTATCTCAGATACACAGGCAGGTTTTTTAAAAGGTCGGTCAATTCATAGCAATATAAGACTTGTGCTTGATTTACTGGATTATCATTATTTAATTGAAGATGGTTTTATTTTATTTGTAGATTTTTTTAAAGCTTTTGACACGATTGAACAAATTTATGTTTCGTACTGTTTGGATTAGGAGAAAACTTTATACATTTAGTTAAACTACTTTACAAGGGCACTAATAGCACAGTCTTATTACCACATGGTACATCTCCAAGATTTTCAGTTGATAAAGGAATTAAACAAGGGCATCCTATCTCTCCTTTATTATTTATTACTGCTGCAGAAATGCTCTCTATTCTTATAAAAAAAACTCAGACTTTGAAAAATTAACAGTGTTAGGCAAACAGCTGGCAATCAGCCAACTGGCAGACAACACAACCATATTTATTAAAAATAGTAACCAAGTTCCAAAAATCCTCAAAACAATAGATTTATTTTCTAGGGCATCTGGCTTAAAATGAAACCTTAAAAAATGTGAATTACTTCCAATTCATAACTCCCTTCTGTTGACAATTCATAATATCCTTGTTAAGTCAACCATTAAATACCTAGGCATACACATTACAAAGGATAAAAACACACTAAAACTCAACATTTGGAATAATTTAGATAAATGTAACTAGCTCTCACTAACCTGAAATTGCCAAACATCACAATCCAGAAAGTTTTGTCAATGAATTATATCCATTTCCTTCACAAAAAATAAAAAAAAAAATTAAAAAAAATTTTTCCAGTATTTTTCTAATGATGAGGTTAAGAAACTGAGAACAAAATATTTTAAATTCCCAATTGCACCAAAAGCAAAGTAAGTCCACTTTAAAACTCTTAATGGAATATATCCTTCTGGAGAATTTTTAAGACGCAGATTTGGTCTAGATCATAACAATTGCTCATTTTGTGATGAACAAAATGAAATGACAGAACACTTATTTTATGACTGTAAATTTGCTAATGCCTTCTGGAAAGATTTACATTACTGTTTATTTCCTAAATTTGACCATTTTTTTGAATTAAAAGAAAAATTTAATATTTGGTATATTTACGAAAGAGGGAACACACGACTTAGCAATTAACATAATTATTATTCTTGGGAAATTATTTTTACATAAGAGTAGATTCCTTAAAACAGTACTGAACTTTTATACATTTCACAAGGAGCTATGTCATTATTTAAGTCAATGAAGCAGAAGGTTGCCTTGGAACTTTGTAACTTAAATGGAAGAACTTAAACTTGCAGAGAACCCCTAGAGCAGTGTTTCCCAACCACTGTGCCGCGGCACACTAGTGTGCTGTGAAAGACTGTCAGGTGTGCCGTGGGAAATTATCAAATTCCAAAAAATAAATAAATGCATGAAAAAAATAAATAAAAAAATTCAGGGATCCAAACTCCTCACCTTTCAGAGAAATTCGCCGTTTTGAAACCATAATCGGTCACTTTTGTGATTGTGAAGAGCGTGATTAATGTGCAAAAGTGACTGATATTTATAGGCGTTAAGGGTCGTCAGCGCTGCAGAATACATTGAAGTCTATGAAGTGATGTCACTTTACGCCAAAGTGTTTTACACACACACGTTTTTGCTTCACCAATAATGTCTTTGAGAGTACTAAGCAACAAGAAATATTTAGAAACTGTCCAAATTTGTGAAGAGACATTGAATGTCTCATAATTTCTTTTAATTAAATATTACCTTATCATTTACTAATATCAGAGACCCCAGTTACTGAACTCATTTAAATTCACCTTTTATTACTTTCTGCTATCAAAGCAACTGCAAGCTTTTTTTCTCTCTTCCAAATACATGTTTTCAATGTTTATTGTGCACACCTCCCGCTTTTTTACGTGGCAAACTCGTAAAATCACCCCTCTGTGACGCTTTCTGCAACTCATGTCATGTGGAGGGCAATGTGGCGCTTGACGCTGGCGTTGAACAGAGAACTCAAAATGATTATTATTTGTCTATTATTGTGGTCTTTTCTGATAAAAGCCATGTTCAGCAGTTTAAATAGGCTACTGTAGGAAAATGATACCGTAGATCTGCTTTGTGTTTATAATTCTTCTAGTGAAGTCAGTAGATTTGTAGCCATGCAAGTTTTAATAAAGGAGAAGGTAAGGACCTTATTGAAACTCACTATTATTAGACTATTATTGTTGTCTTTTTAGATGAAAAATAATGCTCAGATCTGCTTTGTTCTTTTAATGCTTAAACACTATAAAGTCTCTTGGTAGATTTCGGTCATGAATGACTCAAAATGATTCACTGACTCACTCTTAGCACATAAGACGCTCATTTGTCTCCACCTAGTGACATTTCCAGAAGGGGTCACTGAACTAATCAGTTAATAAAATTGAACAAATTTGTGAAACAGAAGTTTCACCAAAATACTCTTTATTTTGCAGCTAATTCTGCAAAATTGTAAACTTGAATAAATTTGAATCACTAAAATAGCTGGAATTGGTGCTTTTAGCTTATTCTTTAAAAAAAAAAAATATACCCAGAACAAATTGTGGACCAGTGATTGTCTTACCATTTTTGCCCCTCATGAGTTTGCATCCCTGTAATTTGTTGTGGCAGTGCAAGAACAAATCTACAAATTAGAAAAGAAGCAATTTTTTTGTTTTTTCATTACCCATTTAGCACTCTTGCTGTGACCTCACACAGCATAGCCTACCTATGTGATTTTTTTTTTTTTTTTTTGCATAGCCGAATTTCAAACATTACAAGTAAACACGATACTAAGACGGACAGAAAACATGGACAAGTTCTTGAAAAGGAATAATATTGACGATGTTAGCCTATGTAGGATAGTGGTGTGCCGTAGAAATTTTTTAGTAGTAAAAAGTGTGCCGTGGCAGAAAAAAGGTTGAAACACTGCCCTAGACCCTGCCAACACCCCCCCACCAATTTATATATTATTTAATTATTTATTTTATGTACTTCAGTTTCTCATCCCTTACATGTTTCTCATGTTACTGTTTTTTTCTTTATTTTTTGTGCTTGTCTGTTGTCTGGATAAGTAATTTATATTATTGTACCAGGCCATCTATGTTTGTAATGTATTTCTTACTGGTTAATAAAGTTCAATAAAAAAAAAAAAATACAAATGTTCGGTTCCGTACATCTCTGTGACGTGCGCTCATGAGAGGGATGACGTAAGCTCGTTGGTAAGGTCACGTGGAGGAGGAGGCAGGAAGCGCGTCATTGTTTACAATAGAAACTTGTACAGAGCACAGACCAAGCACCGTTCACAAACCAAAACATTCCAAAACAATTTCAAATACAAAATAAAATAAAACATAATTTCCAAATAAAAAAATTAAAAAAATGTAAACAATGACACGCTTCCTGCCTCCTCCACGTGACCTTACCAACAAGCTTACGTCATCCCTCTCATGAGCGCACATCACAGAGATGTACAGAACCGAACATTTGTAGTTAAAAAGTATAGAAGTATTGTTTTGTTTCTAAAAATAATCAATCGTTTGGGTTCAGAAGAACTTTATTTGTCAACTGGAGTCGTGTGGATTATTTTGATGCACCCTAAATATGCATTTTGGACCGTCAAAAATGGAATACATTCACTTGCACTGTTTAAAAGAGGAGGCCTAAAATGAAATCCTAAAAATCTTAAATTCTGTTTTGATGAAGAAAGAAACTCAGATACATCTTGGATGGCCTGAGGGTAAATTATCAGCAAATTTTCATTTTTGGGTGAACTATTCCTTTAATCCCACTACATGGCCAAAAGTATGTCTATTGGCTATTTCGTATGCCACATAAATGTAGATATCTTTTCTTTTAGTCCACTGCATTGTGAAAATAAAAATAAATAATAAAAATAAAATAATGCCATATGAGACGAGTGAAACCGAATAGACAGAATGACATATGGGGGACAGATAAATGAAGAGGGTGAAATGACACCTTTCTCTGGTATATTTATTGAGATTGGCAAAGTTTAGAGTGTTGCATACTGCAGGACAGAGTTCCTCTCTTTATGCTGTAGATTTGTCTTCAGTCCACACTTTTGCATAGCAGAATAGGTGAAAGCTTCACCAATGTAACATCAAAGACTTATTGCTAAAGTTGGGAGACTGGTATCATGTGTCTTATGACGATGTGTCACAATAAAAATGACATATGTCTCTGACGGTGTCTCCCAGCATAAGGAAAAATACCTGAAAAAGCTTTAAATGGCAAGTGCTGTGGAAATCTGATTCATACTGAAATTTAGAAACAGTAGCTACTGAAATAATTCTGATTGATCTTTTTTGAATCACGACTTTGAAAATCATTAACACAGCCTCTGGCAAAAATGAATGTAAAAAGAGAATTTATAGAATAACTGAAAACGGCGAGCATATTTAAAACAATCCTGGGGCAAACCCAGAGCTACTCCCTCTTAAGTCTATTACCTACCCAACTAAACTCCATCTGGACATATTAATGACATTTTATATCTTTTATGCGATGAAGCACATCAAATCACGCAATAATACTGTGTTTTCAATCGATGCCCACACCCCTCCTGCGTTCACTGATATATTTGCATTTAAATTACATAACATAATAACTCAGGAACCACTTGCAAGAGTAAATATTTTGCTGTCTGTTTTGTCTAGCCGTCCTGCCAAACACAATGATTCATTAATTGAGACCGGGAAAGAATCTTCATGTGGCAACTGACATTCAATTATGCAAGAGAGATCAGATTAGAGCGAGGTCCAAAAAGCGTGCCTGAAAAGCCTATTTTGCAGACGAGTGCAGAAGGGAGGCTTGAGCTGCAATTTGAACAACCGTTTGGGTCTTGGGTGAATGTGGCTGCAGTGGGAGAAATCACTATGCTACAACCTTGTGGTAACTGGATGTCCATTGTGTGTCTCTGTATGGGTGTACCCACAAGGAATGCGTATGGATGCACATCTGAAAGGCTCGTTATTTTCATTAGACGAAGCTCGCAAAATGGCTCTTTAAATTTAGAAAAGTTTCTTGGCAATTTTTTTCTGTGATCATTGAACGAAATATTACATTAGTACAAAATCAACATGCTTTAAAACCCACACAATGGTCATAAATCCTTGCATATTTCAAAACTCTGCAATGAAGCAATATATTAAATGAAATAAAGATGGTTGTATGAGCTTGAAACAATATTCACTTAATTGCTGTTTAATTGAGAAGCCTTAATATCTTGTTTATGTACACAAACACCCACACAAACAAAACAAACTAAATAAATGTGTTATCGGTTCCAAAATCAAGTGAGCTGCAAACCTAGAAAGCATTTAAAAGGTATCATAGGTGTGCTCCCAACATGAAGGCCTTTCCAAAAAGTAGAAAGCATAATTATGCAAAAAATTATACTACCTTTTAAGATACTTGCTTTTGGCCACAATCTAAGGCAATTTTGCTAGTACTTCTTTTGAGGGAATTCAATCCCAGAATGTGTTCAGACCACTGATATAAACTCCTTGTACTTTCAACTGCTTTTATTTTCAGCAAACTTAACGTGTAAATATTTGTATGAACATAAAAAGATTCAAAAACTAAGACATAAACTGAACAAGTTTCACAGACATGTTACTAACGGAAATGGAATAATGTGTTCCTGAACAAAGGAGGGGTCAAAATCAAAAGTAACAGTCAGTATCTGGTGTGGCCATCAGCTGCATTAATTACTGCAGTGCATCTCCTCCTCATGGACCGTACCAGATTTGCCAGTTCTTGCTGTCAGATGTTACCCCACTCTTCCACCAAGGCACTTGCAAGTTCCCGGACATTTCTGGGGGGAATGGCCCTAGCCCTCACCCTCCGATCCAACAGGTCCCAGACGTGCTCAATGGGATTGAGATCCGGGCTCTTCGCTGGCCATTGCAGAACACTAACATTCCTGTCTTGCAGGAAATCACACACAGAATGAGCAGTATGGCTGGTGGCATTGTCATGCTGGAGGGTCATGTCAGGATGAGCCTGCAGGAAGGGTACCACATGAGGGAGGAGGATGTCTTCCCTGTAATGCACAGCATTGAGATTGCCTGCAATGACAACAAGCTCAGTCCGATGATGCTGTGACACACCGCCCCAGACCATGACAGACCCTCCACCTCCAAATTGATCCCGTTCCAGAGCACAGGCCTAATGTAACATGGAATGTAACGCTCATTCGTTCGACGATAAATGCGAGTCCGACCATCACCCCTGGTGAGACAAAACCACGGCTCGTCAGTGAAGAGCACTTTCTGCCAGTCCTGTCTGGTCCAGCGAAGGTTGGATTGTACCCATAGGTGACATTGTTGCTGGGGATATCTGGTAATGACCTGCCTTACAACAGGCCTACAAGCCCTCAGTCCAGCCTCTTTCAGCCTATTGCGGACAGTCTGAGCACTGATGGAGGGATTGTGCGTTCCTGGTATATCTCAGGCAGTTGTTGTTGCCATCCTGTACCTGTCCCGCAGGTGTGATATTCGGATGTACCGATCCTGTGCAGGTGTTGTTACACATGGTCTGCCACTGCGAGGATGATCAGCTGTCCTTCCTGTCTCCCTGTAGCGCTGTCTTAGGCATCTCACAGTATGGACATTGCAATTTATTGGCCTGGCCACATCTGCAGTCCTCATGCCTACATGCAGCATGCCTAAGGCACGTTCATGCACATGGACCCTGGGCATTTTTCTTATGTCGGTAGAAAGGTCTCTTTAGTGTCCTAAGTTTTTATAACTGTGACCTTAATTGCCTACCATCTGTAAGCTGTTAGAGTCTTAACGACCGTTCCACAGGTACATGTTCATTAATTGTTTATGGTTCATTGAACAAGCATGGAAAACATTGTTTAAACCCTTTACAATAAAGATCTGTAAAATTATTTAAAATACAGTGTCCTGAAAAAGGGACTTTTTTTTTTTTTTTTGCTGAGTTTATAATATAGAACTGGATTGCTGATGCCATCATAACAGTGAAGCCACTGCACCGCCATATTGCAATGCCCAAACATTCCAGTGTGCCTTTAGATATAATAGAAAATCTTGTCATTTCAGTGAGTAAACATTAGTCATTCAATAAACTATTTTATATCTGAAATCTGCATGTACATCCCTACAATGCAAATGTCCTACATACAGGTGCTGGTCATATAATTAGAATATCATCAAAAAGTTGATTTATTTCACTAATTCCATCAAAAAGTGGAACTTGTATATTATATTCATTCATTACACACAGACTGATATATTTCAAATGTTTATTTCTTTTAATTTTGATGATTATAACTGACAACTAAGGAAAATCCCAAATTCAGTATCTCAGAAAATTAGAATATTGTGAAAAGGTTCAATATTGAAGACACCTGGTGCCACACTCTAATCAGCTAATTAACTCAAAACACCTGCAAAGGCCTTTAAATGGTCTCTCAGTCTAGTTCTGTACGCTACACAATCATGGGGAAGACTGCTGACTTGACAGTTGTCCAAAAGACGACCATTGACACATTGCACAAGGAGGGCAAGACACAAAAGGTCATTGCAAAAGAGGCTGGCTGTTCACAGAGCTCTGTGTCCAAGCACATTAATAGAGAGGCGAAGGGAAGGAAAAGATGTGGTAGAAAAAAGTGTACAAGCAATAGGGATAACCACACCCTGGAGAGGACTGTGAAACAAAACCCATTCAAAAATGTGGGGGAGAACCACTACGCACAGACGTATGCAAGACATGGGTTTCAGCTGTCGCATTCCTTGTGTCAAGCCACTCTTGAACAACAGACAGCATCTAAAGCGTCTCGCCTGGGCTAAAGACAAAAAGGACTGGACTGCTGCTGAGTGGTCCAAAATTATGTTCTCTGATGAAAGTAAATTTTGCATTTCCTTTGGAAATCAGGGTCCCAGAGTCTGGAGGAAGAGAGGAGGCACAAAATCCACGTTGCTTGAGGTCCAGTGTAAAGTTTCCACTGTCAGTGATGGTTTGGGGTGCCATGTCATCTGTTGGTGTTGGTCCACTGTGTTTTCTGAGGTCCAAGGTCAACGCAGCCGTATACCAGGAAGTTTTAGAGCACTTCATGCTTCCTGCTGCTGACCAACTTTATGGAGATGCAGATTTCATTTTCCAACAGGACTTGGCACCTGCACACAGTGCCAAAGCAACCAGTATCTGGTTTAAGGACCATGGTATCCCTGTTCTTAATTGGCCAGCAAACTCGCCTGACCTTAACCCCATAGAAAATCTATGGGGTATTGTGAAGAGGAAGATGCGATATGCCAGACCCAACAATGCAGAAGAGCTGAAGGCCACTATCAGAGCAACCTGGGCTCTCATAACACCTGAGCAGTGCCACAGACTGATCGACTCCATTCCACGCCGCATTGCTGCAGAAATTCAGACAAAAGGAGCCCCAACTAAGTATTGAGTGCTGTACATGCTCATACTTTTCATGTTCATACTTTTCAGTTGGCCAAGATTTCTAAAAATCCTTTCTTTGTATTGGTCTTAAGTAATATTCTAATTTTCTGAGATACTGAATTTGGGATTTTCCTTAGTTGGCAGTTATAATCATCAAAATTAAAAGAAATAAACATTTGAAATATATCAGTCTGTGTGTAATGAATGATTATAATATACAAGTTTCACTTTTTGAATGGAATTAGTGAAATAAATCAACTTTTTGATGATATTCTAATTATATGACCAGCACCTGTATATAATTATTTATTAATTAAAGTCTGGGAATTTTTTCCTGTTTCTTAAAAGTCAGAGTGAGTTGCAGTATATATCAAACAGTAAACAAGTTAATTGAAACTGAGGTAAGATACAAACAGACTTTTTCAGACTTATTTATTGTGAACATAGAAGTGTTTTTTCAGAGTTTCTTGTTTTATGTTTTCATCAAAAAGTGCCTTTTTCTCATGGTCACTTGAATAAGAGTGTGCAATTTCTCTCCCTCTTTCACACAAAAGCGGGCACGCAGAGAATAAGGAAGACAAGCAAAGGTCATTAAAATTAAACTGATACCCTAGGTTTAAATGGCAAACGGACACGTATTTATGACATGTATCCATGTATGACTACAGAGAGCACATCACTATAAAAACAAATCCCGGGCATTTAAGGCAATTTAGAAATCCCGGTCTGACTTTTTTTAAAGTCCCTCCGGGGGAAAGGACTTGTTGTCACCCGAAAACAAGCAGATATTACAGCTCTTCACGACCTTGGTCTAACAGCCCTCTCCTTTCTGTTATCTGTCAGTGTGTTTGTCTTGATTTTGTGTTTGAGCGCATGGCTCTGTTCGTGTTTTTGTCTGCCATGCTCTCTTCTAACCCTGCCTGCTTTTTCCCACTGCCACACCTCCTCGTTTAGTCCTTGTCAGGTTGATTGTTTGCATCTTTCCCTCATGTGTCTCCCTCTATATAGTGTGTCTTCTTCCCTCTTGTGTATGTCGAATTGTTTTGTGAAGTTGGTATTGTTTGTAAGGTTTTTTTAAGTCTATCGGTTTGTCTGTCAGTTCCTGTAACATCCTGTATTTGGTTGGTCCTCGTTATTTTTGTTCTTGTTTTCATTAGTCTATTTTATTCCCCCGTGAGAGTTTTATGTTCATCTTTTATTTCCTTTGTTTTAATAAAGTTTGTGTTCACTTATTCCTGCGATTGGGTCCTCCTTCCTGCTAGATTTCATGACACAGCTAGGCCTGCAACTAACGGTTATTTTGATAATCGATTAATCTTCGGTTTCTTCGATTAATCAATTAATCGGATACAAATATTATTTCCTGTATTTCAAATCAAATCACATTTATTGTCACACAGCCATATACACAAGTGCAATGGTGTGTGAAATTCTTGGGTGCAGTTCCGATCAATATAGCAGTCGTGACAGTGATGAGACATATACCAATTTACAATAACATCAAATTAACACAATACAATTTAAAGTCTAATATACACATACAACAATATACAAATAATAACATACACTGTACAGTATACAATAAGCACAATATAGATACACATTATTCAATAAAAATAAAAAAGTATATATATAGTAGTATATATAGAATGTACAGTAGGCTGTATTGTACTGTACTGACATTCAGGCTGTCGGTTGACAGTAAGTTGTTAAGAGATAATATAATATAATAATAATAATATAATTTATAACAGTCTGGTGTGAGATATAAGAGTAATAAAGTGCTGTGCTGATGTATTTTGATCGTGGGAGATGAAGAGTTCAAAAGTCTGATTGCTTGGGGGAAGAAGCTGTCATGGAGTCGGCTGGTGCGGGTCCTGATGCTGCGATATCGCCAGCCATTTGGTAGCAGTGAGAACAGCCCATGGCTCGGGTGGCTGGAGTCTCTGATGATCCACAGAGCTTTTTTCACACACCGCCTTGTATATATTTCCTGGAGGGAGGGAAGCTCACCTCCGATGATGTGTCTGGCAGTTCGCACCACCCTTTGCAGTGCTTTGCGGTTGTGGGCTGTGCTATTGCCGTACCAGGCGGAGATACAGCCAGTCAGGATGCTCTCTATAGTGCAGGTATAGAACTGTGTGAGGATGTGGCGGTTCATTCCAAACTTCCTCAGCCGTCTCAGGAAGAAGAGGCGCTGATGAGCTCTCTTCACAACGACTTCAGTGTGGATGGACCATGTGAGTTCCTCAGTGATGTGGACACCCAGGAACTTGAAGCTGCTGACTCTCTCCACTCGTGCTCCATTGATGGTGATGGGACTGTGTTCTCTGTCTTTTCTTCTGAAGTCCACCACAAGCTCCTTTATCTTACTGACGTTGAGGGAGAGGTTGTGCTCCTGACACCAGCGTGTCAGAGTGTGCACCTCCTCTCTGTAGGCTGTTTCATCATTGTCAGTTATCAGACCTACCACCGTTGTGTCATCAGCAAACTTGATGGCATTGGAGCTATGTGTTGCCACACAGTCATGTGTGTACAGGGAATACAGGAGTGGGCTGAGAGCACAGCCCTGTGGGGCTCCAGTGTTGAGGGTCAGTGATGAGGAGATGTTGCTGCCTATTCTAACCACCTGGAGTCTGCTTGACAGGAAGTCCAGGATCTAGCTGCACAGCGAGCTGTTTAAGCCCAGAGCCCGGAGATTCTCATCTAGCTTGGAGGGCACTATGGTGTTGAATGCTGAGCTGTAGTCTACAAACAGCATTCTCACATAAGTGTTCTTTTTTTCCAGGTGGGAGAGAGCAGTGTGTAGTGTAGATGCAATGGCATCATCAGTGGAGCGGTTGTTGCGGTAAGCAAACTGCAATGGGTCAAGAGAGAGAGGCAGCACAGAGCAGATGTGATCTCTGATTAGCCTCTCAAAGCATTTGCTGATGATGGGGGTCAGAGCAACAAGACGCCAGTCATTTAAGCAAGTTATTTTTGATTGCTTTGGAACAGGCACAATGGTGGATGTTTTAAAGCATGTGGGGACTACAGACAAAGAGAGGGAAAGGTTGAAAATGTCTGTAAAACACCAGCCAGCTGGTTTGCGCACGCTCTGATGACACGGCCCGGAATGCCGTCTGGGCCCACGGCTTTGCAGATATTCACCCGTCGGAAGGATCGGGTTACATCCGCTACAGAGACGGAGAGTGAACTAACCTCTGTAGCTTCGGCCGCAAGAGCTCTCTCCACGAGGGCGGTGTTATTTCCATCAAAACGAGCATAAAAAGTATTTAACTCATCCGGGAGAGAGGCAACGGTGTTCATGGCGGAGTTTTTATTCCCTTTAAAGTCCGTGATGTTAATTCCCTGCCACATGCTTCTAGAGTTGGTGGTGTTAAACTGTCCTTCAATCTTGTTCCTGTACTTGCATTTTGCTGTTCTGATGTTTATGCTCCTCTGCATTCCCGGAATTGAAAGCGGAGGTCCGCACATTAAGGGAGAGTAGCAATGGTCCAAAACCCGGTCCCCTCGTGTGTTGAAACTAATGTGCTGGTGGTATTTTGGTGCGACTGATTTGAAACTGGCTTTATTAAAGTCCCCGGTCAAAATGAACGTGGCCTTAGGGTGCGCGGTTTCCTGCTCACTTATACTCCCATACAGTTCCTTGAGTGCCCGGTCTGTGTCGGCTTGTGGCGGGATGTACACAGCTGTGATAATGACCGCTGTGAATTCCCTCGGTAGCCAGAATGGTCAACACAGAAACATGAGAAATTCCAGATCAGGAGAGCAGAAAGACTTGATAGAATGTACGTTCCTCTGATCACACCAGGATTGTTGATCATAAAACATACACCACCACCTCTGCTTTTACCTGAGAGGTCTTTCGCGCTGTCCGCTCGGTGCACAGCCATTGAACCCGTGGGGTTCTCCGAGTCTGGAATCTCCACAGACATCCAAGTTTCTGTAAGGCAGATAATGCAGCAGTCCCTTGTCTCTCGTTGGAAAGAGATCCGCGCTTTCAGCTCGCAGAGCTTGTTGTCCAGAGACTGAACATTTGCCAGTAGAATACTGGGTAGCAAGGGGTCGATTTGCACGGCGTCTTACTCTGATGAGAACACCGGCTCTGTTTCCCCTTTTCCTCCTGCTTTTCCGCGGCTGTGCAGCCCAGACAAAGGGCTCCACTTGCGTGTCTGTAAACAGCGGGTCGGCATTGAGGAATCTGAAGTCTTGTTCAAATTGTTGAACCTATGTCCAAAAGTGTTTGTCTGTCGTAGACAATAAGGCAGACAACATCCAAGACAAAAAACATAAGAATTGTGAACAAAACAAACAAAACACTGCCATGTTGTGTTTGGCTGCTGCGTTGCGAGCTCCTACTCGGCGCCATCTTTATCCGCATTTTATTGAAAACGTGAAAAAAATAAATAGATGATGAAAAGGGCATAAGGATTTGGTTCGATTAACAGGACTAAATTCATGATTCGATACTCCCACAAAACCTTAAAGCCTGAAACATGAAAAGTTTGAATAATTTTATTATTACTTTTAGGACATATACAAAAGTTCATTTTTTCACTTGTGAAACTTAACAAAAAGAACTGTTCATTAAAGAGTAAAATGATCGATCGGAGATGGAGTGGGACTTAAAATCAGCCCAGCAGAGGGCAATGGTGACACAAGAATATAAATATTAATAATTCTGCTCAGCTGAAAACTTCATAATTACGTTAGATTCATATGCTGATTACAAACATTAAGTATTATAAATTAATATTGTAATTTTTAAAAAATAGTATTATCACTGATTACATGTTTCTAAACTATCCTTTTCAAAAATACATTTTAACGGTGTATGCTTATCCGGTAAAATCATTTTTGCCATAACATAAATTTACTGTTGGAATCAGATATTACGTTTGGCATTATCAAGACTATCAAATATCAGGATCCTCAGCATTTTGATATACAGGTGCATCTCAATAAATTAGAATGTCGTGGAAAAGTTCATTTATTTCAGTAATTCAACTCAAATTGTGAAACTCATGTATTAAATAAATTCAATGCACACAGACTGAAGTAGTTTAAGTCTTTGGTTCTTTTAATTGTGATGATTTTGGCTCACATTTAACAAAAACCCACCAATTCACTATCACAAAAAATTAGAATACATCATAAGACCAATAAAAAAAAACATTTTTAGTGAATTGTTGGCCTTCTGGAAAGTATGTTCATTTACTGTATATGTACTCAATACTTGGTAGGGGCTCCTTTTGCTTTAATTACTGCCTCAGTTCGGCGTGGCATGGAGGTGATCAGTTTGTGGCACTGCTGAGGTGGTATGGAAGCCCAGGTTTCTTTGACAGTGGCCTTCAGCTCATCTGCATTTTTTGGTCTCTTGTTTCTCATTTTCCTCTTGACAATACCCCATAGATTCTCTATGGGGTTCAGGTCTGGGGAGTTTGCTGGCCAGTCAAGCACACCAACACCATGGTCATTTAACCAACTTTTGGTGCTTTTGGCAGTGTGGGCAGGTGCCAAATCCTGCTGGAAAATGAAATCAGCATCTTTAAAAAGCTGGTCAGCAGAAGGAAGCCTGAAGTGCTCCAAAATTTCTTGGTAAACGGGTGCAGTAACTTTGGTTTTCAAAAAACACAGTGGACCAACACCAGCAGATGACATTGCACCCCAAATCATCACAGACTGTGGAAACTTAACACTGGACTTCAAGCAACTTGGGCTATGAGCTTCTCCACCCTTCCTCCAGACTCTAGGACCTTGGTTTCCAAATGAAATACAAAACTTGCTCTCATCTGAAAAGAGGAATTTGGAACACTGGTCCAGTTCTTCTTCTCCTTAGCCCAGGTAAGACGCCTCTGACGTTGTCTGTGGTTCAGGAGTGGCTTAACAAGAGGAATACGACAACTGTAGCCAAATTCCTTGACATGTCTGTGTGTGGTGGCTCTTGATGCCTTGACCCCAGCCTCAGTCCATTCCTTGTGAAGTTCACCCAAATTCTTGAATCGATTTTGCTTGACAATCCTCATATGGCTGCGGTTCTCTCGGTTGGTTGTGCATCTTTTTCTTCCACACTTTTTCCTTCCACTCAACTTGCTGTTAACATGCTTGGATACAGCACTCTGTGAACAGCCAGCTTCTTTGGCAATTAATGTTTGTGGCTTACCCTCCTTGTGAAGGGCGTCAATGATTGTCTTCTGGACAACTGTCAGATCAGCAGTCTTCCCCATGATTGTGTAGCCTAGTGAACCAAACTGAGAGACCATTTTGAAGGCTCAGGAAACCTTTGCAGGTGTTTTGAGTTGATTAGCTGATTGGCATGTCACCATATTCTAATTTTTTGAGATAGTGAATTGGTGGGTTTTTGTTAAATGTGAGCTAAAATCATCACAATTAAAAGAACCAAAGACTTAAACTACTTCAGTCTGTGTGCACTGAATGTATTTAATACACGAGTTTCACAATTTGAGTTGAATTACTGAAATAAATGAACTTTTCCATGACATTCTAATTTATTGAGATGCACCTGTATTATATTTAGCTTTATATATAGTTTAATATAGTACAATAATTTGTAAACTGCAAATTCACTCTCACCCCGGTGCTCATTGTATTATATGCACTTGCATGATGAGGAGAGAAACCATCTAAAACACATTAAAAACCAACACACTTTGACCTCTGGGACATCGGTGTGATATCAATGAGAGCTGCAGAATTGATTACACTGAAACTGAAATCGAGATATGATGCACATTTACTAACCGCCAAGCACAGTTTAATCAAAATGACTGCGCACCCTTTCTCCATTGCGATCGGTTTGATTGACACGGATGCGCGCGCTCGCTTGTTCAGTGAAGATAAACAGAGACTCGCTTGTGGTAAAGACAAGCAGTTTTGCAAAATACGCAAATATGTAGGCCTGATTTTGAATTCATAACATGTATACATTATAAAACAGAAAATAGCAGTAAAATGTAAGTTATGCGTTGGAGAAAAAAACAACTCTTAAGCACATCAAACAGTAAAAGCACTCTGTGAACGCACCTGATGCAGCAACCGGTCCACATTAAACTGTATGCTTATCATGATCTTCTTTGAAGTGTTTTTAAAGTGCTCTTGTGCGCTGGACAACCTAGGGAGTGTTTTTTTCTGCTTCAACATGTCTCCATTTTTCAAATGAGTTTCATCATGCAACACATTTTTCACCGGGCTTTAAAGTGACATCACTGACAGCGCTTCTCCATGCTCACGCACATATACAACTAACTGATAATGAAATTCGTTGTTGATGATTTTCATTATCGATAACTATAGATTTTATTGATTAGTTGTAGCAGCTCCAATTACAGCTTTTCCTACTTAGATTACAACAGTTTTGCCACTTCCTTTAGTAATCGTTGTGCTGTACTGAAAAGCTGCACACAGGGGCAGGTGAATGCTCTGACATTACGATGTTAGAGAGATTCTCCTTCCTAATGACTATTATCCACAATGAGCAAATTAAATATTAAACATGATTGTCACTAGATGGTGAAATGCGATTGTCCGGAGATCAGGGACAGTGAAACGGGGGCATTTGCGCCTGTCTGTAATTGATGCTCAATGAGCGTTTGGTCATACGCTCAAACATTTCCAGTTGTTTCACCTCCTGCTGGCAGTTTACCATTGCGTCAGCGATCCAGTTTATATATATATATATATATATATTATAAAATGGAGAGCCAGGCTTCTGTCCAGGGGGTCCGCGGCCACCCCTGGCCCCCCTCTAGAACTGCCCATGCATAAGAGGACTGCCAGAGCAGGTATCGATTTAAAGCTGTCTGTTTTGCTACCATGTCATTTGGATTTATGAAACAAAGAAAGGGCTACTCTGCCTGTCAATCCACTGTCAGATCCAGAGGCAGGCATTGTGGGAAGCCCACAGTAGCAGACTGACCACAGAAGTTACTTTGAGGAGGCCTTCCAGCAATTCCCCTTCAAAACAAGCCTTCAATCTGTCAGCCGGTCTAATCAGAGTCAAAACCAAACTTCAAACAGAATCTTAGACCTGTTATATGAAACTCAATATCCAACTTTTACAATCAGTGTGAAATGCATTGATTTGACAAATGGGCAACACTTATTCAAGGTCCTAATGAAATATCACACATTCATTTTGTTATTTGCTTTGACAGCTCCTTTAGAACAGCATCAAACCTGGATATATTCTGCGAATTTGGCATCGTGCACTCAGCTAAAGGCAACACTAATGACCACAAGTTCTATCATTGTCTTTTCAGTGTCTCTGTATCTCTACAGCACAGCCTGTGGATAAAATTGGGGTCCTAATCAAACACAGACACACATAACCACACACATACATCTACACAGAGCCCAGTTAATGAGCAGAAGGCTGCGTAGCAGAAACAGTGTGTGATCATACACATTACTGGGTGTTCCTCGCCAACACGAAACATGTGCAGGATCAGTGCCGCGAGCTTCTAAACTAATCAGATCAGAGGAAAAGATCAATCTGTGATGGGTGCATGTGATCATCCTTTTCTTTTTTTAAAGCTTTCTGCTGCCTGCTGCACACGAACGGACTATGATTTGAGAATTTGAGAATCTGGGCCTATATTTAAAGTTTCTGAAAAATAATATTCCATGACAAGCATAGTCGAGAGCAATTGCACAAGATAACAATGCTATTTAACCAAAGTTTGAGATGCTCCTTTTTTTTTTGACAACTGATTTGGAACATCAGGTAATGTAGCAGAAGTTTGGAACACTGAGCTACAGGCATTAGTCATGCATGCTGATCTGAGCAACAGCAGAAAGGACAGACACACTTGTCCTGTCAAGAGAGATGTGTATTTTGTGTGTGTGCTGAGATTTCTCGGTTCCTTATGTTTTCACTAATTGTCCGCAAGCCATTTGTTGAACTAACATCATTTTAGAATTCTCATGTTTGTCCAAAACCAGTATGACTGACTTGTGTTAGATGTTAGGCAGTATGGTATTGCCATATGGTAAAACCGAATGGTGACGGAGGCTAACATTCTGCCTAACGTCCTTTTGTGTGTCCACAAAAAAAAAAAAAAAAAGAAAGTTACATGGGTTTGTAACAACATGAATGTTAGTAAATGATAATAGAATTTTCAATTTAAATTTGTGTGAACTACAGTATTCCATTAAAGGCCTTCTTCAGGCATATTTAGATGCACATGCCTTGTTGAGTAGTCATCAATCCAAATGTAAACACATTTCCCTCTAGCTTAACTAGCACATTACGCTAGTGATAGGAAGTCCGATTCATTTCCACGAACCGGTTTTTTCAGACAGTTAGTTTCCATGAACCGTTTCAAAAACCGATTCAGCGTTTCTTTTACGTCATCACGTAATGACTTCATTAGTACGTAATTCTAACATCCCGAAGTCGTGGTTTTCACGCTCAAACACTTATGCATATGTGAATGCATATTGCTGATTATAAAATTGTATTCAATTAAGTTATAATAATAATGGCATTTATTGTCATCAGTGTTTCATTCTGTGATCCTGCATGTCATATACAACTGACAAATACTGATTACATCTTGGTTTTCTACATTAACGTTTTGCACCTTAAGTACCCAATATAGACACAAATGTACAAACGTGGATATGTTCTATGTACCTAAAGCATATAAAGAGAATAAACTTAATTAGCTCACCAGAAACCATGATTCATCTTACAATTTAAAATATAATCTGCATGCACAATAAACAATAGTCAAATTAATTTACATCTCTCGATTGGAAAGTTTTAGCATGTTTTTATAAAAATGTTATTTAATAAAACTATAGTCATAAGCATATTTCCAGTACATTTTGTTTGTCAGTAAAGCAACTTCCACTTAGCCCCAGGCTCGTTTAAATCCTCGGTACACGCATGCTCATAGTATCAGTAACTCACTCATCAGACTCCTCGGTAATCATCCGCAAACTTCAACAGTACATGGGACCGGCTCATACAGTTCTTTTTGAGTCGGACACGACTGAATAGCTGACTTTCGATTCTGCCTGTAGGTTTGATTTGTTATTTTCGAACGGGTTCTTTGGTTCAATAACCGGTCTAGTATGAGTCCAACTTGTTCATTTCAAACTCGGTCTCAGGCTAATAGTCATCTGCATTAATTTCATTTTAGTATGTTGTTGCTGATACATAAGTTAAGGAAATTTAGATTTCTTGAAAATGTCCATCACAGTTCGCTACACAATTAAGTCTAATTAAAAAATACAAAAACACAACAAGAAAGCTAATATATTATTAATAATTTGTATTAGTAACATAATTGAGTAAAAATGCATGTTTAAGTCTCAAGACCTTCATTTGCAAATATTTTAAATAATTCATTGAATAACATAGAACAAACATCTCTAGGTTTATAAATGTTTTATGCGGCTACTGCCTTTAACACACTGCAAGTCCTCGGTAATCTTCAACAGTTAGTTGGACCGGCTCATTCAGTTTTTTTTGAGTCGGACTGTTCGACGTGCTGCGTATCCAGTAAATGTACTTCAGCTGTGCATCTTGCGTCATCAACCAGGAACTAAAGTACGATTAAGTTTGATGTTGTGAACTGGCTAGATCGGTTGCTTGCTGAGAATTGGCTCAAAAGAACGTTTCGTTCAAGAATCGGACACCACTACATTGCGCGAGCAATCTTTCGGGAAACAGTTCTGGTCCTGTGGGAACCAGGAAGTAATTGCGTTCACATAAAATGAACGTGATTTGGAGGTTGCATTTTTGCTCAAAATGACATTTTTACTCCACTTACACCACAAACGGGTAGGTTTAGGGGTTGGGATTTGGGTTAGGGGGTAGGGTCAGGGGTTAAATTGGCTGGGTATGGTCCAGAATGGCGTTCCGGCACCTTCGATTCCAAAAGAAAAAAAAATGCTTGTTTGTCAGTCAATTCCATTTATTGTGTATTCCGATGTGGTTTTTGCTTGATCCATTGGACATTTCTTCTCTATTTAGCGAATGCACTTGTTCAAAATATGTCAAGTTCATTTTGCTTCATTCTAGTTAGTTGTGGACTATGGTAGAGGCAACATATATGAGAGTGGCACGAGACAGCGTGCCCCACATTCAGATGCACGTTCCACTTCTGTATCACGCCGTGGTCTGATCTCAGGTTCATCGAAATTGCGTAATATGGAATCAACTGCTCATCCGTTTCTTAGATCCACTGATATGCAGTAGCAAGTTTGCTTAGTTTATTAAAAAGTTACCCGAAGGATTTTAGGTAAAAATATCATACAACTCGAGATCAAAACACCACTCGACCAACACACTGTAAAGGTTTCAAAGTTATGTGTATATTTATGTGAATCCTCCATTTTTGTTGATTCAGTATTTATTTTTATTTTGTGTTTTTATTTTTTTTATTTTTGAAAAAATGAAATGTATTCTCGCAAATATAGGTTGTCAGATTCACTAGTGAAAATTTATATATTTTAAACTCTTATAATTTCATGCAAATGTTCTCATCACAAATTACATTATCAGAATAATTTGAGTAAACATGTGTTTGTAGAAAGTGTTTATTTCCCCCATTAAGGACAATGTGCATTTACTATTTAATTGTAACATAATTATATTTAAGTTTAGCATGTTTTATAAGATGACCCCCTACCTAGTGCAAGAAGGTAACCTGTCCCAGCTATTATCTAATGTCACTAAACCAAATATTCCATGTAATTATACATTTTCACAATTCAGTTGAATAATGACACATAAATAATGAGAGACAAATCATTATCCCAGTAAAATAGATTCCCAGATAGCGACATCACCTGATTTTAGGGTTCCCCCACCTCTGAAATCCCAAGTTAACCCCTGGGTAGAGTAAATAAAATATACATTCCTGCTGACTGTGTTACATAATTTACAACTAAACGTTTCACCGAGAGCAGGAGCACACACGTGCCCATACATTCAACAACACCTCCAGATTCGGCCACAGATGGCAGTGATTAGAATTTTGGAGAATTTCAGTAGCAAATCATTCCACTTACTGTCACCGAATTCACAGCGAGACAAATCTAGATTATCTAACTGAAACAGCCCCAATTTGGAAAGCTTTTTTCACTGATAATTAAAACATTGTGGTGGTTTAATGTGCGCTCATCTCTTCTGACATCACTTGAAAGCAGCATTGATTGGCCATTCTGACTCCAGATTTTCTGTTCTACTTCTCTCTCTTTGCCAATTGATGTGAATGAGGCCACACAAAGCCTTAAATGGAGTCTAATCTCTACCTGATATTAGCTGCCAGAAATTACCCTCCACCATTAATCCACAGTTTCAGAGAAGAATAAAAAAAAAAAAAAAACATGGGGTTGTGGTATAAATGTGCATATCTTAACCAGATTTAATACTTGAGAGCCTTGGGAGAGTCACAGAGAGGAAAATCAACTTCAACATTCAACCTAAACTATTTTTGCCTGAATTTTCAGACACCCTGGTGGGCGAGGGTAACTTAGTAAAAATACACATTTGGCTGAATAACGGAAGTGTGGGGAGTTTAAAAGTTCCCAGATTTAGGATAATTTCACACTAAAGCTTTTGGTCCAAGTGCAAACTGAATGGCTGTTTGATAAGGTGATTCTAAGGGAGAAGATCGAAACTGTAATACCAAGTGTGAAAACAGTATAGTTTCACTAAACGGCCTGGTGAAACTGCACAATCACAAACACATATTGTAATGCAACTGAGTTAAAGGAAACACACATCTGTCTCCTTATTAACACACCTGAAATCCCCTGGAGCTCACTGTGTAAAACATCTGTCACATGTCATGCATATGAGATCCCATCTGAAATGAAGCACAGACTCATGGGAATCATGCAGAGGCAACATGATGTCAGTAAGATGTTATGGTGACAGAATATGCACACCAGTAATCTACACTAAGTTAGCTAAATTTGTCAACACCACATAGCATGTGCCCCCCTCAGATCTTTAAGCCAAGTAGCTTTTGAATTCAACTTCCAAAAACAATTCTGTCATCATCTACCCACCTACATATTGTTCGAAGCAAAGACTTTTTTCATTTTGTTTGTTTTATAAAATAAGTATATAAAATACAGCATGTTATGTTACGATTTGAACCTAAGTCACCATGCATGCTAAACATTTTACAACTAATACACCTTACACACAATTTGTCTGTTTGTTTTGTTTCTTTCTGGTCATGTATAATTGCCTCTATGACACCAAAAGAGCAAGTACTGCCAGTGGTACTCTGTCAAAAACAAAAACTCAAAAAGAAAAAGCCCCTATTTTTTTCACTACAAAGATATTAGTGTCTTTGAAATAAACGGCTACATCTTGTACATGTGACATTCGATTATAATGTCAAATCAACTCTCGAACACACACAAACATTCATTTAATGCCAGCTTCGCACAGTTCCAGCTGAGGTGTTTTCTACTGGCCTTGTCGGACACAGCCAATGTTGGTGGATAAGTGTGTATAACCTCAATTAAACCATGCTCTAAGTGTCTGACAACAGCTAATATTCCTCTTCCAGCAGCGGGCCGAATTGATGTTCCTGAATTCGTCACCCTTCAGAAAAAGCAATCATGCTGTTGACTCGCTTTGGTCAGGATCTTGGAAAAGCACTGCCTCCAGTTGCTCATTAGCATGCACCGCTAACACCGTCTGTCCTCAAGACACCGCACCGTCTTTGCTGCATTCATCCTACCGCCTGTCTCCTAACAACATTAAAAGCCCAGTTTTAATATGCCGAAGACTCTAAAGGTGTCTTGAGGTTAGTTAAACATTAAAACATGGCAGTTACTGTGTGTCCCCACGGATTTGCCCCCATGTTTGCTGGTGTTAGCTGTTAAATTGTTGGTTGTTTACACAGCCTAGTTTGAAAAGAAAATTTCCTCTGTTCTGTCTGCCCATCTGTTAGAGGTTTGTCTCACAAAGCATTAAGAAAATAGGAAGCTGTGCTGTGAGATCTGACGGTCTTTTGTATGGACAAGGAGGTATTTTTGAAATATTTGGTAGGCATTTTTCAAATGTAATGTTTGTTTCATATTTATATATATATATATATAAAAAAAGTGGTATTAGGTATAGTGCAAAAAATTAAATATTTGACATGCATTTTTTTGCTAGAAGATATACTATAGTCCTTGACATGTACACAGTACATAATATTTTTGTATTATATTTTAACGAAAATTTGACGCAATCTTTTTCAAACTTGTGTATACCTCTTCCAGTAAAAGCCACTTTAAGTTATTCCAGCAATACAAAAATTCTAAATTATGCTGCTTTATTATGCAGGCTGGCAATGTATTTAATCAGTTTAATATAATTTATTTTATTATCATAAACACATGGGTTCGGAGTGCATTGTAAGTTTCTGCACATACAACACAGTGCATCAAGTGAATTATCTAATTACTTAATTTGTATAAATGTAGTAGTTAAAATATTATCATATATTTAGATTGATATTAACATAATATTCTGCTGTACATCTTGTGGTTGTGTGACAGTTTAAGACCCCACAACACAACATTCTGGTTTTATTCTCCTCCAAGTTATTTACTGTACCTTGCGTCTAATGACAACATAGCTTTCTCGCACTCATTGGAAATATAACTGCTTGCTTACTTCTGATTTGCAAAATAAGGTGGATATTGTGTATTTTATGACAAAATTGACCAATCAGCATCCAGGAATGGAAAAGACCAGCATTGCTGGTCAGTAGCTTATTGCTGGTCACTTAGCATGGAATTCTGCTATGCTGTCCCCACCTGGCTTTAAAACTATCTTAACCAGCTTCTTCAGAAAGACCATGCTTGTCAACCAGCTCGGTTTTGCTGGTGAAAAGCATGGCTATGCTGGTCCGCCAGCTAGACCAGCATAAACCAGCCTAGATCAACATGGGAATTGCATGCTTTCTCGAACCTTCACTCTCTCTGTTGCCCAATGGTGGGACACGCTTTTAATCTTCAATCCATTCAATCTGCTGAGACCACCATAACCTTAAAGAAACAACTGAAGACACCTCTTCTCCTAGCACATACTCTCCTTTTCTGTATTTATACATCTGCTATAGCTTCTGTACTCCTCTTGTTCACTCTTGAAACTCTATATTGCGATACTGGGAAAACTGTTGACTCCTGCATGATAAATTGATCGTGATTTTCCTCATTTGTAAGTTGCTTTGGATAATTCATCTGCTAAATGATAAAATGTAAATTTATGACTGTAACTATCTGTTGTTGTGTATGAATGTATTGTAGAGTTACTCTATCCAAATAGCTTTCAGGCCAACCAACAAAAAGAGAGAGGTGCTAAAAGAAAGCACAAACTATACCTCTCTATCGAGCAGGTTGGGTGAGATCACAGTGACAATGTCACCCCTCTCTGGGTCAATGTAGAACATATTGGGTGAAGGTTTATCAGGTGACTGTCTCACAATGATGTAGCGCAGCACAGCGTTGTCCGTGTTAGGATCGTCAGCATCATAAGCCACCATGGTCATCACGGTAGTGCCTGCCAAAAACAACCAGAAAACCACAGTGTTATAAAGGAGACAAATGGGAGATATTTGGTTTGATGCAAACTATATCCTTAAAGGAATAGTTCATCCAAAAATAAAATTCTGTAATCATTTGCTCATGTTGTTCCAAACCTGTATGAAGTTCAGTGGGATGTCTGAGCTGCTCTCTTCTATACAATGAAAGTGAATGGGAACCAAGGGTTGTCAAACTCAGAAAAAAGCACCATAAAATCATCATCATAAAAAAAAAAAAAAAAAAAAGTCCATATGACTTATGATAGCTTTGTCATATGTTTAAGTCTACTGTATATTCACTAAAAAAATCTTGCTTGACAGCCATGGCCACCATTAACTTCAATTGTTTAGAAAAGAATGTCTTGAACATTCTGCTATAAAAAAAAAAAAAAAGCTCGTATTCCTTGTATTCCTTGGAAGAAAGAAAGTCATGACAGAATTCAGTCATGTTGTTTTTTTTTTTTTTTTTTTTGGGTGAACTTTTCCTTTACTGGTATCAGTGTACTTTTATCTGTACACTGATACCACTCCTCATATCACCTTTTTCATTAACCCAGACAGACAAACAGAACTGTAAGCAATTAGGGTTTCAGGATAGACAGAAAATTACAGCAGACTAAAATTATCCTAACTCCACTTAGAAGGTCCATGTTTCCATTCTCTCAGAGCAGTCAAGCTTTATATTGCACTGATCGGACATTTCATGAGATGAGTAGCACTCTCATTAACACACCTAGAAGAGTTAGGTCCGTTTACACCAAAGCATCCTTGCGCTAAAAACTCTATATGCAGCAAGACCACAAATAGGGCAGAACACAGGTGTCCCGAGACACATTTTTAACAGTTGAAGTTCTTTTTAACTTGATACGACGTTAAAAAAATGTGGCCCTCCTGCAAGAGAAATTGGGCAGTGGTCAAAGACATTATTAAAAACATCTCCTTTTGTGCTCCATGAAAGGAAGTTTGCCAAATATATCCTCATTGTTTTGTCTGTACACTGACACCACTCACTGTATTAGCATTTTTATTAAACCATATAGCTGAACAGAACTGTAATCGATCGTGCCACAGAAAAGAGGAGTTCTGAATAGGGCTTCAGGGCAGACAGAAAATACAGAAGCTCAAAATTCCATCCTAACTTCACTTCTAAGAGGTGGTGTTGCAATTTTCCCAGTACACTCGAGCTTTATGTTGCACTGCATATAATAAATGGATGCTGTTCTTGGCAGATGAACTGTAATACTAGTCAGTCCTTGACATGCTGTATCTGCTCGCCTCCTCTCTTAGGCTTCCGGAATGAACAGCAGCTTGATGATATCCAGAGAAAGGCTGATTTCTCAGTTCAAGCAGTACTGTTCATTTCTCTAAATTTCACTTCCATCTCATCTGAACGTGCTTAGCTGCTGAAGAGGGCCGTGAATGGAGCTGAGACCTCTTAAAGTCACAGTGACCAGCCAGTGACAATATGCGAAGTCGGATCCATCTGCTGAAGTTAATGGTCTCTATCATTGACTGTAACCTCTACTATTAGCATATATGAGAGTTTCTGCACCATACAGCATAACTCCTGCAGGCACGAAAAAGATGAATGAAAAATTACGGGGTTATGTGCTGAATGCCCTCAAATATGAATATTACAGTAGCATCATAAGTGCAGTGTGCACTGTACAATTTTGATGCCAAAGACAAGTTTTGGCAATCGTAAAATATTTATTTCCTTGCTGCACAAAATCAGCAGCCTTTGATCACCAAACAGACTATTAATAGATTCTTTCCATTGCAAAGTCAAAGGCCACATTTTCGTTTGAAAACACATTGATTTTGTTACGTTTACACCTCTCATCCACACTGGAATGTAATTTTCTTCTAACTAAAACAGAGGCCACATCCACACTAAAATGTTTTCATTTGTAAACGCACTGAGTTCACTACATTAACGCCTCTCATCCACATTAGAATGGTGTTTTCCATGACCAAAAATGAAGCATTTCTAAAATGCTCTCCATTATCACATAATCTGGAAAACGATGACGTCAGGACACTAAAATTTTCCTCTCACAATTTAGCATTTCCTTCATGTTAAGAACATATTCGCCCTGAAGAATTAGCAGTCCACAAATTCAGTCCTGCGCCCACTCACATCACAATCCAGATACTGACTTATTTGTTTCCAGGCAAAACATTTCTAACATTAGCACAAGACCTTGCTCTTTTTTGTGGTACCGTTTAATTTGCATGTCATTGAGAACTTTAGAACTTTACACAGTTGATCTCGTCAGGAGAAAGACAGAAGGGAGTGCACCCGGCTATAGTAAATGAGAAAAAGGGAATTATAAATAATTAAGGGAGTGGCAAGTATCTGCACTGGGAGTGAGAGTGTTAACAGCCAGTTAAGTGGTACACCTCTAATGATTAATTACAGACGCTGAACCACAAAGCGGAGCTCTCTGGTGACACCATAGTCACGGCGAGCTGTTTCACTTCACTACAGGTACATGAAGTTATATGCCCCCCACTTCACTGACACACATGCACACACAGAAGTACCTAGATGTGAGCGCTCACGTTCAGCTCTCTAAAGGGCAACCTTGTGCTTAAAGGGATATTTCACCTAAAAATGAAGACTCTGTCCTCATTTACTCACCCACATGCTGTTTCAAAAGGTTTTTTTTTTTTTTTTTTTTACTATCCTGTTAAGTTGAAGCTGCAATCACAATGACAAACCCTGTTCTTCTTGTTTAACTGTTGTTGCCTTGAGAAGGTACTATGAAAAAAACCAAATAAATACAATAAAAAAATAAAAAAAAGCTGTGGCATGCAGTGCATTTTTGCAAGTTCACCCATAGCTTATTGTATATACACACTCTGTTTGTGATGCATAACGTCCATTTTCATAATTTATGATCATTTATAATTGTATGTTTTTTTTTTGTTTTTTGTTTTTTTAAATCAACATCAAGATTTCAGGCTGAAATGTATTAATTTATTTGGGAAATGAATATTTTAGGTGCTGTGACTCGTCACTTTGTTTTTCACTATTCTAAAATTACCTTTTTTGCTGTGAATTCTCTGGATTTTGCTCACGATTTCCAGTGTTGGCTCTGAGATGAAACACTTTTGGCTGAAGTTTTAGTTAATTTCATTTTGTGTTTTTTTTATTTATTTTTTTATTTGATGTGTAAACTGAAAGACTGAACTGCAAATGCATTTCTCCTTCAAAACCTTCTCAAAAGACCAAGGTCTTTGGAGTTTTTATATATCTCTTTTCATTAGTGCTCAGTTAATCAATGACTGTAAATCCTGCCAAAATAAAATACTGCAGCACCATGCATCATCTCTCAGCTGAAGGGAAGGGGGTGAAAACAAATTCTACACTGTTTAATTATAACACCATAAATCCCCATAATCTCACTTAATTACAAATAGGTTCAACATTCCTAATCAAGCTTCAAACCTGAACAAATACTTCAAAAAAGAATGTCTTAATCAATTAATCACCACGACTCGAAGATGTCGGTCGATCAATCTAGTTCCTGTAGTTCAGATTAACCTGTTCTCTTTAGAACCCTTCAAAAGATGAAAAAAGCCTCAAGGTATTTAACGCTCATCAATATGAACCATGACAAAAGCCATCAACACACACATTAATCAACAAGCGGATCTAATTGGCTGATGGGAAGGGCCAGAAAGTGAATGCAAATCACTACTAGGCAATTATGAGGCAATTATGTCAAAGCTGAGCCCAATTTTGGAGCTACTGTCTTCCTTTATGAAGTCCATACTCTCCCCAGCGCCAAGGCGGAATCAATGTTAACTACATCGGAAGGTATAATAGGAGGACCTGAAATGGCCAGACATGAATCTGTGTGTCTCCATTACTGTATTATCAACTCTGCTCATCTAATTGGGGCTATGGGATCAGCCAGAGTGAGGACTTTTTCTATCTATCTCTTTCTTCCTCGCACTCTCTCTCTTTCTTATTAAACAAGAGGCAGGACATTGAAAAGAAAAAATGTCTCATTAAATGGCTGACTAGTGCTGCTAATTTCATACAGGGCTCTTGTCTATGAGTAACTCTCCATTGACTAACTTTGCAAACACTCACTGCCGTGCTTGAATTAACCACAATGAACAATTAAGGAAGTAATACAGAATGTGACTTGCACTCTTGTCTTGGAAAAAAGTATTCACCATTAGTTTGCCCAAAAATTACAATACAGTCATTTACTCACCCTCATGTTGTTTCAAACCTGAATGATTTTCTTTCATTTTATGAAACTCAAAATGAGATATTATGCCATAGAATGCTACCCTTAGTCACCATTTACTCACTCACACTCACTCTCTCTCTCTCTCTCTCTCTCTCTCTCTCTCTCTCTCTCTCTCTCTCTATACATACACATATATATATATATATATATATATATACATACAGGTTTGGGAGGGTTACTTTTGAAATGTTTTCCACTACAGATTACAGAACACATGCTGTAAAATGTAATTTGTAACATATTCCATTAGATTACTCAAGGTCAGGATGTATTGTAAATACTTTGGATTACTTCAGCACTGGTAGATTTTTTTTTTTTTTTTTACTTGTTTTGACTATAAAAACTCTGCCAGTACAGAAAGACAAAATACACATGTTAAAAATACATTCTCTGAAAAACCTAAATATCTTATGCAGTGTTGTTTCTAAAACAAGATAAATCAAATTGATCTTGTTTTAAGGATTTTTAGATATTTTTACAGGAAAACAATACAAAAATTATCATCAAGAATATGATTTTTGCCCTAATATCAAAGGTCTTACTAGAAAAAAAGAAATCATGATCCAGCGTGAACTTTCTTGATAAAAAAATATGATCGTGTCTGCTAACGTGCATGTAAAATGGCTAGAAATAGCATTTTAGCTTAGCGTAAAGCTGACAATTTACACAAGGTTTATTTCTATTTCTTGTGCTCCAAACTTCAAACTTGAATGTAACACATCATAAGAAAGTGTTTCACTGCTGTTCAAATGCACTTTGGATCGCATCATTTATATGTTTAAATGTTTTCCATCTGAAAGGACTAAATATTAAATGAAACAAATGACAATAAAATGCAAAGTAATCTCTTCAGTAATCAAAATACTATTTGAATGTAACTGTATTCTAATTACCAATGATTTAAATTGTAACTGTAGTGGAATACAGTTACGTATTTTGTATTTTAAATATGTAATCCCGTTACATGTATTTTGTTACTCCCCAACCCTGTACATATGTGTGTGTGACTTTTCATGATCCAAACAATGCTCAGTGGATAAAATCAATTTGTCATCCATTTGAAAAACTTTCACTAGAAATACATGACTACAGAAGTAAAAGGTGTTGCGAAGACCGTTTTATGTTGACTTTAATGACTAATCACACCAAGTCTAATGTAACTAAAAAACTAAAATATAATTAGGTATAATATATTTGCAATCAATTTATCATACCAAAACTATTCTTAATGAATCTGATCATGAGTCGTCATTCTTGGAAAATGGTTTGGTGACCTGAATTAATTGTTTGGCATCTGATCTATTACAAAATGGACCTAGTCTTCAAATACAAAACTATGACACTTGGAATTTTTGCGTTAAGTTTAAGACTCTTAGTTTGAAGTTCTGTGTATTCCTTGTCATGTATTATCCTGATTCCCTCATGTTCATGTGTCTTTCTCATTGGTTTATTGTCTTGTTAACTTGTTATCAGTTCTGTTTTATTATTGGCTCCTGTTTAGTAGTCTTGTTATCTTGTTATTAGTTAAGTTATTGGTTGTCTTTGTCATGTGTTTCCCTTGTCTGTGTATATATTGCCCTAGTGTTCTTTCTGTCAGTTGTTAAACCTGTACCGATGTTTGGTTTGTTCTTCTGTTTTGGGTTGAGTTACGTGTTTTGTGAATAAAAGCCTGCACTTACATCCTCCTCATGCCTTGTTCCTACAGATGTTACAATATCACTGCAGTACAATATTTTGAACTCAATCTTGTGTACGTTTTTAATTCCAAAAATTTGCACATAATGTGAATAAACCTTTACGCTTTTTGCTTTAACCCTAAACCTACAGGAGTTTCTTTAGATCTCAGCATTCTCTCTGATGTAACAGATAAATGTGTTGGTTGGAAGATTGAGGTTTTTAAAGGGCACCTCTGTCCACTATCAACAGCTGAAGCCTAGTGGGTGCCAATCACGGAGCCCAACTCTAGAACTGAAGGCAGTGGTGTACCATCCAAAACCGTGGGCCTCTCCATGGGGTGCCTTCCACTTTGACGTGGCCCCAGCTGCTCAAAATCAAGCACTGGCTAAAAAGCTGGGCTCTTCAGCTTTTGTGAAGGACAGATTTTACATCATAACAATTCAAAGTGTGTCACAGCATTAAAAGGTCATATTTATATGCTGATAATGACCGTTCGGGCCAAAATGCAAAGTAATCCAACCAGTCTGCCTTCTTTCTCTCTCACGTACTTGCTTCCCCAATGGCTATGTTCAGGGAGTCTGCTTTTATGATTGCCAACTGTATTTACAAACAGGTTTGATTCTCTAATTCTCTAACTTTCTATTTGAATGAGTAACAAAGTCAATCCCATTTTGAAATACTCTCCAGTACCTCATGCATAGGAAAACAATGAAATTATGATATGAGAACATTTGTGTTGACATGGCCTTAGCAAAGTTGACCCAAACCCATCTGATAGCCATGCTGAACGTAGCCAATTTATTTCTATTTTTGTCTTCCCTCTCACAGGCATTCAAACTTTCTCTGTTCTCTTAAAAATATACATCACTGGGGCCTGGAGTTGTTTGAATCCAGGGTGTGCTGAGTGACTCCAACCAGGTCTCCTAAGCAACCACATTGGCCCAGTTGCTAGGGAGGGTAGAGTCACATGGGGTAAACTTGTGGTCGCGATTAATGGTTCTCGTTCTCAATGGGGTGCGTGGTAAGTTGTGCGTGGATCGCAGAGAGTAGCATGAGCCTCCACATGCGGAGTCTCCGCGTTGTCGTGCACGACAAGCCACGTGATAAGATGCATGGATTGACTGTCTCAGAAGTGGAGGCCACCCGGATTGAAGTGAATAACCAAGCCACCATGAGGACATACTAAGTAGTGGGAATCGGGCATTCCAAATTGGGAGAAAAGGGGATAATATATATATATATATATATATATATATACAGGTGCATCTCAATAAATTAGAATGTCGTGGAAAAGTTCATTTATTTCAGTAATTCAACTCAAATTGTGAAACTCGTGTATTAAATAAATTCAATGCACACAGACTGAAGTAGTTTAAGTCTTTGGTTCTTTTAATTGTGATGATTTTGGCTCACATTTAACAAAAACCCACCAATTCACTATCTCAACAAATTAGAATATGGTGACATGCCAATCAGCTAATCAACTCAAAACACCTGCAAAGGTTTCCTGAGCCTTCAAAATGGTCTCTCAGTTTGGTTCACTAGGCTACACAATCATGGGGAAGACTGCTGATCTGACAGTTGTCCAGAAGACAATCATTGACACCCTTCACAAGGAAGGTAAGCCACAAACATTCATTGCAAAAGAAGCTGGCTGTTCACAGAGTGCTGTATCCAAGCATGTTAACAGAAAGTTGAGTGGAAGGAAAAAGTGTGGAAGAAAAAGATGCACAACCAACCGAGAGAACCGCAGCCTTATGATTGTCAAGCAAAATCGATTCAAGAATTTGGGTGAACTTCACAAGGAATGGACTGAGGCTGGGGTCAAGGCATCAAGAGCCACCACACACAGACACTACAGTTGTCGTATTCCTCTTGTTAAGCCACTCCTGAACCACAGACAATGCCAGAGGCGTCTTACCTGGGCTAAGGAGAAGAAGAACTGGACTGTTGCCCAGTGTTCCAAAGTCCTCTTTTCAGATGAGAGCAAGTTTTGTGTTTCATTTGGAAACCAAGGTCCTAGAGTCTGGAGGAAGGGTGGAGAAGCTCATAGCCCAAGTTGCTTGAAGTCCAGTGTTAAGTTTCCACAGTCTGTGATGATTTGGGGTGCAATGTCATCTGCTGGTGTTGGTCCATTGTGTTTTTTGAAAACCAAAGTCACTGCACCCGTTTACCAATAAATTTTGGAGCACGTCATGCTTCCTTCTGCTGACCAGCTTTTTAAAGATGCTGATTTCATTTTCCAGCAGGATTTGGCACTTGCCCACACTGCCAAGAGCACCAAAAGTTGGTTAAATGACCATGGTGTTGGTGTGCTTGACTGGCCAGCAAACTCACCAGACCTGAACACCATAGAGAATCTATGGGGTATTGTCAAGAGAAAAATGAGAAACAAGAGACCAAAAAATGCAGATGAGCTGAAAGCCACTGTCAAAGAAACCTGGGCTTCCATACCACCTCAGCAGTGCCACAAACTGATCACCTCCTTGCCACGCCGAATTGAGGCAGTAATTAAAGCAAAAGGAGCCCCTACCAAGTATTTAGTACATATACAGTAAATGAACATACTTTCCAGAAGGCCAACAATTCACTAAAAATGTTTTTTTTTTATTGGTCTTATGATGTATTCTAATTTTTTGAGATGGTGAATTGGTTGGTTTTTGTTAAATGTGAGCCAAAATCATCACAATTAAAAGAACCAAAGACTTAAACTACTTCAGTCTGTGTGCATTGAATTTATTTAATACACAAGTTTCACAATTTGAGTTGAATTACTGAAATAAATTAACTTTTCCACGACATTCTAATTTATTGAGATGCACCTGTATATATACACACACACATCACTGTACACAGGAAGTTGGGAAAGAAAGTACAGGCTACAGTGTGCTAACACAAGGCCTGTGTCAGACGTGGCACGTCCTCTATTATAGACATCCAGGGAAATCAATATGACTTCCGGATCTTATTCACACCGGGGAAGCCAGCGAACTGTGATGGGCTTTATAATGAGAAAGAATGGGAGATGATTGAGACAGGATGAAATAATGATGGAGAAGGTGTGTGCGAGCGGGTGATAGGACTATATACCAGGATAAAAGAGAGGGAGGAAGGAAAGTCCATAGGGAATGCAGACAATGAAACTACAGGACAAGGGATAAAAAAGCACTATCTTTGGAATCTGACGATATTTAAAGTGTACAAATAATGAGTCAAAGCTTTTCTCTGAAACATAGTAAAAAGTATTGTCTGTCGAGAGATTAAATGTCTGAATTCCAGACTGTCTGAACAAGGAGGAATCATATGGACTGATTAGAAACTTTTTTGGAATATAGGTGATTGCCTGAGCTATAAAGGTACATTCACACTAGCACTGTGTCCGAATATGCATACTTCCCTACTATATACAGTAGTATGCCTAAAGCAGTATGTGAATTTGGGTAGTATGTCAGAATCTCAGTGTTTATAAAACAGAAGACGAGAAATAGCCGGATGACCTACTACATTCAGGAGAGCTGAGTAGATGTTATTTTCAAAAAGCTGAATTTAAAAAAAAAAAAAAAAAACTCAGAGAAACGCATGCCGGGCAGCTCTTTTCAACTGTAAGTGCTATATATATATATATATATATATATATATATATACACTATATTGCCAAAAGTATTCGCTCACCCATCCAAATAATTGAATTCAGGTGTTCCAATCACTTCCATGGCCACAGGTGTATAAAATGAAGCACCTAGGCATGCAGACTGCTTCTACAAACATTTGTGAAAGAATGGGCCGTTATCAGGAGCTCAGTGAATTCCAGCATGGTACTGTGATAGGATACCACCTGTGCAACAAGTCCAGTCGTGAAATTTCCTCGCTACTAAATATTCCACAGTCAACTGTCAGTGGTATTATAAACAAAGTGGAAGCGATTGGGAATGACAGCAACTCAGCCACGAAGTGGTAGGCCACGTAAAATGACAGAGCGGGGTCAGCGGATGCTGAGGCGCATAGTGCGCAGAGGTCGCCAACTTTCTGCAGAGTCAATCGCTACAGACCTCCAAAGTTCATGTGGCCTTCAGATTAGCTCAAGAACAGTGCGTAGAGAGCTTCATGGAATGGGTTTCCATGGCCGAGCAGCTGAATCCAAGCCAAACATCACCAAGTGCAATGCAAAGCGTCGGATGCAGTGGTGTAAAGCACGCCGCCACTGGACTCTAGAGTAGTGGAGACGCGTTCTCTGGAGTGACGAATCACGCTTCTCCATCTGGCAATCTGATGGACGAGTCTGGGTTTGGCGGTTGCCAGGAGAACGGTACTTGTCTGACTGCATTGTGCCAACTGTGAAGTTTGGTGGAGGGGGGATTATGGTGTGGGGTTGTTTTTCAGGAGCTGGGCTTGGCCCCTTAGTTCCAGTGAAAGGAACTCTGAATGCTTCAGCATACCAAGAGATTTTGGACAATTCTATGCTCCCAACTTTGTGGGAACAGTTTGGGGATGGCCCCTTCCTGTTCCAACATGACAGCGCACCAGCGCACAAAGCAAGGTCCATAAAGACATGGATGAGCGAGTTTGGTGTGGAAGAACTTGACTGGCCTGCACAGAGTCCTGACCTCAACCCGATAGAGCACCTTTGGGATGAATTAGAGCGAAGACTGCGAGCCAGGCCTTCTCGTCCAACATCAGTGTCTGACCTCACAAATGTGCTTCTGGAAGAATGGTCAAATTCCCATAAACACACTCCTAAACCTTCCCAGAAGAGTTGAAGCTGTTATAGCTGCAAAGGGTGGGCCGACGTCATATTAAAACCTATGGATTAAGAATGGGATGTCACTTAAGTTCATATGCGTCTAAAGGCAGATGAGCGAATACTTTTGGCAATATAGTGTATATATAAACTAAGAAAGTTTTTCCCTGTGGTTAAATTAAACTTGTTTAACAAAATCAGAGTACATTTCTTTTTGTAGTTGTCACTGTGTCATAAATTCGGGTCACAGGACAGTGCCCACATTCTCATATGAAATATGTCTTTGAATATATCCAACTACTAATAATCTCTACTACTCACCTACATACCTAAAGAACGCACATTATTAATTAGAAGTACATTCTTCATCAGATGCAATACGTACTCTGACAGTATGCAAATGTGGATGCAGTTTAGGCTTGTAGCATGTGCAATTACTTACAACACCACAACAAATATCGGCCACAGTATATTAAATCACATTCTAGGGTTTTCTGTTTTTAATCAAAATAAGTAAGGGTTGATGTCCAGTATTGTACAGACTGTACATTATTTCACTCATTGCATGGCTACTTACCAAATAAAAACAAAAATACATGGACATAATTTGAACTGAAATTGTTATTAGCTTACTTGTAAAAACCATATAGTGTTATGAGAGACAGAACACAAGGACAGCTATGTGGGAAACAGTAGCCCCTTTTCCACTACTGCGCCAGTGCAAGCCAGGGCCATAAACTGGTCAGCCGGGGCCAATAACCTTGGACATTCCCTCCATCGGGCCAAAAGCCCTGCAGTGTTGCCCTAAAACCTGCCCTTAATATGCCACACTGGTGCAAATGTCACACACCCCACCCAGCGTGTTATCTAGTTATCTAGAATATGAAGTTTATATTGTATGTGTACGTTAGCCAGCTAGCAAAATAAGTAACTGTTGACAACTCATTGACTTTAACTGCCATGATGTCCAGAGCGGTCTCTCCACTAACATGGGGACAATGTCCCAGCACACCTTCCATGATCTTGAACCATGGAAAGTTGTTTGTTTGGGCACCGCATTTGTCCATTGTGTATCTTAACAGATTTGTAATGTGTAATTTTTTTCACCGAGATGCAGGTTTGTGACGTCACACAAACATGTCGGCACCTAGAGATGTACAAAGTTAGTGATAGACATTCACTTTTATTAAATGAAATCGATCAATGAGTCAAAGTTCCTACATTACAAGATATTAAAGCTAGTTTAACAAACGTTTGCAGAGACAGGTGTACAAAACACGGTAAATTAAACTCTCTTTTGATGATCGTGCACCTGTAGCACAAATGGTAGCGAAGCAGCATTGTTTATCACTTGGGTTGCTAGGAGACGTCTCTGATGAGAGTCAAACCCCTGCTAAGCTAACGGGAGCGTAGCAGATTTGGTTGTTTAGACATCATTTTCCAAGCATCTGGCAATGGAATTCCTTTATGGTCGGAGATTGGAGATATAAATTAGGACTATCCCACATCTGACTTGAATGAAATGCAGCATGAGTATCTCGCTAAACTCCGCCTTTGACGTTGACCTTGCCTCAGTCCCCAGTTGGCCTTCTTTGGCCCAAGGATAATCGGTGGGCCAAAGGCAATTGGCCGTTGGCCCCGAATAAGCCCCGAGGAGGAACAATCAAGCCACGGAAGTGACAGTGGGAATGCAACTGGCCCTGGCACGCATTAGCACACCTTCATTTTGCCCGACAGTGGAAACGTGGCTACTGATTGCCTAGATGAATGGTTAGTTAAACAGTATTGCTATGGACAATGGTCATTATTCAAAAATATTTTGACTGCTGAATGCCTTGACTGACCAATCAGAATCTCTTTAAAAATAAATTAACATCCTGTAAATGTACAAAAATCTACTCCACATTACAGCAACAATGCAAAGCTTAGAAGTTTGTATTCGTTGTACTGTATTGTGTTAAGAGATTAATTTGTGATGTTTGGATCCTCAGTCGCAACAGTGCCTGCCCAATTTTTCAGCTATCTAGGTTCTGGAAGTATTTTTCCCATATTTGTTTTCTTTTATACCATAAGGATTTAATTAAACCCTTCATAAAAGAGTTCTAAGCCATGGACCAATAACCAGCTCCAAGTTGAATCACAACATTTTAAACTTTGATTTGAAACAAAAGAGTATATATCCAAATAGTTTGAGAGTAAAGGGAGTCCGCCTACATTGCATCATTCACAGTATGTCATCAGATTAGGCAGCCAGTGCATAGCTCTTTTTCCACGGATTGGTGGATTTCTCCCCCTCAAGATCATGGGTAGTGTAGTTCTTCAGTTGTAATTCAGCTATTAAATACAAATGTCAAAAAAAAAAAAAAAAAAAAAAAAAAATTATATATATATATATACACACACACACACACACACACACACTGTATACTGTATATATACTGTATATATGAATGGGATTTATAATTCCTCACCAGACGGTAGTGCTCTATTGGTCAAAATGTCAAGACCTTAATTAGCTTCTTCAGGTGTGTTTTATTGGAGTTAGAGCTTAACTCTGCAGGACATGGCTCTCTTTGAACAAAATACTGTAGAGAAGCCTAGATATATGAATTCACAGGTAGGAGCAAAAAAAGTGAATGGAACCCAAATTGTATGACTGCACCTTAAGAATTCAAAAAGTACAAAATTCTATGTAGCTTGGCTTTTTATAGTCTTTCTTTGCTTTGCAGCAACAGAAGAGAGCAGAGAGCCCTATTACCTTTCATTTTGGGAGGTAATTCAATACATCTAGCAATTTTGGAGAAAGATAAATGGACTACTACGTGGAATAGAACACTGTGGAGAAATCCACTGCCTCCTTGGCCTGAAAGACCCAGCTTGCCTATTCTCCCTAAGTTAATAACATCCGGCCTCTTTTTGTGCATGAGCTTGAAAACGACATACCCAAAGTAAAACTCTTCCAGTTCTTGAACCATTTGGTCTACAAACACATACTTGGGCTCGTTTGAAAGTAGACACTGAGATATTTGTTATTCAAGAGTAAAAATGTATCATTTTAGTATAAAACAATTAGAGCTATTCAAATATTTTGAATAGTGACTGCAAATATTATTTATAAAATGCTTTTTTTTATTTTTAAATATGCAAGACTATGCGCAGTGCCCCAAAAACACATCTGATACAAAGCCTCATGTCTGATGAAGGTTTGACACAATTTTGAAGTCAATGTGATCAAAACTCTTTGTTCCATAATGATTTATGTAAGTGTACTTCCAAAAAAGATCATTTGGAGGCACCAACAGACCACTTGTAGTAACTACATAAGCCAAATGTTGACAGTGGTTCAAAACACACAATTTGTTTATATTTCAATTTAAAAAATACCACACAAACCAAAATATACATGAAGATATCATTTTTGTATTATTTGGGGAAATATTATAATGCATTCCATATTTATTTATGCATTTTATAAACAATGTGAAAAGAACATTACAATTTGAAATGTTGCAATGGAAATAAACTTTTACTTACAATAAAGATGCTTCTGTTCATTTTTTCCCCATACAAATGTAAACTGACTTAATCATTTTTCAAATCTTTTGCTCAGGGTCTTTAGCCACTGCCTCAGGCCGGGGAGACTCGCTCTCCCTGGCTTCGATCACCGTCGGTGAAGCCTGGAGCACACCTGCTCCCAATGCAAAATGAATGAAAAGCAGTGGAAAAAAATGACTAAGTGAATGCCCTTGGATGTGTAGTTGAACAGGGGTTTGATGAAAAAATGCAGTCGGGAGGAGCGGTTCATCCAGGCCCACGGTGAAGGCGACTGAAGCCGAGGAGGGTGGCACCTCTCGGCTTGAGGCAGAGGCTAAAGGCCCTGGGTGAACAGAAAAGAAAAATCTGTGAAAAAATTACTAAGTCAGTGCATTGGGAGAGCGTGTGCTCCACGGTCTAACTCACAGTGAACGAAGCAGGGGAGGGTGGCTCATCTCGGCTTGAATGACATGTCCAAGCCCACTGGATGTGCAGTTGAACAGGGGTTTGTTGAAAAAATGCTGTCGGGAGCGTGTGTTCTCCAAACCCTTAGTGATGGTGAATGAAGCTGAGGAGGGTGGATCAGATCGTGGGTCCAAAAGCCGAGTTCTTTGTCAACAGTACAGCAGTAACACACTATAACTGCACACCATGCGTAAAAGCGCACACACAAACAAACACAGTCCACGGTTTTTCACTCCGAACCTTCGCGAATCGGCATCAGGGATATAAACAACCCTTATATCATTGTTTTCATCTTTTCATTGGCTATACGACCCATTAGTCAAAAATTATCTAGCTTTTCATTGACTGGCTTTATTCAGAGACAAACATGGATGATGCAAATTACATCACTCCTGTCGACTGTCCTGTTTGGCTATTCTGAGTGACTACCCAATCACAACCGCATAGAAAATGTTGAGGGCAGGCTCATTTTGTTCTGAAGACCCTCCCAAAAATCAAGCTTGGGTGGTTTGCTACTGAAACACTATACTGAGTGCAAGATTTAGAAGAGAATAGACATGAATGATAACGTGTTGAATATGTAAAACCTGAACAAAGACAGATTGATCAATATTTCTTCATATTTGTAAATTTTTGTACAGATTTTATTTATTGGACTCTTGCATGAAAAGCATACCAAAGTTTGGAGGATTGTTTTCATCTGTGTTTGGCTGGAAGACAATAAAGGTAACAACTTCAGGTTTCATTTTCCATGTTTTGATTTTCACTCTTGACACTTTCAATAAAATATTATTGTTGCAACTTTGCGATCATTAAATTTGCTTTAAAATATCAAATCTTGGGACCCAGATCTTTCAAATTATATATTGGATGTCAATATTAGTTTACAATTTCACAGTTTAAACATGCATAAACATAAATTAAATGTAAATAAATATGCAAGTGGGTCATTTTTGACCCACCCATCGTTAAGAGGTTAAAATAATAATAATACTAATCATAATAATAAATTTTATTTATAAGCGCCTTTCAAGACTCTCAAGGACACTTTACATACATAATCAAGTTTACAATAAGAACATAAAAGATACAAATCTAAAATCACAAATAAAAATATGCATAATCATAAAAATGAATACATTCATAAATAAAGGTTATTTGTAGTAAGCCAATTTAAAAAGGTGGGTTTTGAGGAGAGACCTGAAAGTGGTAAGACAATCACAATTACGGATATCTGGTGGTAAAGAGTTCCAGAGTCGTGAAGCAGCACTGCTAAAGGATCTGGACCCCACACAAGTCAGACGAACAGAAGGTATCACAAGAGAGGGAGAGGATCAGGATCTAAGAGTACAGGTAGGAGAATATACAGTATATGAAGAAGATCTAGAAGACAGGGAGGTGCTAGGCTATGAAGAGCCTTAAAAGTCAGTAACAGAATCTTGTATTCGATACGAAATTTAACAGAAAGTCAGTGAAGTTGTTGAAGAATAGGAGTTATATGGACAGAGTTAGGGGTTTGTGAAATAATCTGTGCAGCTGAGTTTTGTACCAGCTGTAATTTATACTGAAGTTTTTGCGGTAGACCAAATAGAAGGGAATTACAATAATCCAAACGGGACATGACCAGAGCATGTACGAGAGTGACAGTGCTGTGAGTTGAATGAGATGAATGAAGACGATTTATGGTGCACAAGTGGAAATAAGCAGTCCGGGTGATATTATTTACATGTACTTCAAAAGAAAGAGTGCTATCCAGAATGACACCCAGACTCTTAACTTTCAAACAGGGAAGGACAGTGGAATTGTCAATGGTCATAGCAAAACTTTTTGAATTGACAAGATTATGCTTAGTACCTACAAGAACTACCTCAGTTTTATTACTATTGAGTTTGAGGAAATTACAAGAAAACCATGATTGTATTTCAAATAAACAGTTATGAAGGGAAAACGGTGGAAGAGAAGAATTTGGCTTGGTGGACATATAGAGCTGGGTGTCATCAGCATAGCAGTGAAGGTGGATTCCAAATTTCCTAAAAATATAACCGAGAGGTAGGAGATAGATTATAAATAATAAAGGGCCTAAGACTGATCCCTGTGGAACTCCAGTAGTAACTGGAGAACACTGTGAACAAAATTTATTCAATTTAACGAACTGAGTGCGACCAGAGAGATAAGATTTAAACCAAGTGAGAGAAGTGCCTGTAATACCAATGGATAATAATCTCTCTAACAGAATATTGTGTGAGATAGTGTCAAAAACTGTGCTTAAATCAAGAAGAACGAGTACAGACAGAAGTCCTGCATCAGCTGAAATTAACAGATCATTAGTGATTTTGACCAGAGCAGTTTCAGTGCTGTGATGTGGGCGGAAACCTGATTGGAACTGTTTATCCACGTGTATATTAAAATCCCCTAACAGTATTACATTAGGCGACAAAGAACATAAAAATGTTAAAAATGAAGAGAATTCACTTAAGAAATTAGTATCCAGCTTCGGAGGACAATACACAGTGGCTAAAATAGTAGGTGTTGACCCATTTATTTGTAAGGTGATAGACTCAAATGAATTATGGAAAGGCACCATTATCGAGGATACCTTCCACTTTTCATTGTAGAGAATCACAGACCGGCGATGTTTCCTTGAAGAACGAGCAGATGATGACCAACATGATCTCACGGAACCTGAGTAGCTGATATTGTAGTTTCGTCGAGACCCACGATGTATGTATTTCCGACACGCTTGGCGGAAAACATCCAGGTGAAGATGCAGGGTCAGAGGTGGTGGAAAGAAACAGTCTCGTAGCTGGAAAAGTTCTGCCGCCGAGTAGTGAAGCAATGATGCCACTGGACGACATGTGTAACAGAACATAATCCAGGTGAGCATAATCCATGTGAGCAGCCTGTGGATCCACATTGTTTTTGATCGGAGACTCTTAGATAAAAACAGCAGCTAGCTGGTAAACTAGCAGGTGTACACATATAAATTGTCAAGCCAAAGAGTCCAGGAATAATAACGTGATGATTTTCCAGGTCCCATACAACTATTCACAGTTGAATGTTGTTCACTTAGATTGAAAAATAGCTGATAAGATAAGAAAATCAAGTGGTAAATCGGAAATTAACCGGAGAGCAGCGGCAGCTAAGACACACCAGCGTTCACTCTACCGGGATGATGCGGGTTATTTTTGGGTGAACTATCCCTTTTACTACTTTAAATTATGAGAAGTGTGTAAGTTTTTACTCAGTTTCTACAGTTTCTAAAAAGTCAGTTTTAAGTTCTGAAAAAGAAATCAAAGCATGTTTGAGATTAATAATTATCCAATATATAAAATATATGATTTTTGAAAGCATCACATGATGATTACATAGCAGATGAAAGGCAGCCTGCACAAACTAATAATGGTATGCTGCCACTTTCATTGTTATTGTATTGTCTGTAAATTAGGCAATTCATATAGCAGATGGTTGTCAAGCCAAAATCGTTTCTGCGGTTACTTCTACCGTATTTTTGTGAGATTGTAATGCCATCTGTATGACATTTATGACTGTGGGAATGCATCACTGTGTAACCTAGCAAAAGCAAACTTATTTTTAGAAAGCTGAAGTTCAAATTGGTCAGGATGAAAAAAAAAATACTAATTTTATGGACAGTTTTAGCCAAACTGTTTCTTTAAAATCAAAGAATCAATCTCTTTTCAGCAAAATATATCCATTAAAATCCATTGTCTCTCTCAAAAAAACAAAAAAAAACAAAAAAAAAACAGAGCAACTTTTTTATTAAATAACTGTCATCCCATATGCTCCATTTCACCAAGCTTTGTTAAAGCACACAGCTTTCAAAATGTAACAGAAAATATCATGTTGCATATCGGGCAAGTAAACACTGAAATGTAATCTATATGGCCAGTCCTGATATCAGGCCTACAGATGAAAAGTGCTACGGCATAAAACCACACATCATTCTCTCATCTCGCCCTTGTCTCCAGCTCCTAAATTACTGATATGAAAGAAGAGATCAAGAGGTAACACTTATCAACGCTGTCTGTGTGTGCATGACAGAGTGAGAGAGCGGATGAGAAAACAAATGATAGAGAATGAGACATGATACGTGTGTCTGGAATATAAAGACAAAAGGATAACAGAAGATCTATTTATGATGCCACATCTGAAGTCCACAAAAAAGTGCAATTATTCAAACCTGTTAATGATCAGTAGCCTCAGAAATGTATTTACACAGGAATCACAATCACGAAAAAAAAAGAAAAAAAAAAATACATCACATAATAACTGAAAGTCAAAGTGGAGTTTCCAGCAAATCTGAAAACAAGATACACATTCTCTCAGTGTATCACCACAATGAAAAGTTCACTGGAATATTTTATGCAAACATTAAAATTCTGTCATGACTTGTTCACCCTCTTGTTCCTACAAATCCGTACGGTTTTCTCTCTTATGCAGAACACAAAAGGAGATGTTTTAATCAATATTGTGGTTGTCTTTTCACTACAATGGCATGAAAAAAAAAATATTCACAAAAAATATTACTTAAATTTCATTAACTTGCTTAACTTTTCTTGTATTGAATTGTATTGTATTGAACAGCTTTAAAGTGAGGCACTATCCACTGCCAATATACAGAAAAGATGGACCACAATATTTAATTGTGGATTTTTCCCCCCTTTCCGTCATTGCATATTTGCAATGAATTTGGATGCAGGGTAAAAACACCTAGAGAAAAAAGTAAATCATAATGAAATCAAAGTGACGACGGGTAGAGTTGAAATGTTATACATGAGTGCCTATATGTATGTGTGGGTATATGTGTTTGGGTGGGAGGAATATAAAGATGTTGTAGTGACCTCTGGCTGTGTGGAGGTGGTTTACTGTCCTGTGGCGGAGTGACAGTAACACGCTGTTCTTCCACCTGACCTCGTCACCTTAGCAACTTGCAGCTTGCCAGTTAAATTCTCCCACCTTCGCTGTTTTTATCACCTAAACTGCTAAAATGCTGCTCTTTCACTCTACTAGTTTCTAATGCTGAGTAACATGTACAGTACTCACAAATACACTGATAATTGATGCATACTTCCGAAGCGAAGGCTGTTCCATAAGTTAGGTATCTTAATTATGCTGCCTCGTTTTGGCCTAATTCTAGTGTATCATCGTATGTATCCTTCATAATGTACCATGATGAGCTCGGTAGAAAAATAAATCAAAGATGGTGGACGAAGTGAGAGAAATTTACATTATAAATATACTTATAATCATTCAAGGACTATTTTACCCAAATGTGTCTGTGCTGTGCATATTTATGCTCATTAGAGGATCGTGTCGTTTCCCTCACATCACCTGTATTGAAATCAGTTGCGAGTCGAGTCTTGTGCACTGCATGTGAGGAGCGCTATTTGAATGACGTGTGGAGCTGCCGCCTGTGTAGAACGCTCCAAATCAGTCTCTTATGAGGCTCAATTTCAGTTAGGATGCTGCCATAGACGACAGCTGCATATGTAGGCAGGAGCCAGCGAGTTAGCTCACTAAGTTTTGGAACAGACCCATTAGGTCCTGTAACTGATCACCATTTCTTTTTAGCTTTTCATCATTTTTAATCAACTTTTTTGCCTTCACTAGTTCATTTCAATGGTCCTGTGGTGTAACAACAAATATAAAGTAGAAATATTCCATGTAGACTTCGAAATGCTGTTTTATTTTCTCATCAATAAATACTTTTGTTCCTTCTCTGTCTGATGGGCCACACAAGAGGCATTTTATGTTATTTATTCACCTTGACAGATCAGGAAAAGGACTCCAGTCACAGGAACAATGACAGTGGCTGATTAGGTTGCATAACGACATCCCAACATTTCCTATTAGTATTGCATTGTGTATTAATTTACTATTAAGTTATTTTCTATTGTACCCCATGCACAACATACTCTGGTAATGCAAACAAGGGCAACATGGTGGACATGTGTTTACAATTGCAATGGAAATGGATTGGAATGAATATCATCAAATGAAAATGAGTTTAATTAAACAATATATATGTTTGTGTATGTGCATCTGAGTGTGAATATCTGAGGGGTGTGCAAGTGTAGGTTTGCAGTCATGTTTGAATAATAAAAGAAAATCTAATTAACACCTCTATAGGGGCTTGCTGCATTAGCTAACTGTTTCACAGTGTAACCGTAAAGCTGCAGGGATCTGCCAGTGCGCAGCATATGTATGGTTTAATTGTGGCATTGCGGCAGCTGAAACATAATGTGTAACTTTCTATGGGTGTGCCAGGATGAAGAAACGGCACTCCGCAGCAGGGGGATATAAATGTTTAAGGAGTTTTCAAGATCAGCTGTGACAATATTTTGCTAAATCATTGTCTTGTTGCAATGCAAATTCAAGGGCTCTGATCACATAGTTCTGGCTCATCTGATTCAATGAGAACTAAAACACACATGAAAAATACAGTAGCCCCAAAACGTATTTGGGTGCTTAAGGCACAGTTTAAAATGTCTGAATGTCATTGCATTAGATAACAAAATACCAAACCAATTGACATTTATTTTTAAAGACAGACAGAACAAGCACACATTTTATCCAATAACATTTTACAACAACACAAAACGTTTGTTAGGTTTTGAATTATAAAACATAGTTATAATACTAAATCAAGCAAAAGCATTTGGACACTTTCTGAACATTATGAACTTCTCCTGTGATTACACTGCTAGGACCTGTGTGAAATTCAGGGGAACTGACTCCATACATACACTACAAATTACCTTGAGGCCAGTTGGTTAAAAATCACAGCAAACAATGGCTTCAAAAGTGTATTTTGTTTAGAAAAAAACCATAATTTGTTTTTGGATTTATATTTTGTTTTTAATGCATTACATTCAAACATTTTTGAGTGTCCAAATAACTTTTGGGGCCACTCTATGTATTTGACCTCTGCTACATAGTCAGAAACGCAAAAGGCAATTAAATATACTATAATATCAACTAAGAGCTCATTCAAGTAGTTGGATCTCACAAAAGGAAAATGTTCATCCTTACACACAATACTGTTTTTTTTTTTTTTTGTCCTTTTCTTGCTTCTTTCTTTGTACTGACCCACAGCTTCCATCTAAAGTCTGTGATGGTCTTACACCTTGCCACTTGTGTGTGGCAACACAATGTGCTGTTTAACCCAGTGCCAGGCAGCAGCCTTGCAACACCTTCCTGACAGATACACACAATCAACCCACAGGTTCCACTCACAGCAACACAGACAGCAGTATCCATGCAAACACACCCACATGTGGGGAACACATCGAAGATTGAAGACTTTGCACAGGGCTGCAGCATGTAAAGATGCAACCTTTTAACTAGAAATGCATCAAGATGGCAGACTAGTCGTCCAACAATGGAGTAGTTGATTTGTGAGGTCGCCTAGTTTATCAGAATTTGTCTTACATGTTATTTTTAAGTTTTTATATTTTTTGCGGTGGTGGTTTAATTTATGGCTTGCTGTGCTGCAAATTAAACCATCTGCACATCTGCAAACTGTTCAGGCAATTTGTACGGTATAGCCCTCTGAAAATTTACGTCTTTAAATTTGTCCCCTTGAGAGCACTGATGTTACTGCTATACACATTCAAACATATGTCTTTGGTGGTGTGTCACATCTTATTCTTTTTTATTTTTTAGCTTTCCACCATGAGTGTAGCATTTATCAACTAAAATAAAAATGTCAAGTTAAAAAAGTCTTGAGAGCCCTGCATTCTGGTCCATTCCGTTGAGTTTCATTTAGCTGTTTTTAAACACGATGCACCTTATCAGGGTCAGGTGAACCCAAACCAGCCTAAATATACAGGGCTTCATAAACGTTGATTATTCCACTAGTCATTGAGTGTGTTTACAAGAGCTAATAACTGGCAAAAATCAGCTTATTTAAGAAAATCTGACAACGCAAGTAAAATCACGCTTACTCTGCAACGTTTTTGCAAAACGGAAAATATGTGCTTCATTACACGTTTGGCTGCAGTTTCTAAGTGAAATGTCTTCAGACAAGGTGAATTTTAGGTGGAGGTTTAATAAGAAAAACGTGCCTCTCCAACCTAAAACTTTACCCTAAACCTCACCAATAGTGTCTGAAAAGATGAATGTTAGTTTAACAAAACAGACATCCTTACCCTAAACAAACATCTAATCCTAACTGATAGTATTTTTTGAATGCAAATTCGAAATATGAAAAATAAATAAATACAAATAAATACATTTACTGAAGCAACCACGTCATTTTATATCGCTTCTATGCCACTTTCACTTTTGTGCATTTTTGAGTGGACTTGACAAGGCCAAAGTCCAACGCTCTATCAGGTGAGCTACCAAGCAAGCTAATGACATTGGAATAAGTGTGTATATGTAGGTGGATCTGTAATACAAGTGTTAAAATTATCGTTTTTCAAATCATGCGTTAAAGTAAAAGTGTTTTGATATCATAACATAGTGGGGGGTGAGTAATAGAGTGAGAAATAAATTTTTATATGTCATAATCAGCAATTATATTCATGATTTGTGTGACAATTACTAAAACTCACAGTTGTTGTAGCGCCTCTAGTGTTAATTTCACCAGGAAAGTGCAGCAAAACGTAGAAAGTGGCAAGTAAAAGTCAGTTTGCAAAAATGTATATAGAGTAACCTTCATTCTTTGAGACCAGGTCGCTTAAATGAGATTTCAAATCATCAGGCTATTCTCTGCTTTTAATGTCAAAATGTAAACACGCATGCACCCAACACTTGCTCGTATTTGATAAACCAGTAAGAACAGTGGTAAAGGTGTTTTCATGCAGAGCAAAATCGGGGAAATGGGCAAAAATCTACCTGTGTCGATCATTTTTGCTTAAACCATTTACGACCTTACCCCAATAAAGGAAAACAGTTTAAGGCATTTAAATGAATACACATGTTGTCGGCTTTTTAAGCATAATCGGTGTAAGACCCAGACAGATTTTCATTCAAATTAGGGACAGTAGGTTGAATTTTCTTTAGCTGAAATCGGTCTGTGGCTCCCAAAATGCAAAAAACTACCCCCAGTGGCCAAAGTGGTAACTGTTGTTGGGTGTATGGCCACGTGTAAGTGCATATTTTATAAACGGAACCCCCCAACCCAAACCCCAAACCTAAACCAAAAAAATGTATGTTAGAGGGAAAAATGCAACCTCCAAATCCCACTTGTCACTGATTATGCGTACGTAACTATGTCCTGATTTCAACATGATGACATGATGCGCATCCAGTCACACCACAGGGGAAGGTAAACATGCCAATGCAAACATGCCGATGCAAAAATGTCTGTCAGCATAATGTGACTGATTCTAGTGTACTGGAACTTTCGGACATGGAAACAACATGCCGACTTTGCATGTGATCATGCTGTAAGAATGTATAAAAATGTAAACACACTCATTCAAGCAACTGACTGGCTGGTCAGTTTTGAAAACATGTTGTTTTGCACATCCCTAATTTTAATATAACAAAAACACTTTTCATTACCCATTTCATTGTATACTTAAAAGCAAAAGTCTTTCCAAACAGCCTTAAAATGAACTCTGAAAAGGCAAAGGAAAAATAAATAATAATTTCTGTCAACATCAACATGTGGAAAATCCAAAGACAGAGTATTTGAGTGATAAAGCAAAGCTTTTACAAAATCACAAAATTTTGCTTTCTGAAAGCCCCGCACCACTTTATAGATTCATGGGATCACGTTCATTTACATGTCAGTGGCTTTTAGAATTTTTAGAGCTTTGGAAAAGAGCAGTGGAGAATTACTAGGCTTGTCAACACTAAACTGCACTTTCAAACAAAAGACACAAGATGCCTACACTAGAATCATGTACAACAAGTTATTAAAGTTTTAAGTAATAAGTGAATTCCCTGATCTATACCTGCTGCTTTACCCTCCAAAACTGTTTACAGAAACCTTGACAGCTCAGGGTCAGAAACTAGCCACCTTGGTTATTTCCCGTTTGTTGTGTCTCAAGCGATGACCTGTCTCACCTGGAGCTGCTTCTGGAAATTACTCGTTGTGTGGCTTGCTGAGCACAGTGCCAATTCTAGTCCCAGGGTTCTTGGACCTCAGAGATGGGCTGTCTGCATAAACCTCTGGTGGTCTGGCCTGGACGAGGCTTGATGGGATGTCTCAGCACATATCGGATAGCTGGCTAGAAAGCTTTTCACCTGGTGTTTCAGTATCTAAATTTTACCCTAAAAAAAGTGGTGTAGTCTCAGCTTTAGGCTGCCCACATTTCACATTTACTCAGTCTGATACATGTTGCATGCAAAAACAGCATTGCACACAATAACAGATTGAAAGTTACCTGTTCCAATCTTAATGGCTAGCTTTTCGCAACTTTCAAGGTACCAATTAATACAGTATAATGTAATATTATGACTGCAACCGAGAAAGAACTAGTCACTGGACATGCCAAAGTTTGTATGTGACACCACCTCTTTGAAAAATATTAAGTGTTTTGCTTGAGACACTTAGGAGCAAGTGAACTAGACATCCATGAGCAGAACTACATACATTGTGATTGTACATACACTATATTGCCAAAAGTATTCGCTCATCTGCCTTTAGACGCATATGAACTTAAGTGACATCCCATTCTTAATCCATAGGGTTTAATATGACGTCGGCCCACCCTTTGCAGCTATAACAGCTTCAACTCTTCTGGGAAGGCTTTCCACAAGGTTTAGGAGTGTGTTTATGGGAATTTTTGACCATTCTTCCAGAAGCGCATTTGTGAGGTCAGACACTGATGTTGGACGAGAAGGCCTGGCTCGCAGTCTTCACTCTAATTCATCCCAAAGGTGCTCTATCGGGTTGAGGTCAGGACTCTGTGCAGGCCAGTCAAGTTCTTCCACACCAAACTCGCTCATCCATGTCTTTATGGACCTTGCTTTGTGCACTGGTGCGCAGTCATGTTGGAACAGGAAGGGGCCATCCCCAAACTGTTCCCACAAAGTTGGGAGCATGGAGTTGTCCAAAATCTCTTGGTATGCTGAAGCATTCAGAGTTCCTTTCACTGGAACTAAGGGGCCAAGCCCAGCTCCTGAAAAACAACCCCACACCATAATCCCCCTCCACCAAACTTCACAGTTGGCACAATGCAGTCAGACAAGTACCGTTCTCCTGGCAACCGCCAAACCCAGACTCGTCCATCAGATTGCCAGATGGAGAGGCGTGATTCGTCACTCCAGAGAACACGTCTCCACTGTTCTAGAGTCCAGTGTCGGCGTGCTTTACACCACTGCATCCGATGCTTTGCATTGCACTTGTTGATGTATGGCTTGGATGCAGCTGCTCGGCCATGGAAACCCATTCCATGAAGCTCTCTACACACTGTTCTTGAGCTAATCTGAAGGCCACATGAACTTTGGAGGTCTGTAGCGATTGACTCTGCAGAAAGTTGACGACCTCTGCGCACTATGCGCCACAGCATCCGCTGACCCCGCTCTGTCATTTTACGTGGCCTACCACTTCGTGGCTGAGTTGCTGTCATTCCCAATCACTTCCACTTTGTTATAATACCACTGACAGTTGACTGTAGAATATTTAGTAGTGAGGAAATTTCACGACTGGACTTGTTGCACAGGTGGCATCACAGCACACACCTGAATTCAATTATTTGGATGGGTGAGCGAATACTTTTGGCAATATAGTGTATGTGTTGTGTTTGTAAAATAATAAGTACTTATTTATTTTTGGACAGACTGAAATACTAATGCACTATTTTTTTTTCTTTCAGTTCAGTCATGGTCCGACACAACTGAATATTTATTTTAATGATTTTGTTTCCAAATCATGGAAACTGGTTTATTATACTGTGATATCAACTATTTCAGATAAACATGAAAAGTAAAAATAGAGGTCAGACAAACTCTTCCTGTCTAATTTGGCACACATTCACATGTACACAAAGTCATTTAGTTACTTAACTAATATGCAACTCGGAAGCACAAATCAACTACTGGCAAATAAAAAATAAATAAATAAATAAAACATTACTAATCTCACTGCTCATGAATGGCCATTCATCACTTTATACCAAGATCTGCAAACAAGGACAGAGACAAAGGTGTGTCCAAATCCCACACTTTTCACAATTCTATGCCATTTTGTAGTGTAAGTAGTGTGAGTAGATTGTGTACACTGAAATGCAACAAAAAAAGAAGTGTACTACAAGTACCAGGATTATGTACTGTGGAATGTTTAATGCTTCAAGCACTTATCGGTCACAGCTTGCTCTAAGTAGCGGAAGGGGCAAAGTTACAGGGCCACGATGCTGGCCAGACAAAACAAATCTAAATCACTTTACAAATGTGAGTTGAGTGCTTTACCATCACCCCACAGTGTCTGAATATGTACATTATTTGAGATATAGTCTAAGTGTTAAACTGTGTTTGGCTAGCTCTAGCGACAACACGCTTTTGAAATATCACAGCTGAAAAACAACAAATGCAGTTAGTGTTGTTCCATTTGGTACGATGATATTTAAGAAAATTCATACACTATATAGTGTGTGTATGTGTGTGTGTGCATATTGTATCTTGTAAGTGAATAGTGTATACTTTTTGGGGGGGACAGCTAATTTTGAGAATAAGTTTGAGAACATTTTCTTTTGGTATTAAGTTTGTTCACATAATTTGCTATGTAGAATGAAAATCGACATGTTGCCAAAGTAAGTACCCTTAGGCCTTAGGCTTACGGTTGTCAGTCCTGTATACGAGTGTTTGATATGGTTGTGTTCAGACACAGTTTGGTTATTTATGAGAGTGACAACCGCATTCTATAACCAAATTGTCCTGCAAATATGGCAGAATATTGCTTTAGTCCCACAAAGTCAAATTAATCATTCTAGTCTATATCAGACGACAGATTAAATCACAAACCTCTGTGCGTCCTCATTCAGCTGCAGTTTAAAGTCTGTCCCCTTAGTTATTTTAATCAGTTAATAATAACAAAATCACTTTGCAAATCTCCAAGTGTTCTTGCGTGTCTTTGTCTTCAAGGTGATTTTTATCAGTAGAGGAAAAATTATGAAAACAGACTTTAACAGAGATAAAATCTTCTTTTGCCAACATCCATCACACAATATCATGCCCCGTCTATCAATGCTGACAAGTCTACACCACCTTCACAACGATTTTACAACCTGACATACATGTCGCTGCCATGTCACCATTAGATTTGTATTAAAATTCAGTGGAGGTAAAACATGCTCTACAAACCCGATGGTCAATGAATACACAAGCAACCAACCAGGCCATGATTTGGGTTTGGGAATTGAAGATAAAACGAAATAAGCTGCTTTGAAGTGGCGTGTCTAACAGAGGTTGCCTGTTGCCGGTCTTCCTGTTGAGGAAGACTCATACTGGGATTTGACATGGTTCCATCATCAAAGCCCTGTGATGATCTATACTTTACCTGATAACACCCTGAGCATGGACATTTTACACTGGCTATTTCCCAAAAACAACATACAACAGGCAGAATTACAAGTGGCTGCAAATTGTCCTCTGAAGTGGGATGTGAAGGATTGAGATGGATCAAACAATCCGACTACAAAAAGAAAATAGTATCTATCTGTCTGTTTGTCTGTCTGTCTGTGAAAGCAGAGACAGGGGCAAGTGTGTCATATGCATTTGGGACTGTTCTGTGTCTTCGTTTGACTCTCGCTATAAGAAGAAACAGTGGCTGATGGTGCAAAACTGACGGGCCTTTCAGCGTAACATCTGTTAGCAAGCTCAACATCATTAAGCCAGCTCACACAGATCTGACATCTCTGCAGTATTTTTCTGCTATGATGGAAGCAGCAAGCCAAAAGAATGTCTGAAAACAGCACTTTGAATTTGATATTTTAAGTCCCAAACATTTGCGTTTATGGAGAAATTTCAGTCAAAACTAAAGTAAGGGATACAATCAGATTTAGATGAATGAATTTTTTGAGGTCAACGTTAAACAACATGGTGGCATTTAAAAGTTTCAACAAGATGCCCCTTTATTTCATGAACATGGGCCATGCATAATGTTTTGATCAATAAGAGAAATGCACAAAACATTTCTTGCCTAGCCTGAATTACTGCTGTAGTAGTGGGTCCTTTAAACAGACACGTCTATTAATTATTGGATAGGGCCCATCTATTTCACAGGACAGCAAATGAAAGAGAAAAGCTATTAGCTCATGTTTGTGAAAACACTCAAAATTAAAGAAGAAATCAACAGAACAGAGATATGAGGAAAGAGATGAAAACCGAAGACAATGAACGAACCAGTAAGGGAAGACATGAAAGAAGGAAGCAGATAGGGATGCAAAAGTTAGGAAAGGGAATGGAAAACATAAAAAGCAAGATGCTTATGAGTTTTAAAGTGACATGCAGTCAATTATAAATAAGTTATTCGTAGGTTGATTTCCCCAAAAAGTGGTGTGAAAAAAGATGAACAATGAACAGGAAAGAGAAACAATGAGAGGGGAGACTTGATTATGGTCGTTACACATGCAAATGCAGGAAAACTATGTTCTGCTTATCTCTATCACATCCTCGAAACATAGACCATGCCTCAGATCAGTAATTTTAAAAAAAACAATATGGTTGCTCAGAGATCGAAGCAAGCATTCAGTAACATTCTCATATCTCATAACAAGTGCGGTCCAACTTGCATTTAAGATTGTGTTCCAGCCGCAAGCTAGAAATTATGAGAGGCATTTCTTTAATGAGAAAGACTGTGCCAGTATGCAAAAAAATAATAATAAAAATAAAATAAAAAACAAATTACATAATAGCGTAATTTTAACAATACAGGGTAAATTGAGTCTTAAATCTTTTAAGTGCAAAAAAACAAATGTAGAAAATATCCTGGTTACTTGAGTAACCTCCGTTCCCTGATGGAGGGAACGAGACATTGTGTCGATATAGTGACACTAGGGGTCACTCTTGTGAGCCCGAGACACCTCTGGTCTTTAATAAAAGGCCAATGAAAATTGGCGAGTGGTATTTGCATACCACTCCCCCAGACATACGGGTATAAAAGGAGCTGGGATGCAACCACTCATTCAGGTTTTGTGCTGAGGAGCCGAGACAAGGTCCCGGCCATTTCAGCGTGTAATTCAACGTTGTGGCAGGAGGGACACAACGTCTCGTTCCCTCAATCAGGGAACGGAGGTTACGCAAAAAACCAGGACATTCCCTATCTGTCACTCGCTCGACATTGTGTCGATGTAGTGACACTAGGGGTCCCTATACGAAATGCCGCAACTGACTGAACTGTGTTACGTGCACTGGACAGGCAGACCACTGTGTGCCTCATAGCCAGCATACCAGGCTGACAAGGAACATCCCCCAACATTGTTATGAGTGTTGAACGGCCCTTTGGGGACAAGTCGACTACCCAAAAGGTAGAGACGGGCTAGCCCAGTCGTGGCCTCTTATCCCCTTATTTTTCCTCTCCCCAAAAAGAAGGGAATTAACCGACTGGGCCACCAGGTCTAGTTGGGGGGGGGGAGGTCCCTCCCAAGGGGAAGACACCGCGGAGACCACACCCCGCCCAAAGAGGGGGGGTATTTAAGTGGAAATACATCATGGTCTTGCCGAGCTATGTTGGAAGTATGCTGTAAGGGGGTTCAGTGGAAAGGAGGAGGCGAGAACCGGCTTGACAACTTAAATAATAATTTAATAAACAACTTAAACAAACACACAACCAAAAACCACACAGTACAGCTGCCTGCAATTCTCTCTCTCTCGAACTGTCGTCCCCGGCCGCCTTTATCCCTCGCGCGCCCCATCAGGCTGATTGGGGACCGGGTGTGTCTCATTCCAGCCCGGCCCCGCCCTCCTCGGCTCTACATATGCCATGTGGGGAAGTCCCATGTTAGGTCCTACCCTACAGGGGAGGAGTTACTACAAGCATGGTGACTGGGGCAGATGGGCCTCTGCCCAAGGAAGATGCAGTTTTCCAACAGGGAAACGAATTAGCGGAAGATATACGTCGCATGAGGTTACCTACGAGGAACCGCCACATGCGGAGCACCTACCCCAGTACAGGGCTTTAGTTAGCATGTGTACTGGACCTGCAGCGAGTCTCTCCGCAAACTCGTCTGCCACAGGACTTGGAGGAAATCAACCAGGGAACACAGTTTGTGAACGCTACTGGGAGTTAACAGCACATGTCTTCAGCTCAGGGGAGGTGAAAGGCGCTATGTGCAAGTGATACACCCAGCCGGCTGTCCCGGACTTACCTGCTTGTGCGTGCCACTACATGGGATGAAACCGGTTCCACCTGGAAATTGTAGAACCTCGCAATGGTGTTGGGTGTTGCCCAGCCCGCTGATCTGCAAATGTCTGTTAGAGAGGCGCCCCTGGTCAAGGCCCAGGAGGCCGCTACACCCCTGGTAGAATGGGCCCGAAGCCCTACCGGGGGCGGCACGTCCTGTGTGTGATATGCCATATTTATGGCGTCAATGAACCAGTGGGCAAACCTCTGCTTGGAGACAGCGCTTCTTTTCCGTTGTCCACCAAGCAGACAAAGAGCTGCTCAGAGACTCTAAAGCTCTGCATGCGATCCAAATAGGTGCATAAAGCGCGCACCAGACACAGCAACGTCAGGGCTGGGTCTGCCTCCTCCTGGGGCAGCGCTTGCAGGTTCACCACCTGGTCCCTAAAAGGGGTCGTGGGAACCTTGGGCACATAGCCTGGTCGGGGTCTCAGGATCACGTGAGAGTAGCCCAGACCAAACTCCAGGCATGTTTCACTGACAGAGAATGCTTGCAGTTCTCCTACCCTATTGATGGAAGTGAGCGCAGTCAGGAGGGCAGTCTTCAAAGAGAGTGCCTTAAGCTCAGCTGACTGCAAAGGCTCAAAGGGGGCTCTCTGTAGACCCTGAAGAACTACAGAGAGGTCCCATGAGGGAACGAGGAGAAGTCTGAAGGGATTCAGCCTCCTGGCACCTCTCAGGAACCGGATGATCAGTTTGTGCTTCCCTAAGGACTTACCGTCCACTGTGTTGTGGTGTGCCGCTATAGCAGCTACATACATCTTCAAGGTGGAAGGGAACAACCGGCCTTCCAACCTCTCCTGCAGGAAGGAAAGCACCGATCTGACTGCGTATCTCTGGGGGACTTCATGTCGGGAAGAACACCACTTAGCGAAAAGACGCCACTTAAAGGCATACAGGCACCTTGTAGAGGGGGCCCTAGCCTGAGTGATCATGTCTACCACCGCGGGTGGTAGACCGCTTAGGTCTGTGCATGCTGTGCACGCTCGTTCGTGAGGCGTGCCGTCAACGAGACTGAGTCCAACTCCAAACCAAGAAAAGAGATGCTCTGAACCGGGAGGAGCTTGCTCTTTTCCCAGCTGACCCGAAGCCCTAGTCGGCTGAGGTGTGAGAGCATCAGCTCCATGTGTGCACACAACACATCCCGAGAGTGAGCTAGGATTAACCTTCGTTGCCCGGAGAGCAAGGTCAGTCACCGAGCGCAGCTCCTGCATCAATCCCGGGGCGGAACTACCTTCGTGCAGTTCCTTTAGCACAATGGCTTGGTGGACTTGCAGGAGAGCCATGGCGTGCAGGGCGGAGGCGGCTTGTCCAGCGGCACCATAGGCCTTGGCCGACAGAGATGACGTAAACCTACAGGCCTTGGACGGGAGCTTTGGGTGCCCGTGCCAGGTGGCGGTGCTCTGCGGGCAACGTCAAGTGAGTGACAGATAGGAAACTGTCATAACGTCCCATCAAACAAAGCACAAAATAAATCAGAACTGAATTTGATTATGGGCAAGTTTCAGTACAATATCCAACAAACAATTCCACAGCATGTAAAACAAAGAGCACAAACAAATGAAAATTAGGGACATACCATCTTTAAGTTATTCACTGATGTTTAATGCAGGATAGCCTTTTTAATGGACTCAGTACAGTTATTTAAAGGAATAGTTCCCCAAAACAAATTGTCATAATTTGCTCATATCTTTCCAACCTGACTTTTTTCCCCCCTTGCAACACTAAATAGGAATTGTATTTTATTTTATTTTATTTTATTTTTTTTAAAGGATGTACACACTGCTCTTTCACATACAATGAAAACATAGATTAATGTGTGAATGAGTTTTGAGAACTACGGTGGAGGGGAAGATTATCAGCAAATTATGAGATCAATTGCAGTCTTTTCCTCACACGAAGCTGTCATATAGCTTAAGAAGACTTGGTATATAGAGCACAAGTCACTTTGACTACTTTTATGTTGCTTTCATGATGCTCTTTGTCCTTTTTGAGCTTGACGGCCCCTGGTCACTATACTGTATGCTGTCGCTGTATCGGAAAGATCATCCTGTACATTCTGCCTAACCTCTTATGTTGTGTTCTACAGAAGTAAAAAAGTCACATGAATTTGAAATGATATGAGGGTGAATAAATAATGACATAAAATATGTTTTTGGGAGAACTATTCCTTTAAATCACTGTTCTAGATTAGAGAATTTTCACCGACTAGGGCTGGGGAGTTGAATAAAGAAGAATTCTTGCAGTTATTGCGCCTGCAGCTTAGCTCTAAATCTTATTGCTTCACTCTTCCAGTGCTATAAGGTCTCAACCTGGTCCTTCAAATATGATATAGACTGTTTCCTCTGATGGCAATGCAAATGCTGAATATAAATGTAATGTTTCCTTAGTGTGCTTCTTAAAAGTCGTGTTCCTATGGAGAGCAAGACACTGTGGTTTACATATTTTCTGTCACACCACAGACAAGGACATGCCAGTTCGTACATGCATTAAGCACACCGTGGAATGCCTGATAAATGCAAAATAGACAAATCTGTTGACAGAGATAAAACAGAAGAATGAAATAAACAGTTAGCTCTATATTCCCGCATTTCTCTCCATCCCTGTAGAGCTATTGGCTTTTTTGTGGATCTCAGAGGAGAAATGACCAGTTTTACAAGAAAGGCCCTTTTTGCTTTCGTTTACAGCCTCTGGCAAGTCATGGAGTGCACACAACACCAACTGAGAGACAGAAAGGGTGGAAGACTTTATCAGAACCAGGCTGACAGAAACCAAGCACCCATCTCCAATGAATGTCCTCATGATGCCTCCAATTTCAGACAGCACTGCTAGAATGTTCATTCTCTATCTTACACACAAAAACAGTAAACATTACAGTGCTTCTTCTTCTAATAGACCTTATTCAGAGTAGCACAATATTTGTCATGGGAATGAAAACAAGGCTGTGAGGGATAGACTTGTAGTCCCTTCAATGGCATGCACTGTATAAAGCTGTGTAAAGGTATTAAATCACATCTAATTTTCACAACTTGTGATTTCTGGAGTTTGAGATTCTTGGAGTTGTCTACTGATTTTTTTATTTTATTTTTTTCAATATTTTGTCAGCTGAACAAATTTAAGCAACAGTATAACCCATTGAAGAGACTGTCACAATCACAGCCTACTTTTCATTCTTGTCAAAAATCAAATATGGCGTTGCTCTAAATAAAGTCGATTTGTGATTGTTTTCTAACACAATCTTAAAAATAAAGGTTTGGGAACCACCAAAAATGGGTTTACAGATGCCAAATTAGAACAAATCGTAAACTCAAAATCAGAGTTTTGGATTTTAGTCAATGTCTGTTAGCCATCTTTATGCTAGTGCACTCCTTAAAAGGAAACAGAACAATGGATATTTGTTCCTGTACCTCAATTTGTAGAGCATGACATGAGATAAATGTATACAATACCTTGAAAAAATGTATACATTGAATGCAAGCTAAGTTGCTCTGTATTAAACAGCCTGCCAAATGCATACAGTAAATGTACAAACACATTTTTTTTTTTACACATTCAAAATTTGCAGTTTATTTTGTGTAGCAAGTAGCGAATTATGCATTGTTTGTGCATCTTTGATTGTGCCAGTGCTCATTCTTTATTTATGTAATTTATACTTTTGCAAGTATGTACTTGTGGGGATGGGGGCGTGTTTGTGTGTTTGTTTGCTGGACAGAGGGAGTGGTATGTCTTGTCAAGCTTGTTAGCATAATTTCTAACAGCTGTTTCTTGTTACAGTGATGGTGGAGAGAGAGACATTAAAAAGCAGCCAAACATGCCAGAGAAGTCAGAGAGAGAATGACACAAGAGTGCAGCGTTGGCGTGTTTTCTGAGTGTTTAAGAAGTTTATGTCATTAAGAAGTTTATGTTTATTGATTGAGCTAAGAAAAGCACCGAGAAGAGTGCGAATAGTGTGCTAAAGCAGAAAAATAAAGCCTTATCTGTGTCACTGCTCCCCATCTCCTTTTCCATACCTGAACCTTGAACTGTGTTACAGTACTTTTTTCTTTTCCAATAATAAATCGGTCACAAAGAATGTGACTTTGTGTGGGTTTGCCAAGCTGTGGCATAAACCAAAGGGATGATGCCTTTGAAATATCCCACTCCAAATGGGGTGATAGGTAGGAAATATCAGTAGTGTAGTTTAGAACCTCATTCACACTGGGCTCTGATCCCGGGATATTGTTGGGATCAAAGACTTCTGTTTGAACACAACCAGAGCTGGAATGCCAGAAAATTTGATCCTGGGATCAGACCCTATAACATTGCTGGGATCAATCCCAGAATGTGTCTGTGTGAACAAAAGCAGAGCTGATACCATGAAGGGTGTGTGTCGTAGTGATGACATATTTATGGAGAAAGTTTGAATGCAGAATAGAGATTTAACAGTTTCACAATGTACCGTGGTTTATAAAATATATGGCTGTTGCCATTTTTTTCATTCATTTAGGCATTGTGTGAGTCAGGATTTGTATTTTTTCTTTTTTTTCTTTTTTTTTTTTTTTATATATATACAAGTAAAGAAATTAACATTTTCAATGTAAATATCAGTTACATAAAATAAAAATTTTTTTTTTAAAAATCGTCTACATTTACAACTTCACCAACCTGACACAATAAAATAAATTCCTTGTTCATTCAGAGCACAACACAACAAATGCTGGAGCCTGAACTTTATTTCCCCCACATAGATGGTGCTGTTGAAGTCTGCGATTTAGGAGTACTTTGGAGTTTTTAAAATGTTAAGGATGGTCACCCAGTTTGTAAATTGTGATGAAAAAAAGTGCTGTATCATGCAGGGAACTCTAAACCTGAAGTACAATCTCCTTGAACATCATTCCACAGAATTTGCAAGGATGAATGTAAGTGAAAATACGGTAGGTATAGGCTAATTAATTATACTCCCCCTTACATAAGAAACACAACCAGATATTCAGTACAATTTTAAAGATTTGTAATGACTAAATATAGCTTTTTAGGTAGACCAACTCGTCGCAGCGCTTGCAACCGTACGATAGGCCATCAGTTTCTTCATTTATTTTCTTAACCCTAAAAATGGCAAGAACATAACGATACAGAAAATTAATTAACTGCAATTTTCCAACACATTAGGTTCCAAATAACACATTTCTGTTTTTCTCCCAAATATAGCTTTTATTTTCAATTTCACAGCTTGTAGAAATCATGATCGAAAAGATAAAATTTGCCTCAATGCTTCTCAATGCTTAAGTAATAACAGTTAGCATACAATGCTTATATTACTAATATGTTTTATTTGTAAAGTACATTTAAAAAAAAAAAAAGTTTAAAAAGTGCTTTAGGTATACAGAAAAAAAATGGCAGTGCTAGTGCAAAAAAAGAAAAAGGAAAAAACAACAACAAATATACAGCAAATTAATAGCCTAATAATTTTTGATTGTAATAAATGCTAGTGTCTGAAGAGGAAAAAGCATATTTTTACCTTGTCAGTGTAAGCTAGTGGTGTGGCGAGGCGACTTGATGTGGCTACATGGCATGACGTGGTAACATGGTATGGCAGTATCCTGACATGGCCATGGTAGGCGTGGATGCTGACTCATTGGCCGTGGCAGGCGTGAGTGCTGGCTCGTAGAGCGAAGGCGGGCCTGGACCGTGGAGCAGAGGCGGGCCTGGACCTTGGAACAGAGGTGGGCCTGGACCATGGAGCAAAGGCTTGCTTGTGACATGGCATGGTGCAGTCTGGGGCTTGGCTGAGACATGGCAGGGAGCATACTGAAGCTTGGCTGTGACATGACATGGAGCAGACTGAGGTTTGGCTGTGACATGGCGTGAAGCAGACTGAGGCATTATTGTGACAGGCTCAGGCATTGCTGTGACATGACATGGAGCAGGCTGAGGCACTGTTGGACATGGCATGGAACAGGCTGAGGTGCTGCTGTGACATGGAACAGGCTGAGGCATTGCTGTGACATGGCATGGAGCAGGCTGAGGCGTTGCTGTGACATGGCATGGAGCAGGCTGAGGCGTTGCTGTGACATGGCATGGAGCAGGATGAGGCGTTGCTGTGACATGGCATGGTGCAGGATGAGGCGTTGCTGTGACATGGCATGGAGCAGGCTGAGGCGTTGCTGTGACATGGTATGAAGCAGGCTGAGGTGTGGCCTTGACATGGCATGGAGCAGACTCTGACGTGGCCATGACATGGCATGGAGCTGACTCTGGCGTGGCCGTGACATGGCATGGAGCTGACTCTGGCGTGGCTGTGACACGGCATGGAGCTGACTCAGGATCTGGGGCAGAAGGTGGCACAAGCTCTGTGACCATGACGTGGGACCCTGGCTCAGCGGCCATTACGTGGGACCCTGGCTTGGCGTCAACCTCCCCCACAGTGAACGATGAACCATATATTAGTCCCCCTGCGGTGACTGCACCGGCCCCACCGCAGCCCACCTCTGTGGCCCGGCCCCGGCGTGGAGCCCATCGCAGGAAGCAGACGCCACCCGGCCGCCAAGAACCCGCGAAAGGCTTCAAAGCACCCCTTAGATGGGCGACCCAGGGATGACGAAACATGCTGCTCTGGAGCTGGTAAGCAGACCACTCCATCCCCCGGTGGAGGGCCGGGAGGAGAATCTTTTGTTACCTTTTCATTTAATTTTGCCGCTTGCCCAAGTGGCTGCGGTACCCAAAAGTTCAGCAAAAGAGTGGTTTCCTTGTTCCCTGGGTCACATACCCAGTGCGCACGGCCGTCATCACGATCACCGTCCACCATTCCATTTTGGCAGGTTTAGCGCTCCAGTGGTGGTCTCCCCGCCCCTGCGCGCCCAGCTGTGGCACAAATCCGCCCCCGATGTGAAGGTCTCCATGGGTCATAAGGACAGGCCTCTTCCTCCCCCATCCCAGGCTGTTCCGGGGGTGGTCACAAGGAGCCAGGTAAGTGCTTCGATGTCTCTGAACTCAGCACGGCCACGACACGGCGTTGAACCTCAGGCTCCACCCCGCCGCGAGGCCCCACCCTCCAGTACGTTCGACGAGATTGTCCCCTTGGTCCCCCTCGCCTGGAGCTTGGACGTGTGGCTTGCGCTTTCCAACCCGTCGCGATGGCTGGTCCGGACCGTCCGACTTGGCTACGTGATTCAGTTCGCCAGGCATCTGCCCAGGTTCAGCAGCGTCCACTTCACCTCGGTGAACGCCGTTACCTTGCGCGCGGAAATCGCTACCCTCCTACGGAAGGGTGCAATAGAGCCTGTCCCTCTGGCCAAGATGAAGAAGAGGTTTTACAGCCCCTACTTCATCGTACCGAAAAAAGGCAGTGGGTTGCGGCCAATCTTGGATCTGCGAGTACTGAACCGGGCTTTACACAGACTCACATTCAAGATGCTGACGCAAAAAACGCATTCTAGCGAGTGTCCGGCATCAAGATTGGTTCGCGGTGGTAGACCTGAAGGACATGTACTTCCACATCTCGATTCTACCTCAGCACGGACCCTTCCTGTGGTTTGCATTCGAGGGTCAGGTGTATCAGTACAAGGTCCTCCCTTTTGGCCTGTCCTTGTCCCCTCGCGTCTTCATGAAGGTCGCAGAGGCAGCCCTTGCCCCGTTAAGGGAAGTGGGCATTCGCATCCTCAACTATCTCGACGATTGGCTAATCCTAGCTCACTCTCAGGATGTGTTGTGTGCACACAGGGACCTCGCACATCAGCAGACTAGGGCTTCAGGTCAACTGGGAAAGAGCAAGCTCCTCCCGGTTCAGAGCATCTCTTTTCTCAGCTTGGAGTTGGACTCAGTCTCGATGACGGCGCGCCTCACGAACGAGCGTGCACAGTCAGTGCTGACCTGTTTGAAGGCGTTCAGACAGAAGACAGTGGTTCCACTGAAACTGTTTCAGAGTCTCCTGGGACATATGGCACCCTCAGCGGTGGCCACTCCGCTCGGGTTGATGCATATGAGACCGCTTCAGCACTGGCTCCAGACTCGAGTCCCAAGATGGGCATGGCACCGCGGGACACATCGCGTGGCCATCACGCCGGTCTGTCACCGCCTCTTCAGCCCTTGGACCGACTTCACATTTCTACGGGCAGGCGTTCCCCTAGAGCAGGTCTCCAGGCGCGTCATGGTTACGACAGATGCCTCCAAAATGGGCTGGGCTGCTGTATGCAACGGGCACGCAGCCGCCGACTCCTGGACAGGCCCGCAGCCATGTTGGCACATCAACTGCCTCGAGTTGTTGGCAATTCTGCTTGCCCTGCGGAGGTTTCGGCCGTTGATCCAGGGCAAACATGTGTTAGTTTGGACAGACAACATGGCAACGGTGGCATACATCAACTGTCAAGGCGGTTTACGCTCCCGTTGTATGTCAAACCTCCTCTGGAGTCAGCAGCACCTCAAGTCGCTGCAGGCCACTCACATCCCGGGCAACCTCAACACTGCAGTGGACGCCCTGTCACGACAGCTTACCCTCAGGGGAGAGTGGAGACTCCACCCTCAGGTGGTCCAGCTGATTTGGAGTCGATTTGGGCAGGCACAGGTAGACCTGTTCGCTTCCCAAGAATCCTCCCACTGCCCGCTCTGGTACACCCTGACCGAGGCACCTCTCGGTATAGATGCGCTGGCACACAGCTGGCCCCCTGGACTATGCAAATATGCATTTCCCCCAGTGAGCCTACTTGCACAGACCCAGTGCAAGGTCAGGGAGGATGAGGAGCAGGTCGTCCTGGTAGCACCCTACTGGCCCACCCAGACGTGGTTTTCAGACATCATGCTCCTCACGACAGCCCCCCTGGCTTTGGTGGACAGTGGAAAGGAAGCACAGTCTCCAAGCAGAGGATCACCCACTGGGTCATTGACGCCATAACAATGGCATATCACGCCCAGGACGTGCCGCCCCTGGTAGGGCTAAGAGCCCACTCTACCAGGAGTGTGGTGGCCTCCTGGGCCTTGACCAGTGGCGCCTCTCTAACAGACATTTGCCCCGAAGGGCCGTTCGACACTCATAACAGCGTTGGGCGAGGTTACGTGTCAGCCTGGTGTGCTGGCTACGAGGCACGCAGCAGTCTGCCCGTCACACACTGCCAGTTCATGTAACACAGTTCAGCCAGTTGTGGCGTTTCGTATTGGGACCCCTAGTGTCATTACATCGACACAAAGTCGAGTGAGTGACAGATAGGGAACGTCTTGGTTACTTGCGTAACCTCTGTTCCCTTATGGAGGGAACGAGACGTTGTGTCCCTCCTGCCACAATGCTGGACTACCCGCTGAAATGGCCGGGACCTTGTCTCAGCTCCTCAGCACAAAACCTGAATGAGTGGTTGCATACCATCTCCTTTTATACCCGTAAGTTTGAGGGAGTGGTATGCAAATACCACTCGCCAATTTTCATTGGCCTTTTTTCAAAGATCAGAGGTGTTTCGGGCTCCCAAGAGTGACCCCTATTGTCACTACATCGACACAACTTCTCGTTCCCTCCATCAGGGAACGGAGGTTACGCAAGTAACCAGGACGTTCACTTGCATTGTAGAGACCAACAGCTGAGATATTTTTCTAAAAATCTTAATTTGTGTTCTGCAGAAGAAAGAAAGTCATACACATCTGGGATGACATGAGGGTGAGTAAATGATGAGAGAATACATTTTTTTGGGGAACTATCCCTTTAACACTCTGGTGTCATCAAACACAGAATAAACCATGGTGCTTTGTCTGAGATGAGAGGGTTGTTGTGTTGTTTCAGGTTAGATTTATTTTTCTCACAAAGGTGAAGGTATGTTCATGGAACAATGACAAAAAAATGGCCTCGGATTGGAGTGCTCTATATTATACGAAGAGCTCTTGAACCTACAACGACATTACAGCTTTTAGAAGATTGTGCCACAAATGTATATATCTGTACACATGAGAAAAACATGAAAGTAAGAGCTTGCTACATCTCCCCGACTCCAGGTGCCATGGAAACAAGGTCTAATGTGACATCATGTCATATTAATGCTAGATTCTCTTTTTTTTTTTTTTCTTGCTAATACAACCACTTGAATGATCTTTGATCTCAAACATTGTTTTATTAGATCTAAAATGACTGTTCTTTGGAGCGGAGTGCATTTAGAATCTATCCAAATTTGACACAGAACATCTTCAGGGGTTAATTAGGAATCTGGTAACATCTAAAAAAAATTTTTTTTTCATAACAAACTTAATTCAACAAAAACAGCAGGATCAAAGCTAATACATCTTCTTCTATCAGAAAAGGCTTTCATTCAAGCAATATGCCTTCAATCTTTTACAACACTCTCTAAAAAAAGAACAAACAGCCACATTTAAAAATGACAGTAAACTATTTAAGAGCCACCTATTTCCTGAGTCCTTCTCTTCTACAGTATGCAACAATCTATACCATACTAATGCAATCAGTAGAAAGACTCCAATGCAGAGAAAAATGGGCCAGTGCTTTGTATTGTTGCTAACACTGCATTTAGCGGCTTGGTAAAAAACACTTTTTGTTGTGTCTGTGCATCTGACAGGGCTGAATGGCAGGACAAGAGGTTTAAGCACAAGGAACCCTGTGGATTGGACAGCTTGCAATCACAGTTTCACCTTGAGAGTCTTATAAGAAGCTCTGATCTCACATGTTTGAGCAGAAAACTCAGAATGACGGCGACCAAACCTGTATGTCTTTGAGATTTTAAAAACCAAGCTTCTCTTTTCCATATAACAAAAGCATATAGTGACATGGGTAAGTCAATCTCCTAAAAGGACAAAAAAAGTACAATAAAAGTATTATTACTGTATTATTACATAGCCTACATACAAAACCACATCACAATCAAGATAATAATAGAAATATAATTCAAATCTTACAATCCTTGCTTTCATGAGTGGACTCCAAAACTCCTATTCAAAGACAGACAAGGCTGACAGCACAAATCTTCTTAAAAAATCTTAAAACTACCATACTCACAGTCAAACAAAGGACTCTGAAAATAAATGACTGTATTTCAGACAGCAGAGAAGATTTTCCGCTTTCATTTTGAAACATACAGTGGTAGATATTTTGAATTCATTGAATTCATTCCTCTATCCTCTCTCAAAAAAAAAAAAAAAAAAAAAAAATAAGCTTTAGAGTGCTTGGTTATGTTAAAGTGCCTTGGCATGGGCTTAGAACTGTTCTTCCTCTACAGTCCAGAAGATGTGCCAAATTGATTTAAAAAATAAAAATAAAAACCACTGTAGTTTGTGTTTCTTCCATGCATACTTTTCAAAATAATTTAATGCCTGTCAAATTCAACTTATAAATATGTATCCATCAAACAAAGAGAGCAATGGAATGCTATAGTGTACATAATGTATGTCTCATGAGCACTTTTACATGATGTGGATAAGATTTATGAAAGTCTTGATTTAAAAAAAAATATTTCCTGCGCTGAAGACGTGGCACACAGTTGAAATCCTCTCAAGCTGCGGATACTTGACTATGTATTAATCCATCTACAGTTGAAGTCAGAAGTTTACATACACCTTAGCCAAATACATTTAAACTCAGTTTTTCACAATTAATGACATTTAATCATATAAAACATTCCCTGTCTTAGGTCAGTTAGAATCACTATTTTAAGAATGTGAAATGTCAGAATAATAGTACAGAGAATGATTTATTTCAGCTTTTATTTCTTTCATCACATTCCCAGTGGGTCAGAAGTTTACATACACTTTGATAGTATTTGGCAGCATTGCCTTTAAATTATTTTACTTGGGTCAAACGTTTTGGGTAGCCTTCCACAAGCTTCTCACAATAAGTTGCTGGAATTTTGGCTCATTCCTCCAGACAGAACTAGTGTTAGTGAGTCAGGTTTGTAGGCCTCCTTGCTTGCACACACTTTTTCAGTTCTGCCCACAAATTTTCTATCGGATTGAGGTCAGGGCTTTGTGATGGCCACTCCAATACCTTGACTTTGCTGTCCTTAAGCCATTTTTCCACAACTTTGGAGGTTCTTCGGCTTGCAAGCCTCACCCTTTTTCCTCCAAAAATAACGATGGTCATTATGGCCAAACAGTTCAATTTTTGTTTCATCAGACCAGAGGACATTTCTCCAAAAAGTAAGATCTTTGTCCCCATGTGCACTTGAAAACTGTAGTCTGGCTTTTTTATGGCAGTTTTGGAGCAGTGGATTCTTCTTTGCTAAGCAGCCTTTCAGGATATGTTGATATAGGGCTTGTTTTACTGTGGATATAGATACTTGTCTACCTGTTTCCTCCAGCATCTTCACAAGGTCCTTTGCTGTTGTTCTGGGATTGATTTGCACTTTTCGCATTTAACTATGCTCATCACAGAATGTGTCTCCTTCCTGAGCGGTATGATGGCTTCGTGGTCCCATGGTGTTTATACTTGCATACTATTGTTTGTACAGATGAACGTGGTACCTTCAGGTGTTTGGAAATTTCTTATGGTGTCATAAAGCAAAGAGGCACTGAGTTTGAAGGTAGGCCTTAAAATACAACCACATGTACACCTCCAATTATGTATACCTCTGTAACACTTATGAAGGTAATGAGAAAGCTGGTACCAGCTTTAAAAACACATAGACATTTAATGACACTTTTCAGTGTATAAAGAAACAAAAACACGCACTGCTTTTCAGCCAGCTGCGTCAAATCATAAAGACATTCAAAGACATGGACAACCTTCGCACATCCCTCTCCTGTCTGCCGCTGTCTCTTCTCCTTAAATACTCCAGTCTCCCCTCGCTGGAACGACATCAATGCAGTTACCTGCTCTGTAGAGCAGATTCAAAGATGTTTAAAAAAATAAAGAATATAATTTCTACACCACTAAAATGGAATTGCAAAAATAATGATAGTTTCCAAACATACTGAAGCCTACAGAGGTCATGAATTAAGTTGTGTTCTTAAGAAAACAAAACTCTGTGGGCTTTCATACTGTGTGTTTGGAAACAGTCAATAGTTTTGCAATTCCATTTGTGTCATTAGTGACAGGCAAATTACACACCTCACCTTTACAGCTGTATGCTCGAGCAGCACCAGACTGCAGTGCAAAAACTTTTCCCAAACACTTCTCCTGTCTACGTTGACAAACAAATAGTCCTGTCCCCAAACTCACATCATTGTGTGAGACAATGTTGCAACGTCAGAGCACAGAGCCACATTGTGTGTAATACAAAAGTATTTAAAATCAAATTAATTACATGATATGCTGATTATTTAATCAAATTAATCACAACTATTTACATATCAATAATTGCAGAAATAAGCCCACAAATAAATATAATTCAATACATATACATAACAATTAAAATCATTATAAATATAACAGATAACATATATAATAATTCAGATCATTCAAAGACAGTACATTATTGTGGCAGACAAGTAAAGCATTGATGGGACAATACAAAAAGTTGCTTTAGAAGTCAAAATAATGTTTGTTTTATTTCTATATCATTAAACATAAGCCTATAACTGGACTACTGTCCATTAGAAATACCTTTTGCAATTGAGTTTGCCAATGTTTTTCGAGGAAGACAAGGCTGTTTTTACAGGAGGCATTCTTGCACCATTTTTGTTCATGCACATACAGTATGTGTCAGGTGGCATGAATAATTGCATTCATTTTTAACATCTTTTTTATAATTGATTACACTGAATTAACACATTAAAGCAGCAGCCTTAATTTTAACATAAAATATACTTTTTTTATGACATTTGCATTTTTTTAAAACAAATTAGTAATAAATCATTAGATCAGAGAAGTTAAAAGGACATACCTCTGTAAAATTATACCTCTGTAATTATTCATTATATTTTATTTTATCAGCATACATTAACACCAGAGCATTACAGTCGCTATGTCTGCAATGCAAACACAAATCACACAGTGACAGTGTTGCATACACCCCCGAAACCCTTAGAATCATTACTACCTGAAAATAAAATAATAAAACTAAAAAATCAGTACAGTAACAGGCAGTCTTCTGACCTTAGATACCCACTCACCCTCCAAAAATTTAAAGATCACCCAGTCATATTCATTTGTCAGTCAACCTGATAAAAGTGCTGTTCGCCCTCCCACTCTTACAAGACGTTCTGTGGCACGAGCGAAGCAAAGTCTCTTGAGTGCTGTCTGGAAATCACTTTTGATGTTCAAAACTATGATGCGTGAAACTATAAAAGGCCTACCAAGTAATTAAGAGGCTTTTTCACTTGTGAAACTAAAATGCCACACTTGTGTCTAACCCAGGGACTCTGAATGCATCTTGACAAATGAAAGCAGGGGAAAGCAATTCAAAGTCATTTGATAAAAATTAAAAAAAAATAAACTTCAGGGAAATATAACCACGACAGCCCTTCACTTTTTTCTGGCGGCTTTATTAGTTTTGTAGTTCTTTTTGAAAATCTATTCCACTGACTGTCAAAGCAATGGGGAAATTTAGATGAAAATAAGACAATTAACCACATTTAATTTAAAACACATTTAGGCTTGGCTTTCTTATGATATCTAAATCTAAGGGATTAAGGCTACCCAGGTGGGACTGAAAGGCCTATTGATTACACAGTGTGGTGGTCTGGTTGTGCACACTTTGTTCTCGCTGTTCCCTTCTTTTCACAACAGCTCTGCACCTGCCGTCTCATAAATGTCAAACCCACTCCATTTGCCTCTTAGGCATTCAGCTATTGATTTCTTTCCTTCATTTCTAGACTAAAAAAATGCTGCCATGACCTTATTCCTTCCTTCTGTGACATTACATTAAGCAGCAGCAGAGCAAACAGCTGGCACAAAGTGCTGTCCGTGAACAAAAACAGATTGTTGGCAGTGTTGTAATCAGTCATCTGACACAATTTCAGCTTGGCATATTTCTACAGAGATGACACAGTTGACTCGATCCCACATGGTCCAGTTAGCCCCTGAAAGAAGTTGTCATAACTACACCATTCTGGGGACAAAACGCTTTCTCGATTGATGGCCATTCAAAAGTAGCTATGTGTCCTGACTAAATAATTATTTTGCAAGCAGCATATAAATTGAAAATATGTCATCATATTAGATCATAATGGGACAGTGCCCTATGGCGCAGGTGAGTGGCTCAAAAAAAAAAAAAAAAACAATACCCATGATGGTCTCACAACATCAGCACTGACTCTGCTTGTGTTTGTACCAGTCTAAACTAAAGTGTAAGAGCAGTGCAAATGTGTTAAAAGCTATCTATCTCTTTACCTTTAATTTTGTGACATTACATATTTTAGCCAGCAGGTGGCGGCAAAAGACCATTTTTGTGTGTATTTTGAGCCAGGTGATGAGAAGTGAGTAAGAGTCAGTCAGTGTTTTCATTCATCAACATTATGTGATTGCTCGTATTACTACTACACTACTAAAGCAAGGAAATAGCTTTAAACAGCTTTAAACTAAAAACTTCAGCATTAAGGCTCATCAAAGCCGAGAGACACAACAGACTGATTACTTACACAAACTCAAGGTGCTTACCTCTTACCGGAGTTTCCACATTGGAGAGGACATACTGTTCAAAATGGCAGAGGAGAATGCGGTTTATGTAGTGAATGTCTCCTGTGCACCGGCTACCGCGAAATAGGGAGGAATACCCCTGCTTGGACAGCTATTTTTCCACTGAGAAAATAGTATGTATTTGACCAAAATTACGTTATCTTCAGAAGGTTGACTAACACACTACAGCATCTCTGCCTGGGAGTGGCAACAGGTGATGGCACACACTCCATCTCTCTCTCTCTCTCTCTCTCTCTCTCTCACTCTCTCTCTCTCACACACACACCCTTGTTATTCCAATAACTTATTGGAATATATATATACACTGGCGGCCAAAAGTTTGGAATAGTATACAGATTTTGCTCTTATGCAAAGAAATTGGTACTTTTATTTACCAAAGTGGCATTCAACTGATCACAATGAATAGTAATTAATAACGTGTAAAATTGCTCTTACAATTTGAAAAAAAAAAAAAAAAAAAATCAGAACTTCTTAAACTACTTCAAAGAGTTCAATTCATCAAAAAAAATCCTCCACATGCAGCAATGACAGCTTTACAGATCCTTGGCATTCTATCTGTCAGTTTGTCCAGATACTCAAGTGACATTTCACCCCACACTTCCTACTGTCACGAACTGCCTTGTGTTTATCCCGTCACCTTCCCTTTATGTTTGGACTTTTAGACTACACTTCCCATGATGCACCTTTTTGATCACACTCATCTGTTCCTCATCTTTGTTCCCATGTTTTGTCATTACCCATGTGTGTATATATAGCCCTCATGTTTCCCTTAGTCTTTGTTGGTTCTTGTTGGTTTGTTAGCACGTTAGTTTATGATGTTACTTACCAAGTTAGCCAGCAAACTGCTGTTATGTTTGATTTCCATCTTTGCTCCAGTGTTTTAGTTTCATCTTTGTTTTCTTCTCCTTCATCTTCTGAGTTACTTTATAAATAGTTCTGCAGTTGGATCCCCACTCACTCGTCTCGTCCTTCCCAGTCTCGTAACAGAAGAACCGATCAAAAAGATGGATCCAGCAGAACAACTCGGGTGATTCACCCAAGGGTCGTTTTCATTGGAGGCTTACTGTGTAAGGTTCTGGAGCTTGGCCTGTCAGGTGAGATGGGAGGAGAGAATCCTCAGGACCATGTTCTGGTTAGGACTGAATGAACCGGAGATGGTCCCTTTGGACTGCAACAGCCTGCCCCTTGGTGACTTCATAACTAACATCGTAAGGGCTGGTCTTCTGCATTCTACTCCAGCAGCTCCCTCCTCCAGGCCTTCCACGGCTAACAAACCAATGCCCAAGCCTGCCATTGCCAACGAGCTAGTTCTTGAAGCCTCATCTGTCCCAGAGCCAGCGTTACAAGCCTCGTCCATCCCAGAGTCAGTGTTGCAAGCCTCACCCATCCCAGAGCCAGCTTTCATGCCGCTCCAGCCCCAGAGGGGGGGAGGGGGGCTCAATGGCTCCTGTGGTCTCCAATCTCCCTTCAGCGGAGTCCACTTTCTCCCCACGGTGATCCTGGAGATGCCCTATGAGCCTCCAATGGCTCCGCCTTCCTCGTCTCCCACAGCTGAGCTCACGGCCATCTGGAAGCGGAAGAGGAGAAGAAGGGCTCCTACTCCCCAGTCACTGCCAGTTTCCATGACCACGGAGGCTGTTTCCCAGGCACTGCCAGCACTCCCGGCCACGGAGGCCATTTTCCAGTCACTGCACTGTACTTAATAAATAGTTCTGCAGTTGGATCTCAACTCTCTCATCCTTCCCAGTCTCGTAACACCTGTCTTGTTGGGCACTTCTCACCCACCTTACAGTCTAACTGGTCCCACAAAAGCTCAAAGGGGTAAAGATCCATAACATTCTTTTCCAATTATCTGTTGTCCAATGTCTGTTTCTCTGCCGACTCTAACTTTTTCTTTTCATTTTACTGTTTCAAAAGTGGCTTCTTCTTTGCAGTTCTTCCCATAAGGCCTGCATCCCTGAGTCTTCTCTTTACTGTTGTACATGAAACTGGCGTTGAGCGTGTAGAATTCAATGACGCTGTCTGCTGAGGACATGTGAGGCATCTATTTCTCAAACTAGGGACTCTGATGTACTTATCCTCTTGTTTAGTTGTACATCTGGGCCATCCACATCTCTTTCTGTCCTTGATAGAGCAGTTGTTCTTTGTCTTTGAAGACTGTAGTGTACACCTTTGTATGAAATCTTCAGTTTTTGGCAATTTCAAGCATTGTATAGCCTTCATTCCTCAAAATGTCATGGTTACTTTCGTAACCTCCATTCCCTGATGGAAGGAAAGAGACGTTGTGTTCTTGGGAGCCCCAAACACCTCTGCTTTTTGAAAAAGGCTAATGAGAATTGACGAGTGGAATTTGCATGCCACTTCCCCGGACATACGGGTATAAAAGGAGCTGATATGCAACCACTCATTCAGGTTTTGTGCTGAGGAGCCAAGATCAGGTCCCGGCCATTTCAGCAGGTAGTTCAGCGTTGTAGCAAGAGGGACACAACATCTCGTTCCCTCCATCAAGGAACGGAGATTACAAAAGTAACCATGGCATTCCCTATCTGTCACTCACTCGACGTTGTGTCGATGTAGTGACACTAGGGGTCCCTATAAAAAATGCCACAACTATCTGAACTGTGTTATGTGAACTGGTGGTGTGTGATGGGCAGACTGCTGTGTGCCTCATAGCCAGCGCATCAGGCCGTCACGTAACCTCCCCAATGCTCTACTGAGCATCGAATGGTCCTACAGGAACAGCCGTGGCCTCTTTTCCTCTCTTCTCTCCCCAAAAAGAGTGGAATTTGTTAACCGACTGGAAGCCATAAGTGTCTACATCGGGGGGAGTCCCTCCCAAGGGGAAGACACCGCGGAGACCACACCTGCCCAAAAGGGGGGGGGGCTGTATTTTGAGTGGAATACATCACATGGTCTTACCGAGTCTTGTCGGAAGTATGTCATGTGAAGAGGTTCCATGGTAGGTCCTACCCAAAGGGGGAGGAGTTTCTACAGAGCATGGCGACCGGGGGAAGAGGGGTCTCTGCCCAAGGAAGACACAGTTTACCAACAGGGAAACTATTTTGCGGAAGATATCACATGGGGTTGCCTTCGGGGAACCAGCACATGTGGAGAACGTACCTCAGTACAGGGTCTCATTAGCGCACATACTGGGCCAGCAGCAAGTTTCTACGCAAACTCAACTGCCAGAGGGCTAAGGAGGAAAGTCATTCAGGGATCACGTCTTCACCTCAAGGGAGGGGAAAGGCGTTATGCGCATGCAGTACACCCGGCCACTGTCCCGGAACTTACCTACTCGTGCCTGCCAATACACGGGACGAGACCGGCTCAACCCGGAGATTGTAGAACCTCGCAAAGGTGTTGGGTGCTGCCCAGCCTGCTGCTCTGCAGATATCTGTCAAAGAGGCGCCACTGGCCAGGGCCCAGGAGGCCGACACACTCCTGGTAGAGTGGGCTCGTAACCCCTCAGGGGGTGGCACATCCTGAGCCTGATATGCCATCGTGATGGCATCAATGACCCAGTGGGCGATCCTCTGTTTGAAAACAGTGCTTCCTTTCCACTGTCCACCAAAGCAGACAAAGAGCTGCTCAGAGCTTCTAAAGCTCTGCGTGCAATCCAAATAGATGCATAAGGCTCACACCGGACACAGCAACGCCAAGGCTGGGTCTGCCTCCTCCTGGGGCAGTGCTTGCAGGTTCACCACTTGATCCCTAAAAGGGGTCATGGGAACCTTGGGCACATAGCCCAGTCGGGGTCTCAGGATCACGTGAGAGTAACCCGGACTGAACTCCAGGCACAATTCGCTGACAGAGAACGCCTGCAGGTCCCCTACCCTTTTGATGGAAGTGAGCGCAGTTAGGAGGGCAGTCTTCAAAGAGAGTGCCTTAAGCTCAGCTGACTCCAAGGGCTCATAGGGCGCTCCCTGTATACCCCAAAGGACTACAGATAGGTCCTATGAGGGGACGATTCACGGTCTGGAGGGATTCAACCTCCTAAGGCCTCTCAGGAACCTGATGATCAAGTTGTGCTTCCCCAAGTACTTACCATCTACTGCATCGTGATGAGCCGAAATAGCGGCTACATACACCTTCAGGGTGGAGGGGGACAGCCGCCCCTCCAGCCTCTCCTGCAGGAAGGAAAGCACCGATCCGACTGTGCATCTCTGGGGGTCTTCGTGCCGGGAAGAACACCACTTAGCGAACAGACGCCACTTCAAGACATACAGGCACCTCGTAGAGGGCGCCCTAGCCTGAGTGATCATGTCTGCCACCTCGGGTGGTAGGCCACTTAGGTCTTCCACCTCCCGTCCAGGGGCCAGACGTGGAGATTCCAGATGTCTGGTCACAGGTGTCAGATGGTGCCCCATCCCCTAGAAAGGTCCTTTCCCAGGGGAATTCGCTGGGGGGGGGGGGCTGTCACAAGGAGTGTGTGATCTGAGAACCACATCTGGGTGGGCCAGTATGTTGCTACTAGGACGACCTGCTCCTCGTCCTCCCTGACCATGCACGGGGTCTGTGCAAGTAGGCTCACTGGGGGAAATGCATATTTGTGTAGTCCAGGGGGCCAGCTGTGTGCCAGCGCATCTATACCGAGGGGTGCCTCGGTCAGAGCATACTGAAGCGGGCAGTGGGAGGATTCCCGGGAAGCAAACAGGTCTACCTGTGCTCGACCGAATTGACTCCAAATTAGCTGGACCACCTGAGGGTGGAGTCTCCACTGTCCCCTGAGGGTAACCTGATGTGACAACGCATCCGCTGCGGTGTCGAGGTTGCCCAGGATGTGAATGGCTTGTAGCAACTTGAGGCGCTGCTGACTCCAGAGGAGGAGACGGCGGGCAAGTTGTGACATGCGACGGGAGTGTAGACCGCCTTGATGGTTGATATATGCTACCGTCGCTGTGTTGTCCATCCGGAACAACACGTGCTTGCCCTGGATCAATGGCCGGAACCTCTGCAGGGTAAGCGGTACTGCCAACAACTCGAGGCAGTTGATGTGCCAACGCAGCCACGGGCCAGTCCAGGAGCCGGTGGCTGTGTGCCCATTGCATACGGCGCCACAGCCCGTCTTGGAGGCATCTGTTGTAACCATGACGTGCCTGGAGACCTGCTCTAGGGGAACCCCTGCCCGTTGAAATGCAAGGTAGGTCCAAGGACTGAAGAGGCGGCGACAGATCAGCGCGATGTGTCCCGCGGCACCAAGCCCATCTTGGGACTCGAGTTTGAAGCCAGTGTTGAAACGGTCTCATATGCATCAACCCGAGCGGTGTGGCTGCCGCTGAGGATACCATATGCCCCAGGAGCCACTGAAAATGTTTCAGTGGAACCGCTGTCCTCCGTCTGAATGCCTTCAGATAGCTCAGCACCGACTGTACATGCTCATTCGTGAGGTGTGCTGTCATCGAGACTGAGTCCGACTCCAAACCGAGAAAAGAAATGCTCTGAACCGGGGAGAGCTTGCTCTTTTCCCAGTTGACCCGAAGCCCCAGTCGGCTGAGGTGCCGGAGCACGAGGTCCCTGTGTGCGCACAGCAACTCTTGAGAGTGAGCTAGGAATAGCCAGTCGTCGAGATAGTTGAGGATGCGGACGCCCACTTCCCTTAGCGGGGCAAGACGTGAGGGGACAAGGACAGGCCGAAGGGGAGGACCTTGTACTGGTACGCCTGGCCTTCGAAGGCAAACTGCAGGAAAGGTCTGTGTCGAGGTGAGACCAAGACATGGAAGTACGCATCCTTCAGGTCTACCGCCACAAACCAATCTTGATGCCGGATGCTCATTAGAATGCGTTTTTGTGGGTTCAGGGGAGAGTGGAGGGTTCCACTCTAGCCCAACGCTCGCGGCCACCCGGGAAAGCATGTCTGTCATTTCCGCGTCTGCGTGAGACTGGGCGACCATTCCCGAAGGAGGAAGCCCAGCCGAAGCCTCTGCGTCAGACTGGACGAGCCCGCTCTCCGATGCTGCGCTCGATAACTTATTGTCTTCCCGAGCTCCGAACGAGAAGTCGAACTCGTGCTGAGGACTCGTGTGAGAGCCCGATCGGGGCAAGCGAGTGTGCTGGGGAATGGGAGGTCCGTGGGGGGATACCTGGCAGAGGTGGTCCCATTGATGTCCCCAAATCGCCCCCAGTGCTAACCAATGCGGCCTCAAACCCGTATGTAGAAGGACCGGTACGGGGAGCCGCGACCGCAACATTGCCATGGTCATGTTCTCGCAATGAGGACATGACTCATCCACGAACGATGTCTCTGCGTGGGCAGTGCCCAGACATGTAAGACAGCGATCGTGGCCGTCAGAAGCGGACAGATAACGACCGCAACCAGGAATAACACAAAACGGAAAGACGTTCCGTGTGTGCCGCTCTTTTTGTGAATAAAAATATACTCTTTTAGAATATACTCTCTTATTTTCGCTCTGCCGAAGCACCCAGGGGCGTTCTCTGCACTCCATGGGTGCAGAGGGGGAGAAGCCATTGAAATGCGCCGTAAATCCAGCAGTTTTGAGGTGCGTCTTTTGAGGGAATTGAATTCAGTGCACTGAATACAACCGCTCGTCTCCGAAGAGAATTTCTGAATGAGTGGTTGCATACCAGCTCCTTTTATACCTGTATGTCTGGGGGAGTGGCATGCAAATTCCACTCGCCAATTCTCATTGGCCTTTTTTCAAAAAAGCAGAGGTGTTTGGGGCTCCCAAGAGTGACCCCTAGTGTCACTACATTGACACAACTTTGAGTGAGTGACAGATAGGGAACAATGATTGACTGACGAGCTTCTAGAGAAAGCTGTTTCTTTTTTGCCATTTTTTACCTAATACTGAACTTAAGACATGCCAGTCTATTGCATACTGTGGCAACTCAAAAACAAACACAAAGACAATGTTAAGCGTCACTTAACGAAAAAAATAGCTTTCAACTGTGTTTGATATAATGCCAAGTGATTTTACCAAATTAGCAATTTAGCATGATTACTCAAGGATAAGGTGTTAGAGTGATGGCTGCTGGAAATGGGGCCTGTCTAGATTTTATCAAAAATGACTTTTTTCAAATAGTGATGGTGCTGTTTTTTACATCAGTAATGTCCTGGCTATACTTTTATAGTCAACTCCAGTTGAATGTCACTTTGGTGAATTAAAGTACCAATTTCCTTCCGAAACAGCAAAATCTGTACATTATTCCAAACTTTTGGCCGCCAGTGTATATATATGTATCAATCTTTATCTCCAAATTGCAGAAGCAGTAAAGGACATCACTTGCAAAAATAGCCTCGAAGAAGATGTTACTTGCTGTTCAGCAGAGCTGATCTGTTGGAAAAACACAATCCCTCACCTTTTCAATGTGTTATAGATACACACACACACACACACACATACACACACACACACACATATATGTATGTATATATATATATATATATATATATATATATATATATATATATATATATATATATATATATATATATATATATATATACATACATACATACACACACACACACACTACCGGTCAAAAGTTCTGAAACGCTTGACTGAAATGTTTCTCATGATCTTAAAAATCTTTTGATCTGAAGGCATATGCTTAAATGTCTGAAATAAGTTTTGTAAAAAAAAAATATATTGTGCCACCATATTAATTTATTTCATTATAAAACTAAAATTTAATAAAAAATAAAAAAAAAGTTTTTGAAATTGAATACTTGGAGCAAATAATAAAGAAAAGCAGCCAATAAGTGCCCAACATAGATGGGAACTCCTTCAGTACTGTTTAAAAAGCATCCCAGGGTGATACATCAAGAAGCTGGTTGAGAAAATGTCAAGAGTACATGTCTGTAAATACTTGGCAAAGGGTGACTACTTTGAAGATGCTAAAATATAACACAGTTTTGATTTATTTTGGATTTTGTTTAGTCACAACATAATTCCCATAGTTCCATTTATGTTATTCCATAGTTTTGATGACTTTTATTCTAAAATGTGAAGAAAAAAAAAATTATAATAAAGAATGAGTGTTTGTTTCAAAACTTTTGACTGGTAGTGTGTATATATATATATATATATATATATATATATATATATATAAACACACACACACACACATACACATAATGTACTATATACAATGAACAATATGCAGCACAATACAATGTACAGTACAATGTGGGGTGGGTACAGTACGAAAAAAAAAAACACTGAAACATTGTCTGTTAAGTGTCTGATTTACTGGGCAGCGAGGCAGCAAGGTAGCTGCCTTCTGTTTTAGACACAATCGGGAAAGCAAAGCACACTTTAATGGGGTGTGTCTTCTTTCCTTGAGCAAATCAGAGCTATACTTCAATTACCTGCTGCAGTATATCTCTTCTCTTACCCTGCCATGATAAGTTGATCAAAAACATAAAAAATAAAAAATAACAAAAAGGAAAAATTAGAAGCGCTATTTACAAAGGCGCTGTTCTCAGAACTTGCTCTTCACTTTCACTTTGGTGTAAAGCATTTTAAAAGCCAGGGTTTCTAAACCTATTATCTCATCTGGACATGTACCAATGGAAAAGTGAAAGGAAGATAACAGGCCTGGAGCTTTGGGAGTCTCGGGGCTTTAAAATAGCATTGGCCATCAAAGACGAGGGACAATGAGACAGGGAGATGGGGCGAGATTGGTTTTCTTGTGTCTCGTACCCTCTGTCTGCTTCTATTTCTCACTGGGAGAAGTAGCAGAAAGACTGAGGGACAGATAATCAAGTGCGACCATGCACTGGGCTGGATGACTGAGGGAAGAGCAAAGAGCAGAAGCTCTTTAATAGATTAGAAGCAAGTGTGTAGCGGAACCCCCTCAGGGGGCCCACAGCCAACCCGCCTCTCATGTCTGGGGCAGCTTGCTCTTGTCCTTTCACTGCCCTGAAACTTGAAGCATTGCAACCCCCAGGACCATAAACAAGCAGAGGGGAGAGGGTGAATGAAAGAATGAAGGAAAGAAGTCGATTTGAATGGTGCATAATGATGCAATTTAGCTTTGAAATTATGCAGGCTAGCACATCGAGCTCAAGTGCACTGATGTGATTTACAATGAATTCATGAAATTTATTCAAATGAAGGAGTGTTTGGAGGGTATCAAAATCATAAAGTAAAAGAGAAAGAGAGAAACCAAATACAAACAAAGAATATTTGGGATAGCTATTCTTTTAAGGTGCTAAATTTGGTCAATATGGCTAAATAGTTTAGGCCCTGCTTAAGCAGGTTTTCTGGTCTTACAGCCTGGTCAGACAGGAAAATAACAGCTTAAACCAGGTAAGACCAATAAACCAGTTCAGGTTGGTTTAAGAGGATTTCTTTTTTTTTTTTTTTTTTTTTTTTTTTTTGCAGCAGGGGTGGCAAATCTGCCATTGCATTTTGACAGCAAAGTACAAAGTGAACCAGTAACTGCAAGATCAGATTCTTATTGACTATGCTATCATTCTACTTTGTTTCTCTCTCTCTCTCTCTCTCTCTTTCTCTCTCTCTCTCATACATACACACAAACACATACACACACTCTCTCTCTCTCTTAATGGCATCCAATCCAGCTGTGATTGTGTGGGCTGCAGATGGCACCCAGAGCACCTGCATCATCTCTCATGGGGTGTTTATGTGTGTTGGCTTGTAAAACTGAGTAAAAGGTGATAGACTGGGACAAAATGACACACAGCAGGCGAGAGACAATCAACACGTCAGTTGACACAGCTTACCAGTAGCCATATAAGTTACATTTTCCAGTTGTTAATTTATTGGTTTGTGTGATGATCCGGAATGCCTTCAAATAGTAACCTGAGTTTCAATCTTCAAAATTAGACGAACCTAACTTATCCATCTAGCTCAGGGCAGATTTTTAGCAATAGTTTATAATCAGGGCTATATATCAACTTTGAACACGTAAAACAATTAATTTACACTTATTACAACTAGTAAAACTAGAAACCCCCAAGTGTATACAATGTAACTTGAAAACATCAGCATTTAAGTATACCAGCAAAACATTTAATATTGTAAATATATATATATATATATATATATATCGTGTTCTTTGTATTGAGCCAAGAGGTCAGTGTGTGACCTTTCGATCTTCTATTGGTCACATGCCTCTCGTCATCCAGATTTGCAGATTAGGGTTCACCAACCTTGAATACAACATTTTGTTGCATGAGCTTGTGTTTCTCCCGCATGTGCTGTTTTTTGGATGCATTTGAATGGAGTGCAAACTGTAGTTTGAATGCTGTTTAAATAATTTTTTGAACCAGTTCATTTACAGAAACAATATTAACGATCAAATTCACTAAAATTAATGCATTGGAAACACTACATTCGGAGGTGAGAGAAACAATCTAGGAGAGTGATAATAGCCTCAGTTACTGCGATACAAAGTGGCATGACAAGCATGGGATCGAATGACAGATAATGAGGCATTGTGGGATTGAAAAGCCGCTCTGCAGCAGGGAGCAGGGGTCAGGAGTTCTGTGAGGAAGACATTGGCGATGGGAAATCCTAATGGTACAGACATCACACCATTATGCTACAAATTACCTGCTGGCATTAGTGTCACCCTCGGCCCAATCGTTTTCCAGCCAAGATCAATTCAAGCTGGGGTCTGGATGGCCCTCCTTGGGGGCCTGTCCTGGCAATTAGCTATTGATTTTTTTAGCCTTTTATTTTCTGAGGCCGACTCTCCGGCTGCCCCGCGTCACTTTCTCAGAGCTGCCACATCAGGCTGGAGGTTAGTCTCGGCTGAGATGGCGAGCGGTCCTGTCAGAGGGTGAGGATATACGGGCAGGGCAGCAGGTAGTCACAAACCTCTGCCACAGAGGTGAACACCACTGATTAGAGCGTGTTGAAATTAGTCAATGGTGTTGACAGAACACCTGAGCTATGGCAGACCCCACATTTTGGTTTCAGCCAGCTAATTTTTTTTTTTATATTTTGTGAAAAAAATATTATCGTTGTGTTCTCATGTAATCTACAATATTTAGTCAGACATTGCCTGGTATTCATCTATTCAAATTAGGAGATTAGAACAAAGAAATAAACTCTAGGATTCTGAGAGCATCAGGTTTAGGGATTTTTTTTAACAAACTGCACATTTTAATATAAGCTATGATTTGGGTACATACTTGTACCCTAAGAACATATTGTGTACCTATAAATGTACATTTATTGTTTTGTTCCACTGAAAATAAAAATAAAAATAATCTGCAGAGTTACTTAAAATAGTAAGTAGCGTAATTCCATCACAGTTTTGTCATTTTAACATGAAAAATGTTTGTCTTGTTTAAATCTGACATTCAAAAAAGTGTGTATTGAAATGTTTATTTTTACATATCATTGTAAGAGCTTTTAAAATCGCTGAGAAAAAAAGCTCAAATTGAAATTATTGTCTGTGGTAATCAACATTTTTAAATGCTGTTGTTGGAGGTTAACTTGCATTGAACCTAGAACATTCCTATAAACTGGAGGAAATCTCCACAGATGCAATGAAGAACCTAGAAAACCTTTTACAAAGTTCACAAATAGAAAAAAACAAAGAGAAGACAAGAGGGAATGGCAGCTGAGCGATAAAGATATTTTCCCCAACAAAAATAGCTTGTAGAAATAGAGAGAGGTCAAGAGAGTGAGAGAGAGAGAGAGAGAGAGAGAGAGAGAGGGGGCAAAAGAGAGAGAGTGAATAAAGGCCTGCCAGAAGTTGAGCTGTTTGCTCAGTTATCATCACACAGAAATGTCAGGGTGCTGTTGCATTTCCCCCTATAGGCAACTGTCCTCCCAATCCAGAACAAAATAAACATCACCCAATGCAAAAGAGTGAGGCCAGGTGGGGAGTAAGCTGAGGGGAGAGAGAAAGAAAGAGAGACCGAGATGGATACACACCTTGCAAACTAAAGAAAATGCTTAAAGGAATAGTTCACCCAAAAATGAATTTATGTAATTATTTAATCACCCTTTATATCGTTCTAAAGCTGTATGACTTAAAATGTGTCCTACATACAAAAAAAAATCTGTATGTTAAAAATAAATAATTCTGGATCTGTAAGATTTCAAACAACACATAAAATAAACTTATCAAACTGCCTATCAAAATTGTGTCCTCACTTTGTTTCAATTCCATCAGAATGTTTATATATATATATATATATATATATATATATATATATAATCCTGAATAAATCAGACAATGTTATGGTCAGCAATAACTCTGAGTACCCCTTTCACACTTCCTACAGTAGGACACATGGTCTATATATATATTTATATTTTAAACAATGTTGAAGTCTCTGCGGTCATAGTTTCAACATGTCAACACTGTCATCCCAATGTGATCATTTCTGTTAAGAATTGAGGAATAATTTAGGCATCTTATTTTAGGTTTGACTGAGGAAAAAACTAAATGGCTCCAGTGTACAACACATGGTTAAGATGTATAAAAAATGTATAGAATGTATTTTATCACTTAACTCCATTACTGAACACCATTATTAGATAATTAAAGACTTTACACTCTTGTTGGATGGATCAAATTAAAATAACATGCTTTTATAAGATATGAGTTATGAAGTGAATAAATGTAAATTTTCATTAAAAAAAAATAAAATATATATGTTTTTAAAAAAAGCCTTTACATAAAAAACCTGCTCCCTTACATGGTTCGCTAGCTGAGACCTTTGTCTACAAATATATCCATTTAAAATTAATTTAGTATTAAAAAATAAAAACTACTATTTAAAACATGTTTTGTCCCTTTTCTCAAGAATCAGCTAGACATATGAAAAAAAAAAGAAAAAAAAAAAAGTTGTTTTGCTGAAAATCTGAAATCTCATTGATGCAAACACATATTCAAAATGCCAGGTCCAAAAAAAAAATTCTTCTATATTTTATGTAAAATTGCATGTATTGTGTTGTTAAAATATATATTTAAATATAAATGTAAATTTTATTTTGTAGAATATATTTTATTATTTATATTAATCTTTTACTGTAACATTTTTTAATTCTTTTCCCCTAAAATCACAACTTTTTTACTTTGTGTGAGGAAATCAAACTTATTTAGGTACGTCAGACCTGGTGCAATGTGTCTTGACCTGGAATTTTGAATATATATATATATACATATCACCCACAACATTAAAACCACCTGCCTAATGTTGGGTAGGTCCCCCTCGTGTCACCAAAACTGTGCCAACCCGCATGATATTCTTCTCACCACTATTGTAAAGAGTGGTTATCTGAGTTACTGTAGACTTTGTCATTTTTAACCAGCCTGGCCATTCTCTGTTGACCTCTCACCATCAATGCATTTTCGTCTGCAGAACTGCAGCTCACTGGATGTTTTTTTTTTGTTTGTTTTTGGCACCATTCTGAGTAAATTCTAGAGACTGTTGTGTGTGAAAATCCCAAAAGATCAGCAGTTACAGAAATACTTAAACCAGCCCATCTGGCACCAACAATCATCCATGTGTTTATCTAATAATCCAATCATGTGGCCGCAGTGCAGTGCATAAATCAAGCAGATACAGGTCAGGAGCTTCAGTTAATGTTCACATCAACCATCAGAATGGGGAAAAATGTAATCTCAGCGATTTGACGCTACACTAATTGCCATGATTGTTGGTAACAGATGGGCTGGTTTGAATATTTCTGTAACTGCTGATCTCATGGGATTTTCACACACAACAGTCTCTAGAATTTACTCAAAAAAACAAAAAAAAAAAACATTCAGTGAGTGGCAGTTCTGTGGATGGAAATGCCTTGTCGATGAGAGAGGTCAACAGAGAATGCTATTCTGAGATGCAGGTTGGCACTGTTTTGGCAGCACGAGGGGGACCTACCCAAAATAAGGCAGGTAGTTTTAATGTTGTGGCTGATCTGTGTATATATATATATATATGAGAGAGAGAGAGAGAGAGAGAGAGAGAGAGAGAGAGAGAGAGAGAGAGAGAGAGATACAGGTTTGGGGAATAACGGAGTACATGTAACGGGATTACGTATTTATAATACAAAATATAAGTAACTGTATTCCACTACAGTTACAGTTTAAATCATTGGTAATTAGAATACAGTTACATTCAAAAAGTATTTTGATTACTGAAGAGATTACTTTGCATTTTATTGTCATTTGTTTCATTTAATATTTAGTCCTTTCAGATGGAAAACATTTATACATATAAATGATGCGATCCAAAGTGCATCTGAACAGCAGTGAAACACTTTCTTATGATGTGTTACATTCATACGAGCAGACAGAGAAGTAAGTTTGGAGCAGAAGAAATAGAAATAAACCTTGTGTAAATTGTCAGCTTTATGCTAAGCTAAAATGCTATTTCTAGCCATTTTAAATGCATGTTACCAGGCACGATCATATTTTTTAATCAAGAAAATTCACGTTGGATCATAATTTCTTTTTTTCTAGTAAGACCTTAGGGATATTAGGGCAAAAATCATAATCTTGATAATAATTTTTGTATTGTTTTCCTGTAAAATATCAAAAAAATCCTTAAAACAAGATCAGTTTGATTTATCTTGTTTTAGAAACAACATTGCATAAGATATTTAGGTTTTTCACAGAATGTTTTTTTTAACATGTATATTTTGTCTTACTGTTACTGACCTTGAATAATCTAATGGAATAAGTTACAAATTACATTTTACAGCATGTATTCTATAATCTGTAGTGGAATACATTTCAAAAGTAACCCTCCCAACCCTGTGTGTATATATATATATATATATATATATATATATATATATATATATATATATTTTATTTTTATTTTATTTATTTTTTTTTTTATTATTATTATTTTTTATTTTTTTTGGAGCTCAACATCCTGTTGTCACTATATGCTTTTATTGTATGGAAAAGAGCAGTGTAAACTTTCTTCAAAATATCTCCTTTTATGTTCTCTGAAAGAAAGCTTTATAACACTGCCCAAAAAATAAATAAATTGTGAATTGTGAAAAATTGTGAATTTCACACACTATCCTGCAACTTGTTGAAAAGGCAGTATGCAGAAAGCCTTACTAATCAGATGCTACACTAAGCCCTCTAATTTTTTACTTGTGCCAGTGTTCATGCTGATTAAAGCATGCGTGGGGGGGGGGGGGGCATACAATCTCAGACCCAAGACCAGGGGAGGGGGGCATGACAGTGGGTTCAAGTCCTGATTAATGTAGGCTTTTTTTAAACGCTCTCAATTCCCTTTTCTTTCTTTTTTTTTTCATTTCCTCTCTGGACACACACTGGCATACTCTTGTGCTTAATGAAACCTTTGAAAAGCTGCACTTAAAAAGAAACACAAATTCACCCTTCTTTTGCCCAACGCTCAGGAAAGTTCAATACAGTGGAGGAGGCCCGCTGTGCACATCTGCAACTGTACATACACAAGCTTACAGAGGAGAGAGGAAGTCATGCAAGAAACCCCGGCCCCTGCTACGTGCACCTGCACCCACAATGTCATACATGCTCTTTCAGTACAGCAGCCACAATGGAAATCTGAAGAGACTCTGCACCTCTGAACGACTGGCCAAGACATGACATTATGAAAATGAAACCAAGTTAGTTAATTAATATTAGAGATAATGGAACCACTGAAAGCACCTTTTTTTTTTTTTTTATTGATGAATGGTGTGAGGCTTTTATTATGATCTAATGTAAAACTTAAAATGTATTCTGAGAAAAAAAAAAAAAAAAAAAAAAAATATATATATATATATATATATATATATATATATATATATATATATATATAATAGAGAGGCATAAGACATTCAAATGGATCTACTCCCCATAATTCATCTATCCTTCTCATTAAGGCATTTTAAAATGTGATAGACATGCCAAAATAATTGCTGCAAAGGCTTGAAAAGGGAATATGATGTGCCATAAAATAAATTAAGATGATTTGAAAGAGCAGCTCAATCCTGATGGCAATAAAGTTTATTTGTGTATGATATATATATATATATATATATATATATATATATATATATATATATATATATCAATGTTTATATCATGTAAATAACCCTTTTAGCATTAGCGGTCTTTGCTGTTTAAAGATGAATTAAAGAAACTTATATGCAATAAAGAAAAATGAAATTTATGATATATTTTACTCACCCTTGTGTCGTTCCAAACCTGTATAACTTTCTTTCTCATGCAGAGCACAAAAAGGTAAAAGAACACCTTGCACCATTGATTTAATACAATGGCAGTTGATAGTGACTCACTTTAAAGCTTAAGAAAGGAGCCCAAAAGTAGTCCATGTGACTCATGCATCTTATACCAAGTCTTCTGAAGGCATACATCTTTGGGAAAGTAAATGAGGCAAAGTAAATTGTGACAGAATTTTTATTTGAGTTTTTCCACTAACAGAGAATGTGAATGGAGAATGTCCACACTGCTATAACGATGCACATGTAAAACTGCCGACACCGACCAAACACATTGACTAGCGGAAGAATTAATCAATGCAGCATGCATTTACATACATGCATAGTCTAGTCTTAATAGACCTTTTTCTCATTTCTGGGTTTGGTACGTAGAAGTAAACTATAGTGGGATACAGGGGTGGACTGGCCATAGGGAGAACCGGGACTTTTCCTGGTGCCCCCCATCAACTTTTGGGCCAGTTTCTAGGTAAAATCTCTCTTCCCAGTCTGCCCCTGGTGGGAGAAATGTCTATAATGGTGAATGGGAGACCACAGCAAATATTATAAAAAGATCTATATTTAAAATATATACAAAAAATAAATTTTGACATTTCCATGACTTTCCAAAATAATATATGAATTTGCATGCCACTCCCCCAGACATACGGGTATAAAAGGAGCTGGCGTGCAACCACTCATTCAGATTTTCTCTTCAAAGCCAAGTGGTGCTGATGTACTTCACTGCCAATCCATTCGCCACTGTAAGAAAGCAAACTGTCTCATGTGGCTGTTGGATTCTACGGCGCATCACAGCGGTTTCTCCCCTCTCGCACAGATAAGTGAGGAGAACGCCCCTGGGCGCTTCAGCAGCGTGCGTTGAGTGCTAAAAGGGCATATATTTTCTTTAAAAGAGCATATATTTTCTCTAAAAGAGTATATATCCTCTAAAGAGTGGGCACTGACAGAAAGTGTCTTTTTAAAGATGCCTTTCCGTTTATGCGCAGTTCCTGGTTGCGGTCGTTATCTCTCCGCTTCTGACGGTCACGATCTCTGCCTTACGTGTCTGGGATCCAGACACGCTGAGACAGCATTCGTGGATGGTTCATGCCCGCGCTGCGAGAGCATGACCATGGCCACGTTGCGATCGCGGCTTTCCTTCCCCAGAGGGAAAGCCACTCCAGCTGCTTCCCACCACGGTTCTTCTGCCCGTGGGCACAAGACCGCGACAGTTAGCGCTGGGGAGATTTGGGGACTTTAATGGAAGTAACTCACCGGGTGAATCCCCACGGACCTCCCATTCCCCAGAACGCTTGTGTGCCCTGGTTGAGTTCTGGGATGAGTCAGGCAGCCTGCCTCACAGCGGGTTCGACCTCTCATTCGGTGCTCAGGGAGAGGATGAGGTCTCGATAGCAGCATCGAAGAGCAGGCTGCTTCAGTCTGATGCGGAGGACTCGGCTGGGCTTCCACCTTCGGGTGTGGTCGCCCAGTCTGAGGCTGACGCCGAGCTGACGGCCACACTTGCCCGGGCTGCCGCGTGCGTCGGGCTAGAGTGGAACCACCCACCCTGCCCTGAACCCTCGCAGCTTGATGATTGGTTCCTGGGATTGGAGTGCCACTCACAGCCATGGTCCGCCCCGGTGCCTTTCTTCCCGGAAGTGCATGAAGAACTCGCGAAGTCATGGCGGGCACCTTTGGCTTAACCTGGTCGAGACGAGGGAGGCCAACAAGGTTCGCTTCCTTGACGCCCCCATTTCCCAGGCTGGCCTTTTTGGCGACACCGTCGAAGACTTCACATAGCAGTTTTCAATGATAAAGCAGCAGACAGAGGCCATCCAGCACATCTTACCCCGCCGTGGTTCAAGATCGTGCAACCAGTCTGCCCGTCGCCACGGCAACCTTCCTGAGGCAGCAACATCGGCTCCACCGCAGCCTGAGCCAGTGGCTCGGCCCTGGCATAGAGCTCCCCGTAGGAAGTTGATGCCCTCGTCTCATGGCCTGTGACCAAGAACCCTAGGAATGCTTCTAAGCACCCCTGAGACAGGCGACCCAGATGTGAGGAGACTAGCGCCACATTTGGCGGTCGTAGACAGACCACTCCATCCCCTGGTGAAGGGCCAGAGGGAGAATCCTTGATTCCCATTTTTATTGAGTTCACCGGTACCCACATTTTCAAAAAAAGAGCGCTTTTCTCACTCTCTGGGTCATACACTCGGTGCCTTCGGCCATCGTTCTTATGACAGCCATGCATTGAGCATTCGCACAGGCAGTTGTGGCAGGCTACAAGGACGCTCAGCCTCCTCCCCCATCGCTGACCAGTCCTACATTGGGTACGCGGAGCAAGGTAAGTGCTTTAACATAACTCCTTGTACAGCGAGATTGGGACACGAGGCCCCCCGACGTAGCACTTCCCACCCCGCTTCGCTGTGCCCGTTCCGCGGGTACGTCAGCAGCGGCCGTCCCCTTGGTGCCCCTTGCCTGGAGTTTGAAGGCATGGTTAACGCTCTCCAACCTGTCGCGATGCCTGGCCAGGACGATCCAACTCGGCTACGCGATTCAGTTCGCCAGGCGCCCGCCCAGGTTCAGCAGCATCCGTTTCACCTTGGTAGGTGGCGAGGGTGCCGCTGCCCTACGTTTGGAAGTCGCGCTCCTTCTGCAAAAGGACGCGATAGAGCCTGTCCCTCTGGCCGAGATGAAGAGCGGCTTTTACAGCCCCTACTTCATCATGCCCAAGAAAGGCAGCGGGTTGCGACCGATCTTGGACCTGCGGGAACTGAAACAGGCCCTGTACAGGCTTCCGTTTAGGATGTTCACGCAGAAGCACATTCTATCGTGTGTCCGAAACCGAGAATGGTTCGCGGTGGTAGACCTGAAAGACGCATAATTTCATGTCTCGGTACTGCCTCGTCACAGACCATTCCTTTGGTTTGCCTTCGAGGGTCGGGCATATTAGTACAAGGTCCTCCCCTTCGGTCTGTCCCTGTCACCTTGCATCTTCACAAAAGTCGCAGAGGCAGCCCTTGCCCCACTAAGGGAAGTGGGCATCTGCATTCTCAACTATCTCGACGACTGGCTGATCCTAGCTCACTCTTGAGATCTGTTGAGTGCACACAGGGACCTGGTAATCAGCCGATTTGGGCTTCAGGTCAACTGGGAAAAAGCAAGCTCGCCCCGGCGCAGAGCATCTCCTTTCTTGGGATGGAGTTGGACTCGGTCGCTATGACAGCTCGTCTCACGAACGAGCGTGCTCAGTCATTGCTGAATTGCCTGATGGCATTCAGGGGGAGAACAGCGGTCCCACTGAAACAATTTCAGAGGCTCCTGGGGCATATGGCATCCTCGGTGGTGGTCACACCCCTCGGGTTGATGCATATGAGACCGCTTCAGCACTGGCTTCAGACTCGAGTCCCGAGATGGGCATGGCACGTGGCATGCATCATGTGGCTATCACGCCAATCTGCCGGCGCTTGTTCAGCTCTTGGACGGACCTGGCATTTCTACGGGCAGGGGTTCCCCTAGTGCAGGTCTCCAGATGATTCATCGTCACGACAGATGTCTCCAAGTTGGGCTGGGGTGCCGTTTGCAATGGGCACACAGCCGCAAGTTCCTGGACAGGCCCTCGTCTGCGTTGGCATATCAACTGCCGGTACTGCTAGCCCTGCAGAGGTTTCGGCCATTGAACCAGGGCAAGCATGTGTTGGTCCGGACGGACAACATGGCAACAGTAGCCATGCATGTCACAACTCGCCTGCTATCTCCTCCTCTGGAGCCAGCAGCGGCTCAAGTCTCTGCGGGCCACTCATATCCCCAGCGAACTTAATCACACAGCTGCCGCACTTTCGCGGCAGGTGACGGTCAGGGGAGAGTGGAGGCTCCACCCCCAGGTGGTTCGGCTGATTTGGAGTCGATTCGGCGAGGCACAGGTAGACCTGTTTGCCTCCCGGGAATCCTCCCACTGTCTGCTGTGGTATTCCCTGACTGAGGCCCCCCTCGGCACAGATGCACTGGCGCACAGCTGGCACTGGAGTCTGCGCAAGTATGCATTTCCCCCAGTGAGCCTACTTGCACAGATTTTGTGCAAGGTCAGGGAGGACGAGGAACAGGTCCTGTTGGTAGTGCCCTACTGGCCCACCCAGACTTGGAGGACTGAAAGATCAGGGGGTTTGGGGCTCCCAAGAGTGACACTACATTGACACAACGTCTCGTTCCCTCCATCAGGGAACGGGGATTACAACAGTAACCTAGACGAATTTGCTATCACTCCCTCAGCAGATTTATTATATACCCCATTGCAGCAGTGGTGACTTGTACATTTATATACTGTGCACTTTTTGACTAAGGCATACAGAACAGTGGTTGGCCTGTGGGTGTTTCTCCTCTCCCTGGTTGCATGAAGGTCTAACTTTAATTTCACTGAGTCTTTGAGCCAAATTTTATTTCCTCCTTTGGTGATTAGATAAACCCATTTTGCTTAACTGAGTTACATCAACTCTGGAGGCAGACGAAAAGTTTCCCGCTGTTAGGGCCTCTCATCTCCTTCCACCTTAACTCATCACACTCCTGACTGTGCACACATTAACATTTCATCGGGCTAAATGTAACCATTCCACAAGCAGCCACATCGTATGTGCCTACTCTTCCTGCAAGGAACCGAGCGATCAAATGGCTGTGTTAGCGGCCCAAGGATAACTTCATCTTTCTGCCCTTATCTGTTACGTTTGAGGGTAATGTCTGTTTGTTTATGTTGTAATTATAGCAGTGCACCCCAGCTCTTCACAAAAAAAAGACATGATATGATCTTGCCTGTCTAATTGTAAAGCCATGCTCATTGAGCAAAGCTCGCACACACATAGGGATGTTTAATTGTTTGCTTGTACGTATTTTTGGTGAGTGTGTGGGTGAGGAGGTTTGTGAAATCCTGCCTTTTTAACTCACTGAAACCATCGTTCTTGTGTTTTTGGAGTGAGTAAATGAGAAAAAGGCAAGAAGGAACGATGGAATAGCCAAAGAATCTTGGTAAAAATGATGGAAGGGTTGAGAAATGGAAGTGTAGTGTGTGGCCTCTGAGGACAAAGTTGTGTCTGAATGAATTTCTCATTTATTCAGGGCAGGGGACTGAAAAGTGAAGGCAGTGTCATGCAGTTTGTAAATGGCCCAATTTTTTTTATTTATCAGACACATCATACATTTTTTTTAGCATTCTCTGGTGGAGAGATAAATGCAGGCTGTCACTCGTGAGGGATGCTCATGATTAGCTTGGCAAAGTTATCTCTGTGGCATGTGGTGTGAAGATACACAAGTGGACTGAATATTATTTTTTTTTATTAATTTTTTTTTTTTTTGCTGAGCAGAGAACAAACAAAAGATTTTCAACTTGTGCCCTTTGTGCATTTTTTTTATTCCATGATGTAAAACAGTGCTTCTAAAGTGGGTCGTGACCCAAAAATGGGTCACAGGTCTGTTCGTATAGGGTCGTGGAAAAAAGATGAAGGAACAATACCAGTGTTGTCCTTTTTCAGCGACTACCAACACAACAATTCAGGCTGCCGAGGCAAATGAAATGATATTCATTTCATGTTCATCACTTTATACAAGATAAATATGCTTATCAACTGAAGCGTGGCATGAGTCATCACAGAACCACTCACAAGGGATTCACTCTGCTCTATCCTACTGTATCTCTGGAATGCATGCAAGTCAACAAGGCTTCCCTCGATATCATGGCACACACCACAAAACTGATGCAAGCCATTTTAATTCTAGTGAGAATTTTCTAGTTTAAAGCACTATTACTGTAAGTCAAACCTCTCAAAAGGTAGACAGCCCCGACAGGCGAAAGGGCACTGAGAAGATAAAGAGAAAACTTTTGAAGTTGGCTTGACAAAGCTTTGACTGAAAGTTTAAAATAATTTTGAAAGTTTGAAGTTCAAATTTTATTTTTTCAGCCCTTACAGTCAGAAAGACAGAAGATGGATGGATGGAAGGACAGACGGACGGACGGATGGAGTCTGTAGAAGAACAGTATGTTGACTGTCACAATGACAGTCCTTTTGTTGCAGAGGCTGTGTTATATCAAACCAAACCAAAATCATCTCTCTAACTACTACTTCTATCAACAACCTTTAGACCCTTAGCCAACTCTTATTTCAACTTTTTCCTCCAGTAATCTGCTCCCAAAACACACTCATTCCACAGCAAGAACATGAGCACTTTTAGAGAGAGCTATAGGTCAGGGAAGCATACCTGTGGGGGAGCCCTCCAGAACTTCCCCAGAGTACCGTGGCTCTTTGAAGATCGGTCTGTTGTCATTCTGGTCAATAACAGACACGTCCAGGTCCACTGGTCCCTCAACCAACTTGCCACTTAGGTCAGTGGTGGATACCTGGAGCTGTAAGAAAGAGAGATAGAGAGTACATGGTTAACATACACACAACAAAGAGAAGATTGAGCTGTTTGTGGGAGAGGTACATTAATAGAGTCTGTCTACAGTTCCCTTCAGATATCAGCTAGGTGAGTTTTCACTTATACAACTCACAACATGAGGCAACATTTACATCTTAAAAAGCATCCTGGAGAAAATGTTAGATGGATGGCAAGATTTTTTTTGTTTTTTGTTTTTCATAAAGCATTAACATTCTGTGTTTTCAGGAAAAGAAATACACATTTTTGATAATTTCAAAATTTCAAAAAGTTTGATAATGATAATGTACATGACACAAGTGAAGATAAGGTCTCCAGAGGTTTAACATCAGTGGTTCTCAGCTGGTTTTGCTTCAGGACTCAGATATTATATTGTAGATCAAATGGTGATCCAACACTATCCCACTATTTTTTTTTTTTTTTAATCATATTAAACAAGAATGTCATTACGATGACATATATATATATATATATATATATATATATATATATATATATATATATATATATATAATTGTTGCACGAACACCTGCATTTAATGTGTATTGATGTTTTTTTTTTTTCTTGCATAGTTTTGTTCAGGGTTTTTGAGGATAAGGGCATGTCACGCAACCTTTCCATGTTGGCATCTGCCTAACTGGGCTAGCTTCTACCAAGTGTTAGATGAATTTGCACCAAAATACAGTATTGTTTGGTTGGATGCATGTACAGTTTGCCTTTGCCATTTTACATCTTTTAAAAGAGAAAATAGCTGCAGCTTAGTAGATTTTCTCTCAAAGTATTTTTCACTCCACTAACTAACTAACAGGGCTCAAAGACAAAGACATTAAGGCATGAAGTTCAAATAAGCTGTTCACTGGGGGTTTTAAGATATTATAGACATTACAGTATAATATTATGAAATGCGCTTTACAAATAAAAATTACTTTGATGTCAACAACAAAATATTTTTGTCTTCCTTTAAAAAGCTGACATGCATATTTATTCTGCTATCATAATTATAAACAATTATATGATTGGTTTCATTTTATTACTTGCAAGTAGCATTGTGTTATCTTTGCCGTCCACAACCCAATCAGAATAGACCTGCAGCCCAGTTCATTTCACACTACTTTCTCTTTCTATTTCTCTCAAACCAATATGAAATATGATGTAGATATGGACTGACATGAAACCTAACTACTGTAATTTATTTTGAAATACTGTAATGGCCATTATTTTATTCAGAAACCGCAATCTCTGATAAAAAATAAAATAAATAAAAATAACGTACAGGGAGCAATAGAGAAGAAATGGACCGGGTCTTTAGGCCTGCCTTACAGGTAATGGCTACCTATGCTGCCTGTGGTCAGCAATTATTGAGAGGCCTGAGTGGGAATGAGTGTTTTTCTGTGATTGCAGCTGATCTGTGGAATGAGAGCATGTCTGCACTAATGGCACTGTAGAGAAGAGATCCAGTAGAAGAACAGATTACTAGTTCTCAGAAATACACACATACTATAGACACTACACTATTTGATCAAGATGTACTGCTTCTTGCTTGTCTTGACACAAGACATGGGGTGAGGCAAGGCAATGTATATCAAACATTCACAATATTTTTACAATGATTTTGCTGGACATATAAAATTAAAGGTGTTCTGTTTTCTATGTTAAAATACTTTATCCTATCCCAATGAAATATGCTGAAACAACTACAAATATAAAGCCATTCGTAGGTTTATTGCCCCAAAAATCACAGTCAGCTTAACATACAGTAGAAACAATTGCTCAACAAATCGCATGAATTTAGGGCCAGACCATCTGTTGGTGTGATCAGTGGTAGATTGGGGGAGTGTTTGGGGTAACCTGCTTGAAAACATCATATCATTATTTTTTGCAATTACGTTTTGTTTAGTGACGATAGTGTCTCAGAAGTTTACACGTTTCCTTTAAACTGAAAAACAGCAATAGAGTAGATAAGTTCAGGTGCTGTAAGAAACCACAACCTGGTCAACAAGCCCAGATCACGAAGGAATGGCACGGTTCTGCAACAGGAACTGTTCAGCCCAATGTTGGGAAAAGGCCTTTTGATTTATTTACATGAATCAATTCAAACTACCCATTTGAATGAAGTTATTCAAATCTTTGATTCAACTATTCCTTTGTGTCATTCAGATTGTTCAAAAGAAATGTTTTGCATATATAAACATCATAAAAATACAACAATTTATATCAAGATAAATTGTTGTATTGGTGCAAATAAAAATAAAAACTGATTACATGTCATTCTTCCTTCCTTTAGTAAAAATAAACAAAACATTTTATTATTATTATTACTATTATTATTATTATTATTATTATTTTAAATTGCCTTGATTAACTTGCCAAGATTTTTCCTGAATTTAACTTCTTGAATGAAACATTTCGATTTTACACGGCTTCAATTGCTGTTTGTCTGAAATTATGGTTCCTCTGGATTATTATTATTATTTTTTGGTAATACTTTACAATAAGGTTCCATTCGTTAACATTAGTTAATGCATTAGGTATCATGAACAAACAATTAACAATATTTTTTTTTCATTAAATTTTTTTTACAGCAGTTATTAACCTATGTTAATGTTAGTTAATAAAAATACAATTGTTCATTATTAGTTCATGTTAGTTCATACAAATACGTTTGATTAAAAAAAATATATAAAAATTATTAGTATATGTTGAAATTAACATTAACCAAGATTAATACAAGCTGTAAAGGTATTGTTGATTGTTAGTTCATGAAATGGCTGAATTTTTTAATTTATTTTTTTTGCTTCATCTAAGGCACGGTGGCTTAGTGGCTAGCACTGTCGCCTCACAGCAAGAAGGTACCAGGTTCAACTGGGCATTTCTGTGTGGAGTTTGCATGTTCTCCCCGTGTTCGTGTGGGTTGCATCAGGAAGGGCATCTGGTGTAAAACCTGTGCCAAGTCACATGTGCGGATCGCGGATGGTCTGCTGTGGCAACACCTAATGGGAGCAGCTGAAAGAAGAAGAAGATATAAGGGGTTTTTCATGAATAAAAACTGGTCTCTAATAGTACGCTTGGACTGGTCTTCAAGCTTTGTTTCTTCTCAGCTCATCTTCACTCTCCCATTTTCTCAGCTCATTACAATCTATTATAAATCTTCCCTCAGAAGCAAAGATCCGAACCACAGAGGCCAAGGTGTTAGAAAAAGAAAAACAGCTGTTAACCAAGAATTAATTCATACAGAGAAAGAGAGAGAAAAAGAGATAGGGTGCTGTATGCAGTCTAAAAACATACAGTACATTGTAGATAAAACAGCGAGAGTTGTGTGAGGGAAATGAAAGAAAATATGAGAGAAGAACAACAGTGTGGGGACATGTTTGGAGGCATGACGGGAGGGGTTTCAAGTGAAGAAATGAGAGAACGAAGATTTATCTGCTTTTCACAGTGTGAAGTTTCACAAGGGCCCACCTGAGAATGCGGTGATGGCTGATGCGCTAGCATCTGCCTCGCCTCTCTGTCTCAATCTCTGAGCCCCACTGCCTCAGAGTTGGGCCTCCCTAAAGCCCACATCACTTATTCATTCCTCCCCATCTCCTCGCGGCGCCATAACTGTGTGCGTTCCGCGCACCCCCGGGAGCCGCACATTCAAAAGCAAAAAGGCGAAACGCACAGCACGTCTTGTCTCTCTGCCTCAAGTAAACACAATTGGCACACTTGTACACTGAGCACAATACCCCAGGCCAAACATGTTACTGCTTACTTGACATGCTTGAGCAATTGGCCCATGAAACACTTTAATCTTACGCAAATCACTCTCATCAAAGAGCTTAGAACTCCCCATCTGTCCACCTCAGACACTCCCCTGTCGCATAGCTATTTTTTATTTGTGAAACTACAAACTATGCCAAAATATCACTTCAAAGGTTCTGAGAAATAGCTTTGTGGGAAAGAAAAATTGAGCTTATAACATTGTTTGTTGCTAAAGTAATAATACAAAAAATGACATTTTGTCATCATTTACTCATCCTCATGTCACGTCTAGACTGAGGCTGTCAAATTAAAATTCGAAATTTCTAAAATGAGCATTCAAATTTTGGATGTGTGCCAAGAACTGAAGATGATTTACAAGCCGTTCAGACCGATCGCATTCTTGTGCTGAAACAGACACAGTACAATGAATAAAACAGAACGCGGGTGTCTCGAGACACATTTTAAAGACTAAATTTCCTTTTGAAATGACACAACATCTAAAAAAAATGATTGCTTTTGCACAAGTCAAAGACGTCCATCTAGATGCGTTTCGGAGTCAACGGCCCATTAGGTTAAGGACTTTAGCAGTTGTGTCTTGACTATGCCTTGACTTGCTCTTATCAGCATCTCGCTGCATAAGCATTAGTTACATTCATACAACTGTACTTAATGAAAAACACTGTGGTACCGCCGGTATTATAAAGATGTCTGTGGTAGTCTGTGGTAGTACTATAGCACTGACATAAGTTTATGTGCAACACAAAGTTACCATCACCATCTATTAAAACATTAATTTGAATTTTTTTGTGTTTTACTTTTTACTTAAGATATGAAAATATAGAACTAATGAAATCTTTTGACTTTATAATTTTATGCACCTTTGTTTCACAGCCAGATGTGTTCTTTGCAATAAATAATAGCTATAACATGGTGCTGACTGGTTTATATTTATTCATTGTACACTGTCAGAAAAAAACTTGCAAAAATTGTCACTGGGGCCGTACCCTCAAAGGTACAAATACTGTAGCTTTTATATGTTAATCGGATTGATTTGTACCTTAACTGTCCCAAAAGGGTACATTTTAGTACCCTAGGTGTCTTATCTGTCCCTAATATTTGGACATAGGAGACAATGTCGATTTAGAAATCAGATGTCTTGTAGATTTTTACTCCTTTTTCAAATTTTTTGCAGCTTGATCACGCTGCACTTGCTATAGTAGTAACAGGTATGAAAACTTTCACTTGCATACTTGATCCTTTACCTACAAATCTATTCAAGTCTTTGATTACTTGTGCCCAGTGGTGCTCAACATAATCAATGAATCGCTGTGCACAGGTGTCGTTCCAGCTGCATTAAAAATTGCTGCTGTTACTCCGGTTGCAAAAAAGCAAAACGTTGCCTTGCATAATCTAAGTAAATTCCGTCCCATCTCTAATCTCCCGTTTTTGGCAAATATTTTAGAGCGTGTCGTTGCCACTCAGTTGTACAATCATCTCACTGTCAATAATCTCTTTGATCCACTTCAGTCTGGTTTCGGAAATTCCACAGTACAGAAACGGCTCGGGTTAAGGTCACCAATGACTTATTAATGGCATCTGATGCAGGATCCTTACCCTCCTTGACCTTAGTGCTGCATTTGACACTATTGACCATAATCTTTTACTCACCTGCCTTGAAACTGTCTTTGTTGTTTCTGGGACAGTTTTGAATTGGTTCAAGTCTTACTTTTTTGAGCGTAGACAGTTTGTTATTTTGGGTGAGCACAGGTCTGAGACTGGTCTAGTATACACTGGTGTCCCTCAGGGTTCCATTCTGGGTCCCCTACTTTTCAGCCTCTATTTATTCCCATTAGGCCAGTTCCTAAGATCTCTTGGTCTTACCTATCACTTTTACACAGATGATACGCAAATTTATATACATTCCATACATGGTCAAAACAACGTTGAAACATTCCTCTCCAAATGAATTTCTGAGATAAAAATCTGGATGTCCAATAATTTTCTCTGTTTAAACAGTGACAAGACTGAGGTGATGTTGCTTGGCACCCATCATCAGCTTCGTAATACTAGTCCGACACCACTGGTTATTGACAACTGTGTACTTGAGTTTCAGGGAAAACTGAAGAATCTTGGTGTGATCTTTGATTCTTCTCTGACGTTTGAACCTCATGTGCAAAATACAGTCAGGACATCATTATTTTATCTCAGAAACATTGCAAAGTTGCATCCAATGCTATCCTTTTCTGTAGCTGAAAAGTTGACCAATACATTTGTACTTTCATGCATCGATTACTGTAACGCACTCCTTGCTGGTGTTTCAAAGTCTACCTTAAATAAACTTCAGTATGTCCAAAACTCGGCAGCCAGGATTTTAACTTGGACTAAAACAGGTGAACACATTACCCCAGTCTTGGAGTCCTTGCACTGGCAACCTGTTAAGTATTGGGTCGACTTTAAAGTTCTCATACTTAAATATAAAGCACTTCATGGTCTGGCTCCCAATTATCTTTCAGACCTTTTAATTAATTATACTCCAAAGTGTAACCTTCGTTCATCTCAGCATGGCCTTTTAGTAGTCCCACATACACGTATGCACTCAATGGGTGAAAGGGCATTCTCAAATTACGCTCCTAATTAATAATGCCAAACATGCCAAAGTTAATAATTTGTAATGAACAGAAGAGATATCCCAAGGAATACACAGGTTGGGCACAATCATCCCTATATATGTATGTAAGGTTAGCTGACTATGATACTCTACCAGACACTGTAGCCTTGATTTAGAGAGCTGTTATGTTCATAAATTAATTCCCACAAAGAACACACGTGAGGCACATTTCTCTGAAGGTGCATTTCATGATCTTGTTCACAATAAAAACATAATCATTCACATTTTAGATACATGGTAATGTTGTGATTAGTATGTAATTTGTAGTTATTTTTTAATAAGCCATAGTTAATAGTTCTCAATGAAGCAAATCAAATTCAGTAATTATTGATTACCTAACAGTGAATTACCTCAGTCATCAGTTCGCTATTACTTACTGAATAGTTAATCATGTTTTCATATTAGTTAATAGTAGTAACTAAAGTGTTAATGTAGTACTACTAATTCGGCCTGCATTAATTCCTGCATAGATACCTATTAAAGACAGACCATTATTCTAATTTGTTACCAGAAATTTGAATTTAGCTTCTTAGGCCCTGTTGACAGCCCTATCCTAAACACAAATGAACTTCTTCTGTGAAACACAGAAGTTGAATTTTTGAAGAATATCCTTGCCACTCGTTTCCACATCATGAAAGTTAACAAGGACTGGGGTTGTCAAGCTACAAAATGACAAAAACATAAATAAAAAAGTGGTCTGTATCACTTGTGTTCTACATTCTAAGTCTTCTGATATAATATTATAACTTCTTATGAGAAACAAACTAAAAGCTATGTTACAATTCAATTATAATATTTCCCTTCAGTGGGCTGTTGGATCATTAACTGAGTTCAGTCCGATTTGTGAGCATAATTCAAAAATAGTTTTGTGAACTGGATCAACTGATTAATTGAAAAGATCTGACTCAAAAGAAGGATGAATTTATGATGAACATCTGTACTTCTCTCATGAATTCAAGCTTTTCAGTTAATAACGACTGAAAATAAGGGGTTGTCTGACTTACCGTAGATTTTGGCCAGACTGGTTAGAACTGACATTCTCTGTTGACCTCTTTCATCAACAAGGCATTTCTGTCTGCAGAACTACCCCTCATTGGATGTTTATTTATTTATTTATTTTGTTTGTTTTTGGCACCATTCGGAGTAAATTCTAGAGACTGTTGTGCGTGAAAATCCCAGGAGATCAGCAGTTACAGAAATACTTAAACCAGCCCATCTGGCACCAACAATCATCCATGCGATTATCTAATAAGCCAATTGTGTGGCAGCAATGCAGTGCATAAAATCAGGCAGATATGGGTCAGGAACTTCAGTTAAAGTTCACATCAACCATCAGAATGGGGAAAAATGTGATCTCAGTGATTTGGACCGTGGCATGATTGTTGGTGCCAGACGGCCTGGTTTGAGTATTTCTGTAACTGCTGATCTCCTGGGATTTTCACGCACAACAGTCTCTAGAATTTACTCAGAATGGTGCCAAAAAAAAAAAAAAAAAAACATCCAGTGAGTGGCAGTTCTTTGGACAGAAATGCCTTGTTGATGAGAGAGGTCAACAGAGAATGGTCAGACCGGTTCGAAATGACAAAGTCTAATGGCACTTTTCCACTGCACGTTACAGTTCGACTCGACTCAACTCTGCTCGCTTTACTTTTCTGAGCTTGCTTTTCCACTGCAGTTTAGTGTCACCTCAACATGGGTGGGGTTATAGGCTGATCGTCATAGTTGCGCCTCCTCTACTGCCGTGACATCATCTTACACGCGACACAAACATTACTAACCATAAACAGTAACACGATCGCTAGCTGTTAGCTACTAGCTCATTGTGCTGCATAAAGCAATTGTTGCATGGTGATTTTACACAAGTGTAACAGTTAAACTGGCCAGTTGTTTTAGAAGCAAGCTTTCCAGTAGCTGTTCAACTAAATAAAGTGAAGCTTTCAATCAGAATATAGAGTTAATGTAACAAAACGTATCATCCTCCATCGTGGTCTCCAACAACACCGTGGCCGAGTCCAGGGCACTCTCCCTCCCATTGCTCGCCGGTCTATTGCCATAGATAGCATCCATTTGGTCGAACCACTTCCACTTTCTTCTGTTTAAACCACTCCGGCTGTTGTGGTTCTTGATGGTTCTGTAGTCACTTAAGTTTTTTTAACTTTTCCCTACACTGTTGGTAGGTCCGGTGGTAGCCATGTGCGGCCAACAGCTGAGACACTTCCTGAAAGACTTTTTCGTTTCGTGTCGTTTCATTCGTCGCTAACGAGAGGAACGCCAGCACCTCGTTTATTGACCACGGCGTGGTCGAAAGTTCGAAAGTCGCGTGAACAAATGATACTGCTATCGCTGTTGCTAACTTTAAAACTAGCGGGTTGATGTCCTGTGTCGCAAATCCAGTGACGCTGGTAGTGAAGATTCTCTCTGACCAATCAGTGATCTGCAGGGTTTTGACGTCACATTTAGTATCAGCTCAGCTCGTCTGGAACCTCGACCGAGGTGGAACTAAAAAAAGTACCAGGTACCAAGTACTACCACAGTGGAAAACCCCCAAAAAGTGAGCAGAGTCGAGTCGAGATGTACTGTGCAGTGGAAAAGCCCCACAAGGTAACTCAGACAATCGTTCTGTATTATGCTGTTCTGAGATGCAGATTGGTGCTGTTTTTGCGGCACGAGGGGGACCTACACAATATTAGGCAAGTGGTTTTAATGTTGTTACTGTTCGTGTGTGTGTGTGTGTGTGTGTATATATATATATATATATATACACACACACACACACACCGAACAGCAACAATATTAAAACAATATAAAAATATTTATAACTTTATATATACATGTCCAAAATATACAAAAACTATATCTTCAGAAGACTTAGAATATAGTGCATCTAGACCATTTCTTTATTTTATTTTATGTTTTTTTTTCAATTTGGACCATGACAACCCTAGTCCTCTTCTTAAATTCACATGAGGGTGAGCCAGTAATTACAGAATTTTCATTTTATGGTGAACTATCCCTTTAAACTTGGACCGAACAACCTCCTTTAAGCAATTTGAGCAAACTCTTGACTATATAACTTCCCTGGCTCTGAACTAGGACATTATGAGCTGAAATTAGCAGCCCATCACTCCTAGAGTCGGTAACGGATGATATGACTCCCCTCCCTTCTCATCCTGGTGGAAATGACCAATGATAGCTCTTGCCATTTTACATTATCCTAAGAGCCCATCAGGAATGATCCATTACGCAGAGTGGCCAGAACGGGGGAGTTCCTCGCTCTGCCAGCACATTACCCGAGTGATGCGTGCTGTGACCGCTGCAAGTAATGCATGACATCACTCTCTCTTGCTCCCTCTGTCTCTCGTGGAGGCATGGGTCAGTCTCATTGTCTCACCCCGACCAGTGTAGTCATGAGTCTGTTCAACAGTTGATGCTCTTAATGATACAGACCCACACCAGAATTTATAGCACTAATGGTTCGATACATCATCACAGCCTGCTACTCTCCACTCTGGTATTCAGAGGGACAAAGGGAGAATTTACAAGCATCCACTTTCATGCTGTCTTCATCAGCCAGAGCGCTGACTCCATGGAATGTGTGCTAGATGGTGGCGTAGAACTAAACATGCCGTGCCCTTGGCACATGTCAGATACCATAGAAGCAATACACTCTAATCACAATGCACAAATTATACATGTGGTCTTTAAGGGGGTCATATAATATTTTTTTTTCTCTTTGAGGCACCACAAACAGTCACTGTTTTGTTTTACATGACCATTTTGCACCCTATTTATTTCCACTTCTCCATAAACTCACTTTTCGCATGTGAAATTAGTAACTACACTCACAGGTTTGCTGTTTCTTTATCCTTCAATAACAGCCTTTTTACAAAACCTGCACAGATTGTGACAGTTTACGCAATCCAATCTTACAATTGTCACAGAAACTTTTAAAGGGACAGTTAACCCAAAAATTTTGTCATCATTTACTCACACCTAATGTCATTTCAAACCCATAAGACTTTCTTTCTTCGGTAGAACACAAAAGGACATGTTAGGCAGAATGTTCAGACTCCATCGCATTTACTTTCATTGTATGGAAAAAGAAAGTGCAATAAAAGTGAATGGTGACTGATGATAAGATTCTGACCATCTAAAGTTGGGGTACTCGAGTTCGTACTCGAGTATGAACGTATTTTAATGGACTTGGACTTGTCACGGACTCGGATGCATTTTTACTCAGACTTGACTCGGACTTGACTTGGACTCGAGCCTTTGGGACTCTGGATGCAATGAACAAAATAAATAAATAAAAATAACAAAACAGAAATAAATGGACACTGTCTGCAAGCAGATGTAGCACCCACTGATGTAGCACCCACTGATGTCGTAGACATAGTCAGAGTTTGTTTCACCGTGTTGAGCAAACACACCTGCAGAGTGTCACACTTAGTCAACCAATATGCTTGAATGTTACTATGGAGACTACTGTATAACATCGCTTACCAAGGTGGCTGGCATGACGAACACATAAAGACAGGTATGTAGCCATTGTACTAGAAACTACAAGGCAGTTTCGCATGGCACGGGACCTGACAACTGGAAAAATTACACGCAGCGTTTGTGCAGTCAAGACGGTGCTCGCATCGCGGTTTCACCTTGGTTAAGAACTTCATTAAGTCAAGTCACCCACATCATTTCTCTCACAGTTTGCTGAAACAAAAATTCAGGAAAATGTTATTAATATTGGGCTATTAAGTCTTTTAGACGTAATGTATCAACACATGTAGGCATCTGTAGTCTCTTGTGTTCCACGCAGTTTTGTTAACTTAAACTGGTCCTTGATGAATTAACTGTAACTTTTTAAATAGTCGGGAATTTTTATTTTATTTTATTATTGCTAAAGCAGACTGCAACTCTGAAAAACAGATAAACAGCATCTATTTATTGTTTTTCTATTTTAAAAGCATTGACAAGCTGCTTAAAGTATGTTCTTTTACATTTTCCACAATAAAATGCACAATGAAATATTAAGTTATTTTGGGCAGTGAGATGTTTTGTTTTTAATTTAATTGTAGATAGGGTGACCAGACGTCCCGGTTTATTAAATAGGACAGTCCCGGTTTTTGGTAGGGTCACTGATTTTTTCTTCTTAAATTAAATATCCTCATTGTCCTTCTCGCTATAATCTCTGGTATTGTTTGCAGAGAAGAAAATCAATTTTGTTGTGTCGCATGTTGATTTGAAGTTACATTCATTCTAGTCTTCAGCAAATCAGCTGAAATGTATCTGGTTACCATGGCAATGACATTATTGAAACAATAACAAATAATAACTAATCATAAAATGTTTTTTACATTTATACTGACAATTGTGTTTTCTTAGTTGTGAAAGTTAAAATAAGCTTAAAATATTGATGTTGAGTTTATGGTTACAATTTGAATTCAGATTCAAGAACAGATTCGTTCGGACTCGGATTCGGCCTGTTATGGACTTGGTCTTAAGTCCGACTTGGCCCCTTTTGGACTCGGACTCGACTCTGGCTCGATTGTTTAAAGACTCGGACTTGACTCGAACCCAACACTATGACAAACATCTCCTTTTGTGTTCCATGTTTGGAGCAACACAAGGTCAATTTTCATTTGTGGGCAAACTATCCCTTTAAAGGCATTGTAAGTGCATTTTAGCCATTCTGGATAAGCCGTTGAATTAGCCACGCCTCCTCTTTCCAAAACTTCATATTGCAAAGACGCGTGCACACATAGACACACTCGAGACTGATGGGTTGGAGCTGATGGAGGGCGATTGATATTTTCCTGAGCATTTTGCCGTTGAAAATGTCCGTAAAAACACCAGCCAGTTGGTTCGCGCACGCTCTGATGACACGGCCCAGAATGCCGTCTGGACCTGCGGCTTTGCGGATATTCACCTGTCAGAAGGATCGGGTTACATCCGCTACAAAGACGGAGAGTGAACTAACCTCTGTAGCTTCGGCCGCGAGAGCACTCTCCGCGAGGGCGGTGTTATTTCCCTCGAAACGAGCATAAAAAGTATTTAGCTCATCCAGGAGAGATGCAGCGGTGTTCGCGGGAGTTTTTATTCCCTTTAAAGTCCGTGATGATGTTAATTCCCTGCCACATGCTTCTAGAGTTGGTGGTGTTAAACTGTCCTTCAATCTTGTTCCTGTACTGACGTTTTGCTGATCTGATCTTTTTCGGAGGGCATAACTGGCTTGTTTATGCTCCTCCGCGTTCCCGGAATTAAAAGCGGAGGTCCGCGCATTAAGTGCCGCGAGAACATCACTATTAATCCAAGGTTTCTGGTTCGGATAGATCCGTATTGTTCTGGTCGGAACTACGTCCTCTACACGCTTTCTGATGAATCACGTTACACTATCAGCGTAAAGCTCGATGTCGTCATCAGAGGCGGACCGGAATATCTCCCAGTCTGTGTGATCAAAACAGTCTTGTAGCATAGAGTCTGACTGGTCCGACCAGCACTGGATCGTTCTGAGGGTGGGTGCTTCCTGTTTCAGTTTCTGCCTGTAAGCGGGCAGAAGCAGAATGGAAGAGTGGTCCAATTTGCCAAATGGTGGAAAGGGGAGGGATTTGTAGCCGTCCCAGAAGGGAGAGTAGCAATGGTCCAAAACCTGGACCCCTCGTGTGTTAAAACTAATATGTTGGTGGTATTTTGGTGCGACTGATTTGAAACTGGCTTTATTAAAGTCCCCAGTCACAGTCGTGGCCTCAGGGTGCGCAGTTTCCTGCTTGCTTATAATCCCATACAGTTCCTTGAGTGCCCGATCTGTGTTGGCTTGTGGCAGGATGTACACAGCTGTGATAATGACCGCTGTGAATTCCCTTGGTAGCCAGAATGGTCGACACAGAAGCATGAGAAATTCCAGATCAGGAGAGCAGAAAGACTTGATAGAATGTGCGTTCCTCTGATCACACCAGGATTTTTTTATCATAAAACATACACCACCACCTCTGCTTTTACCTGAGAGGTCTTTCACTCTGTCCGCTCTGTGCACGGAGAACCCCACGGGTTCAATGCTGAATCTGGAATCTCAGCAGACATCCAAGTTTCTGTTAGGTAGATAATGCAGCAGTCCCTTGTCTCTTGTTGGAAAGAGATCCATGCTTTCAGCTCGCAGAGCTTGTTATCCAGAGACTGAACATTTGCCAGTAGAATACTGGGTAGCAGGGGTTGATTTGCGCTGTGTCTTGCTCTGATGAGAACGCCGGCTCTGTTTCCCCTTTTCCTCCTGCGTTTCCACGGCTGGGCAGCCCATACAAAGGGCTCCGCTGGCGTGTTTGTAAACAGCGGGTCGGCATTGAGGAATTTGAAGTCCGGTTTGCGGTGTGTAATTGCTGAACCAATGTCCAAAAGTGTTTGTCTGTCATAGACAATAAGGCAGACAACACCCAGTACAAAAAACATAAGAATTGTAAACAAAACAAACAAAACACTACAGTGTTGTGTCGGAGCTCGCAACGCAGCAGCCATACTCGGCGCCATCTTGAGTCGAATGAAACTATTCTGGATATAAAAACAGAAAGTGTTATCCTTTTTGTGGTGTTCAGAAATACTTCCTCCATATCACAGTGACTGGGTATCACACGTTACTCATATGTTACTCTATTCATCTGTCAGATATAATAAAGTGGAAGTTCAGAACAAGACATTTTACTGCATAGTTTCTAAAAAAAAAAGTATTGTTGGGCTGGGAAGGAAGTTTTTAGTTCTGAACATCAGATTAATTTCCATAGTACATACATACTTTTGCATAAACATTTTAAGGAAAATTCTAGTTTTCATGATGAGACCTCTTATCGTACAGTATGTACAGTACAATGTATAGTATTTGCATTTTTAAGCCATTTTTTAAAGCCTCAAAGATTCCCAAAGATTCTTAAGGCATAAATGTCATGCTTCTATTTTTCCACCTCTAGCCTGAAACAATGACTATTAAAAAAAATAATAATAATAATAATAATTCTGCATGTGCTGAAGAAGAAAAATAAAATCAATAAAAATAAAACTGTAACACTTTACAATAAGTTTGTATATGTTATCTTAAAGTTAACATGAACTAACAGTCATCAATATTTTTGCATTATTAATCTTGGGTAATGTTAATTTCTACATTTACTAACACATTTTTAACATTATAAGCATATGCTAAGTAAGGGATAATGTACAGTCAGCCGGTTGTTATCACACAATAAACCCTGACAAGGTGATCAGGACCCTGACATGAAGCGGAGGAGACCTGTATCACCCTGAAGGGGTTTATTTTGCGATAACAACCAGCTGACTGTTCATTATCCCATTTATTACACAACTACAAACCAAATAAATAAATAAATGGACATGAAACATTGATTTGCACTGAAATTATGCAATTATGTGAGAAGAAATAAATCGATGAAAAGGGCGGAGGGCAGGGCCGGGCCGTGATGCTGCACACCCGGCCCCTAATCAGACTGATCAAACCCGAGAGGGATAAAGGAGACCGGAGGTGGCAGAATTAGAGGCAGCTGCCCTGTATGTGTTTATGTTTGTGTGTTTATGTTTAAGTTTATCATTAAAGTTTATTTATGTTGTCAAGCTAGTTCTCGCCTCCTCGTATCCCTTTTACCTTGTTATACTGGTGCCGAAACCCAGGAAGGAGGAGGGATGCGCCGTAGTAGAGTCCTCGCCACTACTGTCCACCGAAATCGGAGCAGAGGAACGGGAGGACGGCGCCGACCGCGAGGGGTGGAGGGGCTCTTAGCCAACTGCTTGGAGCGGTCAGGGCCGCTGCCAGGGGTGGAGGAGACCCCGACCAGCTGCTAAAACATGGCGGGGTCGAGAGGATCGCCGACCGCGAGCAGGGAGGGGCTCCTGGCTGACCGCCTGGAGCGGGAGAACCACTGCCAGGGGCGGGGGAGACCCCTTCCATCCAATGAAAATGCGGCGGGGCATTCTGTCCACCAGGGGCCGGAGGAATGCCTCCGATCCGCCCGGGGAGGCATGGCTGTTGTCCACTAGAGGGTGGAGGAGTGGCCGAGGACCAGGCTACGGCGTATCAGAGAACTGGCGAGTAAAATATATTTTTTTCTCTCTCTCCCGCTATCGCTTCGTGTTGGCCTTTCCCTCTCTTTTTAAATATTATTGTTATTGTTTTGTTTCCCTCCCCTTGTCCCCTCCCAGATCCAGAAAGGCGGGGATGACCTGCCGGCAGACAGGGCCAGAAAAGGGGGGGGGGGTGTACGTCATGCCGGGGGCTCCCCAGCCTGAAAGAACGAGGGAGGAATGTGGCAGGGCGGAGGGCGGGGCCGGGCCATGATGCTGAACACACGGCCTCTAATCAGGCTAATCAAGCCCAAGAGGGATAAAGGCGACCGGAGGTGGCAGTTCGAGAGAGAGAGAGAATTACAGGCAGCTGCCCTGTATGTGTTTATGTTTGTGTGTTTTTGTTTAAGTTTACCATTAAACTTTATTTATGATGTCAAGCCGGTTCTTGCCTCCTCCTTTCCCTTTTACCTTGTTACAGCCATGTAATAAGATTAGTTAATGCTTTCTAAAATAACATGAAGTAACATTGAACAAGAGTTTAATTATAAATTAACATTAACCAAGAATAATAAATGCAGTATAAATATTGTTCATTGCTAGTTCAATATACTTAATGCATAAATAACATTAACAAATATAAAATTAATTATTGTAAAAAGAAAAAAGGAAAAAAAAATTAACATTCATAGGTATATCTTTTCTATATATAAAAATCTAATGCTACACAAAACTTCTTGCAAATTAAGCTACAGCAAGTATAGCACACACATTACTGCAGTTATCAAACATCATTACACCCAGTCAGACCCCCAATGTGTCTCATTTTCAGTAAAACAGACGTCTCAGCATTACGAGAGCTGAGCTCGCTACATTCAGCATGCTGATTCCAGGCCTCATTTTCAGGAAATGTATGCACATGGGCATCCATTGTATCAAGTATGCAATCATCCGTAAAGAGCTGGAAGTGCCCGTGGGGCAGGACGAATCTTACATAAGCTGACTTCAAAAGCGACACCCTTTGCATAAGCAGAAGTCTCTCAGATGCCACAGTCCCTTAAATATACCTTTGATATCACTGTCTATTTCCCCACAGAGACATACTGTATTCTTAACTGGCACTGCATTCTTGCTGCTGTTGTTTTCCTCTCCCTTCATTTCTCTTGCTTTTTTTACTCACATCTGAGGGGTGTTTATATCTCTGTCAAGTGCACTTAAACCTGTGAACACAGAGACATGGGGGAAGAACAAGTGCTCACTTTCCTCTCACCGCAGTCGGCACATCCTCATGTCCTCAGATTCTGAGGATAATAGCAGTGGTTCTCAAAAGGTGGGTCGCAACCCAAAAATTGGTGGAGAAAATGAGGGGAAAACAGTACTACATGCAAAAAAATAAAAACTAACCATATATTCTTGCAAATAAATAGGATTATCAACTTTTAAAAGGGTGGAGCAAACACTTCCCATATTTTTTTATTGTTGACGTCAAAGGCTGTATTAACTAAAGGCCGAAACATCCTCTATGGAAGTATGTGAATACAGGCGCTTCTAGCTACGCAAGCCCGATTCTGTGCATTGTTGTTTTCCAAAATGTGTCAAACCACAATTTATAAGACAATGCAAGTACGTGCTGCCACGTTGCCACAACAGGTGCTATTCAGTAACTTCGGTGAGTTTTCTCTTTCAAGCTAACTATTGTCATTGCGAAGCATCAGTTTGAGGAAAATACTGCTGAGCAAGTAAGTTCAAGTCAATATTTATAGTAACTTAACAGAATAATAATACATCCAGTTTAATGGCACAGACTTTTGAACGTAACTCTATCGTCCCATTGAGTACCGAGGTTTGTTAGCACCACAAGAACGCAAGTATTTCCAACTGGACCACGCTTACAAATTAGTTTAAGGTGGTAGCATCTAAATGAACTGATTTTATTCAAGTAAAACATATTATATAATATGTCATGAACTGAATGAACATGACTACATTAGGTTCCCTATCTGTCACTCACTTGACGTTGTGTCGATGTAGTGACACTAGGGGTCACTCTTGGGAGCCCGAGACACCTCTGGTCTTTGATAAAAGGCCAATGAAAATTGGCGAGTGGTATTTGCATGCCACTCCCCCGGACATACGGGTATAAAAGGAGCTGGTATGCAACCACTCATTCAGATTTTCTCTTCGGAGCCAAATGGTCATGCTCATTGAGCTGAATTCTACTGTTCATTCACCTCTGCTGGATCTGACGGCGCATTTCAGCGGCTTCTCCCTCCTGTGCACTGGTGCACTGCAGAGAACGCCCCTGGGCGCTTCGGCAGAAAACAAGAGAGTATATTTTCTGAAAGAGGTTTTTTCCTCTAAAAGAGTATATATTTCTCTAAAAGAGCGGCACACACGGAACATCTTTTTAAAGATGCCTTTCCGATTGTGTGTTATTCCTGGTTGCGGTCGTTATCTCTCAACTTCGGATGGTCATGATCGCTGTCTTTCGTGTCTGGGCGCGACCCACATGGAGACAGCATTTGTGGATGGTTCATGTTCTCATTGGCGAGAACATGACCATGGCAACGTTGCGGTCGCGGCTTGCTTTCGTAAGAAAGCAAGCCACCCCAGCAGCTCCCCACCTTGATCCTTCTACCTATGGGTATGAGGCCAGCGCGGCTAGCACTGGGGGCGATTTGGGGACCCCAATGGGATCGTCTCCGCCGGGTATCCCCCGCGGACCTCCCATTCCCCGGCACGCTCGTCTGCCCCAGTCGGGCTTCCGGATGAGTTCGCAAGCTCATCTCACGGCGAGTCTAGCTTCTTGTTCAGAGCCCGTGAAGACGATGAGCTCTCGAGCGCAGCATCGCAGAGCGGGCTCGTCCAGTCGGACGCAGAAACCTCAGCAAGGCTTCCCCCTTCGGGGATGATTGTGCAGTCACAGGTCAATGCCGAAATTATGGACATGTTTTCCCGGGAGGCTGTGAGCGTCGGGTTAGAGCGGAACCTTCTGCTCTCCCCTGAACCCTCACGGCTTGATGATTGGTTCATGGGCTCACGGCGCAGCTCAAAGCAGCCACACCCCGCTCCAGTGCCATTCTTCCCGGAAGTGCGGAGGCACATTTTACTGCCCGGCCCCGATTCCGCAGTTCCCCCGCTCTCACTACCCTCGGTGGCGGGGCGGCCAGGGGCTATACGGTGAATCCTCCCTGTCGATAAGGCGCTCGCGGTGCACTAAGCTCCTGTCCAAGCCCTGTAGGCTCACGTCGTCCCTGACGGCTAAAGCTTACAGCGCTGCTGGACAAGCCGCCTCTGCCCTGCACGCCATGGCTCTCCTGCAGGTCCACCAAGCCAAGGCATTGAAAGAACTGCACGAGGGTAGTTCTGCCCCAGATTTGATGCAGGAACTGCGCTCGGCGACCGACCTTGCTCTCCGAGTGACGAAGGTCACGGCGCGGTCTCTCGGGCAGACGATGTCCACACTAGTGGTCCAGGAGCACCACCTTTGGCTCAACCTGGTCGAGATGGGCGAGGCCAACAAAACATGGTTCCTTGCTGCCCCCATTTCCCAGGCTGGCCTATTTGGCAACACCGTCGAGGATTTGCCCAGCAGTTCTAGGCAGTGAAGCAGCAGACGAAGGCAATCCGGCACATCCTGCCCCGGCGCGGCTCAAGATCCCACACCTCGTCTGCTCGTCACCAAGGGCATCCCCCTGTGCATTTCGGCCCGACCCAGGCATGGAGCCCACCACAGGAAGCAGAAGCCACCCATCTCACAGCCGGCGCCTAAGAACCCACGAAGGTCATCAAAGCGCCCCTAAGACAGGCGACCCAGAGACGAGGGAACCCACTCACCTGGAGCTGGTAAAAAGACCACTCCATCCCCCGGTGGAGGGCCGGGTGGAAAATCTTTTGTTGCCTTTTTGTTTGATTTCGCCACATGCCCAAGTGGCTGCGGTACCCAAAAGTTCAGCAAAAGAGCAGCTTCCTTCCTCCCTGGGTCACATACCCGGTGTGCACGGTCATCACCACGACTACCGTCCACGAGTTTATTCTTGCAGGATTGGCACTCCAGCGGTGGCCTTTCCACCCCTGAGCACCCAGCTGTGTCACACAGCCGCCCCCGATGTGGCAGTCTCCACGGGTTACGAGGACAGGCCTCTTCCTCCCCCACTCCAGGCTGTTCTGGGGGTGGTCACAAGGAGCCAGGTAAGTGCTTCGATGTCCCTAGACTCAGCACGGCCACGATGTGGTGTGGCACCTCGAGCTCCGCCCAGCCGCGAGGCCCCACCTGCCGGTACGTCCGATGACATTGTCCCCTTGGTCCCACTTGCGTGGAACTTGGACGCGTAGCTTGCGCTTTCCAATCCGTCGCGATGGCTGATCCGGACCGTCCAACTCGGCTACGCGATTTAGTTCACCAGGCGCCCGCCCAGGTTCAGCGGTATTCACTTCACCTTGGTCAAGAGCGAAAACGCTGCTACCTTGCGCACGGAGATCGCTACCCTCCTACGGAAGGGTGCGATAGAACCTGTCCCTCTGGCCGAGATGAAGAAGGGGATTTACAGCCCCTACTTCATTGAACCGAAAAAAGGCGGTGGGTTGCGGCCAATCTTGGACCTGCGAGTACTGAACCGGGCCTTACACAGACTCCCGTTCAAGATGCTGACGCAAAAACGCATTCTGGCGAGCGTCCGGCATCAAGATTGGTTCGTGGCGGTACACCTGAAGGATGTGAACTTCCACGTCTCGATCCTTCCTCGACACAGACCTTTCCTGCGGTTTGCATTCGAGGGTCAGGCGTATCAGTACAAAGTCCTCCCTTTCGGCCTGTCCCTGTCTCCTCACGTCTTCACGAAGTTTGCAGAGGCTGCCCTTGCCCCGTTAAGGGAGGTGGGCATTCGCATTCTCAACTATCACGACGACTGGCTAATCCTAGCTCACTCTCGAGACGTGTTGTGCGCACACAGGGACCTGGTGTTCTCACACCTCAGCCGACTAGGGCTTCGGGTCAACTGGGAAAAGAGCAAGCTCCTCCCGGTTCAGAGCATCTCTTTTCTCAGTTTGGAGTTGGACTCAGTCTCCTTGACGGCGCGCCTTATGAATGAGTGCGCCCAGTCGGTGCTGGCCTGTTTGAAGGCGTTCAAACACAAAACAGCAGTTCCACTGAAACTTTTTCAGAGGCTCCTGGGGCATATGGCATCCTCTGTGATGGCCACCCCGCTCGGGTTGATGCATATGAGGCCACTTCAGCACTGGCTCCAGACTCGAGTCCCGAGATGGGTGTGGCGCCACGGGACACATCGCGTGGTCATCACGCCGGTCTGTCACCGTCTTTTCAGCCCTTGGACCAACCTCTCATTTCTACGGGCAGTTGTTCCTCTTGATCCGGTCTCCAGGCGCATCGTGGTAATGACATATGCCTCTAAAACGGGCTGGTGCGCTGTTTGCAACCGGCATGCAGCCGCCAGCCTCAGGACGGGTCCGCGATTGCATTGGCACATCAACTGCCTCGAGTTGTTGGCAATTCTGCTCGCCCTGCAGAGGTTCCGGCCATTGATCCAGAGCAAGCACATGTTAGTTCGGACAGACAACACGGCAATGGTAGCATATGTCAACCACCAACACAGTCTGCACTCTCGTTGTATGTCACAACTCTCCCGCTGTCTCCTCCTCTGGAGACGGCAGCACTTCAAGTCACTGCGAGCCACTCACATCCCGGGCAACCTCAACACTACAGCGGACATGCTGTCATGGCATGTTAACCTCAGGGGAGAGTGGAGACTCCACCCTCAGGTGGTCCAGCTGATTTGGAGTCGATTCGGACGGGCACAGGTGGACCTGTTTGCCTCACAAGAATCCTCCCACTGCCTGCTCTGGTACACCCTCACCGAGGCAGGATCTACCTTGAAGACTCTCCACATGGTTGGAAAGACCATGTGACATATCCTTCAACTTAAATATCCCCTCTCTCTTTGGGCAAGGTGTGGTCTCCGCTCTGTCTTCCCCTTGGGAGGGACACCCCCTGACTAGACCTGGCGGCCCAGTCGGATAATCCCCCTTCTTTTTTAGGGAGTGGAAAAAAGAGAAGGGGAAAAGAGGCCATGACTGGGATAAGCCTGTCTCTATCTCTTGGGTAGTCGACTTGTCCCCAAAAAGGGCCGTTCGACACTCTTAACTATGTTGGGGGAGGTTACGTGTCAACCTGGTGTGCTGGCTATGAGGCACACAGTAGTCTGCCCACCACACACCGTCAGTTCACGTAACACAGTTCAGCCAATTGTGGCGTTTCGTATAGGGACCCCTAGTGTCACTACATCAACACAACGTCGAGTGAGTGACAGATAGGGAACGTCATGGTTACTTGTGTAACCTCTGTTCCCTGATGGAGGGAACGAGAAGTTGTGTCCCTCCTGCCACAACGCTGAACTACCCGCTGAAATGGCCGGACCTTATATCGGCTCCTCAGCATAAAACCTGAATGACTGGTTGCATACCAGCTCCTTTTATACCCGTATGTCCGGGGGAATGGCATGCAAATACCACTTGCCAATTTTCATTGGCCTTTTATCAAAGACCAGAGGTGTCTCGGGCTCCCAAGAGTGACCCCTAGTGTCACTACATCGACACAACATCTCGTTCCCTCCATCAGGGAACGGAGGTAACACAAGTAACCATGACGTTACCCCAATGAAAGACATTTTCAAGGGTAATATTAGGTTGTAAGGGGGTTCAGTGGAAAGGAGGAGGCGAGAACCAGCTTAAGAATATAAATAATTTAATAAACAACTTAAACAAAACACACAACTATAAACACACAGTACAGCTGCCTGTCATTCTCTCTCTCTCGAACTGTCGTCCCTGGCCGCCTTTATCTCTCGCGCGCCCCATCAGGCTGATTAGGGACCGGGCGTGCGTCATTCCAACCCGGCCCCGCCCTCCTCGGCTCTACACTCCTCCCGGCGTTGCCTCAGGCCAGGGAGCCCCCGGCATGACATACATCCCCCCCCTCCTCTCGGGGTCATCCCCGCCTTCCTCGACCTGGGAGGAGACAGGAGGGGAAAAACAAAACAAAATGGCGAGGGAAAGGCCAACACGGAGCGACAGAGAAAGAGAGAGAGAGGAGAGAGAGAAAAACAAACTCACCGGTTCTCTGACGTGCCATCGCGTGGTCCTCGATCACTAGTCCACCCTCTCAGGTGGACGGCAGCTGCTCCTCCCCGGGTGGACCAGAGTCAGACCTCCGACCCCCAGCGGACAGAACGCCCCTACGCATTCCCGGAGTCCCGTGGGGACACTCCTCCACCCCTGGCAGCGGCCCTACCACTCCAGGTGGTCGGGGAGTTGCTTCCCTCCTCCCCCCGTGGACGGCGGTCTTCTCTCGACCCCTCCACGTTCCCAGGGGACGGCAGGGCACTCCTCCGCCCCCGGCAGTGGCTCCCTCGCTCCAGGCGGTCGGGGAGTCCCGTCCCCACTCGCCTCGCGGACAGCGACCGTTCCCCACGTCCGGGTGGTCGGGCTACTCCGTCCCCGTCGGATGGCAGCGGCGCTCCCCTGGGTGGACGGCAGTGTCGAGGACTCTGCGACGGGAATCCCTCCCCCTTCCCGGGTTTCGGCACCAGTGTAAGGGGGTTCAGTGGAAAGGAGGAGGCAAGAACCGGCTTAAGAATATAAATAATAATTTAATAAACAACTTAAACAAAACACACAACTATAAACACACAGTACAGCTGCCTGTCATTCTCTCTCTCTTGAACTGTTGTCCCCGGCCGCCTTTATCCCACGCGCGTCCCATCAGGCTGATTAGGGACCGGGCGTGCGTCATTTCAACACGGCCCCGCCCTCCTCGGCTCTACACAGGTATAATTTGAATAGCAGCTAGCCAAATTAGGCAGATGAGTGTGTAACAGAAGAGCTGGTACGTGATAGCAGTGCAGTGTGTAAACCTTACGCTCATGGCCTTTAGAGACGCCTTAGTGACCGAGGCTAGAGGCCATGGCTTTTCTAGCCTCCTTGCTAGCATGTCCGACTTCCATGTGGGGGATCGTCAATTTGACTATCCGCTCAGGCGGGTAGAGTAGGACCAGTGACACTGGTGCCGTGACCCAGAAGGGAGTGAGGTTTAGAAGGGTGTGTAATGGTAGCCAGCTGGTACGTGATAGCTGTGCACTGTGTAAACCTCACTCTCCTGGCCTTAAGAGACGCTATACCGATAGAGGCTAGAGGCCATGTTTTTTTATAGCCTCCTTGCTAGCCCATCTGGCTCCCATGCTGGGAATCGCCAGTTCAAATCCCACTCAGGGCTGGTTGAGTAGGACCGGTGACACGTGGCACGCACTCATCCTTGAAAACCATGAACAAAACTACACAATATAAAAGATAATGTGACCCAGATTACACTACATTTTGTTTTATGGGTTTGGTATTGTACTGTATTTGGTATGGTATTTTCACCTGAAGCAAAACCAGTTGAGAACCATTGCTGTAGAGTACTGACATAGGCAGTCCTTGTATTTTTACATTAGTCTACCATAGAACTTGTCGCCTGCTCTGGTGAGATTTATCGCTGTACATTCAAAGCAGGGGCGTTTGACGAGCACTCTGGCTGTTACGCTAAAATGCTTAGCCAACATCTGTCCACATGCAATTACTGTCTTTCTTGTGAATTCATTTTTCTCTCCATCTTCAATCCTTTCCTTATTGCTGCAGAAAAAGTTCTCAGTTGTTTTCTCGCAGCAAGCATAATACATTTCTTCCTAATTTGTTTGTTTTGGCTTGGTTTATTCATTAGTGCAAGTCCTGGAGGACAGAGTAAATGTTAGAGCAAGAGAGCAGAGAGAGAGAGAGAGAGAGAGAGAGAGAGATAGAGAGAGAAAGAAGAAATATGACTAATGCTGGCTTCACTTTGCCACTGCCATATCTACTGCCACAGAGCACATTTCTATTATTTAAAACAATTTATTATTCAAGAAACTTCTTTCAGACATGTCTCATTCATGTCTTACCCACTTAACATATAAGACATTCTTCATATGGCCAGAAGAAACATGCATTGTAAAATGAAATATTAAAAGTATAACAGCTTTGGCAAAGAAGGGTACTTGCAAATATGTCAACCACCTTATTAATTATTAATTAATCTGCAGTTTGTTCCGGTCATCTAGTCTGATTGGACAAGTGGCATTCTAAGTGTGCTGACATTTGTTATTACATTACTGGGACTTTTCAGTGTTTGCATCAATCCGCTTGTAAAAAGATGTTAGGCAGAAAATTACTCTGTCTATTCACTTTCATTGCATTACCCCCCCCCCCCAATGAACGTGATTGTTGAGGGTGTCATTCTGCCCAACACCTCATTTTGGTATTCCACAGAAGAAAGAAAGTCACATGGGTTTGGAACAACATGAGGTTGAGTATGATGACATTTATTTATTTATTTATTTTTTGGCAAAATATCCCTTTAACATCTTATTTAAAAAAAAACTAAAAAAAAAAACTGTTGTATAAAATCAATAGGCTTATATCAAACAAGCAACTGGTGTACTAAATATATGCACAGTTGTGATTCATCATCCATAGACACTTAACAGATCAGAAATTCTTTATATAGGCAAAAAAGACATATGCATTATAAAATTAAATATTACAATACCACAGCTTTGGCAAAAAAAAAAAAAAAAAAAAAAAAAAAAGGGCTTTTAATTATGCAATTCAACTATTTGATTAATTATTCATTATACTATAACATCACTCAGTGACAAGAGATCAATTGAGAGCAGATTTGTGTGGGGGATGTGTGGCTATAGAACTTGATGTGAGGGTTGTTATCTGTTTTGATGGATGGAAATGATCGTCAGCTGTCAAACGTACTTAGGGGGAAGCCATTACACTGCTATTGGGGTTTGCAATTAGGAAATCTTGTCACGTGTACAGCTCAAACAAACACTTGAAAATACTGCATTTGTCTCACTACACCTCATTAGTTGTGTTTACATAAGCAGCAATAATCCATCTATTGACTCTACTAAGAAAATTAAACGAATAACATGCTGCTATGTAATCAGTAATTTTCAATTATATTAACATGAATAATTACATATTAGAATATATATATTGTTAACCTCCTGAGACCCCTGTGTGACAACTGTGTGCACTTTCCATTTCCTTTTTTGATTTGTATTTTATTTGTATTTATTTGTTTATTTTTTTTTTTGTATTTTGTATTTTGATTTGTAACAAGCGGGACTAAGTTGTGAAATTTTAAGTAATACCAAGCTGTAGATAGTCAACTATTGTTTTTATTTTTTTTCATCAAATAGTTTATTATGTGTCTAGGAGTGTTGGTCATTTATGTTGTTGAGACATTACAGACATTACAGGTGATTTCCTATAAAGCTGAATTAATAATTATTATTAAAAGTAATATCCAGCATCATCAAATCACTGCTAACCATGTTAAAATCAAAATTTGCATTACAAAATTCTGAATCTATGTACTGATTATCATTGTTCCATGTCTGCAAAACATGTTGAGGGGTCCAAACATCATCTGCAGCCTGAAACTGAACTTTTGGTCGGATTTTAGGAGTAAATGCACTTAGCTGCAGAGAAAGCTATAGGATGCACCCTTGCTCCTTTGCTCCATATTTAGTGTGTGACTTAACCTCCAGTTCGTTGTTTGTCTGCACTGGTCTCAGAACGGTTAGAAATGCACCATAATTTCCTCCTAACTCCATATAAAGCCTCTGAAAGCAATTTCTTTCTGCTTTTGCTTGAACACATTTATTCTCAATGTGAAAATGCATAGTAAATATATAGGAATGCATTTACTAATGTTAATGAATAGAACCATATTGTGATATACGTATACAGTGATAACAAAATAAAACAATAACAAAATTTATATTAAAATGAAGCGAATTGACCCACAGATGTGTTAATGTTGAAAAATATTTAAAATAACTAACATTAATGTTTTTTTCAACTTTTGAGAGAATGCGGTCCTAATTTCCACATATGTGGACTTCACCTTTATCAGCGAGCTGACACGCAAAAAATGTATTGATTTTTTTAAAGCGGCATATCAAACGAAACTAGAGATGCTACTCTTTACAACCAATCAGGTTTCAATCAAAAAACGTACAGAGCTTTCTTACCAGAGGCACTTTTGTTGGCACTGCGCCCATAGGAGTGCTTCCTGGAAATCAGCATCATGCTGTTATGTCACGTGACACGGTGCACCAGAAGTTTAACCCTTAAATGACAGTGTAGAGTCTTGCAAACAGTATTCAGTCAGTTTTAATTCATTGAAATTATGCATTGTGTATAGCGAAATTATGCATTCGAGGGAATCAACCAACAAATGGTTTACACACCGCATTAAATGCCCAGGCAGATATAAACAGGCAATATAAACAGCAGCTCTATCTCAAGTATTTTCAAGATGCAAATTTCAGTTCCTAAGATTAGAAATATGAAAAACCCTGAACCATTACACTCCTGCCATCTGTTGTTTTTATATGTGCAGGTTTAACAAAAATTATTTATTTTTTTATTTATTTTTAATTTTTTTGTCTGCGCAGTCTGCTTTGTGTCATTCTGAACATCATTGTGACATTTTGCATTGACATGGTTCAACAGATTTTAAAGACTCATGTTCATGTTGAAACCTCCTGGTAAGGTTAAATAGGTTAAAGGGTAACAGCAATAGAGAGCAGACATATCCTAGTGTGCCTGTAGAAAAACTCTTTCTCATTCCTCATTTTTATTATATGAGTAAGGTTTTTGCTAGCATCACTTGAAAATAACCTTGAGTCAAAAATTGCTATGTGTGTATGAGCAGACAGTGATTTCATTTGGAATTACTTATTAAATGTGAGGGAAGATAGAAAGAAAGACAGAGCGAAAGAGAGAACGAGGGTCTTAACAACACTGTAAATTATAGATATTCATTGGCTGCTACAGCCAAAATGAGCTCTTAGACAGTATTAAATCAAGTTAATTAGCTGATTATTTCTTACTAATGCAGAACTGATTGTGAAACAGTCCTCCCTCCCTCTTTTTTTTTCTTTTTATTGTCTCTACAGACAATATGACAGTGACAGCATTTACAAATCATTTCTTAAAAAAATATTAACATCTTTATTCTGGTTAAGCCTTAATTCCGAAAGAGATTTACATGCTCCACAGCTATTGGAATATTCTGGTATACAATGTAATCAACATATTCTGAATAAACAAAAGACCTGCAAATTTGTTTCCTGTTATCCACAGTTCCCTATCTGTCACTCACTCGAAGTTGTGTCGATGTAGTGACACTAGGGGTCACTCTTGGGAGCCCTAAACACCTCTGATCTCTGAAAAAAGGCCAATGGGAATTGGCGAGTGGAATTTGCATGCCACTCCCCCGGACATACGGGTATAAAATGAGCTGGTATGCAACCACTCATTCACATTTTCTCTTCGGAGCCAAGCGGTTCTATTCATTGAAGCTGAATTCATCCGCGAGTTCATTCACCTCATCTGCTGGATTTTATGGCACATTTCAGCGGCTTCTCCCCTTCTGCACCCATGGAGTGCAGAGAACACCCCTGGGCACGTCGGCAGAATAACAAAATAAGTATATTCTAAAAAGAGTATATTTTCATTTTAAAAGAGCGGCACACACAGAACGTCTTTTTAAAGATGCCTTTCCGTTTGTGTGTTATTCCTGGTTACAGTCATTATCTCTCTGCTTCTGACGGCAACGATCACTGTCTTATGTGTCTGGGCGCTGCCGATGCGGAGACATCATTCGTGGATGGGTCTTGTCCTCATTGCGAGAACATGACCAGGCAACGTTGCGGTCGTGGCTTGCATTCGTAAGAAAGCAAGCCACCCCAGCGGCTCCCCATCACGGTCCTTCTACCTATGGGTATGAGGCCATTCCGGTTAGCACTGGGGGCGATTTGGGGACCTCAGTGGGAGCACCTCCGCTGGGTAAACCCCCACGGACCTCCCATTCCCCAGCATGCTCACTTGCCCCAGTCGGTCTCTTGGATGAGACCGCCGGCTCATCTCATGGCGAGTTCCACCTCTTATTCGGAGCCTGGGGAGATGAGTTATCGAGCGCAGCATCGGAGAGTGGGCTCGCCCACCTCCTTCAGGTTTGGTCGCCCAGCCTCAGGCTGACGCGGAGATGATGGACATGCTTTCCCGGGCAGCCTCCACTCTCCCCTAAACCCTTGCGGCTCGATGATTGGTTCCTGGGCCCAGAGCGCCACTCACGGCCATGCCCCACCATGGTCCCTTTCTTCCCAGAAGTGCATGAGGAGCTGACAAGATCGTGGGAGGCACCTTTTACTGCCCGGTCGTGATCTTTCAGCTCCCCCGCTCTCACTAGCCTCGATGGTGGGGCGGCCAAGGGGTATTCTGTGATCCCCCAGGTGGATAAGGCACGGGGGCCTGTAGGTTTACGTCGTCCCTGATGGCTAAGGCCTACGGTGCCGCTGGACAAGCCTCCTCCACCCTGCACGCCATGGTTCTCCTGCAAGTTCACCAAGCCAAGGTGCTAAAGAGCTGCACGATGGTAGTTCTGACCCGGGAATGATGCAGGAACTGCGCTCGGCGACTGATCTCGCTCTCCAGGCGACGAAGGTCACAGTGCAGTCTCTCAGGCAGGCGATGTCCACCCTGGTGGTCCAGGAGCGCCACCTTTGGCTCAACCTGGTCAAGATGAGAGAGGCCGACAAGGTTCCTTGACGCCCCCATCTCCCAGGTTGGCCTATTCGGCGACACTGTCGAGGACTTTGGGGAACCCTAGGAAGGCTTTGAAGCGCCCCTGAGACGGGCAACCCAGGGACGAGGAGATCTGCTTCTACGGAGCTGGTAGACAGACCACTCCATCCCCCGGTGGAGGGCTGGGAGGAGAATCTTTTGTTTCATTTTTCACTGCATGCCCAAGAGGCTGCGGTACCCAAAACTTCAACAAAAGAGTGGTTTCCTTGTTATCTGGGTCACATGTCAGGTGTGCACGGCCGCCGTCATGACCGCCATCCACCATCCCATTTTTCGCAGGTTTGGCGCTCCAGCGGCGGACCCTCCGCCCCTGCATGCCCAGCTGTGGCACAAACACGCCCACACCGGGTTGGCTCCGACGGACTGCGGGGACGATGTTCCTACTCCCCCCTCCTTGACCAATCTTATGGTGGGTATCAGGAGCCAGGTAAGTGCTTCGATGTCCCTGAACTCAGCATGGCCACGGGGCTCGAGCCCCCACGATGTGGCGCCTCATGCTCCGCCCTGCCACAAGGCCCCACCCGCCGGTACCTCCGACGTGATTATCCCCTTGGTCCCCCTTGCCCGGAGTTTGGACGCATGGCTTACGCTTTCCAACCCGTCGCGATGGCTGACCCGGACCGTCCGACTCGGCTACGCGATTCAGTTTGCCAGGCGCCCGCCCAGGTTCAGCAGCGTCCATTTCACCTCGGTGAAGGCGAGAGCACCACTACCTTGCGTGCGGAGATCGCGACCCTTCTGCGCAAGGCCGCGATAGAGCCTGTCCCTCCAGCTGAGATGAAGAAAGGGTTTTACAGCCCTTACTTCATCGTACCGAAGAAAGGCGGTGGATTGCGGCCAAATTCTGAAACGGGCCTTGCAGAGACTCCCGTTCAAGCGAGCGTTCGGCATCAATATTGGTTCGCGGTGGTAGACCTGAAGGACGCGTACTTCCACGTCTCGGTTTTACCTCGACACAGACCCTTCCTGCTGTTTGCTTTCGAGGGCCGGGCGTACCAGTACAAGGTCCTCCCCTTCGGCCTGTCCTTGTCACCTCGCGTCTTCACGAAGATCGCAGAGGCAACCCTTGCTAAGGGAAGTGGGCGTCCGTATACTCAACTACCTCGATGACTGGCTGATCCTAGCTCGCTCTCGAGAGTTACTGTACGCACACAGGGACCTGGCACTCAGGCACCTCAGCCGTCTAGGGCTTCGGGTCAACTGGGAAAAGAGCAAGCTCTCCCCGGTTCAGAGCATCTCTTTTCTCGGCTTGGAGTTGGAGTCACGCCTCACGAACGAGCGAACACAGTCAGTGCTGAACTGTCTGAAGGTGTTCAGACAGAAGACAGCGGTTCCACTGAAAAATTTTCAGAGGCTCCTGGGGCATATGGCATCCTCTACGGTTGCCGCACCTCTCGCGTTGATGCATATAAGACCGCTTAAGCACTGGCTTCAGACTCGAGTCCCGAGATGGGCATGGTGCCGTGGGACACATCGCGTGGTCGTCACGTCGATCTGTTGCCGCCTCTTCAGCCCTTGGAATGACCTAGCATTTCTACTGGCAGGGGTTCCCCTAGAGCAGGTCTCCAGGCACGTCGTGGTTATGACAGACACCTCCATGACGGGCTGGGGCGCCATATGCAACGGGCACACAGCCGCCGGCTCCTGGACTGGCCCATGGCTACGTAGGCAAATCTACTGCCTCAAGTTGTTGGCAGTACTGCTCACCCTGCGGAGGTTCTGGCCGTTGATCCAGGGCAAGCACGTGTTGGTCCGGATGGACAACACAGCGACGGTAGTGTACATCAACCGTCAAGGCGGTCTACGCTCCTGTTGCATGTCACAACTTGCCCGCCGTCTCCTCCTCTGGAGTCAGCAGCGTCTCAAGTCGCTACGAGCCACTCACATCCCGGGTGACCTCAACATCGCAGCGGACGTGCTGTCACGACAGGTTACGCTCAGGGGAGAGTGACACAGAGATGCGCAGTCGGATCGGTGCTTTCCTTCCTGCAGATATCAATGTGACTAAACTTGGACTATCACTTCCTGTCATCTACACACTCAGGTCAGGCACTGTAAATAAAACTGTCATCTCAACTCTGTGAAGTTTCGGCACTGTACAGCCACATGTTTCTTTGACAATTTTTACAAATGTTATACCTTAAACGTTACATTACAAGCTAAGAATATACGCCGATGCGAGAGAAAACACTGGAGACCGGAAACTGAAAACAGTCTAATCGTGGAACACTTCCGCGTTCAGGAAAAGGGTGGATTCATTGGAACTTCTGTAAATACTTGCTCTTGCCATTCATTACAATGCATCTGAAAAATTATTTACAAAAATGTAATTTGTCCTTAATGTCACCACACAAGAGTGCAAAATGTAGGTCACAAGACTGTTACAATAATTTTGTCTATCTGTATATTTCTTGTAATGTTCTCCTCCTTGCTACTTTGACTTACTGTTTCTTCCAGAATTACTTCCGTTCTCAGAGATTAAAAAAAGAATGTTCCATTACACTAGATATGTCTAAATATGGTGTTTATATGACAAAGAATTAATGCAGGCTTATGCCAGCTGTCTTACACAGATTTGTAGAAACCAGAATATTGGCTTAATCTGGTTATGTCTTAATTTAGTTTATTTACATGCCACATTAATAATCAAAAATTAAGCATTTTGTTTTATATTAATTTAAATTTTCTTGTGCATGTGAATGCAGTCAAAGAAATAAACTCATGTGTTTATTCTATCCCCTCCTTTGATTTACCAGAACAAATAACTCTTTAACACAGCACAACGTTTTCAATTAAAGCTGTACATACCATACAACACTGGATACCACAAAATATACATTTTTGAAAGCTGTCCTCATTCTCATCTACCTACATAGTCAAATTTTGCAGATATCAGCATGAATGGCTCCACACATGTAATCTGACCTTCATCTTAGTCATATTCTTCAAACTCCTGTATTTATTAACAAATAAAACCCATCTATTTGGCCTGAGAAAACATCATTCCTAAAGGAAAACTATACAATATCTGTAAATAATATACACCTATATTTTGTCCATATGAACTTTTTCACTGTATTCATTGCTTTTACATCAATATGCTCCTCTTTTAGTCTCTGAATGGAGGGTTTCTTAAAATAGCATCATGGATTTATCAGAAGTAGCAGCATCCAGAAAAGGGGATTCATTAATGGCAAAGAGACAATGTGCCTCAGAAGTAGGAGCTTCTGGGCTCCCTGAGTGCCCCGAAAAACAGGTGAATTGGAGTTTTAACATTCGATTCAAAAGAGGAGGTAAATAAGTGTAGTCAGTAACACATATACAGTAAGGTGAAGCTTCAGTCAGCAGGAGATTCACTCATCTCCTCTGAGATATTCAGCCCGATGGGTGTGGAAGATTCTGGGAGCATCTCTAACATAATTCTTAAGGAAATGGGTCTGAAGGTGACTTTCCCTCACATCAATTGATAAAATACACTACAAAGTTTTTACATAGAAACTGACTTATTACGTTACTTGGTTAAGTAAAGTAGCTTACTTAATTATTACATTCAAATTGAAGATAAAACATTTCAGAAATGCTGTCCTGAAGGGACTAAATCCGCTTGAGTCATGCTAAAAGTTTTTAGCCAATTATAAATACTGTAAATACTGCCAGCAAGTGACATAATCCTCCCCCCAGGGGAACGGGCTAAATCAGCACATTTTTAACCAAACTGTAAATTGCAAAATAAGGTCAGAAAGGCAAAATAACAGCAGAATACATCAAAGTTGACATCAATAAATTGTGTATGGAGAGAGAATCCAAATCTTGTTCCCAAATAGCAGTGACTTGTTTTGACCTGCATCAGGGCTGCTCCCTCAGGTCTGCTTCTTTATTTCTGTATTTAACTGTGACCAGGGAAGAAGCTCCCACACTCTCTAATGTAAAAAAGGAAAAAGATCTATCGTTTGGTGAATTTGACACTTGCACTCTATTTGTTGCAAAAAGAGGACACATTAATTCCAGCAAATACTCTGTTAGAAGTAATCTTATGTAAAAGCTGCAAAAAATTTCATGTTTTTTATAGGTATTTCTTGTTGTTGTAATACACCTTTTTTGCTGTCCCATTAGCCTCCCTTCACTCTGAAATAAGCAACAGAAACAGACAGGAAATTAGTCCACCACTCAGTGTACTACAGCTGCTCTTGGTTGCCTGTTTGGAATATTTAAAGTTCAATGCAGACACACAGCAGATTTGGACAGGAATTGCAGATTAGAGATTGTCCAACAGGAGTTCCCTGAAAACATGTGCACTTTACTTGAACGCTCTGTATAGAAAATAAATAAATAAATAACTAAACTAACAATGTCTGCTGAGTAAGGACAAAAACTGACTTGCAGATAATTTCATTCAGCTTTCAAAATAACTTTTCCTCTCTGCAGGAGGCATGAAGTCTTATTTCTTTTGTACACTGTATCTGTTCTTCCAAGAGTTTCTATCTATCTGTCTGTCTGTCCGTCTGTCTATATATCTCTTTATCTATGACAAAGGAGTGTTTACCACAGTTCAAAAACCAGGAAATGATGGCTCAGTCACAAAGCACATAAGTGCAATGGTGTTTATTTACAAAGTTCCCAGGAAAGTGACAAATATGCACAGGTGCTGAAAAATAGAATAAAAACTAACAAAAATAAACAAATAAAACAAATCTCCAAAAGTCTCCAAATCTCCAAATTTCTTTCTATTTACATATGTACTGTATACAAATGAAGTGGTCAGTTTTTCAAAAATAGGTTCGCAGAGTTCCTGCCACAACTAGATTCTACATCTCACCATCCAACATTCTCCACTCAACTCCCACACCACACTGCATCCACAAAGGTGTTTTTATACTCTACACCACTTCCCCAGAACATGCCATTAACGAGTGTCAGCTCACAAAACTATGCAAATGATACATATTACTTAAACTACAACATATTCACACATGAAATACATGAATTATCCTTCAATAATGATACATAAAACATTTAAGATATATGTATATATATATATATATATATATATATATATATATATATATATATATATGTGTGTGTGTGTGTGTGTGTGTGTGTGTATTTGTAATATGAACTTTGTGTATTTGTCGTTAAATGAGATGGAATGATGACATCGTCATAGCAAACTGACACCAGTAGAAAGAAAATATAGTGTAAGCTTAAATTTATGTAATGTCAGTAAGAGTACCGTCACAGCCAGTGACAGCCCTCTGTCACACCATCCATCCATCCATCCATCTGACAATACAGAGTGGGTTTGAACATATTCTCACTTTTCTTCCAAGTACTTGTCAAAAACATCATGGCTTAACACTTATTGATTATATCACTAAAGTGTAATTGAAATTGCTTATTAATTTAACAGATATGCATGAAGTGCATAAGTACTGAGCCTAAGCAAAAACATTGCTTTTCCATGTCGAAAAAGACATAAGTTATGTTTGGAGTTATACTGAGAAACAAAAGTAAAGAAAAGGAGGGAAATCAGAAATGGATCTGAAACTTTTTTGCACTTAAAATATGGATGTATGCAGGTATAAATAGAGTGGCTTCAAAAGAAAAAAAGAAAGAAGGGGAAAAAGTGGTGATGAAAGAAAGGGGGAAAAAGAGCGAAAATAATAGTAGGGGAGATCCTTTATTGCACCAGCTAGATAAAAATAATTGCTATCTGAAATGCATTGGATAAAAGTCACCAGGGCTTTGGGAGGTGTTTCATGCTTGAGGAATGGCCCTCACCTCTCTAAAGGCATTATTCATTCACATTTTGTGTTGTGGCTGCCGTGCCCGAGAAAGCCTCAAAGATCATCTCAGATCTCATCCGGCAAGTCCCTTGACATGAGAGGAGCAGTTCCCTCTTCCAATAACACGACTCATTTAGAGACCTCGAGGGCCAACTAGATGGAAGAGTGGCATTCTTTTGCCCTTTTTAAAGAGGGGCATGACAAAACAATTCACTCTGGAAGTGTGCATTAATACAATCTTCATTTATGGAATCACTCCCTCAAGTATGGAAGCACAGACTGTAAAAGATGCAAATACAGCAGACACAGAAACAGATATTGAGAGTTCTTTATCAGAATCTTCCAAAAACCTGAACATATTTCTGCTAATTTCTTCTGTTTTCTCTGATCCATTTGTGGACACAACTTTTCTACAATTATTTAAATGTGTTTGTTCCACCCCTAATACTGTGGCATCAAATGTGTCAGATAAACCTGCCCCTAAATTGCACATAAAAACAAATAATCTGTGGCTGGTTGCTTTACATGTATGTCATACAGACCCACATGTTACTTTAAGGTGCTATTTCTACTTGATCTGCCCCTTAAAAAGTTACTTTTGTTAGTATTTTATGTAGGTAGTATTTTCTTAGTTGGACTCATTGCTTTGAATAAAAAAGAAATTCTGACAACCTCTCTGTGGCAATGGGTCTCTAGTTTGTAATGATAACGTTTGTAATAAAATAGATAATTTTACATAATTCATGTTGCTCAGAAACCCTAAAATCTACTCTGCACCCAAAGCCTCAATAAAGAGCCTCTTGAAAGAACCATTCAAGACAAAAGATAGTTTCTAAAACACGAACATTGTTTTCGATCATATAATATTTATGTGTCTTCTGATACATTTAGAATTTTATTTGTAAGGCAGAGGAAAAGGTGTTATCTTTAGAGAGAAACACAAAGAGAAACAGCAAAAAAGAGAGTAAAAGCAAAACTGACAGTTTTCCTGTGTGCAGGGCAGTGTGTCTTGCTCACCAATGCCCAGTAAATTACTGTCCAGTCAAGCAGAAAAGAGGAGCGGGATGCAGAGGTGAACATCACCTGTCTGTGGACATATCTGCAAAGCCAGTCATAAATGAAGTGGACAACTGTATGGTTCTTCTTCTCATATGAGTGCACTCCACTGGAGGAATGCAAGCCATCTTTGTGACATAATCACACTTTTTTCTCTGTTGAGCCCTCCACCTGCCAATCTGATTTACCAGAAATCCCCACGAAAGTACCACCCTTTTTTCGTAAGCCAGGCAAACTGGTTGCAAATGGCCACATTGCTGCCAATGTGAAATGTAACGGTACAACATGTTGCAATAGGGCAGGCAGATGTACTTCTTGGCTCCTTTAATTTGCATTACTTCTGGAGGAAGTAAAAAATAATTAATAAATAAATAAATTAATTAATGAATTAATAAAGAATAAAGATAGTAGGTGAATATGTACAAAAAAGAGGTGATATACTTGCATTCACCGAGTCAGAATGTCTTGACAGTGTATAAAAATCACACCTCTAGGTTTATCTTAATATACAGCAATTAGTCACCTAATACCTTTTGTGGAAGCAGCACATTTGAGAACTGTTTTATTGCAGATTAAGAAAAAAAAAAAAGTTCTTTGTGGTGTTTGTGTGCATGCTATCAGCCCAGATGGGCCCACTCAAATTCCTCTTATCTAGGTGTATGTGTGTGTACTGAGACTTGAGTCTCCAGAGAGATACTTGAGACATGAGTCTCAACCAGTAGAGAGACATCTTAAGATCTACCATCTCCAGAAGAGCCGCAGAGAGACACTCATCCCTCCTCTTGTGTCTGTACTTCTCCATGCCTCTCTTTTCATGCTCGCCATTCATTACTTCCATAAGAACTAAGTAAGTGACGATCCATTCATTTTAAGACAGGTTCCATCATCATCATCATCTTACAAAAGGGATCATGAAGTTTAAGTAAAAAACCTGAGAACCCAAGTCAATCATGGATGTGGGAAACCTTCGGGGAATTAAATAGAGCAGGCCTCTTTTAGCTTTTTAACTCTATAGATTTTTTTTCCTTTCCAAAGAAATGGAGACCATTTACGACGGGAATCCACTTTTAATTGTATTATTGAGGTAAATAAAGGTTTTTAAAGTCTATTGAGTAAGCCTCATACTAACACAAAACACACACAGTCTGGGCACCAAGGGCAAACGATACACAACTCTGTTTAGGTTTATATCACAGCTTAGTGGAAAAACAAAGCTTTTGTCTGCATTGATGATTTCTACTTAAATTTCCAGGACACATGCATTAACAAAAGTCAATTTGCTAAGCTCATCACTTCAAATAAAATCTCACTTGTAGGACATCATACACAGTATATGCAATATAACTTTCAAGGATCACTAGTTCTGATTGACTGGTTGATCCAGATCATGTCTAGGTAACTGGTTGGGAAAATACAAGCTTGATAGAAGTTAGAATCAAAAAGGGACTTCAACTAGATTTGCATTTTCTAACAGAAATACCAAACTATCCCTTTAAGCGTCTTAATTCCCTTCAGATAGAGCAAGTCTACGTCTTTATTTCTTATCATTATTTGTTGATACACACATTGATTTGCTCTGACCTTTAGATGATAAACTAGGATGCAGTAAAATCTGGAAACCTGACCACTTTTCCCCAGCATTTTTAGACCTCTTCAGACTAATGGAGATTTTAATCTCCCATTAAATGTTTAATGTTTCATCTCAGCAGCATTGATTGGTGCTGTACGGAGGGGGCTGATTAGACAGCAATACCACTGGGTGCCATTAAACACGACTGCTGGCCTGGTTTTAAGTATTTGGGTACAAGCTGAAAAAAGTTGCCGGCGGTCTCACAGTCATGGAAACTGTGAAGGTCATTAATGCAGAGGGATGCGGACGGCCGACTCTGGTGGAGAAACCTCAGCAGGGGAATATGAAGGCACACAGGACCAAAAGTGCCCTTCCCCATACAATTAGAACTGAGAAACAGTCTCAGTCTATGCCACTACAGGGATCATAACTTTTAGCAAGGAAATAATGGCTGTAATTAGTGTTAGGCCACACATAATGAGAACTCTAATTGATGTTACAATTGGATATTACCTTAGGCCATGTCCAGCTGACCTAATAATCATTTTTGCACACAAAAGGACGTTTTTTTTTTTTCGTTTTTTGTGAGATGTGACAGAGGACAAACGGTCCTTATGTTCCCAATGTGCACATTTGTGGGATCTGTGAACCTCTCTCAGTACCGGCCCGTCTAAAAGCTGCACGATGTCATAACTGACTATGTTAATCCATAACCCGCCCACAAATACATACAGCACATCATGGTCTTTGTTTAAGTCTTAGGGGCAGTTCAGACCAAACATGTTCTTGAACTAAAAAAAAAGCACAATACAGCGCAGTGAATAGAACAGAATGCAGGTGTCTCCAGGTGCTTTTTTAAAGGTTATTATTGACCTGACACAAAAACGCAGTGTTCCTGCGTGAGATGCTAAAAAAAATAAATAAATAAATAAATAAATAAAAAGTGTGACTAGCATAACGGTCTAGACATCCATCTAGCACAATTTTGTATATGAAAACAAAAGAAAAACAGTGTGAATAGACACAAATATGCATTCAGTGTAAACGGCCCCTATTTAAATATTTAACATCTGAAGAACATCTTTAAAATTGTATTTTATCTTTATGATCTCATAACCTGCATGTGGTGCAAACATCAAAAGTAATAATAACTCAAATGTATTGCTATCAATTCAAACATATGTTTTTTGTAAACCATTTTATTTTATACAGACAGGGAAAGTAAAATGGCTGGAGGTTGTTTACGAGTCTTAGGGGTTTTGAGAACATATTTTAACATTTCAGTATGCCAGCTATCAAAGGTTTGAGTGTGTCAGGTGGCAAGCAAACAGCTGTATGTAAAATGTGGTTCTGTTACAACTCTACAGTGGACCAGGGCATTTCTTTGTGCCAGCAGTAAGCAAGCATGTCCCTCCACTGATTGCAAGATGGAACAAAGAGGACCGAGCGAGCACCATCCATGATATCTCAGTGCCAGCTGCTGTGGGTAAGGAGAGAGCCTGTCTCCCCTGAGACAAGCCACTAGAACACCCCTCAACATGTCACCATGTGACTGTAGGCAGCGGAGCGGCACTGTCATTTGGCTACAGTTACATGGGAAAAACACCATCCTTATGTTCTATATTAATGGATGGGTGGCTTCTTCATGTTTTCTCTTCTAATTTCTCTCCATGCCTGTCACTGTATGCTTAGATTTCCTCACATGGCTGACACTGAGGAATGATTTTGAGAGTAGTTATTTGTAGATGTGAGAAAAGTGCGAAGGGTGTAATTTCTGCAACACTAGCGCCACCATGGAATTGCAACAATAATGATTGCTTTCAAAACGGTTTCCTGAACACTGCCCCCTTTGGACACTGCTGGAAAAAAAAGATAGCCCCGCCCCACACAGAGCACCAAAGAGCCACAGTGTTTACACTTTTCAGGGAAATAAAGCTATGAGTGGCTTATAGAGTCTGCATATTTACTAGAATAGAAAAATGAAAATATTTATATTAAATAGCATGTGATCCTGCACCACAGTTCCTTCATACTCATAACAAGGCGATTTAACTGGGGTAAGAAATCTCTGAGAGAATTAACAAGCCATGACATGGAGGCCTGATTCCACACCAATCCAATAATAGAGCCTTTATTGTGGTCTTGTGTTTTGCAATGTCTGGCCACGAATGCAACCGAGAAGAACGAGATTTAGGAGTAACTTTGTGGCTTTTTGCAGAGAAAAAGATCTTCTAAGATGTAAATTGCACGGTTCCTAAATATGAAATAATGGCTCAGGAGATTTGTTTATGTCCCTGTGTGTGCAAAAGTTGTAATGGGTGTGCTTGCATGTATGTGTGAATGAGAGTAAGTGAGATTCTCTGTATATTCATGTGGCGTTTGAGTTGTGAGAGTGTGTTTATCTGCCTGTCTCTTGGTGAGTGTGCAAGCTCATTCCCTGCTGCTGTGCAAGTGGGATCGGTGGGTTGTAAATTTAAACAGTGGGAATTAAACAGTTCCAGTCGGTTGCTGTAATGTGAGAATAAATAACCATATATTGGATGCAACAGTGCAACTGGTTTCTATTTGTCAGCCCCCCTCTTGTTTGTCTGCATGTGTCCATACCCTGCAACTGTATCTCTATCCTTTTCCGTGACAGTTTATTTCTAGTGGTGCTTGCCTTACTATTGCCCATATGGTTAGGCATTACATTTTGGAATTTTAGGCCTAACTTCCATCCATCCATCCATCCATCCATCCATGCATCCATCCATCCATCCATCCATCCATCCATTCATCCATCCGTAATGCTATCTTCACAAAGATTATCTATCTATCTATCTATCTATCTATCTATCTATCTATCCATCCATCCATCCATCCATCTATGGGGAGGAATAAACAGTAAAGCATAAAAATTGGCAAAAACTGGCTTCTAGAAACTGCTGTGAGTTGGGACTTGATTCCTGCCATGCTGGTGACTAAGATACACAGCAAAATAGCTGAGCTTCCTGTGAAAACCTGGCTGCCTGGATTCCCCACCACTCCACCTCCCATTTGGCCTGTACTGGGCAGTGCTGATTGCTCCTAGTGTGAGATTTGGTGGAATTAGCTGTGGTGTAATTACTCCTGATGTGCTGCAGAGGGATCAGCTGGAAAACGTGGTCATTCCCACAGAATTAGGTGAAGTGTGGTGACATGGAGGTGTTACTGCATATGTGTGTGTGTGTGTGTGTGTGTGTGTGTGGGGGGGGGGGGGGGGGGGGGTTAAGTTACAAACTGGTAATCACAAGGGTATTATGCTACAAATGTGGTTTATGAGGACATTTCTAGTGTCCCTAAAATTCAAATAGCTTAAGAGACATCCTAAAATGTAAAAATGCAGAAAGTCTTTTGTGAGGGTTAGGTTTATGGGTAGGGTTAAGGTTAAGGTTAAATCATTATGTCTATGGAGAGTCCTCATAAGGATAGCGCACCAACGTGTGTGTGTGTGTGTGTGTGTGTGTGTGTGTGTGGTGGCCAAGATGAGAGTGGAGAACAAGCCCATCTGTGTGATTAGAGAGAGGGTGGCAGAGAACAACATGCCATTAGGGCTGTAATGCTCTCAGCCATAGCTGAGGAGCTAGTGGATTATTGCAATACTGCCATGCCTGGTACTTGGCTGTGACCTCTTTTAGTAAGCCACAGAGAAAGAGAGAGACACAGAAAGGGCAGCAGAGAGAAAAATGTAAGGAAATAGATTTTATTTATTTTATTTTAAATGTGATACTAGAGTATTGTGGGTGATTGCTATGCGATTGCTAAGGTGTTTTGTGTGCTTGTTAGCATGTTGTTGAGCCATAACTAGAGATTTGTAGGTGGTTGCTAAGGCATTGCTAGGTCTTTATAATATTCTTGTCCCTAGATATGGCTCAGATCCCTTCTTCAATGTAAGTCTTCGGGATTTTTTTAACCCCTTTTATGGAAGGCCAGGTGAAAATCTTAAGTCTGGTCACTTAGAAAACTAATTGCACAATAAGCTGCACAGTCTGAGGTATCATTCATGTCCGTAGCACAGACAGTGTGGGAAAAGTTATGCATCTAAGTTTATAGGCCCAATGAAATCAAAATTTTGAGGCTTTTAGTATTTGTCTATAAAGTGATACAGTACCCACTTTTCTTGGTCTTGGTTCCAGAATTGTTTTTCCAAAAAAAATAAAAATTCCATAGGGATTTCATAAAATTAATTTTTAAAGAATTCAAAGACATGAACCAAATCAACTAGCTCTGAGGTGAATCAAAACGTTTCAAACTTTGATTTGAGACAAAACAGTATTTGAAAATCAGACAAAATACATAGGTTCAAGACTGAATGAATTACAATCCCATGCAGCATTGCAAATGACGCAATTGAAAAATAAAACCATGGTAATACATAAAACTATTGATTTTGAATTTGTTTATTATACTGTAAGTATAGAAACAATATATTTTTATTTCCTTGAAAATATTCAGATATACAGTATGTGTACAAATACACTACCAGTCAAAAGTTTTGAAACACACTCATTCTTTATTATAATTTTTATAATTAAATATAATAATTTAGAATAATAGTAAAGTCATAGTCAAAACTATGGAATAACATAAATGGAACTATGGGAATTATGTTGTGACTAAACAAAATCCAAAATAAATCAAAACTGTGTTATATTTTAGCATCTTCAAAGTAGTCACCCTTTGCCTAGAATTTGCAGACATTTTCTCAACCAAGTTTTTCGATTAACAACATCAGAGCTTATCATTAAAAATCAGTTCCCCTATGAAAAGTTTAATAAGATTTTTACTTCCGGAACCTGACTGTAGTGCTCAATTAGCTCTGAATTCATCAATATGCTATTGTACTAAAACTTGACAAAAATATTTATAGAAAACAAATAAAAAATATTAATGTTGTGTCACACAACACTGATTTTTATCCAATAAAATGCTCTCTAGAATGAGAATGTCCCTCCCAATGCAACCAACTGGAAAGTAGCAAATTATCGTTCATGGCTGTGATTAAGTAAAGCTTACTGGCTAAATATATGACCGAGGGGGACCTACACAATATTAGGCACGTGGTTTTAATGTTGTGGCTGATCGGTGTATATATATGTTGTGAGTGAAAATCCCAGGAGATCAGCAGTTACAGAAATACTCAAACCAGTCTGTCTGGCACCAACAATCATCCATGTGATTATCTAATCAGCCAATCAAGTGGCAGCAGTGCAGTGCATAAAATGAGGCAGATATGGGTCAGGAGCTTCAGTTAATGTTCAAATCAACCATCAGAATGGAGAAAAAATGTGATCTCAGTGATTTGGAGTGTGGCATGATTGTTGGTGCCAGACGGGCTGGTTTGAGTATTTTTGTAACTGCTGATCTCCTGGGATATTCACACACAACAGTCTCTAGAATTTTCTCAGAATGGTGCCAAAAACAAAAAACATCTAGTGAGGGGCAGTTCTGTGGACGGAAATGCCTTGTTGATGAGAGAGGTCAACAGAAGAATGGGTTGGCACTGTTTTGGCATCACTAGAAGGACCTACACAATATTAGTGTTGGGCCTCATGTATTCAGACAGAAGACAAAGGCAGGCCTAACACAGTCGTAAAACATAACTCAGGCCCACATACCAAATTTTACTGATAAAAATTGCGCCAAAATCAAACAAAGGGAGTCCAAAACAGACTACAAATCCCATGAAGCACCTCAACCATGACATCATCAGGAGTAGAAATACCTCTGAAATGCTTCCGGGATTTGCTTCCAGCAACTTTGCTCGCCGTGCGTAGACGCAGCTCATCGCTGCTCTCAGGTGTAGCCTCGTGGCACAAGGAAGTAACATCCGACTTGAAACTGTGGCCATACAATCTCCATCTCGCTGGACGAGTTGAGATTACTCTGTGTTCCACCGAACACTCTAACGGATCCAAAGGAGACCGCCGAGCAATCCGCATCTTCATCCGTTTGCCTGCAGAAGTGAAGAGATAAAAGATTTCTCTTCCATCTTCAATCAAGTCGACGTCGCTGATTTCTCCGCCAGAATCAGCAGCCGTACCGCCCGCCGACAGAGTGAGGAAACGGCCTCCTGTCATCACCCGAGCCTCGAGGAACCGAGTCGGAGTTAAAGGACGGATGAACACACATTCTACGTCCTCATGCGATTCAAGTAAGAGGTTTACATCTGGGCAGAGATAGAATATTATAGTGTGTTATTCTTGTGTATCAACGTTATTGTTTGTACAGTTTACGGACTGCCGTGTCCGCTCATTGATGATGAATACTCAGGGTATTAATTATCACGAATGAGATTTGCTGTATTGTAGTCCAACCACATTGGACTGTTGTGCATTTCCGCCATCGCGGTTGAGACCGGCAAACTGAGTTTATCCATTAAAGAGTCAAAGACAGCGGGACGGTTTACGAGCCGTCTACCGCGTCTCTGAGTGATAAACTACAGCTGCTTTCTCTCCCACGATCGCGAAACCAGCTTTGGGGCCGTCACTTAATTCTCTCTCTCTCTCGTACTAACCACACACACACGGGACCCCTCACAAACATTCTCACACACATTTTCGGCTAGTAGATAGCTTCATGATAAAGCTCAGCTTTGTCCCTAAGCTATCGTACAAGCGGATACACGCGGTAACTGGTAGACGCCATTGACTGGTTTCTCTCCGCCCACATTCGCGGCCATATTCTCTGGCCAGAAGTCTCGCGTGACATACTCTCCACGAGAGTCACGTCTGCCATTTTGTGCACGTCCCTCCTTACACACACACACACACACACATACACACTTGCTTGCTCTCACACACACACACACCTTCATGTGTTATAGGATTATTTTGATTTCCGTAAGTCGGAAGTTTATTGACTGCACTGTATTAATTATTAATTGATATTACTGCATAAATAAACTTTGTTATATTACAAAGAGAAGTGTTTTGGTTTGTTTTGCATACACCTGTGTCATGCTGATGGGATGTCAGTGCTTGGATTCAAGCCTTCATTCATTGTTTTTTTTTTTCCCGAAAATCGATATTGTTCGGATGTCGATTTTACTAAGAAAACAATCTAATATTGAGACTGTTATACTATCTGGTTATTAGTCCCTGATTCTAGGGTGGTGCCGCATCAATATTAATCCTTATTAATATTATATTGATTTTTGATAATTGATAATTATCTTTGATGATTGTTGAATTTGAATGATCAATAAGCTAGTGTTAATTTTAATTAATGTTTCATCGATGTTGACAATTAACAATTATCTTTGATCATTGTTGATTTAAAGGATTAGAAAAGCTAACATTGATTCTCATCAATGTTCTATTGATTTTAATAATTAATAATTATATTTGATAATTATTAATTATTGCTAATAACCAAACCCTCTCCTAAACGTAGCGCACTACATTTACTGGAGCCCCATATGAGGTTTTAATGAGTTAGATTAAATTAATTAATTAAAATATTAATTAATAACTAAAGAAATAATTATCAATTATTTCTGATAGTAACACTGATCTAAACAACCAGCAAAGCCCTACATTAGGCAGGTGGTTTTAATGTTGTGGTTGATCAGTGTATGTGTGTGTATATATATATATATATATATATATATATATATATATATATATATATATATATATATATATATATATATATATATATGTCTTTAATGTGTCTCACTCTAACGTCCTGTTTAAAATGCATTAACACAGTACTACATTTCATTGAGACAGAGGCAACAGATGTAAATAAAGATGTGGTTAGCATCATTCCTTCATCAAGATAGGAGTGTGTGAGCATTAGTGCTGTAAAATGCCAGGCTTTGATGTACACGCGCTTGCCAGTCACTTTTAAGATTACGAGTGGAGAATGTGAAGGACATAGAGATAAAAAGATGTAAATATCAAGTGCTCTGTCGAATGAGGGCTTTGATCTCAACTGGGGTCTGTCTACCTATGCTTACATTTGTCTCCACAGCAAACACAAGCTTTACCACAACGACTCAGTCCAAATGCACGCATGCACACATGCTCACCGACCAACTTTGAGTTGCCCTAAGCAAAAACTGTATGTGTTTGTGGTGGGGGTGCGGTTAAGTGCCAGATTGTGAATGGACAGAGGAGGTTGCTGGCTGAGCAACATGATGTCGGAGCTGTCATCGATCTAGTGGTACTGGAGCAGTTCATCGCTTGACTTCCGAGAGGGATGGCAGAGTGGGTCCATTTCCACCACCCGGCATCGCTCCAAATGGCCATCCAAACGGCCAGTCTGTTGGAGCTGTGGGGAGCCCGAGCCTTTCCACGAAAAATGCCCAGTGATGGAGGTGGGGAGATTGGTTCGGGTCCCCGACGTGCCACAGGCCATCCCCGATCGAGCTGGGATGTACCGCATACCTGTGAGTATTAAGGGGGGTACATATCAGGCCTTGGTGGATTCGGGTTGCAGCCAAACCTCCATACATCAATGCTTGGTTCAGGACGAGGCTTTGGGTGCTAGTCACAAGGTGTGTGCATGGGGATATCCACAATTATCCTGTAGTGACTGTATCGATTCAATTTCGGGGACAAAAGCATAGTGTTGAGGCTGTGGTTAGTTTGCGCCTCATCCATCTGCTAATTTTAGGCATGAATTGGCCAACATTTTCCATGTTATCAAGGGAAATTTGCATGGATGGGTCCTGTAACAGAGCATTTCGGTGTGGGATTTGTGATGCACTGGCTGGGGAGGTGGAGCCAGGGCTGTCTACGTCAGTTCCACATCAGGATGACGTAAGGGAGGGGGAAGTCTCCAGCCCTTAGAGGATTTCCCGCAGGGGATTTCCCTCTGGAACAGACACGAGATGAGACTCTTAGGCACACCTTTGATCAAGTGAGAGTGACTGATGGTCACCATCTTCAGCCAGACATTGCACTCACCTATCCGTATTTTTCCATTATAAATGACCGGTTGTATCGAGTGATGCAGGACACTCAGACAAAGGAAGATACGACCCAGTTATTGATACTTATGAACCGTCGGGAAATGTTATTCCAAACGGCTCATTATAATCCGATGGCGGGTCACTTAGGGCAGGAAAAGACACTTAAGCATCTAATGGCCCATTTCTATTGGCCGGGCATTCACGGGATGTTCGCAGATGGTGTGCGGCATGCCGTGAATGTCAGCTGGTGAATCCACCGGCCACTCCAAGAGCACCTTTGTGCCTGCTTCTTTTGATCAAGGTCTCCTTTGATAGAATTGGCATGAACCTTGTCAGGCCATTAGAGTGGACAGCACGTGGGCATCGCTTTGTGTTGGTTCTGGTGGACTACGCAATGCGATATCTTGAAGCATTGCCTTTGCGCAACATCTTAGCACATAGTGTTGCGGAGGCATTCTTCAAGATGATCTACCAAGTGGGTATTCCAAAAGAAATACTCACTGATCAAGGCACTACATTTATGTCACAAACATTATGTGAGCTGTACGAAATATTGGGCATTAAATTGATTCGGACAAGCATGTACCACCCGCAAACAGACGGCTTGGTCAAACAGTTTAATAAAACTCTGAAAAATATAATTTGTAAGTTCGTGCACGAAGATGTTCGGAATTGGTATAAATGGCTTGAACCCCTGTTATTCGCAGTGTGAGTGGGGCCCGCAAGCATCCACAGGGTTCTCCCCATTTGAATTATTGTATGGTCGTAAGCCTCGCAGAATCTTAGATGTCGTGAGGAAAAATTGTGAGGAGGGACCTTCAAACAGCAAAAATAAAATTCAATATGTAATTCAAATACATTGGGGCAACTATCACAGGAGAATTTGTTACAGGGTCAAGAACGTCAGACCTGGCTGTATAACAGGGGAGCTTAGCTACGGAAATTTACACAGGGAGATAAAGTCCTTGTATTACTACCACATCAAGCTCTAAAATGCTCGCAAAGTGGCAAGGGCCCTTTGAGGTCACACGGCGAGTCAAGGAAGTCAATTATGAGGTTAAACGCATGGATAGGGGCAGAGCACATCAGATTCACCACCTCAACCTCTTAAAACCATGGAGGGAGGTGGTCCCTGTAGCTTTGGCAATGGTAGTACCGGAGAGAGAGGAGCTCGGGCCGTAGATGAACTTAAAAGCAAATCGCAGATGTGGCCAGGCTGCAAAGAGAATCCTTGGACGAGTTCTCGCCTCTTCCCGGTTGTACGAACCTCATAAAACACCATATTGAAACAACCATAGGGCTAGTGGTACGCAGTCGTTCCTACCGATTACCCGAGCATACAAAAAAAGTGGTTCAAGAAGAATTAGAGGCCATGCTAGATATGGGGGTAATAGAAGAATCCCACAGTGACTGAACCAGCCCGGTGGTTCTGGTTTCTGAAGAGCGATGGCTCGTTGTGGTTCTGTGTGGATTATAGAAAGGTGTCTATATTTGATGCGTACCCAATGCCTCGTATTGATGAACTGCTCGATTGGTTGGGTGTGGCTTGCTTTTATTAGACACTGGATTTAACGAAGGGTTATTGGCAGATCCCCTTAACTCCAATGTCCCGTGAGAAAATGGCCTTCACACCGTTTGGCTTACACCAATTCGTGATCCTTCCATTTGGTTTGTTTGGGGCCGTTGGGGCTAAGTTTCAGCGCCTTATGGACTGAGTCCTCAGACTGCACGCTGTGTACACCACTGCCTATCTGGATGACATCATTATATACAGTAACGATTGGCAGCGGGTCAAGCAACATCTGAGGGCGGTTCTGAGGTCGCTGCAACTCACGGCAAACCGCAAGAAGTGCGCAATTGGAAGGGTGGAGGTACGGTATCTGAGGTTCCACTTCGGTCATGGGCAGATGTGCCCCCAAATTGATAAGACCCAAGACCAAAAAGGAAGTGAGACAGTTCCTGGGGCTGGCTGGCTATTATAGGAAATTTGTGCCTAATTATACAGACATCACCAGCCTAAAAAGGGAGCCCCAGACCCAGTCCAGTGGTCGAAGCCATGCCAACAGGCTTTTATGCAAGTGAAAGCTGCGCTATGTGGTGGGCCATTGTTACATGCTCCTGATTTTTCTCTCCCTTTTGTTGTACAGACTGTCGTGTCGGACAGGGGCTTGGGAGCCGTGTTGTCCCAGGTGGTGGAGGGCGTCCGGTGCTGTATATTAGCTGGAAGCTTTCAGCGAGAGAGGCGAGGTACAGCACTTTGAGAAGGAGTGTCTGGTCATCAAGTGGGCAGTCCTCACCCTTCGGCACTACCTCCTGGGAAGGGCTTTCACCCTCTGTTCGGACCATGGCCCACTCTAGTGGCTCCAACGCTTGAAGGATACCAATGTGCAGATCACCCGTTGGTATCTGGCTCTTCAGCCTTTTAAGTTCGAGGTGGTCCACAGACAGGGGGTGCAGATGGCTGTTGCAGACTTTCTCTCCAGAAATTGGGAGGGAGTACTGGGCAGGCCAGATGGCTCCCCGGCCTGAGGTGGGCGATGGGGGTATGTGGTGGTGGGGGCGTGGTTAATCGCCGGTTTGTTAATGAAGAGCGAGATCAGGAGATGAGAGCGGTAATGATAATCACCTGGCAATTATTGTCTCTAACAGATGTTTGTCATTGCAGTGAGAGTGGAGACAGGCTTTAAAAGCGAGCCAGATGCAAGTCCCGACAGAGTGACGAGACACGAGCTGGAAAAAGACTCTATTGTTTTGTCCGCTGAAAAGCGGAGTTCTAAGCGCGACCACTGAAAAGCGGAAATATTGAGTTTAAAAGAAATAAAAACTTAGCGTTTGAGTTGGATTCACTGTCGCCCGCTTCCTGCTTTTCCCTAACTGTGAACATTGTTACAGTGTTCCACAAAAGAGGCAATATTATAAAGATTGATCTGTTATTCCAATAGAAGATTTTTTTTATTTTATTTTATTATTTTTTTTAAGGCAATCCAAAGGCGACAAGCTGACAACAATTGCTCAAAACCCTCGTAAGCACATTTTATCAAAGCATACCAGTGGGGCGATACAAACTTTTATTGAAGCTGTTCCTAGCCAGACAGTAGGATATCAAACTAAGCAGTGTTGCTTTAGTTCTCCTCTACAGGGTATCAGAAAAACCTAGCAAACCTTCCTTTATCTGCCAAACGACAGAGGACACCAAAAAAAGAGAACAAGAGCTCTTGAATTCTTCAATAAAAGCACCAACTCGCTCAACTGAGCAAACAAATCAAAGGACTTGTATTGTCTATCTCATTATCTGGATTTGCCATATGGTGGTCCTTTCTTTTGACAAGGTTCCTCATATTGACAAGCGTCACCTTTTCCAGTTAAACTAGCTTCTTTAACATTTGCAATGCTATCAGGCAGACAATCTGATAGATAAACCAAAGCAAGTTTTTATAGACTTTCAGTTAGACACCGAATCTAATAGATATAGACCCAGCAAACACAGAATGTTCTCCTAACTTCAGCATATGGTTGCTATTTGGTTTGGTTATATACGCATTATATATATTTTTTTAATTAAATAAAATCTTAGGTGAACTATCTCTTTAAGATTTGATTAAATTCCATGAATTCCCTGATATCTCCAGGTTTTTCATGACCATGGGATCCCTGTAGCTAAACCAAGGCAAGTAAAAGACGAGAAGGAACTGTCATGTTCTGACGAAAAAACTTACAACACACATTAGCTGAGTGCTGTCTGACAGGCCAGCTGATAGCTGCATCATTGCTCATACACGCGGATGTACAATAACTGACTCCTTTTACAGAAGTCCTACATCCTGTATGCCAGTCAGCTACTTTTCACTGATGCTGCCAAGGAGACATGAGTCATTTAAGCCATTAATCGTCATGATGCATGGAGTGAAGCAAAAACACATTTTCTTTTCCATAAGGGCTGTTCAGTTAGTCATGTGACTGTCTTATATGACTTAAATAAACCTGCAGTTGTCACACTGAGCTCTTTAAGTGAAATTTCACATACAGCAAACACCAGAAAAAACACAGAACACTGTAGCTCACAAACGTGCCAATACTGATATACTTAATTTCAAAATGGCACTCACATGATAGTAAGCGATGGCCTCTCGGTCCAGGGCACGGCTAACCGCCACCTCTCCCGTCAGTCGGTTGATGCTGAATACGCCCTTTGGGTCTTGATCTGCTCCCCTTCCAGTCAGACGGAAGATGTGGTCTTCCTTCATGTCAGATGAAATCACCTACACCACATAATTATTAAAACAATATTAATTAGAATACTAAACTATTGTAAAACAATACAGTAACAAAAAAAAAAAAAAAAAATGAATAGTTGTTGTTGCAATTAATTAGAAAAATACTGAACAAAAATTATGACTGAGGCTTCATTGACTTGCATATTATTTAAAATGTGTATTTATTTATTACATACATTTGTATTTATTATGTAGTATTTATTACATTGCTGCTTTATTTTGATTGGTCAATCACAGCCTGGAGTCAAATATTTTTGTATAATGAACAAAAGTTTTGCTGAACTGGCTACTTGACACAGGCAACCATTTTCCTACAAAGCTATTTTAGTTTCATGTCTCTCATATAACTCCATGGTCTTTCAATAAAGTCAATAATAAAGGCAGCATGCAGACATTAGGTGTGCAGATTTGTTTTATTATTATTATTATTTATTCAAGTTTGTCAGCAATACTTACATGTGACTGGATAAATGCAGCAAAGTCCAATGTTTTCCATCAGTGTAGTAAGTTAGAAGCAAAGAAAAGTAAGAATCATTAATGAAATACACACACTCAACTCACAAGCAGAAGATATAATGGTTAAGTGTAAAATTAACATGCATAAGTGTAAATATAGTTTCCTCTGCTTGATCTCACATTTTAAATAAATCGAAATGTTTTGTTTTTCTTTACTGAGTGATGTCCTTGATGTCCTTGTTGCCAATAATGAATACACTATGAGAATTCATAAAGTATGATATAACACCACTCTTCAAATGATTATGTTTACCCAGTGTTTTAATGTACTAAATGAAGTTTGTACATGATATTTATTTATGCATATTAAAAACATATTTTTTTCAGCTAGTGTGACCAGTGCTACCATCTACGGTTTATTTGGATTTTGTGTAAACTTTTGTTGTTTTTGTTGTTGTTGTGCAAATTAGACCGCCGCAACTTACTTTGTTAATTAAAGATTAGTTATTGTCTAATGACTTTAAAGGGGTTGTTTTTAATTTATCTTTAATGAGCCCATTTTTGTGAGGAAAAAAAAAAAGGCCTTTCAAAAAGTTATTTTTATCAACAGAAAAAACACTATGTATACATATATTGTATCACAGAGGCTGCCCAACCTGAACTCTCCCATATCTTGTAATTAAGCTTAAGACGAAATATCCCATTTCGAAAATGAATCCAACCAAAGTAACTGCCCACACGAAAAGCCCCTGTAAGTGTAACCATTATTTATCTTTCCCACACAGATCCTTTCTGAAATACATTGAGCAGTTTCCCTAAGACTCTGGCAAGCACACATGCAGGCTTCACTGAAGGCGGCCTTAAAATCTGAGTGTATTTACTGTGGCCAGCAAACAACTGTGAAATTACAGAATTTTGTAGCACATTAAGGGCTGTCCTGTTTAGTGGAATGGTGGGCTGTTAATGGTAAGTGTAACATGGACCAAAGCAGATCATAAAAACAATGAAGTAATCAGCCACAAAAAGGAACGCAAGCATACTGTATACGTGCAACACACAAATATGTAGGGGAAGATGGAGAAAGATGGTCCCCTTAAGAACAATGCGCATTTACTATTAAATTGTAACATATACTGTCAGTGCTAGGTAGTAACAGATTACATGTAATCTGGATTATCAGATTACAATAATCAATTACTTATAATTAGTTTAAATGACATTTTAAAATACTCGTAATCGGACAACAGTTACTTTTTTATAGATTATATGACTACATATTAACAAAGCAATGACAGTATATTGTTAATAATTTATTGATCATCCTAATCTCTCTTTTTCAATCTTTTACATTTTTCATTCTAAATCAGCACACACTGATATACGTTCAGTAAGCTTTCGAGTGTTTTAGGAAGAGAGGGGGAGGGTTGTGTGTATTGCACTCAGAACTGATACTTGCTACTAGCCAGCCAGGAGAAGATGGAGCAGTCTACCTCAACATTTGACCACTGGATCTATCCACAATATTCTCAGGGAGTCCACAGTATTTCGCAAGGTGGGCGGAATTTCCGGTTGGCTAGCGGAAGTGAGATTGGTTGGCGTTTTGTGTGTAGTCGGTCACTGCTTGCTTGCGTGTTATGTGGTTAGATTCTTGCTTCTTAAATGTTGTAAAATGTCTCAAAAATTTCCCAGACAATATGTGCAATTAATGGTTATCCTAATAATCAAGTGAAACTACATTTTTGTCTAAAACAGCAATGTTATGATCAGAAACCACTCACAAAGCACAGCGCTCCATTCCCAGATGCTGCTTCTTCCATCGGCTGCCTACAGAAGGATTGACTTAGGATTGTTTGAAAAAGCTTTGGAATAATTTGTTTGTGTACTCTTTTCACTTATATTACTTATATTATCCACTGTTAGGGTCTGGCTACGATAGATATCCAGACACAGAGCACAATGAATTACATATAAACGATAGCATTATTGTGCTAACAGGTGTGTATACAGTATATGTGATGAAAATTCATTTGAAATTTTGAGAGTTTGTCAATTTCTTCAATCGCATCTCTTTTTTTGTGAATACTTCGCATGTTTTGAAATGGCATTATTACTGAGTATAAAAAGCAACAGTATTTTTCCTGTGAGTAGTGACGATGTTTTCAACTGTTTTCATGCTGTGATGCTAAATGGATAAATTCTACAGTGGAAGACCATAATTATTAGATGAAACATGTACATATGAGATGTTTTATCATGTTTGAAATTACAAACATTTTCTTCTGCCCTGCATTTTTCCTGCCTGCAATTCACTTTTTTTTGAGTGTCTTTGCAGAATGTGCATGCCTTCCCTTAAGGGATTTTATCAGAAAAACGGCAGCATGACAGTATCATCGCCTGAGTCCTGCAATACACGAGCATCCTGCTGTCTGGACCTCCCCTGTATCTGCAGTAAGTAAATAATATCGGTACAATAAACTCTTAATTTTCTGACTAGACTCAATATATGTGTCACGTTCTATCTCCCTCCTGTTTCCATTGACTCTCATTTTGAAGTATGCCCCTGGACACCATTTCCCATAGTGCACTGCCCTTATCACAGCCATCTGTTCCCCAACATCCTCACCTGTCTTTTATTCCATCATTAGTTCAGTTTGTGTATAAATACCCTCCAGTTTTGTTCTTGTCCATGTAACACTTATGTTAGTGTGTGGATTATTTGGTTCTTTTTTTACATGGTTTATGGTTCTCCACATTTTTATATATATTTTTCTTCATCTTCCTCATTAAAGCCTGAAAATAGATCCATCGCCTCTCACCTCATTATCATCTCTACTACACAAATACATGACAGAAGAACTGACCCAACAAGTTAGAATCCCAGCTGTTAGAATCCTCCTCCTCGAGCAAATGAGGATCACGTTCGTGAGTTTCTACAGCTGGCAAATTTGGTGCACTATGGAGACCACTCTCTTGTGGTTTTCTTCAGAGTTGGTCTCAGTAGTGCACTAAAGGAGCTAATGCCTCCGGTGGATCCTCACTGGACGCTCCACGTTCGTGGAGGAGGCCCTACTAGTTAGCGGCTCACCTTTCACTGTAGTTGTGGAGGAAGAGGACTTTAAATCTCCTCCCACAGTGGCCGCTTCCCCAGAGTCTCCTCCTCCAGCGGTTCCGCCTGCCTTCGTCGAGCCTCTCCTAGCTCCGCCCTCAGAGACTTCCAAGGTCAATGAGCCAGCACTCATGCCTGCCCCGGTCAACGAGCCTGTAGCCTCGACCGTCCCAGAGCCTGTAGCCTCAACTATCCCAGAGCCTGTAGTCTCGACTGTCCCAGAGCCTGTAGCCTCGACTGTCCCAGAGCCAGCCCTCCCCAAGTTGGTAGACCTGGACTTGTTTCCCACCCTGATCCCCACCCTGACTACCCTCCATTCTCCGCTGGTTCCAGCCAGAATATTGCACACCCTGGTTCCATCCAGTGCCCTATCCCTTCATCCTCCGCTGGCTCCACTTAGGAAATTTGCTCCTCCTCCCTCTGTTCAGCCGGTTCCCCTCAAGTCACTGGCTTGACCATCGGCCCCAGTGACTCCACAGACAAGGTGAACTGTCGACCCTCTGACTCCGCCTTTGCTCTCCGTTCCCTCTTCATTGCCTCGGCTCTGCGTTCCCTCATCTCCACTGTGGGCCGTCAGCCTATCGGCATTACCGGGGTCCCTCGTCCCTCCAGCTCCGCCTTGGTCTGTCGGTCACCTGGCTTCACCTTCGTCTATACCAGGGACCTCCTTCCCTCCGGCTCCGCCTTGGTCCTCAGCCCCACCAGCTCCGCCTCTGTCCTCCAATCCCCCAACTCCGCCTCGCTCTTCCGAGCCTTCGGCTATGCTCCGGGCACTAGGATACCCAGTTCCGCCCCTCGAGCCTTCCATGGCTCCGCCTTCCACGGCTCCGTCCCTCGAGCATTCCATGGCTCCACCTTCCTTGGCTCTGCCTCTCATGACTCAGTCTCCCAGGCCTCCTGATCCTGTCCCTGCTCTGTGGCCTCCTCCCAGGCTTCCTGCCTTGAGGTCTCCCTCCTGTTTCCATTGACTCTTATTTTGAAGTTTCCCCCTGGATTCCATTTCCCATAGTGCACTGCCCTTATCACAGCCATCTGTTCCCCATCATCCTCACCTGTATTTCATTCCATCATTATTTCAGTTTGTGTATAAATACTCTCCAGTTTTGTTCTTTGGTTGTCAGTTCTCGTCCGCGTAACACTTCTGTTAGTGTGTGGTTTATTTGGTTCTTTGTTTACACAGTTTATGGTTCTCCACATTGTTACATCATCTTCATCTTCCTCATTAAAGCCTAAAAATGGATCCATCACCTCATCATCTCTACTACACTAATACATGACAATATGCTTTAAAATAAACAAAATTATCTACAGTTCTCAAAACATGTCCAAATTTACAGCTGTGAAGGCACTAGCTAATAGGCTACATAGCTTATCAGGTTATTCTGCTCAGGTTCTTCCATTTATGGATACTCAACAAAATAACTAAAATGCTTAGAACAAATTTGCCTCACTATAATTCTGTGATCATTTGTTCTCAAGTTTCTGTCATTTTTAATGCTGCGTTAGTACATAACGATTATTTACACTTAACCAGAAGTTCTGCCCACATCGCCCGCAAAGCATCATGGGACTCAGGAATATTGTGTATAAAAATATTTTTTAAGAAGAAATTGCACCAGTGGTGTGCAGCTCACACATCAAACTTAATTGCTTAAACTGATCTAGTGGATGCCATCACTAAGGGTCCTGCCTACAGGGTACACAATATTTCAACTGCAAAATGTGTCAACAAAGCCCATCGCTCTACTATTCTGCTGATGCAATGGAGTCCACTGCATGAAAATTGACATAAAACTTGACACAATTGTTCCTTGTGTGACTCAGTGGAACACTGCTGTTTTAAAATATTCTGCTCTTTTAGAATATTCTTGCTGTTCAAAAGATGATATCTTGCACCTCAGCACTGGAATAGGTAGCAGTAAGGGTTAAAAGTGTTTCAGTGTTTTTAGATAAAAGATTTGACCTAGCAAAGTCACTGCTGTTCATTTTATGGTCATTAATGTTCTTAATGTTACTATTGTTTTATGTACTTAAAATTAACTTGATATCTCAGTGTTTTGAATTATAAACTTTGGCCATGCACTGTCATTGCTGTTAGATTTTATTTCATTGATGTAATGTTTAATGCCATAAGGAGCTCTTTTTGTGAGGCTTTTTTGTTAGTAATAAAGAATGGAATACATTTTCTTCCTCTTAGTACTTTTATGTTAAAATGAATATCCTACTCAAATGCATGTTACATTAAATGAAATTGAATTAGGCTGAAAGTAATCTGGAGTAATCCAAAAGTAATCAGATTATATTACCCCAAATGAAATCTAGGAGATTACGTTACTAATTGCATTTTTTTTGTCATGCACTTTGTAATCAGTACCGGATTACAATTCACAAGTAATCCGCACAGCACTGTATATTGTATGTGTTTAGCCTACAGGATGATGATGCACATCCAGTATTTTATCATGGGGAAAAATGTAAACATTTGCTAATTTAGCTGTTTTAGCAAACAAAATTACAATTACAGAAGGGGGCCCCCCAAATGAGGCGAGAAGCCAACCAGGGAAGACTTGTCTCAATTATCATCCTGATTCAAGTTACATAATGTATAAAATACATCTGCTACCATTCTTTGTAATATTTATATATATTGTATTTAGGTGCCCACAGCAATACTATGAGTTCAGATGAATTCCAGTTAGTTTATAGGTTATAATGAATAGTGAATATGATACACCTAATGCATGGGATTTTTTAACAATAACCCCATAAATTAAGATGACAAATTATGATTACATAATTAAAAAAATAATACCACCAGAAACAATATGCCACTGTGGGCCTTCTACCTCAATTCTGAGGGGTGGAGGGGCATCTTACCTCAAGGGTCTAAATGAACCTTTTCTCTTCAAAATAATAATTTGAAAAATATTTTTCACAGCCTTTTTTGGTCATATTTACCAAGGGTGCCAATATATTTATACTGTATATAAAGTATATAAGCACCCCCAAATCATCAACGATCCTCCACCTTGTCGTCTAATGGTTAGACGGAGACGTGAAGAGGCCTACAAGCCACAGTGTCTCACACCCACTGTGAAATATGGTCGAGGATCAGTGATGATCTGGGGGTGCTTCAGCAAGGCTGGGATCGGACATATTCATCTTTGTAAAAGACGCGTGAATCAAGCCACGTTCAAGGTTATCCTGGAAGAAAACTTGCTTCCTTCCACTCTGACAATGTTCCCCAACTCTGAGGATTGGTTTTTCCAGCAGGACAATGCTCCATGCCACACAAACAGGTCAATCAATGTGTAGATGGAGGAGCACTGGATCAAGACTCTGTCATGGCCAGCCCAATCTCCAGAACTGAAACCCACTGAAAACCTCTAGAATGTGATCAAGAGAAAGATGGATGGCCACAAGCCATCAAACAAAGCCGATCTGCTTGAATTTTTGCACCAGGAGTGGCATACAGTCACCCAACAGCAATGTGAAAGACTGGTAGAGAGCATGCTAAGATGCATGAAAGCTGTGATTGAAAATCAGGGTTATTCCACCAAATATGGATTTCTGAACTCTTCCTAAGTTAAAACATTAGTATTGTGTTGTTTAAAAATGAATATGAACTTGTTTTCTTTGTATTATTCGAGGTCTGAAAACACTGCAATCTTTTTTTGTTATTTTGACCAGTTGTCATTTTCTGCAAAGAAAATTCTCTAAATTACAATATTTTTATTTGGAATTTGGAAGAAATGTTGTCAGTACTTTATAGAATAAAACAAAAATGTTAATTTTACTCAAACAACTACATATATATATATATATATATATATATATATATATATATATATATATATATATATATATATATATATATATATATAAACTTTTTTCATTTAAAAAATGATCCTCAAAACAGTTCAGATGTTTTTATAATGAAATGTCAAGATTATGAGAAGCATTCAATGAATGTGTTGAGATGAGACTTAAGGTGAAAACAGACACAAAGTTAGGGTGGAGGGGTCATCTTATTTTAGCATAGATTTCTTTCTAAATAAACATTTTTTTTTTTTTTTTAAACAAAGCAAGCTAAAAATACTACAGTATGGACTAATTCTAACTCTTAACCCTTAATTTTATGCAATGTTCTTTTACTGATAGGGTGAAAACAGGAAAAGTAGGACAGTTTCTGATAATTTTTCATTAACGTAATTTTTAAAATATGTTCAGAATGCCTACATCAATGTTATCCAATACTACTTGATGTCTTCTTTGAACTTTAACTCTAAACTAAACACACACACACACACACTCACTCACAAACACACAGGCTGTTTGACACATGAACAAACATAGGCCAGGTTTACATGCAATGCAGCCTCCTTGAAATGCCTTAATTGTTCAACAAATGTGTGTAGGCTATAATAACATATAAATCTTGTAATGTAAGCCATGTGTCTCTAAATATAGAACAACCTTAAAGAATGGCCTGTTTTTGCAGGCTCTTCCCATTACCTCTCTAAGTACGAAGTCCAACAAACAATTTCTTATAGTGCAGGCACACCTGTGAGACAGTCATGATGGAATCCCACAGCAGGTCAGCTCAAATGAACACCTTTGGCCAGCACTAAGAATGAGCCAAAGATACGAGTTTGAACTACAATGTTCCATGTTACTAGCAGCAGTCCCACACCGCGAGACTCCATCAACACATTCTCAAAGCTATGTGTGTCCCTGTCCTGTCTCTATGTCAAGTCTGATTTCCTGTTGTCCTCCTACACTTTTCCTTTCATACATGCAAAGAACTCCTGAACGGTTTTCGAGTATATCTTGTGAGTGCTATGGAGCTTGTTTTTCTTCTGTTGCCATCACACACAGCTATGCTATCGATGTGACAGAACAATACAACACACAGTGCTCAAGCTGCTTTATTAAAGGTGTGATGGTCTCCTGCAGTGTGAATGAGAAATGGAAGAGGATAGATAAACAAAGAGGTGGATGGAAGAATCCTGACCTCGAAGGAAGTGCTGATGCATAAGACGAGATGGATCGGGGGGAGGGTGGTAAAAGGTGGAAATGTGTGGTCTAGAAGTTGCCAGATTAGTTGATACATTTTCCTGGGTCTGTGTCAACTAGTTGTGGATCACATGATTTTAGTTGTGCTTGTTCTGTATGTACCAATAACAGTGTTGGATCAAAAAATTAATCCACTCAAAAAAGTAATCCACTACAGGTTACCAACTCCTTTAAAATTTTAATCCATTTACGTTACTAATTACTTTACTTTAAAGTTGGACTGTTTATTTTATGCATTAATTTAGTACGATAAATTGTATTTAAAAAAATGTGTTAAAAAATTTAACTAAATTAATTATGTCACCAACTGTTGGAAAATTCTGTAATAAGGAATGTTGCAACCATCGAAGCAATTCAAGCTTGATGTACAACCCTGATGCAGTAGGGGGCAGTCGGTCTTCTATGGATGATGTACTCTTGCACACAATGAGCCCATTTACATGCACACCAATATGCTGATTACTACCAAAAATCATCTTATTTTGACAATTTGACAAAGCAATAAATCTGCATTCATGTGACATTTGAAATTATCATATTATTATCTGTTATGATGTCAAACCTTTAAGGATAAGCCTTATCACTGAATAAGCCGGTAAGAATGCCAGTTAAAGGGATAGATCACCCTAAAATGAAACTTCTCTCATCATTTACTCACACTCATGCCATCCCAGATGTGTATGACTTCCTTTCTTCAGCAGAACACAAAGATTTTTAGAAGAATATGTCAGCTCTATGAGTCCATTCAATGCAAGTGAATGGTGATCATACCTGTGTAGCTCCAAAAATCACATAAAGGAAACATATAAGTAATCCACTCCAGTGGTTAAATCCGTATCTTCAAAAGTGATTTAATAGGTGTGGGTGAGAAACAGATACAAATTTAAGTTGTTTTTAAATTATTATTTTTTTACTCTAAAATGCCTATTTCACTTTTACATCTGAAAGTTGCATGTGGGGCCTGTTTAGTTTCACTTTCACATCTAAAAGTTAAAGTTGAAGTGTATATTTAAAAAGGACTTAAACATTGTTCTGTTGCTCACCCACACCTATTATATTGCCTCTGAAGACAAGAATTTAAACACTGGAGTCATATGGATTACTTTTATGTTTCCTTTATGTAATTTTTGGAGCTACAAAGGTCTGATCACCATTCACTTGCATTGTATGGACCTACAGAGCTGAAATATTTTTCTAAAAATTGTTGTTTGTGTTCTGCTGAAGAAAGAAAGTCATACACAACTGGATGAAGATATGTAAATGATGAGAAAATGTAAATTTTTGGGTGAACTATCCCTTTAAGGTGGTTAAAGGCAACACAAAATAAGGGTAACAGGCAAAAATCCATCAGTGTTGATCGGTTTATTTTCAAGCTGTTTATGGACTTACACAGATAAAGGAAAGCCATTGAATGCCTTACATGACCACACATGGCTAATTTACACCTACTGGGCATACAGGCTTCGCTTAGTTTGCCTACAAATGATGACAAAATGCAGTGATGTTTTTGTTCTGCCAATGTGTTCATTTGGTGATATTTCTCCAAATATTGCACATCTCTGAAATTCTTAACATAGGAGAGCTTGACTGGTCAAAGAGTGTTGATGATTGGTTAAAACTAATTGTGGGTGTGGTTTGAATATGGTGTTTTTAATTTACAATCTGATTTGGCCAGCTGAGGAGTTGTTACCTAAGTTACTGTTGTTAAAATGGATAAGTTTGAAGCCTGTCTCTCACAGATTGTGCAGAAGTACAATTTTTTATATAATTCGCAGCACAAATTCCACAAAGACAGCTTGGCCACAACAGATGCCTGGAAAGAGATTGGAGTTTTTATGAACTCAGATCAAATAACTTGACACCAAAAGTTGACAAGTTGCAGTGACAAGTTAAATAAAGAAGCGATACAGTGCTAAAAGCGGTGATCCAGAGAGAGAAAAACGTCTGTTACGAACTTAAACTTGGTTCCCTAAGAGGAACAAGAAGTTGTGTAATGATGCAATTGGGAGTTCTATCAGGAAACGCTGGTTTGGAGGTTTTTCATCGCAGGAACGATGGAAAAGGTAGGCACTTGTTTAAAAATGCCTAATTTCTTCTATTTCTTCTATTTTGTCATCCTTGAGAGTCTGCAAAAAGTGAATGAGCGCTCCTCGCTCTATTTAAGATGTGTTAGTTCTGCACTCATTTTGCAGTCTTTCCATTGATAAGGAGTTGTGGATTGAATTCTCCATCGGTCACATTCTTAATTCTCCTCGTGCAAGTCTGCCGTTTGTTACACATCGGACACTCGAGATTTAGCGTATGTATGGGTGATCGAGTAGGTCATGATTTGTATATGGAGGAACATACATGTCATAATTTACAGTATGTTAAACACAATGAAGTCACCCTCAACAAACTAATTTTAAAAACGATGTTGCATGTAGTATAAATGTGGGCTTTGTTCGCCTGGGTGCTTTAGTTCATCCAGGAAAAAAAAGTTCTACTTCCTCCATAGAATAAAGGCTTTAAGCATAATCAATGTAAGAACAAGCATGGAAACAAAAGAATGCAGGGATCTCGAGAGGGGTTTTTTAAAAGTTTCAAACTATCCTGACACATTTTTAAAACACAGCGCTCAGGACTATAGGTGCTGACAAGTAGGGAGACAGGATGCAACCAAAGTGTGACGCTCCAAAAGCATACATAAAGCAATAATTAAAAATAGAGCAGAGGACAGTAGGCCAATAACAGGGTTATGTTCAATGATATTAAATTAAAACAAGATTTTCACTTTTAAAGACACTTTTTGTATTGTCTAAATGCTTTACTTGTCTGTTGCCACAATATAATGTACTGTAAATGTATCTGTAAATTATTTATATACTAATAATATTTATTAGGCCTGTATATTATATTTATAACTATTTTTTTTTCAATATTACCTTTTTATAGGGGCCTTTCTCAATAAATATTGGTATATGATTAATTACAATACATTTTCTATTAATAAATTGGCAAATCGTGTACTTAATTTGATTTAAATTTGAAATCAATTGACAGCCAAGTTGCTTCATTGAAACTCACTAACTGAGATTTATTTTTTTTTTTTTTTTACTGAAAGCAATAAGATTACATTAACTAATTACCTAATTACTTACTAATTGGTTGAGCCAGTTAAGAAACATGATGGGGACACCAGCATCTCATGCATAGTCATTTGGATTTCATTCCTCAAACTTTCAGAGCAACACAAGGAACTGTTGAAAGGTGACAGGACAAGTTTAGAATGATCAAGGCTTCAAGTGTGGCGGAGCAATAGAAGCTGTTTCACAGGGGAAATGGATTGCAGGCACTACCTCGCTGTTTGCAGTGCGCACACAGGCATTGGCTCTATTGAACATGCAAACACACACACAAACCTACACACAACCCCTGGATTTTTCACAGTCATTAGAAGACGTCAAAAAACAGCCCTCGAGGAGATGCTCACCTATTTCTATCAGTTCTCATTAGAAGCAAAGATGACGTAAAAGAGCAGCCATTTCTTGCCACTGTCTGTATATGACAAGGAGGAGGAACCCCAACTCCAACTTCTCTGACAAAAGAGCACAGAAGGGGAGGAGAGGAAATGTCTGCCCTTTCTACTCTGATTTCTCTCTACTGTATACTCTACGCATTGCAGTGGTGTGTAATCTCCCTTCATTTACTGACTTTGAATAGAAATTCAAATGAATGTCAAAGGGACTATGTCTAAGACACAGAGTACTTAACCCCCCTCCCCCAACAACTTTGTGGTGCTTGCTAAGGTAAGTGCTTCGATGTCTCCTGACTCAGCACGGCCATGACCTCGGGGCTCGAGCCCCCTCAACGTGGTGCCTCTGGCTCCGCCCCGCCGCGAGGCCCCACCTGCCGGTACATCTGATGTGATTGTCCCCTTGGTCACCCTCCCCCGGAGCTTGGAGGCATGGCTTGCACTCCCCAACCCGTCGCGATGGCTGGACAGGACCGTCCGACTCGGCTATGCAATTCAGTTCGCCAGGCATCTGCCCGGGTTCAGCAGCGTTCGTTTGACCTCAGTGTAGGGCGAGAATGCCGCCACCCTGCGTGCAGAGATCGCGACCCTTCTGCGGAAGGACGTAATAGAGCCTGTCCCTCCAGCTGAGATGAAGAAAGGTTTCTACAGCCCCTACTTCATCATACCCAAAAAGGCGGTGGGCTGCGGCCAATCTTGGACCTGCGAGTACTGAACCGGGCCTTGCACAGATTCCCGTTCAAGATGCTGATGCAGAACACATTTTAGCGAGCATCCGGCATCAAGACTGGCTCGTGGAGTTAGACCTGAAGGATGCGTACTTCCAGGTCTCAACTTTACCTCAGCACAGGCCCTTTATGCGGTTCGCCTTCTAGGGCCGGGCGTACCAGTACAAGGTCCTCCCCTTCAGTCTGTCCCTGTCGCCTTGCGTCTTCACGAAAGTCGCAGAGGTAGCCCTTGCTCCGCTAAGGGAAATGGGCATCCACATCCTCAACAATGACTCGCTGATCCTAGCTCACTCTCGAGACTTGTTGTGTGCACACAGGGACCTTGTGCTCAGGCACCTCAGCCGGTTGGGGCTTCAGGTCAACTGGGAAAAGAGGAAGCTCTCCCCGGTACAGAGCATCTCTTTTCTCGGGTTGAAGTTAGACTCAGTCTCTATGATGGCGCGCCTCACGAGCGAGCATGCGCAGTCGGTGCTGAACTGCCTAAGGTTGTTCAGGCAGAGAACAGCGGTCCCACTGAAGCAATTTCAGAGGCTCCTGGGGCATATGGCGTCCTCAGAGGCAGTCATGCCGCTCGGGTTGATGCATATGAGACCGCTTCAGCACTGGCTTCAGACTCAAGTCCTGAGATGGGCATGGCGCCGTGGCACACATCACGTGGTCATCACGCCGATCTGCCACCGCTTGTTCAGCCCTTGGACGGACCTTGCATTTCTGCGGACAGGGGTCCCCTTAGTGCAAGTGTCCAGACGCCTCCAAGCGTGGCTGGGGTGCCGTGTGCAATGGGCGCGCAGCCGCGGGCTCCAGGATAGGGCAGCGATTGTGTTGGCATATCAACAGCCTCGAGTTGCTGGCAGTATTTATCGCCCTGCGGAGGCTTTGGCCGTTGATCCAGGGAAAGCATTTGTTGGTCCGGACGGACAACACAGCGTCGGTAGTGTATATAAATAGCCAAGGCAGTTTACGCTTGCGTTGCATGTCGCAACTCACCCGCCGTCTCCTCCTCTGGAGTCAGCAGTGACTCATATCCCGGGCGACCTCAACAGCACGGCAGACATACCACCCCCAGGTGGTCCAGCTGATTTGGAGTCGATTTGGTCAAGCGCAGGTAGACCTGTTCGCTTCCCGGGAATCCTCCCACCGCCCGCTCTGGTATGCCCTGACCGAGGCTCCCCTCGGCACAGATGCGCTGGCACACAGCTGGCCCCGGGGGCTGCTCAAGTATGAGTCCCCCCAGTGAGCCTACTTGCACAGACCCTGTGCAAGGTCAGGGAGGATGAGGAGCAGGTCATCTTAGTAGCACCCTACTGGCCCACCCAGACTTGGTTCTCGGATCTCACACTCCTCACGACAGCCCCCCCAGCGTATTCCCCTGAGGAGGGATCTCCTCTCTCAGGGACGGGGCACCATCTGGCACCCATGACCAGACCTCTGGAATCTCCATGTCTGGCCCTTGGACGGGATGCAGGAGACGCAAGTGGCCTACTGCCCACAGTGGTAGAGACTATCACTCAGGCTAGGGTGCCCTCTATGAGGTGCCTGTATGCCTTGAAGTGGCGTCTGTTCACTAAGTGGTGTTCATCTTGACGTGAAGACCCCCAGAGATGCGCAGTCGGGTCGGTGCTTTCCTTCCTGCAGGAGAGGCTGGGGGGCAGCTGTCCCCCTCCACCTTGAAGGTGTACGTGGCCACTATAGCGGCACACTACGATGCAGTTGATGGTAAGTCTCTCGGGAAGCACGACCTGATTATCAGGTTCCTTAGAGGTGCGAGGAGGTTGAATCCTCCCAGACCACATCTCATTCTCTCATGGGATCTCTCCGTGGTCATGCAGGGCCTGCGGGGAGCCCCGTTTGAGCCCCTGCAGTGAGTTGAGCTAAAGGCGGTCTCTTTGAAGACTGTCCTCCTGACTGCGCTCACATTCATCAAGAGGGTGGGGGACCTGTAGGTGTTTTCTGTTAGCAACACGTGCCTGGAGTTCAGTCCAGAATACTCTCACGTGGTCCTGAGACCCCGACCAGGCTATGTGCACAAGGTTCCCACAACCCCATTTCGGGATCAGGTGGTGAACCTGCAAGCACAGCCCCAGGAGGACGCAGACCCAGCCTTGTCATTGCTGTGTCCAGTGCGTGCTTTGCGCATCTATTTGGATCGCACGCAGAGCTTTAAACGCTCTGAGCAGCTCTTTGTCTGCTTCAGAGGACAGCGGAAAGGGAGCGCCAAACAGAGGATTGCCCACTTGGTCATTGACGCCATCGCTTTGGCATATCATGCCCAGGGCGTGCCGCCCCCCTTGGGGCTACGAGCATATTCTACCAGGAGTGTGGCGGCCTCCTGGGCCCTGACCAATTGCACCTCTTTAACAGACATCTGAAGAGCAGCGGGCTGGGCAACGCCCAATACTTTCACGAGGTTCTACAATCTCTGGGTTGAGCTGGTTTCGTCCTGTGTGTTGTAAGGTATGAACAGGTAAGTTTGCGGGACAACTGGAGGGGGAGAAGTGCACTTTTTACCCCCCAGCCGTGTTCACGAGGTTGTGGACCCCTGGATGTCCTTCCTCCTTAGCCCTGTGGCAGGCAAGTTCGCAGAGAAACTCGATGCCAGCTCAGTATGTGTGCTATTAGGCCCTGTACTGGGGTAGGTGCTCCACATGCGTTGGTTGCCTGCTTGTAACCCCGTGTGATGTATCTTCTGTGAGACGGTTTCCCTGTTGGTAAACCCATGTCTTCCTTGGGCAGAGTTCTCCTCTGCCACCGGTCGCCGTGTTTGTAGAGCTCCATCCCCTCTGGGCAGGACCTACCACGGGGACTCCTCCACATGTGACACTGCCGACAAGACTCGGTAAGACCATGTGACATATTTCCACACAATTGCCTCCCCTTCGGGCAGGATGTGGTCTGATGTGGACATTTATGGCCCCCAGCTGAATGATTTCCATTCATTTTTGGGGAGAAAAAAGAAGAGAAGAGGCCCTGGCTGGGGTGGCCTGTCCCCATTTTGGGCAGTCGACTTGTCCATGAGGTGCGGGGAACCGTATGACGCTCGTAGGAGTTTTGGGGGAGGTTACGTGATGGCTAGGTGCGCTGGCTATGAGGCACGCAATGGTCTGCCCGTCTTGCAATGCCAGTCCACGTAACACAGTTCAGCTAGTTGTGGCATTTCGTATAGGGACCCCTAGTGTCACTACATCAACACAACGTCGAGTGAGTAACAGATCCTGGTTACTTTCGTAACCTCCGTTCCTTGATGGAGGGAACGAGACGTTGTGTCCCTCCTGCCGCAACACTGAACTACCCGCTGAAATGGCCGGGGCCCTGTCTCGGCTCCTCAGCACAAACCTGAATGAGTGGTTGCAAGCCAGCTCCTTTTATACCCGTATGTCTGGGGGAGTGGCATACAAATTCCAAAATTACAAAGTGTTTGGGGCTCCCAAGGGCGACCCCTAGTGTTACTACATCGACACAACGTCTCGTTCCCTCCATCAGGGAATGGAGGTTACGAAAGTAAGCAGGACATTTTTTGTGTATTTTTCATACTAAATTGTTTTAGATCTTCAAACGAGATAAAACATAAAACAAAGGCAACCTGTGTAAACACAAAATACAGTTTTCAAATATTTACATATTTTATTGAAGCAAAAAAGTTATCCAACATCTATATCACCCATGACAAAAACTAACTGCCCCCTTAAACTTAATAGCTGGTTGTGCCACCTATAGCAGCAACAACTGCAACCAAACGCTTCCGATAACTGGAGATCAGTCTTGTCACAAAGCTGTGGTGGAATTTTGGCTCACTCTTCTTTACAGGACTGCTTTAGTTCAGCCACATTGGAGGGATTTCGAGCATAAACTGCTCGTTTAAGGTCCTGCTACAGCATCTCAATCGGGTTCAATTCAAGTCTTTGACTAGGCCACTCCAAAACTTTAATTCTGCTTCTTTTGAGCCAATCAGAGGTGGACTTACTTATATGCTTTGGATAATTGTCTTGCTGAATAATACAGTTGCGCATGAGCTTCAACTCACGGACTGATGACCGGATGTTCTCCTTTAGGATTTTCTGGTAGAGAGCAGAATTAATGTTTCCCTCAATTATTGCAAGTCACTCTGTCCCTGAAACAGCAAAGTATCCCCACACCATCTCACTACCACCACCATGCTTGACTGTAGGTATGATGTTCTTTTTGTGGAATTCTGTGTTTGATTTATGCCAGATGTAACGGGACCCCGTCCAAACAGTTCCACTTTCGACTCATCAGTCCACAGAACATTCTCCCAAAAGGTTTGAGGATCATCAAGGTGTGTTTTGGCAAAATTCAGACGAGCCTAAATGTTCTTATGGGTTAGCAGTAGTTTTCGCCTCGCCACTCTTCCATGGATGGCATTTTTGGCCAGTGTCTTTCTGATAGTGGAGTCATGAACTGTGACCTTTATAGATGCGAGAGAGGCCTTCAGTTCCTTGGATGCTGTCCTTGGCTTTTTTGTGATTTCCTGGATGAGTCATAGCTGTGCTCTTGGAGGAATTTTGGAAGGTTGGCCACTTCTGGGAAGGTTCACTACTGTGCCAAGTTTTCTCCATTTGGAGATAATGGCTCTCTCTCTCTGTGGTTCTTTGGAGTCCCGGAGCCTTTGAAATAGCTTTGTAACCCCTCCCAGATTGATGTATTTCAATCACATTTTTCCTCATCATTTCTGGAATTTCTTTCGACCTTGGCATAGTGTGCTACTGGGTGAGACCTTTTAGCCAGCTTCATGCTGCTGAAAAAGTTCTATTTAGGTGTTGATTTGATTGAACAGGGCTGGCAGTAATCAGGCCTGGGTGTATCTAGTACAGCTGAACCCCATTATGAATGCAGTTTCATAGATCTGGGGATTTACTGTAGTAACTAAAGGGGAAAATACTTTTTCACACAGGCCCAGCTTGTATTGGATAACTTTTTTTGCTTCAATATATAACATTATCATTTAAAAACTGTATTTTGGGTTTACTCAGATTGCTTTTGTTTTATGTTAGATTTTGTTTGAATTTTTGAAACAATTTAGTATGAGATATACACAACAACAGAATAAATCAGGACGGGGGCAAATACTATTCCACAACACTGTACGTGGGTACACACAGCTAGTGAATGAGGCCCAGTGTGAGCAACTAATTGCTGGCAGCGTGATACGCCTTGCTTGGACAATAAAACAATTGCTTACTAGAATGATGCAAAATTGAAGAGGAACTGAAAGGTTTTTCCAGGAACCCGAAACGTTTGCTTTTCCAAGAGAGAAAACAAGTGGGAAAGCACTCTGTTTCTCCTTATGCTCCCATCATTCTAGTGGGCAATTCCCATTTTCCCCCAGCTTTCCAGGTAAACAGAAAAAAAATAATATATATAAAAAAAAATATATATATATATATATATATATATATATATATATATATATATATATATATATATATATATATATATGAAAAATGAATGGGTGACTTATGGTAGGTAAACAGTGCAAGCAAATAAGATTTATCCATGTGGAAAATCTATTTTGCCTGCCAGTATCAAATGAAATACTGTATGTCATTAGCCTGTCTCCTAGCGTGGTTTCACTATAATGAAACTGGTGTAAGTGTGGTGCATAAAAAGAGGCTGGTAGGAGATCAGCATCATGAGACTCTCTTTAGACCTCTCTCTATATGCTGCCACTTGCTGAAGTATAATTTATTTGCAATATACAGTAGAGTTGTTATTCAGTGGGGTAAATTGCAGTATAATTCATCCTTTGCATTGAATGCTAGAATACACAGCAAAATAAATGGCACACACTGTGGTTTATTCACTGTACCACAGTAATCCAGCATTTATTTTGCTAAGAAAAAACCCAACTCACGCATAGACACAACCACAAAGGAAAAAAAAAAAAAGAGAGAATGGGAGGCACTGAAAGATTTGATTGTAACTCTCATTTTCTGCTTTACACACATATCTCGAAAACAAATACTTTTCTTTCAACATTAATTTTTTATTTTCTTTAATCTCTCTCCTTGAATGGCAAAACAAATGTTCACCAACTACTGTATTAAATGTCAGACTAATGGCAGCACCTCAAGCCCAAAAACAGATATTTCTCTAGGCTATGCAGTAGGGATTTGCCCAAAGTCAAATACCTTATTCGGAAAGGCATGAATAATGGCTTTAAAATGAATAACTCATTCATCCAAATAATATTTATAAAAAAAAACTAAAAACATTTGTATAACTGATTATCCAAGAAGCACGAGGATAAAGCGACATTTTAAATAAACATATTACAACGAATTTATGAATCTGTGCAGCCAATATTTCTAAAGTGTAAACCTTATGAATGGAAACGCGCACATTGTGATTTCAGATTGGATGGCCATGGTCTTAAATCAGTTTGTGGTCTCTGTAAATTGTGCACGTCTGGAGCTTGTCAAGTGTAACATTAACTAAGATATGACATCATATACACTTTCTACTTCTTGAAATGTCTATGTTAATGTATCACACAATTCACACGTGATTCCCATGTATTTATTTATAGCCTAAACCTGAGCGCGATGTTAAATTCCTGACCTGAAGTGGATTTCACGTCTGAGCTTGTCTTTCCATCTCTTAAGTTGACCACATTTATATCCACATCAGCGATTAAAGTAATTAAGACTTTATTCTGAAAAAAAAAAAAAAAAGTTAAAATGCTCCATAAAGGTTTAAATGCTCCTTAGAGTAGCCTATTCATCTATTAGGAATTCCTTATGTAAAATGAAGAAACTGAAACATGCTCCATCTTTTTTTCCCTTCTTCTTTAAAATGTGCTAAATTTGAGAATGTTAAGTGTCCTTGAACTCTGGAAAGGCACTATATAAATGTTACATTATTATTATTATTATTATTATTATTAGCCAATTATTACTATTATTATTAATTACTATATACCTAAATACTGGTGTCCTATCGTAAACATTTCTAATAGACTTACAGGACTTTCACCTGTTTGTAGGCTATATTGATTTTATTTTCATTTCATTTAATGTTTGAATTTGTATTAATTATTCACTGCAAAATGTGTGCTTGACATTTCACATTTTGCTGGACACCTCTTGCCTCCAGAATAATGCTGTTATACATGCACAGACAAACAAAAATTCAGTTTCATGCAGATATTAATATCTGAAATACCAGGAGAAACCACAACATATTCCACAGTTACTGTAGCCTACAAATTCAGCTTCATCCGGTAAGAAAAAGAAGAATATAATATTTGTTTCAATAATAATTGTATAATAATAATAATAATAATAATAATAATAATTATTATTATTATTATTATTATTATTAGGCTATTACTATGACATATACAAGTCATATTGTATTAATAGAAACTATAATTGTGAGAGTAACATTTAAAAATGGGTATTTCATTTAGTTTTGACACACTTCCGGTTTAAGCCCTGCCCACACCCAATTCTATCCGAATATAGAGACAGATACAGATAATTTTGTCATATGAACAAATACAGATACATATACAGATAATGGCTTCACTGCACACCCCTACTTTGCAGGCCACAGGTACGGTGTTAAACAAAAAGGGGGCAAAACTCCTGTTCCTCCACCTTGCAATTAAGCATAAAAGTTTATGGCATTTATTTTTTGTTGTTGTTTGTTTATTTTTTGTTTTTTTATTTTTTTCTGTTTGTCTACAGTTTTCCTGCATGCTTTCTATTTATGTTCTACCTTATCTTTTGGTCTCAGAGGCTCATTAAAAATCAAGAGACCTGATAAGCAAAGGCACACACACACACTAAAATGAAACACAAAGTCACACATCTCATCTCTGAAAAAGCAGACCGGATCTAAGTACAAAATACCAATATAATATAAATACCATACTGTGATAAGGAGGAGGGCATGGCCGGGCTGTAACGATGGATGCATGGCACTGAATCAGCCCAATCAGCGGGAGGGGATAAAGAGGAGCCGGGGACACCAGTTCGAGAGAGAGAGACGAGAGAGAGAGAGAGAGAGAGAGAGAGAGAGAGAGACTGTTTGTGTGCATCTATATGTTTGTGTGCATCTATGTGTTTTATGTTATGTTTAAGTTCAGTTATGTAAATAAAGTTATGTTGACTGTTCTGCCCGTTCCCACCTCCTCCTTGCCCATCCTTACCCATTACATTAGTGCCAAAACCTGGGAAGGAGGAGGGATGCGCTGTCGTGGAGTCCTCGCCATTGCCGTCCGCCATGAAGGGAAGGAGCCGTTCCGTCCACCAGGGGTTGGAGGACTCGCTGCCGTCCACCAAGGGAGGAGTGGATGTCATCCGCCAGAGGGCGGAGGAGTGGCTGAGGACCAGGCGACGGCGTGTCCGGGGACCGGCGAGCAAGTTTTTCACCCTCTCTCCTCTCTCTCTCTTTCTGTCTCTCCCAGCACTCCAGTGAGGCGAGGAAGACCTGCTGGCAGAAGTACGGCCGGAAGGGCAACACCTCCCCTCCAGCAAGGGAGGGGAGGGTAGTACATCATGCCGGAGGTTTCCCCGGCCTGAATCTGGTGGCAGAGGAGTGTGACGAGGAGGAGGGCATGGCCGGGCCATAATGATGGACACCCGGCACTGAATCAGCCCAGTCAGCGGGAGAGGGATAAAGAGGAGCCGGGGATGCCAGTTTTTTTTTTTTTACTTAAATGTTGTACTATATGACATATGACTGAAATAGGTGTCCTGTTCGGGTTTGCTGACATGTCTTTGGAGGGCGGGATTTTGGAGAGAGGGCATGTGGTTGAAGTGGTGGGTGTGGTCTTAGTGAAAATGAGCAAAATGGCTGAAATGTGCATACAGCACCTTTAATAACAAAATACATTTAAAAAAGGAAAATGAATGGTGAAGAATATTTTAGATTCGTGAAAAGGCACCTGAGAGGACACTTTTGAATCTTTATTGAGTTGATACACCCTATTCAGTGGAATAACTCTGGCCTTCACTGCCTGCAGGTGAATGAGGAGGAACTTCCTTGTTTGAATACAAAATGGACACTTTTTTTCTGTATTGACCTAAGTGAAGTAGCATCCTCTATTTACTGTACCTGAAGAATGGTAATAACTCTCAGTAACACTGCAATAAAATTCAGACCAAATGCTTCTCGGAGCATTTTAATTACTGTAGAGCAAGGGCATCAAGGATCTGTATTCTCAGATTTTGTACTATAATTTTGCTTTATTTCAGTATGGATCTCACTGCTAATTCATCTGATTTTAGAAACCAGAGGATAAATGGGTTATCCAAAACATCAGGTAGCACTGTGTTGGCAAGGCTTGCTGTACATTAGTTGAACTCTGTATGCAGTTATTGTTACACAGTTTTACAGAAGGAAAGTCTTACCTTTCCAATAGACCTGGGGAAAGGGGCTCGTTGGTTCTCAGGGACAAACATCGGGGGCACCAGCAAGGATCTTTTGGACCTGTATGGCATCATGTCTGATAGACCCAAGATTTCCTACAACACAGCACAGACAAGACAAGAAAGGAAAAGGACACAGTAAGACTGTGGTTTTCAACTGGTTCTGCTTTACCCAGATTTTACAGTGGACATTAAGTGGTGACCCAAAACCATCAAATTTCCATATTATCATAAACTGTATACCAACAACATGCAAGTGAACCTGTTTTTAATGTTGTCTGGGTGATATTTTCCTTTATTTTGCATAGTTCTGATCATGGTTTCCAAACATGATGGCATGTCATGCAGCCTGTCCTAATCTGGCCAGATTTTACCAAATGACAGATGAATTTTGAAATATGAATCCATCATAATATTGAGTTTGATTGGACACACTGTCTTTGATGTCAACAAAAGAAATGGGAAGCATTTTCTTCTCTCTTTTAAAAGTTAAAAAGCCTATTTACTTTGCTACCCTAATTATGCATAGATATTTGATTAGTTGCATTTAATTATTTGCATATAGATGGATGGATGGACGGACAGACGGATGGACAGACAGACAGACAGACAGACAGATAGATAGATAGATAGATAGATCTGAGTGATGACAGAGCTGAGTGATGGCATGTTGATAGAGCCACATTCCATTTACAGAAACTTAAAACTAATAATGTCACTACAGTAGTATTCATTCTGTGGCTCTTTGATTCAGTTTTGCTTTCTCACAATGCCTGTGCTATGATGTGGAAAATGGAGAGAAAGAGATAAAAAGAAAAACAGCGAGGGAGAGAGAGACACTATATAAATAAAGATGTAAAAAATATGCAATCTGAGCTCTTGAGTAAAGGGAGAGATCCGATCCTAACTAACAAAGGTTTTAAAATGCAGCAAATGTATTTGATATTCTGCGGGCGCACGTTTGCATGTGGCTACAGAAGTTTATTAGCATCTCAATTCAATAATGCAGCTAATCAGCCTCTCTCATTTTACCCGCTCTGATCCATTCTTTCTTCTATTCTCTTTCTTTCTCCTTTGTCAACACTGGTGCAATTAGAGCCCCTAAGGGCAATTAGATGGCAGCACAATTTATATTTGTCACTCAGCATTGACAGCAGGGTGAAACCGAATATATTAGCATGGTGGCAGCGACCCATGCAAAATCCCAGTGGCCCTGGGCGGCCATGTGGCACAAGCACATGCCCTAGAATGCTTTTCGGTGACCTGCTGCAAAACACTTTTTGCAACACATAGCAGGGTAGATCTTATATTTTTCACAAGCACAGAGACATTTCAAGGCAAATCACAAAACTAAAGTATTTGTGCTGATTGCAGTCTAAGCCCCTTTAAAAGTGTACTCGGTAATTTATACTCAGTAAGAGCAGAATAGTAGAATTTTTGAAAAAATATGTTCACAATACTTTACACTCATGAGATGAAGACACAAGTCAAATCAGCATAAGAGAAAACTGCTTATTTAACATATGGTTCTGGGTGCACATTCATAAGCGCTGCCATGTTTAGATCATATTACAAGCCAAATATTATTCATTATATTTCAACTACCCCTTGTAACATCAGTAACTGAGAACACTTGTTTTGCATAATACTGCAATTTTCGCTGGGTGTTACTGCAACATAAAACACTAATCTTACTGAGTGCACCTTTAAAAAAAGTCAGGTCACTCAACGGCCATTTTCGTCATGCCTATGGGCATATTTTCTTTAGTCATTCAAGTATACTAAAGCTTCAATAAACATGAATAAAAAAATAAAATTCCCAAAAATGTTTCTTAAGATTACATTCAAATAACATAGCTCAAATCAGAAATAAAATATAACAAAAATGGTATCTTAAATTGTGCTTTGTGTTTGAATCATACAAAACACATTCGTTTTCACACTGGGCTGCTGTATCTATTGGTAATTCACGTTCTTGAGTAAACATTCACTCTTTTAACTGTAAAGCGGGACTACAGCCCTCGGATTACGATTTCTTTTGGTCATATCTGTATAAATCTGGACTGCATCATTTCTTTATAATATCTCTGTTGCAGTATATTATAAAACAATTAGTGGGCAAAGCAGAAATAAAACAAAAAGTACACATCAGACCTGAATAGCCCATCTTGATCTGCCTTCACAGAGGATTCCATTTGTGAAATGGATACATCATAGCAGTGTGTCATGAATCCCGCCGTTGTTGTTCCTCCTGCTCACCACCAGAGGGCTCCATAACCTGGGGATTGACTTTAACTCTCTGGACTCCATTTCACATAATCCCCGTGCCTGTCAATGATTACCTGTTCCCCTGTTTCCAATTCATGCAGCTATTTAAGTCTCACTCTCACTTGCTGTCATTGCAAAGTCTTGTTTTGCCCAGGCTGACATTTCTGAGCGTTTTCTGAGTTTGTTGCATTTCCCATGTATTATACTGGACTGTTTACCCTGTTTTTGATCCATTGCTGCCTGCCTACTATTACTGCCTTGTTTATCTGGATTTAACCTGTGATTGTCTGCTGCCTGCCCCGACCTCTTGCCTGGTTATTGAATATCCCTCTGGACTGCCTTTGATATTACTGCTGCTGGTGATTTACCACTGCCTGTCTGTATTACCACATTTATTGTTATTAAAAGCTGCACATGGATCTCAACTCCGTTGACTCATCATGCCCAAACCAATCCAGTGGCTTTTTCCAACTAACCACCGAGGTCTCAGCTCCTTCATCAAACCCAGCAGCACACCTGGCCTCAGCTAGAACAATTCACCACACCATGGATCTAGCAACATTCTTCGTTCACTTAAGCCAGGCAGACTTGTTGCCACCCACACTGGTTTTGATGATGCCGCTCTGAAATCTATATACAGAATCAGACTTACAACACGCCAGTGGAGGGAATTGCTGGAGACCGGATATTACACTTGGGAGGAATATGTGAGGCTAGTACTCGACACACTCGCCACAGAGCATCCTCCTCCCACAATCCCGGTTCCACATTCCGAGTCATTTACATTTATGCATTTGGCAGACGCTTTCATCCAAAGCAGTGTCCTTATTACAGGGACAATCCCCCTGGAGCAACCTGGAGTTAAGTGTCTTGCTCAAGGACACAATGGTGGTGGCTGTGGGGTTCAAACCAACAACTTTCTGCTTACCAGTTCAGTGCTTTAGTCCACTACACCAGCACCACTCCAGTGGAGTCAGTCAAACCAGTGGAGTCAGTCAAACCTCAGCCTGCTCCATATCATATCACAGTCAAACCTCAGCCTGCTCCATGCCATGTCACAGCCACGCCTCAGCCTGCTCCATGCCATGTCACAGCCACGTCTCAGCCTGCTCCATGCCATGTCACAGCCACGCCTCAGCCTGCTCCATGCCATGTCACAGCCACGCTTCAGCCTGCTGCATGCCATGTCACAGCCACGCCTCAGCCTGTTCCATGCCATGTCACAGCCACGCTTCAGCCTGCTCCATGCCATGTCACAGCCAAACCTCAGCCTGCTGCCTGCCATGTCACAGCCACATCTGAGTCTGCTCCATGCCATGTCACAGCCACGCCTCAGCCTGCTCCATACCATGTCACAGCAACTCTTCAGCCTGCTCCATACCATGTCACAGCCACGCCTCAGCCTGCTCCATGCCATGTCACAGCCACGTCTCAGCCTGTTCCATGCTGTGTCACAGCCAAACCTCAGCCTAATCCATTCCATGTCACAGCCACGCCTCAGCCTGCTCCATACCATGTCACAGCAACTCTTCAGCCTGCTCCATACTATGTCACAGCCAAGCCTCAGCCTGCTCCATGCCATGTCACAGCCACGTCTGAGTCTGCTCCACGTCATGTCACAGCCATGTCTGAATCTGTTCCACGCCATGTCACAGTCAAATCTGAGTCAGTTCCACACCATGCTACAGTCCAGCCTTCCGTGACTCATTGCTCAAAGGCCTTCCCGGCCCTTGTCTCGAAGTTAAATTATCCGCCACTGATATGTGGGCCTTGTAGACCCTTTTCCACAATTGTCAGTGCCCTTGCCTACCATGGCCAAGGGGCCAACGCCCAAGCTTGCCACGGCCATCGAGCCGATGCCCTCGCCTACCATGACCAACGAGCTGATGCCCATGCCTGCCATGGCCAATGAGCCCACGCCTGCCACGGCCAACGAGTAATCGCCCACGCCTGCCACGGTCAACGAGCTGGAAGCCTCGTCCGTCCCAGAGCCAGGATCGCCAGCCTCATCCATCCCAGAGCCAGCGTTGCCAGCCTCGTCCGTCCCAGAGCCAGCACTGCCAGCCTCGTCAGTCCCAGAGCCAGCATTGCAAGCCTTGTCTGTCCCAGAGTCAGCGTTGCCAGCCTCATCCATCCCAGAGACAGTGTTGCCAGCCTCGTCCATCCCAGAACCAGCGTTGCCAGTCTCATCCGTCCCAGAGCCTGCGTTGCCAACTTCGGCCATCCAGAGGAGGAGGAGGAGAGGAAAGGCTTCCATTTCCAAGTCTCTGCCAGTATTCACGACCACAGAGGTCGTCTTTGAGTCTCCGCCTATGTTCACTACCACAGAGGTCGTTTCCAAGTCTCTGCCCATGTACACGGCCACAGAGGTCGTTTCCAAATCTCAGCCCATGTTCACTACAACAGAGGTTGTCTCCGATTCTCTGCCCATGTACATGACCACAGAGGTCGTTTCCAAGTCTCTGTCCATGTTCACGACCACAGAGGTCCTCGCCGAGTCTCTGCCCATGTACACGACCACAGAGGTCATCTCCGAGTCTCTGACTATGCCCACGACCACAGAGGTCGTTCCCGAGTCTCAGGCCACGCTCACGACCACAGAGGTCGTTCCCGAGTCTCAGTCCATGCCCACGACCACAGAGGTCGTTCCCGAGTCTCTGTCCATGTCCACGAATACAGAGGTTGCTCCCGAGACTCTGCTCATGTTCACGACCACTGAGGTCATTTCCCAGTCATCCTGGACTCTTAGCCTCGAGACTGCCACGGCTCTGCCTTCCACTGCTTCGCCACTCGAGCCTCCCATGGCTCCACCTTCCACGGCTCCACCCCTCGAGCCTCCCACGGCTCAACCTTCCATGGCTTCACCCTTCAAGCCTGCCACGGCTCCGCCTTCAGAGTCTCCAACGGCTCCAGTCTCTAGTCTGTGGCCACCTCCCAGGCCTCCTGACCCTATCTCAACCCTGTGGTCACCACCCAGGCCTCCTGATCCTGTTTCAGCTCTGTGGTCGCTAACCAGGCCTCCTGATTCAGTCCCTACCCTGAGGTGGTCTCCTGGCCGTCCGCCTGATATACTCTGGTCTCCTGGGACTCCTGGCCATCCACCTGACCTGCTCTGGTATCCCTGGTCTCATGGCCATCTGCCTGGTCTGCTCTAGCTCCCTTGGTCTCCTGGCCATCCACCTGACCTGCTCTGGTATCCCTGGTCTCACGTCCGTCCGCCCCGTCTGCTCTGGCTCCCTTGGTCTCCTGGCCGTCTACCTGATCTGCTCTGGTTATCTTGGTTCCCTGGTCGTCTACCTGATCTGCCCTGGTTTTTTGGACCCCGGCATCACCTGCCTCCTCGCTTCAGGAGCTGCTTGCGGGGGGGGGGGGGTGGCTCTGTCATGAATCCCACCTTTGTTGTTCCTCCTGCTCACCACCAGAGGGCTCCATCACCTGGGGATTTTAACTGTAAAGCGGGACTACAGCCCTCGGATTACGATTTCTTTTGGTCATATCTGTATAAATCTGGACTGCATCATTTCTTTATAATATCTCTGTTGCAGTATATTATAAAACAATTAGTGGGCAAAGCAGAAATAAAACAAAAAGTACACATCAGACCTGAATAGCCCATCTTGATCTGCCTTCACAGAGGATTCCATTTGTGAAATGGATACATCATAGCAGTGTGTTATGAATCCCGCCGTTGTTGTTCCTCCTGCTCACCACCAGAGGGCTCCATAACCTGGGGATTGACTTTAACTCTCTGGACTCCATTTCACATAATCCCTGTACCTGTCAATGATTACCTGTTCACCTGTTTCCAATTGATGCAGCTATTTAAGTCTCACTCTCACTTGCTGTCATTGCGAAGTCTTCTTTTGCCCAGGCTGACATTTCTGAGCGTTTTCTGAGTTTGTTGCATTTCCCGTGTATTATCCTGGACTGTTTACCCTGTTTTTTATCCATTGCTTCCTGCCTACTATTACTGCCTTGTTTATCTGGATTTAACCTGTGATTGTCTGCTGCCTGCCCCGACCTCTTGCCTGGTTATTGAATATCCCTCTGGACTGCCTTTGATATTACTGCTGCTGGTGATTTACCTCTGCCTGTCTGTATTACTATGTTTATTGTTATTAAAAGCTGCACATGGATCTCAACTCCATAACTCATCATTACACAGTGTCTCTGCGGACAGCGGTTATTAATGCGAGGAAGATTTTCTTGAGTACTGTTGAGTCTGACATCAAAATTGATGAGTAAAGTTTGCATGCTTAGGACATTTTAAAGGTAAAGTCTTTAATTTCTGCACAAATAGTGTCAACAAACTGATTTGCAAATAGTCTTTTGAACACTCCCCCTGTCAGCAAGGCCGGTCAACCCATTAGGCAACATAGGCGACCACCTAGGGTGGCATTGCTTTTGGGACACTGATCTACCAATTTCAGCATGTGTCCAATCTGTGTCAAACAAAATACGCCCTGTGCGTGCTGACAACATGTTGTGGCACCCTCAACAAAACATAAAGACCGTGTGCTGAGTGCCTTATTACCATAATGCTCTTACTGTTTCTGTTATTTCTGTGTTTGGCAACACATTGAGGGTAGAATGGATAGTATACCATTGTTAACATGTTAAGACTCACAAGTCTTGTGAAACGGAGTGATGCCTGATGCATGAAATAATCACTCGAGTCAATTCTTCTCAATGAATTTGAATCGTTTGAAGCTCTTTGTCACACAGTAAAACAGTAATGAGATGCTTTAGAAGACCAATCGTGAGGGGAGGAGGGGTTCGCTGCCGGCTGCATGGAGCATTGGAGCCCCTGCCAGGGGCGGAGGAGTTCCCTACCAGCCGCAAAAACGTGGAGGGGTGTTCCATCTGCCAGGGGTCGGAGGACTCACTCCGGTCCTCCCGGGGAGGAGTGGCTGTTGTCCACCAAAGAGTGGAGGAGTGATCGAGGACCAGATGACGGCGTGTCTGGTCGGCTCCACCGCTCCAGGCGGCCGGCAGCGAGCCCCTTCTCCCCTCACGGACGGCGGCAGTTCCTCCATGTCCACGCGGTCAGCAGCAACTTCTCAGCAACTCAGCAACTCCTTATTTTTGGAGGGTTCCTGCATTTATCCCTCTCCTCAGCTGATTAGCCCAATTGGGGTCCAGGCATGCGTAGTCACGGCCTGGCCCCGTCCTCCTCCTCGTCACATACATGAAAGCACTTAAAAGTAAAAAAATTGCCAATCCAATACCATGTTTATTGGACATGTTCTTTGGAGTAGCCTACCATATAAATACCATGATATTATTTAAAAAATCCACGGTTTTACCATATTGTGCCATCACTCTACCATGATACTGCCACAGTAGGCATTTGAGAAAGCTAACTTTTATAAACCACATCTTGTGTTGTGTTATGTGAAAAGATGTCAATGTTTTTAGTCCATAGTTTCATTAATGCTACACAATATATGTAGGCTACTTAAGAACATTTTCAAATGATGCTCCTAAAATCACCAGAAATGAATGCTTTGGTGCTGGTTTTGCAAAAAAAAAAAATATATAAAAAAAAAAAACCACACAAAATAATATATATATATATATATATATATATACTGGGGGGTCAAAGGGTGCCAAATGGGGTAGGAATGGCACTGCCTGTCTGCCATTGGTTGGGCAAAAAGATCCCACCCCAACTCACACCGGCCACTGGTTGAGCCAGTGCAGTTAAGGTTTGTTTGGAATGCTCAATGTTTCGATAGTGATGCTTTTGCAGTATGTGGAATCAACCTACGATTAGCTTAGTTACTTGGTATCTGCATGTTAAGCTAGAATAAGAAAAAAAAGTATCTGCACCTTTAAAAAATTGCACGCATCACCTTAAAAATCTCTCTTTTGTAAAAAATAAAAATAAAAAAGAAGATCTTGAAGATCAGTATTAATAGTATTTCATTTTTCTGTTCATGACAAGAATTATTATAAGCTCCTGTGGTTTGGATGTCATTAGTACACATAGAGCACTGTTTCCTTCCAAAAATCCCATTATTAATGGAATTATTTTCGCCATCCTGCTGTCATGAGTAATGTTATCATCACAAAGATGAGTTTATCATGAGAGCAACTCTGGTGCCTATAATCATAATATGGTTTATTGTAAACATTGAAGAAAGGGTAAAGTTATAATGCTTAAATCTATCTAGCTACCTATCTATCTGTCTGTCTGTCTGTCTGTCTGTCTAGTTCCCTATCTGTCACTCACTCGACGTTGTTGTCGATGTAGTGACACTAGGGGTCACTCTTGGGAGCCCGAGACACCTCTGGTCTTTGATAAAAGGCCAATGAAAATTGGCGAGTGGTATTTGCATGCCACTCCCCCGAACATACGGGTATAAAAGGAGCTGGTATGCAACCACTGATTCAGATTTTCTCTTCGGAGCCGAACGGTCATGCTCACTGAGCTGAATACTACTGTTCATTCACCTCTGCTGGATCTGACGCCACATTTCAGCAGTTTTTCCCTCCTCTGCACTGGTGCACTGCAGAGAACGCCCCTGGGAGCTTTGGCAGAAAAACTAGAGAGTATATTTTCTGAAAGAGCATTTTTCCCCTCTAAATGAGTATATATTTCTCTAAAAGAGCGCACACACGGAAAGTCTTTTTAAAGACGTGTCTTTTGAAAGATGCTTTTCCGGTTGTGTGTTATTCCTGGTTGTGCTCGTTATCTCTTGCCTTCTAATGGTCACGATCACTGTCTTTCATGTCTGGGCACTGCTCACGCGGAGACAGCGTTCGTGGATGGTCATGTTCTCATTGCGAGAATATGTCCATGGCAACATTGCGGTCGCGGCTCGCCTTCGTAAGAAAGCGAGCCACCCCAGAGGCTCCTGCCTCGGTCCTTTTACCCACGGGTTTGAGGCCAGAGCAGCTAGCACTGGGGGCGATTTGGGGACCCCAATGGGACCGCCTCCGCCGGGTATCCCCCCGCGGACCTCCCATTCCCCAGCACGCTCGTCTGCCCCGATCGGGCTTCCGGGTGAGTCCGCCGGCTCGTCTCACGGCGAGTTTGACCTCTTATTCGGAGCCAGCGAAAGTGATGAGCTCTCGAGCGCAGCATCGGAGAGCGGGCTCGTCCAGTCGGAAGCCTCAGCTGGGCTCCTCCCTTTGGGGTCGATCGCCCAGTCACAGGCTGACGCGGAGATGACGACATGCTTTCCCGGGCAGCCGCGAGCGTCGGTTAGAGTGGATTTCACCGCTCTTCCCTGAACCCTCGCGGCTCGGTGGTTGGTTCCTGGGCTCGCGGCACCGCTAAAAGCCATGCCCTGCCCCCGTTCCTTTCTTCCCGGAAGTGCATGAAGAGCTGACAAGGTCGTGGGAGGCACTTTTTACTGCCCGGTCCCGATCTTTTCAGCTTCCCCGCTCTCAGTACCCTCGATGGTGGGGCGGCCAAGGGTTATTCGGCAATCCCCCGGTGGATAAAGGTGCTCGTGGTGCACCTATGCCCGCAGAGCGCCGCCACCTGGCGTGGGTGCCCAAAGCCCCCGTCCAAGACCTGTAGGTTTACGTCGTCTCTGACGGCCAAGGCCTACGGTGCCGCTGGACAAGCCGCCTCCGCCCTGCACGCCATGGCTCTCCTGCAAGTCCGCCAAGGCACTAAAGGAACTGCACGAGGGTAGTTCCGCCCCGGGATTGATGCAGGAACTGCGCTCAGTGACCGACCTCGCTCTCCGAGCGACGGAGGTCACGGCGCGGTCTCTCGGGCGGACGATGGGCACACTAGTGGTCCAGGAGCATCACCTTTGGCTCAACTTGGTCGAGATGGGTGAGGCCGACAAGACACGATTCCTTGCTGCCCCCATTTCCGGGCGGGCCTATTCGGCAACACCGTCGAGGACTTTGCCCAGCAGTTCTCGATGGTAGAGCAGTAGATGGATGCTAGCCGGCATATCCTGCCCCGGCGTGGCTCAAGATCCCGCACCCCACCTACTCATCGCCAAGGGCGTCCCCCTGCGGTGACTGCACCGGCTCCACCGCAGCCCACCCCTTCGGCCCGGCCCCGGCGTGGAGCGCACCGCAGGAAGGAGACGCCATCCGTCTCGCGGCCGCCCAGAACCCGTGAAAGGCTTCAAAGCGCCCTTGAGACGGGCGACCCAGGGACAACGAAACCTGCTGCTCTGGAGCTGGTAAGCAGATCTTCATCTTTTTGTTACCTTTTGCATTTAATTGTGCTGCATGCCCAAGTGGCTGCAGTACTCAAGAGCTCAGCAAGAGTGGTTTCCTTGTTCCCTGGGTCACGTATCCGGTGTGTACGGCTAGCATCACGACCACCGTCCACCACTCCATTTGGCAGGTTGGCGCTCCAGCGGCGGTCTCCTGCCCTGAGCGCCCAGCTGTGGCACAAATCCGCCCCCGATGTGACAGTCTCCACGGGTCATGAGGACAGGCCTCTTCCTCCCCCGTCCCAGGCTGTTCCGGGGGTGGTCACAAGGAGCCAGGTAAGTGCTTCGATGTCCTCGGACTCAGCACGGCCACGACGTGGTGTGACACCTCAAGCTCCGCCCCGCCGCGAGGCCCCACCTGCCGGTACATCCGATGACGTTGTCCCTTTGGTCCCCCTTGCGCTGAACTTGGACGCACGGCTTGCGCCTTCTAATCCGTCACGAGGGCTGGTCCGGACCGTCTGACTCGGCTGCGCGATTCACTTCGCCGGGCATCCGCTCAGGTTCAGCGGTGTCCACTTCACCTTGGTGAAAGACAAAAACGCTGCTACCTTGCGCAGAGATCGCTACCCTCCTACGGAAGGACACAATAGAACCTGTCCCTCCAGCCGAGATGAAGAAAGGGTTTTACAGCCCCTACTTCATTGTACCGAAAAAAGGCGGTGGGTTGCGGCCAATCTTGGACCTGCGAGTACTGAACCGGGCTTTACACAGACTCCCGTTCAAGATGCTGACGCAAAGACGCATTCTAGCGAGCGTCCGGCATCAAGATTGGTTCGCGGCGATAGACCTGAAGGATGCGTACTTTCACGTCTCGATCATTACTCGACACAGACCCTTCCTGCAGTTCACGTTCGAGGGTCAGGCGTATCAGTACAAAGTCCTCCCTTTCGGCCTGTCCCTGTCTCCTCGCGTCTTTACGAAGATAGAGGCTGCCCTTGCCCCATTAAGGGAGGTGGGCATTCGCATTCTCAACTATCTCGATGACTGGCTAATCTTAGCTCACTCTCGAGACATGTTGTGCGCACACAGGGACCTGGTGCTCGCACACCTCAGCCGACTAGGGCTTCGGGTCAGCTGGGAAAAGAGCAAGCTCCTCCCGGTTCAGAGCATCTCTTTTCTCGGTTTGGAGTTGGACTCAGTCTCCTTGACGGCGCGCCTTACGAACGATTGCACCCAGTCGGTGCTGGCCTGTTTGAAGGCGTTCAAACAGAAAACAGCGGTTCCACTGAAACTTTTTCAGAGGCTCCTGGGGCATATGGGATCCTCGGCAGTGGCCACCCCGCTCGGGTTGATGCATATGAGGCCGCTTCAGCACTGGCTCCAGACTTGAGTCCCGAGACGGGCATGGCACCACGGGACACGGCGTGGCCATTACGTCGGTCTGTCACCGTCTTTTCAGCCCTTGGACTGACCTCTCGTTTCTACGAGCAGGTGTTCTTCTAGAACTGGTCCCCAGGCACGTCGTGGTCACGCCTCCAAAATGGGCTGGGGCGCCGTTTACAACGGGCACGCAGTCACCGGCCTCTGGACGGGTCCGCGGCTGTGTTGGCACATCAACTGCCTTGAGTTGTTGGCAATTCTGCTCACCCTGCGAAGGTTTTGGCCGTTGATCCAGGGCAAGCACGTGTTAGTTCAGACAGACAACACGACAATGGTAGCATATGTCAACCACCAAGGTGGTTTGCGCTCTCGTTGTATGTCACAACTCGCCCGCCGTCTCCTCCAACGGAGTCAGCAGCACCTCAAGTCGCTGCAAGCCACTCACATCCCGGGCAACCTCAACACTATGGCGGATGTGCCGTCACAACAGGTTACCCTCAGGGGAGAGTGGAGACTCCACCTTCAGGTGGTCCAGCTGACTTGGAGTCGATTCGACAGGCACAGGTGCACCTGTTCGCCTCCAAGAATCCTCCCCACTGCCCGCTCTGGTACGCCCTGACCGAGGCCACAGCTGGCCCCCTGGCATTCGCAAATATGCGTTTTCCCCCAGTGAGCCTGCTTGCACAGACCCTGTGCAAGGTCAGGGAGGATGAGGAGAAGGTTGTCCTGGTAAGCACCCTACTGGCCCGCCCAGACGTGGTGCTCGGACCTCACGCTGCTTGCGACAGCTCCCCCCTGGCAAAATTCCCCTGAGGAAGGACCTTCTTTCTTAGGGAAGGGGCACCATCCGGCACCCGCGCCCAGACCTCTGGAATCTCCATGTCTGGCCCCTGGACGGGGCGCGGAAGACCTAAGCTGTCTCCCACCTGCGATGGTAGACACGATCACTCAGGCTAGGGCTCCCTCTACGAGGTGCCTGTATGCCTTTTAGTGGCGTCTGTTAGCTAAGTGGTGTTCTTCCCGTCGGGAAGCCCCCCAGAGATGTGCAGTCAGATCAGTGCTTTCCTTCCTGCAGGAGAGGTTGGAAGGGAGGCTGTCCCCTTCCACCTTGAAGGTGTACATTGCTGCCATAGCAGCACACCACAACGCAGTCGACGGTAAGTCCTTAGGGAAGCATGATCTGATCATCAGGTTCCTAAGAGGTGCCAGGAGGCTGAATCCCTCCAGGCCGCGCCTCGTTCCCTCAGCGGACCTCTGTAGTTTTTCAGGGTCTACAGAGAACCCCCTTTGAGCCTTTGCAGTCAGCCGAGCTTAAGGCACTCTCCTTGAAGACTGCCCTCCTGACTGCGCTCACTTCCATCAAGAGGGTAGGTGACCTGCAAGCGTTCTGTGTCAGCAAAACGTGCCTGGAGTACGGTCTAGGTTACTCTCACGTGATCTTGAGACCCTGACCGGGCTATGTGCCCAAGGTTCCCACCACCCCTTTAGGGACTAGGTGGTGAACCTGCAAGCACTGCCCCAGGAGGAGGCAGACCCAGCCCTGTCGTCGCTGTGTCCGGTGTGTGCTTTATGCATCTCTTTGGATTGCACGCAGAGCTTTAGAATCTCTGAGCAGCTCTTTATCTGCTTTTGGTGCACAGCGGAAAGGAAGCGCTGTCTCCAAGCAGAGGATCGCCCACTGGCTCGTTGATGCCATAACTATGGCATATCTTGCCCAAAACATGCCGCCCCTGGTAGGGCTACGAGCCCATTCTACCCGTGGTGTAGCGGCTTCTTGGGCCTTGGCCAGGGGTGCCTCTCTAACAGACATTTGCAGAGCAGCGGGCTGGGCAACACCCAACACCTTTGCAAGGTTCTACAACCTCCGGGTGGAACCGGTTTCATCCCAGGTAGTGGCACGCAACAAGCGGATAAGCCCGGGATAGCCGGCCGGGTGTATCGCTTGCACATAGCGCCTTCCACCTCCTTTTGAGCTGAAGACATGCGCTGTTAATTCCCAGTAGTGTTCACAAAATTTGTTCCCTGGTTGACTTCCTCCGAGCCCTGTGGCAGTCGAGTTTTCGGAGAGACTCGCTGCCGGCCCAGTACACGTGCTAACTAATAGCCCGGTTCTGGGGTAGGTGCTCCGCATGTGGCGGTTCCCTGTAAGGCTAACCCCATGCGATGTATATCTTCCGCTAATTCGTTTCCCTGCTGGCAAACTGTGTCTTCCTTGGGCAGAGCCCCTCTGCCCCAGTCTCCATGTTTGTAGTAACTCCTCCCCCATTGGGCAGGATCTACCTTGAAGGCTCTCCACATGGTTGGAAAGACCATGTGACATATTCTTCCACTTAAATATCCCCCCCTCTCTTGGGGCGATGTGTGGTCTCCGCGTTGTCCTCCCCTTGGGAGGGACACCCCCCGACTAGACCTAGCAGCCCAGTCGGATAATCCCCCTTCTTTTTTAGGGAGTGGAAAAAGAGAAGGGGAAAAGAGGCCACGACTGGGTTAAGCCTGTCTCTATCTTTGGGTAGTCAACTTGTCCCCAAAAAGGGCCGTTCGACACTCATAACTGTGTTGGGGGAGGTTACGTGTCGACCTGGTGTGCTGGCTATGAGGCACACAGCAAGTCTGCCCACCACACACCGCCAGTTCACGTAACACAGTTCAGCCTTGTGGCGTTTTGTATAGGGACCCCTAGTGTCACTACATTGACACCAACGTCGAGTGAGTGACAGATAGGGAACGTCATGGTTACTGGTGTAACCTCCGTTCCCTGATGGAGGGAACGAGACGTTGGTCCCTCCTGCCACAACGCTGAACTACCCGCTGAAATGGCCGGACCTTATATCGGCTCCTCAGCATAAAACCTGAATGAGTGGTTGCATACCAGCTCCTTTTATACCCGTAGGTTTGGGGGAGTGGCATGCAAATACCACTCATCAATTTTCATTGGCCTTTTATCAAAGACCAGAGGTGTCTCGGGCTCCCAAGAGTGACCCCTAGAGTCACTACATCGACACCAACGTCTCGTTCCCTCCATCAGGGAACGGAGATTACACCAGTAACCATGACGTTAAATTTTAGTTCATTTAATTTAGTATATATACTATACAATGTATATAAAATGATCAAAGGCCTGAAAAAATTGATATACATATCGTCAACCCCTATAGAAAATGTTACAGAAATAGCAGCTACGAAAACAGCAGCTACATTGACTATATAGTTTGTCAATGCTACAATAACAGCACTGAACAGACACTCCTTTTCTCATTCTCTTCTTTTTAATGCTTATTTTTCCATCTCCCCCTGGTAGTAACTGCTTTTTTTCTCTCTCTCTGTTTGTCTGTGTCTCCTTTGTTCCTTCTTTGTTCTGCCCACGTTCACTCTATTCCATTCCAACTGGCTAAACAAGTACACCACAGATAGAGAGAGAGGGAGCAATGACAAGCTATTTATTTTGTCCTGTTAAAATGACATTTTTTGTTGGGAAGGTGAGGGTTGGGGTGCTGGTCACAAACTTTCCATTTGCATTGGAGGCACAGCATGTTCTGTCCTTGTTGGATGTCTTTGGTCAGGCGTAGTGGCAGTGGAGTTGCCAGAATGATGGGGGAATGTGAGAGACTGGCTTCAGAGCTGGAGAGTTAGGGATGGAATTAAGTCATTTGTTTGCAGCGCTCCAACACAGCCCAGGTTATGCGGCCCACCATCATATTTCTGGCTATCTCCAATTCTTGCACTTATTGGTGAACTGCAGTGGGCAATCCAAAGATTTAAGGTCTGGCTGGTTAGCATTGGCAGTTTGACCCTGCTGCTAGTAAAAGTAGATCCCATTACTGCACCATTACATGGACAAAAAGCCTGCTTATCCACAATTGCTATTTAAAAGTAGCCATGTATTCTTATGAAACAATATGCAAGCGACATATAAATCTCAATATTTCATTATATTATATTATATTATAGTTGATATTTTACAAGTGACCAATTTTTTTGGAGGGCTATAAAAAGTGTTCAGTGGAATTTACTGTGCACTTTCTTGTGTTGCTATCAGCCAATCGGCAAGTGATCAGTCCCATGGAATTTATGGCTCTGATTATTGGCTCAAAAATTTAGCCAGAACTGAGTGCCCATGAGCAAAGATGGCAATATGCAGGGCATATATTTCCAGGGGTATATGTACCAGTTGAGGAACATTAGGATGAATGGGAATGGGAATGCTAACATGGACAAACACAGAAAACTAAAAAAAGAAAAAAAAAGAAAGAAAAAAGAACAAAACAGCGTGCATCCAGTTGCAACAATGTGCTTATCGTTTTCCTAATTGACAACACTGCAGAGGTATCAAAATCTGCTTACTGTAGCATTAAAAACTGCATTTCCATGTTTCTGAAGGTTATTATTGGTGAAAGGATCAAACTCACAATCATGCCCCAGTGACATTCAGAAATTGTTTAGAGAGTTAAGTCACATAAAAATGAAAAGTCTGTCATCATTAACACACCCTTATGTTGTTCCCCACACTTATGACTTTCTAGAAGAGCATGCTGATGCTGCTGTATTCTGTATATAACGAAAGTGAAAGGTGAATGAGACTGTCAGCCCCCATTCTGCAGAACATCTCTTTTTGTGTTCCACAGAAAAAGGAAAGCCAAATGGGTTTGGAACAAATTAAGGGGGGGTTAAATGATGACAGAATTTTCATTTTGGTTAAACTCTCCCTTTAAAGTCCTTATGTGTCCTTCAGCTTGTATAATGACACCTAATGTACCAAGGCAGCATCGTATCAGTCCCTTTGTGAAGTTAAACTTGACTGTTAGCACATTTCCACATCCACAGGCAAGTATGCAATATATCCTCCCATCATAAGAGGAGTTTATGTTATTGTCATCCACTACATAAAAACCATAAGTGAAAGAGTGAGGGGTATTACGATGAACGAAACAGCTCTGTCATCTCATTGACTGTCAGCACAGTGAGCGATGGAGAGAATGAGAGAGAGTTATGAAACTTTAAGAACCCTTTCTGTTAAAAAAATGAAGGTCTGTGTTGAAGTTATTGATGAACTCCTTTGCTACTCTTCCCCTGCCGCATTCTCAAGGACAGAGAGGCGCATAGCGATGCTCTGACATCAGAGAGCAAGGTCTTTGTCTAGTTACGTCTTCCCTCTACCAGTGATGAACATGGCCAGATTGAGCGTGCTGACATCCTGAAAAGAAGATAGTCATGAATCTTTAATGTTTCCTGTTCATAAATTACAGAGGAACAATCATCCCTGCTTCGGCTTTCTCTGCTCCGTAAGAGAGTTTGAGCTCTCATTAATAACTGATACAGGGCAGCTTAAAGATTAGTGGCATACAGATCCCAGCCGTTGAGTATATTATGATTGCACTGCTCGGCTGCATTGAGGATTATTTTTTGTTTCTAATTTTTGTAACCATTTAGCAAGTAAATACTATGCTTTGGGCAGTTTGGGCAGAAAAGTGTGTATCCTTGTCCTCATGTGGCTTGGGTAGTTTGAGTTGTAGTCACTATGGATGTGAAAAATGACATATTTTCGAAATTAACTAGTTGGTGGCTTGTCTAAACGACTATTTTAATAATAACAAAACAATTGGTGTTAAGGAAGCCCTTTGCGATTAGGATGGTTTCGGGTTCACTTGACCTTGATCATGTACAAGCATGTACTTGATACAGCATCTTAAAAAAATGCAATGCTTATGGTGAGACAATTGCCAAAAATGTCCATCTGAGTGTGTTTAGCTGTTGTGGTGGCGCTTTAAGGGAATTAAATTCAAGACACAAATTTCCGACAAAGTTTTACTTTGCAAACTGTCTAACAGATAAAGCCCAGCATGCTAGGCATCAAAGGTACACTGCTAAAACATATACAAATTAAATACATAAATAAATAAATAAATACAAATCTGGATAAACTAGTCAATTTCTGTTGTTAACTGTCAAACAACCAACTTGTCCATGAGCAAACTGGCACATTACCTGCCTCATGAAAATACCTGTCAAACTGCAAGTTACCAACTTTAAGATGAATTCTGTTTGTCACAACTGATCCTTAATGAAGCTGTCCTTTTTTGTTCTTATAAAAAATAAATAAATAAATAAATAAATAATAATAATAATAATAATAATAATTATTATACAACTCCAATTTCAAAAAAGTTAGGACATTATGAAAAATGCTAATAAAAACAAAAAGGAGTGATTTGTAAATTATCTTCACCCTTTACTATATTGAAGACACTACAACTACACATTATATGATGTTTTACCTTGTGAATTTCATTGGTTTTTTGTTGTTTTTTCAAATGTACAGTAATTTCAAATCAGTTGATTGCAACACGCTCCAAAAAAGTTGAGACAAGGGCAATTTAAGAATAATAACAATTTGATGAGTTGAAATAACAAGGCGATGTGAAACAGGAGATGTTAAACAGGTGAGGCAATTGTGTCATAGTACTATATACTGTACAAGGAGCTTCCAAAAACAGCCTAGTCCTTTAAGAGCAAGGATTGTTCAACTTGTCAATTTGCCAAGTGATGCTTCAGCAAATAATCCAGCACTTTGAGAACAATGTTTCCCAAAGACAAATTGGAAAGATTTTGGGCATTTCACTCTCTAGAGTTCACAATATAGTTAAAAGATTCAAGGAATCTGGTCAAATAAAGGGCAAGACGAAAACCACTTCTGAATATGCATGATCTCTGATCTCTCAGACGTCACTGTCTTGCCGCTGCATCAACAGATGCAAGTTAAGTCTTTACTATGCAAAGCAGAAGCCCCACATCAGCACTGTCCAGAAGCGCTGCTGACTTCTCTGGGCTTGTTCTCATCTTAGATGGAAAGTAGAACAGTGGAACTGTGTTGCTTTGGTCTGATGAGTTCACATTTCAAATTTTTTTTTTTGAAAAACACAGCCGTCATGTTACCCAGGCCAAAGAGGAAAAGGACCATCCAAGCTGTTATCAGTGTCAGGTCCAAAAGCAAGTGTCTGTATGGGCCAGGGGTGTGTCAGTGCCCATGGCATGGGTGAATCGCACATCTGTGAGAACACCATGAATTCAGACATGTATGTACAAATTTGGGGAAAATTCCACATTCAAAACTTAACAAACTTGCATCTTCAGTGTCCAAATGCTTAATAAATGTTATTAGAAGAAATGGTGATGTTTCACAGTGGTAAACACTTGACTGTCCCAACTTTTTTGGAGCATGTTGCAATCATCTGATTTTAAATTACTGTACATTAATATATATATATATATATATATATATATATATATATATATATGAAATTCACAGGTTAAAACATTATATAATGTGTAGTTGTAGGGCTTTCAATATAGCAAAGGGTGAATATAATTTACAAATCACTCATTTTTGTTTTTATTAGCATTTTTCATACTGTCCCAACTTTTTCAGAATTGGGGTTGTAAATGAAGTCATGTGTCCTGGTCACAACTTGGTTCCCCTCTAATACCGAGAATCTGTTGAATGTTTATTTCAGACTAGATTGTGACTTTGGAAAAAAGCTGAGTTCGTTTTTTTTTTCTTTAGTCATGAAAACTCATCATTAATTAAGATTTGAGTGGGCAGAGGCGCCGCTTCCTTGTCGATTCTACCATTCTGCTGCTGACTGCTATACTGAGATGTATCATTACTCATTTCTGACTTCTTATTTATCCAGACAGAGAGACAACTCAGAGTGCCAGACAGAAAGCTGATGTTTTGCATTGCTGATACTTTGCTGCCTGTAGTGATTCAACTCGACAGTCTTTGGTCCTGTGTAACACTGCACTGTCTTTGAAACTAGCTAGAGAGATAGCTCTACTTGTAGACAGCAAAACTGAGCTGTAAAAAAAAAAAAAAAAAGAAAAGGAAAAAATAACCTGCTTGGTTACAAACATAGAGTATGTTTTGTTGCAGATGCTGGTCCTCAGCATTTGACACTGGTGTGTTAGTTTGACCACAGCAAGTCGGTTGATTAGCTTAATCAGCAAAGCTTCATCAGAAAGACCATGCTGGTAGACCACCTTAAATTTCCTTAACATACACCAACCTGGATTAGTATGTAAATTCATGCTGGCCTGAGTTGTTCTTTTCAGCAGTTGTCTTTATAGGAGCATTACATGCTTTCACTGTACATTATCGCAAGCGAATGGCAGAGAGAATGACTATCAGTTAGCATCACTGCACTACCAACAAATGTACAACACCCCTGAAAAAAATAAATAAAACAAAATTCAAACCAGCCTTGGCTGATTTGCTGGTATTAGCTGGTCTCCCAGCCTGGCCAAGCTGGTCTTTGTGTGGTCTAGCTGGTATCTAGTTCTGACCAGCTGATAAGTGCCCAAAACCCATTTGAAACTAGCAAACAGACCAGTTAGACTAGGCTGATACTAATACTAGACTAGTACAGCTAAGACTAACAAATGCTGGTTTAAGCTGTTCTTTTTGAGAAGGGAAAACAAAAACAGGCACAAAGCAAGCAAGCATGCAAGCAAGCAAACAAACAAACAAACAAACCAACAAAAAAATAAAATGACGATGTCCGCAGGACTTAACATTAGTATTATCATAAACACACGAAACATACTACATTAACACGCTAAGCAACTTACTATATAGCATTCAAAGTAACACTCGCTATGACACAACAACACTACATTACTATAACAGGCCAAGGTTAACACCAGAAAGGCCAATAAACAAGTCATGGTGATACAAAGGTAGACTTATAACCTTCTGACCAGGTCATACTGACATGCTCCTCTTTAGAAACATCAAATAAATGAAAATGACTGCGAGGAAAATGACCCAATACATTTACCCTTCAATCATTCTCTTTTTCCTGTAGGATGACAGATTAAAAAGCATGAAATGCCAAAGCCTCACAAATTTACAGCATTTATTTTCTTTTTCTCCATTACATTTTTTGGTCCCAAAAGCAAAGGCCTGCTCATTCCACACAACAAAAAGCCACATAGGAAAACAAATCATGAAATTAATTCATTTTGTATATTATTCCTCTATAAAACACTGAATTATAGCTTGAATTCTCTGTTTTCTTGTAATGCCTTCTATTCACCCTTGCCGTGCTTCTACAGCAACTAAAATTACATCACGTCGCCCTCTGGGGAAGATAAAAGCCTTTTCAATTTCCACACACTTATCAATATTCAAAATCCAATAAAATGGGCATTAAGTCAAATACTGCATCAATAAGCAATGTTTTGCTTTAGAATTCGGAAGGTGATGCTAAGTTTTCTGCCAGGAACAAACCGAGCAAGTCAGGGCCAGGTTTATTTTTGAAGGCTTAGACTGCCTGATTACAAGATGTATGATCCATAATGACCCTGTTTCCAGGCTCTCAGCTCTGCCTCTTCACACGCTGCTATTATCCCTGAGCTCTCTCATATACCAATCACTTCACTCAGGCTATATATCTCATCTGAGAATATAATTCACAGTTTACCCTAAAAAGGTGGGAGCTAGAAGCATTTCATTCACTATACCATGAAGAAGCAGTACAAAGTTGCCACCTAAATGTTCCCATGAAAATGCTGAACATTGCATGCTGAAAAACATGAATGAATGGATGTATTTGTTTTAAATTGTCCTCAAATATGAAGTGGGTAATTTCTACACCACTAGCGATATCAAATGGAATTGCAAAAAATTAATCACTGTGTTCAAACATGTATACCAATTGCTCCTGCAATTGGTCAGCCAAACAGAGAGTCATGCCCCAAACTCCTGCCATTGGTTAAGCTAATTTTGTTATAGCTACAGGTCAGAATGCTAAAGTAAACAGAGCAATGTTTTGAAAGTGCCACAGAGCCAAAATATTTATACATTGTGGGGAAATCAACCTACAAATGGCATACTTAAAGTAGAGTCAGCTATGGGTTGGAGAAAGCAATTAAACACTAAACATATCACCTTTTAAACTGTCAAAAAAAGGAAATCTTTCTTTCTTTCTTTTTTATTTCCTGATAAAGCTCTTAAAACTATCAACTAATTAATCCACACATTCTGGGAATGCCAGGATGTTCCTACTTCCTTGATCAGGGGTGACTGACTGATTAGAAATGCAGAGATGTACTGTACAAAGGCAAGAGATATTTTCAAAGAAGAATGAAAGAAAAATTAGAAATCCATATGATGACACTGTATCAGTAAAGCAAAATGATCTTCTACTGTATGATCTAATACTGATACTCTTTTGTGAGATATCTGGGGCAAAGTTTTGCCCCTTAATTAAAAATTAAATTTCTGACTCTGGTTTCCTCTACATGAAATATGTACTTGTCCTCACATGCATGTGAGTGCATGTCAAGTCACAAATGAGTAATTTCTAATCTGAACTGGAATCTGTCAACATGAAGGCAGTAAATGCAATCTGACTGACACATATGTCCAGTTGTGAAACCAGAATCATGGGTGGGCTGGCATATGATGTCTTCAGTAATGAACACCATTTAAGATCACTGTAAGAGATGACAAGATTAGAGACTTCATGCCATTTGACAAAATCACACACAAAACATCAATAAACAAAGAACCACTTACCCTGAGTGTCTGAGGAGATCTGGGCGGTGCTCCCATAATGGTCACCTGTGCCATGTCATCAACATGTTTGTTGACACCATGAATAAACATGACGTCTCCACTGTCAATCACATCTCGTCTAGGAACCAGATTAAGGTTTTCATCTATAATGAAGTCTGGGTTTGACACTTCAAACTCCACATTCTCGTTTCCTGCACAGTCATCTAATGCCACTGCAAAGACATGCACAGAAAAAGAGGAAATCCACACGTTAGCTTAGCTTTTGTTAGCTTTTGAACTTAAAGTAGTGATATGGGTTAAGCATTGTTAGGTTGACCGAATTTATTCATAAGACATCTAGTGTCACTTTCTTAGGTGAATTCATCTACTAATGGTGCTGTTTATTTGCACACACTGTCCATGATTTTTCAGCACCCAGTTCAGTAAAGATTTTATAATGATTGTGATCATTATGAAAGAAAAGAAAATGCAAAGTTCTCCATCATTTGGTCATCATTTTATGAGTCACTGCTTGATCACCAGAAAATGTAAACAAACGTCACTTTTAAATAAAATTCTGTTTACTGCATGATGGCACAACATCAGTTGCACCAGGCAAAAAGTGCTATCTTTTGTTATAACAGTGCATTCTATTATAAGTGCACAGAAGGGAAGCGTGTTTGCTCTGAAAATAATGGCAAATTATGGAATCTGGATCTCATGCAGCAGTTAGCATCTTGTTAAACTGAATTGTTTGTTAATAAGACGCAGGGTTTTGTGCTGAAATACTATCCGGAGTGGTGCAACAGCTTAGTAGTGAATTTGCCCTTCAGTATAAAAAAATTGGAACAAAGAGCTCTTTCGAGGTGATATATCTTCCACGGTTGATGGAAAATTAACTTGCTGTCTAAGAAAACATGGCGTGTCCCTGAAAAGGTGACCCGGTCTGACAAACCTAGATATTGCACATCCATTCATAAGTGAAAAGCAGAGTAAAAAATAAAATATGACTCATTCATCAATGGATATTATCATGAAATAGAGAAGCTGAACCCTCAATAATATCGACCTCCTTTCCGTCTTCACCCATCAGGTCTGACGGAGGAAGATACTGCCACACCGGCCCAGCTTATCCCCTCTGATCATGTCCATCTCCATCTTATCTCAATGCCCCATACCCCTCTTTTGCTCTTTTCGTCCTCTGTGATATATCCTTCTCCCATTTCCCTTCCCCATTTCTCTTTCTCCCATCCATAACTCTTTTTTCCTCCCTGTTTCTCTTTGCCACCCTCTTTGAAACTCTAAGTTATATTCTATTAACACAAGGTGACATGGGAGAGTAGATTCTGGTGCGTACAAACATGACTGTGCACAAAAAATACACTCACAGATATGTTTTTCTATCGTGATGGAGACTTTTCTATTTCCTACACCTACCTCTAAATCTAAACCTCAAAGAAACCTTGTCTAGATTTTCATTTAAACATTATTTAGTGTGTTTATTAATCCACTTTCATTTTAGGAAACAGCCAGTGATTTAAGTCTTTACTATCCTTGTGGGGACATTATTTTATTTTTAAACCACTTTTCCAAATGAGGGTATTCCCTGATGTTCCCAAATGGAAGTTTTATCAAATTTAGCTAATATCTGGGGACAATATCAACTACAGTCATGCACGCACACACACACACACACACACACACACACACACACACACACACACCCATGAACACACAAGCACAATTTTATTTTTCACAGATTCAGTTTTTAGTTTGAAACTTTTTTTAATGCAAAAGTCAATAACACCCATGAAAAGTTAAGTGAGAACTGTTACCAACTACAACCGACTAAATACACAATGTAAATGTATTCAATGCAGACTTCATTGAAATAAGTGAGCAGGAACAGTGCCAATAACAATCTGGTGTGTTCATTCATGAATCATGTTTCTATTTAAAAAAATACTAAATACTAAAGTGCTAAAGGCAGCTTCAAAAACAGAGGTGTTTTGCATGAAACATCAGAAATGAATGACTAAAACCAATTAGCTTAATGGCTTAGTACCCTAGATATTACACACTGTAGCATGAGGTACAATAAATATGAGAGCCATAAATTTGTGAACCGTGAAGGTTGTTTTGATTAAAAAAAAAGAAGAAAATATTTTACTCATACAAATGCATACAATATATACTGCTTGAGCAAGTAGGTGCAGGGTTCTCTCACTCAAACATTTATCACCATTCAGTACAGTGCATCCTCAAGCAAGGACTCTGGTGATGCTAACAGCATTAGCACGGTATGACCACAGAGTTTCCCACATGCCTGTTCAGCTAATTAAATCAGTAGAATCAGTAATGTGACACCCTATCGATAACCTCTATGATCGCAGGTGATGAAACTGCAGGTAATCGAATCAACACTCAATTTATTGCCTGCAAAAGCACCTGTTTCCATCGCAAGTCATTGTACAGCTGTGCAGAGAAGAATATCTTGATGTCTTTCTAGCAAATTCACTTTTTAAGAGTTTAGCTAAGGAAAAGTTTAAGAAAGTTGACGTGTTGAGCAGTGTGACAAATTGATTTTTAAAAGTACAAATATTCCATGCAGTCTCTCAGTTTATTTAATCATAAAAGCTGTATGTGTATTTACAAAAGAATTACCAAAATGTTACTTAAAATGGTTTTAGATGGAGTTTAGCATATCATACCACAACATTTTGCTAATTTCTTTATAATTAATATGCATGCAGTTTTATAACCATATTAATTGATTGTCAACATGGAACATTTGATCTAAAAAATAAAAAAAACATAATAATTTGTCACACCACAGGACCATTTAAAAGGAGTAAAGGCATATAATGTGATAAAAAAATAAATAAAAAAAATTACTAAAGAGAAATTGTGTAATGCTGTGGAAATGGAAATGGCAATTAAAACATTCATCTACATTCATAGACTATATATTTTAACCTAAAATCTTGATAAAATAAATAAAATAGAAATCATTCATGGACATGTGTCAAACTACACTTTTCTGACCTGTAAGTGCTTTGGCCATCCAGAGGTAAGAATAAGAACATGGCTTCAAGTTTCACGAGGCCACCCTCTCAGACAGCAGAAGACAGCAACACAGACACACATACACACACATATACACTGATATTTCAATACACTATGGCTCATAATTCTGCAGGTTTATGTGGGGGAGGCTCTTTCCAGGAACAAGGCATTGCAGCAGGAAATGATCAGTTATGTTCTGTGAACTAAATACTCACAAAGTCTCTCTAACAAGTCAGTCCACTGACGGCCATCTTTGGAACGCTCATGGGCAGCTATTTTAAAACAATCGGCATGACAATGCAGCTCCTACCTACTTGAATGGTGAAAGACTGAAATCTCCAAAATGGTTGGTCAAGATTATGATCAAAGAACATATTTCAAATCAGCAGTAAAATCTGACAACACTGATATCATAAATTGTGCATCTTTACCTCAGACTCCACTAAAAAATGAAATTTTACCGGCTTGTATAGCTAATGTGCATGCACGTTCTTAAGTTGACAGGTAATGTCTGTATCTTAAAGGTGATTTTCTCTTTTACCTGTAAGGCGGCACTTCTTTTCTACATCTGTTGAACGTTCCAATTTCTCTCATTCATTTTAATAGAAGTGGCCCATCTCTGCTTTATAGTATCTATAATCGGAAAGGTGCGTACAGGTTATGTGATTGTCCCAATGCATTGAACTGATGGAGTGATGCATCAAGCTACAGCTTTACCCACGATGTTGCATTGCACTCAAGTCAAATGTTGTAACGTGACACTCAAAGTACAAAGAATTTATTATAAAATTTGAACCCCCAAATTAAACCGTTGCCCTTTCAAAAAGCAGACAATTTGCTTCACATAATCATTATGTGGGTGGTGTTGGTGCAGAGTTGGTGGAGAGTTGAGAGAGAGACGGATTTCAAACCACTGCCCCCAGTGGCTGACGTGGGAAGTGTTGTTATATGTGTGGGCATGTGAGCTCCAGTTTCCAGGTGAAATGTCAACAGTGGGGAGCCAAAAGTGAATTTTAATGCAATTTGTTTTTAGTTGTCAACAGGAATGCATGTTTTATCAACCATTTGGAACATTTGGTAACAACTTCATGAGTTCCCTATCTGTCACTCACTCGACGTTGGTGTCGATGTAGTGACACTAGGGGTCACTCTTGGGAGCCCGAGACACCTCTGGTCTTTGATAAAAGGCCAATGAAAATTGGCGAGTGGTATTTGCATGCCACTCCCCCGAACATGCGGGTATAAAAGGAGCTGGTATGCAACCACTCATTCAGATTTTCTCTTCGGAGCCGAACGGTCATGCTCACTGAGCTGAATACAACTGTTCATTCACCTCTGCTGGATCTGATGTCGCATTTCAGCGGCTTCTCCCTCCTCTGCACTGGTGCACTGCAGAGAACGCCCCTGGGCGCTTCGGCAGAAAAACTAGAGAGTATATTTTCTGAAAGAGCATTTTTCCCCTCTAAAAGAGTATATATTTCTCTAAAAGAGCGCACACACGGAACGTCTTTTTAAAGACGCGTCTTTTTAAAGATGCTTTTCCGATTGTGGGTTATTCCCGGTTGTGCTCACTATCTCTCGCCTTCTAACGGTCACGATCACTGTCTTTCGTGTCTAGGCACTGCTCACGCGGAGACAGCGTTCGTGGATGGTCACGTTCTCATTGCGAGAATATGTCCATGGCAACGTTGCGGTCGCGGCTCGCCTTCGTAAGAAAGCGAGCCACCCCAGAGGCTCCCGCCTTGGTCCTTTTACCCACAGGTTGGAGGCCAGTGCGGCTAGCACTGAGGGCGATTTGGGGACCCCAATGGGACCGCCTCTGCTGGGTATCCCCCCGCGGACCTCCCATTCCCCAGCACGCTCGTCTGCCCCGATCGTGCTTCCGGGTGAGTCCGCCGGCTCGTCTCACGGCGAGTTCGACCTCTTATTCGGAGCCCGCGAAAGTGATGAGCTCTCGAGCACAGCATCGGAGAGCGGGCTCATCCAGTCGGAAGCCTCAGCTGGGCTCCTCCCTTCAGGGTCGATCGCCCAGTCACAGGCTGACGCGGAGATGACGACATGCTTTCCCGGACAGCCGCGAGCGTCGGTTAGAGTGGATTTCACCGCTCTTCCCTGAACCCTCGCGGCTCGGTGATTGGTTCCTGGGCTCGCGGCGCCGCTCAAAGCCACGCCCCGCCCCGTTCCTTTCTTCCCGGAAGTGCATTAAGGGCTGACAAGCTCGCGGGAGGCACTTTTTACTGCCCGGTCCCGATCTTTTCAGCTTCCCCGCTCTCATTACCCTCGAGCGCCGCCACCTGGTGCGGGTGCCCAAAGCCCCCGTCAAAGGCCTGTAGTTTACGTCATCTCTGACGGTCGAAGCCTACGGTGCCGCTGGACAAGCCGTCTCCGCCCTGCACGCCATGGCTCTCCTGCAAGTCCGCCAAGGCGCTAAAGGAACTGCACGAGGGTAGTTCCGCCCCAGGATTGATGCAGGAACTGCGCTCGGCAACCGACCTCGCTCTCCGAGCGACGGAGGTCACGGCGCGGACTCTCAGGAGGACGATGGCCACACTAGTGGTCCAGGAGCGCCACCTTTGGCTCAACCTGGTCGAGATGGGTGAGGCCGACAGGACACGATTCCTTGCTGCCCTCATTTCCCAGGCGGGCCTATTCGGCAACACCGTCGAGGACTTTGCCCAGTAGTTCTCGATGGTAGAGCAGTAGATGGATGCTAGCCGGCTTATCCTGTCCCGGCGCGGCTAAAGATCCCGCACCCCATCTACTCATCGCCGAGGGCGTCCCCCTGCGGTGACTGCACAGGCTCCACCGCAGCCCGCCCCTCCGGCCCGGCCCCAGAGTGGAGCCCACCGCAGGAAGCCGACACCACCCGTCTCACAGCCGGCACCGAAGAACCCACGGAGGTCTTCGAAGGGCCCCTGAGACGGGCGACCCAGGGACAACGAAACCCGCTGCTCTGGAGCTGGTAAGCAGATCTTCATCTTTTTGTTACCTTTTGCATTTAATTGCGCTGCATGCTCAAGTGGCTGCAGTACTCAAGAGCTCAGCAAGAGTGGTTTCCTTGTTCCCTGGGTCACATATCCGGTGTGTACGGCTGGCATCACGACCACCGTCCACCACTCCATTTGGCAGGTTGGCGCTCCAGCGGCAGACTCCCGCCCTGAGCACCCAGCTGTGGCACAAATCTGCCCCCGATGTGACAGTCTCCACGGGTCAAGAGGACAGGTCTCTTCCTCCCCCATCCCAGGCTGTTCCGGGGGTGGTCACAAGGAGCCAGGTAAGTGCTTCGATGTCCTCGGACTCAGCACGGCCACGATGTGGTGTGGCACCTTGAGCTCCACCCTGCCGCGAGGCCCCACCTGCCGGAACATCCGATGATGTTGTCCCTTTGGTCCCCCTTGCGCGGAACTTGGACGCATGGCTTGCGCTTTCCAGTCTGTCACGAGGGCTGGTTCGGACCGTCCGACTCGGCTGCGCGATTCACTTCACCAGGCATCCGCCCAGGTCCAGCGGTGTCCACTTCACCTTGGTGAAAGACGGAAACGCTTCCACCTTGCGTGGAGATCGCTACCCTCCAACAGAAGGATGCGATAGAACCTGTCCCTCCAGCTGAGATGAAGAAGGGGTTTTACAGCCCCTACTTCATTGTACCAAAAAAGGCGGTGGGTTGCGGCCAATCTTGGACCTGCGAGTACTGAACCGGGCCTTACACAGACTCCCGTTCAAGATGCTGACGCAAAGACGCATTCTAGCGAGCGTCCGGCATCAAGATTGGTTCGCGGCGGTAGACCCGAAGGATGCGTACTTTCACGTCTCGATCCTTCCTCAACAGAGACCCTTCCTGCGGTTCGCGTTCGAGGGTCAGGCGTATCGGTACAAAGTCCTCCCTTTCGGCCTGTCCCTGTCTCCTCGCATCTTTACGAAGATCACAGAGGCTGCCCTTGCCCCATTAAGGGAGGTGGGCATTCGCATTCTCAACTATCTTGACGACTGGCTAATCTTAGCTCACTCTCGAGACGGGTTATGCGCACACAGGGACCTGGTGCTCTCACACCTCAGCCGACTAGGGCTTCGGGTCAGCTGGGAAAAGAGCAAGCTCCTCCCGGTTCAGAGCATCTCTTTTCTCGGTTTGGAGTTGGACTCAGTCTCCTTGACGGCGCACCTTACGAACGAGCGCACCCAGTCGGTGCTGGCCTGTTTGAAGGCGTTCAAACAGAAAACAGCGGTTCCACTGAAACTTTTTCAGAGGCTCCTGGGGCATATGGCATCCTCGGCGGTGGCCACCCCGCTCGGGTTGATGCATATGAGGCCGCTTCAGCACTGGCTCCAGACTCGAGTCCCGAGACGGGCATGGCGCCACGGGACACACCGCGTGGCCATTACGTCGGTCTGTCACCGTCTTTTCAGCCCTTGGACCGACCTCTCGTTTCCACGAGCAGGTGTTCCACTAGAACTGGTCTCCAGGCGCGTCGTGGTCATGACAGATGCCTCCAAAACGGGCTGGGGCGCTGTTGGCAACAGGCACGCAGCCGCCGGCCTCTAGACGGGTCTGTGGCTGCGTTGGCACATCAACTGCCTCGAGTTACTGGCAATTCTGCTCGCCCTGCGGAGGTTCCGGCCGTTGATCCAGGGCAAGCACGTGCTAGTTCGGAAAGACAGCACGGCAGTGGTAGCATATGTCAACCGCCAAGGTGGTCTGCGCTGTATGTCATAACTCACCCGCCGTCTCCTCCAATGGAGTTAGCAGCACCAAGTCGCTGCAAGCCACTCACATCCCGGGCAACCTCAACACTTCGGCGGACGTGCCGTAACAACAGGTTACCCTCAAGGGAGAGTGGAGACTCCACCTTCAGGTGGTCCAGCTGATTTGGAGTCGATTCGGTCAGGCACAGGTGCACCTGTTCGCCTCCCAAGAATCCTCCTACTGCCCGCTCTGGTACGCCCTCACCGAGGCCTTCCTCAGCATAGACGTGCTGGCACACAGCTGGTCCCCTGCCATTCACAAATATGCGTTTTCCCCGAGTGAGCCTGCTCTCACAGACCCTGTGCAAGGTCAGGGAGGACGAGGAGAAGGTCGTCCTGGTAAGCACCCTACTGGCCTGCCCAGACATGGTGCTCGGACCTCACGCTCCTCGTGACAGCTCCCCCCGGGCAAATTCCCCTGAGGAAGGCCCTTCTTTCTCAGGGAAGGGGCACCATCTGGCACCCGCGCCCAGACCTCTGGAATCTCCATGTCTGGCCCCTGGACGGGACGCGTTCATTCAGGCTAGGGCTCCCTCTATGAGGCGCCTGTATGCCTTTAAGTGGCATCTGTTCGCTAAGTGGTGTTCTTCCCGTCAGGAAGACCCCCAGAAGTGTGCAGTCAGATCAGTGCTTTCCTTCCTGCAAGAGAGGTTGGAAGGGTGGCTGTCCCCTTCCACCTTGAAGGTGTACGTTGCTGCCATAGCAGCACACCACGACGCAGTCAACGGTAAGTCCTTAGGGAAGCATGATCTGATCATCAGGTTCCTAAGAGGCGCCAGGAGGCTGAATCCCTCCAGGCCGCACCTCGTTCCCTCATTGGACCTCTGTAGTTTTTCAGGGTCTACAGAGAGCCCCCTTTGAGCTTTGCAGTCAGCCAGGCTTAAGGCACTCTCCTTGAAGACTGCCCTCCTGACTGCGCTCACTTCCATCAAGAGGGTAGGTGACCTGCAAGCGTTCTCTGTCAGCGAAACGTGCCTGGAGTTCAGTCCGGGCTATTCTCACGTGATCCTGAGACCCCCGACCGGGCTATGTGCCCAAGGTTCCCACCACTCCTTTTAGGGACCAGGTGGTGAACCAGCAAGCGCTGCCCCAGGAGGAGGCAGACCCAGCCCTGTCATTGCTGTGTCCGGTGCGCGCTTTACGCATCTATTTGGATCGCACGCAGAGCTTTAGAATCTCTGAGCAGCTCTTTGTCTGCTTTGGTGCACAGCAGAAAGGAAGCGCTGTCTCCAAGCAGAGGATCATCCACTGGCTCATTGAAACCATAACTATGGCATATCTCGCCAAAAACATGCCGCCCCCGGTAGGGCTACGAGCCCATTCTACCCGTGGTGTAGCGGCTTCTTGGGCCCTGGCCAGAGGTGCCTCTCTAACAGACATTTGCAGAGCAGCGGGCTGGGCAACACCCAACACCATTGCAAGGTTCTACAACCTCCGGGTGAAACCGGTTTCGTCCCAGGTAGTGGCACGCAACACAAGCGCATAAGCCCGGGATAGCCGGCCGGGTGTAACGCTTGCGCACAGCGCCTTCCACCTCCTTTTGAGCTGAAGACGTGCGCTGTTAATTCCCAGTAGTGTTCACAAAGGTTGTTCCCTGGTTGACTTCCTCCGAGCCCTGTGGCAGTCGAGTTTTCGGAGAGACTCGCTGCTGGCCCAGTACATGCGCTAACTAAGAGCCCGGTTCTGGGGTAGGTGCTCCGCATGTGGCGGTTCCCTGTAAGGCTAACCCCATGCGATCTATATCTTCCGCTAGTTCGTTTCCCTGCTGGCAAACTGCGTCTTCCTTGGGCAGAGCCCCTCTGCCCCAGTCTCCATGTTGTAGTAACTCCTCCCCCATTGGGCAGGATCTACCTTGAAGGCTCTCCACATGGTTGGAAAGACCATGTGATGTATTCTTCCACTTAAATATCCCCCCCTCTCTTGGGGCGATGTGTGGTCTCCGCAGTGTCCTCCCCTTGGGAGGGACACCCCCAGACTAGACCTGGCGGCCCAGTCGGATAATCCCCCTTCTTTTTTAGGGAGTGGAAAAACAGAAGGGGAAAGAGGCCACGACTGGGTTAAGCCTGTCTCTATCTCTGGGTAGTCGACTTGTCCCCAAAAAGGGCCGTTCGACACTCATAACTATGTTGGGGGAGGTTACGTGTCGACCTGGTGCACTGGCTATGAGGCACACAGCAAGTCTGCCCACCACACACCGCCAGTTCACGTAACACAGTTCAGCCTTGTGGCGTTTTGTATAGGGACCCCTAGTGTCACTACATCGACACCAACGTCGAGTGAGTGACAGATAGGGAACGTCATGGTTACTGGTGTAACCTCCGTTCCCTGATGGAGGGAACGAGACGTTGGTCCCTCCTGCCACAATGCTGAACTACCCGCTGAAATGGCCGGACCTTATATCGGCTCCTCAGCGTAAAACCTGAATGAGTGGTTGCATACCAGCTCCTTTTATACCCGTATGTTCGGGGGAGTGGCATGCAAATACCACTCGCCAATTTTCAATGGCCTTTTATCAAAGACCAGAGGTGTCTCGGGCTCCCAAGAGTGACCCCTAGTGTCACTACATCGACACCAACGTCTCGTTCCCTCCATCAGGGAACGGAGGTTACACCAGTAACCATGACGTTTCTGTGTGATAATATTGGTGTATCTATTTACATCAAGTGCAACATCAGAGTATTTCACTCATTAGAAATAGAGCAGAGTTTCCTATAATGATAAACAAAACTGAATATGAAATAATTCTGAATATACAGTAGTGCTTTCTACTGCATTCTCCTGGCTGGTTGCATGCAAAAACAAACTCTGATGAGTCAGTTGTTTTAAAGATTCACTCACAAAGACTCACTAACTCATGAGTTATCAGTTTGAATTAGTTTGAATTAGTTTAAGTAAATTAAAATGACTCAAATCCGTCAGAACATTTATTAACATCAGACTTGTGTGCCATCTGGGTGTTTCTACTTAAAATGTGTAGCTAAAAATAAAGGTACAAAACATTTATATATATATATATATATATATATATATATATATATATATATATATATATATATATATGTTTAAATAAGATAATTATTAAAAATGTTACAAAAATTGCAACATTGATCATTTTTTTATGGCAACATATGTAGCCGAGAAAGCAATATTCTTGGAAGTACTGACATAGATGTCAAAGCATTGTAATAAAGGCCTGACACGAGTCATGTAAAAGGACCTTGAGGCATACTGAGAACCATGTGGTGTGATCATACAAACACACATACACAGCACTCTTCTCTTCTACAGGTACAACAGCCTGCATGTGATTCAAAGACATAGAAGCACCAGGGGAAGAGAAAAATTATTCTGTTTTTTTTTCTTTCTTTCCTTCTCTATCTGTCTCTCATGATCATCAATAGTAGTAGCACTCGTCGCCTTCTCACTTCAGCTGCTGAGAGCACACTGCAATGTCTGAGTCAATCACACACACTCATATACACTGTGAATGTGATGTGGGCTGAGGTTAAGGCACTGGGAGAGTTAGACTGAGGGTCTTAATGAGCTCCTGTGTTCATGTCTCTCTCCGGGCCCCAGGGACAGCGGCAGTGCAGGACAGTGTCTGCCACTGTTGTGTGCTGAGATATGCTCTTGCACCTCAGCTGTAATGAGTTCAGCCTGTCTGTCAAACTACCTACCTTGCTGTTAGCATCAACAACAGTGCTTCAGAGCTCAGAGGAGCACATGTGCTCTCTAATTATAATCACCAAGATTGTTTTTCCTTGAATATCAGAGCAAAATATTTTTTTATTTTTTTTATTTTTATTTTTTTTTTTATTATTGTTTCAGTAGCCCACTTGTGTTGATTTTGTTTGTGTAAGCATGTTTTTTTTTTAAATAACTATAATTTCATATACTGTATATGTTCAGTTATGTACATCTGTCAGATTTCTGTGTGTGTGTGTGTGTGTGTGTGTGTGTGTGTGTGTGTGTGTGTATATATATATATATATATATATATATATATATATATATATATATAATGTATACATATATAAACACACACATAAATCTTATAGATGGCCATAATTGAACATATACAGTATATTAAATTATAGTTCAGATACGTATTTTAGCATAGACTGTATGTACATAATCAAATAGAAATAGAAACCAACAAATCTCTCTCTCTCTCTCTCTCTCTCTCTCTCTCTCTCTCTCTCTCTCTCTCTATATATATGTATATATATGAAATGTAAAATATTATAAAAAGAAATAAAATATAAAGAAAATTATGTGCATTTGACATTTAAGGCATCTTTGCCATTATTGCAATTACTGTAAATTATTTAATAACAGTACTATTTAAAAAGCAAAGTCTTTATACATAATGGTGTTATTTTCTTCCTGTAATAGAGTAAAAAAAAAAAAAAAAAAATTATTACAGTAACTACAATTTAAAAAGAATAATGAAAATTACAAAACAAATCAAAAAGTCTAAACGCATTACAGTAATGGGAAATTGAGGGGAAATGTGCTTACTTGTAATGAAAATAATTTCACAATGCAGAACAATCATAATTGCCCTAAATACAAAGGCTTCGTTTATTAATTTATTTTGATGTGGAATGAGACCAGTTGTTTTTTATATGTCCATTGTTCAACAATTCCTCCTCTTGTTATCTCAATCTCTCTCCTCTTCATCTCAATTGTCTACATTTTCTTCTATCCTGTGTCTCTGAACATCTCTCATTGCCCTTTATCATTTTGTGGTGTGTGATTGCTGCTGTAACAGTAGCCATCTATCTTAGGTGAGACAGTTAAAAAAGGGCTCTGGGAAAACAGACTGATACTCACTGGCACCAGGTAAAAATGTGTGTGTATATGTGCTTTTATTGAAATAGAACAGATATGACATAAGTGATCGCCCCTTCCATCCTCAGCTGTTTTGCTTTCACCTCACCTCTGTTTGTTAGATGCAGCGAGGGTAACTGGTTAGTGCAGTGTGTCTCCCAAAATCAATACAAATCAAATCCATTGAAGTTCTCTCTCAGAGCACTTAACCTCTTCCAGTCCACCGTTAGTCCTTTTATCTTCCTCAGCACAAAAGCTATCAGGGCCATTTGTAACACAAATACATGCACTAACACATACTCACATACCTCATTGTTGAACACCCCTGCTTGCCAGCATAATTGAGGATGTCAGAAAAACAACTATTTTTGTTTAACAAATAGCAAATTCACCGGTTTACACTTTGCAGCAACAGAATCAAGCGAAGAAACAGTACATTTCTGATTTTCCATTTCCATTACACCATTTTAGATTGCTTTCAGTGAAGGGGATGCTCTTTATAGTGTGCCAGTAGCAAGGCAAACAGTGTCAGGCGTTTCAGAGGCAGAGCTGTGAGTGTTTGATGGTATTGTGTGTTGTCACTTTGGAGTGTTTTGGAGAGTGTATGGCTATGGGCCGCTTTGATGTTGGCTGTCAACAGCAGACCCCTCGTCTTTACAGAAGTGTTTTTGAGCTGAAACAGCATCATGTTATGAGGATAAGCTTGTGGGAACTGTACAATGAACCTCATCAGGATTCAAACACTCAAGCTCGCTAATACACAAGCACATTTTTTATCAGTGACATGCAAATTACATAACAATAAAACCTAGATCTTGCTTGATATGAATGTTGATCCAGGATCAGCAAGAATGTTGATCCAGGAACATATCCAACTAGGCAAAATCTCTATCACTACTACATTACATGAACTTTACAGGATATGTGACATTTTCAGACTCTCTTTGCAAAGACAAACTATTTTTACTGTTATAAACTATAACAGTGAAGCATTTCAGATCAATATCAAATTCATGTTCAGATGAGCATTAGATTTACTCCCTCTTCTCATGTGATTGCAATATTTTCCTACACCATGTTTTTTTTGCCTGCTGAATAAATGTCAAGAAAGCCTGAGATGGAGTTCAGGGTGTTTTCATCACGTATGCACCTAGCTGTGTACTGATCCCTGAGTTGAACATTGGATTACATTTCCACTAATTGATCAGCATAGCGTCACTTAAATGTTTACATATTCTGCTTTTCTTTTGCTGGTCAATGGTTTAATCACCATTAACAAGCTTTTTTTGAATGCAAGGATGTGTATCTACTGTCAAGTAGCCATAGTATCACAACAGATTCTGCTTACCAGGGGGCAACTCCTGATATTTTAGCAGCCCGTTCTCCAGATCAGAAGTAAGAGCCAGTTTGATTCTGCATCTAATCTCATATCACTAGCCAATCATGCTTCTTCTCCAGCCATGGGTTTCTCCAGTCAGCCATTGAAGATATGAAGCCTTTGTATAACCCCAGCCTTTCATGTCTGGATCATGTCTCAGATCAAGACCATTAGATCATGAGCTGATCTAACATTCGCTTCAGACTTCACAAACACAGCTTCCTTCTCCATGGGTTGGTTACAAGCAAATTTCACATGCAACATTCAGAGTTATTGCATATTAATACTGCAAGTGAAGCTTTTAAAGCTCCTAAAGTATGTCTTGAGAAGCAACGAGAAACGTTTGCTCAAATATAATTGTTAAGTCTGCAATGCCTGGAAAAAAGAAGTGTGAATTTGCCTAGTACAGATACCATACACTGAACAAGCACAACTAGTCGACACAGACCCAACACATCTACTAGTGGCAGAACTAATCCCCTGGGATAACCCCTCGTATAAAGAAATCATTCCTTGGGTAAAGGCTGTTCTGACACTGTCTGCAGAGATTACCACCCAAGATCGACAAACCCACAACATTTCCTCCTGATGTATCGAATCTTGTATCTGTCTTTGCCCTTTGAGAACTATGGACTGATCAGCTGACTACAAAATGTCAATTGAAGCTTGGGCTTCAAAACACATTCTCGGCTCACCTCCACCTACTCACCTGCTTGGTTGCTGTTGGTCTTAGGGGCTCTCTTAACGAGAGCGGTCTGATCTTGCAGAATTGACCATCCTCATCATCCTGGCCTCTTTTTTCTCCTGCCATATCTCACAAGTGCCTGGTCAGTTAGATCACAGTGTCTGGGAAAGACGATTAAATACTACTCCTCAATTTGGAGCAGAAAGACAAACCCATTTGAATTCCTTTAGATTTACACTCACGCTTTTCACAAGAACCCACTGACATTCACAGCTGTTCAGAGGAGGGGTAGTTCAGTGAAAGTGATCTCTCTAGGCTGGTGGGTAATCACTGAGCAAGAACCAACTGGATCCGGCTCTGCTTGATGGCTAAGCAATCTTGGCCTAAGCCAAGAAATTTGTTCCCTGCTGTTCCTCTTCTGTATATAAGGGTTTTCAGCAAGTTCAGCTGGGTGACCCTTTGATGGTCCTCTGCCATTAATAGGTATAACTTTTTTTATTCTTTTTTTTTTCATGTACATCAACATTAAGGGTAGTGAAAAGATCTGGAATAATGTATTGTGCAACAAATAGAACTGTCCAATTACCAAAAAAGCCCAAATCCTTAATGTGGTTGAATGCGGTGATCCAATAAATTATAGCACGTAGCATTACAAAGACATTCCAGACATTAAAACTCCCTAAAAGTATGTATTAGACACTTAAGCCACACTTAAAATGTATTAATGTCATAGCAATAGACAAAATATCAAAGTATCATGTAGCAATATACTTCAAAGACACTTAGCGCAAGCACACTTTTCAAGCAACATTTTAAGCTTGTTAGCTTTTTAATTGCAAAACAACAGAAATACTGTTCAACATTAAGATCATTCTGACACTTTCTGGTTGTGAGACTTAGTGGACCATAACCATGGTTATTGTGATGAACTACACCACTCATCTGCACAAATTTGTCATTGTTTTTTTCTGTGAAAACTTTGACCATTGCAATGCATTTCACTGTTTTCATTGTCTTGTATTATGAAAAATGTGTTTTCAAGGTGCTGTGTTAAGTTTTAAAAATGGTCTCTTACTCTGCTAGGACACCCGTATGCTCCAGTTGAATAGAGCCCAAAAAAGTTGTTTGCAAATGCCACTATTTATGCCACCTTTTTTTTACCTAATGACATTTACACATATTTAAGTGTGGCGTAGGTGTCCAAATACTTGTTGGGGTCACCGTACATTACATCTTACCTCATTCTATACTTCTAAATGACATGTGCATGTTCAAGAAATACTCATTGTATACACAGCAGCCGTGAGAGCAAAACATTCACACAGGTCAAAGTACATCCTAGTAGAGAATGTGAACCCTGCCAGAATCTTTCTGAACAACTGAACCAGGAGTTTTAAAATCCATTTACCAGGAGTTTAGCTCTTCCTGCTATTAAACATAAGTATTTGAATGATCTAGGTAAATGCATGTGGAGTGCTCCACTGATTCAAATGCCCACTTAAAAGCTCCTATTCTGTTGGATATATTGGGTTGTCTGTAGCAGGTGTCTCAGTCTGTCTCCCTCGTGTTTCCTAGGACTCTTATTTTGAAATGTTTCCCCCGGACTACGTTACCCAGTATGCACTGCCCTCATCACTGCCATCTGTTCCTCATTGTTCTCACCTGTTTTCCATTCCCTCATTAGCTCTTGTTTGTATAAATACCCTTTAGTTTTTGCATTCCTTTGTCAGTTCTTGTTTGTTGTTTTGAGTTCCTGTTTGGTTGTTTCACTGTCATCATTTTTATTAAAGCCTGCAAATAGATCCTACGTCTCCCGTCTCATCTCAGCAACTACTCGTGACAGAAGAACTGACCCACATGGCTCTAGCGGGTGTCCGAATTCTGCTACTCAAGCAAGGGGACTGTCCAGTTGAGGATCACGTCCATGAGTTTTTAGAATTAGCGAATTTAGTGCACTATCCAGACCGCTCTCTGGTGGTTTTATTCCGGACTGGTCTGAATAGTGCACTGAAGGAACTGATGCCTCTGGCTGATCCTCACTGGACCATCTGTGAATATGTGGAGAAGGCTCTGGAACTTTGCAGTTCCCATTACACAGTGGATTATGGTGGGAACCCTGGGCCAAAATCTGCATCTTCCGCCTTCTATGGCTTCGCCCCTGGAGCCTCCCATGGCTCCGCCTTCCATGGCTTCACTCCTGGAGCCTCCCACGGCTCCGCCTCCCACGGCTCCCCCAGAGACGACTCCTCCAGCGGCTCCGCCCGCTCCCCCAGAGAGGACTCCTCCAGTGGCTCCACCCTCTCCCCCAGAGACGACGACTCCAGCGTTTCTGGCCACCCTCCCAGAGACTCCTCTTACAGCGGCTCTGCCCACCCCTCCTCCAGCGGCTCCATCGCCTGACTCGGTCCCTGCCCTGTGGCCACCTCCCAGGCCTCCTGACCCGGTCCTAGCCCTGTGGCCACCTCCCAGGCCTTCTGTCCCAGCCCTGTGGCCGCCCCCCCCAGGCCTCCTGACCCAGTCCCGGCCCTGTGGCCGCCCCCCCAGGCCTCCTGACCCAGTCCCGGCCCTGTGGCCGCCCCCCCCAGGCCTCCTGACCCAGTCCCGGCCCTGTGGCCGCCCCCCAGGCCTCCTGACCCAGTCCTGGCCCTGAGGCCACCTCCCAGGCCTCCTGACCCAGTCTCTACCCTGAGACGGCCCCCACAGACCTCCGGACCCAATCCTTACTGGGGGGTCTCCTCCCTGGCCACCTGGTCATCTTCTAGGTCCCCTTCCTCACCTGTATCTTCCTGCCCCCCTCAGCCATCTTTGGGGCACCAGGAGTCGCCACTTAAAGGGGGGGTAATGTCACAGTCTGTCTCCCTAGTGTTTCCTAGGACTCTTAATTTGAAGTGTTTCCCCCGGACTATGGTACCCAGTATGCACTGCCCTCATCACTGTCATCTGTTCCTCATTGTTCTCATCTGTTTTTCATTCCTCATTAGCTCTTGTTTGTATAAATACCCTTTAGTTTTTGCATTCCTTTGTCAGTTCTTGTTTGTTGTTTTGAGTTCCCGTTTGTTTGTTTCACTGTCATCATTTTTATTAAAGGCTGCAAATAGATCCTACGTCTCCCGTCTCACCTCAACAACTACTTGTGACAGCAGGCATCACTGTATTACCTGAGTTAGGCTAAGTAAGATCTGAAAAAAGATTGCTTTATATGCATTTGGACATGCTAGCCAAAAGTATTTGAAGAAGATGCAAAAATAAATGCCTGTGTATGACTAAAAGCATGTGATGGGAGTACAGGAGGCCAAGAGCCTTTGAAGTGTGCAGAGTACAGAGACAGGCCTATAGTCATCTTGTCATTTAATATGGAACATTTCATACAGAACATTACATGCAGCACTGAAGTACCCCCTAGTGAGTCCTTGGATTGCTAAATACACAGCCACTAATGTGCACTGCAGCTCATAACCTAGAATATATTAATTTGCATGCAAACCAACACACACACACAGTTGGTTTGCACTCGCTAATGCACTCAAGTAGCCTTATAACCACATACTGTCCATACCCCATAGTACCTGTTTACACGTGACATTAAGATATGTCTCGGTGATCTGATCACAAGTGGTCTGCCGAGACACTTTGCTGTTTACACCTATAGTAACAAGAGATTTAAATGCATCACCTATGACCACTTGTGGTAGGATTTCAAAAGGAAGTTCTCTGATTTTGAGACTACATACATCACTCACTAGTCAAACTTAAACAAATACACAATGAACAACAGAAAAGTCTCTTTTTCTGTTGTTTCAGAACAAATAATCATGATATTTCTGTCTCCACTTGAAGGCCGCATTAGCATTTACACTACAAATGCAATGTGGTCACAAGCACTTTTAAATACCTCTGAACATTGTTTGACTGATCAAATCACAAAACTAAATATTAAAAATCACAAAGTTAAAATCTATGTACTAAATGTGGCAAATGACTGATGAAACAATATTTTTGTTGCAGAAATCACTCTGCACCACATTATTCTTAAATGCGTGTTACTACTACTATTATTATTACTATTATTATTATTATTATTAATTATATAATTATTTAAACTATCTGCACAGGTAAAATTTTCAGCCAACTCATCTGAAAAATATTTCACTGCAGATGGCTCATTAGCCTGATGGTGACTATTCAAATATAATTCCAATATATCTAATGGGAACCTTAATTTCTGCTGTTCAGTCAGATAAAGTAAACATTTAATCACAAGTTGGTGCATTGCATACTTCTGCCCAAGTGCATGCAAGCATGGTTTTTATTAAAGTTTCTTCAGAAATTATAGATGTAGAATTACAGACTACTTTTGTCTTTATGTTAAAAGCAGGAATATGTGAGAGCCTAAACTTAGCACCCATGTACACGGCCTCCCACAAATACACACGATCCTCCCCAGCATGCATACAACTAATGTGAATGGACAATGATAGCCAAGCTGGCCAATGAATCTGTATTCATCTAAACAACAAACATATGCATCTATCTAAGATCATATTCATAACATAGTGCTTTTGAAAACGCTGCTCACAAGCATGATACTGTCAGGTAAAGCTGAGTAGGCAGTGAGTTTAATTGTTTTGTTTTACCAATAAGAGGCTCTTCTTTTATTCTAATACAAAGAGAATAAATGTTTGGATCTAAGAGAAATCTGTATCTTTTCATGCAGATAGTGGAGAAAAGCCAAAAGAAATGGTTTCATTAAATCTCGTCATCTTTCTCTTTAAAAAAAATAAAAATTTATCTAACAGCACACTTAAAGTCAACATTTGCAACCCATTTTACTTCCGTAACGTGACATGATTTCAGAGTGAAACAGGATATTAAACCAGAAAAAAAAACATAGGATGGGTCTTCATTTTATCAATCGGGAATTGTTGAGGGAAAATAGTGTGACGGCCCTGTCTGTCACAGAACAGTCTTCTGTGATTTGTTTATCCTCCGCAGAGGTTTGCTGCTTTGAAAACGTATTTTTTTCCCTTTAAATAAATGTATTTTTTTATGCTAATTTGAGTGGCCTTTTCTTCATGTTGCCTGCCAAGAGCCAGGTGTGTATAATATATGGAGGCTCGTCCGGGATTTTGAGCTTGAAGTGCTGGGAGTGAGGGGAAGCATTGATCATCTCTGCGTTTCAGGGGATGAATTCAACGCGGACGTCCAGTGGTAAGTGTGGGTGGTGCTGAGTGCGAATGGGGGAGAAATATAAATTATTGGAGCTACAGTATGTAACACCCTGCCACAGCTGAAGAGCGTTTATCGCTGTGCGTTTTTTTTGCCTTTTTTATTTTAGTTGTTTTTGGTGTGTCGGACGTGGGGCGACTGTTCGCAGTCAAGCCGTAATGTGGGTACACAGAAGACTAGGGTAAAGATTAGTTTTTTAATTAGTTACATACGGGGAAGTTCCTTTGATATCCCCTTCGCAAAATGCAACACAAATAGCCGCACCACGATTGATTGATTAATGGACATTCATAGTTGAAAGTAGTTACTGAGGCCATTCGTTTTGATTGTTTTGGCTCGCGCTGGCGTTGTTTGGTAAGTTCCAGAAAATGTTATTGGTTTGCAACTGACTCACTGAGTGAATTTTTTGCGGCTCCGTCAAAAGAATTAATATATGGCTTAACGAAAGACCAATTACATAAAGTTGTTGAACAGTATAACTTTATCATTTAAATACCAAAAGGTTTGAAGCTGGCACAGCTTATGTAAAGGGTTAAAGAATGCCTCGCTGAATTGGAAGTGAATCTACGCCTTGTGGGCTTGCTGTTATGTCTCGAACAACTAATGTTGTCGTAACAATGAACAACAAAAAGAACTCCTTGAAATGCAAATGCAGCAACCGTGTTTGGAGGTTAAAGAGCGAGAGAATGAACAGCACTTAAGAGTTTGAAAAATTAAAACAACATGAACGAGAGAACGAATTGGAGGCAGACTTGCCCAAGAAAAGAGCTTGCCCAAGAAAAAGAGCATTTAAAACTGCTGTTTGAAGGTAGGGTTCAGAGTGGGGATTTTTTAGATCCAGTTAGTATGGGTACAAGACCAATGTCTGACATATCTGGCATGATAAAAATGTTGCCAAAATTCAATGAAAGGGATCCAGATGTGTTTTTTTTATTATTTGAAAACATTGCACATAATCGGCACGGGGGTGACTCTGAGCGCACTTTGTTACTACCGAGTGCAGGGGCGGACTGGCTATAAGGAGAACTGGAAATTTCCTGGTGGGCCGGCCACGAAACGGTGCCGAATGGTGCTGACTGGGTGGTGATAAGCTGAAACGGGTCACCGCGTTTTGCCAAACGGGCCGCGACTGGCTGAAGAGGGCCGCAAAACAGCGCCGCGATATGCTGAAGTGGGCCGCAATATGCAGAAAAGGACTGCAACTAACGTCAATTATACGTCAACCTTTTGCTCTGAAGTGACTGAGGTGAATACGGCTGCACTAGCTGTGAGCAGTGAAGTGACCGTTTGCTCTCCTCAGAATTTTGTAGAGGATGATGTCGGTCCCGATGACTGTGTGTTACAGCCAAGGCTGAAAAATTGGCAGATCTGGATGGTCTTCTCCAGCACCTGTCAGAAGAAAAGTGCACAGAATAGAAGTCTCTAATTTTAATGTTCCCTTCTTTGTTCTCAGATGTTCCCATGTGTACAAATATAATTGAGCATGATATAGACATGGGCGATGTCCGACCAATTGGCAGCATTTTTAAAGAGTTTCTCCTGAAAAAAGGTGACGTAAAATACCTGTTGGATAATGGGTTGGCTGAACCATCTTATTCTAGTGTGAATGTGAATTTGCCCAATCAACGGTTGTTTATTTGGGTAAAATAGTGGGGCAGGGACAAGTTCGACCTGTGCGAGCTAAAGTGATGGCCATTGATTAATTTTCACCTCCGGTGAATAAGAAAGAACTCATGCATTTTTGGGTATGGTCGGATATTATAGGAGCTTTTGTTTGAATTTTTCAACTATTGTGGCTCCTCTTACCAACCTTTTAAAGAAGAGCATGATGTTCAGTTGGTCTTTGCGTTGTCAGCAGGCTTTTGAGAACGTTAAAATGCTGCTGAGTACTGTACTTGTTTTGGCCACGCCTAGGCTGGATCAGCCTTTTCAAGTTTAAGTTGACACAAGTCACGTAGGAGCTGGGGCAGTACTTTTGCAGACAGATGAGAATGGTGTGGAGAGGCCCGTATGTCACTTTTCAAAAAAGTTTAATTATTCAACTATTGAAAAAGAGGCTTTAGCTCTTATTACATAATTTCAAAATGCATGTGGGTGGAGGGTTGTTTCCAGTGGTGGTCTATTCAGATCACAACCTCCTCACCTTTTTGCACTCGTTACAGAACCCCAATCAACGTCTTATGAGCTGGGCTTTATTTTTGCAGCCGTACAACTTACTGATTCACCATATTAGGGTTGTGGATAATGTGTTGGCAGACACTTTGTCGTGCTCTCCTATTGAGTTAGAGTAATGTGTCTATGCTTGCTCTCCTCTTCTCTATTCGCCATGTCCCTGTTTTCCTTAAATGTTGCTTTTTCAGGCGCCGGGAATTGCTGGAGCTTGGGATGTGGAGCTGGATGGATAAGATAGTGCTGGATGCAATAGCTTGGATGGTTTTGATCAGTTCCTGCCAGTACCGTCTCTTTCCCCTTGCTTCCAGTACTTCTTGGGGGCTCATTTGACTATTATTTTGCTGCTTTGAAAACCTTATTTTTTCCTCCTTTAAATACATTTATTTCTTTATGCTAATTTGAGTGTGGCCTTTTCTTCATGTTGTCCGCCAAGAGCCAGGCGTGTGGGTATTCCATTCCAGAATAAAACCAGACCTGAATGCTAGTTGCGGAGGACAACTCTACTGCAGAAGCACTGCCTTCACCCACTTTTGAGGAGGCTTTTTGACCAGGACATGGAGGCTGAAGGCCAAGTTCATCTCGACGTATCCCAATGGAAACACTTTTTTTTTTTTTTTAATTGTTGATATTTGCTAATGTCTGTAACATTTATTACATTCCCATTGACATTTATGTTAAATCACTGTATTAAAGGTGCTGTAAGTTGAACATGCTCTCTCTCTTTGTCCAAAGCTGCTGAAGAGTCCTTTTTTATTTCATGTTGACTTAAAGGGACAGTTCACCCTATAATAAAAATTCAGCCATTGTTTACTCACCCCTGTGTTGTTATAACCCCATTTGGCTTTCTTTCTTTTTCTTAACACAAAGGGATAAATTGTGAAAAAAAGTTATGTCACACAATAGCAGTTTATGGTGACCACTTCTTCAAGCTTCAAAAGGACACAAAAGTATAATTCAGAAGTTTAGTAAATTATTCAGTGAGATTCATGATTGTTAAGAAAGCATATGATGAGCTTTGGTGAGAATAAACCAAAATCTAATGAATTATTTAGTAAAGCTGTTGACCGACCATTACTCTCTGCGTGTTCATGATGAGATTGCACAAGAGAAACAATTCATGCAGCCCCCTCGTGACATGGGGTGTTCAAGAGAAAACGCGTTTTGTTTATCTAAAAACAGGTCCGCCACATCGATAGAAACAACAGAATAAAACACAGCTACGTGCAAACCAAAGAATCAAACTTATTATGTATGTCTGATGAGTTTGCAGTTGGAGAATAGATGCATTTCTATGCCCAGCCACATTTGTTTGCAACAGAGTTCTCAATCAAACTTAGAGAGATAGACAGAGGAGGTTGAAGGCAGCTACAGTCAAACTGTGTCCTAACCTGACAGCAAACGACACATGATAAAAGGTATATTTTCTATGCTAATCAGAGTTTTGGTCCTAACCAGCCTTGACGAGCGACAGTATATTCTGTAGATAACTTGGTTTCTATTTTCAACACTGTGCGATTCGCGCCATATAGCCCTGCGCGCCTGTGAACTGGTACCGGTCCAAAAACACTCTCATAACATTTTATTAAAGCCTACATCTCAATAGCTGTTTAAAAACGACTTGATTTTTGTCCGAAAACGACTTTGGCTGAGAATGTTACACCTACCGAATGTTTTCGCTGAGGTATCGATCTCTTCAGTCGGAGGTCTGTCACAAATGCTCACCAGTTCAGATTGGAGATGAAACATTCCCGCTTCCTCTATCTCTCTCAGCTTGATTGAGCACTCTGTTTCAAACAAATTAGGCTGGGAAAAGAAATGCATCTATTCTCTGACTACAAACTCATCAGACATATTTAGTAAGTTTGGTTCTTTGGTTTGTGTGCAGCTGTGTTGTGTTCTGTTGTTTCTATCACTGTGGTGGACAGTGGACCTGTCTTTAGATAAACAAAACGAGTTTTAGCTTCAACACCCCACGTCGCGAGCATAAGGCTTTTTTTTCTCACCAAAGCTCATTGTATGCTTTCATAACAATCATGAGTCTCAAGGAATAATTTATTAGAATTCTGAATTATACTTTTGAAGCTTGAAGAAGTGTCACCATAAACTGCCATTGTATGACATCACTGAGCAACTAAATTGTTTTCACAATTTCTCCCTTTGTGTTAAGAAAAAGAAAGAAAGTCATATGGGGTTATAACTAAAGCCCGACCAATATGGGATTTTTGAGACCAATACCGATACTAGAGAGGGAAAATTCACCGATAATGATATGGTGGCCGATATATTACATTTTTGAGCTGGAATGAAAACAGACCTTTTCTATGTGGATTTTGCACATATTTTGCACCGATATGACTATGCAAAGGTACTCAGAAGGTTGCTTTCTTAAACAAATATTTGTTTTATCAAAGAATATTTGACATTATTATTATACATTGTCAACAAATTGAAATGAACACTGAGAAAATAAAGAATAAATAAAAATGGGGGCATGGGTAGCTCAGTGGTAAAAGACGCTGGCTACTGCCCCTGGAGTTCACTAGTTCGCTAGTTCGAATACCAGGGCATTCTGAGTGACTCCAGCCAAGTCTCCAAAGCAACCAAATTGGCCCGGTTGCTAGGGAGGGTACAGTCACATGGGGTAACCTCCTCGTGGTCACTATAATGTAGTTTGTTCTAAGTGGGGTGCGTGGTGAGTTGTGCGTGGATGGCGTGAAGCCTCCACATGCGCTATGTCTCTGTGGCAATGCACTCAACAAGCCACGTGATAAGATGTGTGGGGTGACGGTCTCAGATACGGAGGCAACTGAGATTCATCCTCCGCCACCCACATTGAGGTGAATCACTACACAACCACGAGGACTTACAAGCACATTGAGAATTTGCCATTCCAAATTGGGAGATAAAAAAAGAATAAATAAAAATACAATAAATAGCTTAATAAACATCAGTACTGTATGTTTAGTATAAGTCAATTGCTGACCATTGAAATAAAGAATAAATAGCTAAATAAACATCAGTACTGTTTAGTATCAGTCAAATGCTGACCATTAAAATAAAGAATAAATACAAATAAAATAAACAGCTAAATAAACATCAGTATTACTGTTTAGTATCAGTCAAATGCTGACTATATTTATAACGCCGAATCAAGATAAACAGCGGCAGCAGTGTTACACCGTATTCTTCTATACAAGTTCAGGGGAAACTTTCAACGGTTGAAAACGTCCTGGTTACTTGCATAACCTCCGTTCCCTGATGGAGGGAATGAGACGTTGTGTCTGTAGCGACACTAGGGGTCACAATTGGGAGCCTGAGACACCTCTGGTCTTTGATAATAGGCCAATGAAAATTGGCGAGTGGTATTTGCATGCCACTCCCCCGGACATATGGGTATAAAAGGAGCTGGTATGCAACCACTCATTCAGGTTTTATGCTGAGGAGCCGAGACAAGGTCCGGCCATTTCAGTGGGTAGTTCAGCATTGTGGCAGGAGGGACACAATGTCTCGTTACCTCCATCAGGGAACGGAGGTTACGCAAGTAACCAGGACGTTCCCTATCTGTCACTCACTCGACGTTGTGTCGATGTAGTGACACTAGGGGTCCCTATACAAAATGCCGCAACTGGCTGAACTGTGTTACGTGAACTGGCAGTGTGTGACGGGCAGACAACTGTGTGCCTCATAGCCAGCGCACCAGGCCAACACATAACCTCCCCCAACATAGTTATGAGTGTCGAACGGCTCTCTGGGGACAAGTCGACTACCCAAAAGATAGAGACAGGCTAACCCAGTCGTGGCCTCTTTTCCCCTTATTTTTTTTTCCACTCCCTAAAAAACAAGGGGCATTATCTGACTGGGCCACCAGGTCTAGTTGGGGAGGTGTCCCTCCCAAGGGGAGGACACCACGGAGACCACACCTCGCCCAAAGAGAGGGGGGGATATTTAAGGGAAAAATATGTCACATGGTCTTGCCAACCATGTGGAGAAGTCTCATGGTAGATCCTACCCAACAGGGGAGGAGTTACTACAAACATGGAGACTGTAGCAGAGGGGGCTCTGCCCAAGGAAGACGCAGTTTGCCAACAGGGAAACGAATTAGTGGAAGATATACATCGCATGGGGTTACCTTACAGGGAACTGCCACATGCGGAGCACCTACCCCAGAACAGGGCTCTTAGTTAGCACATGTACTGGGCCAGTAGCGAGTCTCTCCGAAAACTCGACTGCCACGGGGCTCGGAGGAAGTCAACCAGAGAACATAGTTTGTGAACGCTACTGGGAATTAATGGCGCACATCTTCAGCTCAGAACACCACTTAGCGAACGCCAGACGCCACTTAAAGGCATACAGGCGCCTCGTAGAGGGGGCCTTAGCCTGAGTGATTGTGTCTTCCACCGCGGGTGGTAGACCGCTTAGGTCTTCCGTGTCCTGTCCAGGGGCCAGACATGGAGATTCCAGAGGTCTGGTCGCGGGTGCCAGATGGTGCCCCGTCCCTGAGAAAGAAGGTCCTTCCTCATGGGAATTCGCCTGGGGGGCTGTCGCGAGGCGCGTGAGGTCTGAGAACCTCGTCTGGGTGGGCCAGCAGGGTGCTACCAGGATGACCTGCTCCTCATCCTCCCTGACCTTAGGCTCACTGGGGGAAATGCATATTTGCGTAGGCCAGGAGGCCAGCTGTGTGCCAGCGTGTCTATGCTGAGAGGTGCCTCGGTCAGTGCGTACCAGAGCGGGTAGTGGGAGGATTCTTGGGAGGCGAACAGGTCTACCTTTGCCTGTCCGAATCGACTCCAAATCAGCTGGACCATCTGAGGGTAGAGTCTCCACTTTCCCCTGAGGGTAACCTACCATGACAGCGCGTCCGCTGCAGTGTTGAGGTCGCCTACGATGTGAGTGGCTCACAGCGACTTGAAGTGCTGCTGGCTCCAGAGAAGGAGACAGCGGGCGAGTTGTGACATACAACGAGAGCGCAGACCGCCTTGGCGGTTGACATGTGCTACCGTTGCCGTGTTGTCTGTCTGAACTAACACGTGCTTGCCCTGTATCAATGGCCGATACCTCCACAGGGCAAGCAGAATTGCCAACAACTCGAGGCAGTTGATGTACCAACGCAGCCGCGGGCCCGTCCATAAGCCGGTGGCTGCATGCCCCTTGCAAACAGCTCCCCAGCTGGTTTTGGAGGTGTCTTTTGTGACCCCGACACGCCTGGAGACCTGCTCTAGAGGAACACCTGCCCATAGAAACGAGAGGTCGGTCCAAGGGCTGAAGAGACGGTGACATACCAGCGTGATGGCCACGCGATGTGTCCCGCGGCGCCATGCCCATCTCGGGACTCGAGTCTGAAGCCAGTGCTGAAGCGGTCTCATATGCATCAACTCGAGCGGGGTGGTCACCGCTGAGGATTCCATATGCGCCAGGAGCCTTTGAAAGAGTTTCAGTGGAACACTGTTTTTTGTTTGAACGCCTTCAAACAGGTCAGCACCGACTGTGCGTGCTCACCGTCACTCGCCATGGCGTGCAGGGCAGAGGCGGCTTGTCCAGCAGTGCTGAAGGCTTTGGCCATCAAGGATAACATGAACCTACAGGGCTTGGACGGGAGCTTTTGGCATCCGCGCCAGGTGGCTTATCCACCGGGGGAATCGCCGTATAGTCCCTGGCCGCCCTGCCTTCGAGGGTAGTGTGGGCGGGGGAACTGAGAAATCAGGACCGGGCAGTAAAAGGTGCCTCCCACGATTTTGTCAGCTCCTCGTGCACTTCCGGCAAGAAAGGCACTGGAGCGGGGTGCGGCTGCTTTGAGCGGCGCCACGAGCCCAGGAACCAATCATCGAGCTGCGAGGATTCAGGGGAGAGCAGAGGGTTCCACTCTAGCCCGATGCTCGCGGCCACCCGGGAAAGCATGTCCTTCATCTCTGCATCAGCCTGTGACTGGGCAATCGTCCCCGAAGGGAGGAGCCCAGCTGAGGCTTCTGCGTCCGACTGGACAAGCCCGCTCTCCGATGCTGCGCTCGAGAGCTCATCAGCTTCACGGGCTCCGAACAAGAGGTCGAACTCGCCATGAGATGAGCCTGTGGACACATCTGGAAGCCGATCGGGGCAGACGAGCGAGCTGGGGAATGGGAGGTCCGCGGGGGGATACCCGGCGGAGGCGGTCCCATTGGGGTCCCCAAATCGCCCCCAGTGCTAGCTGCGCTAGCCTCAAACCCGTAGGTAGAAGGACCGAGGCGGGGAGCCGCGACCGCAACGTTGCCATGGTCATGTTCTCACAGTGAGAACATGAACCATCCACGAATGCTGCCTCCGTGTGGGTCGCGCCCAGACACGAAAGACAGCGATCATGACCGTCTGAAGTTGAGAGGTAACGACCACAACCAGGAATAACACACAATTGGAAAGGCATCTTTCAAAAGACACGCCTTTAAAAAGACGTTCCGTGTGTGCCGCACTTTTAGAGAAATATACTCTTTCAGGAAAATATACTCTCTTTTTTCTGCCAAAGCGCCCAGGGGCATTCTCTGCAGTGCACCAGTGCAGAGGAGGGAGAAGCCGCTGAAATGCGCCATCAGATCCAGCAGAGGTGAATGAACAGTCGTGAGAATTCAGCTCAGTGAGCATGACCGTTCGGCTCCGAAGAGAAAATCTGAATGAGTGGTTGAATACCAGCTCCTTTTATACCCATATGTCCGGGGGAGTGGCATGCAAATACCACTTGCCAATTTTCATTGGCCTTTTATCAAAGACCAGAGGTGTCTCAGGCTCCCAAGAGTGACCCCTAGTGTCACTACATCGACACAACGTCGGGTGAGTGACAGATATGGAACCAGACTTCTAAATATTACATTTTATAAATGCAATGACTGGATTTGTTCGGTTGAAGTGGGTACCAAACTGTGAATCCTGAACAAAACAATTTGGTGAATACATGTTTACTCATTAGCTTCCACTCAGCTGACAACAATGAAAGTAGCTACGTGATTAGCTAGTTAGCTATAAGCTCGTTGTCACGGAGAGTAAAAGATGGACGTTGTTTATTTTACTTTCCAGCATTGTGTCTCACCAACTAGGTAACAACATAGCATGAAATCAACACTCATCAGACACATTCCACCACCGCACTGTTGTCTGTTGAGCTGCAAAAAGATGCTCTGATGTTTACCTTTCAATCTGCTACATTACTGACTGCACTGACAAACTATAGCTGGCTAACAGCAAACAGACATGAGTGACATGGTTGTCAGGGACAAGGTTAATGTTATATTAGTTATATTGAAAAGGGAAAATTATGGGGTCATTGTTTATTAAGTTTCCATTATGTATTTCACAAACTAGTTAACTTACCGAGACACAGCTCAACTCCACCCTGTCTGCAGAGCCACCGTCAGCTCAGCTCTGAAAACAGTGGAGTCGGAACTACGCTATGACACCAATTCTAAAGCATTGTTTTCTGCATTATATGTTCTGCATATGGTTACCATATCTGTAAAATATACGCCGATACCGATATATCGATGAAAGGCTAATATCGGCCGATAATATCGACCGACTGATATATCGGTCGGGCACTAGTTATAACAATACAGGGGTGAGTAAACAATGACTGAATTTTATTTTTTGGGTGAACTAACCCTTTAAAAGTCATGACGCAGGGCAATTATATGGACAAATATTGCTCCCGCAAGAGAGTAGAAGGCAACATGGTGCAAACAAGGTAAAATATTTGTGACCTGTTCCCACATTTTGAGTTACTTTAAACCAGAAACACATTTTGAGATTTAATTATAAGCTTTTTAATTATATTATTATTATGTTTCTACTCAAAACCATTGTCAAAATATATTAGTTAAAATTAAGGCTGATATAATAATTTAAATGCTTTCCTTTATACTTTAGTGCATAAAATCTAAATGTGCCAAAATGTGCCACATTTTGGGTATCTGAGGTGTTACAGGCTCAGCATCGCTCCAATTGTAAACAAAAATAACCAGCAAACAAAAATTCCTTTAGAAGTTTCCTTTTATACCATTCAGAAAATAGCCCTTTTGGTATCTTTTCAATAAATAGAATGACATTTATGATTTTCTATCAGGTGGTATTATAAGCACAGCACTGAAATGATATAACCTTAAACTAATTCATATCAGGTGACGGGAGACTAATTGCCTAATTACTAACACAATTGCTCGTTAAATGTGTGCTTTACAGATAAATAGTTTGTAGTGAAAACTACCATCACAAATACCGGAATTTAAAATGTCACAAAACACTTCTATTCTCTTCCAGAACGAGTGTTTGACTACAAATCAGTGCCATTTTCTCTCTCTGCAATGTACGGCATGAATAGACATCAAACTCATGCAGTCAATCATAACACAATGTCTCTTACCACATGAGGCTTTTGAAACCGATCTACTCGATCAATGGAAAATGGGTATCATTTTGTTATTGTTACATGTACCGCTGCAGAAAGTGATGCTATAACCCTAAATCAAATATTAAAAACCATCACAGGGACCAGAACTGAGCTGCTACACCAGAGGCCTGTATTCTGGATGGGGTTTCAAGCATACAAACTAATTTCAGCTCAATACCCTAAGGGTGCTCCAGGGCAGCAGTTCAGTCCCTTTTTTCTAGGCGAATCCAACAAATCACATCAGTGGATTAACCGTTAGAATAACTTGTGTTTGAGGCACACTGGGTTCTTATGTTACAGGTCAAAAATGCACACTCGCAATAGCCTCAGATTTCTGTTACATTCTGCATTAGCAGCAGTGTGGCAAGACTCACCATGTGCTTGTCTTGTTTTGCAGTATACTTTTGCAGATGGAAAAAGAGTGAGTATGTATGTGTGTGTTTGTGTACTACTGTATATGTTAATGATGGTGGAATAATGAGAGCATGTTCTTATCTTTTTTTTCTGTTCTGCAGTTGCTTGTTATCTCTCAGTGTCACCAGGCCAGAGCAACAGGTTTCAACCACCACACACCCACGCATGCACAAACACACAAGAGCACACACAAAAAATAAGGATGATCCAAAAGTGAAGGACAATTTTACTATGAAAATCTACTACTCTGAGCTGTCCTGATCATTAAGCCAAATGTTCTGTTGAGATTATATTTTCTGTTTTTATATTTGGGGTCATATTGACCTAAATAATGAACACATAAAAAAAAATAAAGTCATTTTGAAAATAATATTTTAAATTCATCTTACCTAATCCAAATCCAGCAGGCAGATAGTATTTAAGCTTTTATCCTGGCCGCAGAGTATCTACATTATGTACACCAGTCAGAGAAACTTAGCATTTGAATACGTGTTGCATTTATTCATGTTTTATATCTGGGGTCTCTAAACAAAACGTCATTTTTTTCATAGAGGGTGACTGAGGTGTGTTAACAAGGTAGGATTGAAGGATTAGAAAAAGTCATGCAGTATTAAGTAGATATGTCAATGTTATACACACACACACACACACACACACACATACATTTTGGTGAGACTATCCTTATGAGGACTCGCCATAGACATAATGATTTTTATACTGTACGAACTATAGATTCTGTCCCCTAACCCTCAAAAAAAAAACTTTCTGCATTTTTACATTTTACATTTACAGTTTTTTAAGCGATTAGGAATTATGTGGAAACTAGAAATGTCCTCCTAAACCACATTTATAGCATAATACCCTTGTAATTACCAGTTTGTAACCTAAAAAAAGTGTCCTCGTAAAACACCTAAACCCGCCCACACACACACACATACAATATATACAGTTTATTTTATATAGCTGTTTTTGTTTTTCTGTTATTTTTATTTATTTATTTGTTTATTTGAATCATTTTTTATATATCTGGCTTTAAATGTCAATATCCTCCTGAGACCCAGCAATTAAATTTGGTATTGAACGTTTGTTATTTAAGTTTCTTACCCATACTTGCCACAGTAGTACAACCCCAATTTGGGACTCTATGTAAAATGCTAATAAAAACAATAAGGATTCATTTGTAATTCTATTTACCCTGTGCTTTATTGAAAGCACTATAACAACACATTATTTTATGTGTTAACTTGTGATTTTAATTGTTGTTGGGTTTGTTTGTTTGTTTGTTGTTGTTGTTGTTTTTTTTTTTGTTGTTTTTTTTTTGTGTGCAAATATACACTCATTTCAAATCAGATGAAAAGTTAGGACAGTCACATGTTTACCACTGTGTAGCATCACCATTTCCTCTAATAATACTTATTACGCATTTAGACACAAGTTTGTAAAGTTTAGAAAGCACAATTTTGCCCCATTCATCCATTATGCAGGAGCTTCATAATGCACCACACATTCTCACTTGGAGACAGGTCATGACTACAGACTGGTCAATCTAGCATCCACACTTACGCAGTCATGCACTTATAATACAGGTAATATGTTTTGGCATTTCGGAATTGGGGTTGTAAATCTTGGGATATCTTAAAAGGACACGCTGGGCTTTTAAGAGATACCAAACGTTTGGACATTTGGCCATGACAGCTACCTCTCCTTGGTCTATAGATATGTATGACATTACATTTCAACACCTCAAATATCCAATATGAATAATATATATATATATATATATATATATATATATATATATATATATATATATATATGCACTATCGGTCAAAAGTTTTGAAACACTTGACTGAAATTTTTCTCATGATCTTAAAAATCTTTTGATCTGAAGGCGTATGCTTAAATGTTTGAAATTAGTTTTGTAGAGGAAAATGTAATTGTGCCACCATATTAATTTATTTCATTACAAAAATATAATTTAATAAAAATAAAAAAAGTATTTGAAACTGATGACTTGGACCAAATAATAAAGAAAAGCAGCCAATAAGTGCCCAACATAGATGGGAACTCCTTCAATACTGTTTAAAAAGCATCCCAGGGTGATACCTCAAAGAGTTGGTTGAGAAAATATCAAGAGTACATGTCTGCAAATTCTAGGCAAAGGGTGACTACTTTGAAGATGCTAAAATATAACACAGTTTTTATTTATTTTGGATTTTGTTTAGTCACAACATAATTCCCATAGTTCCATTTATGATATTCCATAGTTTTGATGACTTTACTATTATTCTAAATTGTGAAGAAAAAAATTTATATATATTAGCATATGCTTTTTTATGCACCAAACATTATATTGACATTTAAAAAAGAAAAACTGTAATAGCTTTTTTTGCTGGATCTCAAAAGAATATTGTAAGATGACATTATGATAGCATGTAATGTAAAGCAATGAGAAGCAGACAGCATATATAAAAATATATACATGCTGAGTGACTCCAGCCAGGTCTCCTAAGCAACCAAATTGGCCCGATTGCTAGGGAGGGCAGAGTCACATGGGGTAACCTCCTCGTGGTTGCTATAATGTGGTCCGTTCTCGGTGGGGCGCATGGTGAGTTGAGCGTGAATGCTGCGGTGGGTGGCATGAAGCCTCCACATGCGCTATGTCTCTGTGGCAATGCGCTCAACAAGCCATGTGATAAGATGCATGGGTTGACGGTCTCAGACGCGGAGGCAACTGGGATTCGTCCTCCGCCATCCGGATTGAGGCGAATCACTACGCGACCATGAGGACTTAAAAGCACATTGGAAATTCGGCATTCCAAATTGGGAGAAAAAGAAAAAATAAATAAATAAATAAATAAATAATAATAATACATAAATAAATATGTCAGAATGTTCAAAGCTCTGTGATAGTGAGCATTTTTTTTTTTTTTTTTTATCCAATAAAGTGAATGGTGACTGCAGCTAACATTTCCTTTTCTGTTCCAATGGAAGAAAGAAAGCCATATGGATTTGGAACAACATGAGGGTAAGTAAATGATGACAGAATTTTAATTTTTGGATTAACTATCCCTTTACTGTAAATGGGGGTTAGATTAACATCCATTTTATTTTATTTTTTTTAAATCAGGCAGAGCACACCCAAAAATATATGTAAGAGTGCCAAAATGCAGTTGTATAAACTGATGCTTCAAATCATTTGTGGGTTCTCAAAACTATTGCTGAAGAAAAAGTGGAGAACGTCGCAAAATGAGCAGACATCCTTTGTGTTAACAAATATATCACAGCATGTCAAAAATGTGTCTCTATAGTAGCATGTTTTAAATACGTCACAGATATGAAGAAAGAAATCTCACTCTTATTTAGTTTTGATATCCATCTTTTCTCTCACCCTGCTCTGTGATTTAATTTGAGAATTGGGAAACATAACGTTCTGGCATCACAGAACAACAGCTAGAAAAGAACCTTGGGCTTATTAAATTTTAATAAGGTTCTCCAGGCAACTTTCCCTCGCCGTAATTGCTTTGTGTATTTCCCCTATGGGGACCCCCATTCTTGTCTGCTATCGACACAAATCCGTCGAAATCACAGCCAATGAGCTCTCTCTCTCTTTCTCAGCTATTTCCTCACTCACATTCAATCAGCATTAAGTTAAACATTAATTACCTGTAAGCTAAGGATATATTGATTATATGTCACTATTCTTCTTAATTTTCTCATCCATGGAGAGAACAAAACATAACACAGTAGTTACAAAAAGGTATTTAGATACTGAAGACACATTTAAAAATTTAGGAATATCATGGCTTTAGATAGCAAATTATCAAAATAGGTGGCCCTTATTTGAAAGAATAATAGCACAAGCACACTAATAAAAGACAATAAGAGACAATAGATATACTGTTCAATATTAAGATAAAAGTATTTGGACATTTTATAATGGTCAAACTTAGTGTCGAACAAATGTGATGAACCACATCTGTGGTTACTCTGCTAGGCTATCTGTGTGAACTTTAACAGAACTAATCCATAAAATGACCTTGGGGACCAGCTGATCAAAAGTATCTGCAAACAGTGGTTTGATCTAGAGAAGTTCTTGCATTGTTTGTTCACACATGCCACTTGTTATGCAATGCAATGAAATGTATTTTTAAGTGTGGTGTATGTGTCCAACAACACTGTAGCTCAAGACTGATTCCTATTCTGGTCTCACATCCTGAGTTATTCACAAAAATGCCTTATTACAGTATTATTACATTGTTACTACACTATTAATTTGTCTCTAGAGCAACACTGCTTGATTTCACAATACACAGCAACTATGGATAGTACAAAACTCCAGCACAACAGCAACAGTTTGTAATCCTGCAAAAGTTAGACAGTGGATATCTCATTTTCAACAAATGTTGCATCACTCTGATAGGTGGACCAGAGGAATAACAGTCTAAATGTATTAGTCATATGGCAGATGTCACACCACCCTACATCATAATGTCACATGCACGTCTTACTCACACAGATGGCAGGTCAGTAGTGAACCTATTGAGTCACCAGGGTTTTTTCCATTAATGATTCATTAAGGCTTCTCATTTTCATAAATTAATCCAAATATAATGCAAGAAAAGCATGGCATGTGATTTCCTATGACAAAACCTAGGTGGGTTTATGATGTCTTATGACACAGAACAGCACCAAATTTAATTGAACTTTTAAGTGAACTTTTTGCAGACAGGAAAATTACGCTCTCTTAATACATTTCCTGCCAAGAAACTGCACACCCTTAGGTAAAAGTGAAAGGTGGAGAAATTAGTCTGCCTTGCTGATAGGAAAACAACTTATTTTTATGTGGAAGGTGAGAAGAAAGCAGGCATGGCTGTCATAAGATCCTGTTCAATATAAACGTACCTGCACATTGACTATCCAGTTTCTGCTTTAGTGCCAATGTTGTCGCCAATGTAAAAGTAATGTCTTCAACAGTGGGTATTACTTTAAGATTTCATGTTTATTTACAAATATAAATATATATGGCATATTATTTTGGTGCACTGAGGGAGGAGAACGATCTTGTAACTGATCCACCTTCTGCCATTAGTTGTGTACAATGTGAACCAAAACAACCGAAAAATAGCCACCACCTTGTGAGTATGTCTAATGACTGTTATAGATTCTACTGTGCATCTATGAGTTAAGGGAATACAGGAAGTAGAAAATGACAACAAACAAATTGCCAAGCCAACACAATGTCAAGCATACTGTATGCCCCATTGGCACAACAAACCTTCATTCTGATGCACATGCAGTTATGTAAAAAATAAATAAAATAGTTTTATTTCTAACATTTATTTATTCATAGAATTTCAAAGTATTTTGAAACTTCACAACATTTTATCATGTAAAAAATCACAGGCTACTTAAAATATTACCATAGTCATTTTTTATTTTGCTATTTCTTGAGGTAATTACAACTTGACAGCATCTGTGATAGACATAACTGACTAAATAAGCTCTAACTGTTTTTGTGCTTATGAATTAATGTTTTAAATCACAAAAAGAAAATAAATGTTTTCTGTCTGAAAAACATTCAGCCTTCATTTAAATCTATAAACAACCCAAAAATCCCTCAGAAACAACAAAATGTTCAGTATATTTGAACTGATCAGTAAACGCTTACATTTTATTTTTATTTTTTTTATTACTTTGAATTCATTCAGCCAAGGGCAGGACCCTTTTAAGTTACTCATACAAAGGATGTATTACTTGCAGAAACAGCAACAGCATTCTGAACCTTTTATATATACAGTATATTTACATATTAACATTTTTCCATTAAGTCTGTTAAGCCAGGGTTTGAAGTAAAACATCTGTGTTTGATCTACATAATCACTCAAGGAATTCAAAAAGGATTGGCATCTTAATTTATCTCAACAAACTTCTAAACAGGTTTATTTGAAGCATGGCTTTATGTCAGAGTTATTTTTTCTCTCTTAGAGTATTCTACCATCATCAGTCAAAATAAATAAATAAATAAATAAATAAAAATAAAAACACCTGCAGCTCAACAGCTGTCAGTCTGTCTTGATGGAGCACAGAAGAGCGCTTATGTCACTCTCACATCCGCACTCCAGGTGAATGACTGTCGCCAGCTTTCTTTGACTCTGACAGGAAAAAAAAAAAAAAAAAAAAAGCGAGGAAAACAAATTTTGAAAAGGAAAGACTGCTCTTTTGTCCAGAAATCCTTTTGTTAGAGCTCTAGACTGGCTGACACAGGTATTGTGAATGTGTAGTGCAGCACTTTTACAATTTGTTTCAGCGTCTGTGCAATACATTTCTAAAACTAGACAGTCATGTTAATAACCTCGTGGGTGTAGTACTTGGTATCCAGCCGCTGGAAGTATTTCTGGTCAATCAAGCGAATGCGGGCACTTCCCGTTCCCTCGTTCTCCGTCGAGAGACATCCGGCGAACAGGTAAGTGTGATGGTCTCTGGGACCGCTCGCCCGCCCCAGTCACCGGCCATCGTTGTGGGCTTGTGGAGCAGCATGTCCCCCCTGGGCTGTCTTACAGGTGGGGCACCTGCTCTGCCATGCCACGTCATCCCCCTGGTGCCGCTGTCACGGAGACTGGAGGCCTGGTTAGAGTTCTCCAGCCCCTCACGGTGGCTCATCAGGACGATTTGCCTCGGTTACGCGATCCAGTTCGCCAAACACCCGCCCCGGTTCAGTGGCATCCTCTCCACTACGGTGCAGGGTGAAGGTGCCTCCGTCCTCTGGACGGAAGTTGCCACCCTTCTGGTGAAGGGAGCAATAGAGCCCGTCCTCGTAACTGAGTTGAGCAAGGGCTTCTACAGTCCTTATTTTATCGTGCCCAAGAGAGGGGGAGGGTCACGCCCAATCTTGGACCTGCGTGCCCTGAACAAGGCCTTACACGGGCTTCCGTTCAGGATGTTAATGCAGAAGAGAATCCTGGCATCAGTACGACATCAGGATTTGTTCGCGGCCATCGACCTGAAGGACGCGTACTTTCACGTATCGATCCTTCCTCGACACAGACCCTTTCTTCGGTTTGCCTTCAAGGAATGAGCATACCAGTACAAGGTCCTCCCCTTCGGTCTGTCCCTGTCTCCTTGTGTCTTTACCAAGGTCGCAGAGGCTGCCCTGGCCCCGCTGAGGGAGAAGGGCATTCACATTCTCAATTATCTCGACGACTGGCTAATCCTAGCTCACTCGCAAGATCTATTGTGTGTGCACAGGGACCTTGTGCTTCAGCACCTCAACCAACTCGGGCTTCAGGTCAACTGGGAGAAGAGCAAGCTCTCCCCTGTGCAGAGCATCACTTTTCTCGGTATGGAGTTGGACTCGGTCACTCTCAGGGCCTGTCTTATGACCGAACGTGCTCAGTCAGTGCTGACCTGCCTGAAGACCTTCAGGCAGAAGGTAGTGGCGCCAGTGAAACAATTTCAGAGGCTCCTGGGGCATATGGCATCCTCAGCCGAGGTTCTCCCCCTCAGGTTCATGCATATGAGACCACTTCAGCACTGGCTACAGACTCGTGTCCCGAGGTGGGCATGGTGCCATGGCACCCGGCGTGTGACCATCATGCCACACTGTTATCAGACTTTCAGCCCTTGGTCGGACCTGGCGTTTCTACGGGCAGGTGTTCCCCTAGAGCAGGTCTCAAGGCATGTCGTGGTCACGACGGACGCCTCGAACTTGGGCTGGGGCGCCGTGTGCAACGGGCTGGCAGTGTCGAGGCTCTGGGCAGGGCCCAGCAGCTCATCAACTGCTTAGAGTTGCTGGCTGTCTCCCTCTACCCTGAAAGTGTACTTAGCTGCTATAGCAGTTCACCACGATACACTGGATGGGTGACCCTCAAGACAGCGCAACCTGATCAACAGGTTCCTCAAAGGCGTGAGGAGGTTGAATCCTCATAGACCATACCTGATCCCCTCTTGGAATCTCTCTGTGGTCCTACCTGCCCTACAAAGAGCCCCCTTTGAGCCCCGTACTTCACTAGAGGTGTTGCGTCCTCCTGGGCACTGGCAAGGAGGGCCTCTCTTGCAGACATATGCAGAGCTGTGGGTTGGGCTACACCCAATACCTTTGCAAGGTTTTATAACCTATGCATAGACCCGGTTTCAACCCGATTGTTACGCGGTAACAGCAGGTAGACCAGGCGGCCGGTTGGGTGTACCGCTTGCATTGCACCTTTCCCCTTTTTCAAAGGTGATAATGTGCGCTTTTTGTCCACAACAGTTCCCCGTTCCGGCGAACTCCGGACGCCTCTTTAATTCTTTAGCACTGTTCAGGTGACGAACTCGGCAGAGGAGTGACGCCACCAGGCCCAGTACTCATGGTATTCCCCTTTTCAGGTGAGCCCATGTGCTCAGGCTCAGTGCTCCATGCGTGGTGATTCCCCCTTGGTAATCCCGTATGATGAGTTTCCACTGTTCAGTTCCCCTTAGGTGAACCCTGTTTTTCCCCTCATCAGAGCTTTCTCTGCCTCGGCCACTGTGCTGCATACCCTCTCTATAGATAGGGTCCTCCTGTGGTATCACTCCATATGTGAACTTCCCCACTGGTAAGTCCATGTGAGGTATTCTCCACATGCTAACTCCCTTTGGCAGGATGTGGTCTCTGTAGTGCTCTCCTTCCTGGAGAGGGAAGAGCACTTCCCAGCGTTATTCTAGAAAAGTGCTCGGCAGGACATTGCTTAACAACAATCAGTTAAGACACCGCCTGTAGCCTCCTTGGGTAAGTGCCTCCAACCCCATTAACGGGACTAGGGAGACACCTTACCTAACTCGCTGGAAGGTCACGACATGGTTGAGCGCTCGCTGCGAGGCATGCAGCAGCTTGCCCGTGTCCACTCTTCCGTACCTCGTGACACGGTTCAGCGCCTGTGGTGTTTCCTATAGGAACCCCTAGTGTCACTACATCGACACAACGTCGGTGAGTGACAGACAGGGAATGTCTTGGTTACTGATGTAACCTCTGTTCCCTGATGGAGGGAATGAGACGTTGTGTCCCTCCTGCCATGGCGCTGAACTGGCTGCTGACATGGCTGGGACTCTCTATCGGCTACTCAGCATAAATCTGAATGAGTGATGCAAGCCATCTCCTTTTTTACCTGTATGTCCGTGGCGGAGAGTGGCATGTTCGGCAATTTTCATTGGCCTTTTCTATTTTAAGCAATAGTTATGTGAAAACCATCTTGATCACTCATTCATACAAAACAATATAGTCATTTAACTTCTGTAAGACACTTTTAATTTTAGAAAGGCCATATGTGAGGAGGCGTGAATGATCATAAATATTGATGTGATTCACACCTGAGGAGACAAAGACCCCTCCACTGGGAACAGAATAAAATGTAATATCTGATATAGGGCATATACACAATATATACAATATTTTTCAGGATTCTTTGATGAATAGAAAGTTCAAAATAACAGTATTTATCTGAAATAGAAAGCTTTTGTAACAGTATAAATGTTTTAACTGTCACTTTTGATCAATATAATGCATCCTTGGTGAATAAAAGTATTAATTTCTTTCCAAAAAAAGAAAAAAAAAAAAATTAAAGAAAATTCTTACTGACCCCAAACTTTTGAACAGTAGTGTAAAATGTTACAAAAACTTTCTATTTCAGATAAATGCTGTTATTTTGAACTTTCTATTCATCAAAGAATCCTGAAAAAAAAATTGTACACAACTGTTTTCAACATTGATAATAATAATAATAAATGTTTCTTGAGAAAATCAGCATATTAGAATAATTTCTGAAGGATCATGTGACACTGAACACTGGAGTAATGATGCTGAAAATTCAGCTTTACATCACAGGAATAAATTGCATTTTATATATATATATATATATATATATATATATATATATATATATATATATATATATATATATATATAAATATATAAAACTTGCCTCGGGGCCGTTTACCATTTGCATTGATCGTCTCAGCACATTACCATATGAATAGCACCCTCTGTACGTGGGTGTGATCACATTAGGGATAATTAGCTGAGCCAGGAGAAACTTTGCATCCCTTTGTTTCATACAGATTACATTGCAGAAGAATATTTGTTTTAAATTTGAATTGTTTTATTTAAAAGTAGACATTTTAAGCTTTCTTTAGACATATGTTTCATGTTTGTGTGATAAGTATTCGTAGAGTTTCAGTTCATTTTTGTGACGTGTTTCAGAAAGATGCTCGTGGAGACAGAGACGGCTGAAAGCGCACACTGTTTATTTTCTTTATTTTACAAAAGCACAAGGTTTTGTTGTTATTGTGAGTGTACGCAAATAAAAGTAGACCCTTTATAGTTTCTAATGATGTCTTACACTTATCTGTATGCTCAAAAATGACGGAGTATTTTAAGTTGTTTCCGCTGTTATGAGGGAAAAAATCCAGCAGGACGCGCCAGCTCCATAAAGTATAAAGCCTCTGAAAGCATACATTTTCAGCTTTTGGATAAATGATTCTTAATGTGATAATGCAAAATGAATATAGGATTTCTAAGCAGAATAAAAAATGGCCTATAGTCCTCGTAAGTAGTCATTGTGCTTAACAGTGTGCCGTTTAAAAATTTTCAAAAAGGCATATCGGATAAAATTAGAGACTCTAGTCTTTTAACTCAAACAGGTTTCAATGTAAAAACTTCACTGAGATTGGCGTCATATTGTTTTGTCACATGCGTAACCCTTTAAGGACAGCCCAGATTGTTCTGAACTGAAATCAGCGGGTTTAAATAAAATTAAATTATGCATAGCGTACATCGAAGACACAACACAATGAAGGATGCGGGGTCGAATGAGGATAAACTATTTATATTTTTTTATATTTTGCCCAGTGAAGTGTGCTGTCAAATGACCACTGCTGTGGTTTATTGCATGGACTCAAAAGTCCTGTTTCCTTGAGTACATTTCCTGCTGGGAGGGAACTGCAGAGGCTGCAGGCCTGTCACTTTCCAGCACACTGCTCACAGGAGAATCGATCTTCACACAAGAAGCCAGAGGATCAGACTTCAGCACTCTTGCTGCCACTCTACTGCCTGGGGCCAACGGAACCAGGCCAAACATCCACCTAGCCATCGGGACCAGAAAACAGCAGCGAACACAGCACACAAGCTCAAACAGCACACACACACACATACTGTGTGATTGCCTCTGGAACTATGCTCTGCAATGAGCTCCTGCAATTTTCAAGTCTTTTTTTTTTTTTTTTTTTTTTCAATTATTTGCCCAAGAGGTAAAGCAGAGCATTTTATCACAATGGGTAAAATAAAGTAATCACTTACGCTGTCCGCTTTCACAAAAATTATGAACTGCACATACTCTGATGTAGTTATTGTCCCTGTCTAGATACTCAGCACTGGTTATGGCAGTTCTAAGAAGCAGGTTATTACTGCTGTCTATATAAATGCCCAATTCGGCAATCATCGGTAACTATGGTGCAATTTAAGGTAGCTAAAAATCTCAAGTCGGAGTTGAACAGAAATAATAAGGAGAGGATAAAAAGCTTTGATTTGCGTAGAATCTTTTGATGGTATTCTTGCTGATATGAAAGACGAAATATAAAGTTTTTCCCAAAGCGCCGTCTGTATGTCAGGTCCCTTGCGGTTTCTTTTGTTATGTTACAACTTTCGTACGGTATGTTAGACTGACCTCACCTTGCTCAGATATAAACAAACCCATGCACACACGCACACACCAACACTCTCACACATACGCAATCAAAACCAGGACACTAGAAGCAAAGCTGAATAACTTGTAGACTGAAGTGTAGCATGGGTTTACCCTTTGGGTGCTGCCTGTGCTTGACAAAACCAAAATACTGATGGACACACACTCGATAAACCACACACACAAATCCTTGTACAGTTTCAGCAATTACATTTTTACATTACTTTTTGGCTGAAGTCAGGCAGCAAAAATGTGCTTGATTGATTGGTTGACACCATGCGTGTGTGCATACTTCATTCATTTTGCCGTATCCGACTCAAATCCATTTAGCTATTTGTAGTCTGGACAAAATCAACACATGCAAAATGATTTGTACAAACCCAATCCAAACCACATCCATATGTTCTTAAAAAAAAAAAAAAAAAAATATATTTTATATATATATATATATATATATATATATATATATATATATATATATATATATTACAGTTACACAGCTATCCATGAATGTTTAAATAAATTATGGCCTCTGACGTGCATGTAGTCTGATGCACCTTATGATTTCATCACCGTGTCTAAATGTCATTATAATATTAAACAGATGCAAAATGTCCAATCTTTCATCCTCTCTTTCCACAACGACAGCTGTTTTATGTCTCTTGGTGTTGTGCTGACGTTTAAGTCATTCCCATAACAACTGGTGTAAATATACAGAATATTGGCAACACTGCCTAAATGAACATATCTGATTTTCTAATATGCAAAATGACATAACAGATAATCAGTCCTAAAGATCAGATGTGAATAACAAATCAGTAATATATGCAGTGTGAACAAAGGAAAAGTGAAAAATACTTTCATTACCCTGCACTCTTAAGGGCTTTTATTATTATTATTATTATTATTATTATTATTATTATTATTAAATTAGACGAACTTCTCACCCTGAGGTCTGCATACTGTATGCTTCAATGAACAGAGCAAAGCTGTTATTGTTTTGAAATAATTTGTGTACACTAAGCTGTCTAATATAAAATTATATAAACTTCAGTTACAACAGCATACCAATGAAAATATGTTGATACAAAAATATCACCTTCAATAATTACAACTGTAACAGACTGATACAAAAGCAACAGATTTAGCTCTAAAAGCTGATTCTTCCGGTTGAACAACACATTCAAATTTATGGCAAATAAGCCTTGAATTCAGAGTGCTCATTAAAATGTATAAGTTTGCCGCTGACCTCTCATGGAGCAGAGATTTTGCAGATTCTACTGTAATAGTTCGGCATTCGGAGTTCATTTGAATAGGGGAATGTCGAACACGGGAGAGCACTAATTCCAACAGTTTGTATCAGTGTGAACATGCTACACTCCTTAAATTATCCTTCAAAGCTGCAATTAAAAAAATCATGTTACTAATTGATAAACACACACTTTGCCGAACAGGCGGCTTTGAATTAAACATATTTGGTTATTTTCCTCTTCAGTGTCATGAATGGTGTTTGTTAGTGCATGCAGATGCACAACGATTTGCATCCGAAATGGAAATTCCTCCACTAAGTAGGTTAGCGAGTGGACTGGGGCCATTTTGCATAGTGCGTTTTGCCTCGGCGGAGGACAGATCAAATGGCAGTCACTGTGCCCATAGCAAACAGCGAGCAGATGCCAGTACAGTCCTCCGCCTCAGGCCACCGTCTTCTCAATGGTGGCCTATAACTCAATCCTGTTACCTCCCTCCTCAGATATAGGCTGCCTTTCCCATTGCTAGCATCCTGGAATTTTTGGGTCAGTGCTCAGCATTCAAAGGACACCAGTAGTGGAAAGTCAAGGCATCCCAGCAGGATGAACATCCATGCAACTGAGAAGAACAAGTTCTTCCAAGGGGCTCACACACAGGTAAAGTTGCAGAGCAACCCATAGCATGGAGTTTTCAAACACCCCAAGCTACAGAAAGTGTGAAGAACATTTACTCACCCACACATGTGCTCTCCTTGACTTCATTTCTCTACGCTCCTTCCATCTGCATTACGTTAACACTTTTACATCATTAGACCATTCCTTAAAGCACTGGTTTGGCTTCACACAATATAGAACCAAAATGGTTTATCATACAACAGTACACCCAAACAATATGTTAAATTATTACCATAACAAGGATACATTTGTAAGGCATAAACAACATCAGAAGTGTGATTTACTAGCCCAACATGTTAATTATTGAAGGGACAGTTCACCCATAAATGAAAATTATGTCATGCTGTTCACAGAACACAAAAGGAGATGTTGGGCAGAATGTTAAGGGCAGACAGCCTCAGTCACTATTCAGTTTCATTGAATTTCAATTTCCCTACAATGAAAGTCAATGGTGACTGTGGCTGTCAGTCCCTAACATATTGCCCAACATCTTTTGTGCTCCATGGAAGAATGAATGTCATACAGATTTGAAACAACATGTGGGTGAGTTAATGACACCAAAATTGTCCTTTTTTTTTTTTTTTTTTTTTGGGTGGACTATCCCTTTAATTATAATTAATATGATATAATTAATAAATTAAAATATTAAATATTAAATAATATTTATTTATAATATATTATATTAACATATAAAATACTATAATATATTAATAATATTAATAAAATACTCACATTATTATTAATATAATATTGAATATAGATGTAGTTATTATTACATTCATAATGAATTTGCTTCCAAATATTGTAGAGATTGATTGGAACAAAACAAAAATGTGAAGCATTTATTTTGCTACTGTAATTATGCACAATTATATAGTTAATTGTGTTTTATTATTTACATTTAGCACTATTTTCCGTACTGTTCGCAACCTAATAAGTACAGGCTTGCGATCCCTGCTAGTTGAGAACCACTGCCCTCATCTTTCTATGATAGTCTTCCCCCTCACTTTTGTACAGCTCCCTGTGTCCTATGTTTCAGTCCAAGGTCAGGACAGCTTGCATTGGAGGTCACTTCAACAAGTGAGAGCCAAGAAGGCTGAAGTCCTGTCTCCCTTTTCACACACAGACAATTAAGAGGACCCACATATGTACACACACTCACACAAGTGTTTGTCTCACCTCGCCGACCCCTCTCTTTACTGAAGGGAAACACTCTCCCTAGCACTGTAACAGCTCCACTGTAATTACCGTCATTTGTCAAGTGCATGCCTGATTTATAGTCAATTAAAAATACCCCAAAAAGTGGCAGTGGGCCCTGTTGTATGTGGGTTGTGTGATTAATGTTATACAATTACAGCTGTGAAAGAGGTGTGATCTGGAGAAAGCCGTGTTGAGAAACGGGTTCATCGGGAGCTTTGCTACACAGCCAAGACAGAGATTAGATTAGCATGGCAGTAACAGCTTCACTGGAACCATATTACTATAGTTTAACTATGGTTACTGTAGTAGTTTAACCATGGTATTTGTAATAAAACAATAGTGACCACAAGATTAACCCGCCTAATCTATAATAAAACCATGTATTCTATATGGATAGAGCATACTGTTTTAAAACCATGGTTTCCACCAAAAAAACATTGTTACTTTTCATAGTTACTACAATATTACTATAGTAAAACCATAGTTTCCACCAAAAAAACATGTTTAGCCTACAGTCAAGGTTACTACAATATTATTAGCCTATAGTAAAACCATAACTTCCACCAAAAACTATTGGTTACTACAGCCTACAATACTACAATAATAAAACCATGGTTGACACCCCCAAAAAAAATAAAAAATAATAAAAACAAGGAACTGTCATGGTTACTACAATAGTAAAGCCATGGTTACTACAGTAACCATGATTACAGTTTTCATTTTCCTGTATTATTACTATGGTTTCACTACGAATATTGTGTTTACAAAATGGTAACTGTAAAACCATAGTAAATGTATTGCAAGGGAATGCTAAACTTATTGCAAGGGCACATTTAATTTCAACAAAACAAAAAAAAATCTGCCTTGTCCTCCAAGGGGCTCTGTATATAGCATAATTGTTTGTAATAAATAAATAGATAAATAATAAATAAATAAATAAGAGGTATGTATTATATACTTTTAATATTTTATGTATTTTAAAGATTCAAGTATTGCAAAATAATTGCAAGATTTTGCAAAATTAGCTGCGAAAATAAAGGGCATCTTGTGGAGCACTTGCTTCTGTTTCACACATGACAATAAAAGACTGAGCACAAGTTAGTCCTGAATAAATAATTTAATCAATTACAATAATGACAATTGTGCATGTGCACAATTTTATTTTTTACTCTGTGCTTGTGAATTGTGGGATTTAAATGTATCCAAATGGCTTGAGTGTTTTGACTACGTTCACCAAAATTAGTTCAGATCCAGTTAATGATTAAGTGACCATTTCTGGTGATGCCAAAAATTGTGACAAATAAGTGTCTTGTTTGAAATTAGTTAGTCACTGAATCAACAATCAAAAGAAAATTGTAATCCTTTAAAGTTTGTATGTCTACAGACCTACAAAGAGACATTTGTAGAGATTTTAAGCATAAAAACAAAGCAAATATGTAATTTCCCAATCAATTACAATAATGACAATTGTGCATGTGCACAATTTTATTTTTTACTCTGTGCTTGTGAATTGTGGGATTTAAATGTATCCAAATGGCTTGAGTGTTTTGACTACGTTCACCAAAATTAGTTCAGATCCAGTTAATGATTAAGTGACCATTTCTGGTGATGCCAAAAATTGTGACAAATAAGTGTCTTGTTTGAAATTAGTTAGTCACTGAATCAACAATCAAAAGAAAATTGTAATCCTTTAAAGTTTGTATGTCTACAGACCTACAAAGAGACATTTGTAGAGATTTTAAGCATAAAAACAAAGCAAATATGTAATTTCCCTACAGTTTGTGAGCTGCTGAGCATGAATTTTATCAAAAGACAACAATAAGTCTTATAATAATTATGAGTTTCAATAACATCCGTACGTTTTCATGTATAAAAAAGCGTGTCTACATATCTATTGCGGTCACGGCTTTCTTTCATCAGAGGGAAAGCCACCCCAGCGGCTCCCCGCCTTGGTCCTTCTATCTACGGGTATGAGGCCGTGTTGGTTAGCACTGGGGGCGATTTGGGGACCCCAATATGAGCCGCTCCGCCGGGTAACCCCCCCCCCGCCACACAGACCTCCCATTCCCCAGCACGCTCGTTCGCCCCGGTCTAGTTCTGGGATGGGACCACTGGCTCGTCTCAGGGCGAGTTCGCGGTCTTGTTCCAGGCTCGCGAAGAGGATGAGCTCTCGATCGCAGCATCGGAGAGCGGGCTTGTCCAGTCTGATGCTGAGGACTCAGCTGGGCTTCCACCTTTGGGTGTGGTCGCACAGTCGCAGGCCGATGTGGAGCTGGTGGCCATGCATGCCCGGGCGGCCACTCCCCCCTGAACCATCGCAGCTTGACAATTGGTTCCTGGGCCCAGAGCGCCACTAACGGCCACACCCCGCCCCGGTCCCTTTCTTTCTGGAGGTGCATGAGGAGCTTACGAGGTTGTGGCAGGCACCTCTCACTGCCCAGACCCGGTCTCTCAGCTCCTCCGCTCTCACTACCCTCGATGGTCAGGCTGCCAGGGGGTACTCTGGCGGAATCGCCCGAGACTCCCTTCCAGGGCCCGTAGGTTTATGTCGTCTCTGGCGGCTAAGGCCTATGATGCTGCTGGACAGGCAGCCTCCACCCTGCACGCCATGGCTCTCCTGCAAGTGCACCAAGCCAAGGCACTAAAAGAAATGCACGAGGGTAGTTCTGACCCGGGATTGATGCAGGATTCCCTGTTGAAGCATTCAGTGACCGATCTTGCTCTCTGGGAAACTCTCAGGCAGGTGATGTCCACCCTTGTGGTCCAGGAACGCCACCTTTCGCTCAACCTGGTCGAGATGAAGGAGGCTGACAAGGCACGGTTCCTTGATGCACCCATCTCCCAGGTTGGCCTATTCGGCAACACCGTCGAGGACTTTGCCCAGCAGTTCTCGCCGGTTAAGAAGCAGATGGAAACTATTCAGCACATCCTGCCCCAGCACGGATCAATATCCCGCACCCCGTCTGCTCGTCGACAAGGGTATACCCCTGCGGCAACAACACCGGCTCTGCCACAGCCTGCCCCGGCGTGGAGCCACCCGCAGGAAGCAGACTCCCCCATCTCATGGCCTGCTACCAATAACCCGAGGAAGGCCCCTGAGATGGGCCAACCAGGGACATGGAGACCCGCTGCATTGGAGGTGGTAAACAGACCACTCCATCCCCCGGTGGAGGGCCAGGAGGAGAATCTTTTGTTTCCTTTTCTGTTGATTACAGTGTCAGACATTGTCAAGAAAAGAGTGGTTTCCTCATTCCCTGGGTCACACACCCAGTGTTCACGGCCACTGTACCACTGCCCCCCGCCCCGGCACAACCAGCTGTGTCACAAACACACCCACACCAGGGTGGTTTTGATGGACTACGGGGATGATCTCCCTCCTCCCCCCTCCCTGACTAGGCCTATGGTGGGTATCCGGAGCCAGGTAAGTGCTTCGACATCCCCAGACTCAGCACGGCCACAAGTTCGGGACTCGAGCCCCCTCAACGTGGCGCCTCAGGCTCCGCCCCGCTGTGAGGCCCCATCCACCAGTACATCCAATGCAACTGACCCCTTGGTCCCCCTCGCCCGGAGTTTGGATGCATGGCGTGTGCTCTCCAACCCGTCGCGATGGCTGACCAGGACCATCTGACTCGGCTATGCAATTCAGTTCGCCAGGCATTCGCCCAGGTTCAACGGCATCCGTTTCACCTCAGTGAAGTCGAGAACACCGCTGCCCTGCGTGCAGAGATCGCGACCCTTCTGCGGAAGGACGCGATAGAGCCTGTCCCTCCAGCCGAGATGAAGAAGGGTTTCTACAACCCCTACTTCATCGTACCATATTGCGAGTACTGAACGGGCCCTTGCACAGACTCCTGTTCAAGATGCTGATGCAGAAATGCATTTTAGCAAGCATTCGGCATCAAGATTGGTTCGTGGCAGTAGACCTGAAGAACGCGTACTTCCACATCTCGGTTTTAGCTCGACACAGGCCCTTCCTGTGGTTTGCTTTTGAAGGCCGGGTGTACCAGTACAAGGTCCTCCCCTTCGGTCTGTCCCTGTCGCCTCGTGTCTTCACGAAAGTTGCAGAGGCAGCCCTTACCCCGCTAAGGGGAGTGGGCATCCGCATTCTCAATTATCTCGACGACTGGCTAATCCTAGCTCACTCTCGGAATTTGTTGTGTGTGCACAGGGACCTGGTGCTCAGGCACCTCAGCCAGCTGGGACTTTGGGTCAACTGGGAAAAGAGCAAGCTCTCCCCGGTTCAGAGCATCTCTTTTCTCAGGTTGGAGTTAGATTCAGTCTCGATGATGGTGCACCTCACAAGCGAGCACGCGCAGTCGGTGCTGAACTGCCTGAAATAGTTCAGGCGGAGAACGGCGGTCCCACTGAAGCAATTTTATAGGCTCCTGGGGCATACGGCATCCTCTGCGGCGGTCATGCCGCAAGGGCTGATGCATATGTGACCACTTCAGCACCGGCTTCAGACTCGAGTCCCGAGATGGGCATGGCGTCATGGGGCATATCGCATGGGCATCACGTCGATGCTGTGTCCAGTGCGCGCTTTGGTATTTGGACCACACACAGAGCTTTAGACGCTCTGAGCAGCTCTTTGTCTGCTTTGGAGGACAGCGGAAAGGGAGCGCTATCTCCAAACAGAGGATCACCCACTGGGTCACTGATGCCATCACCTTGGCATATCATGCCCAGGACGTGCACACTCTACCAGGAGTGGGGCGGCATCCTGGGACCTGACCAATGGCGCCTCTTTAACAGACATCTGCAGAGCAGTGGGCTGGGCAACACCCAACACCTTTGTGAGGTTCTACAATCTCCCGTGTATGAACAGGTAAGGGTATGGGACAACTGGCCAGGTGTACCGCTTGCCCATAGCGCCTTTCCCCTCCTGGAGGGGGAGATGTGCGCTTTTACCCCCCAACCATGTTAACGAGGCCGTGGACCCTGGATGTCCTTTCTCCTTAGCCCTGTGGCAGGCGAGTTTGCGGAGAAACTCGATGCTGGCCCAGTACATGTGCTAGTAGGCCCTGTACTGGGGTAGGTGCTCCACATGTGCTGGTTACCTGTCTGTAACCCCGTGTGATGTATTTCCCCATTGGTAAACCCACGTCTTCCTTGGGAAGAGTCCCTTCTGCCCTAGTCTCCGTGTTTGTAGAGCTCCATCCCCTCTGGTTAGGACCTACCACAGGGACTTCTCCACATGCGACACTGCCGACAAAACTCGGTAAGACCATGTGATGTATTTCCACACATTTCCTCCCCTTCGGGCAGGGTGTGGTCTCCGCGGTGTCTTCCCCTTGGGAGTGAAACCCCCCCGACGTGGACACTTATGGCCCCCAGTCGATCGATTTCCATTCTTTTTTGGGGAGAAAAAAGAAGAGAAGAGGCCACAGCTGGGGTAGCCTGTCCCCATTTTTTGGGCAGTCGACTTGTCCCCAAGGTGCAGTGGACCATACAACGCTTGTAGGGCGTCGGGGGAGGTTACGTGACGGCCAGGTGTGCTGGCTACGAGGCACACAGTGGTCTGCCCGTCTCACACTGCCAGTCCACGTAACACAGTTCAGCTAGTTGTGGCGTTTCGTATAGGGACCCCTAGTGACACTACATCGACACAATGTCGAGTGAGTGACAGATAGGGAACGTCTTGGTTACTTTCGTAACCTCCGTTCCCTGATGGAGGGAACGAGACATTGTGTCCCTCCTGCCACAACACTGAACTACCCGCTGAAATGACCGTGACCTTGTCTCGGCTCCTCAGCACAAAACCTGAATGAGTGGTTGTGAGCCAGCTCCTTTTATACCTGTATATCCGGGGGAATGGCATGCAAATTCCACTCGCCAATTCCCATTGGCCTTTTCTCAAAGATCAGAGGTGTTTGGGGCTCCCAAATGTGACCCCTAGTGTCACTACATCGACACAACGTCTCGTTCCCTCCATCAGGGAATGGCGGTTACGAAAATAACCAGGACGTTTTTCCAACAGTTTGTCAACTGCACACCAACACAGAGGTAAAACACAGGTGCTGATATAAAAATAGCTTTACATATTAAACACAGATCTAGTAATATGCTTAAATTGGCAAAAACCACTGATCAAACTATTACCTCACAAACATAAAGTAAAAAGCATAACTGAATAAAGACTCATGTGCTGATATAAACTCCACTTACAATGTGTGCCTAAAAGTTTGTTTTGTTTTTTTCTGCAGTGCATTTAACGTTATTTCAATAAAGAACTATACGCCGATAAATAACTCTTGTCTGTGTGTTTCTCATCTCTAAATTACTAATTTAGATCAACATCAATGCTGATAAAAAACATGGATAAATGAGCATTATTGAAAGAAACTTTGTAGAAATGAACAGAGCCGTGTTGATTAGACTGTCTGACTGATGACCTACTACGTAAGTTGTTTCGGCTCATGAAACTCATCTGTGATTTGCTGGCCCAACGTAACAAAACGCAAATAATATTGTATACATATCCACCATTTGGACTTGAGCTTGACATGTTTAGCTTGAAAAAGTGCAGGGGACAAAATCACCTTTTTAAAGAGTGTGGTGGATGTGTCCCCCATGTCCCCCGCGGCTGCTACGTCCTTGCGAACAGACACTGTATTGTGTGAAGTGAGAGCTGAGGAAGTGTCCAAATACTATTTTGATGATGGCCAATAAAAGACACTATAACTCAGAGTCCTCCTGACATAAGGTCAACAGTGAATTAAACTGAATACTACAGTGGCAATCTGTATTAGGGCAGAGGAATTAGACTGATGCAGAGATCCTGGCCCGCTTTAGTATGATGTAATGGTAAGAAGGATAGATGAGAGTAAACATTTGAACTGCCAATGGGGAGATACTCTAGAATGAAGATCTGGTGTGAGAAGTCCCAGACTGAAGCACTGAGCACATTTCCATTAAGAAGAACCGAAACACTACTCCAGTAGCTTTGAGTTATGTTATCGGGCCAATTATGTCAGCAGACCCTTACTCTAGCCTATCAGGGGCAGACTGGCAACAAAAAGCAGTCCGGGAATTTGCTGTCAAGCGGCCCCAATTTGATACACCAAATTCGAACTGGCACAAAATGTTTCTCAATCAAAGAATCATTAATAATAATTTAAAAAAACATTCTGTTCATTTGTATTGTTTGTGTTAAGCTAATATGTAAAATGATTAACTATTTTTTTCTAAAGGTTTTCCTCCCCATGTCTGTGCATACAGAACGCAAAAATTCAAAGTTGAATTAATGTAATGATCACCTGACAAAGCACCTGCTCCCTGCTCACTCCACTTTGATGTTTCTGCCTCTTCGCCACTGTCCTCATCACCACCTGCAGACTGCTTAAATAAATCTGTTATTTTAGGACACTTTGCGGTATCAGCCAGCAAAGCCTTTTTCTTTTTTTGGCGCACCTTCTCTGCACCGCCGGCCACGGGTTTTCTCTTTCTATCCATGTTTTGCAACGAGTGCTAGATACTTTCAGTTGTGATGGCAACTGCTACCTGCTATTACGGATCACACCAGCCGTGTCACTGCAGCTATGATGACCTATTGAATATCTGTATATAGACTATATAATGACGGGGTTGGCCCGGCATTATATACAGACCGGCCCTCACAAGACCGACCCACCGGGAAAATGGTGGGGGAAGCTTCCCAATGGCCAGTCCGCGCCTGAAGCCTATGTTATAAAATTTTTTCACAAACTCAATGAATTTTGGACTGCGCTCTGAACTATAAACTTGTTACATAGACAAACTTTCAAAGAGGTGAAGTTTTGCAAAACAAAATAATATAGGTAAACTGATTTACCTTGCACTGTAAAGGATAAATTATCCAGTATTCAGGCTTTGACTTAATACTCACAGGTGTCACCTTCTACTTTGATAGGTGATCTCTCTGATTGTATCGGGTGATATTCAAATTTCCCAGTGGCGGCGGAGTTAAGCGCCCAGCAGAGTTTGTATTTTCGGCATGACCAGCTGCGGGATAATAAGTGTGTGAAATTGGAGCTGGTGTTGAATTAACGATGAGGTGCTCTGGGAGAAGAAAAGATCAATCTCGTTGGCTTTCATAAAATTGCATTCCTTTTTTTATTTCTTCATTATAGTGTGGGACGGGCAGTGATACCTATGAGCTGAGTATCCAGAGAAATGAGAGCACTCCACTTTATTTGATTTTCATTTTAGTAATACAAAAATGGTCTCCTATTCAAGAGAGTGCTGAATTTGTGTCAGCGTCTGACTCTTATTGTTGAGGTTAACAGTTTCAGCAAATAACATATTTCTAATTTCGTTTGCAGAATTTGATGGGATGGGTTGAAAGTAGTCATGTTTTAATTTAGATTCATCCCTAGATGGACTCAGTTTACATGGCGATTTTCAAATTAAATATACTGAATCATCTATTTGATGTGCTTCAGAGATTGACAGGTTCAGAGATACTTTCATCTTATTACAGTGCTTGCAAGGTGATGGTTAGGATTTTTTTTCTAAACCCCTTACACAAGATACTTAAACTTATTAACCGCTTAACATACAGACACCGTTCTAACTTTGTTTTCTACATAATTGCAGTCTTAGATGCCAATTCTTTCTTAAGCCTTTTTAGAACAGGGGTACATTGGGCACAAAATATGCTTTATCTATTTATTCATTAAATTGCATATTTCTATCAATATTTTGGTTTACTATTCTAAGCATCATTTTACCTAAAAAAAACTACTCTTTTGCTGCATTACAAGCACTGGTGTTTCCTTCAGGGAATGCAAATCTAGTTTTTGTATGTTCTCTGACTGAAGCATGATGTAGAAGTTGCACATATCCTTTCTTTTCTGTATTCACAAGGTAAAGAAAACATTGGATTCACCACTATGTTTTTAGATTACTTTTATTCTCAGTAATTATCACCTATCTGTATTATCACCTATCCATACTGAGGTTTGAGAAGTTGTCAAAAAGGCTTAAAGACTGCTTGCATGCATACATATGTCTTTGCACCGATATGTTGCATAATACATCACACCAAACCAAATGTCTCTTAAAGCATATGGCAAAGCTCCTATGCAAGCATTCTGAAATGCATGTGTTTTTGTAGTCTATCCGCAAGTTAAATTAATTAATTTGGTTGACCCAGCAATCTCAGGTGGTTAGTGCTGACCACCTCAAGACTGACTCCTTCTGCATAATTATTGAGCAGGGATGGCCAAACAGGAGGAAATAAGAGTAATGCATTTACATAAATCTGCATATGTCACATGCACAGCTGACTACCTCTGACACCAGCGATGAGTCACCAGCCACAACAGAAAACACAAACTCGCTGGTGTTCACACTGTAAACTCATTCGGCACATAGACAGCAGGAGTATGCTCATAATAACTTTATCACTGTTATGTGATGGAGTTACAACAAAACTTGTTTCAGTGTCTGTAAGATTATGCTTCATTTAAGTGGCATAATTGAAGTGGCCTGCTATACTTTTGACTGAGTTTGACTGATGCTAGTGGCCATACTGCCAATGTTCCTTGCAAATTGCAGCAATTTTATGCTGTAAACAAGCTACACAATTCTGTCCCATAATCCTATAATCCTGGCATTTGTTTTCCAAGATGATGTTTTTAAAGCTGTCTTTCATTCTTTTCTTTTCTTTTCTTTTTTTTTTATTAAAATATTTTTTATCCTAGCTTAATGTGCAGAGATATAAAAAGTAAGACATTTGTTTGCTGATTTTCCCTAAGGGTGTAAACACTGTGTCTCTGTGACACTTTCAAAACATTGCTCTGCTTTTTTGAGTAGTCCAACATTACAACGTTGACTCCTATGGTGTGATTTTGGGGCTGGACTATTTGTTTGACTGAACAATGATAGATGAGGGGATTATTTGGGAATATATATACTGTATATATATATATTGCAGTTCCATTTACTGCCGCAAATTACACACAGCAGCTTTTATGGTATTCTTTAAAGGTCCCCTTAAAAGAGCTTGATAAGCACAGTTGTCTGTCCTGTGTTGACCTATTTCCCATCGAAACCAGAAATTTGGGCTCATCCCTTTTTTTTTCTTTTTCTTATATATATATATATATTTAGTTCCATTACAGCTATGAATCTACAATATTTGCTAGTCGATTACAGTTGGTGGGAGGGATATTCTCATTCTAGAGACCATTTGATTGGGCAAAAATCTGTGAAAATGTTTTATTTACTTACTCCCGCACAACATCATATCCTGGTCCGTTGCAGTGTTAAAAAAAAAAAAAAAAAAGGGGCGGCCCTTAAAAGCCACAAAACTCCTTTTTTTTTTTTTTTTCTTGAGTAGCAGTTGTAATTCATGCAAGTTCCTAAGCATAGTGCTCAGAAACTTGTTGTAGCACATGCTATTCATCTTGGCTTAAGATGAATAGCATGTTCACGCGTTCCAAAACAACATAGAAGTAATAGCATCTCTGAAATCTCTGTGTTTAAATTTTGGTTTACCAGTGAAGTTATTTGCACTTTGTTAGCATGCTTACGTGTGAAGGTGAGAGCAAGCGAACGTGTTTTGTGTATGTTGCGCTTTGCTGACAGAAGCATATTCATCGTAATAGAAGTGCATGGTGATTACAGGGCTACTCAGTAAAGCGGAACTGAGCTCTGTCTCCATGGGCATGGATCGCTGGGTACCAAGATGACAAAATGCCTCACCGCCTTTCCCAAACGAATAGAATAAAATACAAAGATTGAAAGAACAAACTCCATGCGGGATCGGTCATCTTGCTGTATTGGTGATAAAATATATATTTGTCTATTGGTAAAAGTGCTACTTCTCATTGCGATTTTGGCTGGATTACTTTGCTTTCACCCTGTTTCTTTTTCTGTCAGCATGATAGTGTTGAATGGTGTTCTCTGTCAGTGTAATCATGTTCTGTAGCTTTAATAAATTGAAATTCAAAGGGAACAATCTTTTGTAAGGACTACCTTCACTCTCTAATTACATGGATCAATGGCTCCCCCAAACACAAAAAGTTGGAACACAGCGGTCAATCCGGCTTCAAGTTGGTGATTGTGTGCAAACTCAACAGTCATGCCCAGTCACACTCATAAACACTTACACAAACGTGCACAAAAAAACTCATCATGCAAAATGCAGCACAGTCCATTCTTGGCAAACGACTGCACCATTCTTCATCTTTTTGCTGTGCAACCTGTTGACACGACTGTCAATTTGGGAAGAGGAGACGGAGTAGAAAGGCACTTTGGCAGAGACGCTAGATTCCCACTGAGACCCGAAGCTGTGCCAGCAAGATATTATGCTGATCCCAGAGGAGTTGAAGAAAAGCTTGAAGACATTACTTTGAAGCTCAGTGGAGCCACGGCCCACTGAATTGTGACAATCATGATGAACATTTTTTTTTTCCTTTAACAAGCACTGACGATCATGGCAGAAATCCATGAGAGTACGCAGAGTCTGATTAACCCATGAAATGATTTTCCCATCATTCTGTTTAAACAAAATTCTGAGTAAACTGAATTTAAAGTTCAGTGATGAATTTGACAGCCTTAAAAAACCTTCATCGATGTTACATCAAAGGTTTATTGTTAAATGATAATTATTGTGTAATTACAATCAAACTCTACAGCACAGCTCTTCAATTACTTTCTTGCGGGAGACAGATTATCTAAATTAAAACTTGCTTTTTATGGGGGCCAATTTTATATTATCTTAGCTACCACTTTTATTGTACGTAACATGTTAACATGTAAATATACTGTGTATATATATATATATATATATATATATATATATATATATATATATATATATATATATATATACATCAGTGGTGTGTGGTGGACTTTTGAAATGATGAGGCAGAGTGCCATATCAGGTTTTTATTTATTTATTTATTTTTATTTTGTTTTTTTAAATGTAAATTCCTATTTCAGTTCCAGTTGACATTTACAGAGCTTTCAGGTTAAACCCATACAAATCTGAAATCTGATTTATCACAATATATGATATAAAAAATAAGGCCTACATAAAAATATATAATGTAAAAAAAAAAAAAGTCACATATTGTGCTTGCTCAAAAATGCATATTAATGAAAACATATTAGCAAAATAACAAAATACTAAAAATGCCTGTTGTCCTACACGTAACACATATTTTCCTTAAGTCAAAGTTAATTATCATATAATTTGAATAAGCTACATACATATATGCCTAAAAATAAATGATTATATATGTTAATTGTCATATATCAGATGTCTGGGAAGGCATATGAAATACCTTTTAACTTACACTGTTAATAATCACGAAATATTTTATTAAATCAAGTCAAATCAAAGACTCATCAAGTGTATGCATTATATTATAATTATTATTTTTACATTGCTTAAAAAATAAAAATACCTACAAGAATACAGCAACAAGCATATTTCATTTCATGTTTGGTGTGGCGGTGGCATAGTGGGCTAAAGCATAGGACAATCCCCACAGCCACCACTATTGTGTCCTTGAGCAAAGCACTTAACTCCAGGTTGCACTGGGGGATTGTCCCTGTAATAAGTGCACTGTAAGTTGCTTTGGATACAAGCGTCTGCCAAATGCATAAATATGAACATATCCCTGTTTGCCTATTTCTTTTTATAGTCATCTTTTTTTTTTTTTTTTTGATCATTTGTCATCTTCTCCTTGGTAAACAGTGCAGGTTTCATGAAGTCATCAGCTGCCACATTTAAGAGCAAGTGCACAAGGGGCTCACTAGCACACCATTTTCATGTTTCATGTTTCATTTGACATGTTTCAAGTTCAGTTTGATTTGGATGTGACCAAAAGTGCTGTTGTCCATGTTAGTTAGTGGTTTTCTGTGCAAATAGTTTCTCCACTTACTTCAGTTTGTCCCATTCATAGCGATCTGCGGAGACCTCCTGCATGGACGAGTATGAGAGGCGGGGTTTATCACAAAAATCATGAGGGTCGAATACATGCTGCCTGTCGCGTGACGTAAGCATGTTGGCAATTTCACGTGAGAACTGATGCGTGGAATACGAAAAAATATGGAAGCACAGTATTATTTACAACAGAAGAGCATACATGTAGATAGTCATACATAGATGCCTTATTCGGCTGGTTTGGATATGTCAACCGCAGCACCATGATGGAAAGGTCAAAAAGGACAGCTGTTTGAATCGGTTTGAATGCAAGTAAATGGAGGAGATGCCTCAGACTAAGCTCCTTGCTCAGACCGCTGCATAAGCTGCTTTTGTGTGGAAACAGTATCGCAGTCTATAAGAACTTCCAAAAATATCCGTAAGTGTTCTGAAGAAAGAAAGTCAAACACATCTGGGATGGCGTGAGGGTGAGTAAATGATGAGAGAATTTTCATTTTTGAAACTATTCCTTTAATAACCTAAACTAACATATACATTTTGATCAAATTTATTTTAAAAATAAAAACATGGTGATCATTTTGAAGTATCAGGGCTTTTCTTTTACAAACTCTAAAAATGACAAGGAACATTAAGATCTGCTGAATCCCATCTCTTTGACAATATCAACACACATAAGAAAACAATGACCATCAAAAACAGTTGAAGTCTAACTTACACTAAGTTAACTGTGCCTTTAAACAGCTTGGAAAATTCCAGAAAATGATGTCAAACCTTTAGACAATTAGCCAATTAGCTTCTGATAGAAGGTGTACTGAATTAGAGATGTAGCTGTGGATGTATTTTAAGGCCTACCTTCAAACTCAGTGCCTCTTTGCTTGATATCATGGGAAAATTAAAAGAAATCAGCCAAGACCAAGCAATTTCCAAACACCTGAAGGTACCATGTTCATCTGTACAAACAATAGTACACAAGTATAAACATCACTGGATCACACAGCCATCGTACCGTTCAGGAAAGTGATGCATTCTGTCTCCTAGAGATGAACGTAGTTTGGTGCGAAAAGTGCAAATCAATCCCAGAACAACAGCAAAGGACCTTGTGAAGATGCTGAAGCAAACAGGTAGACAAGTATCTATATCCACAGTAAAACGAGTCCTATATTGACATAACCTAAAGGCTGCTCAGCAAGGAAGAAACCACTGCTCCAAAACCACCATAAAAAAAGCCAGACTACAGTTTGCAAGTGCACATGGGAACAAAGATCTTACTTTTTGGTGAAATGTCCTCTGGGCTAATGAAACAAAAATTGAACTGTTTGGCCATAATGACCATCATTATGTTTGGAGGAAAAAGGGTGAGGCTTGCAAGCTGAAGCACACCATCCCAACCATGAAGCATGGGGGTGGCAGCATCATGTTGTGGAGGTGCTTTGCTGCAGGAGGGACTGGTGCACTTCACAACACAGATGGCATCATGAGGAAGAAAAATGATGTGGATATTTTGAAGCAACATCTCAAGACATCAGCCAGGAAGTTAAAGCTTGGTCGCAAATGGGTCTTCCAAATGGACAATGACCCCAAGCATACCTCCAATGTTGTGGCAAAATGGCTTAAGGACAACAAAGTCAAAGTATGACCTCAGTTCGATAGAAAAGTTGTGGGCAGAACTGAAAAAGCATGTGCGAGCAAGGAGGGCTACAAACCTGATTCAGTTACACCAGTTCTGTCTGAAGGAATGGGCCAAAATTCCAGCAACTTATTGTGAGAAGCTTGTGGAAGGCTACCCAAAATGTTTGACCCAATTAAACAATTTAAAGGCAATGCTACACTACCAAATATTAACAAAGTGTATGTAAACTTCTGACCCACTGGGAATGTGATGAAAGAAATAAAAGCTGAAATAAAGCATTCTCTCTACTATTATTCTGACATTTCACATTCATAAAATAAAGTAGTGATCCTAACTGACCTAAGACATGGAATGTTTTCTATGATTAAATGTCAGGAATTGCGAAAAACTGAGTTGAAATGTATTTGGCTAAGGTGTATGTAAACTTCTGACTTCAACTGTATAGAACTTTTAAGAATAAATTTAAAACTGAAAAAAAGAGAAAATGTCTATTCTTCCTCTCTTTATTATCTTCCCATTCAATGAGGGGAAAATGAGCCTTTCCTTTTCTTGCAGATATTGTTTCTTTGCACAGGAGCCAGATATTTGTGGAGATAATCATTAAATAGAGAACAAACTGATTTGATGACTTTTGGGATTGAGAACGCTGACACACATCTACATATAGAGCAAAAACACAGTCAGGATATACAGTATATATGTATGCAGGCTTCATTAACAGTTTTTACAAGCTCTACAGACCATGATCAGATGTGACAAGCATGTTTAACACGTGAAGCATGGAGAATAATAGCAAAGTTGTATGTGCGTTTTCTTTTAAGGTTTGCTTTTGATCATCGATTTCTCTTTTGTTAAATATGATGGCCAGAGAAACGTAAACAAGCACGCTCTGGTCCAAGTCTGTGCTCTGACAACAACTGAATGTTGTTGCACACATCGCTGAATGTTGTTAAATTCACAGCCGAATGTCGATGTGCAAGCCGCTGAATGTTGTTGTTAAATTACAGCTGAGTTCTGCACAGAGAGTGTTCTGATAATTAGACTGGGAGGGGATTTTACCAAAATTAGATGGAGGGCCAGAAAAAATGATTGGAGCCAAGTGAGTAACCCTGCTCTACAGTTTCTATGCTCCTCATTGCTTCTTGATAATAACCAGTGTTGGGGAGTAAATAGAAGTAATGATTCTACTAATGTTTTTCAGTAGTGTGACAGTAGCTCAGCTGTTTTTCAAATGGTGTAGTTTTTCCAGTAACAAGGTATTTTTTTCCAAACAGTAGCTGTATAGTGGGGCAAAATGCTTTATATGGGCCTAATCTCATGAAAATTAATTGACTGTGGTGATATTTTAGCAAAATTATATTATTTGGGCACTTCCACATTTCGCAGCAGTTCAGAAGTGAAAAGTTTACAGTGTGGGGCTTAAAGTGCGTTAAATTTTCCCCTAAACAGATGAGGTTTTTAAGATTAATGCTCTATTGAGCTGTAAATCAACAATACCATAGTCAAATCAAAGCAATAACGGCCTACTATCATTTAAAAAATATAGCAAGAATTAGATGTTTTTTATCCATTCAAGATGTAGAGAAACTTGTTCATGCATTCATTACAAGTACGGTGACTTCTCACCGGACTTCCCAAAAAGACCATTAGACACCTGCAGCTCATTCAGAATGCTGCTGCCAGGATTCTCACCCAAACCAAAAAAATCCGAGAATTTTACTCCAGTCCTTTAAACTGGCTTCCAGTTACAATTACAACTGATATTAAGGTACTATGACAAGTTTATAAATCACTCAATGGCCTAGGACCTAAATACATTCTAGATATGCTTATTGATTATAAACCTAGCAGACCTCTCAGATCATTAGAATCAAGTCAGTTTAAAATACCGAAGGTTCACTCAAACAAGTTGAGACAGCGTTTAGCTATTATGCCACCCACAGCTGGAACCAGCGTCCAGAGGTCAGATGTGCTCCAACAATTGCCACATTCAAATCCAGACTGAAAACACATCTGTTTAGCTGTGCATTTACTGACTGAGCAATGTGCTGAACTTACTGATTTAACTGTATCATTTTATCTCTGTATTATTTCGCCTTTTACAATTAATTTTCATAATTTTAAATACATTTTTCATTTATTTTATTAATTTTTTAATTAATAATTTTACTTAATTGGTTTTAAAATAGATTTTTATATATCTTGTATTTCCTTTATTTAAAGCACTTTGAATTACCAATGTGTTAAAATGTGATATATAAATAAACTTGCCTTGTCTTGCCTTACCCTAAACCTTAAACCTAAACCTAACCGATAGTGTCATAAAATGCAAATCTGAGATGACAAACGCAAATGTTGAAGCAACCATGTCATTTTGTGGTACTTCTATGACACTTTCAGCTCATCAGGATTGATCCCCAGGGCTACTGCTTTATTTGATTATGTAATGCAAACACTAAAATGTATGAACTTACGAGTCTTGCACTAAAGTAAAAGTGTCTTGTTTTTATAAGATAGCATTGTGTGAGGAACAGGGCGAAAAGTAAGTGTTTATTAACTACTCATCCATTTTACTCATAATTTGAGTGAAAGAAAATAAAAGTAATTGTTGTATTTGCACCTCTAATGTTCATTTCACCAGGAAACGTCCTGGTTACTTTCATAACCTCCGTTCCCTGATGGAGGGAACAAAACGTTGTGTCAATGAAGTGACACTAGGGGTCACTTTTGGGAGCCCCAAACACCTCTGCTTTTTTGAAAAAAGGCCAATGAGAATTGGCGAGTGGAATTTCCATGCCACTCCACCGGACATACGGATATAAAAGGAGCTGGTATGCAACCACTCATTCAGGTTTTGTGCTCAGGAGTCGAGACCAGGTCCCGGCCATTTCAGCAGGTAGTTCAGCATTGCGGCAAGAGGGACACAACATCTCATTCCCTCCATCAGGGAATGGAGGTTACGAAAGTAACCAGGACGTTCCCTATCTGTCACTCACTCGACGTTGTGTCGATGTAGTGACACTAGGGTTCCCTATAAAAAACGCCACAACTAGCTGAACTGTGTTACGTGAACTGGCGGTGTGTGACAGGCAGACTGCTGTGTGCCTCATAGCGAGCGCACCAGGCCTTCACATAACCTCCCCCAACGCTCAAACGGTCCATTAGGAACAAGTCAGCTGTCCAACTATAGGGACAGGCTAGCCCAGCCGAGGCCTCTTTTCCCTCTCTTTCCTCCCCAAAAAGAGTGGAGTTTGTTAACTGACTGGGAGCCATAAGTGTCTGCATTGGGGGGTGTCCCTCCCAAGGGGAAAACACCGCGGAGACCACACCCCACCCAAAGGGGGGGGAGGGGTATTCTGAGTGGAATATGTCAAATGGTCTTACTGAGTCTTGTCGGAAGTATGTCATGTGGAGAGGTCCCATAGTAGGTCCTACCCAAAGGGGGAGGAGTTTCTACAGAACATGGCGACAGAGCAAGGAAGACGCAGATTGCCATCAGGGAAACAATTTTGCGGAAGATATCACATGGGGTCGCCTTCGGGGAACCAGCACATGTGGCGTACCTACCTCAGTACAGGGGCTCATTAGCGCATGTACTGGGCCAGTCAGCGAGTTTCTCCACAAACTCAACTGCCAGAGGGCTAAGGAGGAAAGTCATCCAGGGATCACAGTCTGTGAACATGACTGGGAGTCAAGAGTGCACGTTTTCACCTCAAGGGAGGGGAAAGGTGCTATGCGCAAGCGGTACACCCGGCCAGTTTGTCCCGGAACTTACCTGCTCGTGCCTACCAATACACGGGACAAGACCGGCTCAACCCAGAGATTGTAGACCTATCAAAGGTGTTGGGTGTTGCCCAGCCCGCTGCTCTGCAGAAGTCTGCCAAAGAGGCACCACTGGCCAGGGCCCAGGAGGCCGCCACACTTCTGGTGGAGTGGGCTCATAACCCCGCAGGGGTGGCACGTCCTGAGCCTGATATGCCATCACGATGGCGTCAATGACCCAGTGGGCGATCCTCTGTTTGGAGACAACGCTTCCTTTACGCTGTCCAACAAAGCAAACAAAGAGCTGCTCGGAGCTTCTAAGGCTCTGCATGCGATCCAAGTAGATGTGTAAAGCTCGCACCGGACAAAGCAATGCCAAGGCTGGGTCTGCCTCCTCCTGGGGCAGTGCTTGCAGGTTCACCACCTGATCACCACCAAAAGTATTCGTGGGAACCTTGGGCACATAGCCCGGTTGGGGTCTCAGGATCATGTGAGAGTAACCCGGACCGAACTCCAGGCACGATTCACTGACAGAGAACACCTGCAGGTCCCCTACCCTTTTGATGGAAGTGAGCGCATTCAGGAGGGTAGTCTTCAAAGAGAGTGCCTTAAGCTCAGCTGACTCCAAGGGCTCAAAGGGAGCTCCCTGTAGACCCCGAAGGGCTACAGAGAGGTCCCATGAGGGGACGAGGCGCGGTCTGGAGGGATTCAACCTCCTAGCACCTCTCAGGAACCTGATGATCAAGTCATACTTCCCCAAATACTTACCATCTACTGCATCGTGATGAGCCAAAATAGCGGCTACTTACACCTTCAGAGTGGAGGGGGTCAGCCGTCCCTCCAGTCTCTCCTGCCGCTGCGGTGTTGAGGTCACACGGGATGTGAGTGGCTCGTAGCGACTTGAGGCGGAGACGGCGGGCGAGTTGTGACATGCAATGGGAGCGTAGACCGCCTTGGCGGTTGATGTATGCTATCGTCGCTGTGTTGTCCATCCGGACCAACACGTGCTTGCTCTGGATCAATGGCCGAAACCTCCGCAGGCAGTTGATGTGCCAACGTAGCCGCGGGCCAGTCCAGGAGCCGGCGGCTGTGTGCCCGTTGCATACGGCACCCCAGCCCATCTTGAAGGTGTCTGTTGTAACCACGAAGCACCTGGAGACCTGCTCTAGGGGAACACCTGCCCATAGAAATGCAAGGTTGGTCCAAGGGCTGAAGAGGCGGCGACAGATCGGCGTGATGGCCACGCGATGTGTCCCGCGGCACCATGCCCATCTCGGGACTCGAGTCTGAAGCCAGTGCTGAAGCGGTCTCATATGCATCAACCCGAGCGGTGTGGTCGCCGCTGAGGATGCCATATGCCCCAGGAGCCTCTGAAAAAGTTTCAGTGGAACCGCTGTTCTCCGTCTGAACGCCTTCAGACAGTTCAGCACCGACTGTGCATGCTCGTTCGTGAGGCACGCTGTCATCGAAACTAAGTCCAACTCCAAACCGAGAAAAGAGATGCTCTGAACCAGGGAGAGTTTGCTCTTTTCCCAGTTGACCCAAAGCCCCAGTCGGCTGAGGTGCTGGAGCATGAGGTCCCTGTGTGCGCACAGCAACTCTCGAGAGTGAGCTAGGATTAGCCAGTCGTCGAGATAGTTGAGGATGCAGATGCCCACTTCCCTAAGTGGGGCAAGGGCTGCCTCTGCAACCTTCGTGAAGACACGAGGGGACAAGGACTGGCCGAAGGGGAGGACGGTGGTCATGATGACGGCCGTGCGCACTGGACATGTGACCCAGGGAACAAGAAAATCACTCTTTTGTTGAATTTTTGGGTACCGCAGCCTCTTGGACATGTGGCAAAATTAAATGAAAATTAAACAAAAGAGGGATGGAGTGGTCTGCTCAACAGCTCCAGAGAAGCGGGTCTCCTTGCCCCTGGGTCACCTGTCTCAGGGGCGCTTCGAAGCCTTCCTCGGGTTCTTGGCAGCCGGCAGTGAGACGGGTGGCATCTGCTTCCCGCACTGGGCTCCACGCCGGGGCCGGGCCACGGGGCCGGGCTGCGGAGGAGCCAGTGTTGTAGTTGCAAGAGGACGCCCTTGGTGACGAGCAGACGGGTTGCAGGGTCTTGAGCCGCGCCGGGGCAGGATGTGCTGTATGGTCTCCGTCTGCTGCTTCACTGCCGAGAACTGCTGGGCAAAGTCCTCGACGTGTCGCCGAATAGGCCAACCTGGGAGATGAGGGCATCAAGGAACCGTGCCTTGTCAGCCTCTCGCATCTCAACCAAGTTGAGCCAAAGGTGGCGCTCCTGGACCATCAGGGTGGACATCACCTGCCCGAGAGACCACGCCATGACCTTCATCGCCCAGGGAGCGTGGTCGGTTGCCAAGCGCAGTTCCTGCATCAATCCTGGGTCAGAACTACCCTTGTGCAGTTCTTTTAGTGCCTTGGCTTGGTGTACTTGCAGGAGAGCCATGGCGTGCAGGGCTTAGGCGGCTTGTCCAGCAGCACTGTAGGCCTTAGCTGTCAGGGACGACGTAAACCTACAGGCCCTGGATGGGAGTTTCGGGCGCCCACGCCAGGTGGTGGCGCTCTACGGGCACAAGTGCACCGCGAATGCCTTATCCACCTGGGGATCACAGAATACCCCCTGGCCGCTCCGCCATCGAGGATAGCGAGACGCTCTAGCCCGACGCTCGCGGCCGCCTGGGAAAGCATGTCCGTCATTTCCAAGTCGGCCTGGGACTGGGCAACCATTCCCGAAGGAGGAAGCCCAGTCGAAGCCTCTGCGTCCGACTGGACGAGCCCGCTCTCCGATGCTGCGCTCGATCACTCGTCGTCTTCTCGGGCTCCGAATGAGAGGTCGAACTCGCCCTGAGACGAGCCGGTGATCTCGTCCGAGCGCCCGACTGGGGCAAACAAGCGTGCTGGGGAATGGGAGGTCCGTGGGGTGATACCCAGCGGAGGTGGTCCCATTGAGGTCCCCAAATCGCCCCCAGTGCTAACCGGCACAGCCTCATACCCGTAGGTAGAAGGACAGAGGCAGGGAGCCGCTGGGGTGGCTTGCTTTCTTACGAATGCAAGCCGCGACTGCAACGTTGCCATGGTCATGTTCTCGCAATGAGGATAAGACCCATCCACGAATGATGTCTCCGCGTGGGCAGTGCCCAGAGACGTAAGACAGCGATCGTGGCCGTCAGAAGCGGAGAGATAACAACCGCAACCAGGAATAACACACAAACGGAAAGTCATCTTTAAAAAGACGTTCCATCTGTGCCGCTCTTCTAGAAAGAAAATATACTCTTTTTAGAATATACTCTTTTAGTAGAACTGTCGTGATCCGCACAATGAGCCACAAAGTAATAATAAAATAAAAAAATAGGTATAGTAACATGTTTGTATGAGAGCACATTGCTTTATACCATACACTTTATATTTTGTAATGTTGTATTGTATGCGCTGCTTAACAGCCGTGAGAAGTGATATCATAATTAAACAAACTTTCCAAATATGTCCACTCTCTCTCTTGCATGTCACATTGGGAGTTCTGATTCATTTTAGTGAATCAGTTCGTTCAGACAGCTCATTGACAGTAAATGAACCTGGTTAAAAAACAAATCAATGGTTCATTTGAATGCCATGCAGAAGTCTTTGAAGAATTCTATTTTCTCTTCTATTTTAAAGCAATATTCAAAATATTATTATATAATTAACTACAATCATTTACTAAATATCAGTGGTGGAAACAGTACTGATTTTGTTTTTTTACTTAAGTAAAAGTACTGCTACTGAAGAAATAATTCACTTGAGTACAAGTAGAAGTACTGAGAAATATTATGACTCAAGTAAGAATAAATAAGTAGTTTGCCAAAAAAATACTCAAGTAATTACATTACATGTTACTTTATGAAAATTATATTATATATAGTATATACGCTTCCATTTTTGGAACACAAAGGAATTTTTGTTTTGAAAGAAACTGATGCTTACTTTCACCAAGTGGCTTAACCGCTGGTACGGGGGTTGGGTTTTGCCAGTGGCGGGGAGGGGGGCCAGGTGGATCGGAGGTGGGGTTGGTGTCTGTGTCGGGGGGGTCTGTTGGTTGTGCTCACCGGTGGTGGTGGAGCGGCTGCCAGACCTAGAGAGTTGTGTACATCTGCAATCATTTTATTGACTGCTCTAAAATCTCATAAAGCTGAGATGATATTATTATTATTATTACTACTACAACTACTACTGCTACTACTACTACTGTTGTTATTATTATCATTATTATTATTGCTACTACTACTACTACTACTACTACTTCTATTAATATTGTTGCTATTGTTATTGTTATTATTATTATTATTATTATTATTATTATTATTATTGCTACTACTACTGCTACTACTACTTCTACTACTACTACTACTACTACTATTGTTATTATTATTATTATTGTTATTATTATTACTACCACTACTACTACAACTATTATTATTATTACTATGATTGTTTCAAATTGTCTTGAAATCTATCTATCACTCAGTGAGTTTATATCTAAATGTTTTTTTTCTCCCTCCACAACATCACCAGAAAAATGTAATTAATAATAATGATTACTATTATATCACACTAAATTAACCTATTCCTTAAACTTATCACTGTACCTGTATACACTACTATACCTATATATCTATATATTTTGTTGTTGTTTTTTTTGTTTGTTATTTATTTTATTTTTTTCTTATATGTGTGTGTGTGTATATATATATATAAATTTGATCAGTGGTTAAACGTGTTCAGACAGTTCCCTCATACCTGAATGAACGGCTCCTTTCCAGATTAAAATTAAATATGCAGAAAATCACAGTATTACAGTTCTTGTAAAGTGACAGGACAGAAAGCCTTGAAAAAGCTTGAGAAGAGAGGACACAGGCGGCAGTTTATGAGAGCTGCTGTGTCCTGCAGGCTTCCGTCGTGCCGTGCACAGCGTGTCTTAGTTTATAAACAGATTTAGCGCTTATAACTTTCTTCCCAAAAATTCTGAGATATGATGTATTTTTTTTGTACTTTGTAATTGTGTTGAAAAATAACTGCAGTGAAGCTGAATACTTCATTTTTAATCAACTCAAGTATTAGTAGAAAAATGTGAAAAACATACTCAAGTACTGTAATGAGAATAGTTGTAATCTGTTACTTTCCACCTGTGCTAAATATATTTTTATGTATACATTATTAAATAAAGAAATTGGCAAAAGAATAAAACAATATAAAATTAAAAAGAAAAAGAAAAAAAAGAAAGAAAAAAGAAAGAAAAAAAAATCATATCATATCATATCATATCAGCTATAGAGATTTTCCACAAACAGGGATTTGTGTAGTACAAGCCCCTCACACGTATTTTATCCTGCCTGAGTGAAGCCACAATCCACTTGGCTCTCACTGCAGCACTGACCTATGCAGCATGTCTGGTCCCCTGTCTGATTTGTATTCATAAACTGTACAAGAACTCTATACATCTCTGTGGTCAAGATCACATGGTGATTGCATTTTTACGTTTATTTTATTCATTTCTCATGTTTGGCTTGAGGGGTGGGCAGGTTTCAGTCCCATCAGGCAACATATTGTTTATCATTTATCCGAAGAACTGATTAATATGTTGTTGCTCTTCAAACACTCGAGGTGTTGCAGGTTTTGTGTGAGGCAGTGTAGGAGTATTCTTTGGGGAAGTGCATGCTTAATGTGTAATTAGACTGTAATTTCATTAATCACTCTGATTCTTGGGGTCTCAGGGGAAGTTTTTTTTTTTTTTTTTTTTTTTTTTTTTTTGCGATCACAAAGACCTGTGAGGAAAAGTCTGCTTTCTTACAGTCCCCATGAAATTAGCGTTTTAAGACTTTCAGTCAGTCTTTGAAGCCATCATTATGCTAGTGTACTCCTAACCATTGAGAAAATGCAATTTTCGCTTTAAGGAAACAGACAAACAAAACATTGTTGGATTCACACTGATCTCACAGTGAAATCAGAAACATTAGGTTGATTTTTAAAAAAATTTTTTTTAGCTAAAATCGGTCTGTGCTTGCCGAAATGTGAAACTCTGCCCACAGTGGCTAAAGCTTTTAGTGTTGCTAGGCATATGGGCATGTGTGAGCTCCATTTTCTGGGTGAAATGTCCAAAGATTTATTGTTAGAGGAACAAATTGCATCCTCTGAATAACACTCATCACTGATTATGCAAACTTGATTACTTCCTGGTTTCAGTGCCGGATCAGAACCCGGGTCTCCCATGCTGCTGATGCAACAAGCTTCCAATCGCACCTCAGAAGAAGTTAAACTGGCTCAAGTTAATGCAAAAACTGTCTCATGGGTGATGCTGAGCAACAGTGTTAACACTTTTAAGTGAAATCTAGCCACAAATGGCTAATTTACAGTCTGCATATTAAGCTGGGATACAAGAAAAACTCTTTAGCATCAAAAATAATACACACATCAGCTTTAGAAGATCTCTTTCTCTACCTTTCTTTCTCTGTTGTTTTAATTTCATGTTCCTGTTTGTCTCCCATGTTGTTGATGCAACATGCTTCCAATCACACCTCAGAGGAAGTTAAACATGCTCAAGCTAATGCAAAAAATGTCTGATGGGAGATGTTGAGCAACATTGTAAACACTTTTAAGTGAAATCAAGCCACAAATGGCTAATTTAATTTCTCTGCCTTTCTTTCTCTGTTGTTTTAATTTCATGTTCCTGTTTGATGAGGTAAGAGTACGGGTTGCCTGTTCTAAAGTTTTCTTATATCTGTCTTAACTTCCTTGGAAAGAGAATGATACAGATGTCTCGATGCCATCGTCTTTGCGCTACGTGTCTGCCAGACTCTCAGTGTTAGTCTGCCTTTATACAGAAAGTTGTCCCCCGCAGCTTCTGTTCGCAAGTGGCAGACAGTGGAAGAGAGAGGAATCACACAGGCTTTGTAAACAGCCACACAATCAAACAGAATAATTTATGAGCACCAGAGCATTTGAAAGTTTTGTTTGGACACTGCAGCTTTTATTTCCTCTTTTTTTTTTTTTTTTTTTTTTTTATAAATGAAATAGCATTGTGCATGATAATAAGAATAATGTACAATCAACATTCTAAAAAGCCCTGGAGAACTGTCCTCACTTCAGCTGGCATACAGATGTGGCTCATACATGTACACATGAGCAACCAGAAATGTAAACGAGAGCGTGATGGAGAAACTGATATGACAAATTCCACAAGCAAACATTACTAATAAACCTTCTCAATCAATGCAGATGACATCATTTCCATACCTTGCAGCAGAGGAACATCTTTGAGGAAACCTCCACTGTACTCCATTTGGTACTCTTTTTCTTGAAATCCCGGTACACAATCAACTTTGTATTCCTCTTCTTGTGCTCCAATGCACACAACCTAAAAAACAAAACAAAATGAAAGATTTCTATTCAGTTACTGGAAATACCTCACATACAATCTTGCACTAAAATGCTTATGTGACTTTTAATGTGCATGCTAATAGTTTACCCAGAAAAGTTGTTCCAAACCTGTATGATTGTACAATTCTTTTCCATAGAATGAAAATTTATAGTGACCATGTTTGTCAAGCTCCAAAAATAAAACAATAAAATAAAAAGGTCCATATGACTCATGCAATATATTCCATGTCTTCTGAAGTCATATGATATATAGCTCTGTGTTTCAAACAGACTGAAATTTAAGTCATTATTCACTAAAATTCTTCCCCTTTGAAAGCTACAGAGGAGAAGATTATCAGTGAATAACAACATAATATTCACTCTCTTCTTCACATTAAGATATAACATGGCTTCAGACTTGGAATATAGCACACAAATTGTATGGACTACTTTTATGGTGTATTTTTGGTCCTTTTTGGAGCTCACATATACCAGATTAGAATGACAATGGTAAGTAAATAACAATATTTCATTTTTGGGTGAACTATTCCTTTAAGTTTGAAATAATTCATGGAAGAAATATATGTTCTTTCTAGACTTACACAATTCTTGACATTGTTCATACTTGTCAGTAATTCACAGAATTCAAACTAAATTCTCAGATTTTTCTATATAAAGCATTCACATAGTCTGCAAGGTTATGTACTGCAAATTAAATAACAGAATCCACAAATTGATTTGTCAATGGATGCATTCTATTTATTAAACATTTTTTTTTTTTTTTGTGTGTGTGTGTTTTCTGAAGTACTCTTGTGTCAGTCGTTGCAGAGTACTTTACGACAGCCAAACGTAATGGGGAACAAAGGGCCAAAGCGGTAAAGAATTGCTATTCTAATAGATCAACAAGTCCATTTTCTGTCATCCCTACAATGACTAAATGCTGCATTTACAGCAGGCGAGACCACAATGATTCTGCTGAGGGCTTTTCTGGTCAATTATGTCAATTCCTGGTTGCCTTCCACTTAGCAAAGCAAAGCTTGTCTTCATTAAGAATTAAAAGTAATCATCTAGCTTTTAAAACTCAGAGGAAATTGCAGTATTGTGGATTTTAGATCAATGGTAAAAGGGGAGAGAGGGTTTTTTAGATTGCTGTTTTCCCAGCCAGGCAGCAACTACCTTTATGTCCATCTTACTGTCATTCCTTCTTTTACGCCTAGCAACATTATGACTCTTTCACATCTATTTTTGCTCTCCATCAATCACTCTTTAAGCTAGAAAGAAGCAGGCATTCTTTCTGACAATGGCATACCCCACATGCAACCATCCTTGGATATACAGTCCTGTCTCTCCTCTCAGTCCTACACAGTGGCAAATTCTCAGGGCCAGCAAAGCCTTCTCTTCTGGCCTAACATGCCAAATAAATAAATATTTTTCATCCTTTCATTCTCAATCACCTTTTTGCCTATACATTTTTAATCGTGTTCCACTCTTAATTAATCTACAAACAAATAGAGAAAACCGAAAAGTTTATCCAGTCAGAATTTATTCCTTGATGTTTACAAGCAAAGTGTGACAATTGCTTCACAAATCGCATGCCCGAAGCAGAGCGTGAGTCTGAGCTCCACCCCCTCAGGCCTTCAGAATCCCTCAACAGTGCAAATGAATCAGCAACTAAAGTCAGATCGTCAGATTCATCAGCCAATCAGAGTGATTTATTTGTTCTTGGTGGGTGTGATATTTAGGATATGTCCCGGTTGAGGCCTTCTAGCTGGCCTTGAGTGATGCAATCATGCTTTAAGTGACGTAATTTGAAAGCGAAGAGCGCAAGATCTTGTTAACAGTCGGCTGTCATCACTGCCACTATCGCTGTTGAGAAAGAGATCCTTATGGATTTAAAAACACGAGATGTTCTGCATAACTGTGTGATTGCTTAATTTATTAAACAGGAAAGGAGGGCTGATTTTCACTTCTAGTAAATTGGTAAGTGCTTTTTGCATTGTTATAGCAATATCAGGAGTTTTCTAAGTGTAAATTAGGCTGCTTGAGAATTCAGTGTCAGATCAAGTTTTGAAAAGTAGTGCTGTGTTCCATTCAACTCAGAAAGTCAGATTTTACAACTTCCTACTAGGAAAAGTGCAATGGAATGCATCTTTAAGTCAGAATTACAACTTGTAGGCTCGTGCAGAAATTCTCAACTCCGATTTCGCCGAGATGCAGGTGCATGATGTCACACAAACATGTCGACACTCAGGGAGATATACAAAGTAAGTGATAAACATTCACGTTATTAAGTAATATTGGTAAATGAGTTCGTTTCCACATTACATGATATTAAAGCTTGTTTAACAAACACCTGCAGAAACAGATGTATAAAACATATTCTCTTTTGATAATCGTATGCCTGAAGTACAAATGCTAGCGCTGCAGATTGTTTATCAGTTGTGTTGCTAGGAGACATCTCTAATGAGAGTCAAACACCTGCTAAGCTAACGGGAGCATTGCAGTTTTGTTTCCTTAAACGTCATCACATTTATGGTCTGAGATATCAAGTAGGAATATCCCTCATCCAACCTGAATGGAACACATCATAACCGTGTACCCTGACAAAACAAAATTTAATCGCAAGCAACATTTAAATCGCAAATATTATTAGATAGATTTTTCCAGGTATTATAGACCTCCTTCGTAGATTAATATGAAAAATTATGATTTTTGAATGTCTGTTTAGGAGACGTTCATTTCACAAAACAGTCATGCTGCAGTTAAAATTAGGTTTGCTTGAGCATTAAGTGTCGTTTCAAGTTCTGGCTTTCGTGCGTGGATGAGTTTTAAAAATGTCAATTGGTATTATTAGTTAGCTGCGACATAATGTATGATGCCCAAAGGCATAGGGTGTCTTATTCATTGTGAAACTGTGTTTTCTTAATGGTATGAATCACAATGAAGGCCTAGACTTAAAATGCACGGTCCTACATAGTACAAATTCTTGACTGATGGTTCTCAACTGGTGGATCACAACCCATAAATGGGTCGTAAGTCTGTTCTGACAGTATAGAAAAAAAAAATATTCTAAATTCAATGCAACTAAACATGTAATTGCACATAGTTAGGACACTTTTAAAGCAGAGGAGGCAACTCGGTCCGTGTACCTTCAGATAATTTGCTTGTTTTTCATCTAGAAAGAAATTATCAAAATTGAGAAAACACTTTATTTTTCATTTTTTAATTTCATGTAAGAACTAGAAAAACAGGAATTCAGCTGGATTTCTCGTTTTTTTTTTTTTCATTCAAGCACTTAAAAAAAAAAGTGTACAATCTTATTATTTGATTTGCACAAGTGGATGGACGTGACACACCCATTTCTACTGATTGGTTAAACCTGCAATGTCCTTTGTCCTTCCTCATTCCTTTTCTTCAGAATAAAAGCCTTTTCACACGGGACATGGCGAGCACTAAATTACCACAAGATTATCGCGTGGCCTACATTACGGACAGGTTTTTTTTTTTTTTTTTTTTTTACAGTCAATGCGATGCTCGTGTTGCAGTTTCAGGTGTGCACGTTGCCATGGCTACAGTCATAATGGACTTTATTTTGACTGACATGTCTATCTGTATATCTTTTTTAAAGTGAAATATCAGTGGGGGGTGTAAATTTGGGTCCATATACAGTAGGCTATGTGTTAAACAGAACAGAATGAACCTTACATTTTTAATGGCTACAAATAGTCTTCATTTACGTAATTTTAGGATACAACACCATACCATGATCTGATAGAATAAAATGACACTCTTATCTATTATGCAGTTGTCTCTCTTTAACATCTGGGCTATACGATTTGGTGCAAATTCATGTCACTTGGTGAAAGGTAGCCAAATTAGGCAGATGCCAAAATGGACAGGCTGGAAACCAGAAACAAAACTATGCTATGGTAAAAAATATATATATAAATGTCTCAGACTATGTTAAATACAGGTCCACTTGCAGCAAGGATAAACATAGTTTGTGCCATCCAGAATGTGTTTTGTACTGGGAATTTTTGGCTGCCAAGAGCATGAAACCATTTTTTTTTTTTTATTTATTTATTTTGTATTTCATAACATAGCATTGTGTGAAGCGAAAATAGGGCGAAAATCAAGTGTCTATGAATTGATAATTTGCCACTGTTCACGTGATTTGTGTAAAAGTAAATAAAAGTTGTTGTTGTTGTAGCACTTCTAATGTTTATTTCATCAGGAAACTGCCACAATATGTACAACAATGCCATGTAAAACTAATTTAGCAAAAATGTAGAGAGTAAAGTGATTCTATAAGACCAGCTGACATTCGAGATGTGGTGATCTTGCAGCCGATGGGATTTCAAATCCAGCTTGCGTCATTTAACAATTCCATAACCCACTCATTTCTAGTCCTTTCTTTGAGGTTCCTATCAATAAAAGTGGAAGGAGCAAATCCATTTAAAATGCACATATTTCTATCCATATTTTCAATGTTCTTGTAGCTCAGCTGGTAAAGCAAGGTACTAGTGCCAAGGTCATAGGTTCTACTATCAGGGAATCCACACACTGATAAAACGTACAGCTTAAACTGAGTGCACGGTAAGTAGCTTTGAATAAAAGCATCTGCTAAATGCATTAATGCATGTAGGTGTTGAAAGATCAATAAAACAAGTCAGATGCTTGTCTTTTCCCATACAGCCGCACTGTACGGTTGCTCTGCATCTCATCGGACTCTTTTTAGTTGTTACTGAAGTATGTCCAAGTCAATTAGTGGATCAGTCCAAAATGTCAAAGTGTTGGTTTGATTTGCTAATCGGCAAACTGAGTGGGAGAGTGCAGGGTGAGAAGGGCCATGGTAAGGAGCCAGCTGGGACACGTGATGCACATTAACAGGGCAGCACTCAAACAGCTGGTGCACCTCACTGTCTATTCAGATGAGCATATGTGGGATTGTATGATAGAGCTCTTCCTCTGTCATTGCTTTGAAATCTTTTCAAAGAGGAACTTGTGCCAGGGAGCTTCAGCGTTCAAGCATGTTATTACCACAGATATTCAGAGTAAAGATATAAGGAAAAACTGCTGTTGAAAAAAGCCATTTGCAATCGCACAGTCAGCAGTGCTGTACAGAGCTGTGTTTGACGTGTCCCCAAGGAGAGGGCAAGCGTGGAAAAAATGGGGAATATCTCAGCACAATGTATTTTGAGGGGCAAATAAATGCATATTTTCACTTATTTTTCAGATTTAATGAGCCATTTCTGACAAAAGTGTTGTGTTTACTGAAATGGAAAAAAATACTTTCTTTATTGTCCTACAGGTTAATTTGGTGTCAAAATAGTACTGCCCTCAGTACTGCTTGGATTCCACTTTGTCATCTCTTGTTAAATTCACAAGGCCTACTCTGCTTTATCCCTGATTTAATGACAAATACTGTACATCAGGGGGTTAAGGGTGCTGTTTCCAAACAAGGTTTCCACTCTTAATAGTAGTTTCCATTCTTTCCACTATTTCTGAAGACCTTCAGGAGTTAATTTACTGTTGTACAGAAGCCAGTTTAGTTATTCGTGTACTCAAAGACTTTTCTTAGCCGCATGCGAAGCAAATATTCTTGGATCTGCCTCAGCAGGACAGACATAGCATTGCATATGAGACAGCATGACAGAAATCTCTCCAATCAGCATGGAAAAACATAATTTGAACATCCACTCAGTCAAAAAATGTTGTTGATTCCTGTGCCAGTATTTGCCCTCTCTCAGAAAATGAAAGACAATGATGATGAAGAGGAAGAGAAAGCAGAAATGAGATGAGAAAAATGAAGAAGGTTGAACATTAATTACTGATTATTTTAATTACAAACTACAGTGATGTATATTATCATTATAACAATATGAATGGGAAGCTGATTTGAAAAAAATATCTGAATGTATTGATATTTAAAATGTTTCCCATTTGTTTTAATTCCAGCATGCACTCATAGCACTCCACATGCTTGTGCAAAACCTGATCTATGTTATCCCAGAATGATTTGAGAATATTTCGCAAAGGCGTTAACATGGTCAATGTCACAGATTTGCTAGTGACCTAGAAATAGTGATGTTACTCAAATATCACCTCTTCATTTTACATTAAAACTTCTCTTAGTTTTAAATTTTTCAAAATACTAAAACCTTTCAGGTAAAAAACAAAACAAAAACATTTTTCATGTAATCTCAGATTTTTGGACTCCACTGTATTGTATGTCGTGTCCTTCAAACTGCCTGACTGAGGCACAAATCTGCAGCGTGTCATCAAAAAAAGGTACAAAATAAGGATGGCACAAAATAAGGATGGTGTCCAATTTGGTGTAAGAGAGCAGAAACATCCAATGGGAGGACAGAGAAATGAGGTAAGAGAGAAAGTGAGAAGGTATGTGTGTGCGGTGCACCCATGTCCACAGAAATGTGTGACCTTTTTTTGATGTGGCAAAAGAAAGCCAAGCGCAAGAGTATTGTGGCGGCCAGCCTTCATCTCAGCTATGTGGCTGCTTACAGGCGTCAAAGCGAAGAAACCACCTACTGCCTGTCTTCCTCCCTCAATAATGCTTGCTTTTCTGCTTCTCTGTCTGAATTGGAAAGCGTAATTGATTGCATGGCATGTTGGTCATCTTATCAGTTCCTTTCTGAGATACTGCTGTGTGGAGACTTCATTAGTTTTCTAATAATTTGACTCTGCGTGATTTTCTTTGTTAAACACAACTAGAGAAGATGGCACTGGTGGGCTCAGATCGACAAGACTGGGGTGAGGAAATGACAATGTTCCATGCTGGTCCGGAGATAAACATTTAAATAAGCTTTTACAAGTCTTTGCTTTTCTTTTAGAAGGTCTCGCTGCCTGTGAACGGCACAAGGGAAAAATAAAGAAATAGTTCACCCAAAAATTAGAAATCTGTCATCATTTACTTACCCTCATGTCATTCCAAAACTATGACTTTCCCTCTTCTGTGGAACACAAAAGGAGATGTAAGGCAAAAAGTTAGCCTCAGTCACCATTTACTTTCATTGTATGGGAGAAAAGATCCCATGAAAGTAAATGCTACTGAGACACTGCTAAACATCTCCCTCTGCTTTCCATGAAAGTAAAAAAGTAATACATGTTTGGGACAACACATGGGTGAATAAATGATGACATCATTTTAATTTTTGGGTGAACTATCCCTTTAAAGGTGCAGTAAGTTATTATTATTATTATTTTTTTTTTTAAATGACATGCAGAAAACTCCTCAATTGCCTGTCAGATATCACTGAAATAGATGCCATTAAATATCACACCTGTCTTTTTAACAGCCCTAAACAGGGTAGACAGCAGGGTAAAAGATGTCAGCGGGCTGCAGTCAAATCGTTTGTTTAGCAAGTCAGAAGACTTTCTGCCTGTCATTCGTTGTGCATGCTCACAGGGCAGCCCATAACTTGTATAACTGCCGGTACAGTGTCCTGCTCTCAAAAAACACTAAGGGTCAGATGGCAAAATGCTCAGGAGGACCCATTGCCCTACATCTGTTCCGATGCAACGATCTCTAGTGTGTCTGTGTGTGTGTGCACTTGCCTTTGCAGTGCGGAACTTGACTTTGCAGTGCAGGGGCACTGCTTTGCAGTTGCATCACTCAACTGAAAAGTTTTTACGTGTTTTATTAAAAATGTTATTTAATAAAATTGCATTAGCATATTTCCAGTGCATTTGGTTTGTTATCAAAGAAACTTACATCAAAGAAACTTACAAACTTATATTCACTAATATTCCTTTATTTTGCGAACACTAAACAAGATAAACTGTCGGCATCCATGTTTCTTGTTTACAGCCATGAGACGCCAAAACAGCGCAGTAGTTATTACTATGTCAACCATCTCAAATTTGGGAGCGACTCCGTTATTGCATACACACACAGAATGATAACTTAAGAGATTCACTGCCATATTTAAATGTGGTTGCCACTGCCAAATCTTTTTTCCAGTATGTATGTGACCATAAAGAAAGAGCATGGAAAAGAGTGGTCAAGGAGAGAGACTGGACCAAAAATTCCTAAACTAAGTATGCTATATAACACTCAGCTGAGATATAGAGCTTATGGATTTAGCCAGCTCTTCCTGGCTTTTAGTTTTCCTTCAGTGAGGGGAAACAGAGTTCAAACTCATCCTCTGTCCTGCTCATAAACTGCACTATAAAGCCCTGAGTGATAGTGAACATCTTAATGTGGGCCTTACTTTGTGACCACATTCACATTTAGCCTGAGCAACACCTGGCTTTTTGTTTTAGAACTTCTCCAAGGTTGACACCATAATTTATTCATGTAATTTGTTCTCATTAGAAATTCTGCAGCATTTGATAGCTGGATTGTGGATCTGTCAATTTGGCCACAGTCTGAGGCTGTGAGCTTAGCCATAATGCCTGGATTAATTCTCCTCATAGAAAGTCTGGAACCAACAAATTTCCTTGTAACTACAGCACTGCGAAGAAAGAGCTATCAGGTTTATAGCGCTGTAATCCCAATCCATGTTGTACAATCTACTCATTAGACCTTTTACCCTCAAAACTAGTAGAGGACGATAATAGCAAGAGATGAGAATGTAACCATAACACAGGGTGTGAGAATTGAGAGTCGTTTTCTTTTAGATATTGTGGAAACCCAAGGCTACTTTAATGTCCTTCCCTAAAAGCATTTAACAGACTGCCTATATTCTACAACCTAGTTTGCAATGGGTCATTAGTGAATTACGTTGTACAACATCTGTGGGAAAATGGGAGACTGGTTTTCCATTGAGTGGTTTTAAGGTTAATATAACTGTTGAGGAATAAAAGAGTCAGTACAAACATCACAATCATTACAAACAGACTGCAAATGGCTATATGTAAAGACTTTCTTTCAAAGGTTGAGTCACAAATGCATTCTACACAATTGATTCTCACCGATTCTTTTTGTAACATGCTCATCTTCATCTTAAATAAAGATGTCAACAAAACAAAGAAAACAAAAAGACACTTTTATTGGGTGAATGAAAAGCAATGATCATGTAGCCTATACACAGAGCTTCCACTAGCTTATAGAGTATATCTGTTGCCAAAATATAAAGCTAACAGCTTTAAGTGCATTTCCCCATTTTCCAGAAATCAAGTTAAACATCCTTCTGTCATTTGACTGCAAAATTAGAGCAAATTGATATCAACATCATTATCACACAGCCGTAATGATGGCAGAATAGGCTATCCGTTCTTTATAGATCATCTCCATTAATGTTGCCCACAACTTTAATTAATATGCTTATTAAAGCCATTGGTATCTTCAATAAGTCAAGAAACTACGGCACACACTAACACAGGCTTGAAAAGTCTTGCAAATGTGCACAAACCAAGACACATTTCAAATATAGCCATATCACAGAGTGATTACTAATTAGTGAAGTCAGCGAAATCAAAATTGGAGTTTTGTTGCTTTTAGTCCATGTCAATTCGCTTTGAGGCAATCTGCTGTATACGCTAGTGTACACCAAAACACTGACAAATTTAACTTTAGGCAGATATATACGCATTTATAATTTTAAGACTTTCTCTTCCAGGAAATCAAGACCAAAAATAATGCTGACTCACACTGCACTCAGGGGCATATCCAAATGTTTGTCCAATAAAATGCTTTCTATAATAAGAATGTCCACTCCCACCAACTTCGGACTAGCAATAGCAAGTAAAACATGGTTCATGTCTGTGATGTTCACATATAGATACTCAAAGGTGCAGATAAATGTCACCCTGTTTACAAAGAGTAAACAACTGTGCTCTGCGGCATCCATGCAATTTACTAACAGCAACATCAACACAAACACGGTGTTAAGCATATTACATTTACACACAGAGTGAAGAGCTCTATTTTGGGCATGTGGCTTTCTGTGAACACATGTACATGGTCACTGTGGCTGCAATGGGCCCTGGAGTGCAAAAGAGTGGGGCAAAGAGAACGAATATCACGCTGCAATAGCAGGAAGATGTCGTCTCTTAAATGAGTGGTGGTGATGGCCTCCAAGCAGGAGCTGTGACAGGCCTGAAGTGTGATTAAGGTTGAGACTTCATTGATGAAAGCCAGTGAAACCAGAGCCACAAGACAGAGGCTGGTGTAAATGTCAGCTCCAGAAAAAAATAAAATAAAAAATAAAATAAAAATAAAAATCAATATGGCCGTATGAGTTCAGAGAATACCTGATTGAGAAAGGCTACAGCACCTGAAGTGTGTTAAGCATGTATATGCTAGATGAAAACCCTTATTAAAATCGAGAGTTCATTGCAAATTTGCAGCAAACTTGCTGCAAATTCGCCACTGATTATTTTCACATGCAAATGAGCTTTGCAGCAAACTTGTGGAAAATTGTCCATTGTTGCAAAAGGTCTGCTGGAGGTTCACCACTACCAGTGAAGAGCTGTAAACATTTGAGGAGAATCACAAGCTCATTTTCATGTGAAAATAACAAGCGGCAAATTCGCAGCAAGTTCGCAGCTAGTTCAGATTTTTTGTAAGAGTAGTCTGGTACAAAACAATCTAGAGTTCTGACAAACTGTGCTGTAATCTTGCTGCAAATTCCCCAATCATTATTTTACATGCAACTGAGCTTGCCATTTGCTGCAAATGTTTGCTAAAAGTGTACAGCACTTCACCGGTAGTGGTGAACCTGCAGCAATCCTTTGGCGACAATGAAGAGTTATCCGCAAACTAATATTCAGGTGAAAATAATGAGTGGTGAATTTGCAGCAAATGTGAGGCAAGTCTTCAGCAAGTTTGCCAGACCTGTTCATTTTTGTAAGGTCAATCAGAAGTGTTTCTTACAGTAGGGGTCGTTCACGCAGGACTCCTTCTTATTCCGTGTGTTTAGAATGAAAGTGAATTCAGGAAACTTAAGGCATGTTTTTTAAAAGTCAAACTATTTTTAACATGATATGTCATCATAAAATGCAAGATGCTAAAAAAAGAAAACATGATGCAAACCTAATGACCAAAGAAGTCTGCTGCATGATTACATAGACCAACAGTTAAAAATAGCGCAGACTGAATTCAAGAACAAGCAGCCCTTTAACAAGGTAACTGACCGATATTCAACAAATAAATAGGCTAAATATCTATTCTCACAAAAAACAGAGACCTACAAATTATGTAAAATAATGGGGACATTGGTCACAGCATGTTAGAAATTATTTGGATACAAAAATGGAGCTTTGAAGGCTTTAGCAGAGGCGATTCCATACAAATCAGAGATGCAACTTCTTAGACAGTGTTTTAGCATTATGACAGACTGTCAGCATGCTAAAGCATAGCAGGCTACAACTCTCTCTGATGAAGTTACATTTCTTAATTCATCTGGTTTTCCTTGCAAAAACAATTTGCGGCCAACATGAAGGTAATTTGCGGCAAATTTACAGCAAAATAAACAGTTTCATGCAAATGTTTGATAGAACTTTGCCACACGGGTTCGCCGGAACTCTATATTTTTTACAAGGGTTAAAGCACAGCCATGTAAAATATACAGTTTAAGCTAACATCTAGATAAACTAGTCAGTCTTACTAATTGACAAGTCAACTAGTTCAACATTCTGCCATTCCTAATACATTTTTGTAATTTCTTGGGATGGTACAGATGTGTCAGGGACATTCACTTCTGAGTTGTCTTCCTCTTAACATCTCTCTTTCATCTCTGGCCAAAAGGACACCCTCCAGGATGTCCCATGGAAGGCCCCCAAATGGGCCAAACTTTATCCACCTTTCCCTTCACTAGCAGCCCCGTCTTTGTCTTCTGTTCAGTGGTAAATGTCAGTGCACACAGAGGGCGTAGCAGGAGTGACCCAGGCCTGGTCACAGCGAGAGGCTGCAGCAAAATCAGTCAGCCCACAGTCCAAACAGCTGCATCTGGCTTGCCAGAGGGAACAACAGCCTGCATAACCATCTGGAAGCTGGACATGCCACACCTGCTGGGCCAATAAATAAGGGTTGGTAAAAAAAAAAAAAAAAAAAAAAACTTGTGTGCACGGCAGACTGGCAGTTTTGGATGGTGTGTGCATTGTTGCTGTGATTTAGGAGGCATGTCTGACAGGGTTCGCAATTGTGGATCCAATTCCAGATGTGTAAACACAATGCACCACTGAGGGATCCTTGCCAACAGCTTAAATGTGTGTTTTGGTATTCCTGTCATGTTTCAGAAATAAATAGCCACACTTATACTAGCAGTCAACAGTTTGGACCAGTGTTGCCAACTTAGTGATTTGTCACTAGATATAGTGACTTTTTGATCCCCTTAGCGAGTAAAAGAGACATCTAGCGACTAGCGACAATTTTAACGACTTTTGTAGCCTGCCTTAATGACATTTTTCCACATCTGGCGACACAAAAAACATCAGCTCTATCGTTAATTATGTCTCATTTTTCTCTGTGTTCTAGCGCCCCCCTGTGTTTCAAGTAATATGACTGACCTGCTTGCCATCAGGAGTTGGATTTATGTACATACGGATGTTCTATAAAGCAAATGACTGACGGCTTATGTGTTGTTGGTATTTGTTGCAACAATCTCAACCTCAATTCACATGCATGCTCTCCGTTTAGAGAAGAAAAGTCAGCCTACAGCGATAGAAGAGCATTGAGAAATTATCTAGCAGGGTGAGAGAGAGAAAGAGAATAGAATGGATATGAACTCCTGATCTATAATAAAGTGTAGAGATAAGTGATATGAACAGATGAGGTGTCACTGTCAAAAAGTCATTGTGACACAGTAACACTGGCACAAGTAATACACACTGATGGTTCGGCATCAAACAAGAGATATGTTAAAAAAAATAAGATATTACATATTATCTCCAATACAGCTCCATGTGAGGCATTATAAGGCACATAGATCCATGTTTAAAAATAAATAATAAAAAAAAACTTCCCCAACACTGCACCGCTGCCTACCCCTGGTTGCTATTGCTAGGATAATTTTAGACTTTGCAATTGTTCAATAATGCAGTTTAATTACAAATATATATATATATATATATATATATATATATATCCCCCACTGTCTGGATGTTTGACAAGTTCAATTAGTGATAGCTAAATCATTAGTAGTTAAATACTAATTGTTAAATCATTAGTTCAACTGAAAAAAAACAAAAAAAAAAAACAACATATGGTTCTACACTTTTAAAGTATTGCCATAGCTCTTTTCGTCAGTTCATTTACATACACTATATTGCCAAAAGTATTCGCTCATCTGCCTTTAGACGCATATGAACTTAAGTGACATCCCATTCTTAATCCATAGGGTTTAATATGACGTCAGCCCACCCTTTGCAGCTATAACAGCTTCAACTCTTCTGGGAAGGCTTTCCACAAGGTTTAGAAGTGTGTTTATGGGAATTTTTGACCATTCTTCCAGAAGCGCATTTGTGAGGTCAGACACTGATGTTGGACGAGAAGACCTGGCTCGCAGTCTTCGCTCTAATTCATCCCAAAGGTGCTCTGTCGGGTTGAGGTCAGGACTCTGTGCAGGCCAGTCAAGTTCTTCCACACCAAACTCGCTCATCCATGTCTTTATGGACCTTGCTTTGTGCACTGGTGCGCAGTCATGTTGGAACAGGAAGGGGCCATCCCCAAACTGTTCCCACAAAGTTGGGAGCATGGAATTGTCCAAAATCTCTTGGTATGCTGAAGCATTCAGAGTTCTTTTCACTGGAACTAAGGGGCCAAGCCCAGCTCCTGAAAAACAACCCCACACCATAATCCCCCCTCCACCAAACTTCACAGTTGGCACAATGCAGTCAGACAAGTACCGTTCTCCTGGCAACTGCCAAACCCAGACTCGTCCATCAGATTGCCAGATGGCGAAGCGTGATTCGTCACTCCAGAGAACGCGTCTCCACTGCTCTAGAGTCCAGTGACGGCGTGCTTTACACCACTGCATCCGACGCTTTGCATTGTACTTGGTGATGTATGGCTTGGATGCAGCTGCTCGGCCATAGAAACCCATTCCATGAAGCTCTCTACACACTGTTCTTGAGCTAATCTGAAGGCCACATGAACTTTGGAGGTCTGTAGCGATTGACTCTGCAGAAAGTTGGCGACCTCTGCGCACTATGCGCCTCAACATCCGCTGACCCCGCTCTGTCATTTTACGTGGCCTACCACTTCGTGGCTGAGTTGCTGTCATTCCCAATCGCTTCCACTTTGTTATAATACCACTGACAGTTGACTGTGGAATATTTAGTAGCGAGGAAATTTCATGACTGGACTTGTTGCACAGGTGGCATCCAATCACAGTACCACGCTGGAATTCACTGAGCTCCTGAGAGCGGCCCATTCTTTCACAAATGTTTGTAGAAGCAGTCTGCATGCCTAGGTGCTTCATTTTATACACCTGTGGCCATGGAAGTGATTGGAACACCTGAATTCAATTATTTGGATGGGTGAGCGAATACTTTTGGCAATATAGTGTATGTAAATTTGACTTCTTACGTAATAAATGATGATGATTTAATTTGAAATTATTTAGCTACTTTTAGCAACATTTCAGCGAGCCTTTGACAACTTCCCATGAGAAATATTTGGAAACATTGGTTTGGACACACTTTACTGAATTATTTCTTGTGATCAGAAATTTTTCAGATCTTGTGTTTCTTGTGATGCCAACATATGAAGTTCTTTACAAAGTTGTATTTATTTATTTATTTCAATTGATGATTTGGATCTGATAACCGAGGTTCCATTTTACCTCCTAAGAATACATTTTTACCCCACTGATGATTAGGTTTAGAGTTGGGGTTAGATTTGATAAAATATGCATCCTCTTCACTGTATTACAGTACATCCATTACAGCTTAAAGACTTCTGGCTTCGATCACTGGGGGCAGTGCTTCGAAATTCGGTAAACACAGGCCAAGATTAGCTCAAGAAAGGTCAACCTACTGTTATTGTTTCTGAATTCACTTGAGATCAGTCTGGTCCAACATACATGGGTATGGTCCAACTTCTTCAATATTGTCTATAAAGCATCCAAGGTGGATACCTCAAAAGGTTGGTTGAGAGAATACCTTGATTGTGCAGAGCTTTAACCTAGGCTAAGGATGGTTACTTTGAATAAATAAATAAATAAATAAATAAATAATACATAAATACATAAAAAAAAAAAAATATATATATATATATATATATATATATATATATATATATATATATATATATATATTATTATTATTATTATTATTTTATTATTATTATTATTATTATTATTAATTTCCATTCTTCTATTTGTGTTACTTCCTAATTTCGATGACCTTATTATTCATATGAAGTGTGAAAAATAGCAGTTATAAAGAATGAGTAGGTGTTTTCTTTAGATTGGTGCTGTATTCTGCATCTTCATTACCTTTCAGACATCTCCTCAACAGCTCTTCTAAGCTTTGCTACACAGGATTGAACAACACAGAACTCAGCACTAGATCACAGACCTGGGCCTCCTGAGCTTCAAAACTATTGGAAAATTGACAAACATAAAGGGTCCAACATAAAGATGGATAAAGCAAACCATTGCAGCATGAATAAAAGGGCACGTCCAGACAGAGCAGAAGAAAACAGCCCGATGTTTACCTTAGGACATTACAATTCAGGTGGGCACAAGAGCTGGCACTGAGCCACTCTGTTTAAATGGCAGAGAGCAGACTTTGGATGACTAAACAGATCACTGGGGTCATGAGCAGTCTGGGTCCCGTAACAAAAAGGGGAATCCTAAGAGCCAAGCTAGTCTTATATTCTGATAGCTATAGAACATTAAAGTCACCATTAATTAAAACTGACAATTCTTATTTTCTTTTTGGATATTGCTGGGGTTTTTTTTATAATCAATTTATCTTCGTACTGGTGCGAGGGCTGGGTAATAAAGTTGACCAATAGCCAAATGAGTTTCAACCCCTCCCTTTCAGCCACCTGTCATTCGCATGAAACAATCACAGCAATTAGCAAGCAACATGGTAATAAGGTGTATTTTATATTGCTCCCTTCTCCAAACCCTCTTCCCTATCCCCAAACAACCCTGGTTGCGGGCCCGCTGGCTTGAATGTTTTGTTTGTGTTGCGAGGACAAGTGACTGGAGTTTATTTATATTTTTTATACAGCCAGAGATTTCTTGGGATGTCCAGTTTCAGTAATTGTTCTTTATTCATTATGTTTGGTTTATTGTAATTACAACATACAGTGTTTTTTTACTCGCTTGTTTCATATTCATCTGAACTGGCACAACGACTCCCGCCTCAAATGGCTCCCACCTCACCATAAGCAAAGACCGCTATGTGCTGTGTGTGTTTGTGGATTGGTTATGTTGTAATGTTGACAGATAGATAATTTGGTTCTCAAAACTCTACAAAATCTGGCCAGTATTGAGATCGCTTCTCAAGTTTCCCCAGTAAACAGCTCTTGCATGTGCAGCGCAGTGGAAAGGGATGTGTGTGTGGCTGTAAACTAAAGACTATTGGATATTTTTAAAAATGGGATGAGTCGTTTGACATGTCCTGCCCCTACTTCCTGTTTCAGCAAGAAATAAGTAAAAACAGCAAATTGAACAGCACTTCAGTGTGACTTTAAGGGCCCATTTACACCCAGTATGAAAATCCATTTCAGGTGATCTGATCATGAGAGGATAGCGCTAAATACAAGTGTAAACATGGTTGAAAACACTTTCTGACAGGATTACAGATGCTTGACTAAAACGTCTCGGTTACGTAAGTACGTAACCTTGGTTCCCTGAGGGGAACGAGACGCTGCGTATGATTGCTATGGGACACCGTCTGAGTGTCACATGGTCTGAAGCCCTTATACAATCATGCCAATTTATTGGCTGATGGCACTTAAGTGACGCCCCCTAGGGAGCTACGTCATGGGCTCCATAAAGGCACTCGCTTTCACGCTATCGAGTCAGATTGCTAAAGAGTATGGCCAGCTACGCAGCGTCTCGTTCCCCTCAGGGAACCAAGGTTACGTACGTAACCGAGACATTCCATTTCGTGGAACTCAAGCTGCTTTTGATCGCTATGGGAACAAAATACATTCACCCCATGCGAACAGTAGCGGTCAACTGCCTAAGCCTGTGTGGCAAGCATATAGCAGTGCACAAGCGAGCTAAAGTGTCTGAATAAAAGGAATTATGTATTTACTCCTGTTCCAACAGAGAGAACCTGGGAAGCAGGAGTCAAACCCTCGTCCAGATTATAAAATCGAATAAATGTATGCGGAGAGGACCACCCTGCCACCAAACAAATGTCTTCCAAGGACGCACCTCTAGCCAAAGCCCATGAGGATGCCATGCTCCTCGTAGAATAGGCTCGAATACACGAAAGGTGAAGGTAAACCGCACGCTTCGTAAGCACTCAAAATTTAATCAATAAGCCAATGAGATAGTCTTTGCTTGGACACCGAAACACCTCTGTTGCGGCCACCAAAGCACACAAACAACTGCTCTGACTTATGCCACAGGCTAGTACGGTCAACACAAACTCGCAGTGCCTGAACTTGGCAAAGCATATGTAACCTTTCATGCTCCTCCGACTCAAATGGGGGAGGAGAGAAAGCCTGATAAATAATGGTCTGCGAGCAAAATGATGTAGAAATAACCTTGGGCAAATAGCCCAAACGAGGTCTGAACACCCTGGCACAAAATCCATACACAAGGGATTGACCGAAAGGGCATGCAAATCACCAACTTCATGCACTAGCAGTGCCGCTTTGAGAGTCAAAAACGTATCAGAAACTGTTGTCAAAGACTCGAACAGAGCATCTGAGAGCGCCTCTAAAACAGATTAATCCCATAAAGGAACACGGACGGGAAGAAAAAGTTTAAGCCTGCACATAAAGCAAGGGACAAGAGAATATCTACCAATAGATACTCCATTGTTAAGTGCATGTTCAGCCGCTCTAGTGGCAACATAGACTTTAAATGTTGCCAGGGGCAACCCCGGCCCCTAAACGCTCCTGCAAAAATTCCAGCACTGTACCGACAGGGCAGTGAACTGGATTTTCACTTCACGCTGTACATCAAGAGGCAAAAATACGCCACTTAAACATTTATAGCCTCCTTGGTGATGGATCTCTAGTATTTAGAATGGTATCAACCACAGCGGGGATAACCCATCATTCAAAAGAGCGCCCCGTTGAGGGGCCACACCCATAACTTCCACAAGTCTGGCCGGGGGTGCCAAATGCTGCCCCGTACATGAGACAACATTTTCACTCTGACTGGAATCTCCCAAGGTGTCTTTTCCAGGAGAGACACCAGGGTCGAAAAACCATACCTGAGATGGCCAATACGGTGCCACTAATAGAAGCCGAACCCGATCCTCCCGAAACCTCTTCAGAAATGCATGCAGCAGACTAATCGGTGGAAATGCGTAAAGATGCACTTTCGGCCACTGATGCACCAGCATATCGATGCCCAGTGGTGCCGGTGGTGAGAGGGAAAACCAGAGGGAACAGTGTGACATCTCGCTCGAAGCGAACAGATCCACTTCCGCTCTGCCGAACCTCCTCCAGATTTGTTCCATAATCTAAGGATGTAATATCCATTCTCCGGGCACCAGACCCTGTATGGACAGGAGATCCACCCCCAAGTTCAACCGGCCCAGAACATATGCAGCTCATAGAGATAGTACATTGCTCCATTCACAGAAGAATGCGATGTGCCAGCTTTAGCATGGCACAAGAGCGCACCCCCCCTGATGATTGATGTAGGACCCCACCGTCCTGTTGTCTGACTGGATGAGGACATGACTGTCCTGAATCTCCAGAAGGAAAAACCTTAATGCCAGCAGCACCGTGAGCATCTCCAGCCAGTTTATGAGCCAATATTGCAGCTGGCATGTCCAGACTCCATAGCCTGGATGACCTTCGTGTACAGTGTCCCAACCCGTGGAGGAGGCATCTGTCGTTATCACCTTGCGGCGACACACCTGTCCCAACAGAACGCCCGACATCAGAAGGTCTGTTTCCATGGCAGCAGAGTTTGGTAGCACCTACGCGTCACTCTGAAGGAACGAAGCGCAAGCATCAGTGGTTGAAGTCCCTTTGTGGAGTTCATCCAGCACTGAAAAGTTCTCACATGCAACATGCCCAGGGGAATGACAGCAGACACCATGATCATGAGCCCCAAAAGCCTGTGAAATTTTCTCGCAGGGAGAACACGTCCCACTCTGAACATCGATAGACACTGGCATAATGACAGAACGCGAGCTGGAGACAGGCACACCTGCATCGCATGCAAGTTCAGCTCCACACCTAGAAACAAATTCTGTTGCCCTGACACGTTGGTTTGCCATCACTCAGTTGGGGAATATTCTCTTATTCCAGCCCCCTCGTTCTGCGGCCGGGCTCACCCTTCCATGCATGATCCCCTCCGCCGCAAGCAGTGGGAGGGAGGGAGGGGAGAAATAGAGAGCCCCATTGCCTTATTCATGTGCATTCTCCCAGAATGACAAAGACAACAGAGACAAAGGGGCCATTTTTTTCCTAACCATCCAACGACAAATTCTCTCACAACATTTTTTTAATGGCGACAGCTCACAATGCGCATGCTCTCTCGCACATGTTGTCCATCAGAAAATGGCTGCCGAGCTAGGCTTCAGAGCATGTCCAGTGAGACTCATGCTTTCGCTCAGGGGGATGGGGACAAACACAAGGAGGATTCCAGTGTCCGTTCGCACTCCTATCTTCTCAGACACAAAGCTGAAATCCCAAATGGCTACAGCACTTGGAGCTTCAAATCTGGAGGCCGTGGAACTGGAACAAGTGGGGATAATGCTACGTGGTGAGAAATTGTGAGCCTCGACGAAGCGCTGTTGTCCTCGTCGGCCCCTTGTATTTGGAAAAAAACACATTGAAATTGCTCTGAAATTTATGCTGTGTCAACGATGTCCTTGTGTTTGCCACTCAAAAGGGAAAAAACGTATCTTTACTTCGATGTGAGTTGCTAGAAACAAACACGGACTTAGACTATTTGTGCACTGAAGAACAGAAACTGGCGCGATAGCGAGCGACTTTATGGAGCTTGTTAAGAAGCTCCCTAGGGGGCATCGCTTAAGCGCCATCAGCCAATAAATTGCCGTGATTGTATAAGGGCTTCAGACCACATGACACTCAGACGGTGTCCCATAGCGATCATACGCAGCTTGAGTTCCACGAAAGGGACCAACAATGAGCATTCCACTCGAAACGTCATGTTTGTGGTTAAATTAAAAAAGTATATGTGGGAGCAACAATACCTGGAAGCAACAGTGTGATGATTTTTTGTGCGTTTTTTCGACATGCATTAACAAACTGGCATAGTAAGTCATGTAAGTATTCATGCACTAGACACATGCAGACGACATAAATGGCGATCTACAGTATCTTGACAGCCCATTTGTGATCAGACAACATAATCACACAAGAAATTGATATGCATGTGTCTTTTGAAAGTTTATGTACCCTGAAATCAACCCCATACTTTCGAATTTCTGACAAGTGGCATCAATTCAACTGTGATCACCTTACCTCTACTGATAGCATGTTGCTTGTGCAACCTTCTTGAAAGATTCTGGTCCTATGAAAACCAGGAAGTAATTGAGAAAATGTGATTTCCAAGTCGGAAAATCGCATTTTCTCACTAAAATTAAATTTTTACTCCACTGACAGTTAGGTTTAGAGTTGGGGTTTGGGTTAGGGGATAGAGTTAAGAAATATATATTCGTGTTGACTGTATTAAATAATTTACTAAAAACACAACTTGCTTTTGGTGCCACTCTGTGGACATTTCTCCCAGAAACTGAACCTCACAATTGCCCATACATTCAACAATACTTTCATCTTCGACCATTGGGGGGCAATTATTTGAATTTGGGTAAGCACAAACCGAATTCAACAGCAGAAATTTCAACCTCCTGATGTCAAATTCACAGTATGATCAGAGACCTGAGAATGCACAGAATGAGCTGCCTAAAATGCTGAAAATATTAAAGGGTAGGTATTTAAATTGGTTTTGTAGAATATTATTTCTGCATGCCTGAATGATATCGTGCAATGACATTTATATAAGTCCAGAGGCAGTGGCTCAACACCGCAGCTGAAATATTTATTTACGCCTGCTGAATTTGGGCCTTATGTATACCAGCCATATCATCTAAATGATATCTGAGAAGGCATTAACATACTCGCAAAATTTTTGCGAATTCATGTGCATCGCATCATCGCAGGAAGGCTGTATTAAAGGTTCATCCAAAAATGAAAATTTGCTGATAATTTACTCACCCTCAGGCCATCCAAGAAGTATCCGAGTTTCTTACTTCATCAAAACAGAATTTAAAACTTTTAGGATTTCATTTCAGGCCTCCTCCTCTAAACAATGCAAGTGAATATCCTCCATTTTTTGACAGCCCAAAATGCATATTTAGGGTGCATCAAAATAATCCACACGACTCCAGTTGACAAATAAAGTTCTTCTGAATGCAAACGCTTGATTATTTTTAGAAGAAAAACAATACTTATATACTTTTTAACTACAAATGTTCACTTCCGTACATCTCTGTGACTGCGCTCGTGAGAGGGATGATGTAAGCTCGTTGGTAAGGTCAAGCGTCACGTGGAGGAGGAGTCAGGAAGCGCGTCATTGTTTACAAGAGAAACTTGTGCCATTCACAAACCAAAACAGTCAAAAACTATTTCAAAACAATATAAAATAAAAATAAAAATCATTTCAAATAATAATAATTAAAAGAAAAACGATGTAAACAATGATGCGCTTCCTGACTCCTCCTCCACGTGACGCGTGACCTTACCCTGTTGCTGAGGCCTTCTTCGGTGGTGGTGTCTGAATGAGAGATACGGTTGGCGTGAGCGATTGCATTCTTTCCGACTATCTGCTACAGTCTTGCTGTCAAATCCAACCACAGTTACGCCATCAATCAGTTTAAAGGGCAAAGTTGCCAATAAGCCCTCCAACCCAAGGAACAGCCCTCCTTTCTTTTGTGAACATTCAATAATGATTGAGAAGGGAAAAGAATGTTTCCTTTAGACATTTTGAGTGAGCGGCGTAAACTATTGGGCAATATTCATGGGGGAGCTGCAAAGATATCGAATAGGACTTCCATTTATTCTACTTTCTTCTACAACCCCAATTCATTGTTACAGACATGGTATTTGCTTCATCCCCCTTCCTGAGAGGCTTCTGGAGAGTTTTACTGCAGCTACTGTATCAAATGATTCACAGGAATTTACCAATGTGTGAGGAGTCAAACGACTTGACTTCGTAAACAGAACTTACTTGTCTTTTGAATCTAGACCTCAAACCATTTCTCAGCTTGTGGTTGTACACTTTGCAAAGTTCTGTGTTTCCTTTATGTTTTAAACCCTTTCGATCAATGGCATCTATGGGATGAGAAATCAACAACGGCAATAAGATGCTTAAGCTATGCTCAAAGGAACAGAACCGGCAGGCAAAAAAAAATATTGCGTGGTATGCAAATGATTGTGTCTTTTTAGATCAAATGAAACATCTTTACATTTGATCTTGGCTCTTTGATTTCCTCATTACTATTTGTCTCCAGTTCTCTTCCATGTTTCCTACTGTTAAATTTCCCACTGTTGGCATGATTAATGACAACAGAGGCCATATGCTCATGTGTTTTTTTCCCTTAGATTCAAACTCTTTAATACCATTTTATAACCACATTAAAAGGCCACTGAACGAGTTGTGAAAGGTTCCCTGTGTTTTCCATTTTTATCATCTCCAGAGGGGAAAGCAGAAAAATCCATTTAGTCTGAATCAATATTTTCTCCTGATGCTGTCTTCTCCCAAAATAATCAACAGCTGATCTTTTGTTCAACCCCGAAAGAAAGTAAAGAAAAATAAAAATAAATAGTAAAGGTTACCACACTGGAGTAGTTTTAAAAGCCTTGGAAATAAGTTTCAGCTGAGAAAAACTATGGGTAATGATTATAACTTACCTCTTGCAACCCTCCTGTAGCATTGCTGTTCATGTCTATAACTCTTTTAACATAAAAGCATATAAACATTTGTAGGCCTATAAGACAAGACTTTATCTTTTTCACAATCCAAAAATTCATTACTCATTAAAGATGGGAGTAAAAAAATCTATATTTCAGAGCATTGCAGTATTTTACCCCCACAATTCTGTCAATATTCTCAGCAAGATTCAATATTTTTCAGTACATTTTTCACATTCTTATTTTTGGGAAAGAGTTAATAAACCACCATTCACAGCAAGTCTGTGAACAGGTGAAACATACATGCGGCATGACTTCAACGCACACGATTAAGTCAATTTGACCAGAATCCACACTTAGAACAAGCTATGAATATAATTGTGTAAAGCACATAAGTCCAATGCAGATGAATGAAAAACAAGTGATAAATATCACAATATATCAGTTTTGAATCACAATACACTGAAAAAAAAAAAAAACAATCAATCAATCAATGCTTTTGGATTGTGACACAGATATTGATATGATTTCGTATTGCTATATGCCTGATGACTCCCACCTCATTACTCATGTTAAAAAAATAGCTTAGAAAATAAAATAATAGATGATCTAACACTTCCAGTACCTTGTTTATTGTCTTGTAGATAGTTTGAAAGCAAAGCACTTAATACAGTCTTTTTTGTTTAATAAAATATTTGACTTCTATCATTTCCATTTTTTATGAGTCTCATTTCTGATCCCTTGTTTCTGTTATCCTGTTACATATGAACTCAGTATACACAGCCTGGCATATGACTACACCCCTTCCCTGCTGTCAAGAAACAGGTCAACTAACAGGAATTACTCTTAAAATCAATAATACCCTTCTTTACGGGATCAGACCTTCAAATGATCCTTCTGTACATCTTCTGTTTGAACTTACTGACACTACATGGTTTTGAGGCATAAAACTTTAATTATCTTAACTTTTGCTAATGACCCTGTTTGTTACTACATAAGATGGACTCCTTGCTCCAGTCAAATCAAGTTTAATTCTGATAGCTGTATAGTCAGACTAATCAAAACATTTCTTGTATTGAAGCAGAATACTTTAGACTGTAGAACAGTGCGCCACTGAACAACCAGAATATTCTTTTCATTATTGCCAACTATTAAATTGCCGTTCCGCTCCATTGCACTCTGAACAGATTAATTTATATCACATAATACAAAATGAATACATTGCATACTCACACAATGCTTATTTTTATTGCTGTGCAACATTTTCAATCAATGGGAAAACAGCTATGCACCTACACTTTTTCCACAATGTACAATTTGTTAATACGCCTGCGTCATCCAATAATGATTGTTGTGAAAACTGCAAAGAGCAAAAGTTTTAATTTATTTTTTTTATTTTTTATTTTTATATTTTATGACAATATTAAGTTATGCACTTTTGATTCAAGGTTGAAGTACTTCACATTCTTTCTTATAAAGCCTGTTTGATTTAGTTTGCTCCCAGATGTCAATTAATGCATTAACTATCAAACATGTACTAAAATGTAATTAAGGTGGCCGTTATTCATGCTTGAATCCATTTGACTACAGTTGTAGGTTAGCTCTTCATTAGTTCTTTATTAGTCAATTCCATAACTCATCATTAATCCATGCTGAAGTATTAATTCAGATATTAATGATTATTAATATACCCTTATTATGAAGTGTTACCACACAATCTTAAAATTCCCTGATATTTACATGTTTCGATGACTGTGGTAACCTTTGTGCTCATCAATTTCTTGTGTGTAGCAAAACTGAGCAAGTTTCTCTCCAACTTAATTTAAGCCACCCAGTGTGCAAGTCACTTTCTCACCTTGTAAAGTTGTTAGAATCACAGAATATCATTGCTAAAATTAGTGGCTTTCCTTTAGCAAAAAAAAAAGAACACTGGTCTGAAATGTGAAAAAGAAAGATGCTGCCATGTGGGTGCAGGAATTAAAAAAAAAAATTTTTAAAAAATGTGCAGGTGATAATTTTACAATATTGTCACTTTCACATGTCAGAGTACAAGAGACAGATACATGGAGGTTCTGAGATAATGCAGGAAAAACTTGAAGAGTGAAGAACAGAGGGGAGTCATGCTCATCTATATGGGTTATATTTTAACATTACAAAGAAGGAGCTGATACTGGTGCCAAGGAAATGCAGAAAATTACAGTACAATGTCAGCTACGAATAGGTTAGTCAGATCAGACTGGCAGCTTAAAATTCTAGACCATTTCAAAGGTGTCGAGTCTCCTATCCTGGCCATTGTGTGTTCTGTCTTGTATAATGTAGGGTTTGATTACCTGTCTGTCACGAGCGGTTACAATTCAGTCTCAGAATTTGACAAAAAAACTCAATTTCTTGCACACTCAGAATGGCAAAAAAAATGTTTTGTGCTTTTTGCAGGAGAGTATTACGCCGTGGGAACACAAAGCAATATCGGAAACAACTCTCTCTCTCTCTCAGTGTTGCAGACTTGCTATTGCAGTAGTTGACACTTTCTTGAATAAAAGTACACTTCCTTTTTTGAAGCCCTTTTTAAACTCAACTTAGCAATGTTTTAACATTGAGGAAGCAAAACCTGTTTAACTGTAAACATGTCAAAATGCATACCCCGATTCTACAACTGTCTTGAGTATATACAGCAGACAAAGCAGGATGTGCAATGTGCATTATCATTAATAATTTAGAATAATGTGTCTTTATGGCTAAGACATGGAAGGTTTCAAAGAGATTCAGCACAATGCGTGACTACTTGCGACATGTCGTGTTCCATCATGTTTTGGTTTGAATGAAACAGACAGCGCCTTCACAAATTGAATCAGAAGAAGATTTCCAGTGATTAATAACTTAAATTACACTCTCTTCCTCAAACAAAGCTATTGTATGCTGTCAGGGAGTGCACCTGATACAGCACTTCATCCTTAAGTCTGTTTTGTACTGGATTTTGCCATTTTTCTGAATAAATTATTGTGATTAAATTTATCTCCTGTTACGTTTTTTATTTGGCTTAGAAATATTTATGGTTAGGGGTAGGATGGAATTAGCGGATGCAAAATACTGTATATATAAATTAATATATTGTAACAAATTATTGTCACTTTACATTATTCTGCCTATTACATCTTGTTATGTGTTTGAAAAGTGGTTATGATTAGGGGTCACGGTAGGAGGTCAGTATGGGGCAACAATATAGGGAGAGAAGAACAAGCAAAAAAGTGACCAGAATGTTTGGTGCAGTAGAATCATGAAAATGGAAGTGTATGAGTCTTATCTCATCCCTGCCCTTACTAGAAATGCTGTGATGAAACAGCTTGTCCCGTCTCAAAAGATAAGACGGACAGCCTTTGACATTGCACAGAAAATAAACACCATCCCAAATACAGCTGCAGCCTGTTCAGAAGCAGTAAAATATGGACGATTTTTCTTGATGCTACATTAATTTGGCTAGCTCTGACTTTGCTTTAGATTGGTTATTGCATTTCTGCAAGAGTGCCTGCCAGTCTCAGAGGATCACTTGAAATGGCTTGCCTGTGTGAAGGTTTGTGAACGCATGGGGTTTATTGATGCATGTGCATCAGATGCAGGTCTCTGAGTGTGTGGCATTGAAATGATGGATTGATCTAGTCATTTATACTCAATCAAGCTGCTGAGACAACACAGGTCTGTGTGATGGTGCGAGTGAGAACAGCATTTGTCCCTGTGCTCTCTCTGCCATGTATTCCAGCATCTCTCCAGCACAGTCTAGGGCCCAGTTGCAATAAACCCCTTAAGTTAAGAAAACCTTCGTTGGGGGCCTGGGTAGCTCAGTGGTAAAATACGCTGGCTACCACCCCTGGAGTTCGCTAGTTCGAATCCCAAGGTGTGCTGAGTGACTCCAGCCAGGTCTCCTGAGCAACCAAATTGGCCTGGTTGCTAGGGAGGGTAGAGTCACATGGGGTAACCTCCTCGTGGTCGCTATAATGTGGTACGTTCTCGGTGGGGCGCATGGTGAATTGAGCGTGGTTGCCGCGGTGGATGGCGTGAAGCCTCCACACGCGCTGTGTCTCTGTGGCAATGTGCTCAACAAGCCACGTGATAAGATGCGCGGGTTGACTGTCTCAGATGCGGAGGCAACTGGGATTTGTCCTCCGCCACCCGGACAGAGGCGAATCACTATGCGACCACGAGGACTTAGAGCGCATTGGGAATCGGGCATTCCAAATTGGGGGAGAAAAAGGGGAAAAAAATCCCCCCCCCCCCCCCCAAAAAAAAGAAAACCTTCGTTAGTAAATATAAATGTATTAACTATCATTCAGATTTTGAAATTAACTTTTTGTGAGTCACTGTGGCTAGTAGTTTCTAATGTCACTAGCCACTCAAAATTTTCACCAGCCAAAATCCCCTGCCTCACAAAAAGTGATAAAGGTAACTGGAAACTGTAGCTGCATGCCTTTATTTGGACTTATTTGAACATGAATGATATTAGTTTAGCAGGACAAGTCACCTTTAGAATATCTACTACAGTATGTCATGGACAGTTAGAACAGGAGGATCATCTGTCAATAATTTGTCCATAATTCATGGAAGTTTTAATCCCTTCATTCTAAATTGTACTTGCCTTTATGAAAGTTTAACCCTTGTTTCAAAGTGGCATCTGTACTGATAAGGCCATTACCACAGGTAAGGCCATGGATGGCTTACTGTGGTTAAATTAATGTAGATAGTGTTTTCTAAAAACTAAACTATAGTATATGTTACATAAAAAAAATAATAAAAAAACACTATTAGCCTAACACATTTAGAAACCTTTAACCTTTAACATTTACAGTTGTGATACAAATTAAGTATAATAGATTCACTGTAATAGATTAAATATGAATCTAAACAAATTATCAGTTAGTGCAGAAAAAAAAAAAAAAGAAAAAATGTCAAACATTAACAAATACCAAAATATTTTAGTAAGGATGATGATGTGTGTTTTAAAAACCTATCATGTGTATTATTTGTTTCCTTTTTACCTTGTCAGAGCTGTTTATAATGAAGGGGGTGTCTAGCAGTTTGAGGGGTTTGATTTCCTCTATACAGAGCTTTATGCAGTACTAGAATGTTCTCTGTAGAATTCAAATGGGTCACATACGTTTTATGGTCTCCGCAGGCAGCCCTGATATAGAGTAAAGCCAGACTGAATCAAGCAAATTTCGCTCTGGAACACGCTTACTGTACATGTCCACTTTAATTCATTCCAATAAGAATCCACCTTGTGAGCGTGACGCTCCCATTGGAATGAATTGAAAACGCTCGCTTCACTTCGCTCACCACGCGGCAGTGGACACCCAGCATAATGTGGTCTGAGGGGGTTTGAACATCATTCGCCCCACACAGATGCACGCGTAAGTTATGAAAGGCATGAATGCCATTCAAATTGCTTCACCAGCAGCTCCGAGTCACCTGACATTCATAGAATTTTCAATGCAGGAAAAACCCTGAAAAGGTCACCCGCCAAAGTGATGGAGTCACACACCTCTGCAGATTTTTGACCCACATTTGGCAGGATGGTGGGTGTTAATTTCAAATCCTGCTATTATTATATGCAGGGTCTGAAATTAGCACACGCCAAGCGCCAAATGCGGGTAAATTTTCTATTTGGCTGTTGAATTTCGCAGTGACACACCACTCTGACGGGTGTTTTTTCTTTCTGTTCTTCTTGTGTAAGCTTGTAAAATAATGTAACACATACCAGTTTTGTCCTCAATGGGGCTCTGTAGGCTCTGTAGATGTTTCAACGGTGTTCTGTCTTCCACGGTTCCGTCTGAAGATGTGCCAATGTTACGAGCCAAAATACATAATCTCTTCACAAAGAACGCGATAGAGGTTGTTTCATATGAATGAATAAGCCTGCATTCCTGCTGTGCGAATGCATGGCAAGTCCTCACGGGCATGTCAGAGCTGATGTTTACAACAATTGAGCACAATCTGTGGTCTGACCACACAATATGCTGGTGTTGCATGCACAGACTGCGACACACACTGATTTACAGCTATTAATTCCTCATTCTGGAGAAGAACGGCAGGCTTCGGCCCATTCTAGTTCTGAGACGCATGAATCGTGCGCTCACGACGCACCCCTTCAAAATATTAACTTGCACATCCATCCTCAGGACTGACTTGGGTCAATAGATCTGAAGGATGTGTACTTCATGTACCAACTGCACCGTGATACAGGCGGCTTTTTAGATTTGCATTTGAGGGAACTGCGTATCAATTTAAAGTCCTTCATTTCAGTCTGTCTCTGGCTTCCCACACGTTCATGAAATGTATCAATGCGGCTCGCCCCATTGAAAATGAATGGTGTGTGTGTTTTGAATTACCTCAGCGATTGGTTATTACTAGTTAATCAGGGGCACTACTGAGTGAACACTTACACACTTGCTGCTTTGCCATATGGAAAATCTGGTCTAATGTCAACAATTCACTGTCTGTTTCAGTTCAAACTGAAAAAACTTTACCACTGAAGTCATTTCATTTTCATGTGCATCACGGTCACTTGCCACTGTCTGGCTGCTCTAGCACGATGGACAGCGCCAGCCTTCTACCAACAGGGTGTTATGCTGGGTCAAGTTTTCAAAAAGAAAGTGCTGACCACAAATGCATCCAACACAGGTTGGGGCATGGTGTGTAATGGACGCCCGACTTTCCACACCTGGAAACAGGTGCAAAACGTCCATGACGTGTCAACCGCCTAGAGCTACTGGCTGTCTTTCTAGCTTTGAGAGCTTTTTATTCCGATATTGTAAATCACCACATTCTGATTAATTCAGACAACACAACAGTAGTGGCATTTATATGTCGCCATGCCGAAATGGCCCAATCAGCCATGGTTTCCGTAAATGATAGAGATGCCATACAGCTCGCCATGGGAAATACCGCTGAGGAGGGAGCTCCTCTCTCAGGCGTAAGGCGCAATCTGGCATCCCCAGCCCAAGCTGTGGAACCTGCATGTGTGGCCCCTGAAAGGAGCTTGCTAATTGCGGCAGAACCGACGCATTCAGCCATGAACACCATTTTACAGGCCAGAGCACCGTCCATGAGATGACTCTATGTGCTAATATGGAATGTGTTCACTGATTGGTGTCTTTCACATGGCAAAGACCCAGTAAACTACCCCATACATGAAATTCATATATTTCTTTGCGATTAGATACAGGACTTACTCCGTCAAGTTTATGTGGTGACTATATTTGCATATCACACACCTGAAGCTGATGCCACTATAGGCAAGCATGATTTAATCATAAAGTTCCTTAGAGGAGCAAGATGATTAAATCCACCTCGGCCGGCTACAGTCCCGACTTGGGACCTAACTTTGGTCCTAAAAGTGCTCGCAGGGCCCGCCTTTGAGCCTTTGGACTTGATTTGCGCATGCTCTCTATTAAGACCGCACTACTGCTGGCTCTGGCCTCAGTAAAACGTGTCGGTGACTTACATGCACTATCAATTGACAATTCATGTCAGGAGTTTGGCCCTTGTCTTTTAAAAGCCACTGTCAAACCCAGAAAAGGCTATGTGCCTAAGGTTCTAACCATGACCTTCAAGCTTTCTTCCCTCCTCAATTTAATTCAGATGAGGAACAATCCTTGCATTTGTTATGCCCTGTGCGGGCTCTACACGCATACGTTGAGCCCATCCGCCAGTTCAGACTGTCTGATCAGCTCTTTGTGTGTTATGGAGGACGCATTAAAGGAATGTCCGTCTCCAAGCAAAGACTTTCTCACTGGATCGCTGATGTGATTGCCCTGGCTTACAAGTCGCAGTGTAAGATTTGCCCAATTGGTGTTAAAGCACACTCAGCTGGAGGCATGGCCTCCTCATAGGCATGGACGAACGGTGTGTCTTTACAAGACATATGTTTAGCAGCAGAATGTTCTTCTCAAAACACATTCGCAAGGTTTTTCAACCTAGACGTAATGTCTCTCTCTTCACAAGTCCTCTCTGTTTAGAGCGCTTGCTATTTAGTTTGCCAAACATATACTTATATCCCTGTCCTTAAGTAAAGGCTCCCCATCATTTTAAACAACCACCTGCATTCAGGCCATTGTAATTTACCATAAAGTCACAAGCACTTTCATTATAAATAAACCCCCTTCCCAACTGGGTTAATGAAGGGGTTAATTCATACTATATGACTATAGTTCATATATTAATTCTGAGTGCTCCCCTCCTGGCCCAACATGAGGATCACTCACTTGCAGCATACTCATGTTGGTCACGTGACTGCGGCTTCATGTTTCCTTTCTGGAAGGTTATGTCGTGTAGTGTGGCGTGATGGGATTCTGTTCCCCATATGCGTTAGCAAGCAATGTCAAGTGTACTGAGTCATAAGGGAACGTCTCAGTTACGTATGTAACCTTGGTTCCCTGAGACGAAGGGAACGAGATATTGCGAACACTGGCCACATTTCAAGACTCAGAGTTCTTCTGAGGTGTGAGCGATGCACTCCTTGTCCCTCAGTCAGAAAATTCTGAGGAATGGTGTTTGTGCACCTGCTTTTATAGCGGACAGCTTCACCCCTAAAAAGGCGGGGCTCAAACACCATAGTCAATATTAGAATATTGGCATTATTGTAGAGAGGTTTCAACTAGGTCATGTGGAAGGACACTCCCCATATGCGTTAGCACGCAATGTCTCTTTCCCTTCGTCTCAGGGAACCGTGGTTACGTCCGTAACTGAGACATTTTGAACTAGTTATCTGAAACTAATATACAAAACCTCAGCTAGAGAAAACACACATTTGCACAATTGAACTTTTGATTCCAAATCTTATTGTTACTAAAATATAGCCCTTCCCTGTGTGGCAACTAGCCCCGGTATCCCTTATAACAACAGGACAAAGCAGGATGCACATTGTGAATGTCTTTATAGCCATGGAGGGTTTTGAAATGATTCAGCACAATGCTATCTACAGCCTGGCAACTGCAGACTCATAAATGTGTAATAATGGCTGTACGATTATGGCAACACAATGGGTCATTAGTTAATTATTGCATTTAATGACTTGTTATTCAGTGTTTTCAGTTAATTTAGTACATTATTCAGTTCAAATCAAATATTTCCTCCTACACCACGCAGAACTGACCTAACTCAACCAAGGTGAATCTATATGCTATGGGTGCTCTGGCGCATTGACTAAAAGTTAAGGCCCTTTAATTAGAAGGTTGCTGGTTTGAAACACACAAAGAGTGAGCTATAAACAATTACCATGTCCATGCAAGGCTCACAGCAACAACTACTTAGTCCATCATGATGTTAAACTCCCTAGAGATATGCTAAACTCATCTCTGAAAGTTTTACTTCGTAATGCCTCTAATTTTCCTCAATTTAATGGACGCCATTGACCACAGGTACCCGAGCTCAATGCATTAAGCAGACCAATTTTATCTTTAATGGAACATGATGAACCACAGGGAGTATTTTATAGACAAAGAGACAAGATGCACTGCTCTTTGAACTAAAAAAAATATATAATAATAAAAATAAAATAAAAATAATAAACTTAGCCTAATTAAAGTGAATAAATAGAAAAAATAGAAGCTTTCATAAATTCCGTTTAGACTGATGCAGCAGGGAAGCCTTTCAAGACAAAGTGGTGAAAATGCTTAGTGACCTGTAATATGAATGCCACAACAAGTAAAGGAACACACACACACATACGAAAAGTGTGACGCAAGGGCAAAGATCAATGATTAATGTGGTGATAAATGAGCTTTTCCTTGGTTCAGAATCAATATCAATCAGATACAAAGTGTTAACTTCTCAGTGTCATTTATCTAATCATATCTTTTCTCACATTCTCATTCTATTAACTCAGAAGCCTAGCCCACAGTAAAACAAGCTGCGATACAAGATCAGTATGATCCAGCTTGTGTTTGTCCCACGAGAAACGCAACTATGAAGAGTGAGGGATACATTGCATATAACTCTTTTGAAATCGAATTTTTCCATCCCCAAAAACACAACATGGATGGAGCCACAGAGACATTACAAGGGGAGACTCCTCATGGTACCACTCTAAGACAACTTTTCCTTTCCATGCACACTCCCAGAATGTTAAACAGGAGCACAGAAAGAAAGCCTGCTTTTCAGTGTCTCCAAGCTCATTCAGCAGCACAAACCACAAGCACAGTCTGTGCAAATATTTAGAAGAATATCTCAGCTCTGTAGGTCCATACAGTGCAATTGAATGGTGGCCAGAAATTTGAATCTCCAAAAAGCGCATAAAGGCATCATAAAAGTAGACTCCAGTGGTTAAATCCATGTCTTCTGAAGCCTTATGATAAATGTGGGTGAGACACAGATCAACATTTAAGTCCTATTTTACTATAAATCTCCACTTTCAGTTTTACTTCCATATTCTTTTTTTTTTTTTTTTTTTGGTGATTCACATTCTTCGTGCATATCGCCACCTACTGGTTGAGGCTGGTCAAAGGTGGAGATTTATAGTAAAAATAAAATATTTAAATATTGATCTGTTTCTCACCCACACCTGTCATATCGCTTCAGAAGATATGACCCACTGGAGTCTTATTGATTACTTTTAGGCTGACTTTATGTGACCTTTGGAGATTCAGAGTTCTGGCCACCATTCAGTTGCACTGTATGAGCCTACAGAGCAGAGATATTCTTCTAAAACTTTTTGTTTGTGTCCAGCAGAAGAAAGAAAGTCATACACATCTGGAGTGGCATGAGTACTTTAGAGAATTTTCATTTTTGGGTGAATTATCCCTTTAACAAACATTGTTATATTACATAATGCTTTGTCTAACAGAGAAAGAAATGTCATAAAACTTGATTAAAATATTTTCATATATAATCATATCTGAATGTCCATGAACTAATGATCAGTTAAGCATATTAATGAAAGTTACAAAGTGTTATCAAGCCATTTAAAATGTGTCCACCAATTAGACCATAAAAGACTGACATGTAGAGCACCCAACCACACTTTGTTTTGTTTTTACATGCTGTTTAGGGGACTGTTTATCTGGAGTTGATTATGCCACAATTATAGACCTGAATGAATTCAGATTCATACAGAAAACACAGAAAAAATTGTGTATAGACTTTCTGTCCATTTAAATGTAATAAGAATGCTATTGATTATTTCACAGATATCACTCAGGAAAAAGTGAAAAATGCAGCTCTGCTTGTAGATAGCTTAGCTGTTAGTAAGTGCCTAAAATAAAAACATCAATAGTGGTGAATACAATAAAAAATACTGGATTTAAAATGGTGCAATTAGTGTCATATACTATTTGCACCCATATTTATATACTAACATACAGTATATGAGCATCACTGCAGTGTGTTTATTGTGTTTAGTTAGTCTCACAGACACACTACATTAACCCCTAAAGTCTCTTTAAAGATTTGATGCCAAATATAGCCAAATCTTTTTTTTTCTTCCTCAAGTACTCTCATTATTCAGCACCTTGTAAACAATGTGCATCAGACAGTCAGTAAATTGTGCGCTGTCCAGAAGTGCATTGTCTTAGGCTAAGACTACCAAGCATTCAACTATGATTATGAACTATGATTTTATGTACTGAAAGAAGTGCATAAAAGGCAACATGTTCACATGTGAAGCCGGTATATTGTTTCCAAGAGCTCCAATAGGCTACCATAAATACAGAAATATTATGCTGACTCACTGACAAGCGCCATCTCCCATCAGATATTTTCGCATCGTCTCAAGCATGTTTACCCTCCACTTGTGGCATGACCAAAAGCATTGCGTCAGCAGTGTGGGAGACCTGGGTTTGGATCCCATGTTGAAACCAGAAAATCAGGTTCGCAAAATCAGTGACGAGCACGTTTTGGATGTTGCATTTTTACCTCTTGAGTGTTCTTTAAAAGAACCAAACTCAGATCCCTTTAAGTGGACCAAAATGTGGACGAGTGAAAAAGGACCCAGTTCTCTTTGTGTTCACACTGTAAGAGACCTTGTAAGTGGGCTCATATCTCTTTGTGGTCCACTTTACCAGTTACAGGGTCTCAGTCCTTTTTGCACTTTGTAGAATTTGTGGGACCGAGCCCACTCTAAAAAATATAGTATTTATTATAATAATTTTTATTAAAGCTATATTTGATGTTAAAAGAATAAATAGCTCTACACATTAACTTATAAGTTAATATAAACATGATTAATGCTCTCAAAATGAATAAGCTGCATAAGAACAGGTGTCCATGTTTAATAAAACTTAATTTATTGACCTTGGGCATCAATGTAATTCTGTATTATTACATATTGGTTTATTCATTAAAAGAGAAAAGTAATGCAACAGAACTGAATGCATTGTATTTTAAAATAAAAAATACTGGATTTAAAGGCAAAATTCAACATTCAATCACAGATCAGTCATAGGTAGATTAGTTTTATTAATGAAAACAGTAAGATTAAATCACAGTTTATGTTTAATCTAGCCTAATGATTGCCCTGGGTTACATCCATTCATAGAATACAATAAATATTTCTGTCATAATTTCTTAACTTTCATGTGGATTTCAAGGCGTGCAGTTAAACCCTCGAATCTTCATTTGCACAGAACACTAAAAGGACCTTTGAGTTCATTTCGTGTGCAGTTTACAATAGTTTAAATATGCTTCTCAAGCTGTTATCTCCATAGAAAAGAGCAAGCGGCTTGTCGCGTCTCCTGTGCTCGCGTTGTCATTTCCTGAGTACAGGAACCTGTCAGGGCCTACATGTTTGGCATAATGCGAATGGGAATATCAAGTGAGCCCGGGGCGCTTTTTGTTCACATTGCACATTATTAGCAAACTGAACCAAAGGCTGCAAGCAAACCGTACTCAGGCCACCTCCCAAGATGGCCTCAGTTTGATTAGCTTTAAAGGGGTCTGAGATCGTTTGGAGTGTTCACATATGGGCCAAAACTCCCGAGAACCGCACCGAGACTCCTGAAATGAACCAAGTATGAAAACACCCTAACGTTACATTTTTACTGTACTGATGGTTAAGTTTAGGCTTGGTGTTTAGGTTGGGGTGTTCAGTTTATAAAATATGCATTTCTCTTTACTGTATTACATCTCGTTCAGCTGAAAACAACTCGCTTCTGGTGCGCCTCTGTGGACGTTTCACCCGGAAAATGGAGCTTACACTATGGCGGTAAGTTGTCGAGGTGTACACATTTCTGTGCTTATAAACTTCCTGTGTGTGCGGGGAGGAGTGGGGTGGGCACAGTTGGATGGCCATCAACCGTTATTCTAAAGCAACATTTAGCTGCCTGTCCCTAATTCCATTTCTAGCCTGGTGTCATTCCAAGACGGAATGTAACCAATTCCCAGGAGCAAATTGAAGAGCCATCAATTGTGTGAGGGCTGCATTGTTGCCTCTGGCACACGCGGAGGGCTTAGGGAGAGGAGATGGCAGAGCAGCAGGTCAGACACTATTCTATACCCTCACAATAAATCTGATTTAATATCCATTGTCCTGTCAACCCTAGTGGCGATACTGTGGCAGGTGGAAACTGGCATAAATAAGAAGTGAAGGAAGCAGAATAGATATTGGTGTCATTGTATTAAATCAGAATAATAAAACTGTGCATGCACAAACAGGGTTTAATAGAGACGCCCGGCACACTCCAGAGACAAGGCCGGCGGAGGCGCTGGGACACAGCTGCAGCAGCCGGTCTTAATCAAACAGAAATGAATGGCAGCTTCTGTGTTTAACAATAGGGCTTGTAACAACAGACCCTGGATCTGGGTGTAGAATCAAGTGTGAAGCACTGTCTGTGTAGAACACGTTGGAATCTGAACTGGGGTTTGTTAATGTCAGAATGTTTTAGTCGCATCATAAAGGCAGATTCTGATGGGAGGAATGTGGCATCCTGTTCAAACTTGGCTGCTATTCACAAGGCTACTCTGGGTAAGTAAGAGGGGGTAATTGCCCCCCTGTTGGGTCGACTTTATCGAAAATCAAATAAAGATCCAAAGGGGGTGGATTAAGTCCATTCCACTATTTCGAAACACAAGACTTAGCTAGCAGGTCGTAAGCTCTTCGTAAAGCAATGTGTAGATTCATAACATACCATTTACCTGAACTAATCCAATAAGTAGCCCTCAAATTTGTAAACTTAAGTGTTGAAAAGCCATGCATTTCAGTTCAGTTTTGTTTATGGTTGTTGTTTAAACTTTTTAAAATATATTAAATTTTTATTTAAACACGATAAATAAAAATAAATATAATAAATAGTAAATTTAAATATGTAACTAATAATATTCAGAAAATGTATCTATAATTAATGAGAGTAAATAAATAATTCTAGTAAAACAGACTAAAAAAATTATATGTATTCATTTTAATATCCTTTATATTCTGTACGTGTTGAAACTTTGCATGCCAGTGACACCAGGCGACACTCACTGGTAAGTGCACCATTTACATCATTTTCATGCTGAAGAGCTGCTAAGAAGTCAGTTCTTTTTACATAATGTTCTCGTCTTTATTTACTCACCCTTATGTTGTTTCAAACCCATTTGATTTTGTTTCTTCTATAGAACACAAATAGATATTTTAGGCAAAATGATAAGGCAGATGCTATTTGCACCCTTGTGCAAATAATGGTATATGCTATTTACACCCCAGTGTAAATAGTGGCAGAACCTAATTGCACACTGGTGCAATTAGTGTCATATACTATTTGCACCCATATTTATATACTAACATATAGTATATGAGCATCACTGCAGTGTGTTTATTGTGTTTAGTTAGTCTCACAGACACACTACATTAACCCCTAAACATAACCCTAACCTTTTTTTTTTAGAAAAAATAACCTTGGTTTTCATTATAGTAACCATAGTTTCATCATGGTATTTTGTTGTAAATTTACAGTAACCACAAAATTAAACATGGTTACTATATTACCACCACATTACTGTAGTAGGGCTGGGAGATATATAGAATATTAACAATATAATCGTAATCAAAATAACACCAAAATGGCGAGTTGGTCATATGTGATTATTAATCTACAACTGGCTGCAATTTAAAGACAGATAAACATGGTCTGTGTGTGTTTCAGACAAACCGCTGGCGTGCTGATCGTGTGCACGCGCATGGCTTCACTCTCAGATCAGTTCACGTGCATTGTGAAATCTAAGTAATGTAGGCTCAAGCATTCGTACAATTTCAAATATTAGTAACTGCTACAAGTTATTACACAAATCTACAAATGCGGCACAAAATAACAGAATAGGATATTACAGTGTTTAAGGAAATGCGGAACACTGTAATCTGTTAAATACACTTTGCCTTTTCTGTGTCGAAATAAAAACTCCTTGTGAAGTTGAAGTAAATATGACAGCACTTTCGGTGTCAAATAAAAGCCCCAGGATGAGGTGAAGTGAACAGGACAGAAATCTATTACTTTTGTATAATGCAAGTCTAATAATCAGAATAATAATGATAATTCAGCATTATATTATAATAATCAACCTGTCGTGCCCCACAGTAATAATTTAGTATTATGCAATGTTCAACTGGGGTTTTAAAAATAAGTGAAGTAGCTTTGCACACCTTGTTGTAACGTGTGCTGCTGGCAATGATGATGACGATGACGAAGTGTAGAGAACCCAAGTACAGTTTATTTACAAACGTGATAACCTGTAACCCTAACTACAAACGTGAAACATAAAAACATGAACTTGACTATGACTTGACTATAAACATGGCTTGACTATAAACATGACTTGACTATGCACATACACATTCACATTCAAAATAAAAGACATGAATCAACAAAATACACATGACATATCCCCCCACTAAGGGGCGGCTCCCAATGCCCAAACACAAACAAAACACGTAAAACATGACAAATTCAAATTTCTGTAGGAAGCTGGGGGGGGGGGGGGGGGCGTGGTGAGAAAGGACAAGGGGCATGAGACCAGGGCAAAGACCGTGGGGGGTGGAGCCATGAGAGGCTTGAGGGGCGGAGCCATGGAAGGCGGAGCCGTGAGAGGCTCGAGGGGCAGAGCCATGGAACTTGGTGCCCGGAGAGTAACCGAAGACTCCAAGGGCCAGGGTGGAGCCAATGGCAGGGAGGACCAAGGCGGTGCTGGAGGCTCGGAGGAGCAAGGCGGAGCTGGGGGATCGGAAGACTGAGGTGGAGCCAGTGGGACTGAGGACCAAGGTGGAGCCGTAGGGAAGGAGGTCCCCGGTGGAGCTGACAGATCGGAGGGACGAGGCGCAGCCAGAGGATCGGAGAGCCAATGCGGAGCCAGGTGACCGACAGACCAAGGAGGAGCCGGAGGGACGAGGGACCCTGGCAAAGCCGACAGGCTGAAGGACCGCAGTGGAGCCGAGGGAACGCAGAGCTGAGGCAATGTCGAGGGACCGACAGGCCAAGACGAAGTCCAGGGCTCGGAGAGTCCAGGCGGGGTCGGAGGGCCGAAAGTTCCCCTAGCCTGCTCAGGAGAACTAAGGGTGGGTATAAGGGTGGGAACCATCTCTAGGTCCAATTGCTCAGGTGTGGCTGTGACGTGGCATGGAGCAGGCTGAGGCGTTTCTGTGACGTGGCATGGAGCAGGCTGAGGCATTGCTGTGACATGGCATGGAGCAAAAGATGGCACTAGCTCAGCGACCATGATGAGGAACTCTGGTTTGGCGGCCATGATGTGGAACTCTGGCTTGGCGGCCATGACGTGGAACTCTGGCTTGGCGGCCATGACGTGGAACTCTGGCTTGGCGGCCATGACGTGGAACTCTGGCTCGGCGGCGGCCATGTCGTGGAACTCTGGCTCGGCGGCGGCCATGTCGTGGAACTCTGGCTCGGCGGCGGCCATGTCGTGGAACTCTGGCTCGGCGGCGGCCATGACGTGGAACTCTGGCTCGGCGGCGGCCATGACGTGGAACTCTGGCTCGGCATCCGCCTCCCCCACAGTGAACGTGGAACCAATGATCTGTAGGGCGAGGTCGATATATTGAGCCAGGCTGAGGGAACTGTGACCACCAGGCATCAAGGAGGAGATTGGCTCACTTAACCCACCCTAAAAATGTCCTTGAGGGCAACCACATTAAAATCCACCTGGCTGGCCAGAGCGCAAAAGTCCTCTACATACTCTTCCAGGGGACAATTCCCCTGACGTAGCCGTATGAGTCTAACTGCTGGGTTCATAGTGTGTCAAGTATTCTGTAATGTGTGCTGCTGGCAATGACGATGACGATGACGAAGTGTAGAGAACCCAAGTGCAGTTTATTTACAAACGTGATAACCAGTAACCCTAACTACAAACGTGAAACATAAACATGAACTTGACTATGACTTGACTATAAACATGGCTTGACTATAAACATGACTTGACTATGCACATACACATTCACATTCAATACTTGACAAAAACACAATGGAAAACATGAGGCTTAAATACAAGACATGGGAAAACATAAACCAATGAACAAACAGAACTGATAACAAGCTAATTAAACAATAAACCAATGAAAACATGACACATGAACATGGAGGGAAATCATGAAATCACGTGACAAGAGAACAGGTACTAAACTAAAAAAAAAAAAAAAAGACATGAATCAACAAAATACACATGATACTTGTTCATTCACAAAAATGTATTAGTAAAAACATATGAAGGTAAATAATGCTTTTTATTAAGCTACTATGTATCATTGTATATAAAATATAAATATAAAAGTGCATATCAATGAAAATAATTGAATTCCATTCTCTCTTGTGTTTATTTAATGAAAAACTAATTATTAGATTTTTATTTAATGTCTTTACAATATTGAATCTACATGGCTACAATGGCTGTTTGGATGAAATGATGGTTCCTCTGATTTAAAAAAAAATATGTATATTTTTGAGCCATTTTATAGCAAATACATAATTATCGACATATACTGTATATCGATTATCATCAATAGGCTGAAAAATATTGAGATATAATTTTTTAAGACATATCACCCAGCCCTATACTGTATTAACACCATGTTCCCTATCTGTCACTCACTCGACGTTGTGTCGATGTAGTGACACTAGTGTGTCACTCTTGGGAGCCCCAAACACCTCTGCTTTTTTGAAAAAAGGCCAATGAGAATTGGCGAGTGGAATTTGCATGCCACTCCCCCGGACATACGGGTATAAAAGGAGCTGGTATGCAACCACTCATTTAGATTTTCTCTTCAGAGCCGAGCGGTTGTATTTAGTGCACTGAATTCAATTCCCTCCAAAGACACACCTCAAAACTGTTGTATTTACGACGCATTTCAGCAGCTTCTCCCCCTCTGCACCCGTGGAGTGCAGAGAACGCCCCTGGGTGCTTCGGCAGAGCAAAAATAAGAGAGTATATTCTAAAAGAGTATATTTTCATTCACAAAAAGAGCGGCACACACGGAACGTCTTTGTAAAGATGCCTTTCCATTTGTGTGTTATTCCTGTTTGCGGTCGTTATATCTTCACTTCTGACAGCCACGATCACTGTCTTACGTGTCTGGGCACTGCCCACATGGAGACATCGTTCGTGGATGAGTCATGTCCTCATTGCGAGAACATGACCATGGCAACGTTCTTACGAAAGCAAGCCACCCCAGCGGCTCCCCGCACCGGTCCTTCTACCTACGGATTTGAAGCCGTGTCGGATAGCACTGGGGAGATTTGGGGACATCAATGGGACCACCTCCGCCGGGTATCCCCCCAAGGACCTCCCATTCCCCAGCACGCTCGCTTGCTCCGATCGGGCTCTCGCACGAGGTTTACGTCATCCCTGACGACTGTGGCCTGCGATGCTGCTGGACAAGCCACCTCCACCCTGCATGCCATGGCTCTCCTGCAAGTACACCAAGCCATGGCGCTAAAAGAACTGCACGAGGATAGTTCTGACCCGGGTTTGATGCAGGAACTGCGCTCAGCGACCGACCTCGCTCTCCGGGTGATGAAGGTCACGGCACGGTCTCTCGGGCAGGCGATGTCCACCCTGGTGGTCCAGGAGCGCCACCTTTGGCTCAACTTGGTCGAGATGGGAGGAGCGGACAAGGCATGGTTCCTTGACGCCCCCATTTCCCAGGTTGGCCTGTTTGGTGACGCCGTCGAGGACTTTGCCCAGCAGTTCATGACAGTGAAGAAGCAGACGGAGACCTTACAACTTATCCTGCCCCGGTGCGGCTTAAGATCCCGCACCCTGTCTGCTCGTCGCCAAGGGCGTCCTCCTGCAGCAACAATGCCGGCTCCGGCGTGGAGCCCTCCGTAGGAAGCAGATGCCACCCGTCTCGCAGCCAGCCACTAAGAACCCGAGGAAGGCTTCGAAGCACCCCCGAGACAGGCGACCCAGGGGCGAGGAGACCCACTTCTCTGTGGCTGGTCGACAAACCACTCCATCCCCCGGTGGAGGGCCGGGAGGAGAATCTTTTGTTGCCGCGTGCCCAGGAGGCTGCGGCACCCAAAAGCCTGACAAAAGAATGGTTCCCTCGTCTCCTGGGTCACATATCCGGTGCGCACAGCCGTCATCACAACCACCATCCACCGTCCCATTTTGGCAGGTATGGCACTCCAGCAGCGGACCCCCTGCCCCTGTGCGCCCAGATGTGGCACAAACACGCCCACACGGGACTGGTTCCAGTGGACTACGGGGACGAGATTCCTCCTCCCCCTCCTCGGCCAATCTTATGGTGGGCGGCAGGAGCCAGGTAAGTGCTTCGATGTCCATGGACTCAGCACGGCCACGGGGCTCAAGTCCCCTCGACGTGGCACCTCGAGCTCTGCCCTGCCGCGAGGCCCCACCCGCCAGTACGTCTGATGTGATTATTCCCTTGGTCCCCCTCGCCCGGAGTTTGTGTGCATGGCTCACGCTTTCCAACCCATCACGATAGCTGACCCGGACCGTCCGACTCAGCTACACGATTCAGTTCACCAGGTGCCCACCAAGGTTCAGCGGTGTCTGCTTCACCTCGATGAAGGGCGAGAACGACTCTTCAGCCCTTGGACCAACCTTGCATTTCTATGGGCAGGGGTTCCCTTAGAGCAGGTCTCCAGATGCAACGTGTTTAAAACAGACGCCTCCAGGATGGGCTGGGGTGCTGGATGCAACGGGCACACAGCCGCTGGCTCCTGGACTGGCCCACGGCTGCGTTGGCACATCAACTGTCTAGAGTTGTTGGCAGTACTTCTCGCCCTGCGGAGGTTCCGGCAGTTGATCCAGGGCAAGCACGTGTTGGTCCGGATGGACAACACAGCGATGGTAGCGCACATCAACCGTCAAGGCGGTTGCATGTCACAACTCACCCGCCGTCTCCTCCTCTGGAGTCAGCAGCACTTCAAGTCGCCACTAGCCATTCACATCCCGGGCGACCACAACACCGCAGCGGACGCGCTGTCACATCAGGTTACCCTCAGGGCAGAGTGGAGACTCCACCCTCAGGTGGTCCAGCTGATTTGGAGTCGATTCAGTCGAGCACAAGTAGACCTGTTTGCTTCCTGGGAATCCTCCCACTGCCCGCTTCGGTACGCCCTGACCGAGGCACCCCTTGGTATAGATGTGCTGGCACACAGCTGGCCCCCTTGATTATGCAAATATGTGTTTCCCCCAGTGAGCCTACCTGCACAGTCCCTGTGCAAGGTCAGGGAGGACAAGGAGCAGGTCATCCTAGTAGCAATCTACTGGCCCACCCAGACGTGGTTCTCGGATCTCACGCTCCTTGTGACAGTCCCCCCTCTGACGAATTCCTCTGAGGAAGGACCTTCTTTCTCAGGGATGGGGCACCATCCTCAGGGATGGGGCACCATCTGGCACCCGCGACCAGACCTCCTGAATCACCATGTCTGGCCCCTGGACAGGACGCGGAAGACCTAAATGGCCTACCACCCGCGGTGGTAGACACTATCACTCAGACTAGGGCTCCCTCTATGAGGCACCTGTACACCTTGAAGTGGCGTTTGTTCGCTAAGTGGTGTTCTTCCCGACGCGAAGACCCCCAGAGATGCGCAGTCGGATCGGTGCTTTCCTTCCTGCAGGAGAGGCTGGAGGGGCAGCTGTCCCCCTCCACCTTGAAGGTGTATGTAGCCGCTATTTCGGCTCATCACGATGCAGTAGATGGTAAGTACTTGGGGAAGCACGACTTGATCATCAGGTTCCTGAGAGGCACTAGGAGGTTTAATCCCTCCAGACCGCACCTCATCCCCTTGTGGAACCTCTCTGTAGTCCTTCGGGGTCTACAAGGAGCTCCCTTTGAGCCCTTGGAGTCAGCTGAGCTTAAGGCACTCTCTTTGAAGACTGCCCTCCTGACTGCGCTCACTTCCATAAAAAGGGTAGGGGACCTGCAGGCGTTCTCTGTCAGTGAATTGTGCCTGGAGTTCGGTCCGGGTTACTCTCACGTGATCCTGAGACCCCGACCGGGCTATGTGCCCAAGGTTCCCACGACCCCTTTTAGGGATCAAGTGGTGAACCTGCAAGCGCTGCCCTAGCCTTGGCATTGCTGTGTCCGGTGTGAGCTTTACGCATCTATTTGGATCATGCACAGAGCCTTAGAAGCTCGAGCAGCTCATTGTCTGCTTTGGTGGACAGCGGAAAGGAAGTGCTGTCTCCAAGCAGAGGGTCGCTCACTGGGTCATTGACGCCATCACGATGGCATATCCCCCAGATGGCTCAGGACGTGCCACCCCCTGCGGGGTTATAAGCCCACTCTACCAGGAGTGTGGCGGCCTCCTGGGCCCTGGCCAGTGGAGCCTCTTTGGCAGACATCTGCAGAGCAGCGGGCTGGGCAACACCCAACACCTTTGCGAGGTTCTACAATCACCGGGTTGAGCCGGTCTCATCCCGTGTATTGGCAGGCACAAGCAGGTAAGTTCTGGGACAGCTGGCCGGGTGTACCGCTTGCACATAGCGCCTTTCCCCTCCCTTGAGGTGAAGACGTGCGCTCTTGACTCCCAGTCGTGTTCACAGACTGTGATCCCTGGATGACTTTCCTCCTTAGCCCTCTGGCAGTTGAGTTTGAGGAGAAACTCGCTGTCCAGCCCAGTACGTGTGCTAATAAACCCCTGTACTGAGGTAGGTGCTCCACATGTGCTGGTTCCCTGAAGGCGACCCCATGTGATATCTTCCGCAAAATCGTTTCCCTGTCGGCAAACTGCATCTTCCTTGGGCAGAGGCCCCTCTGCCCCCCGTCGCCATGCTCTGTAGAAACTCCTCCCCCTTCGGGCAGGACCTACCATGGGACATCTCCACATGACATACTTCCGACAAGACTCGGTAAGACCATGTGATGTATTCCATTCAAAATACCCCCCCCCCCTTTTTGGGCAGGGTGTGGTCACCGCAGTGTCTTCCACTTGAGAGGGACACCCCCCAACGCAGACACTTATGGCTCCCAATCAGTTAACAAATTCCACTCTTTTTGGGGAGAAAATGAGAGAGAAAGAGGCCTCGGCTGGGCTAGCCTGTCCCTATAGTTGGGCAGTCAACTTGTTACTGATGGACCATTCGACGCTCATAAGAGCGTTGGGGGAGGTTACGTGATGGCCTGGTGCACTGGCTAGGAGACACACAGCGGTCTGCCCGTCACACACCGCCAGTTCACGTAACACAGTTCAGATAGTTGTGGCGTTTTGTATAGGGACCCCTAGTGTCACTACATTGACACAACGTCAAGTGAGTGACAGATAGGGAACGTCATGGTTACTTTCGTAACCTCCATTCCCTGATGGAGAGAACGAGACGCTGTGTCCCTCTTGCCGCAACGCTGAACTACCCGACCTGGACCTGGTCTCGGCTCCTAAGCACAAAACCTGAATGAGTGGTTGCATACCAGCTCCTTTTATACCCGTATGTCTGGAGGAGTGGCATGCAAATTCCACTCGCCAATTCTCATTGGCCTTTTTTCAAAAAAGCAGAGGTGTTTGGGACTCCCAAGAGTGACACACAGACTAAACAATCACACCATCATTTACACCACATGCCACTGCAGCGACACCTGTTGTCTAGTTTGTCATATATTCCTGTGGTTTCACCAAACCATCGGGGTGCAAATAGCTGCACCGTGTGGCAGATGCTATTTACACCGTGGTGCAAATGGTCACTCCGAAATGATAATCTAAGTCACCATTCACAATCGATGTAACAGAAAAAGATGCAATGGTGGCTGAGGCTGTCATTCTGCCAAACATCCCCATTTGTGTTCCACAGAAGAAGAAAAAATCATGCAGATTTGGAACAACATGAGGGTAATTTTCAATTTTGGTGAACTGTCTCTTTAAGAAGCCTGGCCGGGATACCAACAATACCAGCATCCAAAACACAATGTCTTTTCAACAGAGTTGATCCAATTGATCACATTTCAGAAAGAAAATCAATATAGCGATCAATATCAAGTGCAAGATCTGGCTGCTAGTATAGGCAAGACAAATGTAAGTTTACATGTTCAAAGCGCATTTATATACAGTATAATCTACTTCTCTCTTTCCATGTAAAATTTAAGATGGCCTTTTCGCTCTATAACGGCAGAGTGATTCACCAGGCCACCTGTGGAGTTCATGTAATTTCTGTGCGTCTCAACATGCCTCTTCAATCAAAGTGAGAGCTGCAGATATGCTTCCCAGCATGTTTAATCAGCAAAGCATCTTTTCAGCAGCAGAAGTCCATAGTAGCACCTCTCTATTAGCACTGGTGCATATGGAAATTGGCTTGTTAGATAAAGCCCTTCCTTTCCGCCCAAGCTATTTGTCTTCGTAGGAGGAGGAAGACAAGAGCACTCAGCTTTGCAGTCTTCTGTGTGATGCTGTGCTCAAATATTGGGTGAACTGTATGGCTTCTTACTGTGGAACTGATGGAGAAACCTGCAGTATGAACACAAGGGCTGCAACAACTAATTGATAAAATCGATAATTATCGATAATGGAAATCATCGACAACGAATTTAGTTAGCGATTAGTTGGATATTTGCGGAAAGCATGGAGAAGCCCCATTAATGATGTCACTTTACAGCCCAGTGAAAAATGTGTTGCATGATGAAACTCATTTGAAAGACAATGGAGAGTAGTTGAAGCAGACAAACACGACCCAAGTTGTCCAGCACAGAGCACTTTATAAACACTTCAAAGAAGATCATAATAAGCATAATGTTTAATAAGGACTGGTTGCTGCATCAGGTAGCCTACATTGACAGGGGTGTGTGCTGTTTGATGACTGAGAGTTTTTTCTCGCCAGCGCATTGCTTACATTTTACTGCTATTTTCTATGTTTTATAATGTATACATGTTGTGAATTCAAAATCAAGCACGCATTTTAGCGTATTTCACAAAGCAGTTTGTTTTTACCACAAGCGAGTATCCATTAAACTTGAGCGAGCTCGCGTATTCGCGTCAATTAAACCGATCGCAATGGAGAAAGGGAGCGCAATCATTTGGATTAAACTGTGCAACATCATACCACGATTCCAGTTTCAAAGTAATCAGTTGTGCAGCTTTTCATGTTTTTACATTGTTTTGGTTTCTCCTCATGTAATAAAGTGAGACTTTTAAAAGCAAGAGTAAATCTCCACAGGGTTTAGTTTTGTCAAGACTGGACTACTGCAATTCTCTGTTAGCTGGCCTTCCAGCTAACACAATAAAGCCGCTGCAGATAGCCCAGAATGCAGCAGCTCGTCTGGTCTTCAATAAGCCAAAAAGGGCTCAAGTCACACCACTGGTTACCTGTAGCTGCCCACATCAAATTCAAGGCTTTGACTCTGGCTTTCAAGACAGACAATGGAACCGCACCCTCTTACTTAAATTCACTTCTTCAGGTCTATGCTCCAACTCGCTCTCTGCGGTCTATGAATGAGCCTATGAAAAGAGGCTCAAAGTCTTTTTCATGATCGTTCACTTTCTCTGCTCCTCTGTGGTGGAATGAACTTCCAACCTCCACACGATCTGCTGTAACTTTCTTAACATTTTAGAACCAGCTGAAAACATATCTGTTCTGCGAGCACTTAACCAGCCCACACTAATTGCACTTACTACTGCACTTAACCTGCACTTAATGTACAAATATATATATATATATAATTTCTGCAGCATTGAAGGTCCCAATGAGCACAGTGGCCTCCATCATCCGTAAATGGAAGAAGTTTGGAACCACCAGGACTCTTCCTAGAGCTGGCCGATCGGGCAAACTGAGTGATCAGGGGAGAAGGGCCTTAGTCAGGGAGGTGACCAAGAACCCGATGGTCACTCTGATAGAGCTCCAGCGTTTCTCTGTGGAGAGAGGAGAACCTTCCAGAAGAACCACCATCTCTGCAGCACTCCACCAATCAGGCCTGTATGGTAGAGTGGCCAGATGGAAGCCATTTTCAGTAAAAGGCACATGACAGCCAGCCTGGAGTTTGCCAAAAGGCACCTGAAGGACTCTCAGACCATGAGAAACAAAGATTGAACTCTTTGGCCTGAATGGCAAGCGTCATGTCTGGAGGAAACCAGGCACCGCTCATCACCTGGCCAATACCATCCCTACAGTAAAGCATAGTGGTGGCAGCATCATGCTGTAGGGATGTTTTTCAGCGGCAGGAACTGGGAGACTAGTCAGAATCGAGGGGAAGATGAATGCAGCAATGTACAGAGACATCCTTGATGAAAACCTGCTCCAGAGCGCTCTGGACCTCAGACTGGGGCGAAGGTTCATCTTCCAACAGGATAACGACCCTAAGCACACAGCCAAGATAACAAAGGAGTGGCTACGGGACAACTCTGTGAATGTCCTTGAGTGGCCCAGCCAGAGCCCAGACTTGAACCCGATTGAACATCTATGGAGAGATCTGAAAATGGCTGTGCACCGATGCTCCCCATCCAACCTGATGGAGCTTGAGAGGTCCTGCAAAGAAGAATGGGAGAAACTGCCCAAAAATAGGTGTGCCAAGCTTGTAGCATCATACTCAAAGACTTGAGGCTGTAATTGGTGCCAAAGGTGCTTCAACAAAGTATTGAGCAAAGGCTGTGAATACTTGTGTACATGTGATTTTTTTCGTTTTTTATTTTTAATAAATTTGCAAAGATTTCAAACAAACTTATTTCACGGTGTCATTATGGGGTATTGTTTGTAGGATTTTGAGGAAAATAATGAATTTAATCCATTTTGGAATAAGGCTGTAACATAACAAAATGTGGAAAAAGTGAAGCGCTGTGAATACTTACCGGATGCACTGTATATATATATATATATATATATATATATATATATATATATATATATATATGTCTGTCTCTTTCTTCTGTGCTAGCATCTTTACTACTCCAGTCAATGTGAGAACTTGGCAGTCCTATACTGCAGATGTTGTTAAACTTTGTATGACAAATTGCTTGCTATGTGTCTCATTTGTAAGTCGCTTTGGATAAAAGTGTCTGCTAAATTATTTAATGTAAATGTTAATGTAAATTATAATAAAATATAGGAAATAAAATGTATCCAATTAATCGATTATCACAATAATCATTAGTTGCAGCCCTAATGAACACAAACATGTTCTGTGTGCATATAGATCATGTTTGTGTGCATACTGCATGTTTGTGGGAGGAACAGACTGAAATTTCAAGTCATTCACTGAAAGTATTAGAGGTATAGGTGATTCTGCAAACAGACACTTTACAATATGGTTAAAATTAATATCTTCATTTTAAAAAATCTATGCAAACCCACATTCTGCTAACCCTAGTTGTGCTACAGTCATCATATCTAAGTTCTATTGCGCTTAATTTTCATAAAGGCAGAGCAGAACCATAGAAATTACACATTTCTAGCAAATCTCACTAAACAGCAAATCAAACGGATTTGTTCTCTAAACCCATGACCCCTGATCGGCCCTGCTGTGGAATAAAGAAATATAAGCTCTCACTTTACAGAAGCTCTTTAGAAGAACCCCAGAGTGTGAAGACTTTATTTACTTCTGCTGTGATCATTCTTGCTTTGTTTTGTGTGTGTTTTTGAGCTTGCTGAGAGGACAGGGCCCTTGGGAGATTAATGAACTGGGCAAAAATCTCTGGCAGAGGTCACCCAGCCCTGCTGTGCTGTGCATGAGGGCACTACACTTGTCAAACCCAAAAGCAAACACAGAAATAGAGAGATAACCATAGAGATCTAGAGTAAGTCCAGTGATAAAGTCCAGCAGCTCACACAGATCTTTTTTCGGTCAGAGCTTAAAAGTGATCTGTTGGTCAACTTTCGGGCCACTCTGAGATATCTTATGTCAAAAGTATCTTCTGCATCCAAATGTGTACTTCCCTGCTACACAGTATGCAAAAAGTAGTATGTCAAATGTGTAGGATGTCTGAACACGAAATGAGACAAAAATGCTAGCATGAGTTACCATTCACTTTCATTGTATGAGAAACAGATGCAATAAAAGTTAATGGTGACTCTGGGCAACATTCAATCTAATATTTCCTTTTGTGTTCCATGGAAGAAAGAAAGTCATATGGGATTGGAAAAGCATGAGAGCGAGTAAATGATGACAGAATTTTTATTTTTGGGTGAATTATCCCTTTAAAACAGATGTTTTATTATTCAGACAGCTATCTTAAAACATGTCAACAGCTTCACTAACTGTAACTAACTTACTTCAAATCAGCAATAGTCAGTACAGGCTGTTGCTCCGCCATAACAGTATAACTGACCGTAGAAGAAGACAGTTTATACTAATGCCCCTTGCGGCAATGCCGAGAATGCTACTTATGTTGGATAATGAATTGGGCTCTGATGCAATTTCTGAATGCAAAGGCTGATCTCACTGTGCATTCGAAAGTTCTTCTGCTGAAATTGGTCTGTGCTTACCAATATTAGAACTACTGCCCCAAGTGTCTGAAGTTAGAAGTGTTGTTGAATGTATGGCCACGCGTGAGCTCCAGTTTCCGGGTGAAATGTCTAAAGAATGGTGCCAAAATTAGTTTTTAACTGTAAACTATGTAATACAGTCAACAGGAATGCATATTTTATTAACCATACACCCTAATCCAAACCCCATCTCAAACCTAACTGTTAATAGAGTAAAAATATTATATTAGAAGGAAAATGCAACCTCTGAGTCATGCTCATCAGTGATTATGTGATTACAAATACTTTCTGGTTTCCATGGGACCAGAACCTGTGTCTCCAGGCTAAGGCACAGAGAAAGGTAAACACATTTGAATTGATGCAAAGATGTCTTGTCAGTAACTCGGCAGAATGGGGTCAATGTCAGGGTACCGGAACTTTCGGTAGCAGCATGCCGAGTTCCTGTGTCATCATGTTGTGAAATCAAGCCTAGCTAGAAGTGTTTGCGTTCACATTATTGTACAGCATGCTTCAGGCCTTAAGGGTAAGAGGGAATTTTTTTTTTTGAAAGCTAACAAGCTAGCTTTTGAAAAAACACAAAGGCTGAACATGCAATACTGGATTACCCCTGGTTCTGGGCAACCTCAAAAGAGTCCTTCCTTGACAGTAAGTTTGGCTGGAGGGAGAGTGAAAATTTCATAAATCTCAGAGGCCTCAGGTCAAGCTTTCATCAACATTTTTGTGGACCAAGAGGAGGGGAATCCTTAATTAAAAGGCTCCCCAGCATGGGCTAGAAGGAAAATGTAATTAGAACAAGTACAAGAGAAAATTACAAGAGAAAGTGGCTGATTGTAACAGATTTTCACCCGGTCATCTGATGGTGACCTTCACACTTCTCGGTGTCTGCTTATTGGATGAGCACTGAAAACATGTCAGTACTATAGCCCTTCCACTCTGTCTTTCTCTCCACTACTCTTAAGTACAGCAATTCAAACAAGGCTTTGATTAGCTGGGTCTGAGCTCCATAAAGTGCTGCAGACATTACTTGTCGCCAAATGTGCATACGACAAGCCCTGAACTGAGGAATACCTCTCCACGCCAGGATTCCTGACTGGTGAGGTCACCCCCTATAGGACTGGAAGACATGGGGTTGGATCAGATGTGCTGTATGGAATAATAATGCCTGAACATCACAGAAACTGTTTTGATGTTAAGCTTGATATATGGCTGAAAGAAATATGGAGAGTCCCATGAACAGACAATATGATATTCTGTCCCCACTGCAGTCACTATCTTTACCTCAGTTTTTTAAAATTATAACGAAAAGGAAAGAGTCAATTCACCAATCAATGCTGCTTTCCACGTTCACTGTTTCCTCACAGCGGAGGCACAAATGTGGCCCACAGGGATTTGAAGAATCTATTTCTCCTACCTTTCTCGCTGTTCCGAAAACCTCTGCCACTACCCCAGGGGGTTTGCAGAGAAGGTGCTGGCGGGAAACAGTGTAGCATGTACAAAATATTGATCCCTCTTGAAAATGTGGCCTGTCCTCATCACATAACCTTGAGAACCCCCTCTGCGTAATAGGATTTGATGCTTAACGCTGCAACATGGTATGCTTTGTACATTCCAACCCACTGTTGGGGGAGTAATTAACTAAAATTAGCAACGTTACTCATTTCAGTAGAGCGACAGTAGTTTTGCTATTTTCACAATAGTGTCGCTTTTCCAGTAGCACACTACATTTTCCTATCGAGTAGCATTGTAGCATCACAAAATGCTAAATTTGTCATATTGTATTGTGAACACAACAATGGAGTTGAGGGAGTAATCAAACACGCCCACATAAACCATCCTCGCTCTCATGTATTGTGAGAAATTCAAATCATTAAAGTGAATCGTTTATATAAATGATTCCATTATATTTAGCATTGGGAACTCTGATCCATTTTAGTGAGCCGATTCATGTAAATTAACTAGTTCAGATAATTGATTAACTGATTTACTTGAGCACCTCACAGCCTTAAAGGGACTTTGCCTTTTTTTTGAGGCAACATATTAAGTCTATTGCTGCTGTTTAACACTATATTTCGATTCAGTTATACAGTTCAAAATAGGGTGTTTTCTTGTTTGTTAGTGCATATTAAGTATACAATTATGTTTAATTTAATGTTTAATGTTTATTTATTTAACCCTTATGAAAATTAACAGTGGTTTTACCCAGTGTTCAAACTGAGTCTGAGCTCTTGGGGGTCCCCTCACATTGACTGCCCCACAACACCCCCACCACCCCCCTCACCACATGCACCCATGTGATGGGACTGTCTGTTTTTCATTTGTTCTTTTTAGAAGTCTATTCCATTTGAACAAAATAATTACATCATATGCACACAAGTCTACCCAAGAATCACAATGGGAAATTTGGGAATCCCTAGCAAAAATTTAAAGAATAATTCTGTATTTTGATTAAAATTTGTCATTTTGATATTTTAAAGAGTTGTAAGACAGGCTAGCCTCAGTAACAGATAATATTTTTAATTTAAATTGTGGTCACCATGGCTGAGATGCATAATGTATGGAAGAGCTATAAGTACGACAGCTCACTTTTAGGTGTTATCAGTTGTCTGATTGAATTGTTGTTTTTCTGTTATCACTATCGTTTATCAGCATGGCTTGTGTATCTAAAGATATTGAGGAAGGGCCACACGTTACTGGCGCAGTATAATACATGGACAAAGATGATAATTTGACTGTTTCATTGTGAGCTAACATGTAGTGTTTGATAAGTACTGGCAAAACTATGTGCATATTATTAGTGATGATTTCGTAATAAGATAATTGAATGTTAATAATTTAGGAGTACCAACAATCATATATCAAAGAAGAAAATGGCAAATCTTGACATTATTGAGAGTTGAAAATCAGCATTCACTCTGCCAGTGTCACTTAGTCACCATCTGTAAATTACTTCAGAAAACAGCGCTCAGGCATGTTTTGCATTTTCCGATGTAAAAAATCTAATTTGGTTTATTTTTGAAAAGTAGGACAGATAATGTACAATGTTGCATTGTGTCACTGCAAACATATATAAAAAATATGTTTTTTAGTATTCTAGTTTTTATAAAACACCAGGGAGCCCACCAAGTTACATTATTTTGGCCTTATGGGGGGGTCCCTTAACTCTTTTGGGAGGTCCAAAAAAATAAAAAATAAAAACCCTGTGCAAAAATGTAACCTGACTCCAAATGACTACCAGACTGCTATTGATCCAGAGATCCCAATCTCATCTCATAAAATTATGTTTTCTGAATTTGTTTTATGCAACTCAAATAACCTAAAAGGGAGAAAGGGCTTGCAGCAGTTCTGTTGATTTACAGCCCATTGGAACTCGTTTGCTCCTATTTATTTATCTGCAATTATGCCGGGAGACTGACACATCTGGTGCTGTAGGTGCTGTCATACATACTGAGCTATGAGGTCATTATGCCGTGGAATAATTTATCATGTTCACACACACTCTAAGGCACAGCAGCAGTGGGCCGAGCAGTTATCCCTGTGAGTGCGCACCTAAGGAGGCATCTTCACTCGAGTGTGTCTTCTGGTTGTGTACAATTGGATCGCAATGTAAATGCTCTTACTCACAATGAACTGTCCGCAAATTTGCTTGGAGAGAAGGTGAATTTGTCGCCAAACAGTCGGAAAAGACCAGCATGAATAGAGCAACATGATTTTTTGGTTAGTTAGTGCTGGTTTGATGCTGGTGGACCAACACAGCTATGCTAAAGCTATTTAAAGAAGCCTGGTAAGGACACCAGCATGCTTTTAAAAGAGGGACACTTTGAGTAATGACTTATTGGTCTTCTCTCTCTACTCTAATAGCCTTATCGTCTAAATCCCTGCTGGTGCAAAGCAGTGTGAGATTGTATTTCCTCTAGTTACTGCTCTCAGGAGAAGAGAGCCCTACTGTAAAGGTAATAGTGATGAAATGGAACTCTCTGGGTGCAGATCTAGTCGGAGAGTCAGAGCTGCATACAAAACCTTATCCCTGGAACCCAACTACTTAGAATAAAACATGATGGATGATATGAGTTGTCTTTGAACACCTCCCTACACTGCCAAGTAATGGGGAACTCTCCATTGCCTGACCCTGAATGAGTGTCCCATATGACAGAGCCATGATCAAAAAGAGAAACGATAGAGGAAGGAAGGGAGAGCCTTGACTTTCTCTCCTCTTTCTCATCTACAGAGCCCAGAGGTGAGTTAACTCCCTGGTTTAGGAGAGTAGAGAGTCCAAATGAATTAGCATATTAGCATGCTTGTTTATATTGAGGCTTGTTGTTCCAGAGTATGTGGTTTGACTTTTAAATCTTTTCTGTGTGAGTGAAAGAGCTGTATAGATTTAGTTTACCTAAAACAAAATAAACTGTCATGTTGTTAGCAGGGTTCGAGTCAGTTTATAACTCATAACAACGGTGGGCCGTGCATTTAAAGTCTAGGCCTTCAGTGTGATTCATGCCATTAAGAAAACACAGTTTCACAATGAATAAGACACCCTATGCCTTTGGGCATCATACATTATGTCGCAGCTAACTAGTAATACCAATTGACATTTTAAAAACACGTCCACGCACGAAAGCCAGAACTTGGAATGACACTTAATGCTCAAGCAAGCCTAATTTTAACTGCAGCATGACTGTTTTGTGCAATGAACGTCTCCTGAACAGACATTCAAAAATCATAATTTTTCATATGAATCAACCAAGGAGGTCTATAATACCTGGAAAAATCTATCTAATAATATTTGCGATTTAAATGTTGCTTGCAATAAATTTTGTTTCGTCAGGGTACACGGTTATGCTGCGTTCCATTCAAGTTGGATGAGGGATATTCCTACTTGATATCTCCGACCATAAATGCGATGACATTTAAGGAAACAAAACTGCAACGCTCCCGTTAGCTTAGCAGGTGTTTGACTCTCATTAGAGATTTCTCCTATCAACCTAATTGATAAACAATCTGCAGCGCTAGCATTTGTGCTTCAGGTGTACAATTATCAAAAGAGAATATAATGTTTTATACACCTGTTTCTGCAGGCATTTGTTAAACAAGCTTTAATATCATGTAATGTGGAAACGAACTCATTTATCGATATTACTTAATAAATTGAATGTTTATCACTTACTTTGTATATCTCCCTGAGTGTCGTCAAGTTTGTGTGACATCATGCACCTGCATCTCAGTGAAATTGGAGTTGAGAATTTCTGCATGAGCCTACAAGTTGTAATTCTGACTTAAAGATGCATTCCATTGCACTTTTCCTAGTAGGAAGTTGTAAAATCGACTTTCCGAGTTAAACAGAATGCAGCACTACTTTTCAAAACTTGATCTGACACTGAATTCTCAAGCAGCCTAATTTACACTTCGAAAACTCCTGATATTGCTAACAATGCAAAAAGCACTTACCAATTTACTTGAAGTGAAAAATCAGTCCTCCTCTCCTGTTTAATAAATTAAGCAATCACACGGTCATGCAGAACATCTCGTGTTTTTAAATCCATAAGGATCTCTTTCTCAACGGCAATAGCGGCAGTGATGACAGCCGACTGTTAGCAAGATCTCGCGCTCTTCGCTTTCAAATTACATCACTTAAAGCTAGAAGGCCTCGACCGGGACATATCCTAAAGATCACACCCACCAAAAACAAATAAATCAATCTGATTGGCTGATGAATCTGACAATCTGACTTTAGTTGCCCATTCATTTGCACTGTTGAGGGATTATGAAGAAATTCTGAAGACCTGATGGGGTGGAGCACAGACTAACTCGCTGCTTCGGCTTCGGGCATGCAATTTGTGAAACAGTTGTCACACTTTGCTTGTGAGCATCAAGGAATAAATTCTGATTGGATAAACTTTTTGTTTTTCTCTATTTGTCTGTAGATTAATTAAGAGTGGAAAGCAGTTAAAAATGTATAGGCAAAAAGGTGATTGAGAATGAGAGGATGAAAATTATTTATTTATTTGGCATGTTAGGCCAGCAGAGAAGGCTTTGCTGGCCCTGAGAATTCGCCACTGACTCATAGCACATATGCAAATGGCCAAGTTATGGGCTGTTCACACCTTTTTTTGTTTTGGCGTGTGTCTGTGCTGTTTTGTAATCATTTTTCTATGTAAACAAGCACTGGACAGAGGTCTTTGACTGTTGGGCCGCTGCATTTTTTTGACATTGTCAAGTTAAAAAGACTTTCCATTTTTTTGTATGCATGTCAAGACACCTAAGTTCTGTTTCATTTGATGTGCTGCGTCTAGATAATTTTTATTTTTTCATTTTTTTCTGCAGGTGTCACAATGATTCAGGCTGTAAAGATTACTTCATGTGACTGTTATTACATTGTTTGACATGATTCTAGACTGTTTTTTTACCCAGCAAAGTTTCAGCAGTCTCCACATGGTCTCGGGTACGGGCCAGGTTTAGGCTTCAATTTGAGGCCCGTGTAGACCTCTAACCCATATGATTCTTCCATGTATACAAAACAAGTTGTTTAGCAGAGGTTTATAGGTGCGTTCTTCTAAATAATGAAAGTAGATGGTGATCAGGGGCTGTCAAGCTCCAAAAAGGACAAAAAACAAACCATCAAAGCACCATAAATGTAGTCCATGCGACTCATGTCTCACCATTGACTTTCATTGCATGGAAAAGAGCAGCTTGGACATTCTACTGTAAATAACTCCTTTTGTGTTCCATGGAAGAAAAAAAAAAGATGGATGTTTTTTGAAAGGCAAGAGGGTGAAAAAAAATGACAAAATTTCCTTTTTTTTCTCTTTTTCTTTTTTTTTTTTTTTTTGTGAACTAACCCTTTAAGGTTTCCATTCACGATAAACTAGAGTAAAGAGACGGAGATTTAAATGATCAAAAAGTGCAAAAGGAGGAATGAACTGGCACTGAGGCAAGAACCTGACAGCTTGTACTTTGATGCTTTACTGGCTATTTGGCTGTAGAAGGTGAGTGCAGCAAAGCAAAACAGCATCTGCTTATATAGCATAAAAGAAAATGGTATCTGTATGAGAGGAAAAGCGTCTCAACGATACATCATCTTGACAGCTTGTACAGATAGAGAAAGCTACATAGCAGCCACATGTTTTTATTTGTTTGGATTGTTCAGGTTTTTACAAATGCTTCACATCTGTGAAGTTATCATATTCCTATAACTGCAGCAATTAAAACATTGTAAAGCAGTTCATTTTCATAGTTTCATGTTCACATAATATCTCCGACTGGATCGCTTCAGAAGACGTGGATTAAAACATTGGAGTCTTATGGATTACTTTTATGCTGCATTTATGTGCTTTGTGGAGCTTCAAAATTTTGGTCACCATTCGCTTGCATTGTATAAACCTACAGAGATTAGATATTGTTTCTAAAAGTCTTTGTTTGTGTTCTGCAGAACAAGGAAAGTCATATATCTGGGATGGCATAAGGGTGAGTAAATAATGAGAGAACTTTCATTTTTGGGTGAACTTTTCCTTTAAAAGGTTAGTTCATCCAAAATGAAAATTCTGTCATCATTTACTCACCCGTATGTTGTTTTTAAACCCGGATGACTCTGTCTTCCATGGAACACAAAAGGAGATGTTGGGAAGAATGTTAGCTTCAGTCACCATTCACTTTCATTGCATCTTTTTCCCATACAATGAAAGTGAATGGTGACTGAGGCTAACATATGTGTTTCAAAAGGCATGAGGGTGACTAAAGGATTTGTATTTGTATTTTTTTTTGGGGGGGGGGGGGGGGGTAAATTACACTAGTGGCACAACAAATGCAAACTTCATCTTTAATATTACAATAACTACTTGTCCAAACAAAATTGCTTGATGATAAAAAGATACTCCATGTGACATGTATCCCACAGTATCCCGTGTAATGATGCAAGATTTCCTTTATTTCTTCAGACTTAAGTATAAAGAAAACATTTTCACTGTGAGAGCTTGTGTGCACAGCACACCCTTCTACAAAACCATCTTACAGCACATAGCTTTAATCAACACATTTACAAGTTGTCACTTTGCTTTTAGGATAGAATTAAAAGCAATTATACATACAATAAACCAATTATTTATGAGTGAAAACACTACATTACCCAAGATAGACTTACACTAACTTCAAAGATTATCTTTAATTCTCACTCATCTTTGGATGTTTTGATATTGGCAGGCCCGCATATCTTAAATCTGTGCATGCCCTGCATCTGTTCTATCAATTTTCAGTGGCAACCATTGCTGTCATGGGCAGGTGTGTGAGCTATGACCAGACGAAGTGTGCATATAGCACCCTTTGATGGTGCATTAGTGCCAGAAGAGAGACGCAGTGTCTGAGCTCCCTTGGCTGTGCCTTTGTTTTCCATTAGACAGAGTTATAGTAGTTAGAGATGGTTCATGAGAGCACTTAAGATGGTGATAAATATGTGCATACACTAAAGCAAGGCCGGAGACTGTCAGCTCAGGGATACAACACCTGTTGGCCTTAAATCTGACATTCTTGAAACCCATCAATACAACTGACACACACACACACACACACACACACACACACACAATGTACTCACACTCTCAGAAATAGCATGCCAGAGTGGTGGTACATTCAGCCTTAGTGCTCATGCATGCAGCATGAGTTTGAGTCCGACTTCTTCTCCTCGTAATTTCCTGTCAACCTTGCCATACTCTGTATCATAGATCAAATGTCCAGTTTATTAGGCTACCTGAAGTAATGGGCAGCAAGCTATATTCTAAAATAAGTTAGTTTTAAAATCAAGGTTTTTGCCTAATCAAAACTGGATAATAATAATGAATGGACACTATGTGTGATATATTTAATGATGTCTTGTAAAGTGGTTAGCACACACGTCGGGAAGCCACTTTAGAACTGGAGCTTCCCAAAGATTCAAGCTGCACATAACTTAAAGTAGTTAAATGTAAGCTCAAGATGCTCTTTTCAAAAAGTAGTTAGCTACACTTCAATTTACTAGCAATAGCTAAGTGCATTACAGCTTTTTAAATAATACAATATTTTTTAATAAATCCCAAACAGATCTGATTGCAGAATAAAATAATATCACCTGATATACTATATTTAATTAGGGTGACATTAAATATAACCTATACATGTAATAAGTACAACTACAAAATACCCTATTTTATATACAGTAAAAAAGTTGAAATATAGTGATAAACAGCAGGGATTAACTACATATTTCACTTCAAAAAGAAGAAGGTGACTTAAAGGCTCCGCAGGGGCTCAAGTGAATTAGGGAATCATGTATGCGACCTAGTTCTTTTGTGTTCTGCATAAGAAAGAATGTTGTAAAAGGTTTGGAACAACACGAGGGTGAGTAAGTTATGACAGACATAATAACTCTTAGATACACCATATCCAACAGAAAAATGCAAAGCTGTCTCACAACAAAAAGAGCTTCGGCTGTATTTCAGAAATGACGTACTACTTCAATTGGTCTCATGTACCATGATTGACTACAATGCACTGCTCTTCCAAGCCTACAATCTTGTATTATCTTCCTTTCCATCAAACGTCCACTTCAAAAACACAACCCTGTCAGATAAAAAAAAAAAAAAAAAAGGAAAGGCATAGCTAATCATCTTCTGTTCTAATAACCTTTCAAAAAATGTTCCTGTTTCCTCCTACTGCTAACAGAACGCATCCAAAGGCATATCTCATGTAATGGACGTAATGTTACAATGGGGCAGATTCATTCTGACAAGATAAACTCATAAATCAGGTGACAAAGCCATGTACTTAATGCAAGCCCCACGAGGCAAACATTCAGATTGATGTCGAAATATAAAACATGCATTGCTTTCCATTTTCATTTCAAGTAATTTCACCTCAGAGTGTAGAGTTCGCATAAGAGAGCCAGAGAGAGAGAGAGAGAGAGAGAGAGAGAGAGAGAGAGAGAGAGAGTGCTGATGATGCAAATCATCTCCCAAAAGATCTTTTACACTGCTAGATGTGATGTGTTAAATGACAAAAAATGAAAAAGTGTTTAATTTCAAGTGTGAAGACAAGTATAGAAATTAATGAGACAGACAGAGATGCCTATTGTAAAATTATAAACTGCAATAAATTACAATGATGAAACTGTGCAAACATTCTTCAATAGACAAATGATGACACTCTACAAACAACTTTATGAGTGTTGACCCAAAACTTTTCTCTTGTCTGAACCGTTATTGTGCACTTTGGTGTTACTACAAATGTACTGTAGAGAGCATACAATGGTACACACTATAATATACTGAGAGTATGTTCTGTTCTTAATGTTCAAACATTCAAAAACAATAACAAGAAACAGAGTTGCTCATTCAAACAGACATTCTATACTGCCTAGATAAAATATAGTGCAAGATAAAGTTTATTATTTAAAAACATTGTGACATTTTTACTTCAAACTACTGCATAAAAATTTAACGCAGACAATCAATACTTTTAGTTTCATTTTTCACAGTAATAATTTTAGGTAAAAGACAATGACCACAAACACTATTTCTATTCGACAAAAATGCAAACTCCGAAGCTAAGAATATAAACTCACTGACCACTTTAATAGGAACACTGTGATCCTGATAAAGTGCCCAACATGGTCTTCTACTTTTGTAGCCCATCCGGATCAGCTTCCTTAAGCAACAGCAGAGCTGGACAGTCCAAGGTACAGTACATAACAATCCCAAAGAAAACAAAAATATTTGTATAAACTGTCTGCACGGTTTGGCACCACATTTGTGCCATAGCATGTAGTATTACCATAAAGAACAGAGGGATCGCAGCCACACAGGTATGAAACAGATCAATGTCACTCATGAAAGTTACAAGAGCGCAAGACAGACGGTGGAAACAAAAGAATAGCGTGAAGAAAAACCTAATCAATAAAACATCTGCCTTGTTTTCTCCTCAGGGAGACGAGGAATATGCTCCAGTGTACTAAAGGTAATATCCCAATCTTCCAAACATATACACACACACAGACACAGGATCCACAGATGCTGCAGGGCAGTCATGGTGACATAAACATTTCAGATGGCTCCTGTCATTCTACCTTTTTTCTTTTTTCCATCATAACCCATCACGAAAATTCTTAATGTAACAATAGAGGAGAACATTTCTTTCTTTTTTTCTCCCAATACTTTACCAGTTCTTTTGATCCATACACAGCCTTGATTTGGACAGGAAATTTTGCCTGCCACTTCACAACTTGAGAGTTCATATGTATATACACATATATAAACTTTTTACACATAGACACAAATGTGTATCAATCTATCTATCTATCTATCTATCTATCTATCTATATATATATATATATATATATATATATATATCTATATATAAAAATACACACACACACACACACACACACACACACAGTATATATATACAGTATCCATCCATCCATCCATCGATATTGATATATACACTGGCGGTCAAAAGTTTGGAAATTGGTACTTTAATTCACCAAAGTGGCATTCAGCTGATCACAAAGTATAGTCAGGACATTACTGATGTAAAAAACAACACCATCACTATTTGAAAAAAGTAATTTTTGATGAAATCTAGACAGGCCCCATTTCCAGCAGCCATCACTCCAACACCTTATCCTCGAGTAATCATGCTAAATTGCTAATCTGGTACTAGAAAATCACTTACCATTATATCAAACACAGTTGAAAGCTATTTGGTTCGTTAAATGAAGCTTAACATTGTCTTTGTGTTTGTTTTTGAGTCGCCACAGTATGCAATAGACTGGCATGTCTTAAGGTCAATTTTAGGTCAAAAATGGCAAAAAAGAAACAACTTTCTCTAGAAACTTGTCAGTCAGTCATTGATTTGAGGAATGAAGGCTATACAATGCTTGAAATTGCCAAAAAACTGAAGATTTCATACAAAGGTGTACACTACAGTCTTCAAAGACAAAGGACAACTGGCTCTAACAAGAACAGAAAGAGATGTGGAAGGCCAGATGTACAACTAAACAAGAGGATAAGTACATCAGAGACTCTAGTTTGACAAATAGACGCCTCACATGTCCTCAGCTGACAGCTTCATTGAATTCTACCCACTCAACACCAGTTTCATGTACAACAGTAAAGAGAAGACTCAGGGGTACAGACCTTATGGGAAGAATTGTAAAGAAAAAAACAATTTTGAAACAGAAAAACAAAAAGAAAAGGTTAGAGTGGGCAAAGAAACACAGACATTGGACAACAGATAATTGGAAAAGAGTGTTATGGATCTATGTTTTTTTTTTTTGTGGGATCAGCTAGACTGTAAGGTGCGTGAGAAGTGCCCAACAAGACAGCCACATCTATGGCAAGTGCTACAGGAAGTGTGGGGTGAAATGTCACCTGAGTATCTGGACAAACTGACAGCTAGAATGCCAAGGATCTGCAAAGCTGTCATTGCTGCACATGGATGATTTTTTGTTGAGAACTCTTTTAAGTAGTTTAACAGTTTTTTCAAATTGTAATAGTAATTTTTAACAGCCTGCCTTGCTAAAATCCTGAGCAACATCTTTAATATTACGACAGAGGTGACATGCTACGGATATCAAAATTTTTAAGCAGTGTCCTAAATAAACTTCAAAGTCAATATGCTTGTTAAAATAAGTGACTACATTATAGTTTTTTTGGAAAAGTGCCATCTCTTTAGCTTTACAGACATAATAAGTGATCATACTCTGAATGAGTCGCTGACTTGGAGTCTCCTCGTCTGGACATTTGAGCTGTACAAGCTAATTTCTATTCATATCTCAATTAAGATCTAAGGTTTTTATGCTGCCTTCATGTGCTATTGGAATTATCCTACTTCCCACTTCTGAAGTGGTAATTACGAGTACATCGTGTTCACGTGCTTTGCTTTCGGAAACAACAGGAAACATGGATGACACAAGGTTCATTCATACATATTTCTTGAGGAACTTTTATTTTGACACCATAATACATATCACTCAGTTAGCTTGCTGACAATAATGGAATTTTGGTCAAATACAAGCTATTTTCACTGTATAAAAATGTGCAACAAACATAGAATGGTTGCTGATATACATAAATGAATATGACCAAAACGGCAAGCGTTAACAATTAGCTGACTTAGAAAAATTAACAAAACCTGACATTCACTACAGAAACCATACTCTCCTCCGCCATGTTGAAAGTTTAAGACTCCTCCCATCTCAGAAACTTGGGTATCAAAATTATCTCAGAGTTTCCCAGTCGTAATTACGACTTGAGGGGTCATTCATGTGCAACTTCTGAGTGGGAAACTCGTATTTACGATAATTCCAATAGCACGTGATGGCAGCATCATTGACACAGAGTAACTGAGCATTCTGCTGTTGAGTTGCAAGGTGTACTGTACAAAATTTTTTAAATGTTATGATGCCAACATTTTTCACATTTCAATGCATGAATAGCTGCGATTAAGCTCAGCTCAGCAGTTCAGGCAGTGTGACATGAATTGTGAAAGACAATTTGCATTTAGGGTGTAGAAATGCATGATTTGCATGATGAAAATGTAATGCATTGATTAAGGGATTTAACAAACGATTGTCTCAGATTACATGCACACTCTCGCAACAGACGCTGAGCATGAGAGAAATAACACACTTTAAGTTCACATGGCCAAGTTTGGCTTTATGTGTCAGTGTTCATATTTGTGTGTGTCCATTTGAGCGAAAGCATGCATGTTAATCGTTGTTATTTTCTTGCTCAATTATGATATAATAATTAGTTCAGTAAATGCACATCTATCATGCATATTGTTTGTATCGATTTAGTATCAATACTAAAGTACAGTAGCAGGGGCTAGTATACCGAATGCTAAATTCTGGTATTAAGCCAACCCTATTTTGCTGTAGCAGCATCCAATACTGACCATGGACAAATATAGTCTCTGCCTACATGGCAGAAGGAAACTGTTTTGTATGGCTTGAATATGCTGACAATATTTCATAAAATTAAAGGATGTCTCCCATAGGCTAGTGCTCTTCTAGCTTCTAACAGCATTTGAAATTGTATGCAATGGCTCAAGTTTAATGGACTGAGATTTGGCTTGTTGCAAAAGTAGAAGCTGCTGGCAATATAATGAAGAACTGTCTGAGCTCATGAGCCATGCCCGAAAGCTACTGCTTGAAACTTTGAAAACTGGTGATGAGATCACCTTAGAGAATCTGTGAAGACCTACAGTAGATGGAACTTAAAAGTTTTGCTGGAGGGCAACCAGCATCCGTCCAATTCAGACCTCAATGAAAGATTCATAGCTCTAAAACTCAATGATGTTATGTGCAGTGAAGAAAGTGCAATGATCATATTGGCTGTCTTATAGTATTAGGCACTTGCTCCATCTTCTAATGCCCCTTCTGACCAAGGAGGTATATATTTTATAGTACAGTGTAGTTGGAGAAACTATCTGTTGGCATTCCCTTAAATCTCAATAAGAGTTGCTCAACTGCCTAATGACCCCCATGTTATAATATAATGAAATATTTCCATTTAATATATTCCTTGCAAAAACAAAATTATTCTGTCAGAATACATGGCAACTTTCGAATGGCCATCAATGGAGAAAGAGGCTTTTTTTTAAAGAAGAATGGTTTAGTTACAGCATCTACCAACAAGGATTAATTGAACCGTGCTTACTAATAGGGCTGGGTAAAAACTTTGCTTTTCCAAATTAATAGCAATCTTCATTTGAACAATCCTGATATTGATTCTTAAAATCTCAAGATCGATCTTTTACTTTTAAAAGTTTAATTCAATTGTTTTATTATTATTTCTGTATACATATGAACTAAATAGCAATTGAACTGCATGCTTTGGGACCTGCTGTTATTTATTTATTTTTCTTTTATTAATATTTTCATATTGCACCAAGTTTGAATGTTCCCTTTGTAATTTACGCCATTAGCTGAGAATTTCTTTCATAAAGCACATTGGACATAACACAGTAACTGAAATATAAAATGAATCAGAATCAAATCAAACAGAGACATTTTGTCAAATCAAAATCGCAAAATCTGTATCGTAACCCAGCCCTACCAAAGTATCATACTGTACAAATTGTGTGTCTTAGTTCACGCTTTAAAAAAAAACACTTTTTTTTCAGGCTGGTCCAGCTAACGCGCATCATGGTGCTAACTGACAGGCGATGTCTGTCATGTGTAATCTAAAAGAGCATTGGCTCTTTTACCCATCACACGGGACTTTCATTTCTACACCCACCATACTGGGTGTTCCAATTTCTCCCATTTATTTTAATACAAGTGGTCCGTCTCAGGCTAAACAGGCCTTACTGGCCAAATCTGAACCCCAATGCTTCTCCTCACCATTTTAGTTTGGTCAGTTCTCCCACCTCTGATGGGCAGTCTGGCCCGCAGGAAGTGGCTTGGTAATTTCCAAAACTTGCCTGATGTCGGTTTTCTCATGTAGTGGCTACGTTTGGTGAATTAGACATGCCAGACTCAAACGCACAAGCTCTGGCGCTAATGCCAACACCATCAGCCGTGGCAGATGGGACACCCTGCCTCACCGCCAAGGCCTTAATGAAGCTGCAGCTGCTCAAAGACAAGGTGAATCTTCCTCCATATGCACCACCGTGCATCTGGCTTTCGATACAGTTCAGGGAGACGGCTCCTGTCCATACCCCATTTAGTTTGACACATTTGAGAATACTGCTAAAATGTGGTTGATGTATGTAACAATGGTGGACATGTTAGCTGTGCCAGAAGCCCTTTTAATTAGTTAAAGGGATATTTCACCCAAAAATAAAAATTCTGTCATCATTTACTCACCCTTATGTTATTCCAAACCCATATGGCTTGCTTGCTTTCTTTCGTGAAACACAAAATGAGATGTTCAGCAGAATGTTCATCTCCAGCATCGTTCACTTTCTTTGCATAGAAAAAAAAAAATAGAATGGAAGAAAGTGATTCATACATGTTTGGAACAATGCCAGGGTGAGTATTTTTGGGTGAAATATCCCTTTAAACTGCAAGCAGTGTAACACATCAAAGCTTTCTGTGTGGGTAGCTTTTCATCATTCAGACAAACGCTACCACACAAACGTTGAAGTTGTTTCTAAAGTAGCTCTAATGAAAGGGTCGCTGATTATAATGCGACTGAGAGAATAGAGACACATTCAGCTTTGTAAATGAACTTAGCCGTTTATGAGCAGGTGTTTAAGAGCCCGTGACAGCAACGTCATACATGGGTCAACTGATGTTTGTTTACCAACACGCTTCATCAGGAATAATGCTGCTTTAGGTAAAAACTTCTCACCTGCTCAGCAGTTCAGCTTGTTATCTTAATGAGTATGCTCTCCAAGCTTTACCATTAGAGAAAGCCCATAACAACAAGTTGTAGAGTAATGATTTCAAAAGCTCTTGCTTGCGTTCCCAAAATGTCAAATCTAATGACAATCTTTTGACCCTTTAATAACAATCTTTTGTCAACTTTTCACCATGCAGCCCTGACCTGTTAAAGCAAAGAAACCAAACATCTTATGTATAATAATGGGCATTGCACTTATTTTACTTATTATGTGCATTTATTTTTCTTTTTTGAGAGAACAGCATTTTATGTGCTTTTATAGCAAAATATATAGTTAAAGTTCTGCTGTTCATCTTTTTCACTATTTTTTATTTAGAGTACTTTTATCAGTAAACATATACAATAAGGATCTAATTCTTCACATTAGTAAATGCATTAGGTCTCATGAACTAACAATTAACAATATTTTAGAGCATTTATTAAGCTTGGTTAATGTTAATATATAAATGTAATATTGTTTGTTCATGTTAGTTCATTATGCATTAACTAATGTTAACATATACAGTTGAAGTCAGAAGTTTACATTCACCTTATTCAAATACATTTAAACTCAGTTTTTCACAATTTCTGACATTTAATTGTAGAAAACATCTTAGGTCAGTTAGGATCACTACTTTATTTTAAGAATGTGAAATGTCAGAATAACAGTAGAGAGAATTATTTATTTCAGATTTTATTTCTTTCATCACATTCCCAGTGGGTCAGAAGTTTACATACACTTTGTTAGTATTTGGTACTGTAGCATTGCCTTTAAATTGTTTAATTGGGTCAAACATTGTGGGTAGCCTTCCACAAGCTTCTCAAAATAAGTTGCTGGAATTTTGGCCCATTCCTCCAGACAGAACTGGTGTAACAGAGTCAGGTTTGTAGGCCTCCTTGCTCGCACATGCTTTTTCAGTTCTGCCCATACATTTTCTATCAGATTGAGGTCAGGGCTTTGTGATGGCCACTCCAATACCTTGACTTTGTTGTCCTTAAACCATTTTGCCACAACTTTGGAGGTATGCTTGGGGTCATTGTCCATTTGGAAGACTCATTTGTTGTGTTGGCTTTGAGTCCACCTTAGTCGAGTCTGAGTCAAGTCTGAGTCTTTAAACAATCGAGTCCAAGTTCAAAAGGGGCCGAGTCAGACTCAAGACCGAGTCCATAACTGTCTGTGTCCGAGTCGAGTCCGAATGAATCTGTTCATGAATCTGAATTCAAATTGTAACCGTAAACTCAACATCAATGTTTTAAGCTTATTTTAACTTTCACAACTAAGAAAACACAATTGTCAGTGTTGGGCCTCATTTATTCAGATAGAAGACAAAGGCAGGGCTAACACAGTCGTAAAACCTAACTCGGGCCCCCACATAAGTCATAAATCTTACTGATAAAAACCACGCCAAAATCAAACAAAGGGAGTCCAAAACAGACTACAAATCCCATGAAGCCTTGCTCACTAAAGGATCGAACTCTCAACTCCTATTGGATGAGACAAACGACAGAACGCACCTCAACCATGACATCATCAGGAGTAGAAATACCTCTGAAATGCTTCCGGGATTTGCTTCTAGCAACTTTGCTCGCCGTGCATAGACGCAGCTCATCGCTGCTCTCAGGTGCAGCCTTGTGGCACAAGGAAGCAACGTCCGACTTGAAACTGTGGCCATACAGTCTCCATCTCGCTGGACGAGTTGCGATTACTCTGTGTTCCATCGAACACTCTAACAGATCCGAAGGACACCGCCGAGCAATCCGCATCTTCATCTGTTTGCCTGCAGAAGTGAAGAGATAAAACATTTCTCTTCCATCTTCAATCAAGTCGACGTCACTGATTTCTCCGCCAGCCCGCCGAGAATCAGCAGCCGTCCCGCCCATCGACAGAGCGAAGAAACAGCCTCCCGTCATCACTCGAGCCTTGAGGAACCAAGTCGGAGTTAAAGGATGGATGAACACACATTCTGCATCCTCATGCGATACAAGTAAGAGGTTTAAGTCTGGGCAGAGATAGAATATTATAGTGTGTTATTCTTGTGTATCAAGGTTATTGCTTGTACAGTTTACGGACCGCCATGTCCGCTCATTATTAATACTCAGGGTATTAATTATCACGAATTTGGTTTGCTGTATTGTAGTCCAACCACACTGGACTGTTGTGCATTTCCGCTATCGCGGGTGAGATCGACAAACTGAGTTTATCCATTAAAGAATCAAAGACTGCGGGACGGTTTACGAGCCGTCCATCGCGTCTCTGAGTGATAAACTAACAGCTGCTTTCTCTACCACGATCGCGAAACCGGCTTTGGGGCCATCACTTAATTCTCTCTCTCTCTCTCGTACTAACCACACACACACACACACACACACTCGCTCTCACACACACACACACACACACACACACACACACACACCCTCATGTGTTATAGGATTATTTTGATTTACATATCTAATCATATCACTGTTTAGTTTGTAGTTGTAAGTCGGAAGTTTATTGACTGCATTGTATTAATTATTCATTGATATTACTGCATAAATAAACTTTGTTATATTACAAAGAGAAGTGTTTTGGTTTGTTTTGCATACACCTGTGTCATGCTGACGGGATGTCAGTGCTCGGATTCAAGCCTTCATTCATTGTTTTTTTTTTCCGAAAATTGATATTCTTCGGATGTCGATTTTCCTAACAAAACAATCTAATATTGAGACTGTTATACTATCTGGTTATTAGTCCCTGATTCCAGGGTGGTGCCCCGTCAACATTAATCCTTATTAATATTCTATTGATTTTTGATAATTGATAATTATCTTTGATGATTGTTGAATTTGAATGATCAATAGGCTAGTGTTAATTTTAATTAATGTTTCATCGATGTTAATGATTAGTGATTATCTTTGATAATTGTTGATTTAAAGGATTTAAAAAAAACCTAACATTGATTCTCATCAATGTTCTATTGATTTTAATAATTAATAATTATCTTTGATAATTATTGATTATTGCTAATAACCAAACCCGCTCCTAAATTTAGCGCACTACATTTACTGGAGCCCCATATGAGGGTTTAATGAGTTGGATTCAATTCATTAATTTAAAATATTAATTATTATTTATTTCTGATAGTAACACTGATCTAAACAACAAGTAAAGCCCTACATCAGTATAAATGTAACAAAAACCAGAGTTATTATTGTTTCAAATTTAAATTGTTTTTTATTTCTGCTTAATTTTCAATTTGTCCTTTCAATTTAGTTTAGTTTTATCTAAAATGATCCCCATCTAAAGAAATAATATATACTGAGATTTATTTTTTGTCTCTATCTGCCGACTGGTTTGGGAAAATAAAGAGTCAATACAGTAGTAATTAGCACTCGCTGAGAAGTTGCACGACTGACAGGACAACATAGAGCGCGAGCGCTAAGCACATGACGTCATTGCCATGGTAACCAGATACATTTCAGCTGATTTGCTGAAGACTAGAATGAATATAACGTTAATTGGTAGCGACGCAACCAAAAACCAGGACTGTGCTTTGTAATATACCGGGATGTCTGGTCACCCAATCTATAATTAAATTATAAACAAAACATTTTGCTGCCCAATAAAACTTCATATTTCATTGTGCATTTTATTGTGGAAAAACTGTAAAATAACATATTTTAAGCAGCTTGTCAATGCTTTTAAAATAGAAAAACAATAAATAGGTGCTGTTTGTCTGTTTTTCAGAGTTGCAGTCTGCTTTAGCAATAAAAAATAAAAAAAATTCCAGACTATTTCAAAAGTTACAGGCCAGTTTAAGTTGACAACACTGCGTGGAACACAAGAGACTACAGATGCCAACATGTGTGAATAAAAAGACTTAATAGCCCAATATTAATAATATTTTTCTGAATTGTTTCAGGTTATGTCGATAGAGGACTCGTTCTATTGTGGATATAGATACTTGTCTACCTGTTTCCTCCAGCATCTTCACAAGGTCCTTTGCTGTTGTTCTGGGATTGATTTGCACTTTTCGCACCAAACTATGTTAATCTCTAGGAGACAGAATGTGTCACCTTCCTGAGCAGTATGATGGCTGTGTGATCCAATGATGTTTATACTTGCATACTATTGTTTGTACAGATGAATGTGGTATGTTCAGGCATTTGGAAATTGCTCCCAAGGATGAACCAGACTTGTGGAGGTCCACATATTTTTTTTCTAAGTCTTGGCTGATTTCTTTTGGTTTTCACATGAAGTCAAGCAAAGAGGCACTGAGTTTGAAGGTAGGCCTTAAAATACATCCACAGCTACACCTCCAATTCAGTACACCTCCTATCAGAAGCTAATTGGCTATTTGTCTAAAGGCTTGACATCATTTTCTGGAATTTTCCAAGCTGCTTAAAGGCACAGTTAACTTTTACATGGTTAACAGTGTATGTAAACTTCTGACCCACTGGAATTGTGATATAGTCAATTAAAAGTGAGACAATCTGTCTGTAAACAATTGTTGGATATATGCACAAAGTAGATGTCCTAAACGACATGCCAAAACTATAGTTTGCTAATATTACATCTGTGGAGTGGTTAAAAAATGAGTTTTAATGACTTCAACCTAAGTGTTTGTAAACTTCTGACTTCAACTGTACAATTTTAATGTAATATATATATATATATATATAGAGAGAGAGAGAGAGAGAGAGAGAGAGAGAGAGACACGTCAATAAGTGGCAGTGTGCTTCAACAAACCTCACAAACAGTGCAGCCAACAGCTCACATTTAGGAGGAAGTACAACAGATGGGCGAAGCACAACAGAATTCAGGAATCTTCAGATGCGATCTCCAAAGTTTCCACTACTTTTATCTTGAAATAGCGTCCTAAAAATTCGCCGTTTATGGCTGAATACAGTGAGATGCTCCAAACGCGTCTGTCTGTGGCATGCACATGTACATAGAGCGACACATTGACGAGCTCAATGCAAAACAGATTGCTGTCAACTGTATGCTTGTCCAATGATATGAGAGTAAAACAAACAACATATTGAGTTCTTAAGCCAATTTTTGTGTTGTCTAATCAGTGCTTTGTCCATCTGGCACAATAATGCAATTTATTTCTAACTGAATTTTAATCCAATTTATATATTTATTATAGGACCTACATATTATATTTATAAATATTTGAATTATTATGCATTATTTATATGAATTATCTTTAACTGGGGGCCTTTCTCAGTAAATAATGAATCTTTATGCAATAAATTGCAATTATCTTTTAAATTAAATTATTATTATTATTATTATTATTATTATTATTATTCATTTTAATCGATTGACAGCCCTAGTAAAAATTTACATTAACCCAGATAAAGCAATGCTGTAAAGCTTATTGTTAGTTCATGTTAACTAATGTTCATGTTAACTAAACACACTTATTTGACAGTATTACCAATTTATTTGTTCAAGTTTAATGCTGTCAACTTAATTGAAACCCATTCATCATTCATTGTTGTTGTGACCAAATATATAGCTTTGGTTTAATTATACAGTACACTATAGCTATTCAAAGATATTTAAAAAGATACTGCCCCCTTAAGTGAATGTAGCTGGCTACTTTTTTTTAGTGTCTTGTAAATTATGAGTAGTTTGTGGCTTGGCAAGGTACAGTTTCAAAGTAGCTTCCCCAACACTGCAACCTGCATACATTGTTTAGCTGAAAAAGATGTCATAAGAATTAAGCATAAAAGAGAAAGAGGCATGTATGCTTATTTAATAAGACTGCTGTCGGATAAGTGGCCCTGAAGAATGGCTTGGCCACTGAGATAAAATCCCAGGAAGGGTGGGTGTACAGAACGGTTGTGGAAAAAGAGGAAAGGGAGCCAGAGTTGAAGTGTAGGAGGAGAACTAGCTTTGTTCTACACCAGACTGGCAGACCGAAGGAAGAGTGGAACAGTTCCGGAGCCCCAGGCGGACTGAGCTTTTCAATTAACCTTAATTGAATCGCTCTCCACCTGTAAATGCTCTGTTTACCAAACAGAAGCCAGGAAACGGGCAATGAATCCCACCTGCAGCAGGACGGGTGAGAGAGGTAGGGAAAGGGGGAACACAACAAGGTGTGTGGGGAGGCGCAGTGGGAGATCTAGATGGGCAAACTCATTAAAAATTTTGGAAGATGGCAGAAATGGGACTCAGATGCTCTAAACTTCAGTTGGTATCTGCAAAGGATCCAGCAGTGGTGTGGTTATTTCCTCTGCCAGGCACACACTTAAGCATATACACATGAAGTACTGTGCACATTGTCTTTTAACTTTGTCTTTTAAGATGTTTAAACACCCATCCTTCATAAAGAGCATCCATCAAAGTTGTCCAAAATGGATGAGTAAATCTTAACAGAAAATCTCAGCTGGCAACAAGATCTAAGAAGCAGCACCTTACAGTCCCCCCCTGTAAAGTTTTTTTTTTTTTTAAATATGTGGTGTCTGAACAAGTTTCAACAAGATTATTTGTATATTTCTAAAACCTGCCCATATGTGTTTACAGTGTTTTCATGGGGATACTCTGTAGGTAATGTCTTGCCTTGGCATTTAACTTTTATAAACACTTCTATCAACATGTTGTCAGAACTTATAAGAGGAAGATTTAACATTTAGATACCGTAAATCAATTTTACTCTGGGGAAAAAACAACTTAAGGGAAGGAATATATGATTATGCTAGTTCATGAAATACAGAAAGCATTCTGAATAGGCAGTGAAGGCAGAAAATGATGATGTAAAACACCAGTGATTAAGTAGATCATCTTGTCCCTGAATTGCTTAAATCCAATCCAATCTTCATTTAGCTTACTTTATTAACATTGTTGACAGTAAAAATGCAGATTTGGATATTTTGCTTTATTTGAAGTGCATAAAAACACACTTTTAGACATGTTTCTCTTTCTAAAAATACCCACATATATTTGAAATGCCTTTTTACAGAATATAAAGTGTCAATAATCATAATGATCATAATATATATTTTATTTTTTATTTTATTTTTTACTGACATTTTACGGATGGCAAAGTAGCCAGACCCTCAGCCCAACAGGCCATACTGGTTCTTTGGCCTGTGTGTTAACCTCATAAAACTGACCTTAAATGCCTAAAAGTGTCGTAGTGTCTTTGCTGTGCAAAGGCAAAATGCTGTAATTACACATTTTGTCAACACTGAGTTATGACCGAAATTGGGCCTCTTGATCTATCCTGTGGCAGAAGGATTTGACTCAAATATGCTTAGATTCAGAGAAAACTGTTTGAAAATTGCAGTAACTGTAAAATCCATGTTAAAAAAACACCTTTAAGAACAAATGTCTCAGTTTTACTGTTTTTTTGGTAGTTATTCCAATTTGCCTTTTTCGGGCAGAACTCAGCAAAAAAAATCACCAGAAAATCCCCAAAAAGACTTAATCTGAGACATAAAGTCTGTCTGAGCATGTGGAGGTAATTGAACTGCGTCAGATACTGAATCAAAGAATGCAGAGCGTGAGCACGAGGGTGATATTGGGCAGTGTGTAGAGAATTTGAGAGGAGGGACGCAGCTGAAGGTAACGCATAGAGGGCATGGATAACTTCTTCACAGCTGACTATATCATAGATCACAACAGCTTGTGCCCAAAACCCATGCATTTTAGCATGGCACTACTGCGATGGCACCATGCCAACCACTGTGGGCAACAGACTGGAAGGAATGGCCCATCAGAGCAGTCCAATCTGCCCCACCATACTGTATCCACATCCACTCAGATCCCAAGCAGTACAAACGCCAAAAAGGAAGTCATGAAAATGACAGTACAGCCATTAATGAAGTTCTTATGGATGCTGTAAGTAATTGTTTTATTAAATGACATGCAGAAAACGTCCTTATCCATATTACTTATCAGATCATTTGTTTAGCCAATCAGAAGATTTTCTGCCTGTCAATTACTGTGCTTGTTCACAGGACAGCCCATACATGCTTGGATAAGTGCCGTTACGGTGTCATACTGCCACAAAATGCTCATGGTCGGAAGGCAAAACGTTTCAGGGGGACACCTTCCATCTGCTCCAATACAACAGTTTTTAGTGTGTCTGCGTGTTTGTGCGTGTCTTTGGTCTGTGGGGATTTTGGAAAGAGGGGCTGTGGCGACTTCAACGGCTAGTCTGGTGGAAGTTACGTCAGGGTTCTGTCACCTTGTCAGTTATGTTTATGGTGGCAACAGGACCCTGACACTCATGTTCTGTGTTTTTCTCATTGCCGTGCGCTCTTCTGTCCAGTCTGTGTTTACATGTTCGGTGCATGGTGTCTGGATCCTGATTCTTTGGTCTGGTTTGGTTTTGTGTCTGAGTCGGGATCCGGATACTTGTGCTCCATGTCTCATCTTAGTGAGCGCATGGCTTTAGGATTGGTTGTTTTGTTTGGTCAGTGATGGTTTCATTGGCCATGTGCTCTACAGTCTTGTCATTGTGTTTGGTGTGAGCATATGGCTTCTGTCAGGTTTGTTCGCCATGTGCTCTCCTGTCTCTTGTCTAGACCACACACCCTCGTTTCCTTATTATTAGTTAATTTGCTTCACCTGCTTTCCCTCATTATCCTCCTCATTCCCTTCCCAATTTAACCTCCCTGTGTTTTTTGTCCCATGCCAGTTCGTTGTGGAAAATCCTGTGGATTAATGTGGATGTTTCCCTGGTTAGGTTGTATGTCTGTCAGTCTGTTCCTATTTTCTAGTTTGTTCCTGTCTGTTCTGGTTGTGTGGCACAGAGCCACACTGCATTTCAGGCTTCCCCTCCAGCCCAGCCTGTCATCTAGATTGTTGCCCTGTACTGTGATTTTTTTTTCCTTCGGGGTTGTTTTTGTTCATTTTTATAAATAAAGCCCTTTTGTTACTCTGCGCTTGAGTCCTCTCCTTCTATCTGCACCAAACCTGACAGTTCCAGAATAGCTCAAATCGCTTACAGAAAAAAGGTTACAATCCATTATAGGTACTCTAAGCTTCTTCTTTTTTTTAATACCAGGCATAAAATATCCCTTTCACCTGACAGATATCACTGCAATAGGTGTCCTGAGAAATCACACCTGTCTCTGTGACAGCTCTAGATTCTGTTAGCAGCGAAAAAGTATCCAGGGAGCAGCCCACGATTTTTTTAGCCAATCAGAAAACAAGCCAGTCACAAACGCTCATTTTGCCTGCTCGGGTTTGCTTAAATTGGGTTTGCAAATGTGTCTTTAGAGGACATGGTTTTGGACGGAGGCCGTGTGGTTGTAGGGATGCAGGGCGATCTAACTTAAAGCTGAATTACACTACACAATATTTCAAATCATATTCTATAAATACTAGATTATATAGCTCAGTGGTAAAAGACGCTGGCTACCATCCCTGGAGTTCGCTAGTTCGCTAGTTCGAATCCCAAAGTGTGCTGAGTGACTCCAGCCAGGTCTCCTATGCAACCAAATTGGCCTGATTGCTAGGGAGGGTAGAGTCACATGGGGTAACCTCCTCGTGGTCGCTATAATGTGTGTGGCAGAATGATCCGCCCCTCTGGCTCGTCATCGTCACCCCGCCTCTTAGGGCCGCCCTTCAGCCAGGCTCATGACGGGAGTTGGGTGGGAGAGCAAGAGGAGGTGCATAATTAATAAGCTTCATTTGGTCAGCGGTGAATGAAGCACACCTGATGGGAATAATGCTTTATCACCGCTGTCATTAAAACGCAGTGCGCACCTCTTCTCGGGGAGCCGGCTTCAAATCTCCATGTGTGCACACACTGGCATCATCGCACGCCCAGGACCAGAACTGGGAGGGATCGGACGAGTGGATGCGCTGCCGGACCCGTTCTTCGGACCCCTGGATGCCGTAATGAGTCGGGCTAGATGCCGACTCAGAGCCGACGGGCTAGATGCCGGGCTGCCTTCCCCTCACGCTTGCCGCGGGCCTGGGAAGACAGGCCGCCAGTGACGCCACCGCTCAATGCGCCGTGGACTTTGGAGGGAAGCGTGAGCGGCCAACTGACCCAGCCCGTGCCTGGGCTTTCCTATGGACACTACCCCACCCTTTTCACCGCGAGGATGCCAGATTCCCCCTTTTATTATGAACACTATTCCCCCTTCGACACTTTATTACCCCTTTTGGACATGTTTACGTTTATTATTGTTTCCAATAAATGCCTCTCCGAGGCATGATGCCACACCCACTGTGTCTGTCTCTTGCTCACCCTGCCACATGTGGTTCGTTCTCGGTGGGGCGCGTGGTGAGTTGAGTGTGGATGCCGCGGTGGATGGCGTGAAGCCTCCGCACGTGCTATGTCTCTGTGGCAATGCGCTCAACAAGCCACGTGATAAGATGCGTGGGTTGGCGGTCTCAGATGCGGAGGCAACTGGGATTTGTTCTCCGCCACCCGGATTGAGGCGAATCACTACGCGACCACGAGCACATTGGGAATTGGGCATTCCAAATTGGGTGAAAAAGGGGAAAAAAATCAAAAAGAAAAAAAATACTAGATATTATACACACACCGACTTTAGTTGTAAAAGACATGGGCCAGCACATTTGGGTGCAGTCTTGGGTGGATATCATTTGAGTTGGGAAGCATCATATACTACAAGATTTCCTCTGTAGTCCTTCATAGTCAGCTCAAAAATATCGATACCCTTCAACTAGATGGAATCATAGTCAGAGGGTAAGAAATCAGACTAGGTAGCCATCATATACTACATGGTTTTCTGTGAAATCTGTCAACTCCGGCTGGGGCAAAATCTCAAGACTGGAGCCAACTAGCATCAGCTAGCACCAAAAACCACAATACTGAGCCCAACTGCATATCGCTGCTAAAATCTATGTTAAGTCATGTAGACAAATCCAGAAAACAGCTGAAATTGCTTACAGCACCTTAATAACAAACATCTAAAATCTACACTAAAAACTACTTGGTAAGCACATGGAGTGATTTTTCCAAGCAGAAGACAGGTATGTTCACTGGTTATATCTCATCATTTTTTAAACATAGTCCAGCTCTTCTGGGAACTCATAACACATGCTGTTGCTGTAGTTTTGCACTTTGAAGGGATTTTGGAACTCTTCTGAGAGGACACTCTGTGAATGCTCAGTGCCCTTGAATCAAGGTCCCCCTCACCTGGGTCTGCGCTTACCAAACAGAAAGCTGTTTAAATGGAATGGCAGTTTGGAAAATAGAGAGCAAAATGAATTGTAAATTATGAATAGGCCTTAATTCATTTTAAAGTGCATGCCATAACCTCTGCAATAAAACCACCTACCAACATGTAGGATATCCCTATATGTTCTTAGGTTCTTGCAGGGCAAGCTGTTGAAACAGACGGCTGTGTTGCCACACCAAACTGCACAGTAAAAAAAATAAAAAATACACAAACACACACACACACACACCTGTCAGGCATTGTCACAGGTATGGCATGTTGTCTGCACACGCTCTGTGAACTCATTAACCTTTCCTTCATTTCTACAGCTAATTAAATGCGAGTTCTTACACAGCAGACAAAAACACAGATGGGAGGACTGCAAAATAAAAATAAAAAAACTTGAAAAAGCAGAGACCAACAGAAAGACAAGCAGGCGGAGAGATGTCATATTCATTATTTAGAGTCTCCACTAGTAACTGCCAAATAGGTAAACTAATTTCTTTCCTTTGAAGGGTAGCTGTCTGGCAAAAAAAAAATTGCAATTTGTTTCCAATGTCCCAAAATTAAAGGAATTAAACATGTTAACTGAGTTCTCCTATTAGAATCAAACTGATTTGCCTTGATAATAAATTGTCATTTTGGAGAAATGGGACGGGTGTCACAAAATTTGCCAGGTAATTTACTAGAGAACATTAGGTCTTTAATATGCCACTGTAAGACAAGAACTAATAGGTTTTTTGTAGATTAACAAACTTCACAGTTGATGAGGACTATCAATAAAAAATCAAATGTGAAAAAAACAAAAACAACAAAGGCTGTTTCAATATCAAAGTACGTGATGGGAGGTTAACAATATTTATTTGTGTCTAACCTGTGACAAGTGTCTGCTTTTGAAGCTCAGATAAAGTGCATCTTGAACCTGACATGTGGTGGATGCAAACGAGTGAGAAAGATGTTCACTGTCTGCAATATAATTTGAAAAGCCACAGTTTTTGTGAAAAGTAAAAGTACCGAACAGAAGAAACCCCCACGGAGTTACCTGCCATGGCTTTGAACGTTTATTGAAGACTCATTCATTTCTCTTAGATGTGAGAGCTACCAATGTTGCTGGGCTGTCCATAACAAATGTGCTGATGAGTGGTCATCTTTAGTGTCCTGTAAGTGGTTTCAATTTGCAAGCATGATGGCTGTATGACACAGTGTAATATATGCCTTTGTTAGGTTAGATAGCTCATTACGCTTCTCCCCCGACCACCCCCCCCCCCAAAACATGACTGAAGATCATAAGATTTTCAGCTTTAGAGTGGTTGTATGGAATATGTTTTGACTCTATAGAACTTGACTAGGCATGTTTTATGAATATCAAAAATCCAGATTAGACCTGACCAGACATGAAGAGAGTCATATTATGCAGCAGGTTCAACCAAAACAAATGTTGCACCTGACATAATTGAAATTCAGAGCATGTCAAAGAGGTTTTGCTCTGTCAATCTAAATCCAGTCTGTCGGAGAGCATCAACACCTGTATGCCAAAGATTGAGGTGCTACATTTAAAGGAATATTCCGGGTTCAATACAAATGAAGCTCAATCGACAGTATTTCTGGCATAATGCTGATCACGACAAAAAAATTATAATTTTGATACATTTTCTTAAAAAAAAAAAAGCAAAAATCATGGTTACAGCGAGGCACTTAAAATGGAAGTGAATGGGGCCAATTTTAAGCTTTAGTGGAAAATCTCTGTAGTTAATATGATGAACTAGATTGTTTACTATAATTATTTATTTTATTTTATTTTTATTTTTGTAATTTTTTTTTTGCAAATGCTGCTTCATTTACCTATTTGTTGTTTAATGCAAAAAAACAACAAAAAAAACATACATTTTAAATGTGGCTTAATTGCCCAGTTTATTGAAGATTTGGTGTCTGTCGAGTTCTTGAGCAGTCAAAATGACCAAATTGCACTTCCCTACTTTTTAAGCACATTTAAGATGAGGGATGGTGGATGGGGCTTAATTTTTCAATATGCTATAGGCTGCTCTTTCCCTGTTAACAGCAGTCCACACAAGTTTAAAGAGTAAAACCATAGGAAAACAGCAGTCTTAAAAACATCCTGGTTACTTTCGTAACCTCCGTTCCCTGATGGAGGGAACAAGACGTTGTGTCGATGTAGTGACACTAGGGGTCACTCTTGGGAGCCCCAAACACCTCTGCTTTTTTAAAAAAAGGCCAATGAGAATTGGCGAGTGGAATTTGCATGCCACTCCCCCGGACATATGGGTATAAAAGGAGCTGGTATGCAACCACTCATTCAAGTTTTGTGCTGAGGATCTCAGACCAGGTCCCGGCCATTTCAGCGGGTAGTTCAGCGTTGTGGCAAGAGGAACACAACATCTCGTTCCCTCCATCAGGGAACGGAGGTTACAAAAGTAACCAGGACATTCCCTATATGTCACTCACTCTATGTTGTGTCGATGTAGTGACACTAGGGGTCCCTATACAAAACACCACAACTAGCTGAACTGTGTTGCGTGAACTGGTGGTGTGTGATGGGCAGACTGCTGTGTGCCTCGTAGCCAGTGCAGCAGGCCATCATGTAACCTCCCCCAATGCTCAATCGGTCCATCAGGAACAAGTCGACTGCCCAACTATACGTCTGCATCGGGGGGTGTCCCTCCCAAGGGGAAGACACTGCGGAGACCACACCCCACCCAAAGGGGGGGGGGGTGTTTTGAGTGGAATACGTCACATGGTCTTACCGAGTCTTAACGGAAGTATGTCATGTGGAGAGGTCACATGGTAGGTCTTACCAGAAGGGGGAGGAGTTTCTACAGAGCATGGCGACCGGAGGCAGAGGGGCCTCTGCCCAAAGAAGCCACATTGTGCCGTCAGGGAAACAATTTTGCGGAAGATATCACATGGGGTCGCCTTCGGGGAACCAGCACATGTGGGGCACCTACCTCAGTACAGGGGCTCATTAGCGCACATACTGGGCTGGTCAGCGAGTTTCTCTGCAAACTCAGCCGCCAGAGGGCTAAGGAGGAAAGTCATCCAGGGATCACAGTCTGTGAACAGGACTGGGAGTCAAGAGCACACGTCTTCACCTCAAGGGAGGGGAAAGGCGCTATGCGCAAGCGGTACACCGAGCCAGTTGTCCCGGAACTTACCTGCTCATGCCTGCCAGTACACGGGACGAGACCGGCTCAACCCGGGACTGTAGAACCTCACAAAGGTGTTGGATGTTGCCCAGCCCGCTGCTCTGCAGATGTCTGCCAAAGAGGCGCCACTGACCAGGGCCCAGGAGGCTGCCACACTCCTGGCGGAGTGGGCTCGTAACCCCGCAGGGTGTGGCATGTCCTGAGCCTGATATGCCAGCGTGATGGCATCAATGACCCAGGGGGCGATCCTCTGTTTGGAGAGAGCACTTCCTTTCCGCTGTCCACCAAAGCAAGCAAAGAGGTGCTCGGAGCTTCTAAGGCTCTGCATGCGATCCAAATAGATGCGAAAAGATCGCACCGGACACAGCAACGCCAAGGCTGGGTCTGCCTCCTCCTGGGGCAGCGCTTGCAGGTTCACCACCTGATCCCTAAAAGGAGTCGTGGGAACCTTGTTCACATAGCCCGGTCGGGGTCTCAGGATCACGTGAGAGTAACCCGGACTGAACTCCAGGCATAATTCGCTGACAGATAACACCTGCAGGTCCCCTACCCTTTTGATGGAAGCGAGCGCATTCAGGAGAGCAGTCTTTAAAGAGAGTGCCTTAAGCTCAGCTGACTCCAAGGGCTCAAAGAGAGCTCCCTGTAGACCCCGAAAGACTACGGAGAGGTCCCATGAGGGGACGAGGCATGGTCTGGAGGGATTCAACTTCCTAGCGCCTCTCAGGAACCTGATGATCAAGTCATGCTTCCCCAAATACTTACCATCTACTGCATAGTGATGTGCCGAAATAGCAGCTACATACACCTTCAGGCTGGAGGGGGACAGCCGCCCCTCCAGCCACTCCTCCAGGAAGGAAAGCACTGATCAGACTGCGTATCTCTGGGGGTCTTCGCATCGGGAAGAACACCACTTAGCGTACAGACGCCACTTCAAGGCATATAGGCACCTCATAGAGGGAGCCCTTGCCTGAGTGATCGTGTCTACCACCGCGGGTGGTAGGCCACTTAGGTCTTCCGCGTCCCATCCAGGGGCCAGATGTGGAGATTCCAGAGGTCTGTTCGCGGGATACCCAGATGGTACCTGTCCCTGAGAAAGAAGGTCCTTCCTCAGGGGAATTCGCCGGGGGGAGGGGGGGGGCTGTCGCGAGGAGCGTGAGATCCGAGAACCATGTCTGGGCGGGCCAGTAGTGTGCTACTTGGAAGATCTGCTTTTCGTCCTCCCTGACCTTGCACAGGGTCTGTGCAAGTAGGCTCACTGGGGGAAATGCGTATTTGCGTAGTCCAGGGGGCCAGCTGTGTGCTGGCGCATCTATACCGAGGGGTGCCTCGGTCAGAGCGTACCAAAGCGGGCAGTGGGAGGATTCCCGGGAAGCAAACAGGTCTACCTGTGCTCGACCGAATCGACTCCAAATCAGCTGGACCACCTGAGGGTGGAGTCTCCACTCTCCCCTGAGGGTAACCTGACGTGACAGCATGTCCGCTGTGGTGTTGAGGTCGCCCGGGATGTGAGTGGCTCGTAGCGAATTGAGGCCCTGCTGAATCCAGACGAGGAGACGGCGGGCGAGATGTGATATGCAATGGGAGCGTAGACCGCTTTGGCGGTCGATGTACGCTACCGATGCTGTGTTGTCCGTCCGGACCTACACGTGCTTGCCCTGGATCAATTGCCGAAACCTCTGCTGGGCGAGAAGTACTGCCAACAACTCTAGGCAGTTGATGTGCCAATGCAGCCGTGGGCCAGTCCAGGAGCTGGCGGCTGTGTGCCCGTTGCATATGGTGCCCCAGCCTGTCTTGGAGGCATCTGTTGTAACCACAACGTGCCTGGAGACCTGCTCTAGGGGAACCCCTGCCCGTAGAAATGCAAGGTCGGTCTAAGGGCTGAAGAGGCGGTGACAGATCGGCGTGATGGCCACGCGATGTGTCCCGCGGCGCCATGCCCATCTCGGGACTCGAGTCTGAAGCCAGGGCTGAAGCGGTCTCATATGCATCAACCCGAGCGGTGTGGCCGCCGCTGAGGATGCCATATGCCCCAGGTGCCTCTGAAAAAGTTTCAGTGGAACCGCTGCTCTCCGTCTGAAAGCCTTCAGACAGTTCAGCACCGACTGTGCATGCTCGTTCGTGAGGCGCGCTGTCAAAGAGACTGAGTCCAACCCTAGACCGAGAAAAGTGATACTCTGAACCGGGGAGAGCTTGCTCTTTTCCCAGTTGACCCGAAGCCCCAGTTGGCTGAGGTGCCGGAGCACGAGGTCCCTGTGTGCACACAGCAACTCTCGAGAGTGAGCTAGGATTAGCCAGCCATTGAGATAGTTGAGGATGCGGATGCCCACTTCCCTTAGCGTGGCAAGGGCAGCCTCTGCGACCTTCGTGAAGACGTGAGGGGACAGGGACTGGCTGAAGGGGAGGACCTTGCACTGGCACACCTGGCCTTCGAAGACAAACCGCAGGAAGGGTCTGTGTCGAGGTAAGACCGAGATGTGAAAGTACGCGTCCTTCAGGTCTACCGCTGCGAACCAATCTTGATGCCGGACGCTCGCTAGAATGTGTTTTTGCATCAGCATCTTGAACGTGAGTCTGTGCAAAGCCCGGTTCAGTACTCACAGGTCCAGGATTGGTCGCAACCCACCGCCTTTCTTCGGTACGATGAAGTAAGTGCTGTAGAACCCTTTCTTCATCTCGGCTGGAGGGACAGGCTCTATCGCGCCCTTGCACAGAAGGGTAGTGATCTCCGCACGCAAGGTAGCAGCGTTCTCGCCCTTCACCGAGGTGAAGCGGATGCTGCTGAACCTGGGTGGGCGCCTGGCGAACTGAATCGTGTAGCCGAGTTGGACGGTCCGGGACAGCCACCGCGATGGATTGGAAAGCGCGAGCCATGCGTCCAAACTCCGGGCGAGGGGGACCAAGGGAATGATCACGTCAGACGTACCGGCGGGTGGGGCCTCACGGCGGGCGGAGCTCGAGGTGCCACGTCGAGGGGATTCGAGCCCCGTGGCCGTGCTGAGTCCAGGGACACTGAAGCACTTACCTGGCTCCTGCCACCCACCATAAGATTGGCCGAGGAGGAGGGAGGAGGAGTCTCGTCCCCGTAGTCCACCGGACCCAATCCCGTGTGGGTGTGTTTGTGCCACAGCTGGGCGCACAGGGGCGGGGGGACCGCCACTGGGGTGCCATACCTGCAAAGATGGGACGGTGGACGGTGGTTGTGACGACAGCCATGCACACCGAATATGTGACCCAGGGAACAATAAAACCGCTCTTTTGTTGAATTTTTGGGTACCGCAGCCTCTTGGACATGCTGAGAAATTAAATGAAAATGAAACAAAAGATTCTCCTCCCGGCCCTCCACCGGGGGATGGAGTGGTCTGCTCACCAGCTCCGGAGAAGCGGGTCTCCTTGCCCCTGGGTCGCCCGTCTCAGGGGCGCTTCGAAGCCTTCCTCAGGTCCTTGGCAGCTGGCCTGCATCAATCCCGGGTCAGAACTACCCTTGTGCATTTCTTTTAGCACCTTGGCTTGGTGTACCTGCAGGAGAGCCATGGCGTGCAGGGCGGAGGCGGCTTGTCCAGTGGCACCGTAGGCTCTAGCCATCAGGGATGGCGTAAACCTACAGCCCCTGGATGGGAGTTTCGGGCGCTTACGCCAGGTGGCGGCGCTCTGCGGATACAAGTGCACTACGAGCGCCTTATCCACCTGAGGGATCACCGAATACTCCCTGGCCACTCCGCCATCGAGGGTAGCGAGAGCATGGGAGCTGAAAAACCGGGACTGGGCAGTAAAAGGTGCCTCCCATGATCTTGTCAGCTCCTCATGCACTTCCGGGAAGAAAGGAACGGGGGCGGGGTGTGGCCGTGGGCGGCGCCCGGGCCCAGGAACAATCGTCGAGCCGCGAGGGTTCAAGGGAGAGCGGAGGGTTCCACTCTAGCCCGACGCTCGCGGCCGCCCAGGAAAACATGTCCATCATTTCCACATCGGCCTGGGACTGGGCGACCACTCCCGAAGGAGGAAGCCCAGTCGAAGCCTCTGTGCCCGACTGGACGAGCCCGCTCTCCGATGCTGCGCTCGATAACTCGTCTTCTTCCCGAGCTCCGAACGAGATGTCGAACTCGCCCGGAGACGAGCCGGTGATCTCGTCGGAGCGCCCGACCGGAGCAAGTGAGCATGCTGGGGAATGGGAGGTCCGTGGGGGGAAACCTTGCGGAGGTGCTCCCATTGAGGTCCCCAAATCGCCCCCAGTGCTAACCAGCACAGCCTCATACCCGTAGGTAGAAGGACCGAGGTGGGGAGCCGCTGGGGTGGCTTGCTTTCTTACGAATGCAAGCCGCGACCGCAACAATGCCATGGTCATGTTCTCACAGTGAGGAGAAGACCCATCCACGAACGATGTCTCCACATGGGCAGTGCCCAGACATGTAAGACAGCGATCGTGGCCATCAGAAGCGGAGAGATATCGACCGCAACCAGGAATAACACACAGATGGAAAGGCATCTTTAAAAAAAAGACGTTCCGTGTGTGCCGCTCTTTTAGAAAGAAAATATACTCTTTTTTTTTAGAATATACTATTTTAGTTGTTTCTGCCGAAGCGCCCGGGGCGTTCTCTGCACTCCACGGTGCAGAGGGGGAGAAGCTGCTGAAATGCGCCGTAGAATCCAACAGATGAGGTGAATGAACTTCGCAGATGAATTCAGCTTCAATGATTAAAACCGCTTGGCTCCGAAGAGAAAATCTGAATGAGTGGTTGCATACCAGCTCCTTTTATACCCGTATGTCTGGGGGAGTGGCATGCAAATTCCACTCACCAATTCTCATTGGCCTTTTTTTTAAAAAGCAGAGGTGTTTGGGGCTCCCAAGAGTGACCCCTAGTGTCACTACATCAAATCAAATCAAATCAAATCAAATCACTTTATTGACATTGACACAACATCGAGTGAGTGACAAATAGGGAACTGGAATATGCTATCATCCTCCATAGCGTGCCACACTCATTCTAATGTTTACCTCTCATGCTGTCGCTAACGGATGGATCAGTTACACAACAGCACAGTGGAAAAAGAGACTGTAACCGCATCAAATGGCCCGGATCGGCATGGAATGGTAGGGTTTTGCAATGAGAACTGTTTGGCCCAATGGTGGAAAAGCGGCTACTTATTCACCCTCATTCCATTCCAAATGTGTTTGACTTTTTTTCTTCTGCAGAACACAAATTAAGATTTTTAGAAGAATATCTCAGCTGTGTAGGTCCATACAATGCAACTGAATGGTTACCAAAATTTGAAGCTCCAAAAACCATATAAAGGCAGCATAAAAGTTATCCATAAAACTTCAGTGGTTAAATCCATGTCTTCAGAATAGTGGCATAACTACAGGGAGGACAGCCACCCATAGGGCTCGGGGTAAGGGCGGGTCCATGACAGTTGGTGAAAAGGGAACATCAAAAACAACTGCAGGCCCCAAGGGCGATGAAAAACACCAACGGGGACCCCTCCACCCCCATGCCTAACCCTGACCCCTACCCAGAGAAAAAAAACAACAACCATGGGGGAACCCCCGCTGAAGGCAAAAAGGGGCCCAACAGTTGCTTTGCATGATGCAAGATCCAAGTTACGCCACTGCTTCGGAAGCGATATATAGGTGTGTTTACAGGAAACAGATCAACATTTAAGTCCTTTTTACTATAAATCTTCACCTTTGACCAGCACCAACCAATAGGTGGTGATATTCACAAAAAAAATGTGAATTGCCAAAAAACAAGAGAAGAAGAATGTGGAAGTGAAAGTGGAAATTTTTGAGTAAAAATGTTTCTCATCTCTTTCTCTCATTAAAGTTTTAATTAAATTAAACTTTTCACTCAAATTGTTATGCTGATAATATAATGTTGTATAAAATTCGAAAGAATGTGAAACAGAAGCATTTTCACTGGTTGTCTCTGACATTTGGTGCTCACTGTTATTTATATACTATATCAGTATATATTGAAATCTCTTGCCCTTCTTTCTCATTGGCCACAGACAGAAGCATAGATCCACTCATATTGCATCTGATTCAGCACATCGCTGCTCTTTGAAATTTCAGAGCTGCTTTTGATGGCTTCTCTCTCATGAAGTGAATTATTAAATTTGCCTCTCATGCAAAGCTATTTCACCACAATAGTCAGGCCAGGCTGAGAGGGGAACAGGTCTTGAGGGAAACACTCACGTCCTTCATGAATGCAGAGAGTCTCTTTGTCGGGACATCACACACTCTCCATGCATTGTCACATGCTGATGAGTAATCACAAAAAGACAGTTACCAGCTTAGATGCATACACATGCGAAACACCCTCACACTTTGTGTACAGCTGTACACACTCCACTATGTAAATGTTTCAAACAGGAACAGCGCTGAACGTTGGCTTTTGCTGTGGCATTTTAGAGCCCTCTTGGTTTACCATTTTCAAAGATTCATAAGTATTTCCTGCCATTGTGAATTTTGTTTTGCTCTGTGATGGCAAGCCACATGTATAAGGGATGAGTCTTGATGGTTGACTAATCACTCCAATTAGTGAGGTTGAGTAGATTGTTTTGTTCTTTTTTTTTCTTTTTTTTTTAGCAGCTGTGCTTTAATTAATGTAGCATTCTGACAGTGTGTTGTTAGACAATGTGCCAGTCTGATCTCATGAAAACTACATGACTGTGCAAAATGCTAATTTGTGGCACCTTCCAAATATAGCGGCAGTTTTGAGGTTAAATGAGTGGTGCTAAAAGCGAGTTGAGTTTTCTTCCAAACAGATGAGGTTTCTAAGGTTAATGCTCTGTTGAGTTTTAAATCAACAAAACCCACCTCCCTACCTTAAACCTAAACCTAACTGGTGTACACACATTCTTGAAATGCTTCCCCTTTATAGCACCATCATTACAACCAAAGATGTTAAGAATGCCTTTGTCCATTGCATCACGCCTTGCCAATTTTTTGGAGAACCTTCCTGCGTTTTTTTTTTTTTTTTCAGGACATTTCAAGTTAAAAATTCAAATGTGACTTTCAAAAACACATCTCGAGATGCCTGCATTCGGTTCCATTCTGTTGTGCTCAGTCTAGCTGTTTTTGAATGCAAGAACACGTTTTATGTAAACGGCCCATAATAAATGTGTCTGATCTGGGTCCGGTGAACCCCAAACCAGCCTAATTATACATGGCCTCCTCAAGTCCAAATAGTCAAACAGTCCTTCAAGCAACCCACCAGCGAGCTGATTTTAAAAATATGTAATTTTGCACATCCCTACCATGCATGGAAGTCACAGCACCTTATAATAATCTGGATTTTAAAACTCTTGGCTCACAGATTTGATTGGAGTGCTGGGCCTGGGACTTTGGACTACCTGCATGCAGTTTTGACTCCTTAATTATCTTGTTTTCCACTCAGCATGCCTTGCATTTTTAACAAGTGTTCCAAGGGCATTGTTTGCCTATTTTACCAGGATCGACTGAGCTTGTTTTTTTTGGGGTTTTTTTTTTGTTTTTTGCAAAACACACATATATATATATATATATATATATATATATATATATATATATATATATATATATAAAATCAACATTTAAACCCCACAACCCCCCTCCCCCTTCCCACCCCCCCCCCCCCAAAAAAAAACAACCCTGTGGTCAAACATAAGTAAATATATAGAAATAAAAATCAAACAGACACACATATATACATAGATATATATATATATATATAATCAACATTTAAACCCCACAACCCCCCTCCCCCTCCCCCCCCCCCCCCCAAAAAAAACAACCCTGTGGTCTAACATAAGTAAATATATAGAAATAAAAATCAAACAGACACACATATATACATAGATATATATATATCATATATATATATATATATATATATATATATATATATATAAAACATACATAATTATACACATATATATATACATACATACATACACACACATAATAATCATACTAACTATATTACACTACTCTCTCCACACCCCACCCAAGAGCCCTCCAAAAACTCCAAATACCTGCCCCATTTCCGTATAAACATATTCAAGCCACCCCGTCTTCCCGATGACACCTCCTCATAAGCTGCCACCCTCCCCACCTCCGTGCACCACTCCGGATATGAGGGCGCAGCAGCTGACCTCCAACCCCTCAAAATAACCTGCCTGGCGATCATCACACAGGTCAGAACCCAGTTCTCTATATGGCCATCTCCCACATCGATGACCGCCCCATCATCCAGAACACAAAGTCTGGGTCAAAACGAAACCCGAGTGCCAACCACGTCGCACACATAATTCTGAACCTTTGACCAGAATTTCTGGATCTCGACACACCACCAAAAAACATGGGCCATGTCTCCATCCTCCGACTGGCATCTCGAGCAGGTGGGTGTGTCTTTAAGACCAAGCCTATACAGTCTAGAGGGGGTCCAATAAAATCGATGCAAATTAATTGTATAAGATGCACCCTTGCATCTCTAGATGCAGACTTAACGTTTTTTAAGAATCTCCTTCCTCCCACACTCCTTCCTCCAATGCCAAGTTGAAATCTTTCTCCCAAACTCTCTTGAGAGAAGTTAAGGCTTCGTCCCCCAGACTCTGAATTAACAGGGAGTAATACACTGATGCCATGATATCATGACCATTTCCAAAAGCCACAATCACCTCTCCCAAAGCATCTGCCTCCTTAGGGGGTGTGTGATACTCCCAAAAATAGTACAAAGCAGGTGGCACAGTTGTAAATACCTATAAAACTGAGGTCTGGGGATCCCAAAATGTTGGACCAAGTTTTCAAACGATCTCAACACTCCACTTTCATATAGGTCACCGAGTGTAGCAACCCCCCTCACAATCCACTCTGGCCAGCAGAAAGGGGACTTGCCAATACACAATCTTGGGTTCTGCCATATGCTCGAGGCAACATATAAATAAGTGTCCAATTTAAACAATCTGGACACTTTAGACCATACCGAGTGTAAATGCGAAATAACGGGGTGTAACTTAACTTTTCCGATTAGTTTGATAGAGATGCTTTGTAATGGCGAAATAGCGGCAAGAACTGCCTGTTCAATAACAAACCAGGGAGGGGCTCTCTCAGGTGGAAGTGACCAATGAGCCAAATGTCTGAGACTGAACACATAGTAATAAAACAAAATCTTGGGTAGGCCTAGCCCACCTTTGTCTATCGGCATATGTAACTTATTAAAATGCAATCTGGGACATTTACCATTCCAAATGAAGGACTTCGCTATGCTATCAAATTGAAATAAAAGAGGGGGACATCTACAGGGAGAGATTGTAGCAGGTAGTTAAATTTTGGAATACAATTCATTTTAATAACATTAACTTTCCCAATCATCGATAAATGTAATGAAGCCCACCTGCCCACATCACTCGAAAATCTTTTATTAAAGGGTCAAAATTAACACTAACTAAATCAGACAAATTTGCTGGGAATAAAATCCCCAAATACTTAATGCCATTTGGGCCACTGGAAGGCGCCCGGCTGGAAAGCCGTTACTGGACAGTACGCTGTCAGAGCCAAAGCTTCGGATTTAGACCAACTGACTTTGTATCCTGAGAACTTGGAAAAGGAATTAATAATTCTGTGGAGGCAAGGCACAGATCTAGTAGGTTCAGAGACAAATAATAAAATATCATCTGCGTAAAGCAGAAGCTTATGCGCCACATCTCCCACAACCACCCCTGGAAAATCATCCTCCTTTCTTTTCGGGCTGCTAATGTTTCCAGGGCAAGACAGAACAATAATGGGAAAAGAGGGCAACCCTGCCGAGTGCCCCTATCCAGAGTAAAATAATCTGAAATTAATCCAGTTGTTTGTATCGCTGCTACAGGGTGTCTATAAAGTAACTTAATCCATCCAATAAAAGTATTCCCAAACCTGTATATTTCCAAAATCTTAAAAAGATAATCCCATTCTACCATATCAAACGCCTTTTCGGCATCAAATGAGATGGCAGCGACCGGAGACTGATCATTCACTACTGACCACATGATATTGATGAGATGCCTGATGTTATCAGAAGAGCTGCAGCCCTGAATAAACCCCACCTGATCTAAATGTATAAGAGATGTCATAACCTTACTTAATCGGTTAGCCAAAATTTTTGACAACATTTTTACATCTAGTTGGATCAGGGAGATTGGACGTTAACTTTTACACTCGCTTGGATCTTTGTCCTTTTTAAGAATCAGACTGATCTGGGCTTGTGTCATAGTTGGAGGAAGCTTTCCATTCTTGAATGATTCAGCATAAACTTGATACAGCGGCTTGCAACATCTCTTCAAGATCTATAAAAAAGCCCAGATCATCAGTGTTAGGTGCGTAAATATTAGCCAAAATCAGACTTTGCCCCTGAATTTCTGTTAAAACAATAATGACTCTTCCTAATTTATCATTAAACTGTTTGAGACATTTGAATTGTAAATGTTTATTTACCAATATAATGACTACCTTGCTCTTACTTGAGCCAACACTAAAGAAAACATGTCCACCCCATATCTTCCCAAATTTTTCAGCTTCCTGCGGGGAAAGATGCGTTTCTTGAAGAAACACTATATCATATTTCTTACGTTTAAGAAAAGAAATAACCTTCCTTCTTTTTATGGGGTGCCCCAACCCATTCACATTCCATGTGGAGAGAGATAGTACACTCATATTAACATTTGACATTTTGATATAATAGAAAAAATAAATTGTGTGCCAAAGACAAAATTATGAAGACCACATTTCAACATTAATGCAACAATAAAACCCCGAACAAAATAAACAGAAAAAAGAAAAACGTGCGCATTAACCCCACACACGACAGCGCCAACTGTCAATCCCTTTAAACTCAAAGAGTCCATGTAAGCCTACAAGAGCCCCCGCGGCAACTTTGCCAACGGATTGCTCAATTTTGCCTCACAAATTTGTAAGGCAAAATTACATAACATCAAATATTTTGTAAAACAAACCCCAGCCAATAGGCAGAATAAACACAAAGAATGTGTAGACTCATTCACAGAACTGTCTAGAAGGTGTGTTCCTTCACAAACAAATTCCAGCCGATATAAAGCTGTTCAGTTTCCTTGCGTTTCTCGCAAAGTCCGGGAACAAGAAAATATTGTAATTCTTCCAAGAAAGCTTTCCTTTGCTCCACGCCTGGCACAACACAAGATCTTTATCAGATGATCTCAAAAATCTGGCCAGAATCAACTGGGGCCTTTCTCCCTCAGCAGATCTGTGAGCTGGGACTCTGTGAGCTCGCTCGATTTCCAGCTTGTGGCCTGTTATGTCAAGCAGACTCGGGAAAAGCCCGTCTAGGAATTTCACCATATCTCTGCCCTCCTAATGCTCAGGAATTCCAACAATTTGAATGTTATTCCTGCGGCTTCTATTCTCAAGATCTTCAAGCTTTTCAAGAACACGTTCCAAATCAACTTTGGTTGCGGGCGGATTAGCGGCTAATTCCCTCTCTGATGCCTCCAAATAATCGATTTGTTTTTCAACATCTGTCACTCTTGTGACTAGCTCAGATAATTTTTTTTCCATCGTCGTAATCGACCGACGTATTACAGCGAGATCCTCCAAGTCTGCAAGTACCTTCGTCAACATCACCGACATGTTGTACAGTTGACGCTGGATTTCTTCTCCCGCCGCACCATCCAAATCGAGTCCCCGGTCCACAGGCCTGTCTGGGCTTTCATCTTGAAACCGTAAGTGTCTTTTAATGTCTCCAGAGCCCGAGGATTTTGACTTCTTTGCCATGTTTACCTCAAACAGTAAATGTGTAACTGGGTGTATCGAATTTCACCGGATTATATCATGAAAATAATAATAAAAATTAACAAAGTGCGCAGAGCTGTCTCTCACACGTCTGCCCTTCGCCCGGCATCACGTGGCTCTCCCGAGCTTGTTTTTTTTAATTACTGATGAGGCTGTTGCCAATGCTCAACGCAGAACATTTTAAGTGGTGGAGTGGCTGGTATCTGCAGCGATATGATGATGCCGATGCAATGCTGAAGACTCACATCAGCACCATGAAGTCTAAGTATGAATGTGAAACAAGAAGCTCTGTTAATGAGCGCTTGTAGAACTCTACTTGGTGATTATCTCAGTATGTTGTACTTCCTGTGCCTGTCCCGAAACTTAATGCAGACAGAGAACACAGAGCAGTGAACTTGAGTTTATTTTTGGATTTATTTTTGCAGTTCACTATTAAAAACACTATCTCTCCTCATAGGAAAGAAACACACACACATGCACACATGCATGCACACACACACACACACACACACACACACACACACAAAATAAAATAAAAATATTTACAAATGAGATCCCTTTAATATCCCTCAAAATATGTTGTTTATTCTAGAGAACAATGATATTAAATGAAGGCTTTTGCTTACATTAAGTCTCCTGTGTCTCCTCTAAAGTTTTAGAAGAGATCGCAACAATGTCATAAACTGAGCTCTCATATGCCAAGATACCAAAGTCTGCAATCAAAAGGTCAGAGATTTCAATACGAACATTAACATTTCTCATTAAATACAGTGAATTAGTTTAATTTGAGACATTTCTCGCTCTATAAGCCTTAAGCAATTCTATGTTAACATTTCCATATTCTAGCTTGGTTGTTACAGTAAGTAATAAAGTCCAACTTGTTGGTCAGAAGTATTGGGGTCACACATTAAAGGTCAAAAGAGCAAAAAATGTCTCAGATTACCCTAAATTCACCCTACTTCCAAAACCAAATTATTAGGTGCAAATAGCACCTGCCACACAGCATGGCTATTTGCACTCAAATAGTCTGGTGGAAACACTGATATTAAAGACAAACTGCACCCCAAAGTGTGGCTTCAATGGTGTGGTGTGTAAAGACACTGTGGATGTATTTTTCTCTAGTAGACTGCCTGGGTTTGATTCCCTCTTTTGCCCCAGTTTTTGCCATCCTGTTTCCTGTCTCCACTCTTAATATTTCCTTTAATACTACTTATAATAATTCATAAAATTAATATAAAGTCTGATTTCCTTGCAGTGATTTGGTTACTGTGAAGGTCAGGGAGTTTAGAGAACGGTTTGATCTGGGTAAAATGAACTATGGTTTTACTATAGTAATATTGTAGTAACCATGTTTTTTTGACAGTAGCCATAGTTTTTAATGCAATTAACCATGGTGTTACTACATTAATATGGTGGTAATACAGTAACCATGTTTTAATTTTGTGGTTACTATGATTTTACTACAAAATACCATGGTGATAATGTTACTGTTGTAAAATCATGGTTCATTTTTGTAAGGGAAGGTTAGGTTTAGGGGTTAGTGTAGGGTGTCTGTGGGACTCTAAATAAACACAATAAAAACACTGTTGTGATGCCCCTTTACTGTATGTTAGTATTTAATTAGGGGTGCAAAAAGCATCTAACACTATTTGTACTTAGTGTAAGACGATGCTTTTGGTTGCTATTTAAACTTAGTGTTAGCAGTGCAAATAGAATCTGCCTTATTGTATAGCTCTATTCTCTTATGGTATGTCATTTACTTATTTATTTATTTATTTTTTCATTTTTTGTGTCATGTTAGGAATTTAAAGGGACATCTAAGACCCACCTGAGTCCAAACCCATATAAATTGATTAGTAAACTGTGTGCTGTTATTTATTCTGGTGTGCTGGTCAACAAGTTACACCAGCAGGTCCAGCACACCAGCGTAATCCAGCCAGGACCGGCATGTTAATTCATACTGAATTCATTCAGCTGGTCTTTTCAAAAGGGGAGACAGATTCTATATACTTTTCTTTAGCTTAGTGGTGAAGCAGTCAGTGGCGACTGTTCCCACATACTGAACCCGATACACAAAATGTTTCTCTATATATAGTGGAGGTGTCCTAGATCAGAAGCCTGAAAAACCCGCATGTGGTCTTTCTCTCCTGGATCCGAGCTTTGTTAGGTCTGAATGAGGCTGTGTTTGTAGAAGTCATCTGATGGATTATTGTAATGAAGTCTACAGTATGTTGTTTACCAGCATCCACCCTGCTGTCTTTTCAGTGCCTTTTCTCAGATATTTTCCTTCACTCTCTACTCGTCACTCTTCCATTGTGGTGCTTATAGCTCAGATTAATCCCAGCATGCCTGCATAAAACATCATCAAAACATCATCACATAATGAACCGCAGAAGATGCAGAAATGCCTTTAGATTATAGCCTACTGAATAAGGATTTACCCAAGGAGAGGACAAAAATGCTTTTTTGATAGAATTACTGCATTGCTGAAGGGCATGTGGATTCCGTTTATCTACCCTCCAGCTTCTCCAGTCCACATTAGTGTGATTGTCTTAAAATGGCCTACATGAATTAACCAGTTGATTGTCTTAATTAGATATTGCATTGCCTCTTAATCAGTGTTTTGTTAACAAATGCACAATTTGCTTTCCTATATGTGTAATTTGCTGAAGGCATGCTTTCCCTCCACATCTATGCCGAAAAATATCACAATTCACACAGTTATATTAAATCAAGTTGTTGCGCAAGACAGAGGGAGAACATACGTACATCCAAGCACTAAATTCAATTGAGAGTGCAGCTGATAATTAAAAAAAATCTCTTTTTACCAATATTACTGTAAAATACTGTATGTAAAATTACTTTTTCCCAGTGATGATGGAGCCAATAAGAAGAAAAATATGCACTGTGTTCTTTTGAGAATTGAAAGAATGGTGTTAGGAAGATGTGGTATATGTGAAATATATGTACTTTAAATCCAGTGCTGGGCAGATTACTTATGAATTGTAATCGGGTACTGATTAAAAATTACATGAACAAATTGCAATCAGTAATGTAATCTTGCAGATTACATTTTTGGGGTAATCTAATTTGGTTACTTTTAGATTACTTCTGTATTAATTCCAACCTAACTCTTTAATTTGATGTCACTTGCATTTCTTATGGAAGTTTCTAGAAATATTGACAGGTTCCCGGGGTGCATTTCACAAACGTGGTTATGCAATTTTGCCATTTTACAAAAGGCATCCTTGTGTGGTAAGAGATAAGACTGGTTATATTTGGGAATCAACATCATAAAAAATGGCATCAAAGTTATCGCTGAAGCAAAAGTGCATTTTGAAGCAGAGTAGAAAAGTAATTCACAAAACTAAAACTATTTGTACGGCGCTAATGCAATTGGATTACATTGTGAATATGAAATGTGTATTTGGGCATTTTGATGCATTTGATGGACAAAACCCTTCCAAACACATAGTGACACATGGTTATATTACACACAGAGTGATAATTCAAATAATAATAAAAATGTGTTTGTCAGGAGTTAAGAAAGTAATGAAAACATGCAAACATATCTTCAATTGCTTACTAACAGCCTGATCTCATCAACATGGCAACATTTTGCGACAAAAGCAAGTGAAATGGTGTCGTAATCAGACAAGGTTTTTAAGAGAAATATTAGATGGAGGTTTTAATAAGTAAAACATCCCTCCCTAACCTATACTTTAGTGTAAATTTAAGCAACAGTGTTTTAAAAGCAAATGAGAGGTGAACATACAGACATACTTACCATTAACCAACACCTAAACCTTACCGATAGTGTGGAAAAAGCAAATGTGAGATGAAAAGCACATTTTCTGAAGCAACCACTTCATTTCGTGTCACTTCTATCACACTTTCATCTCATGTGTCACCTTGTTTGGCTGGGTTCAAACTGCGGGCTGTCGAGTTTGAAGTCTAACACACTATCAGGTGAGCTACTGCCTGCTACTGTGAGCTAAGTGTGTAAATGTAGATGGGTGCGTAATACAAGCATTAAAATCTGTTGTTTTTCAAATGATACGTCAATATAAGTGTTTCGATATCATAACCGAGCAGTGTGTGAGTAATAGTGTGAAAAATAAGTGTTCAAGTCATAATCATCCACTGAGGTCATGGTTTGTGGGAAAGTGTTAATTTCACTATAGCAAACTGTGCTGAAACGTAAAACGCGGCACGTAAAAGTCAGTTTGCAAAAATGTAGTTATAGTAACATTCATTCTTTGAAACTAGGTTTCTTACTAACCTTTTCTGTGTAAAATTATATCCAACTTTACAACTTAATTGTCATGATGACGTAACAATGTAAACCCTAAAACGACCGTATAACGATGATTTAATCAACTTTACAGCTCTAATAGTACAAAATTTTTAACTGAAGAATGAATGCAAGTGCTTTTATTAAATTTTGAGCTTCACATTTCTGCCTTTAAAGAGTGCTAGCATTAAGCGCCATAAGTCATAAGCACAAAGTCAGTGGGTTTGGCCATGAAGTTTTGGTATTTTCTTGCAATAAGCACTATGTCTAGGCGCAAGTGGGTTTGGCGAAATTGCCCATGCAACGTGCAAAGGGGCTGGATCAAGTGCTTTTAATTCTGAGGTTTTCTACGGTTATTCTACCATCTGCGTCCTATATACATTTAATTCCCTCAAACACCAGTGATATAAACAAAGACAGCTCATTCATAAGAAGTTGGAAGTGGACTGTAAATGGACTGTATGCAATGATTTAGAAGAACTGAATATTACATTCTTTTGTGCATTATCTCCATCCTTGATGAATGTTGGGCATATATCTATGACAGTGACACGCTCCTTTTATACGCATATAAAATGTGATTCTCGTCAGAATTTGGATGTATGTTCCATTAAATTACAGAGAATGTAAGTATTATTATTCATTTTCATCTACTGACACACAAATCAAGTATTAAAAGTGATTGTATCGGCATGCACTTCACTTCTACCAGTTGATTTTGATTTTGAAAAATTAAGTACATATATTGAAAAGTCCCCCAGCAACTGGGGGTTGAGTCAAGAGGGGCATCCGGCATAAAACCTGTGCCAAGTCAAGAGTGCGGATCACGGATGGTCGCTGTGGCAACCCCTAATGGGAGCAGCCGAATGAAGAAGAAGAAGTACATTTATTGAATCACGAAAAAATAAAACCAAAAATATTTCTAAATTGAAATTACACTTCAAAAGAAACTAAAATATAATCAAAATAACAAAGTAGTCAAAAAATCATACCAATACAAAAACATTTTTCTCTCCAAATTCTTCCACCGGCCCATTTCGCAGTAACTTAAAAATCACTCTATGACACAAGGTGGAAAAACACCAACACAAATTAGATAATAAATACAATTGTAAATTTAAACATAATAATAATAACTGAAAAATAAAATTATGACCTATAGATAGTTTAACACATATCTCATACATTTTTGTTTCATAGAAGACGGCTTCAACTCTGATCGTAAGGGACATAATTTAATGTTTCACTATTTTTAGAGCTTGGAAATGAACTTTATTACCACCTGCTGGTGGAATCTCCAAACAACAAATGCAGGAACTGAATTTAAACTTCGCCCTGAGTTAAGACGTTATTTCAAAGGTCTTAGCGCAATTACCTTTGCGCCACTTCATTGCCATAAAATGCACCCACAGTTTGCGGGCATACACCCACAATAGCGCAAACACTCCCACCCACGGCCACTTTAGCTTTTTGCTGGAACGAAAATTGCCATTAGAATTAGCGCTCTCACGAAAACTGGATAAGACGTTGCACACGGTCGTAGCGCATAGAGATGCTCTTTGCGCACTCATAAAAATAGAGCCCTATATATATATATATATATATATATATATATATATATATATATATATATATATATATATAACACACACACACACACACACACACAGTTGAAGTCAGAAGTTTACATACACCTTAGCCAAACACATTTAAACTCAGTTTTTCACAGTTCCTTACATTTAATCATAGAAAACATTCCCTGTCTTAGGTCAGTTAGGATCACTACTTTATTTTAAGAATGTGAAATGTCAGATAATTATTTATTTCAGCTTTTATTTCTTTCATCACATTACCAGTGGGTCAGAAGTTTACTTACACTTTGTTATTATTTGGTAGCATTGCCTTTAAATTGTTTAACTTGACAAACATTTTGGGTAGCCTTTCACAAGCTTCTCACAATAACTTGCTGGAATTTTGGCCCATTCCTCCAGACAGAACTGGTGTAACTGAGTCAGGTTTGTAGGCCTCCTTGCTCGCACACGCTTTTTCAGTTCTGCCCACAAATTTTCTATCGGATTGAGGTCAGGGCTTTGTGATGGCCACTCCAATACCTTGACTTTGTTGTCCTTAAACCATTTTGCCACAACTTTGAAAGTATGCTTGGGGCCACTGTACATTTGGAAGACCCATTTGCAAACGAGCTTTAAGTTCCTGGCTGATGTCTTGAGATGTTGCTTCAATATATCCACATAATTTTCCTTCCTCATGATGCCATCTATTTTGTGAAGTGCACCAGTCCCTCCTGCAGCAAAGCACCCCACAACATTATGCTGCCATCCACATGCTTCACGGTTGGGACGGTGTTCTTCAGCTTGCAAGCCTCACCCTTTTTCCTCCAAACATAATGATGGTCATTATGGCCAAACAGTTAATTTTTTGTTTCATTAGACCAGAGGACATTTCCCCAAAAATTAAGATCTTTGTTCCCATGTTTACTCTGAAACTGTAGTCTGGCTTTTTTATGTCGGTTTTGGAGCAGTGGCTTCTTCCTTGCTGAGCAGCCTTTCAGATTATTTCGATATAGGGCTCATTTTACTGTGGATATAGATACTTACCTGTTTCCTCCAGCATCTTCACAAGGTCCTTTGCTGTTGTTCTGGGATTGATCTGCACTTTTTCACCAAACTCTCCTTCCTGGGAGGTATGATGGCTGCGTGGTCCCATGGTGTTTATACTTGTGTACTATTGTACAAATGAACGTGGTACCTTCAGGCTCCCAAGGATTAAACAGACTTGTGGAGGTCCACAATTTTATTTTTCTGAGGTCTTGGATCATTTCTTTTGATAGATAGGCACTAAGTTTGAAGGTAGGCCTTAAAATACATCCACAGGTACACCTCCAATTCAGTACACCTCATATCAGAAGATAATTGTCTAATTGTCTAAAGGCTTGACATCATTTTCTGGAATTTTACAAGCTTCTTAAAGGAACAGTTAACTTATTTAAACTTCTGATCCACTGGAATTGTGATATAGTCATTTAAAAGTGAAACAATCTGTCTGTAAACAATTGCTGGAAAAATTACTTGTGTCATGCTGTATATATATATATATATATATATATATATATATATATATATATATATATATATATATATATATATATATACAGGTAGTGCTTAGCACTTAGCATTCCCTCTTCCCAGTCCTGAACCTCAGGACTGGTGGCTTTTAAAAAGCTGATATTTCCATCATTTCTCAGCTTGTGATCAAGGGCCAGTAATTAAACACTCAAAAGAACCTTCACTTAACAACAAGAAGGGCCCATTAAATTACAGCTGAAACGTCTACTTAGAGGAGCTTATGGTGGAGAGAGGCAAGTCAGAGTGAAGTGGTGGCCCATTTGACGTTGTCAGGCTGAAAGACCCATTAAACAGATGTGGCCATGAGGTGATAATCACAATAAGGTGACAACCTCCCTTTGGCACACAAGCACGGCTCTAAATGGGGAATAATCTAGTCAGAAAACAGAAGAATTTCACCTTAATTTCCTTTTAAATTAATTATTAGAAGACGTGTTGACAAGTTGCTGCAGGCTAAGAAGCTAGCCGACATGTACAGTAGCAGAGATGTACATTTTAAGATAACCGTGTGTCTACTTTTATCTTGAAACAACTGGAGACAGAGAAAGTGTACCCGGACAAGAGAATACTGAATTTAATATCTGTTAATATGGATATGTGAATGAGAATGGTTAATAAAATTATAGAAAGTTGTGGTAAATGTTTTTCTAAAAGGTACAGTTCACCCAAAAATAAAATTGTCATAATTTACTCGGCCTCATGTTGTTCCAAACCCATATGACTTTCTTTCTTCCTTGCAACACCAAAGGAAAGGTTTAGCAGCTCTCTTTCATACAATGAATGTGGATGAGAACCAGGGGAAATCAAGCTCCAAAAAAGGACAAAAATAACCATACAGAAACATAAAAGTAGTCTTTACAACACATGCACTATGACAACTTTGTGTGAGGAACAGACTGAAATTTAAGTTGTTATTCACTGAAAATCTTTTACGGCAGTGGTCACCATTTGTTGTTGTTGTATGGAAAATAGCAGCTTTGACATTCTATAATAAATAACTCCTTTTGTGTCCAAAGAAGATCTAGTCTTACAGGTTTAAAAAGACATGATGGTGAATAAACGATAACAGAATTTTCATTTTATGGATTTACTATCACTTTAAAGCAGCAATCTAACCTGTAGGCTTGAGAATTGCTTACATTTTCTCTCTCATTCTTTCTCTCGCTCTTTCTCTGTCTGTTGGGAAAAATGGGGATTCAAAACAACCTACCATTGTGAATTCTGAGATCTGAGGCAAACCAATTTAAAGACAATATCCACGGGAGATCAATGTGGAAAATACAACCATAAAAAGTCTTGTCAGTCAATTTACCTAGAGTGAGCTGGCTCAAAGTTTAAATTGTGAAAGAAAATGTGAAATTGTGTGAAATCATTGTATTTGTTTATTTTTGCAACAAAAAGGCAAACTAACAGTGTTGAGAAGTTACTAAAAGTAACAACTACTAACGACATTTTCCAGTAGTGTGTCAGTAGTTCCCTATCTGTCACTCATTCGACGTTGTGTCGATGTAGTGACACTAGGGGTCACCCTTGGGAGCCCCAAACACCTCTGATCTTTGAGAAAAGGCCAGTGGGAATTGGCGAGTGGAATTTGCATGCCACTCCCCCGGACATACGGGTATAAAAGGAGCTGGCTTGCAACCACTCATTCAGATTTTTTTTTTCGGAGCCGAGCGGTTGTGTTTCAGCGAGCTGAATTCTTCCGCCGATCCATTCACCTCTACAAAGCTGTTGGATTTACGGCACATTACATCGGTTTCTCCCCCTCTTGCACCGGTGGAGTAGAGAACGCCCGTGGGCGCTTCAGCAGCTAAAAGAGTATATTCTTCCTAATAAAAGAGTATATTCTCCTTCTAAAAGAGTGGCACTCATGGAGAGCGCCTTTTTAAAGATGGCTTTCTGTTTGAGTATAATTCCTGGTTGCGGTCGTTACCTCTCCACTTCCGACGGCCACGATCATGTGCTTACGTGCTTGGGCGCTGCCCACGCGGAGACACCGTTCATGGATGGGTCATGTCCTCATTGCGAGAACATGACCATGGCAATGTTGCGGTCGCGGCTTTCCTTCGTCAGAGGGAAAGCCACCCCAGCAGCTCCCTGCCTCGGTCCTTCTACCTACGGGTATGAGGCCATGGCGGTTAGCACTGGGGGCGATTTGGGGATCTCAATGGGAGCTTCTCTGCCGGGAAACCCCCCTCGGACCTCCCATTCCCCAGTACGCTCGTGCGCCCTGGTTGAGTTCCGGGATGAGACCACCGGTTTGTCTCAGGGCGAGTTTGCGATCTCATTCGGGGCTCGTGAAGAGGATGAGCTCTTGATCGCAGCATCGGAGAGTGGGCTCATCCAGTCTGACACCAAGGACGTGACTGGGCTCCCACCCTCGGGTGCAGTCGCCCAGTCGCAGGGTGACGCGGAGCTGGCGGCCATGCATGCCCGGGCGGCTGCGAGCGTCGGGCTGGAGTGGAACCCTCCACTCCCCCCTGAACCCTCGTGGCTCGATGATTGGTTCCTGGGCTCAGAGCGCTGCTCACGGCCGCGACCTGCCCCGGTTCCTTTCTTCCAGGAGGGGCATGATGAGCTCACGAGATCGTGGCGGGCACCTTTCACTGCCCGGACCCGATTTATGGGCTCCTCTGCTCTCTCTACCCTCGACGGTGGGGCTGCCAGGGGGTACTCGGCGATTCACCAGATGGATAAGGCGGTTGCGTGCACTTGTGCCCGCAAAATGCCACCACCCAGGCGAATTCCCCTGAGGAAGGACCTTCTTTCTCAGGGACGGGGCACCATCTGGCACCTGCGATCAGACCTCTGGAATTTCCACATCTGGCCATTGGATGGGATGCAGAAGACCTAAGTGGCCTATTGCCCGCGGCGGTAGACACGATCACTCAGGCTAGGGCTCCCTCTACGAGGTGCCTTTATGCCTTGAATTGGCATCTGTTCGCTAAGTGGTGATCCTCCTGACGCAAAGACCCTCAGAGATGCACAGTCAGGTCAGTGTTTTCCTTCCTGAAGGAGAGGCTGGAGGGGCGGCTGTCCTCCTCCACCTTGAAGGTGTACGTGGCCGCTATAGCGCCGTACCACGATGCAGTTGAAGGTAACTATTTAGGGAAGCACGACCTGGTTATCAAGTTCCTTAGAGGCGCGAGGAGGCTGAATCCTCCCAGACCATGTCTCGTCCCCTCGTGGTCCTTCGGGGCCTACGGGGAGCTCCATTTGAGCCACTAGAGTCAGTTGAGCTAAAGGCACTGTCCTTGAAGACTGCCCTCCTGACTGCGCTCACTTCGATCAAGAGGGTAGGGGGCCTGCAGGCATTCTCTCTCTGCGACACGGGCCTGGAGTTCGGTCCGGGATACTCTCACGTGGTACTGAGACCCCGACAGGGCTATGTGCCCAAGGTTCCCAGGACCCTGTTTCGGGATCAGGTGGTGAACCTGGAAGTGCTGCCCCAGGAGGAGGCAGACCCAGCCTTGTCATTACTGTGTCCGGTGCGTGCTTTGCGCATCTATGTGGATCGCCCGCAGAGCTTTAGACGCTCTGAGCAGCTCTTTGTCTGCTTTGGAGGACAGCGGAAAGGGAGCGCTGTCTCCAAACAGAGGATCGCCCAATGGGTCATTGACACCATCGCTTTGGCATATCACGCTCAGGACGTGCCACACCCCTTGGGGCCACGAGCATACTCTACTAGGAGTGTGGCGGCCTCCTGGGCTCTGAACAATGGCGCCTCTTTAGCAGACATCGGCAGAGTAGTGGGCTGGGCAACACCCAATAACTTTGCGAGGTTTTACAATCTCCGGGTTGAGCTGGTCTCATCCCGTGTGTTGTCAGGTACAAGCAGGTAAGTTGCGGGACAGCTGGCCGGGTGCACCGCTTGCGTATAGCGCCTTTCCCCTCCCGGAGGCGAAGACGTGCGCTTTTCACCCCCAGTCGTGTTCACGAAGTCGTAGACCCTGGATGTCTTTCCCCCTTAGACCTGTGGCAGGCGAGTTTGTGGAGAAACTCGTTGCCAGCCCATACGTGTGCTAACTTGGCCCTGTACTGGGGTAGGTGCTCCAAATGCGCTGGTTACCCATTTCAAATCAAAATCAAATCAAATCACTTTATATCAACGTGTGATGTATCTTCTGCGAGACTGTTCCTCCGTTGGTGAACCCACGTCTTCCTTGGGCAGAGGCCCCTCTGCCCTTGGTCGGCGTGTTTGTAGAGCTCCTCGCCCCCTGGGTAGGACCTACCACGGGGACTTCTCCACATGAGACACTGCCGACAAGACTCGGTAAGACCATGTGATTTATTTCCACACAATTCCTCCCCCTCAGGCAGGGTGTGTCTCTGCGGTGTCTTCCCCTTGGGAGTGACACCCCCCCCCCCCGACGCGGACGCTATATGGCCCCCAGCTGAATGATTTTTCCTTTTGGGGAAAACAAAGAGAAGAGGCCGGGGCTGGGGCAACCGGTCCCCATTGTCTGGCTGTCAACTTGTCCCTGAGGTGCAGGGGACCGTACGATGCTCATAAGAGCATTGGGGGAGGTTACGTAACGGCCGGGTGCGCTGGCTACAAGGCACACAATGGTCTGCCTGTCTCGCACCACCAGTTCACGTAATACAGTTCAGATAGTTGTGGCATTTTGTATAGGGACTGATGGAGGGAACGAGACGTTGTGTCCCTCCTGCCACAACACTGAACTACCCGCTGAAATGGCCGGGACCTTGTCTCGGCTCCTCAGCACAAAACCTGAATGAGTGGTTGCAAGCCAGCTCCTTTTATACCCGTATGTTTGGGGGAGTGGCATGCAAATTCCACTCGCCAATTCCCATTGGCCTTTTCTCAAAGATCAGAGGTGTTTTGGGCTCCCAAGGGCCACCCCTAGTGTCACTACATCGACACAATGTCTCGTTCCCTCCATCAGGGAACGGAAGTTACGAAAGTAACCAGGACGTTTAGCTCAGCTGAACTTTTTTCAACATGTAGTGACATAGAGTGACGACTTTCAAATGGGTCCCAATTTGCTTAAGTCGCCACACAGATATGGAAAAATTTTTAAGTAAATGCTAAAGCTAATCACTTTGATTGCGACACATTATATAATTGTGTCTCTGTTAGTTTTATTTGTTGTATTTATTGCAAAATTTTGTTGTTCATGTTTAACACTGTTATACTGTATATACGTATATATAAAAAAGATTTTGCTTATTTCATGTAGTTAGCTTATTTTTGCTAGTACCCGGATAGCACATGTATTTTTTACATTGTTTGTTCATCTACAATACATCTATAAGGTGCACTGTATGTCAATAAGTATGTCTCTGATTTTAAAAAGACATTCAGCAGATATATGATTTAGAATGTTGTAAATCTGATCTTTTTAAGATGTATTACAGATCTTAATTGATTGTGATGCGATCCATATGAAAAGATCTAAAACAAACATCTCTAAGATGTACGTGTGCTCTCTGGTTTGCATGTGTTGTAGCTAACTATGTTTTTAAATGGCTAGCATGATTGTAGTTTAAAGGAATGTACTGGGTTCAATACAAGTTCAGTTCTATCGACAGCATTTGTGGCATAATGCTGATTACCATTTTTTTTTTTTTATTGAAAAATAATCAACAAATCTTGTTGATTTAGGAAAAAGCATGGTGATAAAATTGCTTGAGAACGTTAAGTCCATTATTACAACTTAATTTTCATGATGATGTAAATGCTGTAACGATGGTAAATCTCGGATTTTATCACACTGAAGTCATGTACTTCTTGTGGCTATACTTTTAAAAATGTGTATTTGAACGTTTATGGACTGGCCCCATTCACTTCAATTTTAAGTGCCTATTTTTTTTTTTTTTTAATAAATGAGGAACAAGTCTAAATAATTTTTTTGTGGTATTTAACATTATGCTACAAATTCTGTAAATTGAGCTTAACTATTTTCAAGGTAGCTTTTGCAACACTTAACTAACAAGTCCAGCTAGTTGGTGAAGTCTCAGCCATCAACAACAACACCTAAATCTCAACAGCACACAAATGATAACCAGACCAGTCACCCATCTGAAAGGCTGCTGGTCTTCTACATCTGCACTCCCATCATCCACTGACATTAGTGTAACGTTCATTATTACCACATGCTCGAATCACAATGCCAAGAGCTGTGACAGGTGAAACAGCTGCCATTACTGTATGTCTAAGCAAACACTACAGTACATTTCCAACAGGACCCCATCCCTACTGGCACAAATGGCAAAACAGGGAATCAAAGTGTTCTTATCTGTGGCACATGTCCAAGAAAAAAAAAAAAGCTTTCTCCATTCTGACAGCCAGAGCAATGCAGAGATGCTAAAAGAGGTGGTGATTATGCCACTAAGTCAGAAATTCTCAGTTTGGAGTGCTGTTAAATAGCAGGACAACGAAAGGGTGTTTCTGCACTATTAAACAGACTGAGAACATGAATGTGCCAAGCACAATAAACAGAAGACATTAGTTAATGTGTTACATACGAGATAGAATTTAAAAGAAATTAGAAAATAAAGTGATCAAATAATTCTTTAGCAAATGTTATTTTACATCTGAAAATGTGTACAATGTGCTAGCTTTATAAAGTTGAGGTTCAGTTTGTTACAGGGATAGTACAACCAAAAATGAAAATTCTGTAATTTACTCACACACATGTTCTAAACCTTAATGACTTTCTTCTGTGTGTCACAAAGGGAGATGTTAGGCAGAATGTTAGAAACTGACAGTCTCAGTCACCATTCACTTTCATTGTTTGGAAAAAAGAGCAGTGTCAACGTACTTCAAAATTTTTCCTACTGTATATGTTCCATGGAAGAAAGAAACTCACACGGGTTTGGAACGTCATAAGGGTGAGTAAATGATGATACCATTTTCATTTTTGGATGAACTAACCCTTTAACATGATTTCTTTGACTCACTAGAGAAATGTTCAGTCGGCTGTGTAATATGTCCAACAAATTGGGTTTTCAAAGGACTTCTCTTTCTTTACAATTCAAAACAATGCTATGAACATCTGACATCAGCTTCACTGAAATTACTGCCCTTAGGCATCATGGGAAAACAGCACAGGCCATTCACTGATTTTCTAAAAGCTGACAAAAATGTCCATTTAGAAGACAACTAATGTGCATAACTTCCTGGACTTTGAACCAGAGTGTCCATTATAGAAATGGTACACAAGCATCTATGTTCCTGCTACATCTAGGTCATTGCGGTTCATTCAACTCCCATACTCAACCATCATACTTGCATTGCACCAAAGAGATCATAAATGCATGCATTCCTTTAGCCTTTACATTTTATTCTCCATCTTTATATTCTTTCAGTTTTATAGCTCATTCTATCTAACCATTTTGCCTGGTATGTCCCAAGCATTTTTTCTAAAGACTTATACCAACACATATTTCCAGCTTTACAAGCACCCTATAAAGGTGATTTAACAGCATTAATCAATGTGTCACTCAGTATGCAGCCTGTGCGCCCTGGGCAGGGGGGAGATAAAGACCACAGAGGGAGAGTTGTGGGATTTAATCACATTCTTCATAGTTCCAATCCCTCAACCCACAGAACCCAAACTCCAACCCATTACTATCCCCACACCTTTAACAGACCATCCTCTCAATTTCAGCAGCTTGCTGCTGCTCATTGATGGTGCATTTCACACTAGAAGCAGGGCTGCACATACCTAGTCCCAGCATTTCAGACCCATGCCACCGGCCACCTACCGAAATTTATAGTATACATCTAGACTCGGTCTCCAGGAGTATGTGACAGCAATTACAAGGTAACACACTCAGGGTCATGTTAATTTCAACTTGTGCAAACTCTTTTCATGCATCTATAAGGACTGATAAAGTGAAAATAGGTTGTTTTTGTTTGGGATGTACAGTACACCAAATGGCTGTCTTTAAAAGCTAATAGCGTGAATTCAGTGTGATCTAGAATGAGGATCAGAATGTCAAAGCCCCTCGGGCTGCCTGTGCTCTCCAAGTCACAGCGTGATCTATGACCCCATTCTTTGCTTTCAAGCATTTAAATGTGGGGCTGATCTATGAAAACGGGCCTTCATTTAAACCAGTGGTTAAAGCTATATTCGCTTTCACTCTGCAAAGTGTTCCGCCTGTGAATATGGGGGAAGGAAAGTGCAAAATCCTTCACGCACACACTGACACACATTATTCATCACCGTTGTAGTGCCCTATATCTCCCGGTTCAGTGCTGTATAATGATGAAGGTGTGATGAGCCGTTGTTTGACGTGGAAAAGCTAATCCATGCAAAAATAACGTGGGTAATTGAGCTCCAGCAGAAGCATTACTAGAACAAAAAGAGCCTGAGTGCTTCTGTGTTAATATTCTATAACCTTGGATTTAACGATGAGGCTGTTTTTCAGCCTCACCTCTACGTCAGTGCAGTAAATATTCATGGAAGGGAGGTGAAAACTTTCCCACAGGCATCTGAGTTTCACTCACCCAAGAAAGAACAGACAGCTGAGCAAGCTTAGAGAGAGTTCAAAACGTAAGCTGGTTGGACTCTGCATGTCTTTATCTCATCAACGAAATTACTGCCGAAAATATTTGTTGACAAAGCATTTTTTGATAACAAAAAAGATGCATCAAGACGATAATAAAAATATTTTAATTAGAACATACTGTTGACGAAAATATAACAAGAAAAAAATAATACTGTGAGATATTAATAATGCACTAACACTGTTTTTTCCTTCCTCCCTCCCTCCCTTCCTCCCTTTCTGATTTGATTCAAATAATCCACTCACAGTGTGTTGGGGATTTATGCAGGTTAATTACCCCACTTAAAAGCATCCTATATACTGTATAAGTTTAAAGTAATATTCATTGTTCAATGCAAGTTAAGTTCAATCCTTTACTAAAAAAAAAAAATGAAGGTAACACTGGAAGTCAATGGGGCCAGTTTTTTGGAGGGTTTAAAGGCAGAAATGCGAAACTTATAATTTTATATAAGTATTTAAGTGAATTGTCCTCCCCTTGGGAGGGAAACCCCCGACTAGACCTGGCGGCCCAGTCGGATAATCCCCCTTCTTTTTTAGGGAGTGGAAAAAACAAGGGGAAAAGAGGCCATGACTGGGTTAGCCTGTCTCTATCTTCTGTGTAGTTGACTTGTCCCCAAAGGGCCGTTCGACACTCATAACTATGTTGGGGGAGGTTATGTGTTGGCCTGGTGTGCTGGCTACGAGGCACACGGTGGTCTGCCCGTCACACACCTCCAGTTCACGCAACACAGTTCAGCCAGTTGCGGCGTTTCGTATAGGGACCCCTAGTGTCACTACATCGACACAACGTCGAGTGAGTGACAGATAGGGAACGTCCTGGTTACTTGCGTAACCTCTGTTCCCTGATGGAGGGAATGAGACGTTGTGTCCCTCCTGCCACAACACTGAATTACCCGCTGAAATGGCCGGACCTTGTCTCGACTCCTCAGCATAAAACCTGAATGAGTGGTTGCATACCAGCTCCTTTTATACCCGTATGTCTGGGGGAGTGGCATGCAAATACCACTCGGCAATTTTCATTGGCCTTTTATCAAAGACCAGTCACTACATCGACACAACGTCTCGTTCCCTCCATCAGGGAACGGAAGTTACGCAAGTAACCAGGACATTTTTACAGTCATTTTAGGGTTTAATACATTACGTTGTCATTGCAACAAAGTTGTAAAATTAGATATAAATTTACATAGGAAAGGTTAGTAAGCTTTTTTATCACACTTAAATCATGTTACCACGCATATCATTTCTGTCTTGAAGAGTTTATACTTTTGAAACTGATCATTTTAACATTTACGGATTGGCCCTATTCACTTCTATTGTAAGTGCCTCACTGTAACCCAGATTTGTGATTTTGTTTTTTTGTTTTTTGAGAAAAGGAGAGAAAAGTTGAAATATATCTTTGTAGAAATCAATAATTGCAACAAATGCTGTCAACTTAACTTGTATTAAACCCAGAATATTCCTTTAATCAGCTTACATCACAGCACAGACAATGAATCAAATTAACAGGTGAATATGAACTAAGTTATGTGCTAGTTAAAATGCATATCTTGCATGATGAATTGGATTTATTTAAAATATATATGTAGCATTTTTACATCACACTTTACATCACAGCAAATTCAACTTAAGGTCATTTTAAGTCAACTTAGCTGGAAAACCTATATAAACTCTAACAGTTCAAGGATGGGCTGGAAGGAGGTGGGAACAGGCTGAACAGTCAACATAAAGGTTTAATGATATAAATTAACTTAAAACAATATAAAACATAAACGAACAGACATGGCCTGGCCCCGCCCTCCTCCTCGTCACACTCCATCGCCCCCGGCATGACGAACTCCCCTCCCTTTCTGGAGGGGGGGGCGTTGCCCTTTCTTCCCCACCTTTCTGGTGCTCTGGGAGAGACGAGGGGAGGGAAAGGGGAGAGGGAAAGAGCTAGGCGGTGTGACAGAGAGAGAGAGAGAGAGAGAGGAGAGAGAGAAAAATTTGCTCGCCGGTTCCCAGACACACTGTCGCCCGGTCCTCAACCGCTCCTCCGCCCTCTGGCAGATGACAGCTCACTCCTCCCCTGGTGGATGGCAGCGAGTCCTCCGGCCTCTGGCGGATGGAGCCACTCCTCCGCTTCTTCGGCAGACAGCAGCAGTTCATCCGGCTCTCGGCGGCCAGGCGTGACACCTCCGTCCCCAGGTAGACAGCCACAGCTGCTCCTTTGGCAGACGGCAGCAGTGAGGACTCCGCGACAGCGCATCTCTCCTCCCTCCCGGATTTCGGCACCATTGTAACAGTTCAAGGATGGAGGCGGGATCCGGCTGAACAGTCAACATAAAGGTTTAATGATATAAATTAACTTAAAACAACATAAAACATAAACATACAGACACACATGCAGCGCGGCTGAATGTGTCTCTCTATCTCTCGAACTGGCGCCTCCGGCTCGTCTTTATCCCCCTGCCGGCTGATTAGCCCGAGTCAGGGCCGGCTGTGTGACCTGTCCGCCCTCCTCCTCGTCACATCAGTGCATATATAATGTTCATTCAATTTCTTTTACTTAATATGATTAAACAAATAATATCAAGTAATTTTTAAGCTTTTCAAATACAGCTTATTTACATTACCAAGGTTAATTCATCACGTTGAATCAACATAAAATTAGACTGATATTTTTTAAAACCTACAAATATACTGGTCTTCTCCTTGCAATCATCCAGAACAAAGTCCTGAAAATACGCTACACATAAAGCAATATCCTAAACTGTCTAATGGAGTGGTCTCTATAAACTGTGAAGAAATAACACATAAACTTAGAGTAAAAAAAGTAGTTAATACTGCACTTCAGTGTATGATATTCATTATATGCTATTCAGGATTTTTTTTCATTTTGCACGTTATTTTCAACTAAAATAAGTTGTTTTAATCAACTAAAATTAAGTGCCATTTTAGAAGACAAAAGACAAAAAATATTACTAAAATAAAAAATAAACTGGTTCTGGCTGGGAAAAAAAATCTGTTCTTCAACTCGCCCTGAACACAGAACAACAAAAAAATGAAAGACAAACAAATTCTGAGAAAGGTAAAGTGCCTCTGCAGCGTGACCAAACTGGAGTCTTGAGAAGATTCAGAACTTTCAGTTCAGGCAGTCGTTGTGTTAATGCCTCTATAAGAGCTCACTGTGGTGCTCAACCAACCATAGCAATAGTTCTGCAGTTTGTGACATTTATTGTCTTTGTTTCTCTAAAATACTTCTACAGTTTGAGCCAGTGCGAACAGTTCTGGCGCTCTGAACTGAGTAAACTGTTGCACTTTTCGAGACTGCACTGTGCTGCCGTGAATGAATGAAGAACAATGGAGGCCTGTGATGGAGAACAGACAGGGGAGGGCATCCTTTTGCCCCAAGGGTCTCCAAAATCGACAGTGGCAGGCTCCCGCCCACACAAACACAGGAGCAGAGCCATCTGCAGAAGCTCTACCAGAGCACATACTGACTGCACCACGCTGATAAACGGGCGTAAACAAACCCGGTGTCTGCCGAGACCTGGATACCTCTCTAGGCAGTCAGGTAACAGAGTGCACAAACGCCTGTGGTCCTCCCTTTTATGTGCATGTCTCCATCTCCCTGCCAAGCTGTCTCTTCGCCGTAGACACCCACACAATGGAGGAAGGGGAGGTATCAAAAGAAAAAGACATGCAGGCTGGCACTGGCTCCGTGAGGAAATGTCATTGCAGGCTTTGGGGCCTCCAGGTGCTTTCAGCTGCACAAGGTTGGTGGTTAACCCTGACAGTGGCATGTCACATTTATGTGAGCAGATTCATATGTAGCTACCCACCAAAGGCTTTCAAAGCCTGACCTCTAGAGCGAATGAGGTGGGAGCCAAAGGTCAGGCATTGAGGATGCCAGCGAAATGCACTGAGCAAAGAAAACAGTCAAAAGCACTGACCTTCATCATGACAGAGGACAACACAGAGCTTAGCAAGCCAAGCTGTGCCACAAGGCAGACTGAGGCTTGATGAATGAAAACTACTTTTATCATTATCTTATTTACATCAAACTATTAAAGGTTGAATAATTTATTTTTGCAAGTGAACATTGGGTCAAGCTGTTCAGTTTAAACTTTTGCTCTACATTGCACCAGAAATGTTTAAAGGGATAGTTCACCCAAAAATGAAAATTCTGTCATTATTTACTCACCTTAATAGCTTCAAACCAATATTACTTTTTTTCGTGGAACACGAAAAGTATTTTTTAAAGGGTTCAGAGGGTTTCTTTGCCATTATGTGAGCAAACAGTGACTCCAGTCTGTCTAGCTTGAAAAAGGACCCCCCAAAAAAACACCATTAAACCAAAGTAAAAGTAATCAAAATGATTCATATTCTGTATTTCAAGCCTTCTGAAGTGATTTAATCACTTTGTGTGATGAATAGAACAAAAGTCGCTATTTACTCTCAAATCAAATCATTAATAAAGCTCTGAAATCAAATATGGTTGTTTCGAGACTGAAAACTTGGAGTAGAGTGTAAGAATCATATGATAACTTGAGTGTTTGTTTTTTTTTTCCCTTTTCAAGCTTGACAGAACGGAGTCACTATTCACTTGCATTATGACAAATAAACCCTGTGAAGACTGTCAAATTCACCTTTTGTGTTCCACCGAAAAAAGTCAGTTGTATTGGTATGGAGCAACATTAAGGTTAGCAAATAATAACTGTATTTTAATTTTTGTGTGACTATCACTTTAAATGTTACACGACTTTTGTCTGTTTTGAGTGTTAACTAGTTTAAGCCTTATTTTTAAATGTCATACACTGTTGAAAGGACCATCAATGAAAAAGTGAATACAGTTTTATCATTGTGCATTTAAATTCAGCAGTAGACAGAGATCTATGGGCTGCCTTTCTGGATTAACTGTGCTGTCAGTGGTGCCTCTGTTCAGGCTGTAACAGACTGATCCTGTTCATCAGTTTGCAGAGGCTGAAGCTCTCATTACCATGGAAAGTTTAGAGGTTCCTCTCATCTGACTGAAGGTAATGCTGAAAGACAGTACACACAAGCATTAGAAGTCCTGCGACATGAGCTCTAGGGGAAAAGCTGACCTTGCAGTAACTAAATGCCGAAGATGGGTGGGGGATAACACAGGGTCGTCCTAATGGGGTTAGTACCCTCAAGACTGATTTACATACTTCATTCAAGCTACTAATGGGAAATAGCTGTGTCGTTGTTCAATTCTGACATGCCTGGCCTCTTGCAGAGATAAACTTGCCCTGGAGAGGGAAGCCCCCTGCCTTCTTAAACAGGCTAAATTGAATTAGGACATTCTTCTGGACAGCAAGTGTGAAATTGAGTGGAGATGTACCCTAAGGTTGAGGAAGCTAAGGTGTAGGATTTAAAGCACATTAAAATGACTGTTGTATCAAGCGCTACTCGCCTACTGAATGTTAAAAACAGAAGTAAGAGAGAGATATGGGACAGCTGGCATTCTAAGAGAGTGTGTATGTGCGAACGTTATTAGAGTGGGTAGTTCCTTCTTACTGCATGCTGTGAATGAAAGGCCTGACTCTCCAGAGAACAAGCACATACTTTTTGCAGCAAGAATAAAGAACTTATTTTTTGTAAAAGATTAATTCAGTGAGCATCTTATTTTACTCCCATTCATCTACAGTTGAAGTCAGAAGTTCACATACACCTTAGCCAAATACATTTAAACTCAGTTTTTCACAATTCCTAACATATAAACGTAGAAAACATTCCCTGTCTTATGTCAGTTAGGATCACGACTTTATTTTAAGAATGTGAATTTCTTTCATCACATTACCAGTGGGTCAGAAGTTTACATACACTTTTTTAGTATTTGGTATCATTGCCTTTAAATTGTTTAACTTGGGTCAAAGGTTTTGGGTAGCCTTCCACAATAAGTTGCTGGAATTTTGGCCCATTCCTCCAGACAGAAATGGGTTAACTGAGTCAGGTTTGTAGGCCTCCTTGCTCACACACGCTTTTTCAGTTCTGCCCACAAATTTTCTATCGGATTGAGGTCAGGGCTTTGTGATGGCCACTCCAATACCTTGACTTTGTTGTCCTTAAGCCATTTTGTCACAACTTTGGAGGTATGCTTGGGGTCATTGTCCATTTGGAAGACCCATTTGCTACCGAGCTTTAACTTCCTGGCTGATGTCTTGAGATGTTGCTTCAATATATCCACATAATATTCCTTCCACATGATGCCATCTATTTTGTGAAGTGCACCAGTCCCTCCTGCAGCAAAGCACCCCCACAACATGATGCTGCCACCCCCATGCTTCACAGTTGGAATGGTGATCTTCGGCTTACAAGCCTCACCCTTTTTCCTTCAAACATAAGGATGGTCATTATAGCTAAACAGTTAAATTTTTGTTTCATCAGACCAGAGGATATTTTTCCAAAAAGTAAGGTCTTTGTCCCTATGTGCACTTGCAAACTGTAGTCTGGATTTTTTATGGTGGTTATGGAGCAGTGGCTTCTTCCTTGCTTAGCAGCCTTACAGGTTATGTTAATATAGGACTTGTTTTACTATGGATATAGATACTTGTCCACCTGTTTCCTCCAGCATCTTCACAAGGTCCTTTGCTGTTGTTCTGGGATTGATTTGCACTTATGGCACCAAACTACGTTCATCTCTAGGAGACAGAATGCATCTCCTTCATGAGCAGTATGATGGCTACATTGTCTCATGGTGTTTATACTTGCATACTATTGTTTGTAGAGATGAACGTGGTACCTTCAGGCATTTGGAAATTGCTCCCAAGGATGACCAAGACTTGTAGAGGTCAAAAAAAAAAAAAAAATTCTGAGGTCTTGGCTGATTTCTTTTGATTTTCCCATGATGTCAAGCAAAGAGGAAATGAGTTTGACGGTAGACCTTAAAATACATCAACAGGTGCACCTCCAATTCACTCCAGTTAGCCTATCAGAAGCTAAATTATGCTTGACATCATTTTCTGGAATTTTCCAAGCTGCTTAAAGGCACAGTTAACTTCTAACCCACTGGAATTGTGATATAGTCAATTAAAAGTGAAGCAATCTGTCTGTAAACAAATGTTGGAAAAATTACTCATGTCATGCACAAAGTAGATGTCCTAAACAACTTGCCAAAACTATAGTTTGCAAATATGAAATCTGTGGAGTGGTTAAAAAATGAGTTTTAATGACTTCAACCCAAGTGTATGTAAACTTCTGACTTCAAATCTATTTGACATAAGCACAACTATTTATTTTCAAATGAACAGTTCTGTTTCTGGATGCTGATTGTTCAGTCGAATGGACGCAGTTACTAGTGTCCACACGCTTCTACCCCTGTCCACACTTTATCTATGCAGACAACTGTCAGAGTACCTCGGCTGCAGTCCTAAGAGAACCTATGATGAGTGGCACTGGCATGTTGACAGGATTTTTCCAACATGAATCCATGCTAAGCAGATTTCAATCTTCAACCCACCAGCAGAAGATGTCAAATATCTTCATATCTTTCCTATCAATGCGTCTGGCCGCCAGCAGTGATGTCCAGATCAGAAAATTGTGTGCGAACGACTAAACAAACGCATACACAAACCTCTACTTTCAGTCAACTGGAAAACCGGTCACCCCTGTTATCTACTTTCAGCTGGAAATGGGGTTAGATATGAAGCAAGCTTTGCTCAAGATGGAAAGAATAAATTACCTCCTGCATCCATTTCAGCAATGACTTCTCCTGCACTGAGGCCACCTTCATCTTGCCAAGCAGCCTTGCATTGTTCGATCGCTCACACGGAGCAGACAAACCTTTCCTCTCCAATCCTTCTTTCTTAACCTTCTTATTTTTCAACATCAGCTTCTTACCCTCACTTTCTTTTATAGTTGTGAGCCTTCCACTCAGTCCATCTATCACACCAACTCACACCACCAAACCCCTCCGTAATCCAGCAATGGTTAATTCCATCAGTCACAAGTCTACTATTCACCCCCATCAGTCCTGAAATCCATTTAAAAGGATTGGGTAAGAAGGGGTTCGGCAGTTTTTTGCTGTTCTTTTATCTGGTGAGACTAGATGGCTGAAAGGTATGCCAAGACAAAGATAAATATGCAGCCAAAAAGCAATGGGAATAATTACGCAGAATACCTCTAAGGCATAGCCGGGACTGGAGCCACTGCTGTGCTGGGCAGCAGTGGGAGTAATGAACCCAGGCAGGACACAGATGATGCTCAGCTCTATTAGGACTGCAACAGAGTAATAAATGCAGGGGAACTATGAATTTTGACAAAACTTATAGTAATGTGAACTATTCCTTTACCTCTCACAGTTAGGTATACTGTTGTCTAGTCTACTTATTAACATAAATATAAAGTATTCCTCTATTCTATTCCTCTAAGTGGAACTCTTTGCTCTAAAGTGATGCAGAAAAGGCTTCATTTCACCATAGTAACATACTGTACTGAGCAAATCCTTGAAAAAGGATGATGCTTGAACTGGACAGGTGGGTACTGCGATGTGATGATTACACAGGTCAGATTGAAAGAGGGAGTGGGAGGATGGCGAGATGGAGTCTAACAAAAAGGCAGTGAAAATGAAGAGTGAGACTTAAGTGTTAAGGACATTCACTGGAGTGGGTGGTTTTGCCAGAACATGCTTTAAAAAAAAAAAAAAATGCCAGGGGATCCAAGACTAAAGAGGGAAGTGAAAGAATAAATTGTGTTTTATTAATATATACATATATATATATATATATATATATATATATATATATATATATATATATATATATATATTATTTATTTATTTATTTTTTGGTGGACTCTAATGGACCCTTTTCACAGACTACGATGACGTATTTTAGTTTTTATTTCAAAATTATTAAATGTACATTTATAGTACTACACTTAATTTTATATTACCCTGAGATTAATTTTATAAAGGTAACACTGCAACGGTGGGGTTCCATATAGAAGTGACAGTAAATATGCCATCTTTCTCTAGTATGACCATAATCCATCTCTCTCTATTTTTGTCCTCTTTTTGAAAGTCATGGGAAATTAATAGTGGATTTTTTATTTTGCTGTTGGAGCAAATGGAACACAGAAATAAAAGCCTATGCTATAAAAGTTTATTCCTCTATAGTAGAGATGGGGTACTCGAGTTTGGACTCGGACTCGAGTCCATTTTACTGGACTTGGACTTGTCACGTACTTGGATGCATTTTTACTTGGACTTGACTCGGATTCGAGCCTTTGGGATTCAGGAGTCCAGCCGAGTCCATGATATTTGTGATGCAATGAAAAAATTAAATAAATAAAAACAGAAATGAATAAACACATCTCTGTCTGTATGCAGCTGTATTAGTCCCTGAAGTCGTAGACGTAGCCAGAATTGTTTCACTGTGCACATATGCACATGCACAGGCACACTCATCAGTCAACCAATATGCTTGAATGTTACTACAGAGACTACCGTATAACATTGACTACCGAAGTGGCTGGCACGACAAAAACATAAAGACGGGTATGTATCCAATGTAACAGAAACATAACAAGGCAGTTTCTCACGACACGTGACCTAACAACTGGTAAAATTGTGTCTGCCGTTGGTGCAGCCACGGTGCTTGCATTGCGGTTTCATCGTGGTTAAAAACTTAAAATCAAGTCACCCACATCATGTCTCTCACAGTTTACTAAAAACAGCATATCGAAATAAAAATACATAAATAGTATTAATATTGGATATTAAGTCTTTTTAGGCATAATGTATCTACACATGTAGGCTTTTGTATTCTCTTGTGGTCCATGCAGTGTTGTCAGCTTGAACTGGTCCATAATAGCGTGATGAACTAACTGTGTAACATTTTAAATAGTTGGGGGAAAAAGTGTTATTGCTAAAGCAGACAGCAACTCTAAACAGATAAGTAGCACCTATTTATTATTGATTGACTATTTTCAAAGCATTGACGAGCTGCTTAAAATACATTCTTTTACAGCATTTGTCCACCATTCACAACATTCAACCATACACAATCAAATATTAGGATATTTTGGGCAGTGAAATGTTTTGTTAATAATTTAAATATAGACTATAAAATAAATGTATTATTCGATGACAGAGTTTGTGTATGAAGCTAAACTTCATGTTATGAGATGAATTTAGTTGGTTATGATGTTTTTCTTTTAAATTTTTCTTTTATTTTACTTTTATTGTAAACCACCGGGTAACTTATGCACGTCTTTTTTTAGCCTATATCTCTGACACTTTTGAAGGACAATTCGGTTAAATGTATGACTCAAAATTATTATTCTCCATGTTTTTGCGGTTAAAAAAGTGCTCAATGAAATTTTCTTTGGTTGGTATTTAAAGATTTCAGACTGACTGCAGATTATCGCGCTCAAGCAAATATAAATTATTATTATTATTTTTTATCTTCTGCGGCAGCTGCTGCGAGGCGCACACAGACGCATCAGGGATTTAGGTACACGAGCAACACGCAGAACTGCCCTGCATTGTGCGGTTTCCCGCAAATTAACTAGAAAATCATGTCCGTGATGACATGCCCTAATATTATCAGTGGGTTTTTCCAGTTTTTTTCGGATGTAGCATTTGCAGTCAAATCGTGAGATGTAACCTCTCAGCGAGTGCTAATTACTACTGTATTGACTCATTTGTATGTACTGAATTTTCCCAAATCAGTCGGAAGATAGAGAAAAAAGATTCAGACAGAAATCTCATTATAGACTATTATTTCTTTAGACAGGGATAATTTAAATTAAAACTAAATTAAATTGAATTGACAAATTGAAAATTAAGTAGAAATAAAAACTCAATAAAAATTTGAAATAATAACAACTGTGGTTGCAATGACTAATGACTAACTATGTTTGAGTGGAGGGGAAAAAGAAACAAATAATTTAAATGTCAACAGAACGCCATGAGAATTGTGATGAAGGACAATTTTGCCTTCATACACCTAAAGCATATGCTTTCATTTTGAAACCACTCTGAAGTCTGTTCAGCAGGATACTAATCATAAAATGTATATATGAAATGCAACAGAGGTGTTTTTGTTACACTTATATCGACAAACTTGTTTTTCTTGTGAAGTTTAAAATAAGCTTAAAACATTGATGTTGAGTTTACGGTTACAATTTTAATTCAGGTTCATGAACAGATTCATTCGGATTCTGACTCGACTCGGACTGTCATGGACTCAGTCTTGAGTCCGACTCGGCCCCTTTTGGACAAGGACTCAACTCGACTCAATTGTTTAAAGACTCGGAATTGACTTGGACTCAACTAAGGTGGACTCGAACCCAACACTACTCTATAGTTTACTTTGATGTTCCAAATCTAGAAATGTGCAAAGGGTCCATTGCCAAGAAGCCCAAGAATAACTGTCAACCCACAAATGCAAACATACCCTTAACTCAAATTGCATTAAGTATAAAATCCTCATATAGACGTAATACTGAAATTAATGACAGAAACATGCTTTGTGTGTGACAGTCAGTTGTGTTTCTCAGTGAGCGTCTTTGATATTTTATTTTTAGTTTCATTGTTTTAAAAGAAAAAGAGGCTCTGCGCACTACTCTAATGTTGCATCATTTTATCTATTTTTACATGTATGCATACAGTCCCTACATTTTCAGTTCAGTTCTTCAATAACAGATGCTACAGTGGGGCTGTACATCTTTCTTTAGTAGAGTTCTGCTTGCACAAAAGAATATAAAAAAGCTCAAGGGAAAATCTTCAATCATAATTCATATGCCAAAGACATTCACATCACCTTGGTTACTGCCTGCAGTCTCATTTTCATAAAACCTTTTAGCCATTAAGATATGTTTTTATTGCTCGATCCACTGTATGTTTTCCCCACAACTTACTCAGAAACCATAAGCCTATGTCCCTGAAAAGTCAAATTCAAATAAATAAAAAATAAAAATTTCTCTCATTTTCAACAACTGCCCTCCTCGTATCCTGTCCACTCCTCCACATTTCTTCCGCTGACATTCTCTTCTAATCTAAGAATTGCCAGACTTCAGGCTTTGCTACAAGGTGACACACATTTCAGTAAAGTGTCAATGAAGAGGCTAATTGTTGTTGGTTTAGAGTCCTCTCTCTGCCTAATGCTGGACTCAGGAGACTGGAGCTCAAACTTGGCTCCATAGAGGAGCTAAAAACCCAGACACACTCCAGACTCTCTTACACACTAATCAGCAATATCCTTGGATTGTCCTTTCACACTGACCTGAACAGTTCAATGGAAAGGAGGAGGCGAGAACCAGCATAACAACATAAATAATATTTAATGATTAACTAATCAAAACACCTGTATGTGTTTGACATAACCAAACACATACAGGTCAGCTGCCTGTAATTCTCTCTCTCTCTCCCACTGCCGTCTCCGGTCGGCTTTATCCCTCTCGGGCTTAATCAGCCTAATCACGACCTGGCCCCGCCCTCCGCCCTGCCACATTCCCCCCTCGTTCTCTCAAGCCGGGGAGCCCCCAGCATGACGTACATCCCCCCTCTTCCTTGGGGGGAGGCGTGCCCTTCTGGCCACGTCTGCTGGCAGGTCATCCCCGCCTTCCTGTATCTGGGAGGGGACAGGGTGAGGAAAATACTTATACACCATAACAGTGATTATACCCAACTAAAACAATACTAATATTTAAAAAGAGAGGGAAAGGCCAATGCAGAGCGGCAGTGGGAGAGAGGAGAGAGAGAAAAATAAATAAATAATTTACTCACCGGTTCTCCAATACACCGTAGCCTGGTCCTCGGCCACTCCTCCACCCTCTAGTGGATGACAGCCACGCCTCCCCGGGCGGATCGGAGGCAGTCCTCCGGCCCGTGGCGGACGGAACGCCCCGCTGCGTTTCAGTGGCTGGTGGCCCTGACCCCTCCAGACAGTCGGTTAGGAGCCCCTCCTCCCCTCGCGGTCGGCGGCCATTCCTTCGCTCTCAGACAGCCGGGCTCCTCTGTCCCCCGGCGGATGGCCGTGGCTGCTCTGTTGGGGTGGATGGTAATGGCGAGGACTCTACTATGGCGCATCCCTCCTCCTTCCTGGGTTTCGGCACCAGTGTAACACAGTTCAATGGAAAGGAGGAGGCGAGAACCGGCTTAACAACATAAATAATACTAAATGATTAACTAAACCAAAAAGACACAACCAAACACATACAGGTCAGCTGCCTGTAATTCTCTCTCTCTCTCTCTCTCTCTCGCACTGCCGTCTCCCGTCAGCTTTATCCCTCTCGGCCTAATTAGGGGCCGGGTGTGCGGAATCAAAACCCGGCCCTGTCCTCCGCCCTGCCACAATGCTCTTTCACTGTTTTCTCCAACACGTACACACAGAAGCCTCCCCTTGTTTGACCTCCTCTCTGGGATAGACGGGCAACTGTCTCCCTCAAAAATTCCCTTGCTCTTTTGCCCTTCCTGCCTCCAGAAGCCTCATCAAACCTCTGACACCATGCATGTCTCTCTCTCTCTCTCTCTCTTTCTCTCTCTCTCTCTCTCTCTGCATTTGTCTTCCTGCTTACAAACACCAGTGTCTCTTTCCTAGATGTGCTTGTAGTGTCTTGTCTTTTTCCAGACACAACCATTTGAAAGAGATTTGTCTGATAAAATTAAAACTGACCCTATTTATCTTATTATTATCCCTGGTCTAATTGTGCAAAAAATTACTGCACACTATCCCAAAGAAAATGCATGTTTGACTTAGTGGTCTTTCATAAAAATGTAATAAGTTGCTCCTCCTGCAAGATAGAGGTCTGCAAGGGACTGTTTTTTCCATCTCACTCCCGCAAGTTTCTATCCTGCACCTGAATGCTCCAGCTGAATTTAACTCCACGTTAACCCGCTCCCATACCCACAACCCCGCATTAGTTTTCCACATAGAGCAAATGCCATACAAAATAGACAACAAGTGTACACAAAGAACGTTTGAATTTTTATGTTATTTCTATTATCAGATGACATGTGAATTGATGCCCATCTGACTTGCCAGAGATTGATTTCTTAACACTTCATTTACTATTTTCTAGTCAGAGTTTCACATCCTTGGATGTCACAGAGTCCACGCTTTTCTCTGGCATTATTCTAAAGCACCGTTGATTACCTCCATAGCCTGCTCTAAATATTGGATAATTTGATGCACATGCTATATGCACATTCTTACACTGAATTTTCTGTTTATTGTTATCAAAAATAAATAAGTTGTAAAAAAAACCCAATTATTACAGTTGTTTTGTTTTTGTTTTTTGTTTTTGTTTTTTGCATTCATTAATTTATAAAATAATAAAAAAGATATGCACATCAGATTTTTTCAGGCAATTCTCTTAAAGCCCGCTCCTGTCCACATCTCATGGAAGTACCGTCCGTTCCCGCCTTCAAATCAGAAATTTAATCCTGTGCCGCAAGAAATCGAATCCGGTCCCGTGGGCCCTGTGGATGTTCCGCAGGAATGCATACCTCTACTCCAAGACTTAACTTTTCAGCTGACTTCACCAATCACTTTAATTTTTAAACCCTTCCCCTTTTGAATGTCATTTAATATTCACTTTAAAGGAATGCTCTGGGTTCAATACAAGGTAAGCTCAATCTACAGCATTTGTGGCATAATGCTGATTTCCGGAAAAATAAATAAATATATAAACTCGTCCCTCGAATATAAAAAAAGAAAAACCACGGTTACACTTACAATGGAAGTGCATTGGGCCAATCTATAAACACTAAAACACACACATTTTTTCCCCCGAAGTATAGCCACAAGATATAAAAATTGTGTTAAAATGATTGTAGTGTGATAAAATTGTTTACTAACCTTTTTTGTGTAAAGTTAAATCCAATACCAGGATTAAAGGGTTTACTGTCATAGATTTAACTTACAGAAAAGGTTAGTAAGCAATTTTAACATATTAAAATCATAGTTACATTACTAAAATTCATATCTTGTGGCTATACTTTTGAAACAGTGTGTATTTTAGTGTTTATGGCCCTAATTACTTCCATTGTAAGTGCCTTACTGTAATCACGATTTAAAAAAAAAAAAGTCAAAATATTTTTTTTGTTGTAATCATCATTGTGCCAAAAATGCTGTTGAATGAGCTGAAGTTGTAACTAAATCTGAACTTTAATTTAAAGGGATAGTTCACCCAAAAATGAAAATTCATTATTTACTCACTCTGTTGAGACATCCAGGATAAGCACACAAATGCACCATTGTAAGTAAAGAAACAGATAAATACAGATCTAAACCAAAACCAACGAAGCTACTGTACAGCGTTCCTCCTTCTCTGTTGTAAACAGCGCTGCTCTTCTGACTGAGGCACGTGCCTCTGTTCTCATGTGTTTCAAATGCAAATGTGATTACGTCATACGTGTGTACCGCTCCTGACCGGAAGCATGATTTAGAGTTAAAAAAAAGCACTTATGGATTTATCATGGTCGCACCAAAAGAGACTGTATCACTTTAGAAGACATTAATTTAACCGCTGGTGTTGTATGGATGACATTTATTCTGACTGTCTGTGATTTTTGGAGCTTCAAAAGAGAAATCTCCATTCACTTGCATTTTAAGGACCTACCAATATATTTTTCTATTTTTTTTCAAATGTGTTCTGGTGAAAAAAGAAAGTCATGCACACCTAGGATATCATGAGCATGAGTAAATGATGAGAGAATTTAAATTTTTGGGTGAACTATCCCTTTAACCCCTTTTTCTCAGTGAAAACATTCTTTCCTGGGGCTAAAGTGAGAGTGCGCCATAAGATGAAGACCACTCACTTCTAGACTGGTAAGAACCTTTTGATGATATCTCTGTGCAATCTATAAATGTTTGGGTGATGTAGTGTGAAACTTCACCCTTAGTGATATATAAACATATTGACATTCTCTGATGTTTGATGTACTTTGGCCTACAGTAGATCTTTTTTCTTGGCTTGCCAACCACAGTTATTGCCCTAGACTATCATTATCTTCAAGCTAAATTCAATTCAAAATCAACCAGTGGGAATTCTATAAATTCAAACATCAAAACTCCATTTACATTACAGACACTGTTCCCATCTCACCATATCCCAGACTCCTGCATCTTTAAAGCTTTCCTTACGAAAATCAAGAGTTCATGGCAAATTTGCCGCAAACTTGCCGCAAATTCACCACTGATCATTGTCACATGCAAATGAGATTGTCCACTGTTGCCAAAAGTTTGCCGGAGGTTCACCACTACTGGCGAAGAGCTGAAAACATCTGGCAAACATTTGTGGCCAATCAAATGCTCATTTGCATGTGAAAATAACAAGCTGCAAATTTGTGGCAAGTTTAGATTTTTTGTAAGGGATGAAGGGACATGTAACAGTTCAGACTCTGTTAAAAACCCAACTCTTTATGCAGCTGCACACCCGAACTCAAACAGGAGTATGATTTGTCATTCCCTGTGGCAGGGCTGACTATTAGCCCTGTGCTCCTGTTGTTTCGATAAAAACCACAGCAGAAAACAATAACGAGAGTGCAACATCAAACAGCAGCTCATTTTTTTTACTTTAATCTCCCTTCTCAAAAATGTTTGAAAAAGACGACAAGAGCGTGAGGTGCTGTCTCAATCATGCATTTACATTCCATTACTCTGGAGCAAAAGCATCATTGGATTAGCGGCTAATCCATTTCAGTTATGCGAACTTGATGGCTCCACTTACATGATTTTATCCAAAGTACTGCATTTGCATTCTACTAATAATGCATGAGGTATAGCCACTACTTATGTTACTGTGTCACCTCTGTGAGTGGTAAAAGCACTATAAATAAAGCCTAATAGTTTAATTACATGTTGTTCATTTCATAGTCATTTTACTTAATAAAGCCTAACATTTTCTCAGAAATGGTCACTTTCCTATATAAAAAGACAAAGATTCAGTGATATCAGTGGGGAAAACTGTATTTTAAGGGATAGCTAAAAAAAAAAAATACCATTTACTTCCCCAAACCCCTTTTACTTACTTTGTACAGTGGAAAACAAAACAATGTAGAATGGAGGAATGGTAGCATTAGTAGAATGTCAGCCATAGTCACCTTTACTTTCATTGTATCCATACAAAATTCTTCTTATATTAAGGTAAATTAGGGTAAATGATCACAGAAATTTAATTTTTTGGGTGAACTATCTCTTTAAGCTTAAAAAACAATATCTAAAGCTTTGCTAACAATAATGTCAATGCTCACATAAAACATTTATTGAAAATGCCTGCTACCTCGAATCAGCAGTAAACAGAAATGGTCCAATACTGGGACAGGGTTGAAAAAGAGGCACACAATATGCCATAAATTGGCTGAACGTCCTGTTTTTTTATTTGATGTTTTGTATTTTGCAGTCCACAGCATTCTATCTTCAGTGTACTCTCTGAAAATGATTGCATCTTTAAGACTTTATCTTTGCATTGTTGGTCAACCTTAAAATCACAAAACCAATAGCATGCCTGAGGAAAGAGTGGAGTTATTGACAAAATGCAACTCTCGCTTTCAAAATGAATGCAACGAGTGAATTTGCTCTGAAACAGCATCAGATGGTTTCCTTATAACTTATGTGTGGTCAAAATGCTCTGAACGTCTAATCAACATCGTAAGTGATGGGTTAAATATGGAAAAGAAATGAACAAAGGTGAATAAAAATAATCAATGTTGAGGCCATATTACAACACCATAATGATGAGAGAGCTGTATCTCTCGCTCAGGATTTGGATGCCTTCCCAGAAACACCTGCACTTGAAGTAATGTATATGAATATAGCAAATCTTGGAGCTGTCTTGAGTGAGCAGGGTGTGGGAACGATCTAATCTCTGAGCTAGCTTACAATACTTGATGAAGTAGATAGTGAGTTAAATTACTTCTGGGGAAGAGATTCAAATTGATGCAAGGTGGCCAGAATGAAAATCAGCCGAACAACTGTCAAGTGAAAGCTTTTTTCTGGCCGCACCCCCATTATTCTTTCATTTAGACACTTACATTATGACAAAGTCAAAGAAGTGCTCTCACCGAACTGAGGCCAGTTGTGGTAAAAGGGATTTTGTATATAGGTAAAGAGTTGCACATGGATTTATTTCAATGCTGTCACTTTCCTCCTGGCAGCCTGTATAAATGAACTTTCTACAAATTCAAAGGAGAACGGAAATGTAGAGGGAGGGGTCACATTATTTCTTGTCCCCTCAAGCTCTTACTTTAACTTCTAAACACAGTTAGAGTGAGTCCAGGGTACCCCCTTAATCAACTATTCCCATCATCTGCGGTATAAATATTCACTGGCTCTATTGGATTGTCTTCCACCCTGCATAGGAAAGTTGGTAGGTAAATCTACAGCTGAGAGATGTGCCTGTCAGGGCCTATTGTGGAGCCACAATTCACCTTCTCCCAATCAAGCAATCCGCCCATCACCTGCAGGCAGTCGTCCACCAGAAATACTCTCCCCTCTGTATAACCTCTGCCTCTCTGCCTCCCCTATTTTTCTCTGTATAAATATATATATATATATATATATATATATATATATATATATATATATATATATATATATATATATATTTCATTCTCCTCTTGTCTAAGTTTTCTTACAAAAAAGTATCATGGTATTACTGTTTTTTAGAGATGTACCATTGTATAACTACGGTATTCTTTGGAGTACCGTAGTTATACAAGATAAAGATATAGATAAAGAGATAAAGTTTGAGGAAAACTGGGAGAAATTGCTGGAAGTCAACAGAATGTTCTTGGAGTCAGGATGCTGCAGCTAGGTTTCTTGCAACTGGGCAGTGGAATCCTGAGGCATTTAATGAAAACACACAGGAATGTGACCTCTCGGCTACACATAAACATGGCAGAGTAAACAGGTCATTAAGAAAAGAATGCAACTTTCTTCATTCTGTCAGGTGCACAAGCAAGGGATTAATGGCCGTGGAACAGGCACAGACTCAGAGACTGCATTCACACTAGCCTAAAAATAATAACTGCCACAGACATTGAGAGAATCTCTCACCCCGGACATGTTTAATGGCCATTGTTTCTGCTGCATTAAATCACATGGCCTCAAGTGGCTCCGAAATGTCTCCTCTGCAATTAGGAGTCTATGGATGCCATGTGCAACAACTCGGTCCAGTCCAAGTCTAATGCAACTGGGCACAATGCTTACTCAAATAAGCATTTATCACTAAGCCTAATTAAAAGGATGGATGCTGCATTCCACTAAGCATGATACAGTGATCCTAAAAGTGTTAGGATTTTTTCCAATGTTTGGAAGAAAAAAATTAAATCCCAAGTTAAAAGTTTTTAATTTCTTCGCTATTAACGTACCCAAACTAAATTTAAAAAACAGATTGCAGAAAACTTCCCCAGTCTTCCATTGGTTGTACAAACAGACAGTCCCACCCCAAACTTGCACCATTTGGTCAAGCCAAAGGAGGAATTCGATAGTGCTAAACTTTTGTGAAAATCAACCTGCAAGTGGCTTACTTACAGTTGGCTCCATATTGACTGCATAAGCTGGGATATTAGAAAGAATTTTAAAATTTGAAAAAATGACATCAGCTTTATCGTGCAGAGACAACTACTGTGTATGTAAGCTACTAGAGTGCTGATTTCCCTGAAAGTGTAAACACTGTGAATCTGACGTGTTACCATTTGGCTTTACCAGTGGCATGGTTTGAGGCCTACCTACCTGTTTAACCAACCAATGGAAGACAGAGTTGTACATGCAGCAGGAGAGTTTTGGAAACCTGTTTGGAAACAATTAATATTTGTGCAATCCCATTTGGAGCAGCAAGTGGGGTAGAAATTACACACTTCATCCTTAACAGTGAAACTCCTTACACCAATAATAAATCATTCAAAAATAACAATGCTATAAGATATGTCTCTCATTATAAGTGCTCTCCAAGTATGCATTGGAGGGCTCCTACAGTTGCCAAGCTTAATCCCAATTCATTAGGCGATTTAAAAATGCATGGCCAGTTGATATACAGTAACTGCCATGCATATTTGCCAACATTCACCCACACAAAGAATATTCTGCCTGCAAAACTCTAGAGAGATGAGGATCTGAAAGTGGAGGTCACTAAAAACAGGACATACTTTGATGGTTGGAAATGCAACTGGCACAATCTAAATTTTTAAAAAGGCATATGACAACATCTGTTTCTTTTTTTTTTCTTTTCTTTTTTTGTTATAATTGCTTTCACATTAGGTCACTTTAGGACATGATCAACACATGCCTATCAACCCTGTAGCCAACACGCCACAATAGAGCCAGTCTCTGGGTGGCAGAACAGCTGTTCCGCACCCAGGTAAAAGACTAAATGTTCATGGAGAAGAATTAGACAGTGTTTTTATTATTCTTCCCTCTCTTTTTCATGCTGAATGGATATTTTTCAGGTATGATGTCTAACAGGGGAAAGTCTAACACTAATTCATAAATCTGTAGATTGGTACTGTTTTTGGAAGCCACAGGAAATATAAAACAGGGTTTAATTGGAAGAGATTAACTGCAAATCGAGATGGCAGGGTTGTGTTCATGAAGCATGTAGCCGATGCGCATGCTCTACCGATCAAATGAGGAAAATCGGAAACTGAGCATTTTGGTTACGACAGTGAACCTGGCAGAATTTAATTGCCAACAACACAAAAATTCACACACCCATCCGTGCACAGCTAAATTAGTTACCAAGTTCATTGTTGTTTGAAGATGTGCTATGAAGGTTAACAGTCACTCTGTCTGACAATCATTCCTTATTTGCCTTGTTAAATAAACAGGGCCCTGTGGCATTTCAATGAGGTGTCGAAGTCACAGAGGATGAGGATGATATTTTCCTCTGCTTTGCTGTCCATCTCATATTCTATTAGCACTGTAACATGGCAAATTATCTCCCACTGATTAAGTCGAAGTGCAGAACAATAAATAATCTGAGATGCAGATTGACAGTTTGTGTTTTTTGTGGGTGTGTATACGTGTCGTATAATTTGACAGAGGCCATGACATGTGCCATTCACACCATCAGAGTGAGATGGAGAGATGCTGCTAACCATCTAGCTTGTGTGATGCTTGGACAGTGTGATAGCTGGCAAAAAGAGAGTTGAGGTTCAGCCCGTCCATGTGGATCCAAAGGAGCGTAAAATTGTGTCCAGCAAAGCATGCAGAGTGAGCAGAGGATATGACAGCCTAGACATGAAATTCTAATGAAAACCAAATCTAATGCAATGCATATTTGCAGTAAGCCCACCTCTACACATTCCAAACTTTGTAGATGGGATTTCTCAAACCAGATAATGACATAACTACCAGGGGGGAAAAAACAGCTAACAGCCTATGATGGCTGGTTTAAGTCCTGATCAGAATGGACTATTTGCTGGTTTTAGAGGGGTTTTGGCCATGTGTAATTGGGCCAATCTAGGAGACGAGCTGGCTGACCAGATAAACCAGCAGAGCACCAGATTTGCCAAGATGGAAGACCAGCTTGAAACAGCTAAAATCATTTTCTTACTAAGTATTTTTGTCTTGTTTTTCAGTAAAAATATATGAACAATTTAAAAACAACATACATTTGCTTGAGAAGCTAAATTACATGAGCTATTTTGTCTTTTTTCAGAGAAATGTAACTCTAACTGTAATCTAACTGTAATGTTTATGCTTATAAAAATGAAAAAATATATATAATATTTGCCAATGGGGTAAGAAAAGAAAATGAAGAAAAAAAAGACATTGACGTTTTCCCTTCCAATTTAGTTTTACCCCATTGGAAAACAATTATAAGAAATGCCAAGTATTCAACTTTTCAAACAAACATGTTTACCCACCAAACTAAAGGCTAAATATTTCACAATACCACTTTCAGCTTAATTTAAATGAAAACACTTGCTCTGCACATCAGATGTGCGTGAAGTTCAGATCTTAATTTGCACTTCAGTAGTGATGTCTGATTAGTCAACAGATTCTTCAACACAAAGAAATCTTTGTTCTTTCCACTTGTTTTCCCCCATTACAAATGCAGTAAGACATTTTTGAGGTATATATGAAGTCCTTACTGAATATTTTCAATAAAGTACATCCACCCTACTTCATTTCAAGGTCTAATGAGGTCTTCACAGTGCTGTCAGCCCTTTTAAATGTTCTGGTTATAAAGCCTTCACAGAAACTAATCTGTGCCTCTAGGGACTTTCTGTGACTCTACAGGAGACAGAAAAAGAGAGCGAGAGATGGAAACACACTCTGACAGCACCATGCTGTTTGTATATGTGTGTGACAGGTTAAGAGGATGAGGGCCAATTTGCCCAACTCCAAAAATGCACATTCAAACCAAACAGAGTTCGTATATTCCGTCTCAAGGATTCACAACAACAGCACCCATTCCTCAAAAAATAGCCCTGCAAAGCTGCTTTAACACTAACACACTGTGAGATTTCTGATACGCTAATCAACGAATTGCTTGCCACATCAGCATCATGCCAGTTTTCATAGCTGAGCAGAAAAGGTTGCTCCAGATAGAGGATTTATTGTCTTTCCTTAGAACTGAACACACTGCTTCAAAGGAGGATGGGTCTTTATGAGAGAGAAGCTTAAAGCTTGAGTATATTCTATGGTGTTTCATTCTTTCAATTTATGTCCCTGAGACAATCCTTTTTCAGTTCACTGCTAAATACATGTGCAGATCTGCATAGACATTGTCAACTCAACATGTACTCAGTTCCCATTCAATGATTAACTGTATCTTAAATTAGTTTTTTGCTAAGTGTAGGTAAGCTGAAAGCTACACTTTTTTTAAATGGTGCTAAGAATAATAATTTAAAAATGCAAGATATGCAAGCATGTTCCACTAAATCCACTTGACATGAGGGCGCTCTGAATGAACAAAGCTAAATAGGTGACTGTGACGAGGAGGAGGGCGGGGCTGGGCCATGAGTGTGCATGGCCAGCCCCCAATCGGGCTAATCAGCCGAGGAGAGGGATAAATCAGAGCCAGATGTGGCAGTTAGAAAGAGAGAGAGAGAGCCACCGGCTCGGCTTTATCCCTCTCCTCGGCTGATTAGCCCAACTGGGGGCCGGCCGTGCGCACTCATGGCCCGGCCCCGCCCTCCTCCTCGGCACACTGACTACATTTCCTCTGGTATGTTGTTGTACAACACACACTCTTCATTTTGTTCTGCAGTGAAGAAGACTCCTCAAGAATGAGGCATTGATTGTATTAACAGTGAGGTAGTTGAACACTTAACAGAAGAGCGAAGCCTTGAAAAAATCCCATTCTTCTCACTTAACAGCTTTATCAAGTATTTGAAGGCCTATCTTACTGTAACCATATAACAAAGGTCACCTTGTCTGTTGTATTCAACACATTTGTGAAACGGTGGTGCTGATCTTCTTCCAAACAAGTATACTGTTTAATCCAACATTCCAGAACTTTTGGCAAACCAATTCATGCCTAGGGTGCCGACATTCACCTGTTGCTGTTTGTTGAACTCTTGTCTTATGCTGATAATTTGTGCATTCAGAATGGCTGGCATTATATCGCCATCTACATGGTGGAAGTGAGTAGTGCAGATTTTTCAGACTGGGGGAGGGGAGATTGCAAAGCAGATATTGATATGCCTTCTCTCAGATATGGCACTTAGCTGAGATGATCTGCTGTGAATCATGGCAAATTAAAAAATAAAGAAAAACAGATGGAGCAGGCAGAGAGAGAGGGAGAGAGCTGTGGAACCTGATGTCCCTTCTCGTCTCTGCCATTTACCAAGTCTTGTCTGATACACAGCTCTAAATAAGGGGAGAGAGTTGTTAGTGCAATTTAGGGAAGAGATCAATACAAAAGTATAAAAGAGTCAGGGAAGGCTTTGATTCTAAGGCTAATCTGACTATATATGGTCAATGCAAAAACAGCAATGCACCAGGTAGACGAAAAGTGCTCAATGTCTTCATCCAATTATATTATGTGGAAAGGATGCAATCTATCATTTTAGACAGGGCAGACACCGGACTTTTGTGTAGTAGTCCACCCACCGATGATTTTTTTAGTGGCTGATGCAAATACAGAGAACAGAGTAGCTGACAGCAGATATATACATAATACAATTTAATGATAGCAAATGAAATGCACAAAAAAAAAAAAGAACCAAATTACATCATATTTACTCAAAATTCATGTTTTAAGTTTAGAAAACTATCATTTGACTAGTATCATTTGTCTTGCTGATACAGATAAATGATCATAATTATATACAGTATATATACATATACAGGTCCGGTCGGGTTAGGTGGGGTCAGTAAGTTGGAATGGCACATAAAAGTCTGAACTACAGGCATGACCGGACCTGCAGAAAAAAAAAACAACTAAAAACATCACTGAGGTCATCAATCTGCAGTATCACACTGTTAAGTTAATTAAATAGTTTATTAACCTGGAAGTGCCATACATGTGTCTGAACTGTTTCATTGTGGCTCAACTGGTGCTAACAATGCCAAAGTCATTAGTTTGAGTCCCAGGGAATGCACATTTACTTTAGATCAAACTCATTGTTTAAGTCAAGACACTCTGGACAAAAGCATCTGTCAAATGCATAAATGTTAATGTAATGGTCAACTGCAGGATGACTGCTGGACCAAGCAACATCCAGTTGTCTTCTCACCAGAGATGCAGATCACTGCCTTCCATTTATCTCTTTGCTTGTCATCAATCATATCCAACAACATTTATCTCTCTCATTCAAAAGAACACATACACACACGTACTTCGAGCTTCATGCTTTGAGTGGAGAGGACCTCTTTTTCACACTGTTATCACTTCTGCCATTAGTATTCTCTGCACATCTTTTAATACATAAAGAATTGTGCAACATGAGCATCTAGAGATAAACATGCATCATGTTTACCATGACATTCTGTTGTTCTCATTGAAATCTGTGTAAGTGTGCATGTCTTTGATTCCAATCCCAATATTGTTTCTGACTCCACAGGTCATTGTGCACCAGCACACAAAGTCATATGTGTAACAACACCACACAGATATCATTCAATTAATTACGGCTTGCAACTACTGAGTAGTAAGTCCAGTGTCACAGATAGAGCCCTCCGTGTTTACAGCATGAGTCATTGCAATTATATTTGAATCGGTATGTGCAGGCAAAGCCGTCTGGGTTGTTTTAGATAGAAACAAAGGAGAATCCAGCAGTAATTGCCCATGAATCAATATGAAAATAGCCATTATAACTTTTAGACTTTTCTAAGTTCACTCCTCCCACTTTTTACACTTCTTAGGAAAAAAATAAATACAATTATAGTAAGAGCTGAAATGTGTAATTTTTTCAAAGGAACCCACTTCATATTAGATAGCCTTAACTACTATGTACTTAATCATGTGATACAATGTACTTATTATGTACATGTAGTTGCATTGTACTTACATTTAAAGTACTTGCATTTAATTACATTTGTAATTACACTGTTAAATTTACCCCTAACCTAACCCTTACCCCAAAACCTAACTCTAACCACTTTTCCTAACCCTACCCGTACTCCTAAACCTACCCGTACCTCAACCTCAGTAGCAGCAAATGTGGTAATGTTGAAGAACAACATGTAGTTACACAGTAAATACATAGTCTTGTATGTATTAAATATTTGTACATAGTAGTTAAGGCCACCTAATTGTGACCTTTCAAAGTTGCAGTAAAATACTTTCTCCTATCCCAGCTAACTATGCTGAGACAACCATAAGTCTTTTTTATAAATCTTTATGGGCAAATGTTACATCACCAATTTAATATTCATGAGCCAAACTCATCATTTCTACACCCTGAAAGTATTATATAAAAATTGTGTTTCAGTAGGAGACGAGGGGAGAGGTGAATTCAGGGACTTTTTGCACGCATTGCATGTCACACAGTGTGTTTGAGAAGTGGATTAAAAGATTCAGGCTTTTGTGGCTCTCCTAGCAATTATCTGCCTGATGGAGGGATGATCTCTGCAAACAGAGTGGAGATAGATGGGGAAGGAGGGAAAGAAGGGTGCTAGGGACAGGAAGAGACAGGTGGAACCTTGTGAAATGAGAAGGCTGGCAGAGTGAGATCTCTTTCTGCTAAACCTAACACCCACAAAAATGAAGCAAGAACACAAGTGAGCAAGTGAGGGGGGAATAGTTCACTCAAAAAATAAAAATTCTGATATCATAATGACGCTTCACACTCACTTGAACCAAACCCAAAAAAGAAAGAAAGAAAGAAAGAAAGAAAGAAAGAAAAAAGCCTCCACTATGTCTCTATCACAACAAGACCACATAATGTACATTTGGGACATTCAAGGTGTTTTATGGGTCTGTTTAGGCAATAGGAAACATGAGCACTGGGGTTATTCACAAGGTTGAAATCTGTCTTAAGTGGGTAAGGTCTCCTACTGACCCTCCAGTCCATTTACTGTTAACCACTGAACCACAATCACCATGGGAGAAATAATAGATAAATAATTTGGCTGTGTATGTGATCATGTACATTTTCAAAGCATTTTTCAGTCTAAATAGTCAAAGCTTTTATAGTCCAAGTAGTTTCTACCATTACAAACAGATGATACAAATTCTAGACTTGTCTTTTCAGCTCTTTAAATCCCAAAAAGCTGAGCAAATCTCTTGGCTTTGATATCTTTTTACTATTACCCAAGCCTTTTGACTTTAGCGTCTAAGCACAAACACGCCAATTTGTTTCTCAAATTCAATCCTTTCGAATCAAAGTGCACAATACATCTCTTTCTCCACCGACGTGCTCCATTCTCTCATTCCAGGAGCAAAGCAAGATGCTAAGGGTCACCGAGCCCTGACTTCTAAGACTCTGAGACTCAACATAACCAACAGGAGCGTTCTGTAATCATCCATTCTTCACAATCAGCTATAACCCACATGCACCCACAACAGCTCCCAGGAAGGAGTCATGTAATTAAGGCAAAATCAAACCTAACCCGTGCAGCAAAGCAGAGACCTTGGCAGAGGATGGGTGGCGAGTACAAAGGAGGGTCGGCGCGGGGAGCGATTATTCAGATCCAGTGCAGCACTAATGACTGGGTGCTCTCATTATCTCCATCATTACCAGACCTCCATTTACTGTTTTGTGCTCAACAGCTAGTGTGTGTGAATTAATCAAGAAATTCCCACTTTGCTAAGACAAGTTTCCTCTTAATGCCGCACTTCACAGATGAAAGTACAAGTCACAGAAACAGCTCTATAAGGTTAAACAGAACCAAACCTTACAAATTCTTTCTGTGTTTCTGTACAAGGTTGCCCAAGAGCATTGTGGGGACACAGAGCAAAAATACATCCATCCATCCATCCAATTTTTACAGCCGCTTACCCTATGCAGGGCTGTGGGTAATGCTGGAGCCTATCCCAGCAATAGAATGGACACTAAAACATTAGATTGCATTTGATGTTTTGTTTCAGTAGAGGACTGCAACTGAGACATTGGCCACATATAATGCTAAGTTTTGGCTGTAACAACCACATTTAGATGCTGGAGTGTTCCTGTAGCTCAACTGGTAGAACATGGCACTAGCAATGCTCAGGTTATGGGTTTGGTTCCTAGGAAACACCCACATTGATAAAATGCCCAGCTTAAATGCATTTAGCTGCAGTGTGTAAATTGTCACTGAATGGCTTGGAGTCTTGATGGTGCTTCGCATTTTAGTGTCATTACTCTGGAGAGGAAATTTGGAGCAACAGTGTTGCTAGCTCAAATCGTCATTCACAGAGCATGGATGCTATATACTGTATATACAGCAGCTCTGTTCATGGTGATGAGCACCACAGACACAGAGAGTGGACACAGCTGAAGCCAGTCCATCTTCAAAGTGTGATTGTGTTTGTGCGTGTTTGTTATGCCCTGGTGCAATGTGTGTGTCTGAGTTCAGTACTGCTTGTGCACCTGTTACCCTTGCAATAAATAGAGATGACACTAGCCTACAGCAGCGCGACTCTCTTGTTAAGACTAATGTAAAATGAGAAGAAAATATAAGTGGCAGTGAGGTCATCAAAATTTACAATATCAGTTAGGGCTGGCTGGTATGGTGGTATAGCTATACCGCTTATACCATGGCAGATATATTCACATTGCTATGAGTGGGCAGGACTGCTTTACAGAATTCTAATGTAAGAGAAACAAGAAACAAGGAGTAATGATAAAATACAGAGTGTGTCCCAAATTTGTTAAAAAGGGGGAGTTTAGCAACTTGGCACTTTAAATACTGTAGAATTCATCTGCCGTGCAATTACACCTGCTGTCTGTGCTGCAGAACAAGGTTGGCAAGCAGAAAAGTGATGCAGACAGCGATTCAAAAGTGTTAAGTTTGGCTTACACTAGCCTTCACAAGATGTAGAGCAAATTTGCTAATCACAGTAAACTCCTGGTGGGAACTACTTCCTCTCTCAACTTTAAATGGACACAGTTTATCTATTACCCTACATAAAGGGCTGTATGTTCCCTTCCTAGGAATCCTCCACTTAGAGATCCTACAAGAGAGGGAAATTATTTCCTTTCCATTTCCTTCTCTCTTTTTTCCATTTTCTAATGCCTCGCAACGCTGTGCTGGAGGAAACTGGGTAAATAGATAAGTAAATAAAATAAAACACAAAAGCAGTCAGAGAGAGAACGAGAGGGAGGGAGAAAAGATAAATGTCTGCACCTCCCGGGAATGCTGTGCTTATTCTGAATCATCGCAGCGACTCGCGACTGCTTAACTTTTCATTTTAGAAACTGGGATTTATAGAGGGGGGCAATTCACAGCCGCTGATATGCAAGGGAAACTTAGCGCCCTACCTGTGCGAATATAAATAAGATCCTTTTCACTTGATCACACATGAAGCCAGAGAGGAAAATGGGAATTTTTGCACCGTTGGCCAGGTTGAATGGGAGTGAGACAATCATTTAAAATAAAATGTATGATGCTATAATCTATTTAGAACTACAGATCTGTTTATTATAATGCGGGGGAGCCAAACACAGACAATAGCTTGTTTACAAGGAATTGTTAAAAGGGATAAGTTGTTATCTGGGTAGGCTCCCTGAGGATACAGAGCATAGTGATGATTCACATGAATGTAAAAGCCCAGTGATGCATCTGAGAAGAATTTAAATGTGATTAATGCTTAATAAGTGCACAATCATAGGTCTCTCGAAGTTATCAAAAAGTAAAGTATATTTTTAACTTGCACACAATGCAGTTGACTTAAGGGGTGGTCACACTACACTTCACGTTCTATTCACTCCCATTCAAATGCATCCGAATGCAGGAGACCGGAAACGCAAGCTCACGTGAAGACATTTTGCATGAAATGTGTTCATGTCTTCATGTGAAGACATTTCGTACCATGCTGCGTATCAAAAGTTCAAGTTTGGTGAACTCTGTTCTGCAAATCCGTATGATGAGAGGACGTGTGACCAATAGAAGATCGAAAACGCCACATGCTGACCCCTTGGCTCAATATAAAGGACACATATTTCAAAGCTGCGTGTTTTATTGTTGCAGGAAAGTACACAACATATTTTAACATTATAAATATAATACTATTTGTTATTTGTGAAGTATTATTTACTTTAATCATATGCTGGTGCATTGCATAGTCCAAAAACATTGTGCATGCTCAAAGCCTATAGTGTTACCGCGCCTTTAAGCTTTCAGTGAGATGAACAAGTCATGAAGTAAAATCACCACAATCATACACTCTAAATCATAAATGATGCAATGATGGCTATAAATTGGAACCTTCTTGCATCAGCCAAACTCCTCACATACTAACTACATACAAACTAATGTCTTGACTGTTATTAATTGCATTAATAATCTGACAAGAAACATCAAATGTATGTTATCTTCTACTCATCACATACTGTATTAAAACCATATATTAATAGTGTTTGACAAAAAAATAAAAAAAATAAAATGTGTGGAAATGTTGACATTTAATCTAGAATCACCACCACAACACCTGTTGTTCAATAGCAAATACAAGCAATTGGGCAACAGCTTACAAAGGAGCCATATCCACATTTTAAAATGCAGAGCTACTGTAATGTATACCAGTGCGAAAAAGAACAAGGACAATATTAATAGTCATCCCGTGTTAATAACAGCCTCAGGTGACTGATTGAGACAGCTGTTGGCACTTCAAATGAGCTTCCAGACCAAAATTGCTTTGATTTAGAAAAGACTCTAGTCAGGATTGACGAATTGAAACGAAAGGGAAAGAGTTTGTGAGGGAGGAAAGCTCCATTCAGTTCTTCAGTCGGGAATCGCTTGTTTGGCGTTTTATTGGTTTGTTTATAATTCGTTTATCTCGTAGCCTATATTTTGTTGCTCGGATAGTTTCTTTATCAGTTCGTTTCTTAATCGATTCAGCTGTCTTCACTGGATGGAGAAGAGCTCTGTGAATCAGCTCACCGTGTGAATGTATGCTGATGAAGGGAGCCAAAGGAGCGCTCAACTTCAGAGCTGAGCAGAATATAGATGCGAAAAGAAACAGAGTTTGCTCGTGATTTGCACGAAGCCTCTTTTCCTATCTGAGCTCATTACATTAAGACTGTTTTAAATGAACGGGGTATAGTAAACGTCAAACGTGTTCGTATACAAGTAGCCTATGTATTTTCAATGCATTAGACTAGAGGTCTCGCAATTGTGATAAATAAATACAAATAATAACACGAGGGTTTCCAATCCCTGTTCTCTTTCTCGTGGCATTTATAAGTGTTTCGCAGTGCAAAGTTTTAAAACGTGCAATACGCTCGCTAAATATTATTATTATTATTTAAAAAAAATATTTTAAAAAAAATTACCCGATAATAAATTAATTAAAAATGAAAATGAGACCCCCATCAATGAAATAAAACGCTCAAGCAGTATTCCTGTAGATGACAGCGAAATTAAATCTCTCGCGCCTACCTGGGAAACGAGGAATGCGATGAAAATGCGGGTTCCGAACTCCATGGTCTCAGATCACTGGGAATAACGTTCAAAACAAGGTGCTGGTCGAACCAGCTCTGTTCATAATTCCAGAGTCGCGAGAGTAAAGCCCCTGTGTCTCGAGCTGCCAACTTCCCAAATAGAAATGCAGCCTCACGAGCAGAGCAGTGGATAAGTGCGCCGAGTCCACCACCATAGATTTATAGGGGGGTAGGGGGGTGGGGGGTTGGTTCTTCTTTGACGTTCGCATTAACTTGGTGTGCTTGCAATGATGCTCAAGTTATAGATTCAGCGTAGATTCAGCGTCCTTCGCCTTTCACTGACACTGATGCGTTTTCAAACTTTATTGTTGGGTAAAGAGAAAGACAATGACAGAGTCGGTGTTTTAAAGAGTGATGCATCACATACTCATTTAGTGCTTTGTGGAAACAGTATTTTAGCTGAAAAACTAGACTTGCAGTAGTTCCAAAGGGTTTGCTGTATTTTTAAGGTGTCTAATATTATCATATAGGAAACGCAGCCCCTTAAACAGAAACTTTAGACAGAGGCTTTCTAATCTTTCATTAAAAACTTAACCTACTTAACCTAAGACTGTACTCTAGACAGAAAAATCTTACACCATCAGTCAAGAGTTTGGACACACCTATTCATTCTTTATTAATAATAATTTACATATTTTAGAATAGGCTAGTAGTAAAGGCATCAAGACGGGACTTGTATGGGACTTGTGCTCACTGTATATTTGCATATATATCAAGCATATATGCCTTTAAATCAAAAGGTTTCTGAGATCACAAGAAACATAAATTCAGCTGAATGTGTCCAAATTATATGCTCACCTTATGGGTCACATACAAATCGTGTCCTGACTGTAAACCCTGCTGTCATTACTGGAAAAATCTAGTTTCTTATTAAACATTACTTGAAATGTCAAATTTTGGGCTCATCACTCAAATTTCTAAGTTCCTTGAACTTATTTATCTTGTGCAATTGAAGTACAGGCGTAAATGTATTCCTGTGGAGAAATAAATGAAATTAATGATTGATCTAGAATAATTTATAATCTTCATTTTTTCAGTCTTCTTATATGTCAGCTATTTGGAGAGGACCACAGGCATTAGATATATATCTTCTTTTTTTCCCCCCACAACAAATATTGGCCAAAAAAAAAAAAAAAAAAAAAAAAAAATCATTGTGACTAAAATTCACTGAGTTTCGAAACAGCATAAGCTATCCAGCAAAGAGTGAGTTTGTTACAACCATGAGTCAATGTGACTTCTGTCTTCCAGGCCTTTCCATTCAAAAGCACAGTGCACTGAATTATTAACTTGACTGACTTCTCTTACAGATTCTGTGATATTCAGCAAAACTTTCTGTTTACCCTGGCAATCTAAGGTTTTTAAAAGACGTTTGAGGATTTTTTTCTTCTTTGTGAAAATGTACTTTTACAATGGTTCATGTTTGAAAGACAGAACCACTGCATTTCAGTCACTTGTCATGTGTGGATTTTATGTGTTTAAAGGTTTCAGATGGATTTCAGAGGAGTCTGAAAGAATGATTTGTTAAGGTCTCAGTGAGTGGTGTCTGAGATATGGTCCAAAGTAGCCATAGGTAATCAAGAGAACTGAGCATTTCTGCAGATTTCTACATATGAATTACAGCAGCCACATTCAGTGCAGCTCTCTGGTATAGTTTTCATGTGTATTTGCTATATACTGTATCTGCCAAAACTTAGTAGCCCAAAAACCAGGTACCCCTTATGATGGTCAGCTGGTGTATTAAGAGACAAAATATTAAAATGTAATACCAAAATGTTGTTGGTGTAGAAAGCGGAAGCACGTGTAGATAAAAACTGAGGGGAAATTGTGCCCAAGACAAAAAATTACCAAAACGGCAATTGCGAGTAGGGTGGCCAGGCTTCGGTGCATGGTGACCATGGCCACCCCTGGCCACCCCCTAGCTCTGCCCCTGTGCCAAAGTTGCCTTCCGGTTGTTAGACAAAAATAATATTAGAGAGAAATTTGTTCCTAAGGATGTACTGTAGGGGTGCAACAGTATCTGAATAGGCATTCTGTTTCGGTACGATTTTCTAAAAACTGATTGGAATCACAGCTAATCGGATCGGATCAGCAGCACTGCTACCTCTCTCTTTTTCGGGGTCTCTCTCTCTCTCGCTCATTACACAGGCGCATGCACTGGACGGGATGGGACGTTTAACACAGTCATTTGCACTCTTTGTGTGATGGAATTTAATAATCATCGAAGCTCAGTAAGTGAAATATCACCCACAAGTGGAACAATGGCATGAAACTCAAACAACTGTGGAGTGGTAGGCCCACTGCAGTCCGCAGCATCTACAGTTTAGTTTTTAGAAACTTGCCAGGCAGACACTTGATTTGTGGATGCACGAGACAAACAGTGCATCCAAAAAATGATAAAAATGCAGTTTTTTATCTAAATGTTTAAACATTTGTGTAATGTGTAAATTTGTATATTGCGTGAAAGTTTGCAAAGAGTACAGAGGTGTAAGCACTATCATAGAGGGGGATAGCACAAGTTTCCCTTTTTTTTATTTTTTTTATGGCATTGCAATTTTTTCATGCATATATTTTTTTTTTTTTCTATTTCCCCGGGCATTATTTATTTGATTTTTTTTCAGTCACAAGTTGTGCCTAATGTGAAATACCTGAGAAATATATTTTTTTATAATAGAATTTGCAATGATTTTAATAAATTTATAATAAAATACTGTATACACATAATACATTTTGTCCACCCCACCACAGGCTTTTCGAAAAATCCTCCTTAAAAGATTTCTAAGCCATGAACCAAACCAACTAGCTGATGAACCAATCACCAACTTTGTTTTGAGGCAACTGCTGTACCATGGGTGTCACATATTCCCTGTTTTTTGTATTAACTTATGTTGAAATTCTTCCTCTTAGTTCCTGTTTCCTGTTAGTTTGTAGTCCTTTTGTAGTTTCATTTTATGATTGGTTTTCCCCTGATTGTTTCCACAGGTGTTCCTCGTTACCTTGTTTGCCCCTATGTATTTAAGCCCTTGTTTTCCCTGTATCCCTTGTCAGTCTTCACTTGTATTGCATGTTCTGTACTGGGTTCCCTGTGTTTTGTTTTTGTTCTGAGTTACTTGGTTCATCTTTTGTTTCTATTAAAGACGCTGCATTTAGATCTTCCATTCTCTCCCAACTCGTTACAGAAAGACTGACCTCAAAAAATAGATCTAGCGGCCGTCAGAATTTTGCTCTTTCAACAAGGGGACCATCCAGTTGAGGATCACATCTGTGAGTTTTTAGAGCTGGCAAATGTAGTGCACTATCCAGACCGCTCTCTGGTGGTTTTCTTCCGGGCCGGCCTGAATAGTTCACTGAGGGAACTGATGCCTCCGGCTGATCCTCACTGGACGCTCTGCGAATATGTGGAGAAGGCTCTAGAAATTTGCGGTTCCCTATATACAGTGGATTATGGCGGGAACTCTGGGCCAAAACCTGCGTCTTCAGCTCCTGTCTTGAAGCCCTCTACGGCACCTGTCTCGAAGCCCTCCACGGCCCCTCTCTCCAAGTTGTATGATCTGCCACTGATGTCCATGAAGACCCTACCTCAAAAATTGTCTACGCCCACGCCTGGCATGGTCAACGAGCCAGTGCCCACGCCTGCCTCGGTCAATGAGCCAATGCCCACGCCTGCCACGGCCAACGAGTTGCCAGCCTCGTCCGTCCCAGAGTCAGCGTTGCCAACTTTGGCCATCCAGAGGAGGAGGAAGAGAAGAAAAGTTTCTGTTCCCGAGTCTCCGCCCGTGACCCACGACCACGGAGGTCGTTCCCGAGTCTCCGCCCGTGACCCACGACCACGGAGGTCGTTCCCGAGTCTCCGCCCGTGCCCACGTGTTCGTAACCAAGGAGGTCGTTTCCCATTCATCCAGGACTCTTTGTCTCGAGCCTCCCACGGCTCAGCCTTCAACGTCTCCGCCCCCAGAGACTATTTCCCCAGCGTCTCCGCCCCCAGAGACTATTTCCCCAGCGCCTCCGCCCCCAGAGACTATTCCTCCAGCGGCTTCGCCCGCTCCCCCAGAGACTATTCCTCCAACAGCTCCACCCGCTCCCCCAGAGACTCCTCCTACAGTGGCTCCGCCGCCTGACCCAGTCCCTGTCCTGCGGCTGCCTCCCAGGCCTCCTGACCCTGTCTGGGCCCTACGGCCACCTCCCAGGCCTCCTGACCCTGTCTCGGCCCTGCAACTGCCTCTCAGGACTCCTGACCTTGTCCCCACCTTGAGGTCATCTCCTTGGTCTCTTGGCTGTCCGCCTGATCTGCTCTGGTCTCCCTGGCCTCCTGGCCGTCCACCTGATCTGCCCTGGCCTCCTGGCCGTCCGCCTGATCTGCCCTGGCCTCCTGGCCGTCCGCCTGATCTGCCCTGGTCTCCTGGCCGTCCGCCTGATCTGCCCTGGCCTCCTGGCCGTCCGCCTGATCTGCCCTGGCCTCCTGGCCGTCCGCCTGATCTGCCCTGGTCTCCTGGCCATCCGCCTGATCTGCTCTGGTCTCCCTGGTCTCCTGGCCGTCCGCCTGATCTGCCCTGGCCTCCTGGCCGTCCGCCTGATCTGCCCTGGCCTCCTGGCCGTCCGCCTGATCTGCCCTAGCCTCCTGGCCATCCGCCTGATCTGCCCTGGTCTCCTGGCCGTCCGCCTGATCTGCTCTGGTCTCCCTGGTCTCCTGGCCGTCCGCCTGATCGGCCCTGGTCTCCTGGCCGTCCGCCTGATCGGCCCTGGTCTCCTGGCCGTCCGCCTGATCGGCCCTGGTCTCCTGGCCGCCTGCCTGATCTGCTCTGGTCTACTCTGGTCAGAGACTATTTCCCCAGCATCTCCACCCCCAGAGACTATTTCCCCAGCGTCTCCACCCCCAGAGACTATTTCCCCAGCGTCTCCACCCCCAGAGACTATTTCCCCAGCATCTCCACCCCCAGAGACTATTTCCCCAGCGTCTCCACCCCCAGAGACTACTCCTCCAGCGGCTCCGCCCGCTCCCCCAGAGACTCCTCCTACAGCGGCTCTGCCGCCTGACCCTGTCTCGGCCCTGCGGCCGCCTCCCAGGCCTCCTGACCCTGTCTCGGCCCTACGGCCGCCTCCCAGGCCTCCTGACCCTGTCTCGGCCCTGCGACCACCTCCCAGGACTCCTGACCTTGTCCCCACATTGAGGTCATCTCCCTGGTCTCCTGGCCGTCCGCCTGATCGGCCCTGGTCTCCTGGCCGTCCGCCTGATCGGCCCTGGTCTCCTGGCCGTCCGCCTGATCGGCCCTGGTCTCCTGGCCGTCCGCCTGATCGGCCCTGGTCTCCTGGCCGTCCGCCTGATCGGCCCTGGTCTCCTGGCCGCCTGCCTGATCTGCTCTGGTCTCCTGGCCGTCCGCCTGATCGGCCCTGGTCTCCTGGCCGCCTGCCTGATCTGCTCTGGTCTACTCTGGTCAGAGACTATTTCCCCAGCGTCTCCACCCCCAGAGACTATTTCCCCAGCGTCTCCACCCCCAGAGACTATTTCCCCAGCGTCTCCACCCCCAGAGACTATTTCCCCAGCGTCTCCACCCCCAGAGACTATTTCCCCAGCGTCTCCACCCCAGAGACTACTCCTCCAGCGGCTCCGCCCGCTCCCCCAGAGACTCCTCCTACAGCGGCTCTGCTGCCTGACCCTGTCTCGGCCCTGCGGCCGCCTCCCAGGCCTCCTGACCCTGTCTCGGCCCTACAGCCGCCTCCCCGGCCTCCTGACCCTGTCTCGGCCCTGCAGCCGCCTCCCAGGACTCCTGACCTTGTCCCCAGCTTGAGGTCATCTCCTTGGTCTCTTGGCTGTCCGCCTGATCTGCTCTGGTCTCCCTGGTCTCCTGGCCGCCTGCCTGATCTGCTCTGGTCTACTTGGTCCTCCGAGCCTGCAGCGTCGCCCCGGCTCTCCATCTCTCCGGCTTCACCTTGGTTTCAAGCCTCCCTGACTTTGCCTTGTTCCTCTGCTCCCCTTGCCCCTTGTGCCCCCTTGAACTACCTCTTTTCCCCCACACCTCATGGACAATTTTTTTGAGCATCTGGAATCTGCTCCTTAAAAGGGGGACTCTGACTCTGTTTTTTTGTATTGACTTATGTTGAAATTCTTGTTTAGTTCCTGTTTCCTGTTAGTTTGTAGTCCTTTTGTAGTTTCATTTTATGATTGGTTTTCCCCTGATTGTTTCCATAGGTGTTCCTCGTTCCTTTGTTTGTACCCTGTGTATTTAAGCGCTTGTTTTCCCTGTTTCCCTTGTCAATCTTCACTTGTATTGTCATGTTCTGTACCAGGTTCCCTGTGTTTTGTTTTCGTTTTTATTGAGTTACTTGGTTCAACTTTTGTTTCTATTAAAGATGCTGCATTTAGATCCTCCATTCTCTCCTGATTCGTTACAATGGGTAATGTATTTGTTTACCAGGAATTCTGCTATCAAACATGCTTTTACATAGTGAAGTTGAAATAATGCAGACGGATAGCTTCAACAGAAGCATACACTATCGATGAACAATGTCGGAGCTCAAGGTAGTTGAAAATCAATTCATATATGGAAAAATTGTATGGGATTTTTTACTGCTGGAACCAGACTGTTGTACTCTATTAAAGAGCTCTCTAACTGGAATTTTTACTAGTGAAAAATCAATTGTAGAGCTCTGTAATTAAAAATGAATGGGAGTCAATGGAAACATGACAAGTAAATATTCAATTGTAGAGCTCTGTCATTGGAATTTTACTAGAAAATATGCAATTGAAAAGCTCTCTAATTAGAATTCTTACTAGTAAAAATTCAGTTAGAGAGCTCTGAAATTAAAATTCTTACTAGTAAAAATGCAATTATGATGAGTAATGCTGAGAACATTAAAAGATAATTTGGTCTTCCATACACCATTTCATCAAGACAATTCAATAGCTCAGCAAATAGATCAAATTCAAGTATAGTGCATGATCAGTGTTTTCTTTTAAGATTCACATTAATCTTTAACGTGTCACAAGGTTGTTTGTTCTGGATTTATAGTTGGTATGGTCACCTTTACTCTGGACCCATTATTTGTTACATCACCCCAATACCACACAGTAGGACATGAGCTATTGGTAACGGGGACGGTAACTACAAAATGTCAAAAAATCCATCATAACGACCTAACGACTGTTTGACCAATCATCATGGGAGTTACAGGCAATATGTTCAAAAAAAGGACTGCAGAGGTGGAGACATATATTTTGTGTGGGAATTTGACTTTTATATGAACATGTTTAAGACGCATGTCAAGAGAATGTGACATGTCCTGTTATGGCCAGAAGCTCACAGATAAACACTGAGCTCCAGATCGTTGATCTCTGAATCTATAACATCTACAACATTGTCCAGACACCTGACCCAAGGTCAGCCTAGTTCAGTCTAATAGCACATAAAAAACATAATTCAGTGATCCTAATGGACGTCACCAATTTTTACCACTAAAAACATTTAATAAATAAGAAGATAGAGTTACAAAGAGATAGACAAGAGCTGAGGTTCTCAACTGGTTTTGTTTTACGGCCGAGATTGTACATTGGTCATCAAGTGGCGACACAACACAGTACTAAATATAACAAAGTTAATGTAGTCTGGGTTGTATTTCCTTTTCCACAGTTTTGTTCCTGTTTTTTTGAGGATGAGGGCATGTCATGCATTCTGCCCATGTTGGCCTCTGGCTAATTTGGCTAGTTTTTACCAAGTGAAAGTGGAATTTGCACCAAAATACTGCAGAGTTGATTTGATGTATGATCTTTAATGCCGATAACAAAAGATCTGGGAAGTGTTTTGTCCTCCTTTTAAAAGTTGATGATCCCATTTACTTTGCTATACCAACAATGTAATTATATGGTACAGCATTTTGCAATTAGCATTGTTTTTCCCAGCGACCCTTTTTTGGGTCATGACCCACCAGCTGACCCACCACTTATCTAGAGGAAACCAAATTCTTCCCTTTTAGGCTCAAAGGTCAGGTGTCCATTACCACCCAACACCTTTTTCCTCATCAGAGTTCTATTTGTCATTTCCATTTTGTCTCCCATCAAAATTTTGAACGCCTGTATGAAAACTGTAATCTTTCTTGCTCAAAGGAAAAAGAAGTGAGACTAAAACGATAATGAAAAACTCTCTTTAATCCATTCATATTCAACCCCACGATCACCTACACCCACATGCAAATAGAAAGATTTGTGAATATATCATAAAAGGAGGTAGATAAAAGGAGGGGTTATGATGCGTACTGCCACCTCAGGTGTCATCATCTCTCACCCCCCACAGGGGAGCAGTCAGACTCCCTCTCTCTCCCTTTCTTCTGTCCGGTTGTGAAAAATGAGGCAAGGAATTGTTGTGACGTTCAGAGGTATTGCTTTCTCAAGAAAATGTTGCAGGATTGTTGCGCTATATCTATTTATCAAACGATCTGGTAGGAAAAGTCATTATGGGTGCTGTGGATTTGTCTAAAACGCATATGTTGGTAGGTAAGGGGGAAAAACTTTCCAGCATCTCGGATCTTTGGGGAAGAAATTAAGAGGGAGTGAGTGGGGGACTTGAATTTTTAAGGGAAAAATTAAGAACTAAAAATGAAACATATGAGATTGATTACAATTTCAATACAATAGCAAAACAGTTAAAGATAACATACAGCATCTCCTCTTCGGGAGTGTTTTGTGTGAATAACCAAGGAATAACTCTACTGATTAAAAATTGCACACCTGAGCACACTATGTCTACCAGATTTAAAAAGTTCCTGATGAAAACTCAAGCAAGTCTTTGTTCTATCTTAGCAGCAAATCAACAGTTTAGTGTACTCAAAGGGCCCTTGCTATATCTAAAACTGTGATGAGAACAAGCTCTGAGGCATTAACTGTATCCGTTGCACTGGTCATGGGATCCTTATTCTACACCTCTCCTGGAATTAAATAGGAGTATATCACCGGAAAATATTCTTCAATGGAAACAATCCACTCCTCCTAAAGAGGAATGAGCTTAGAGAGAAGTAGTAGCTGGGTAGCAGGGCCAAACTGAATAACAGTTATGAAAAATGACCAAGAAAGAGGCAGAGGTGGGGCCTGGGTAGCTCAGTGGTAAAAGATGCTGGCTACCACTCCTGGAGTTCGCTAGTTCGAATCCCAGGGCGTGCTGAGTGACTCCAGCCAGGTCTCCTAAGCAACCAAATTGGACGGTTGCTAGGGAGGGTAGAGTCACATGTGGTAACCTCCTCGTGGTCGCTATAATGTGGTTCGTTCTCGGTGGGGCGTGTGGTGAGTTGAGCGTGATTGCCACGGTGGATGGCGTGAAGCCTCCACACGCGCTATGTTTCCGTGGCAATGCGCTCAACAAGCCATGTGATAAGATGCGTGGGTTGACAGTCTCAGATGCGGAGGCAGCTGGGATTCGTCCTCTGCCACCCGGACTAAGGCGAGTCATTACGCAACCACGAGGACTTAAAAAGCACATCGGAAATTGGGCATTCCAAATTGGGAGAAAAAGGAAAAAAAAAAAAAAAGAGAAAGAGGCAGAGAATGATAATGTAATATAATAAAAGTAGAAAAACAAAACTGAGGGAAGTAAATGAAGAGTTTACAAGACCGTAAAGTGATGTCCATGAGAGAAAAAGAGGTCAGGGTAGAATCAACCTCAAAGAGAGGTTTATAAAATGTCATTATTTCAAGCTATAGTTTGTGTACTTACTGTATATATTGCCTTCTAAGAGCTGAAGTCAATGCATTATTGATACAAGCATGCAGCATCCATTCCAAACATCTATATGCTTTTCCTTTTAATGGTTATCCTTTTGTGTATATGTCTGAGAGAGAGTACTTGAATATATCATGTCAAGGGTTCAATTCTCATAAAACACACATTCTGATTTAAACAATACCTTGAAAAAGTTGCTTTGGATAAAAGTGTCTGTCAAATACATTTATGTAAATGCCACCACCTGTGCTCAACTGCATCTCACCTTTCTTTACTGTACATAACTCCCAAACAAAACCCAAGGTCTGTTTTCATTGCATTACAACACCGATTAACATCCTCTTTAACATCATTTAACCGGTTTTGCTCTGTCTTCATATTAATTGATAACAACAATTGAATCAGTTTGATTTGCTTACATAATGGCTTTCCATCCATTCTGCTCATTGTGTAGAATAGTAAATTGAAATGAGCTGAGGTAATTGAAATATAGATAATAAAGTCAATGCTCAGGTGGAGAAATACCACCAGTCTCCTGAGAGAGCTGAACCATAACTAAACAACTAAATGAAAATGTCTATCTGCATGTTGCCCAATTATTTAAACTGATTAAATACCTTTGCTGGAACAAAAACAAGGCCACATAGGAGACACAAGCAATGTGGGAAAATGCAGTAACTATGACTAGAGAATGGACTTGCATCTTATGAAGACCAGTCTTGCCAATCTACTTTGGAGGAACAAACTTGAAAGGTCAGGAGGACAGAAAACGCATCTATTGCGAGCTCTGAGATGTGAAGCGATCTTCCTGTTGTGCAATTGACCATACCAGCACATTTGTAGCCAGTGAGAGAACAAATGGCATTATCACACACCAGTGACAGCATTATTATAATCACACCAGTGAGGATTTGCAGTACTAGTGACACATTAAAAGAATAAATTCTGTAAACATTTCCTCCATGTGTTTAATACTTTATTAAAATCATGCCAAACAGAACAACAGTGACTCTCACGAGCCGTCAGACTTTCACAAGCGTACAGCGGAAACCTCTTGAGTGAAAATGACAATAAATGTCTTTGTCTGCCACTGTAGTTCCAGGTTCTTGCCCACAAGTCACCATCCGATACATCCTTGATATTGGCCTGATCAAGAACACATCCGAGTAATTTTCTGCATCCTTGGTAATTGCGTTCTTGAGTAGGAATTGAACTTTGGCAGTGGATGATGACATCAGACAAGTTCAAGAGAACATTTGAACATAAAAGAACGAACATTGAGAAACAGCCATTGACTTCAAAGTTACTTGGTTTTAGTGTAAATTTTGTAGTTAATGAAATTTCACACTCTGTATTCTCTGAATCTAAGCATAGTTGAGCCAAACCAGTCTGTCACAGGACAGATCATAGTCTAAGAGACCCAATTTTGGTAATGACTCAAGTTTGAAAATGTATACAGTAGTTACTGTGCGTTACAACAATGCTGAAACTGAGAAAGTGGCTTTTGATTGTCAAGCCAAATGTCTTGTACATACACACAATATAATGCAGTGATTAGATATGTACATAAAGTCTTATTTGTGCCTAACATCCATATCAAATGATTTGATGCTTGACACTTCAGACTGCCTTTGTATTACATCAAACAACTGTAAGAACTGCTGTTTGCCCTTGTTTTAGTGTGGATTTAGTTTTGTTTTTATTTTTCTGAATCTGAGCATAGTTAGTCCAAACCTGTTTGTCAGTGGACAAAACATGGACAGAAAACCTGATTTCCATTATGACTCACATTTGACAAAATGTGTAGTTAGACTGTTTAGCTTTTGCATGGCAATATTCATGTTCGTAGTACAATACATAGTACTTCTACCCCTGACTATCCCCAGGATGCCCACCAAATTAACATATGCCAGCTGGATGGAATCCATACGCTCATTTGCACAAGCTTCTGGCTGCATGCTCCTCTGAGGATGCAGTTTCACATAATGGACACTAGGTGAGGCAAAAGTTTCCTTCTCAGCAGGTCCAGGATAGTGTGTTCAGAGGAGTGGACCTCCCACTCTAGCCAGGCAAGAAGCTTTTGTCCTTGGGAGTGAGCAGGTGATGCACTACCAGAGATGTGGAGGCAGCCCAGGGGAAGCTCCCATGTGCCAGCACTGCTGGAGCAGATTGATGGTCCCTTCATCTTATGCTTTATTACATCATGTATCGGTACTCTCTTTATTATGTCTCTGCATTTTTTCCAAAGCAAAAAGCATTTATCTCTAATGGATCTAACATTTTTTCCCCCTATGATTTATTTATTCATTTATTTTTAGGTATCCTCATTAAAGCAAAAGTAAAGCTATTGTCAAACATGTAAAGTGAAAGTTTTACTTGCTGGGAATGAACTCCGTCAAAACCTATAGGAAACACTAATCACAAAGGAGATCTTAAGTATCTCCTGGACAGCAATTAAAATATTAAAATTAAATGGGTATTTTGAAGTCTGCTGCTTCTCAGATTTTTCTCCTGAGAAAAAGATTCCAGTACTTTAAAGTCTGTCCTCCAGAAGGGATCTTTACAATGTCATAAACAATGCCATTTTCTTCCAAGACCAAATTATCTGAGCTATCCACTTTATTTGTGTAGTATACTCTATTTTTATTTTTCCTAATGAGTTTTAGAAGAAACTTCTGAGACGAAGATACTTAAATGAGACATAACTGAGATGCCATTAATCTTCTGAACTGTAAAAGAACAACCTCTAAGTAATAAAGGTGTCCTACAGGATGCCATACACTCACAGGCCTGTAAATCCCCCTTGATCTTGTGTACATTCTATAAGAGCTGCCCTGGAGCAAAATGTACAGTGTGATTCACTAATAAAAATGCTTTTTCACGCCACTGTGAAGAATTTTAAACTCTTTTATACATTAATGCAAATGTTTTCATTACAATTTGAGTAAAAGGTAGTTGTGTAGAAGGTGTTTGTTTCCTCCGTTAAGAATAATGTGCATTTACTTTTAAATTGTAGCATAATTAGATTTAATTTAGCATGTTATATGCAACCTGAAGGTAACTTGTCCCAACTGTAATCTGATTTTTATAAAGATGTATAAAATACATTTGATGACATTCTTAATCAAGTTTTTTGTCCTCTAATCTAAAACACAAAACCAAATATTCCACGTAATTATGTATTTTCACAATTAAGTTTACACATGCATAAATATTGACAGACAAATCCTTATCCCAGTAAAATTTATTTATCTGAAAAACGAAAAAAAAAAAAAAAAAAAAACGAATTCATTGACTTCTTCTATGAACTACATACCATACAGGCATATTAATAAATCCATATTTAGATACCATGTATTTTTCTAAAAAACGTTCTTATTTAATTTTTTTTTTTTCATGGGGGGATGCGACATCGCCGATTTTAGGAGAAGGGTATAGCTACCGGCATTGCTCCAAAGAGGGGCGGACGCTCCAAACCGCCATTGAAGATATAGGGAGCCCCAAACCGAACCCTTTCCCTAACCTTAACCGTGAGTGGAAGTGACGCCCCCTTTTGGAGTTGGCGCAACACCCTTTTGGAGTAACCCCAACCCTTTTGGAGTAACCCCGCACTCTTTTGGAGATTTCGGCCCCGTTTGGAGGTCTCCGGCCTGCAGCTATACCTACTTGGATTTTAGGGTTCCCCCACCTCCGAAATCCCAATTTAACCCCTGTGCGTGACCTAATCTAAAGTGAGAACTAAATATGCCTAACTAAACATTTATTAACATGGTTCAACAGTAAGTATGGCCAGCTGGCCCAGGGCCAGTGTGAGAGTTTTGCCCTTTTGGGCCAGTACTGCGTTGTCACTAAATATTCTGTTGATCTTGTAAATGTGTTGTACATGTGTCCTAGTCTGATTATTAAACTACAGCAGCCTGCAATTCCATTTAAGAAATATCCAGTTCTCTTGTGTTGCATGCTTCAAAGTGATGTATGAAGGTGTTGACCTGCTAAAAACATCACATTATGACTTCAGTAATCTGTCTATTAGATTACAGAAAGCGAAACACTCGTTTAATGCAAAGCGTGCAGCACATTCCAGACAATATATTTAATGAAACTGCAGCCTCTTACGGTGTAACAATCAAATGACCATGTAGCAAACTGCTTATCAAGTTTGGAACTTCCTTCAAACAGACACTGAAACTGACACAGTGATCCATCAAAATAAAAGTTTGGCTTAAATGGACATGTGAAATTGAAGAAATTATGACAAAAATATATTACTACTGCATAGCAAAAAGTTAATATTCATTTTAATTATTATTATTATGATAAATATTATCATTATTACTATTATACCAGGAATAATTATATTTTAGCAAATTTCACAAGCAAGTGTGCTGTTGTACTGAATGTATTGTAAGTTTTTAATTTATACAGTCATTCTCTGTTGTGCTCACATCATTTGATAAAAAAAAATAATAATATTGTTTTAGATTCTGCTGTGAAGATGTTATTGAAGCACTTTCAATAACATTTGATAAAATAATTTTTATGAATGAATTTGATTAGTTATATTTGTTTTTAGTTATTTTTTTTATTTTCTCCCCTTTTCTCCCAAATTTGGAATGCCCAGTTCCCAGTGCGCTCTAAGTCCTCGTTGTGGCGTAGTGACTCGCCTCAATCCAGGTGGAAGAGGATGAATCTCAGTTGCCTCCACGTCTGAGACCAACAATCCGTGCATCTTATCACATGGCTTGTTGAGTGCGTTACTGCGGAGACATAGCGCGTGTGGAGGCTTCAAGCTATTCTCTGCGGCATCCACGCACAACTCACCACGTGCCCCACCGAGAGCGAGAACCATATTATAGTGACCACGAGGAGGTTACCCGATGTGACTCTACCCTCCCTAGCAACTGGGCCAATTTGGTTGCTTAGGAGACCTGGCTGGAGTCACTCAGCACGCCCTGGTTTCAAACTCGCGACTCCAGGGGTGGTAGTCAGCGTCTTTACCCGCTGAGCTACCAAGGCCCCGCAATTAGTCATATTTTTAATAAAAAAATATGTAATCTTTTAAACATGGAATTCACAAAAAATTAAAAGGAAAACAGAATTTGGGAAAACAAAGCAGAATTAGGGGAAAAAAAATATGTCATTGGGTCCTATTTTTTATGCCTTGCAAACTTAAACATTTGCATTTTCTTTGAAATAATAAAAGTTACTGATGTATTGAATATCTAATTTTGCTCATTGAAACTTGTCATCAAAGTGATTTGGATAAAAATTACTTTCTATGAGAGACATATGTGTCTTCCTGAAGGAGGGCGCCTCCCGACCTGAATCCTGAAAGCTGCATTCTTCGTTGATCTGCATTCAGATCTTAGAAAGTTTTTGTTATACTGCAGACATTTGTATATAAAATACTGTGTTTACTAAAAGGAATGGTACCTGTGATACAAATGCGCCCCTGCAATCTCTGGAAAATGATTACATAAAATGCCCTATTCAGTAACCACAAACTAATGACAAATTAAATTCAGTTAGGAAACTCTGTGGCACAGGCTGATAGGTCACCCCGGCACACCTTGCTACGTTAACCAATCAGAACTAGGGATGCACCGATACCACTTTTTCTCTTCCGATCCAATTCCGATATCGGAAATCTCAGTATCGGCCGATACCGATCCCAAGCCGATACCAGTGTTGTTGTTTTATTTTTTTCCATAATCAGTTTAGAATATCTTTACATTATTGTGTGGAACTAATTGGGAGTACTCTTTAATATGTAAAGAAACACAAACCTCTAACTACACATTATTTCAATATAAACGTATAGCTTATTAAGAAACACTTTATTATTAACAAGTATACTGGATAATGTAGCAGAAAAATTAACAGTAATTCCAGTCTTCAAGTCTTCAGTAGAAAAGAAACCAGTGTTTTATTTTTGCCTTTTTCTCTCTCTCTTTTTTTTTTTTCAAAAATGTTTCAACTTGCATCTAGACTTTAAAGGATTCAGATCTCTTTTTTGCTCAATTAATTGTAAGACATCAGTCCATTTTTCATTCACACAGTTATTTTTTGGAACCCATTCAGCTTAAATATTGTTATAAATTGTAAACAAATACTAATGATGACAATAATAATAATAATAATAATAAATTGTTATTAATATTATTATTATTACATTTTTAATACAACAGTAATATATTTAAATTGTGCACTTTTTAAACCCTCACGCTTTTATTTTGACATTCTAAACTCTCCAGGAAATCCTGTATGTGTCTGTTTGTAGGCAAGTTCACAGTAGTTTAATTAGCTTCTTATTCAAATTCTAGTAAAATGCACCTCCGGTGCCATTCTAAATGCATATTATAAGTGAACCGAATTATTGAGCATCTGCATCTGTTCTTGAGTAGCGCTCAAATATTGCACACCGCTGTGAAGGCTAAAAATAGCCATGAGTGCATCACCAGCCTGTGCGTGAGTTTGTGTCAACAGAGCAGCACCACTCACTAACACGCTGGCGCTGTGCATACTATATATTTACTTATTAAACACAGCCTTTTGTGATTCACAGAGCTATCGCACGTCTTCAAGTGGCTTTGAATAAAATGCACGAGTCATATGTACTGCTTTAATGGTGTTTTTATGGTTCTTTTATCACATTTTTGGAACTTGACAGTAACGAACATGACTAACACACAGTATCGGATTTGGATCGGGCTCGTTAGACCGATACCCATCTGTCTAAAAGCTTCAGTATCGAAGCCGATACCAATCCAGGTATTGGATCAGTGCATCCCTAATCAGAACCCCTTTTTTCCTCATCAGATTAAATATAACCCACCTACACATCGTAGCGGCACGACTGCAGCAGCATGGTAACATGCAGAATTTCTCCCTCCACCTCCCTAGCACCACTTGTCTAGATCTGCTCTACGGGGGGGATTTTATGTTTGTCCAGTAGAGGCAGCATGCTTCTCTGTCAGCAGCAGCAGTAGTGCACGGGTTCTGTGCAACAGCAGCAGCACATTTACTGCTGCATGCGTAGAGCAGATCTAGTCCGCCAAGACCAAGCCCATACCATGTCATATATATATAGAATAAAAAATATATGTTATTACTACTCCGAGAGTTGTCCTAACTGAACTGTTATTGTTCCATCCAACCCAGCGCTGAGAAAAGTAACATGTATGGTGTGATAACGTCGCTTGTACACTTCAGAAGCATAGTAAGGAAATTTTCACTAATGAAGTTTAATAGGCACTAAATTGGCAAAATATCATTCAAGTCAATAATACAACGTTACATGGACCTTCCTATTTCTGTTTTTTTTTTTTTTTTTTTTTGCCATTTCATCACTGTCATGTGACTGTGGTAACGTGCTGGCTGTTTCCTGAGCATGCACACAGACTGTAGCGGATTTTTGGACTTTCCTTCTGGAATCGGATTGCATTTAATGAAATATTTATAGTAGGTCCACTGGCGAAACTGAATTAAACAGTAGTTTTAATTGGCAATAATGAGAACAAGTCTGCTCATAAAACTTAATAGGATGGAACATGCAATTAGAGGATCTCTTTTAATAAAATGTGGATTTTCCTCTCTCACTATTATTCCTGTACTTTTGTGTTGTGTCTGTGCTTTTTTTTTTTTTTTTAAGCTGTTTTTTTTTTTTTTTGTCTGTTTTGAGCCTTTGTGATTGAGATGCTGCGGAGATGGTTATTTCAGGGCCAAGTTTTCAGAGTAATGGGATCATTAATAAATGTTTAATTAGGCATATACAGTTCTCACTTTAGATTAGGTCACGCAAAATGCTTAGTTAGCAATTAGTCAGTGCTTTATTACAACCTATATATTGAGTAATAATAATTGCTTTAATAGTAAGTGTTACTAAAACAGAAACAAATACATTAATTATGTTTAAATATAAATCTAATTAATTACATATATAATTTCTTTATCTAATATGAATTCATGCCTTGTTCATGATAAAACATTATCAAACTGCCTATAAATGAACTTATTAAGCAATAATAAATCATTTGCTACAGTGAATATAAACAAATAAATAAATAATAAAAAAAACTATTTGTATGTTAGCTTTTTAATGTAGGAACAATAGTTTATAAATGATCAATTGATTATAAACTAATGCTTTACAAATAGTTTATACCATTTAGTTATTATAAAGTGTTACCGACACACTACATATCATCATACATATTTCAATAGCTCTCTTGTACATAAACATTAGAATCAAAGTCACTCCAATGTTGCTGTTCTTATGGTTATAGAATAATATTTCCCATTAATATCACAGGAAATCTTGCTAAATGTTTCTCAATGCAACAGTAACACTTTACAATACAGTAAGGTTCCATTTGTTAACATTAGTTAACAACATTAGTTAACATTAGGGAACTTGTCATTAATGTTTTACAACATGTATTCTGTATAAATGTATGACTACTGCCATCTTGCTTTAAATATTATTGTGTAAGGCATTAAATTGCACAAAAATAGTGAACCCCTTGTTTCTCTTCAGTTTGGGGAATGTAAAATGAGGGATCCATTTGATTATATTAGTGTCAAATAACAACAGCAAAATGTCTGCTAAAAGTGCAGATTTTACTGTTAATGGAGGACTTCAATTTAGGTGGCAGCAGATCATTTACAAATATATTAGCTGCCGCTCAGAAATAAACTGAAGTCATTTGAAAACCATCAAAAAAAAAAAAAAAAGAAAAAAAAAAGAAAAAAAAAAAAAGGCCTTGGTAATATTTTAATTGCATTTTAAATAACTTGCTCTTCCAAAAAAATTTCAAACACTCCCCTACAACAACCTGACTGTTCTGAGCTGAGACCACAACTTAAACCCAGCATAGCAAACACAAACACAGTTTCCCTCCCAACATCCTGTTCCCTGTCCTCAAACTAACAAGGTTGTAGGTTGTTTGTCTTCTTAATCAAAAATGTAATAACTTGCTGCTCTGCTCTGCCTCTGAAACAGCTTTCCTTTTCGGACTTTATTAATCCCTCTTATTTTTCAGCTTCTACCCTCCAACCACCTGACTCCATTCTGGCATGTAACGTTCACTTTACATAATCACATAACAGAATCAGGAGATTTGCAATTACAGAAATGTATGTTTTAGGTTGACTTCAAGGTCAGAGACATACTTTTTGTAAGTATGCGAACGCAGACCCAAGGACTTGGCCAATGCATTGCCAATACCCGGCCAATTATACTGTGGCGATAATAAACCACAGTACTCAAAGGGCAATAGACAGTGTTGGGTTGATTACTTCTGACATGTAATCCGATACTGATTACAAATTACATGACTTAAATTGTAATCACTGAAATAATCTGTTACTAATCACAATTTTAGTCATGTAATTTTTTTTATTACTTTTGGGTTACTTATTGCATATATTCCTAGCTTTAGACTGTCAACCTCAAATGGCCTACCAGAGGTGACCTTCAGAAATGGATGAGATAATCTCTAGCCAAAATCTAAAACAAAAATTCTGTTCTCTAAACTAAAATTGTGCTCTCTTAAGCGTTTTCCCAAAATTCAGGGGAAGTTCCAAGTAGATGCGAAAGCTCAGCACAGGCTCTGTCCTGACGTAATTTGCAGGCACTGATTCATCAATCGAAGCAAGTGGCCTCATGGTCACTGAGCTGCAGGACATGACCTGATTACCATAAACTATTGTTATAGTGAAGGATAAATTAGTCTGATAACTATAAAGCAATCTTATTAGTCATGATAAATGACTCTGCCCTGTGTCAATTAAATGTCTACTCAACTGATTTGCCCTCTGGGCCCATAGCAAATACATAATCTTGTATTGTGGATAAACACATACACAGACATAATAGAGGCACATAAATGTTGCAAATCCAAACAGCCATAAACAAAATGAAACGTCATCTTTCCACTTTCAGCTTTTCAATAGGATCCCCATCTGCATCATTTCATCAGAGAAGAAAAATAAGCAGTTGGACACAATCAAGTAAAAGTTCATTTTCTCAAACCATACTGCTGAAAGTAAATGTGTTCAGAGACTGCAGTGACTTTCATTAAAGATGCACTGACGTTGTTACAGCCTGATCTCACATAAAATTCGGCAAGTGTGTGTCAATTGTTCTTTAGCCGAAATCGGTATACATTGACCGAATTTGAAAACACTGTCTCCAGAGGCTAACGCGGTAAGTGTTTCAGAACATATAAACAAGTGTGACATCCATTTATATCCAGGAGAGGTCACCAGAAGTCAGTTGTAAAAAGAATTGTTTTCAGCTGAACAGGTTGTAAAACAGTGAAGAGAAATTATTATTTTATTTAATCTACCCCCCAACCAAACGCAAATCTAATCATAACCATTAGTAGAGACAAAATGCAGTGTTAGGGATAAAAATGCAACCTCCTTATCACGCTCGTGATTGTTTACACAAACGTGATTACTTCCTCGTTTAAATGGAGATTGAACTGTGGTCTCCCATGCAACTGACGCAACGCACTAACAGTCATGCCACGAGGGAAAGTATTTGCTCTTGAGCCATTCCAAATATGTCCGATGGGATATAGGGCATGCCAGTGAGTCGGCATACTGTTGCCGATCCTAGGGTACCGGAACTTCCAGAGACAGCATGCCGAATTCCCGTTTGATCATGTTGGGTGTTATCCATTTTTGCCCACTTGCCGAAAGCCATTTTTCAGGTAATGTGACAGCTTAAACATGGAATTAAGGATAACACACTGTGGTTACACAAACACTCCCACTTTATTCTATAAGGGCACTTACACTCTAGACAAAGCCCTGACCAAGTGTTTGACACAAAGGAATGCCTAAAGTCCATTCTGAGGTTGTGGAAAAAGCCTAAATAAAATAGGTATACAGGTATACATTGGATTTCTGAAAGTACATCAGGGCTCGCCTTTCTAAAATACCGATTGGACAACGGATGTCTTAGGGTACATTTACACGACAACGATGTACTAAAAACGGAAAAGTTTTTCCTTTGTGTTTTTGAAAAGTGTAGCGTACAGATGACAACGTTTTTAAAATGATCCCCGTTCACACGGATCCGCAAAAATGACTAAAAAGCTGTATTATGCATGCCAGGCCAGTAGTTGACGATGTCACTTTGTAAGAAACACTACGCGCCTGCGCACATAAGCATTCTTCCACAGAGCGGTGAATACAAACAATGAAGATGGCGAAAGCATCGAGCAATTTTGTCTGGACGGACGATGAGGTTGCTTTATTACTACAATTACTTTGCTGGAGAAGCGTCAATAAACTCAAAATCTTGAGCAGCACAAACACAGTCCTGTAGTCCACCACTGTAGTTTTGAATGTCACGCACGTTGTTTTGAAGTACTCGCGCACATGCCTATAGACTGAACTCTCAAGATGATTCAATAAACTCTGCTCATTTTTACCATCACTTCGTCTCCTGCCTTCTTCTGTATTCCCCCTGCTGACTCTTGAAGCTGTTGATGTTGACTGGTTTTGGATATCAAACAGAACTCTGATATATGGATATCTTCTGACGGAGAGAGAGGTCTTGTGTACACTGGATCTAACATGCATTTTCACTGCCTCATGTTTTCATATTCTAAGCATATCATTGAATACTGTACATGGCATCATATCTCTGTCTATAGGCTATATACATAAGCGGTGGGTGAATGAATTGCAAGGTAAAGGTACATCAAATAAAATTAAATAAATAAATAACATTTAAAATACAAATACATTTTCCCCATCTGATCCATACATTAATTTCAAGATTTTCAAATTGCAGGTTCTGCCTACTGTACAATGTTCACACTCCATACAAAACACTCCAAATGAATAAATTGTTGATTATTGTTATTTGCACAGACACCAGTATTCATATTGATAATTATACATCTCAAATTGATGACTATCAATCCATTATTCTTTATATAACACGTAATACGCGTGCGCATGACGTCATCATTCTCACAAATTTGCATTTTTGTATGTTTACACGGAGACGATAACGGCATTGTTTTCAAAAACTTGCACTTTGAAACCCGTTTTCAAAAGTATGCATTTTCAGGCCCCAAAACGCCGTTGTCGTGAAAACGAACAGCCAAAACGCATAAAAAGTGTTCCGTTTTTAGTTGAAAATGTTGTCGTGTAAACGGCCCCTTAGTCAGTGTGCACTGCAGCAGAAGTAAAAAAAATTCTCAACTTTTAGGGTGCTTACACACTACACTGCAAAAAATAAATACATAAATAAAAAATCATATTTTTTCATTTTCATATTCAGTATTTTTTCTTGTTTTCCAGTAAAAATATCTAAACATGCTTAAAAGTAGATGCATTTATTTGAGAAGCAAAATTACATTTTTGAAGATATTAATTTTTCACAAAGTACAAACTTCACTAAATTTTGTTAGATTTCTCTGAAAACAAGAAGATAATATCTTAAATACATTTGCTTCTCAAGTAAATGTATTGTGTAAGTTGATACTGTATATTTTTACTTGAAAACAAGACACACAGTTGTTAAGAAAATATTAAGTTGCAGTGTAAAGAAAGCTCAGACAGATAGGAATTCATAAGCTCCGTTGTGATGGCAAGGAAAGAGCCGTGTCAGTTTTAAATAAACTGAATGCAGTGAATTGGACTTGCGAAAGCACAACTGGACCTGCCTCCAATGCCTATGCTCAAGTAAATCTCAGCAGAACTTTTGGTCGCATGACTACACATCACATTTGCAAACATTCGAGAACCTTTCGTTTTTCTTCTACATCTGTATGATGCACCATCCTCATTAAAATCAGTAGATTTTCAGCGTTCTCTGACACAACATAAACTCTTGTTTTTGTCCAGCTACATCCTTTCAATGCACAATCCACACTGAAATAAAAATATTCACAGTATTCTCTGACACAAAATGAACTCTAGTGAGTAGATACACAAACACAAACACTCAATCACACGCTAAGGTTGAGTGTTGCGATTCTAGTCAAAATGGAGACTAGCTTATCCCTCAAGTGAGTGTTCAATTAGGGCAAGATATGAGCACCAAATGAAACCCAAAAATTCACTCTCTGATGTCCATGCTTTTTCAAAAAAAGTGAGTCTCAAAATGGTCTATTGTTGCAGGTGGCGAAGGACACAACAGAACTGGAATAGGGCCACTGATGTCTCAATGGATGTGTATGTATCAACAAAAGATTTTTTATTTATTTGGATTATATTGTCTGATTCCTGAAAAGGACATAATGACCTTCAACACATAAGCTTTATTATAGTAATATTATTCCTATTCATTCTTAATGCAACATACACATGGGTATGCAATGTTCCACAATTAAGGTCTCAAATGGCAGATAACCTCATGTATAATTATTGTTTGTTGATTGTCTCTTCAAATCAATCCGTTTCAAGAGCCGCCCAATTGAGCTGCCACTCAAGAGACTCATTTTCTACCGATGAGTGCCCATCACACAAAACACCTCTCCAGTCTCCACAACTGTCACTGAGCACAGCACATACAGCCAAGTGTACAGCATCTACAGTATATGGAAATGCAAAAAGTCTAAACTAATGTTGAATATAGCCACAGCAATGCATCACCACATCCAGAGCCTGTTTAAACTGCTTAAAAAGTAAACCCTCCAGCGTGACACTAGATTTGAAAATTGAATGTGCAGCAAAAGAGTCTTTGGTTATCGCTTTGATTCCTTATGTATTAATGCACACACTCTGTCTTGATTCATTAGCCATAGCTCTAATTCAACTATTTAGCAATTTGAAACTGAAAAATTATATGGTGACGGATGAGAGCTATGGTCTCGCACAACAGTCAGAACCGCAGTGTAGATGACATCAACCGACCCTATTAGTCTGTCAAATGTGACTAATTCATTTCTGAGTCAGTGCAATCTTTCACTGAATGCATTTATAGCATCACTCTACTGATTCAGGCAAGAATGCATTCAAAGGCTGATTTAGAGAGAATAAGTGGCTCAATGAACAATTTCAACTCTGTGAAAGTCTTCCAACAGAGAATTATTATGCGCCTGAGCGCCCGTTAACGAGATGACACAGCTCACGAACATCTGTCTCCCATCACACAACCCAGACATGAAACATTTTATATATATATATATATATATATATATATATATATATATATATATATATATATATATATATATATATATATGGGAGGAAACACACTGCGCACCAGTGCGTGCCATCAACAATCAGCTCACCTGGATACCATACACCTGAGAGCGATTAAGAGAAAGGGAGAAAAGAGTAAAAGACAACACACACACACTCTACATACACACAAACAATATGGCCGAGAAAGCCATCAAAATGGGGGACATGGAAAAGAGCGCAAGCTGTGGAAAAACTGCCGACATTAAACGACACTGATAAGAGCCGAAACAAACATTTATCATAACATTCAAAATAACACATTCCAGCGCAGGATCGCCAGTCGAAACAAACACAGATGAAATAGAAACTCCTACTCAAGAACTGGAGATGTTTCATCTGGATTCTACACAAACTTGACGAAAGCTATTTTAAAAAGTGGTGAGGACATGTCCCACCCGTCTCAACACATAACTGTCAACGATGTATCTAATATTGTATGTATCATTCAGTGAATACTTGGAAACAACTGAGAAATTCATCTTTTACATCTATTTTTTTCCACGTATTTGTCCATGTGGTCATTGTTGTTGAAGAACTAAGCTCATCAACTCGTGAGAGCCAAAACACTGTACATGCGCTGCAATAGTAGGTAGGCGATTGGACGATGTTGTGATTGGCCGCCGCAGCTGCTGTAAACAATCACGGGTTTGGTTGCTGCTGTAATCAATCATGCTAAGGTCTGTAGTCATTTGTGTGTTCGGTGAGAGTTTAGGCAGTTTGACATGAATAAACCCCTACACAATGTCAACATCAACTACAGTATACTTACATTTATTTTTTAATACATTTGGATACTTATGTTGGGGTGGCAGATGGGGTGGAAATGCTTTTTCTTACGGTGGCATTTGCCACCCTATGCCACGCCGGTAGATCCGCCCCTGTGCCCCCTCACATTGACAGTACTGTGTTGATGACGAAATCTGTGTCTTGTGCACTGTGCGCAAAAGAGTAAGGTTAGCCCACAAGTTAGTTAAAGTGCATATTTGAACTTGCCGCTAAATAGACACTTGTGAGTCACATTGATTTTATGAGAAAATGTTAGCAACAGTATGCTGCTTGTGCTTGAGCAATTGTTAGTGTCAGTATCAGATGTACAGTAACACTGGCAAAACATGACAAGTACTGTCATTATCATTTTTTCTGTAGATTTACATGTCACAAATATATAACAATAAACTTTATTGTTTAACACACAGTAATTAGGGATGAATTAAGGTCTTTACATCTGTGTCGCACTCAGAACAGTAACGGCAGCTCGCTTGGCAGCCCAAGTAGTCATAAGCCACAGCTTCCACTGTTAGTGCAGGGTCAGCATCCAGCACCCAGAATGTCTTGCTTGTCCTGGATTTAAGGGGTCAATCCTACAGCTCTCTTATTCAGCAGCCAACAATCTCTGACATCTGCAGTCTCTGATCAGCAAATCAGGGGTTCAAGGGTTTATGACCAACACCAGGTCCAAGTTCTAGTTTATGACCAACTTTCAGCACTAAATTGAGAGTTATGGAGCTCAGCATCTAGCCCAGCTGTTCGCTGGATATTTCTCTCCGCTGTGATTATTTACTCTTCCACTAATAGGTAAACAGATGGAGGCATGGGGAGAGATAAAGGGCGAACAGAGACACACAGAGAGAGAGAGGAGAGAGACAAGTTCCCTATCTCTCACTCACTCGATGTTGTGTCGATGTAGTGACACTAGGGGTCACTCTTGGGAGCCCCAAACACCTCTGCTTTTTGAAAAAAGGCCAATGGGAATTGGCGAGTGGAATTTGCATGCCACTCCCCCCGGACATACAGGTATAACAGGAGCTAGTATGCAACCACTCATTCAGGTTTTGTGCTGAGGAGCCGAGACAAGGTCCCGACCATTTCAGCAGGTAGTTCAGTGTTGTGGCAAGAGGAACACAACGTCTCATTCCCTCCATCAGGGAACGGAGGTTACGAAAGTAACCAGGACGTTCCCTATCTCTCACTCACTCGACGTTGTGTTGATGTAGTGACACAAGGGTCCCTATACAAAACGTCACAACTAGCTGAACTGTGTTACGTGGACTGGCGGTGCGAGATGGGCAGACCGCTGTGTGCCTCGTAGCCAACGCACCAGGCCATCATGTAACCTCCCCCAACGCTGTTATGAGCTTCGAACGGTCCTTCGGGAACAAGTCGACTGCCCAACAAATAGGGACAGGCTAGCCCAGCCGTGGCCTCTTTTCCTCTTTTTTCTCCCCAAAAAGAGTGGAACTTGTTAACCGACTGGGGGCCATAAACGTGTACATCGGAGGGCGTCACTCCCAAGGGGAAGACACCACAGAGACCATACCCTGTCCAGAGAAGGGGGGGGGGGGTATTTTGAGTGGAAATACGTCACATGGTCTTACCGAGTCTTGTCGGAATTATGTCATGTGGAGAAGTCACATGGTAGGTCCTACCCGAGGGGGGAGGAGTTTCTAAAAACATGGTGACCGGGGGCAGAGGGGCCTCTGCCCAAGGAAGACGTAGTTTACCGACAGGGAAATGATTTAGCGGAAGATATCACATGGGGTCACCTACGGGGAACCAGCACATGTGGAGCACCTACCCCAGTATAGGGTCTAATTAGCACAAGTACTGGGCCAGCAGTGAGTTTCTCCGTAAACTCGTCTGCCACAGGGCTAAGGAGGAAAGTCATCCAGGGATCACAGCTTGTGAACACGACTGGGAGTCAAAAGCACACGTCTTCACCTCAAGGGAGGGGAAAGGCGCTATGCGCAAGCGGTACAACCGGCCAGCTGTCCCAGAACTTACCTGCTCATACCTGACAAAACACAGGACAAAACTGGCTCAACCCGGTGATTGTAAAACCTCGCAAAGGTGTTGGGTGTTGCCCAGCCTGCTGCTCTGCAGATGTCTGCCAAAGAGGCGCCACTGGTCAGGGCCCAGGAGGCCGCTACACTCCTAGTAGAGTGGGCTCATAACCCCACAGGGGGCGGCACGTCCTGAGCGTGATATGCCATCACGATGGCGTCAACGACCCAGTGGGCGATCCTCTGTTTGGAGACAGCGCTTCCTTTCCGCTGTCCACCAAAGCAGACAAAGAGCTGCTCAGAGCTTCTAAAGCTCTGTGTGCGATCCAAATAGATGTGTAAAGCACACACCGGACACATCAACGCCAAGGCTGGGTCTGCCTTCTCCTGGGGCAGTGCTTGCAGGTTCACCACCTGATCCCTAAAAGGGGTCGTGGGAACCTTGGGCACATAGCCCGGTCGGGGTCTCAGGATCACGTGAGAGTAACCCGGACCAAACTCCAGGCACAATTCACTAACAGAGAACACCTGCAGGTCCCCTACCCTCTTGATGGAAGTGAGTGCAGTCAGGAGGGCAGTCTTCAAAAAGAGTGCCTTAAGCTCAACTGACTCCAGGGGCTCAAAGGGAGCTCCCCATAGACCCTAAAGGACTACAGAGAGGTCCCACATGGGGATGAGGTATGGCCTGGAGGGATTCAACCTCCTAGCGCCTCTCAGGAACCTGATGATCAAGTCGTGCTTCCCCAAATACTTACCATCCACTGCATCGTGATGTGACGAAATGGCGGCCATATACACCTTCAAGAGAAGCCGCCTCTCCAGCCTCTTTTGCAGGAAGGAAAGCACCGATCAGACTGTGCATCTCTGGGGATCTTCGCGTCGGGAAGAACACCACTTAGCAAACAGACGCCACTTCAAGGCATACAGGCCCCTCATAGAGGGAGCCCTAGCCTGAGTGATCGCGTCTACCTCCCTGAGAAAGAAGGTCCTTCCTCAGGGGAATCCGCCGGGGGTGGGGGGGGTGGGGGCTGTCACAAGGAGCGTGAGGTCCGAGAACCACGTCTGGGTGGGCCAGTAGGGTAACCCAGACCGGTCTACACTCCTGTTGTGACATGCTGAGTACAGCCTGGCAGCCCCACCATTGAGGGTGGTGAGAGCGGAGGGGCTCAGAGGCAGGGTCCAGGCAGTGAAAGGTGCCCGCCACGACCTTGTGAGCTCCTCATGCACCTCCGTGAAGAAAGGGACCAGGACGGGACCAGGGCGGAACCTGTGAGCGGCGCTCCGGGCCCAGGAACCAATCGACAGGCTGCGAGGGTTCAGGGGGGGTGGAAGATTCCACTCCAGCCCGACACACGCAGCTGCCCAGGCAAGCATGGCTGCCAGCTGAGCATCAGGCTGTGACTGGGTGACCACACCTGAAGGTGGGAGCCCAGTCGAGTCCTTTGCTTCAGACTGGACAGCCCGCTCTCCGATTCTGCAATCGAGAGCTCATCCACTTCGCGAGCGCCAAAACAAGATCGCGAACTCGCCCTGAGACGAGCCGTTGGTCTCATCCCAGCAGGGCAAATGAGAATAATGGGGAATGGGAGGTCCATGGGGAGTTACCCGGTGGAGTGGCTTCCATTGGGGTCCCCAAATCGCCCCCAGTGCTAACCGACGCGGCCTTAAACCTGTAGGTAGAAGGACCGAGGCGGGGAGCTGCTGGGGTGGTCTTTCCCTCTAACGAAGGAAAAACCACAACCACAACATTGCCATGGTCACTCTCTCACAGTGAGAACATGACCCGTCCATGAATGCTGTCTCCGCGTGGGCAGCACCCAAGCACGTAAGACAGCGATCACGGCCATCGGAAGTGGAGAGGTAATGACCGCAACCAGGAAATACACATGAAAAAATGCTTTAAAAAAATGCTCTCCGTAAATGCCACTCTTTTAAGAAGGGAAAATATACTCTTTTAGTAGGAAGAATATACTCTTTTAGCTGCTGAAGCACCCAGGGGTATTCTCTGCACTTCACCAGTGCAAGAGGGGGAGAGGCCACTGTAATGTGCCGTAAATCCAACTGCTTTTCGAGGTGAATGGAACGGCAGAGGATTCAGCTTGCAGAACACAACCGCTCAGCTCCTCAGAGTAAATCTGAATGAGTGGTTGAATACCAGCTCCTTTTATACCCGTATGTCCAGGGGAGTGGCATGCAAATTCCACTCGCCAATTCCCATTGGCCTTTTTTCAAAAAGCAGAGGTGTTTGGGGCTCCCAAGAATGACCCCTAGTGTCACTACATCGACACAACGTCGAGTGAGTGAGAGATAGGGAACTTGTCTCTCTCCTCTCTCTCTCTGTGTGTCTCTGCTCACCCTTTCCCTCTCCCCACGCCTCCCCTCGTCTCTCCCTCCAGGTTCACAGGAGGTGGGGTGGGCCACCGGCTGACAGAATGGCTGGGAGGGCAGCGTGGGGGGGGGGAGTTAGTCAGACCGGTAGCACCCCGGCCTGAATCGGGCGGGGGAGGAGTGTGATGAGGAGGAGGGCGTGGCTGGGCCATGATGGAGGGGTAGAGCGAGGTTCCCGCCTCATCCTTGCCCATCCGTATACTGTTACAATGTTATTCAATCAAACAGGGAGATAGGGGAGGCGGGAATGTCTTTTCTCCATTCTGAATGGGTGAGCATTTGTGACAGACCTCCAACTGAAGAGAGCGATACCTCAGCAAAAACATTCAGGTGTGACATTCTTGACAAAATTCAAGTGGTTTTTAACCGGCTAGTGAGATGCTGGCTTCAATATACTGTTATGAGAATGTTTCTGGACTGGTGCCAATTAACAGTGTGCGGGGCTGCACGCGCAAATCACACAATGCCGAAAATAGAAACCAAGCAATTGACAGAATGTCCTGTTGCTCATCATGGCTGATTAAGACAAAAACTCTGATTAACATAGAAAAGATATCTTTTATCATGTGTCGTTTGCCGTCAGGTTAGGACACGGTGTGACTGTAGCTGTCTTCAGCCTCCTCTGTCTATCTCTCTCATTTTGATTGAGAACTCTGTTTCAAACAAATGAGGCTGCACATAGAAATGCATCTATTCTCAGACTGCAAGCTCATCTCATCAGACATATTTAGAAAGTTCTGTTCTTTGGTTCGCAGACCTCTTTTTAGATAAATAAAACAAGTTTTCGCTTGAATGCCCCATCTCGTGACAGATACTGCTCTCATGCAGTCTCATGAGAGCAACGGTTGGTCAACAGTTTCATTAAATAGCAGTTTCTCACCAAACATTAATGAATGCTCTCATAACAACCATATGAGTCTCATGGAATAATTTATTAGACTTCTCAGTTATACTTTTGTGTGCTTTTGTAGCTTGAAAAGTTGGTCACCATAAACTGCCATTGTATGACATCATTGAGCACAACATTTTTCCACAATTTCTCCTTTTGGGTTGAGAAAAAAAAGAAAGTCATATGGGGGTTATAACAACACAGTGGTGAGTAAACAATGCCTGAATTTTCATTTTGAGGAGAACTATCCCTTTAAGCTGATGCTAAAACCCTGGAGACTGGAAAACGAAAACAGACTTTCGTTATGAATTGTACAACATTTCCGTATTCAAGAAAAAGACTGATATGCCCACCTGTGACCACACATCAGTTGAATTCTGTATTAATGTTGCGAGTTGTGACATTACTTTGCAACTATAAACAACTAAACTTGGCATTCTGCCTAACAACACTGCTTAACAAGTTTTTCCTAGTCTTGAATTGGACACATCCTGCTCTGTACTGCTCTTTCACATTACTCCATGCATCTTCATCTCTCTTGTGTGTAAATAAGGTAAAACAGTTCTGCACACTCATTGTCATGCAATATAGTCTATTTCTACTGCAGTATAAACCAAATCTCTAATGGCTGATACATTTCTAACATTGCACTGTATAAAACATCAAACCTTCCAGCCTTAAAATATCAAGCAAATGCATAAACATTCCTGACAGTGACAGCCAATCCATCTGCCTCTCTTGCATTCACTCAGTCACTCGAAGGGTAGATTTAGGACTGCAGGTTGCTGGGGTCCATGGCCCCTGTCAAACAGGCACCCCTCTCTCTTCCAGCCACAGAGGGCAGTATATACTCTCACCTGTCAACCCTTTGTTATTGCTGCATGTGTCAGTCAGGGTGGTGAGCAGTGGAGAGATGAAAAAATGGGGAAATCTACAAGTGAAATGGAGTTCTAGGGCCTGTGAGCTCCATTTCCATTCAACCGTCTTCCCCCAATCTGATTCTCCTTGCTCTCCACGCCCCGGCAGATGCCTATCACTCCAAATCATTCGCGGCACACATTAAAATCTCCCCGCAATTCATTTTACTTTTTATTACTGCCAGAAAAGAGGCGCTGCTGCCTGAATTTATGGTGTTTATTCAAATGTCGGCAAATGCAGGCTGAATTATGGCTGCCTGTGAAAATATCATTTACTGCTAATCTTCCCCCTTCTCCTGTCACATATATTCAATGCTTATGTGTATGTGTCCTATCAGAGCTCCGCTTCAGGTGTTATGGGGTTGTGAGTGTCCAAGGCAGAAGCATTGAAAATGAAGGAGAAATAAACCATTTCTAACCACATGGCAGGACACAAACTGATGACTATGGCTATGTTGGGAATAGCATACTAACATACTACTCTTGCTAATTCTGCAGTATAGAGTGTGAATACACACTGTAAAAATTTAATGATAATCAAAGCAACATTTTGGGCTCCTCGACTGCCACAATATAAGGACTCAACGACAAGCACCATGGTGAACACTGGACACCTCTTTAATTCTTTAAGTACTATTCGGTGGTGAACTCGGCGGAGAAGTAACACCGCCAGGCCTAGTACTCGTGGTATGCCCCTTTTCAAGTGAGCCCGTGTAATTGGACTTAGTGCTCCATACATGGTGATTCCCCTTGGTAATCCCGTATGATGCGTTTCCACTGCTCAGTTTCCCCTCAGGTGAACCTTGTGTTTCCCCTCGTCAGAGCTCTTCTCTGCCTCGGCCACTGTTGCTGTGTACCCTCTCTGTAGATAGGGTCCTCCCCAGTGGCGTCATTCCATATGTGAACTTTCCCGTCGGTAAGTCCATGTGAGGTATTCTCCACACGTTAATCTCCCTCCAGTAGGATGTGGTCTCCGTAGTGTTCTCCCACCTGGAGACACAACCAATGTGTTTACATTCCCCTGTAGTGCGACCGGAAACACGTCACGTCAGCAGTGTGGGAGATCGTGTTGGGTTCGAGTCCACCATAGTCAAGTCCGAATCTTTAAAGAATCGAGTTCAAGTCGAGTCCGAGTACAAAAGGGGCCGAGTAGGCTGAGTCAAGTCCGAATGAATCTGTTCATGAATCTTAATTCAAATTATAACCATAAACTCAACATCAATATTATAAGATTATTTTAACTTTCACAACTAAGAAAAACAATATAAATTTATCAACATAAATGTAACAAAAACACCTCTGTTGCATTTCATATATATATGATTAATTTCCTGCTGAACAAATTTCAAAGTGGTTTCAAATTGAAAGCATATGCTTTAGGTGTATGAAGACAAAATGTCATGGTTACTTGTGTAACCTTCGTTCCCTGATGGAGGGAACGAGATGTTGTGTCGATGTAGTGACACTAGGGGTCACTCTTGGGAGCCCGAGACACCTCTGGTCTTTGATAAAAGGCCAATGAAAATTGGCAAGTGGTATTTGCATGCCACTCCCCCAGACATACGGGTATAAAAGGAGCTGGTGTGCAACCACTCATTCAGGTTTTATGCTGAGGAGCCGATATAAGGTCCGGCCATTTCAGCGGGTAGTTCAGCGTTGTGGCAGGAGGGACACAAAGTCTCGTTCCCTCCATCAGGGAACGGAGGTTACACAAGTAACCATGATGTTCCCTATCTGTCACTCACTCGACATTGTGTCGATGTAGTGACACTAGGGGTTCCTATACGAAATGCCACAACTGGCTGAACTGTTATGTGAACTGGCGGTGTGTGGTGGGCAGACTTCTGTGTGCTTCATAGCCAGCACCAAGTCGACACATAACCTCCCCCAACATAGTTATGAGTGTCGAACGGCCCTTTTTGGGGACAAGTTGACTACCCAAAGATAGAGACAGGCTTAACCCAGTCGTGGCCTCTTTTCCCCTTCTCTTTTTCCACTCCCTAAAAAAGAAGGGGGATTATCCGACTGGGCCGCCAGGTCTAGTCGGGGGTGTCCCTCCCAAGGGGAAGACACCACGGAGACCACACCTCGCCCAAAGAGAGGGGGGGATATTTAAGTGGAAGAATACGTCACATTGTCTTTCCAACCATGTGGAGAGCCTTCAAGGTAGATCCTGCCCAATGGGGGAGGAGTTACTACAAACATGGAGACTGGGGCAGAGGGGTTCTGCCCAAGGAAGACGCAGTTTGCCAGCAGGGAAACGAACTAGCGGAACACATATATTGCATGGGGTTAGCCTTACAGGGAACCGCCACATGCGGAGCACCTACCCCAGAACAGGGCTCTTAGTGTGTGTACTGGGCCAGCAGCGAGTCTCTCTGAAAACTCGACTGCCACAGGGCTCGGAGGAAGTCAAACAGGGAACAAAGTTTGTGAACACTACTGGGAATTAATGGCGCAAGTCTTCAGCTCCATGTGCAAGCGATACACCCGCTCAGCTGTCCTGGGCTTATCCGCTTGTGTTGCGTGCCACTACCTGGGACCAAACCGGTTCCACCCGGAGGTTGTAGAACCTTGCACGGGTGTTGGGTGCATCGTGGTGTGCTGCTATGGCGGCAATGTACAACTTCAAGGTGGAAGGGGACAGCCTCCCTTCCAACCTCTCCTGCAGGAAGGAAAGCACTTATCCGACTGCGCATCTCTGGGGTCTCTCCGATGGGAAGAACACCACTTAGCGAACAGATGCCACTTAAAAGGCATACAGGTGCCTCGTAGAGGGGGCCCTAGCCTGAGTGATCATGTACACCACCGTAGGGGCCCATCCAGGGGCCAGACATGGAGATTCAAGGGCTGAAAAGATGGTGACAGACCGGCGTGATGACCACGCGATGTGTCCCGTGGCGCCATGCCCATCTCGGGACTCGAGTCTGGAGCCAGTGCTGAAGCGGCCTCATATGCATCAACCCAAGCGGGGTGGCCACTGCCGAGGATGCCATATGCCCCAGGAGCCTCTGAAAAAGTTTCAGTGGAACCGCTGTTTTCTGTTTGAATGCCTTCAAACAGGCCAGCACCGACTGGGCACGCTCGTTCGTAAGGCGCGCCGTCAAGGAGACTGAGTCCAACTCCAATCCGAGAAAAGAGATGCTCTGAACCGGGAGGAGCTTGCTCTTTTCCTAGTTGACCCAAAGCCCTAGTCGGCTGAGGTGTGAGAGCACCAGGTCCCTGTGTGCGCACAACATGTCTCGAGAATGAGCTAGGATTAGTCAATCATCAAGATAGTTGAGAACGCGAATGCCCACCTCCCTTAACGGGGAAAGGGCAGCCTCTGCAACCTTCATAAAGATGCGAGGAGCCAGGGACAGGCCGAAAGAGAGGACTTTGTAGTGATACACCTGACTCTAGGACACAAACCGCAGGAAAGGTCTGTGTCGAGGAAGGAGTTCAGAACTCACAGGTCCAAGATTGGCCGCAACCCACCACCTTTTTTCGGTACGATGAAGTAGGGGTTGAAAAACCCCTTCTTCATCTCGGCTGGAGGGACAGGTTCTATCGCGCCCTTCCGTAGGAGGGTAGCGATCTCCGCGCAAGGTAGCAGCGTTGTCGTCCTTCACCAAGGTGAAGTGGACACCGCTGAACCTGTGCAGACGCCCGGCGAAGTGACTCGTGCAGCCGAGTCGGACGGTCCGGACCAGCCCTCGCGACAGATTGGAAAGCGCAAGGCATGCGTCCAAGTTCCACGCAAGGGGGACCAAAGGGACAACGTCATTGGACGTACCGGCAGGTGGGGCCTCGTGGCGGGGCGGAGCGTGAGGTGCCACAGCACGTCGTGGCCGTGCTGAGTCCTAGGACATCGAAGCACTTACCTGGCTCCTTGTGACCACCCCCGGAACAGCCCAGGACAGGGGAGGAAGAGGCCTGTCCTCGTGACCCGTGGAGACTGTCACATCGGGGGCGGATTTGTGCCACAGCTGGGCGCTCAGGGGTGGGAGACCGCTGTTGGAGCGCCAAACCTGCCAAATAGAGTGGTGCACGGTGGTCATGATGACGGCCGTACACACCGAATACGTGACCCAGGGAACAAGGAAACCACTCTTGCTGAGCTCTTGAGTACTGCAGCCACTTGGGCATGCAGCGCAATTAAATGCAAAAGGTAACAAAAATATGGAGATCTGCTTACCAGCTCCACAGCAGCGGGTTTCGTTGTCCCTGGGTCGCCCATCTCAAGGGCGCTTTGAAGCATTTTACGGGTTCTGGGCGGCCGTGAGACGGGTGGCATCTGCTTCCTGCAGTGGGCTCCACACCGGGGCCGGGCCGAAGGGACGGGCTGCGGCGGAGCCGGTGCAGTCACTGCAGGGGGATGCTCTTGGCAATGAGTAGACGGGTGCGGGATCTTGAGCCGCGCTGGGGCAGGATATGCCGGCTAGCATCCATCTACTGCTCTACCATCGAAAACTGCTGGGCAAAGTCCTCGATGGTGTCGCCGAATAGGCCCGCCTGGGAAATGGGGGCAGCAAGGAATCATGTCTTGTCGGCCTCACCCATCTCGACCAGGTTGAGCCAAAGGTGGCGCTCCTGGACCACTAGTGTGGCCATCGTCCACCCGAGAGACCGCGCCGTGACTTTCATCACTCGGAGAGCGAAGTCGGTTGCCGAGCGCAGTTCCTGCATCAATCCCAGGGCGGACCTACCCTTGTGCATTTCCTTTAGCACCTTGGCGGAGTTGCAGGAGAGCCATGGCGTGCAGGGCGGAGGTGGCTTGTCCAGCGGCACCGTAGGCCTTGGCCGTCAGAGACAACATAAACCTACAGGCCTTGGACGGGGGCTTTGGGCACCCGCGCCAGGTGGTGGCGCTCTGTGGGCACAGGTGCACCGCGAGTGCCTTTATCCACCGAGGGATTGCCGAATAGCCCTTGGCCGCCCCACCATCGAGGGTAGTGAGGGCGGGGAAGCTGAAAAGATCGGGACCGGGCAGTAAAAAGTGCCTCCTGTGACCTTGTCAGCTCTTCATGCACTTCTGGGAAGAAAGGAACGGGGGCGGGGCGTGGCTTTGAGCGCAGTCCGGGAAAGCATGTCATCATCTCCGCGTCAGCCTGTGACTGGGCAATCGACCCCGAAGGGAAGAGACCAGCTGAGGCTTCCGACTGGACGAGCCCGCTCTCCGATGCTGCGCTCGAGAGCTCATCACTTTCGCGGGCTCCGAATAAGAGGTCGAACTCGCCATGAGATGAGCCGGCGGACTCATCCGGAAGCCCGATCAGGGCAGTGAAGCTGGGGAATGGGAGGTCCGTGGGGGGATACCCGGCGGAGGCAGTCCCATTGGGGTCCCCAAATCGCCCCCAGTGCTAGCCACGCTGGCCTCATACCCGTGGGTAAAAGGACCGAGGCGGGAGCCTCTGGGGTGGCTTGCTTTCTTACGAAGGCGAGCCGCGACCACAACATTGCCATGGACATATTCTCGCAATGAGAACATGACCATCCATGAATGCTGTCTCCGCGTGAGCAGTGGCCAGACACGAAAGACAGTGATCGTGACTGTCAGAAGGTGAGAGATAATGAGTGCAACCAGGAATAACACACAATTGGAAAAGCATCTTTAAAAAGACGTGTCTTTAAAAAGACGTTCTGTGTGTGCCGCTCTTTTAGAGAAATATACTCTTTTAGAAAAATATACTCTTTTATTTCTGCCGAAGCGCCCAGGGGCATTCTCTGCAGTGCACCAGTGCAGAGGGGGGAGAAGCCGCTGAAATGCGCCGTCAGATCCAGCAGAGGTGAATGAACAGTAGTATTCAGCTCAGTGAGCATGACCGTTCGGCTCCGAAGAGAAAATCTGAATGAGTGGTTGCATACCAGCTCCTTTTATACCCGTATGTCCAGGGGAGTGGCATGCAAATACCACTCGCCAATTTTCATTTGGCCTTTTATCAAAGACCAGAGGTGTCTTGGGCTCCCAAGAGTGACCCCTAGTGTCACTACATCGACACAACGTCGAGTGAGTGAGAGATAGGGAAAAACATTTTTCACAATTTCTCCCTTTGTGTTAAAAAAAAGAAAGAAAATCATATGGAGTTATAACAACACAGGGGTGAGTAAACAATGACTGAATATGACCCCTGGGCGCTTCGGCAGAAAAACTAGAGAGTATATTTTCTGAAAGAGCTTTTTTCCCCTCTAAAAGAGTATATATTTCTCTAAAAGAGCGCACACATGGAACGTCTTTTTAAAGATGCGTCTTTTTAAAGATGCCTTTCCGATTGTGTGTTATTCCTGGATGCGGTCGTTATCTCTCAACTTCGGATGGTCATGATCGCTGTCTTTCGTGTCTGGGCACGACCCACATGGAGGCAGCGTTTGTGAATGGTTTATGTTCTCACTGCGAGAACATGACCATGGCAACATTGCGGTCGCAGCTTGCTTTTGTAAGAAAGCAGGCTGGGGCACTGTTTGCAACGGGCACGCAGCCGCCGGCCTCTGGACGGGCTCGCGACTGCATTGGCACATCAACTGCCTCGAGTTGTTGACAATCCTGCTCGCCCTGCGGAGGTTCCGGCCGTTGATCCAGGGCAAGCACGTGTTAGTTCGGACAGACAGCACGGCAATGGTAGCATATGTCAACCGCCAAGGCGGTCTGCACTCTCGTTGTATGTCACAACTCGCCCGCCGTCTCCTCCTCTGGAGTCAGCAGCACTTCAAGTCACTGCGAGCCACTCACATCCCGGGCAACCTCAATTTCAAGTCGCTGTGAGCCACTCACATCCCTGGCGGCCCAGTCGGATAATCCCCCTTCTTTTTTAGGGAGTGGAAAAAAAGAAGGGGAAAAGAGGCCATGACTGGGTTAAGCCTGTCTCTATCTTTTGGGTAGTCGACTTGTCCCCAAAAAGAGCCGTTCGACACTCATAACTATGTTGGGGGAGGTTACGTGTCGACCTGGTGTGCTGGCTATGAGGCACACAGTAGTCTGCCCACCACACACCGCCAGTTCACGTAACACAGTTCAGCCAGTTGTGGCGTGTCGTATAGGGAACCCTAGTGTCACTACATCGACACAACGTCGAGTGAGTGACAGATAGGGAACGTCATGGTTACTTGTGTAACCTCCGTTCCCTGATGGAGGGAACGAGACAATATGTCCCTCCTGCCACAACGCTGAACTACCTGCTGAAATGGCCGGACCTTATATCGACTCCTCAGCATAAAACCTGAATGAGTGGTTGCATACCAGCTCCTTTTATACCCGTATGTCCGGGGGAGTGGCATGCAAATACCACTCGCCAATTTTCATTGGCCTTTTATCAAAGACCAGAGGTGTCTTGGGCTCCCAAAAGTGACCCCTAGTGTCACTACATTGACACAACATCTCGTTCCCTCCATCAGGGAATGGAGGTTACACAAGTAACCATGACGTTTTGCTCAGTTAGGTCACACAATGGCAGTTTATGGTGACCACTTCTTCTTAAGAAAAATACTATACATTCTTTGGTTTCCAAGCATCTTCTGCACATTTGAGCTCTTCCCAACAGTGGCTAAATGATATAGATATCCAACTTTTGACATTTAGGACAATTGATGGACACATACACAACTATTACAAAAGGTACAAACATTCATTGATACTCAAGAAGGCAACACAAGAACCAAGAACCAAAGGAATGCAAACTTTTGAACAGGATGATTTGTGTAAATTACAGTACAGTTTGTGTAATGTAGCTTTTGAAGGGCAGTACTACATAAAATCTATAATCTTTTATCTCTTATATTTGTATATATTCTGAAAGGGGTTTGCAGACTTCTGCAATATATAGTTTGTGAAAATGTATATTTTATTGTATATTTAGTTTTTCACTATTTAACCACTTTTTAGCTTTTTTTTAATTTATAAATTCTACATAGCCTATTCTATCCATATAATTTCATATTGCATGTGTAATTATGAGTAGACTTGTTATGTCAGGTACACATTTTAACACAAAATTCACATCATTGGAACCTAAAATTAAAAATACAATCCCCACATTTCAACATTTAAAGGAATGTTCCAGGTTCAATATAAGTTAAGCTCAGTCGACAGCCTTTGTGGCATAATATTGATTATCACAAAAATTAATTTCGACTATCATTTTCTTTTAAAAAAAAAAAAAAAGTGTTACAGTGAGGCACTTACAATGGAAGTGAATGGGGAAATGAAAGTGAATGTGGCCCATTTTTGGAGGGTTTAAACAAAGAAATGTGAAACTTATAATTTTATAAATGCGCTTGCATTAATTCTTCTGTTAAAACTCATGTATTATTTGAGCTGTAAAGTTGTTTAAATAGTCATTTTTACAGTCGTTTTAGGGTTTGTTGACATTATATCATCATGGCAAAGAAGTTGTAAAATTGGCTATAACTTTACACAGAAAAGGTTAGTAGGTGATTTTTTCACACTAAAACGTCTTGGTTACTGATGTAACCTCTGTTCCCTGCTTTATTCAGAAAAGGTCAATGAAAATTGGCAAGTGGAATTTGCATGCCACTCTCCGCCCCGGACATACGGGTATAAAAGTAGATGGCGTGCACCACTCATTCAGAGTTGTGCTGAGGGGCCGAGAGAGAGTCCCGGCCATGTTAGCGGTCGGTTCAGCACCACGGCAGGAGGGACACAATGTCTCGTTCCCTCCATCAGGGAACAGAGGTTACATCAGTAACCAAGACATTCCCTGTCTGTCACTCACTCGAAGTTGTGTCGATGTAGTGACACTAGGGGTTCCTATACGAAATGCAGCAGGTGCTGAACCGTGTCATGAGGTACAGAAGAGCGGACACAGGCAGGCTGCTGCGTGCCTCGCAGAGAGCGCTCGACCACGTCGTGACCTTCCAGCAGGTTAGGTAAGGCGTCTCCCTGGTCCCGATAAAGGTGGGAGGAGGCACTTACCTGATGAAGCTACAGGCGTTGGCCTTTCCTGATTTTTGTATTAAGCAATTTCCCGCCGATCACCTGCTAGAATAGCGCTGGGGAAGTGCTCTTCCCTCTCCAGGAGGGAGAGCACTACGGAGACCATATCCTACTGGAGGGAGGTTAACATGTGGAGAATACCTCACATGGACTTACCGACGGGAAAGTTCACATATGGAATGACGCCACTGGGGAGGACCCTATTTACAGAGAGGGTACACAGCAACAGTGGCTGTGGCAGAGCAGAGCTCTGATGAAGGGGAAACACAGGGTTCACAGTGGAAACGCATCATACGGAATTACCGAGGGGAATCACCACATATGGAGCACTGAGCCCAAGTACACAGGCTCACCTGAAAAGGGGCATGCCATGAGTACTGGGCCTGGCGGCATTACTCCTCTGCTGAGTTCACCACCGAATAGTACTTAAAGAATTAAAGAGGCGTTCAATGTTCACCAGTTGCGGGGAACTGTTATGGACAAGATAGTGCATATTATCACCTTAAAAGGGGAAAGGTGCAATGCAAGCGATACACCCGACCAGCTGCCCGGCCTACCTGTTGTCACCCCGTAACACTTGGGTTGAAACCGGTTCTATGCGCAGGTTGTAGAACCTCGCAAAGGTATTGGGTGTAGCCCAACCCCCTGCTCTGCATATGTCTGCTAGAGCGGCGCCCCTCGCCAGTGCCCGGGAGGACACAACACCTCTGGTGGAGTGCGCCCGGACTCCCAAAGGGCCGTCTTCAGCAACAAAGTGATGAGCTCGGCCTGCTCAAGGGGCTTAAAGGGGGCTCTCTGTAAGGCAGATAGGACCACAGATAAATCCCAAGAGGGAATCAGGCACGGTCTAAGGGGATTCAATCTCCTCGTGCCTTTGAGGAACCTTGTGATCAGGTCGTACTGCCGTGAGGGTCTCCCATCCAGTGTATCGTGATATGCTGCTATAGCAGCCATATACACCTTCAGGGTATAGTGAGACAGCCATCTCTCCAGCCCCTCCTATAGGAAGGACAACACAGACCCGACTGCGCATCTCCGTGGATCTTCCCCGTGAAAAGAACACCAATTTGCAAAGAGACGCCACTTCAGAGTGTACTGCTGCCTTGTGGAGGGGGCTCTGGCCTGAGTGATCATGTCTACCACCACTGGCAGAAGGCCTGCTAGGTCCTCCGTGTCCCATCCAGGAGCCAGACGTGGAGATTCTAGAGGTCTGGCCGCGGGTGCCGGAGCGTGCCCTGCCCTGAGTGAGAAGGTCCTGCCTCAGGGGAATGCGCCAGGGAGGGGCTACTGCCAGGAGCATCAGGTCTGAGAACCAAGTCTGGATGGGCTAGTACGGCGCAACCATCAGGACTTGTTGCCCATCCTCCCTGATCACTCCACTGCAAGTGCCTCACTGTTACCTCGATGTTTGCTTCTTTTTATTTTAAGAAAAGGAGGGACGAGTCAAAATTTATTTTTGTGGTAATCAGCATAATGCCACAAATGTTGATGATTGAGCTTAAATTGTATTGACCCCGGAATATTCCTTTAAGTGCGTGTACTATGTAAAAAGTGCAGTGTATCTGTCTGAATGTGACACTTGTCTGATTTACCTCTGTGCTCGTCAGTTTAAGTTGACAACACCGCGTGGACCACAAGAGACTACAGAAGCCTACATGTGTGGATACATTACACCTAAAAAGACTTAATAGCCCAATATTAAAGGTGCTATATGTAATATTTTTACTGTAATAAATCATAAAATGACCATAATATGTCATTAGAGAATTAGGAAACATGCTAAGTTGAAATACTGGCTTCTCTGATAACAATGCTACAGCCAGTATATTCTACTTTGAAGTTTCCATTCCACGCCGGAATTTCTGTTTATGTTTTGGTCTGTGTGATCCCGCCCACTGCCCACTCACCAACAGTATTTCGACACCGCCGGGTTGCCAGATTTGAACAAGTGTGCAGGCAAACAACACTGCGTGCTGCAGCCATGGAAGCCAGCAAACAAACTGGATCAGAGATAACAGATTCCACCTGACCAAAAAGCCTCGCCATCCATCTAAAAACCACCATAACCAGAGGTGTAGTAAAACAAGGACAAATATTGGAGATGCCTTTGGAAGATGGAGACAGCTTAAAGCCCAGAAATCCTTTAAAACGGATGCTGAGTTGGCTAATTTGTATTTTCAACATTCTGGCAAACCACATGAGCTTCGAGTCAGGGGTGGGGCAGACAACTCTCCAATATTTTGAATTTGGACTGCAGTACCCATTTCAAAAGCTTGTTGTCAATATATAGCACCTATAACACAATGATATTTTTCTGATTTTTTTATGTTATTTTAGTAAACTGTGAGAGACATGATGTGGGTGACTTGATGTGGGTGATATAGCACCTATAGCACAATAATATTTTTCTGATTTTTTTTATTTTTATATGTTGTTTTAGTAAACTGTGAGAGACATGATGTGGGTGACTTGACTTAGAGGGCTTACACACTGGGCACGTTTGCTGCGGTCCGATTCCGAGTGTGATTGTTCCCGGTGCCCCCCGCAGTGTTGGTCTGGTTTCACACTCACTTGATTCTATCGAACCCCGGTCCATTTGCGTTCATCTTACGTCATCACAAACACACATGGTGAACACATGGTTTTTTGTTATTTTGGTGCCATTATGCACAGCAGAGTGAATGACAACTGCTTATATGTGCGCTTCATGGTGTAACTCATCAGATGTCCAGGGGAAGGCGGCTTGCTGCTGCTCGCAAACGGCATTTTTTGAGGAGACAGCTGATTGCAAGGAATTCATTTGCATCTTTGTTTACACTACACGCTTACTCACGCTCGTGTCCAAGGTGAAGTTATCGCCACTGTCATCTCTTATTATACCCTATATTTATAACCTATAGTATTTATATATAGTATTTATAAGGTGTATAGATAGATAGACAGACAGACAGATAGATAGACAGTATTTATAGTGTTGATTGTACTTGTATGTCATTGTGGTGTCATTACTTTTTTGGGACTTTCAGGAATGTGTTGTCAAAACTAATGATGTCGTCATCGGCTAAAACGCATGTGCAGGTTACTTTACTTCCTGAACGAGTTGCTTTCACATTCACGTGAATCGTGCTATAGTTCCAGTTGCAACCGAACTCAGACCACCTCCTACAGGTAGTCTCGGGTTCGGTACCGCGGTGCACTATCCGGTCCGCATGACAGCTTTTGCATTACCAATTTTTCATGTGAACCGTGTTCTGTTTTGAACTAAACTGCCAGTGTGAAAGCAGTCTTAATGAAGTTCTTAACCACGATGAAACCACGATGCGAGCACCGTCTTTACTGCACAAATGCCACCTGCGATTTGACCAGCTGTCAGGTCCCGTGCCATGCGAAACTGCCATGTAGTTTATAGTTTCTAGTACACTGGCTACATACCTGTCTTTATGTGTTCGTTGTGCCAGTCACCTCAGTAACTGTTATACAGAAGTCTCCGTAGTAACATTCAAGCGTATTGGTTTATTGAGTTTTGCTCTGCAGGTGTGTTTGCTCAACATGGTGTTGGTCTTGCGCAATAGATGAATAACACGAATAACACTCTGTACCTTAAAGAAATTTGAGGAACATCTATTTTGTTATTTAGATATTTATATTTTGCGGGAGTCCCGCAAGTCATTTCTTTCTCCCTCTCCTGCTCCCGCACACACGTCATCCTGTGCCGCACTCTGTTGTGCCGGCTCCAATTGATTCTGTGGCCAATATTAGCTGATAGTACCATACGTGATCATGATTCATAGCTGGATACAGTATTTTGCAGGACATGTGCTTCTGTTTCCCCTGTTATTAATTCGGTGTTGATGAGAGATGCTGTCTGTCTCCTCGTGTCTTACATCTTTTTATATAAAATGTTTTACAGTGCTGTGATAGTTTGTTGTTTATTGTTTGTCATTGCACTTTAAACTACTCTGTTTGCCATGAAAATAACCTTTGGTGTTGGCATTACTTTCCATCCATCCATCCATCCAAATTCCTTTATTCCCTAAACTACTTTACACATATAGTTTCACTGGTAAAAATATCAATACCCTTTACTACACTACAAAGGCCATACTCATTAACTAATATTGAAACTGAGAAAAATTTTGATGTGGATTTTGTAGTTACTGCATTTTCACACAATGCTTACTCTGAATTTCAGCAAACAAGACAAACTCATCTGCCAGACAGATCATAAGAGACCTGTTTCATTCATAACTCTGTTTGATTTATAGTGTTGATTGTACTTGTATGTCACTGTACTGCATCATGATGCGGTATACATCATGATGGCGCCACGGATGGCTGCCTCGGTTTTGTTGTTTTTGTTAGTTTGTCCTGTGTTTAATAATCTTTTTCCAGTCAGTTTTACCAGAGACGAACTGCTGAACATTCGACAGCTTATACCAGACAGTCTTTTCCCGGTTTTTGAATATTCAGACGTTTTGCTGGACATTTTAGTCGGAGGCGCGGCTGTGTTGTTTAAATGCGCTATGAGATGCAGGCGAGGAAGACGTGCCGGTGCGCTGGTCAAACTCTGACAGCATGGCTTTCGAACAGCGCTGCCGAGCATTCATCTTGCGAATCTCCACACTCTTCCTAACAAAACGGATGAACTACATCTCCTCACCTGCACAAACAAGGACTTTTCAACCTCTGCTGCCTTGTGCTTCACAGAAACATGGCTGAGTGAAGCCATTCCGGACAGCGCATTACATCTGCCGGGCTTTCAGCTGTTCAGAGCGGATTGCATCGCAGAGTTAATGGGGAAAACAAGAGGCGGTGGAACATGCTTTTACATCAATCAAAGTTGGTTTACAGATGTAACAACGTTAAAGAGGATGTGCTGTCCTAATTTGGAAGTGCTCTTTATTAACTGTAAGCCTTTCTGCTCGCCGTGGGAGTTTTCCTCGTTTATTCTGGTGAGTGTGTATATCATGCCAAACATGTGTTTGAATGTGGCGCTGCAACAGCTGGCTGATCAAATCACAGACATGGAACAACAATACCCGGACTCAGTTATTATTATTCTTGGGGATTTTAACAAAGCAAATCTCACACGTGAACTGCCCAAATACAAACAGCACATTACATGCCCCAACAGAGACAGGAACACACTGGATCATTGCTACACAACAATAAAGGACGCATATCGCTCTGTCCCTAGAGCAGCTTTGGGACTCTCTGATCACTGTCTGGTTCATCTTCTTCCAACCTACAGGCAGAAATTAAAATCAACTAAGCCAGTAGTAAGGACTGTAAAGAGATGGACCAATGATGCAGAGCGGGAACTACAAGCCTGCTTCGATTGCACGGATTGGAGTGTTTTTGAGGCTGCAGCCACAGACCTGGACGAGCTCACAGATACTGTTAAATCATATATCATTTTCTGTGAGGATATGTGCATTCCTACTAGGACTTATTTAAAGTTCAACAACGACAAACCGTGGTTTACAGCAGAAATCAGGCAGCTTCGTCAGGCCAAAGAGGATGCTTACAGGGGTGGGATAAAGTCTTATACAATCAGGCCAGGAACACACTGAACAAGGAAATCAGAGTGGCTTAAACAAGATACTCTGAGAAGCTGAAAAACAATTTTCAGCTAACGACCCTGCATCAATGTGGAATGGCATGAAACAACTCACAAATTACAGGACTCCTACCCCAACCCTGTGGTAGACCAACAACTGGCTGACGACCTGAATGTGTTCTACTGAAGATTTGAAAGGCCCAATCTCACACCCCACACCCACTCTGACCTTCACTTCACACATACACCAACACCTCCTGCAGCCCCCCTCCTCCTCCCCCCTCCTGCTACTCAGCCTGCACTTAAGATCTGTGAAGATGATGTGAGCTGCGTCTTTCGGAAACAAAAGACGAGGAAAGCTTCAGGCCCAGATGGTTTCTCACCAGCGTGTCTTCGATCCTGTGCTAACCAGCTGGTCCCCATCTTCACACAGATCTTCAATAGATCACTGGAGCAGTGTGATGTCCCATGCTGCTTCAAACGCTCAATCATTATTCCTGTCCCAAAGAAACCAAAAATCACAGGACTTAATGACTACAGACCTGTTGCCCTGATATCTGTTGTCATGAAATCATTTGAGAGACTGGTGTTGGCCCACCTGAAGTACATCACTGGAGCCTTTCTAGATCTCCTTCAATTTGCTTATCGAGCAAACAGGTCTGTGTATGATGCAGTCAACACGGGATTGTATCATGTCCTGCAACATCTGGACAGACCAGGGACATATGCAAGGATCCTTTTTGTGGACTTCAGTTCGGCTTTCAACACCATCTTCCCAGCTATTCTCCGGACAAAACTACACCAACTCTCTGTTCTCATGTCTATCTGTCAGTGGATTACCAGCTTTCTGACGGACAGGCAGCAGCTTGTGAGACAGGGGAAACTCACTTCCATCACCTGTACAATCAGCACTGGTGCCCCCCAGGGATGTGTGCTCTCCCCACTACTCTTCTCCCTCTACACCAATGACTGCATTGCCAAGGACCCCTCTGTCAAGCTCCTGAAGTTTGCAGACGACACCACTGTCATCAGCCTCATCCGAGATGACGATGAGTCTGCATATAGAAGGGAGGTTGAACAGCTGGCTGTCTGGTGCAGTCAAAACAACCTTGAGATGAACACGCTCAAAATGGTGGAGATGATTGTGTACTTTAGGAAGAACACCCCAACACTGACCCCCCTCACCATTCTAAACAGCACTGTGGCAGCATTGGAGTCATTCAGGTTCCTGGGCATTACCATCTCACAGGACCTGAAGTGGGAGACACACATTGACTCCATTGTGAAAAAGGCCCAGCAGAGGTTGTACTTCTTTCGCAAGTTGAGGAAATTCAACCTGCCACAGGTGCTGCTACTCAGTTCTACTCAGCAGTCATTGAGTCTGTCCTCTGCATTTCAGTAACTGTCTGGTTTGGTTCAGCTACAAAATCAGACATCAGAAGACTACAAAGGACAGTTCGGACTGCTGAGAGGATTATTGGTTGCCCCCTGCCCCACCTTCAAGAACTATACACTTCCAGAGTGAGGAAAAAGGCTGGAAAAATCACTCTGGACCCCACTCACCCTGCCCATTAATTTTTGAACTGTTGCCTTCTGGCTGACGCTTCAGAGCTCTGAGCATCAGAACTGTCAGGCACAGGAACAGTTTTTTTCCCTCAGGCTATCCATCTCATGAACAGTTAAATTGCCCCATTGAGCAATAACTATGTGCAATACACAGTTTAGTCTTTTTGTATATTTATCCAACCTCTTCTGCCATTTCATTCCTCTGGGGAAAAAAAAACAAAAAACATTTGCACTGTACATAACAGATTTTATTTGCACTGTACATAACAGATAACAGATTTGTATTAGATTGCACTACGTATGTGTATGTGTGTATGTATGTGCGTGTGTGTCTGTGTGTGTATGGACGTATGTGTATAACTATTTTTTATTTTTTATTATTATTTATGTCTTGCTGCTGTTTTTGTATTGTTGTACACTGGAAGCTCCTGTCACCAAGACAAATTCCTTGTATGTGTAAGCATACTTGGCAATAAAGCTGATTCTGGTTCTGTTTCTGATTCTATTTTGCATTTTGCATTGCTGGATCATTGCTTATTATATTTCTGTCAAATAGAAAAGTCAGACAGAAAGAATTGTCATCATTTAATATTGAATAATTACTTCTTTAAGCAGTTACCATCTGTGTCAAATTTTAGGTTCTTAATCTTGATCTCTCCATTTAATATATTTCCTTTCACTCCATCCTTATTTTCCTCCTTGTTATTATTTCTCTCCACTCCATCCTTGCATTTGTGGGGACTCTGATTTGTCTTTGTAATTTGCTTTAAGGCTGTAATTCTAATTACTCTGAAAGTGTAAAGTTGTCAGGGCCCACTTCAATCTTATGATTATATACAATGTTTATCAGTTTATTTATTTCAATATATTTTTTAATATGGGAAATAAGTGTAAAATATAATTATACTGGGCCTTATGATCTTGACACTTATGACATGTCATGCCAATTAAAGACATTAAATTAGTAGTCTGAGCAACCCCCCCCCCCCCCATCCCAAATGCCAACCAACCCCACCCTAGCATAGCTGGCAGGAGCCGGCCCTGTGAGTTGAGCTGCCACGCATCTTGATCACACTTGAAAAAGCTTGTAGATATAGTTGTTAATGTAATGCAAACATTAAAATGTATGGCCTAACAAGTCATGAACTATGGTTAAAGTGTTTAGATGTCATAAGATAGCATTGTGTGAGGAACAGGGAGAATAGTAAGTGTTTATGAACTGATAATGAGTCGTTCTACTCGTGATTTGTGTGAAAGGAAACAAAAGTAATTGTTGTTGTAGCACCTCAAGTGTTTATTTCACTAGGATTCTACCACAATATGTACAATAATGAGCCAAGTAAAAATCATTTTGCAGAAATGTAGTTAAAGTAATGTGATTCTATGAGACCAGGTTGCCATAAATGCAGTAGCTAAACTTGACTTTTAAATTTTGGTCTGTTTCTCGTCCAAATCGATCATATTGCTTCAAAAGACATAGATTAAACAACCTGCATTACCTTCATGGTTGGGGAGTAATGGAATACATGTAACGGGATTACGTATTTAAAATACAAAATATAAGTAACTGTATTCCACTAAAGTTACAATTTAAATAATTGGTATTAGAATACAGTTACATTCAAAACGTATTTTGATAACTGAAGAGATTACTTTGCATTTTATTGTCATTTGTTTCATTTAATATTTAGTCCTTTCAGATGGAAAACATTTAAACATATAAATGATGTGATCCAAAGTGCATTTGAACAGCGGTGAAACACTTTCTTATGATGTGTTACATTCATACGTGCAGACAGAGAAGTTTGGAGCACAAGAAATAGAAATAAACCTTGTGTAAATTGTCAGCTTTACGCTAAGTTAAAATGCTATTTCTAGCCATTTTACATGCACGTTACCAGGCACGATCATATTTTTTTAGTAAGACCTTTGATATTAGGGCAAAAATCATATTCTTGATAATAATTTTTGTATTGTTTTCCTGTAGAAATATTTAAAAATCCTTAAAACTAGATCAGTTTGATTTATCTTGTTTTAGAAACAACACTGCATAAGATATTTAGGTTTTTCAGAGAATGTATTTTTAACATGTATTTTGTCTTACTGTACTGGCAGAGTTTTTATAGTCAAAACAAGTGAAAAAATCTACCAGTGCTGAAGAAGTAATCCAAAGTATTTAGAATACATTACTGACCTTGAGTAATCTAATGGAATACAAATTACAAATTACATTTTACAGCATGTATTCTGTAATCTGTAGTGGAATACATTTAACAAGTAACCCTCCCAATCCTGATTACGTTTATGCTGCGTTATGTCCTTTTTGGAAATTGAAAGTTTGGACCACATTGACTTACAGTACATTGTATTGATGACAAAAAGTAATACATCCTTATAAAAATCTTTATTTGTGTTCCACAGAAGAAAGACAGACAAGTTTGAGAAGCATAAGGGTGAGTAAATCATGGGAGAATTATCCTGTTTTAAACTTTAAGTAGTAAAATACTATTCCAGCACATCCTTGCTAAAACACCTTACATTGACTGACTCTTTTTTTTAATTAATTAATTTATTTTGTTTACACCTGAAGTATTGAAATATTCTTTGAAGTATTGGTTCCATCTCTGTAGCATCTCCAGAATATGCTTGACAGGGAGTTTAATTCACTCCAAAATGCTTGATTGAACAAATTGATTTTGAGCATCAGAAGGAGAAACATCTCTGCAATTAAAAATTGATACCAAGACAGTGTTTTGGAGCACTAACTGTTTATGGGGTACACACAGTGCATGCATATATTACTCACAGTTAGACTAACATCAATTGATTGCCATTGGCTGATTAAATAAATGAAATGCATGATTAAATAATTAAATGGGCACATGGTTGAGCTTCCTGTGGACTATATAAGCAACTCCCACAAATGTAGAATGATACAACTACAGAGAACAAAACATGCAAGACAGACATATTATTTCAGTTATGGCACATGTTTTAGCCAACATAAATGTTAAGTTGTTTCACATCTCTATTTCAGAGTGCAAAAAGCATCTCTGCCTGGGGCGAAATCTGTACAAGAACATGAAAAATAACAATGGATATGTGAATATTTCATACAAACCTTTTTATGCAAATGATAAATGGTCATAAGTTAACCTTCAAGCATCCCACATGTGCTATCTAAAAGTGGCATACTGTTAAATTGTTCATTGGCTTTTAAGCAGCGCTTATGAATAGCTACACACATTCTAAGGCAGCTATAATTCATTCAGTCTTTGAAATTACTAGGTTGGGCAATTTGCGTGAGATTGTTCTCACATGCTGGATACTTTCCCAAGTGAATAAGTTAAACTACATTATTATACAGTGTCACAAGCTCTATGTAAACTATTCATATGGAGTTAATGCCTGGCAGGGGGTTACTTATTGAATTCATACACAATTTGACACTTTGTTCATGGTTGGTTGTACAGTACTTAAATGCATTCGGGAAAGCTGAGTGGAGCTTTTAAGGGTGGGGAAACCATACAGCTTCCGGGATTTTGCACGTATATATTATATTTCACTGACTCAAAAAAAGTGTCTCTAAAACATCTGCATTCTGTTATATGTGTTGCACTGCATCTAGCTTTTTTTCAGTGCAAGAATGTGTTTGATTTGCACAGGCCTTTATTCTTGACACTCCACAATTTGAATTAACTCATAGCATTCTTAAATACCATTTTCAAAGTTGGTTTCAGTTCTCCCACTGATTCAGACACTCCAAACTCATTACCGAATTTCTTTTACCAGTTTAATGATTTTTACCAGTTTACCATTTACCATTACCATTTTACCAGTTTACTGATTTGCCATTCATGTCATCTCAAATTATAGAGTGCTGCCCTTTCCAGTTTAATTTGTTTAAATGTAGGCATTTTGCGCACCCAACATGATGCATAGGATTGTAGGGTTCCAGTGTGTAATCGCTGCCTTGATTGAACAATTTTTAACGCTTTGATGAAATTTAACATGGACCAAGAATCTACTGATGACTGAGATTTATGAAATCATTGAGATTTTTTGATAATCACTTAATCATTCTTTATCATTTATATTCAATTAAGTAAAATGCACCATTAGTTTGTTAAGATAAAAGTGTCTGCCAAGCAAATAGAGCAGAAATGTGAAATGGACAGTCATGATATTTTGGTGCATGTTTGATCATATTCATGTTGTTTGGTCAATTCCATATTACTGCATATGATTAAGACTGTGGATGTAAAAAAGGGAATTGTAACTGTGATACATTTTAACCTCTGAATAATGCAATCAATGTTTCATCATATATTCCACATATAATCACAAACTCAGTCTTTGTAATGGTTATCATCCCCTGCCACTTTCTCTCTCTCTCCTTCTCATTCTGTACCTCAGTACAATTAAGAGTAGATTAGCATATGCATGGACGAACAGCTGGGCTACAGAATCCATGTAGCTTTACACTTTCAAAAGGAAATGAGGGTGACGTTACTTAAAAAATTCATAGGTTAGGAACAGAATGACATTAGGTTGTATCTGGAATCAAATTATTTTTTACAAACTTAATACTGTGTACAAATGAACTGCAAACTTGCCACAATTTGCAGCAAAATTGCCACTCATTATTTTGACATGCAGTTGAGCATGTCATTGCTGCAGATGTTTGCCAGAAGTTTGCAACTCTTCACTGGTAGTGGTGTACCTACAGAAAAACTTTGGCAAAGTAATTTGCATGTGAAAATAATCAGTGGAAAGTCGGCATATTGTTTACAAGAGTTAAGGTATTTGCTTTGGATCCTGTGTGTTCATCTTCCCCTGATGCGCGACTTAAAGAGCATTGTGTCAGCAGCATGGGAGACCTGGGTTCATGTCCTACATTGAAACCAGGAAGTAATCACGTTCATATAATCAGTGACGAGCATGATTTGGAGGTTGTTTTGTTCCCTCTAACATTAAATTTTTACTCCACTGATGGTTAGGTTTGGGGGTACAATTTATAAAATATGTATTCCTCTTCACTGTACTACAGCCCATACAGATGAAAACAACTCGCTTTACAACTCGCTTTTGGCACCCCTCTGTAGAAATTTCACCCAGAAATGTTGGGCGTATATGCCAATACGCCCAACACCAGTAATTGTGTTGTCCACTGGGGGAGTGTTTTGCATTTCGGTGAGCACAGACCGATTTTTGCTAAAGAAAAGTCAACCAGTGACTATTGCTTTAAGACAACACGGGAAGCACTGCTTCCCTTAAAAATTTCATTAAAATTGCACAATGACATGTTGCAGTTGCATATAACCTCTCTATAATTCAGATAATTATTGTCCCAGTTCAATATTTAAGGTAACAAAAGCGTGCAACAGCATACAACACTTTCGCAATGTTCGTTCCGCTGATGTTATCTGCATGATCGTGTCCATCTACATTCGCAGACACACGGCCCATTGACCTTATTCACACTAGTGCCATCTTTGATTTTTAATGGGAATGACAACGAGGCTGTGCGGGATAGACTTACTGTCTCTTCAATGGGCTGTACTGCAGTTTAAAGTGTTTTTGGATCGTTCCGTGGACAAAACATTGATAAAATATCTTTCTAAGAACATTCAGTAGACAAGAAACTCCAGACAACATGATTTGTGGAAAATCAGATGTGATCTAGGAGCTTTATACAGCTTAATACCGTACCAAGAGATGGTAAGCCTATCCCTCGCAGCCTCGTTGTCATTCCCATTAAAAATCAGCGATGGAGCTAGTGTGAATAAGGTCTATAGAGCCCCATTGAAGCCGTGCTAAAAGAGGCTGGACAAGAGGCTCTAAACGTATCATTTTGGGTTGCATGTTGGTGCAGCTATCCTTATGAGGACTCTCTATAGACATAATTATTTTTATACTGTACGAACTATAGATTCTATCCCCTAATCCTAGCCCTAAACCTAACCCTCACAAAAAACTTTCTGCATTTTTACATTTTCAAAAAAGCATCTTTTAGTATGTTTTTTAAGCGATTTGAATTATGGGGACACTAGAAAGGTCCAAACCACATTTATAGCATAATACTCTTGTAATTACCAGTTTGTAACCTAAAAAAAATGTCCTTGTAAACCACCCAAACCCGCCCACACACACACACACACACACCCACACGCGCACACACACGATCAAACTCGGCTCTCTCTCCCCTTGGGCTTCTTGTCTCCCCTTTTGACTTGTCTTCCCACAACACCACTCACGGAAACACAGAACAGCTGTTTGGTAAATTATACACAGGTGTGAGTCCTTATACACAGGTGCGAGTCCTTACCATTCATTTCTCCCGGCCTCGCTCTCCATTCACAAACCAGTGCTTGGCCACGCCCCAGCTTCCACCATCTCTGTGTTATCAAAAGAGATTGTTCTGAAGATCTCTCATGGATGGATATATTTCTAACTCTAGTTTGAGACAAACCAACCTGAACTATAACTGGAGCACAGGAATTGGTAGAAAACAAAACTTTTGATAAGAGGTCTGAGAGGTCTTTCAGGTTATAATTCAACATCTCAGAGGATGCTTTAAAATATCCCATATGCCTTCAGTTTTATGACTTGAGGGAGTCAAAGATGGTGATGACATAAATAGACAGAGAGTGCTGCCTTACCTGCTGTCACATGTAGGAGGGAACGGAGTCAGTCAGCATGATCCTTGAACCGAGTAACCAACAGCAGTAGTCAACACATGCAGCTCCAGCGCTTTTCACAGTGTGTTTAAAAAGAGCAGTACGCTGTGCGGTCAGACCCTGACAGTTCAAAATTCACTATCTTTTCTCAAGTTCTCATAACACATGGTGGTGAGATCAACCCATGTTAACAGTTCGGCTTTCACTTATGCCAACATCCTGACTTACTTTACTGTATTTAATTTACTTGCGCCACTTGGCGTGTTACTGGAGACTTCCTCTAGTTAAATCTGGCTCATGTGTTGTGGGAGGAAGATGAAGGGGTGTTTACTGGTTTGATAAATTGAGAGGAACTGAGAGGTGTGTTGTGTTTCTTATAGGGCCTGTCTGCATGGAGCATATACAAAAGAGTTTCAGTTATGATGTTTATTTTAGGAATACAGGCAGAATTTGGAATATTGGAGGAGGGAAGATTTAATCTGTAAATATATGTGTGTGTGTGTATACATATATATATATATGTATATATATATATATATATATATATATATATATACATATATATATATATATGTGAAGTGATGTTAATATTTTAAATGTTGTGCATGAAATTGACTTGTTCAACATAATTGTGTCATTCACCATCACCACTCTATAGCAATTTAATTTTAAACATTTAAATTCAAAATAGTAGGGATGTCCCGATACCAATACCGGTATCGGAATTGGGTCCAATACCACGCTCATTTACTTGTACTCGTACTCGTAAAAATGCTCCGATACCACAAACCGATAGCATCTAATGTACAAATGTCATTACGTAAACATTCAGTGCACACATTAAAATCATGTCATATCCTAGTGAGATTATTTAACAGCAAATGCTGCGATTTCATGTGATAAATATATATAGTAGTTTACATGAGCCGGTGTTGTGCAGACATAAAGACACAGAGTGATCATACCATTTAGAGATGTTTCATACACGGAAAACACCATCATGAGCATCGCGTGCTCTGTTTATAGCAGATAACAGCAGGCAGAGGGCTAATTCACTTTTTAGCACGAGGCACATAAAGACTTTTTAGCACGAGGCACATATTTATTTACTTAAATAGCAGCCTTTCGTGGTTTAATAATCACTTTGAGACATGTAACAACCGGCTTTTTCAGAGTGGGAAGCTACCGTCATAACGTCAGAGCTCCTTGGTCATAACAACACCGAAACACTTCAAAATAAAAGCTCCAACAAAATAAAGCTCAATTTAAATGAAAAAAGTATGACAGAAATATATCACTACTGTATATTTATGTAATATTCACTGTTATACTACTACTTCTATTAATAATAATAAATCAATAGTAATTTTATTATATTTAAACAATATCTTACATCTGTGATGCGCTGTTATGCAGCACTTTATTTGACAAAAATAAATCCAGTGTTGTTTTTTGGATTGCACTGTGACCCTGTGAAACAACGTATCACGATCCATGACACTGTTCATAGATGACTCCAAAAATGCAGTATGATTCTACAAAAACTTAAATTCAGTATTACGCCAGAAACAACAATGTTCTGAATGAAACTCACGGCTTTAGCAACTCTCTTTCGTGCTCTCGGCCAGACTCTAACACCGTTCTCCATTCAATGGCGCAATCAACCGAACTTCTGCCTCAACTACGTCTTCAGTTTCACACGATCACGTTGATGTACACTTAACTCACAAAACTTAAACTGACTGTGTGCCTCTGTCATCCTTTACATTTTCTTCAGAGAAAATGTCTACTTCTTACACAGTGATCACGGCGTCTCTCTTCTCGCACAGCGAGCGCAGCGCGACTGTCTTCTCCAACGTCCAAGGTGCGACTGACTTCTACTTCTTCTCTCTCGTGCACAATGTAGAGAGCGCCACCCACCAAAATAAAAGTCCCTTAGAGAAAAATATATCACCGTTACACACTGTCACCTTAAATGCGTGGTGGTCATGTAAATTAGTTATATCTCCCTGGTAGCTAATTTCTAAATTGTAAAACTGATTGTGTTACAGCTCATCCTGTTCCAACACTCTCCGATCTCCTACTAAGAAGAGTTAGCTTTCAGCTTTATAATAAACATGCTAATAAAAACAATTAAATTAATATTTTAACATCTCAATAATCTAATCTTCTTTTAAAGTTTAGCACTCATTGTGGGCAATCAGAAAGCAGAGGGTAAAAATTTAGGAAGATTTAAATTGTCCTGCATTTTTCTGATAGCACACTGCAGGAAATCACCGATTAAATTAACATATAAATTAGAACAAGTAACTTTTCAACATAATCTAATTTCCTGATAATCACCTGGAGAGATCAGAGAAAGGCTTATGCATTAGTGTCTTTTAAGTTGCCAGTACCTTAAACAGACAAAAACCTTCTGAGATGAGATGTAACAGAAATGATGGAGAAAGCAGGCAAAAACATATCTAGTACATAATTAATAAATGTGTATTTGTAAAAACTACAAAATAGCAGAAATGGAAGTATGGAAATACTGAGTGACCCAAAAAATTGTTTTTAACAAAACACTTCATGTATTTATATTATGTAATATTTATCACCTTCTTGACAACAGCTTTGGCATTCTCTCAACCGAGGTGCCACCTGGAATGTATTTAAACTTTATTAAAGGAGTTCACATGTACAGTATGTTTGACACTTAATTGTTGGCTGCTTTTCTTCATCCATTTAAAAAATATATTTTTCTTCTAAATTAATTTTAAGCATTTAAGCGTAAGCCTTTAAAACAAAAGATCTTTAAGGTCATGAGAAAAATTCCTAATCATAAAAAAAAAATAGGACAATGTATTTAAACCATATTTGTTTAGTCTTTTGAAGAGTTCTGCTTGGACTGTGTTATGAAGGCCACAAATGTTACAATTAAAGTAGGTTCTGTTCTTCCATTTGCATCTATATTGATTTTCATCAGATAAGGGGACGTGCACTATTATAAACATAGTGCAGATTAAATTAAATTGTGGCTTTCTGAACACCCGTTCCTAGCATACACAGTCAGAGTGGTTATGGATGAGAGAGCAGCTCTCCTCTTCAGTAGAGTAAGGAAGGAGAGAACAGGGAATAAAAAAACAGCAAATGATTCTGATAGTGGCATAATGGTCCATTAAGGTTTAGAATTACACTGCGTTAACAGAAACTCCACAACCGCTCAGCATCAGGGAGTCAATTCATTAGAAGCTCAGATAGAAAAACACTTGACATTAACAGCAATCTAATGATTATCAGTTAATAAAGCACCAACCCTTTATGCTATGGAAGATGAGATAAAGGCAATTTGTCTTCTGGGTAATACAGAGGTTACCTTTGCCCCACAATGCATTGTATACAAAGGCACTTTGAGAGATCATTTGAGTCTGACATCACAGTGTGACTATTTAATGCAAAGCAGTGTTGAACCTCTGGTTGGATGATTCTGTCAGGCCTCCCCTTGTAAAGTGCCTTTGGTAAAGACAAATTTACCATTCTGTACTACAGATACACCATGTTTCGCATGTCTCTGGTTGCTATGCAAACAGGAAGATGAGCTCCATATTAAATGTTTTATACTAACACTCATGTCCCATATATTACTGCAATAAAGTAATTACTGTTGCAGATCTTCGCCTGGAAGACAATAACAGGAAACAAAAATAAAGGAGGGACCTGTGCCATATTTAAGGTATAGATAGGGCCCAGAATATCACAGAGACTTTTGACTTGTAAGCCACTGCCTAGCAACCATCCAGAACACCCTAGCAACTGCATAGCAATGCCCTGAAAACAACCCGGAATACCTCAGCATTGGTGCAGTGCACAAGCACTACTCACATTTTCTTCAAAAAATGTACAAATCTAGTTAATCTGTTGAAGTGGCAAATTTTGTATGTTTAAAGAAATATTCAGGGTTCAATACAAGCTCAATCAACAGCATTTGTGGTGTAATGTTGATTATCACAAAAAGTTATTTTGACTTACCCTCCTTTAAAAAAAGCAAAAATAGAGGTTAGAGTGAGGCACTTACAATGTAAGTGAATGGGGGCCAATTTTTGAAGTTAAACACTCTTTCAAAAGTATAGCCACAAGACATAAACAATATGCATGTAAACATGATTTTAATGTGAAAAATCACTTCTTAACCTTTTCTGTGTAAAGTTATAGCCAATTTTACAACTCCATTTGCCATGATGATGTAATGTCAACAAACCCTAAAATGACTGTAAAAATGACAATTTAAATAACTTTACAGCTCAAATAATAGATGGGTTTTAACAGGAGAATGAATGTAAGTGCTTTTATAAAATTATGAGCTTCAAATTTCTGCCTTTAAACCCACATTCTCTTCCATTGTAAGTGCCTCACTGTAACCTCGATTTTTGAATTTTTAAAGAAAAGGTTGGAAGAGTCAAACTGGTACATTATTCCACAAATGATGTCGATTGAGCTTAACTTGTATTGAACCTAGAATATTCCTTTAAGAACAAGCTGTTGCAGCCTCAAAGTAGAAACTTTATCTAAAGTAGAACCTATAAAATAAACCTTTAGAAATTTACTGCAACTGTTTTTGACTTTCCATGGGCCCAAGTCATCGTACCTCTCCCTGACATTAATTTTAGAAGATGATATTAATGGAGAACATGAATCTATTGTTGCTTATCCCCCTTGTTTTTTTTATAATAGAATTGAGCGATCACATAGGCTGAGTGTATCTGCTTTCTCTATGAGTGTATTAGATTGCTTGTTAACAGGTATATTATGATGCATGGGCAGCAGGAATGATATAAATGACTTCTCTGAATGTATCCTGAAGTAGCAGCAGAGTAATCCCGCAATGGCGATCAAATACTATTGACTGATCTTACAGATGGTTAACAAAGATGAGGGTTTGGGGAAGAATAGGGAAAAGCATAGAAAATAATAAATTAACCCAAATATCAATCTCATTCACCACCCAGTGCTGAGATTGGGCTATAAATCATAGCAGTATTGGAATATCATGGTGCCAACAAATGCTACGCCAATTGCATCTTATTGGTATTAGAGAAACGCTGAGTTTTTTGCAAATTATACTTTCATCCTGGAGTATGTGCATTGAACATGTCTATTTTTAATAAAGAACATTTTTGTAAATTCAAATAGTAACAACATACACTTCCAATTAGTGTGTTGATAGAGCTGACATTATCCACATAATTATATTCCACATTTACTTGAAAAACACAAAATATGATCTGCTTTACAGATCAATAAAACTTCTAATCTACTCCCAAGAGTAAAAGCATGTTATGTTGGTGCGAACATCAAAGCACCTGAGAGGGAGACTAATTGTGTTCTTATTGCCAACTCAAAAAATTTCAAGATATTAGCTGGGTATAATATTACAATAATGTTAATGCTTTAGGTTCCTCTGTAGAGAGATCCATTTAAAGTCAATGTGAAATTGTGTTTGCAATCCATTTTACTTCCGCAATATGTTGCATTTCTGAATGAAACAGGATATTCAATGAGAACAAAATGTAGGGCCAGACTTGATTTGATCCATTTGGAATAGACTGAATTGTGAAAAGTGGGAGGGGTTGAAAAAAAGAGGGCCTTATCCGAAAAGGAAAATTGTTGACCAGGAATGTGTATGAAGAATGTAGATGGGGTCAATTTTTACTTCATATTGACTTTCAAAGATAGAGCAAACTGCAAAGCCTCGACACGTTATACAGAGTGCTACACCGTGTTCCAGTGGTGTATCCAGACTCTTTTGACTGGGGTGGCCCATGTGGGGCACAGACTCATTCAAGGGTGGCATGAAACGTAACTCAACGTAATAATAATAATTATTATAATAGATGTGTACATTTTCAGTATTTTCAATAGTTGAATGTTATTTAATTAAATAATTGATCTTTAATGTAAATACTGCAAAACACAGAGGACTCCAAATAGCATTGTATTTTTTCAATATAATTTTTATGTATGTAGTGTCTCTTAAAACTGCATAAATGTTATAGACACAGCTAAAATGGTAACTGTCTCTTCAATAACAGCACATCATGTAACATTGAACACACAGTTGTTCTGTGTAGTTTTGGAGAGATGAAGCAACCATGGCATGATGTAATTCTATCAAGTAGTATCATATTGTTTTGTGAGACAGTTGAGATATTAAAGATGTTTCTTAATCTTATCATAGGCCTACACATAAAAAATGTGCATGGATTTCAGTTTGAACTCAATATAGCCATACATTCCGAATGCCAAAAGTAGTTAGATTATTTAAATAATCATTGCTTTAAAAAAATGTAATTTACTTTATTTGATATTAAAACTGTTTTTTGATCTCCAAAAAAATATCTATTTTGATACTTTTCTTTAGTGACGTACTAGGCTAGATGAATTAAGACTGAATGCATTACATTATGAAAGGAAATAAATGTTGACTATATGAATAAGTAAATTCCTGAAAATTAAAATATTGATGGGCCTATACATTTTGGTAACTCCAAAACATGATTATAAGTGATGTCTGTAGAAATCGCAGAGCCGGGTGTGTCACACGTTATTGATCTATCTAAAAATGTATTTACTAAGCTGATTAATTAAAAATATTAAACTTGAGTATTTATACTGGGATTATAAGAAGAAACTGATGGGAATATTTGCCACAATACAACTGAACTGGTGATTGTAATGCTTACTCTCTAGAATTAAAAAGATGGACAATCCGTTCCATTCACATTATGACACTCACAGTGTCAGAGGATTAATATAAGGAAAGCGACAAATTATTATTATTATTATTATTTTTTTTTTGCTATTTCATTACCTTGGCCTATGCTGTTTGACGCTATTATCCATAGTTGTAGATTTAGGAAGGGATGATAGGGACATGTCCCTACCTACTTTCAGAAAATCTGAATTGTCCCAACCATCATTTGGGCAATTTTACCCCACAGAAAATACTTTAACTTTATACTATGATTTTATTTTCATTTTAACAGCTATAACATGTCCTTTGTATAATTATTCATGTGTAAATTACTGTCCTATCTCTTCTGAAGCATGGCATAAATGGTGTTGTCACATATCACCTATTACTCAGCGATGTTCAGAATGCACCAATCACAGTCTTTGTAAGATTTTTTAAAAAATTTTTTCGAAAGATTACACAAGCAGATTTCCATTGGTATCTTACATCCAATCTTGAATGCATTACATTATGAAAGAAAATAAATGTTGACTATATGAAGAAGCAAATTCCTGAAAATTAAAAAATTGATAGGCCTATACATTTTTGGTAACTCCAAAAAAATTATTATAAGTGATGTCTGTAGAAATCACATAGCTGGGTGCGTCACACATTATTGATCTATCTGAAAATGTATTTACTGTGCTGACTAGTTTAAAATATAAAACTTGAGTATTTTTACTGGGATTATAAAAATAAATGTATAGGAATATTTGCCAAAATACAACTGAACTGGTGATTGTTATGCTTTCTCTACAGAATTAAAAAGATGGACAATCTATTCATGTAATGTCATTTTATTTATATTTCTGGAAAATCATCCCAAAATGTGGGGCTGGTGTTTTCCTAACCAAAAGAAAAAACAGTTGATTATTTCTCTTTAAATAAATAAATGCTTAACAGAATAAAATGCTTTTGAAAAACATGCATCAATCCAATGGTGTAATATCTAAAATAATTGACCAATATCCACTTCAGACACTTGGAGAACTTCAGACACCAAACAACAATAGTTAATGTGCTCCCAGACAGCACAGATTCACTGGTTTACCAGCATGTCAATTTGCATTGGACTACCTTTACCTGGGGTTATTCTTTCAGGGCATTTGATAGAAGACAAGACGTCAAAATCTTTACTGGGACAGGAATGCACAGTCCGTAAAAAGTCAGGAAAATTTCTAATATGACTGCTTCAGATGGGATTAAAATCAACGAGAAGCTCTAGTAATTGTTATATTGCCCCACATCCTTGTATGAACATTATGTCATCAAATGGCTCCTTGGTACAGGGTTGTGATTTTACTCACAGTGTAAGAGGATTAATATTAGGAAGGGGGAACGTCCTGGTTACTTGCGTATCATCCATTCCCTGATGGAGGGAACGAGACGTTGTGTCGATGTAGTGAAACTAGGGCTCACTCTTGGGAGCCCAAGACACCTCTGGTCTTTGATAAAAGGCCAATGAATATTGGCGAGTGGTATTTGCATACCACTGCCCCGGACATACGGGTATAAAAGGAGCTGGTATGCAACCACTCATTCAGGTTTTATACTGAGGAGCCGAGCCAAGGTCCCGGCCATTTCAGTGGGTAGTTCAGCATTGTGGCAGGAGGGACACAACGTCTCGTTCCCTCCATCAGGGAACGGAGGTTACGCAAGTAACCCGGACGTTCCCTATCTGTCACTCACTCGACATTGTGTCGATGTAGTGACACTATGGGTCCCTATACAAAATGCCACAACTATCCGAACTGTGTTAAGTGGACTGGCGGTGCGATACGGGCAGACCGCTGTGTGCCTTGTAGCCAGCGCACCAGGCCATCACCTAACCTCCCCCAGCGCTCTTATGATCGTCGAACGGTCCTTCAGGAACAAGTCGACTGCCCAACAATAGGGACAGGCTAGCCCGGCCGAGGCCTCTTTTCCTCTTTTTTCTCCCCAAAAAGAGTGGAAGTGTCTACATCGGGGGGTGTCCCTCCCAAGGGGAAGACACCATGGAGGCCACACCCCACCCAAAAGGAGGGGGGGTATTTTGAGTGGAATACGTCACATGGTCTTACCGAGTCTTGTTGGAAGTATGTCATGTGGAGAGGTCCCATGGTAGGTCCTACCCGAAGGGGGAGGAGTTTCTACAAAGCATGGCGACCGGGGGCAGAGGTGCCTCTGCCCAAGGAAGATGCAGTTTACCAACAGGGAAACGATTTTGTGGAAGATATCACATGGGGTTGCCTTCAGGGAACCAGCACATGTGGAGCTCCTACCTCAGTACAGGGCCTCATTAGCGCACATACTGGACCGGCAGCGAGTTTCTCTGCAAACACAACTGCCAGAGGGCTAAGGAGGAAAGTCATCCGGGGATCACAGTCTGTGAACACAACTGGGAGTCAAGAGCACACATCTTCACCTCAAGGGAGGGGAAAGGTGCTATGCGCAAGCGGTACACCTGGCCAGTTGTCCCGGAACTTACCAGCTCGTGCCTGCCAATACACAGGACGAGACTGGCTCAACCCGGAGATTGTAGAACCTCGCAAAGGTGTTGGGTGTTGCCCAGCTCGCTGCTCTGCAGATGTCTGCCAAAGAGGCACCACTGGCCAGGGCCCAGGAGGCCGCCACACTCCTGGTAGAGTGGGCTCGTAACCCCGCAGGGGGTGGCACGTCCTGAGACTGATATGCCATCGTGATGGCGTCAGTGACCCAGTGGGCGATCCTCTGTTTGGAGACAGCACTTCCTTTCTGCTGTCGCGAGGAGCGTGAGATCCGAGAACTACGTCTGGGTGGGCCAGTAGGGTGCTACTAGGATGATCAGCTCCTCATCCTCCCTGACCTTGCACAGGGTCTGTGCAAGTAGGCTCACTGGGGGAAATGCGTATTTGCGTAATCCAGGGGGCCAGCTGTGTGCCAGCGCATCTATACCAAGGGGTGCCTCGGTCAGGGCGTACCAAAATGGGCAGTGGGAGGATTCCTGGGAAGCAAACAGGTCTACCTGTGCTCGACCGAATCGACTCCAAATCAGCTGGACCACCTGGGGTGGAGTCTCCACTCTCCCCTGAGAGAGTGGAGACTGTCACAACCTGTCACAACAGCTCATCCGCTGCGGTGTTGAGGTCGTCCAGGATGTGAGTGGCTTGTAGCGACTTGAGACACTGCTGACTCCAGAGGAGGAGATGGCGGGCTAGTTGTGACATGCAACAGGAGCGTAGACCGCCTTGACGGTTGATGTACGCTACCATCGTTGTGTTGTCCATCCGGACCAACATGTGCTTGTCCTGGATCAACGGCCAGAACCTCCGCAGGGCGAGCAGTGCTGCGAACAACTCTAGGCAGTTGATGTGCCAACACAGCCGCGGGCCAGTCCAGGAGCCGTTGGCAGTGTGCCCTTTGCATACGGTGCCCCAGCCCGTCTTGGAGGCGTCGGTTGTAACCACCTCTTTTAGCACCTTGTACTATCCCATTTTCCCTGAGCACTTGCAGAGACTGGAAGTAGTCTTTAACAGACTAAAAGAAACAGGTCTCAAGGTTAAGCCTGAAAAGTGTCATTTCTTGCAGCAAGAAGTAACTTTCTTAGGTCATCAGGTCTCAGCTCAAGGTATTGGTACTGATCCATGTAAAGTTGAAGCAGTCAAGCAATGGAAAATTCCCAGTACAGTAAAGGAATTACGCTCGTTCTTAGGGTTCTGTAGTTAATTCAGAAAGTTCAGTGAGGGTTTTTCTAGAATTGCCGGCCCCCAACATTTAGTGAACTAGTGTATCAAGCAGTTTGGCACCACAAAGAGAGAGTTTAGTGCCAAGTTTGAGCTGCTGAAGGAGAAGCTTACTTCTGCTCCTGTGTTACGGTATGCAGTTCCCTATCTGTCACTCACTCGACATTGTGTCGATGTAGTGACACTAGGGGTTACGCTTGGGAGCCCCAAACACCTCTGATATTTGAGAAAAGGTCAATGAGAATTGGCAAGTGGAATTTGCATGCCACTCCCCCAGACATACGGGTATAAAAGGAGCCAGCTTGCAACCACTCACTCAGATTTGTTCTTTGGAGCCGAGTGGTGTTGATGAAATCCACTGCCGTTCCATTCACCTCTGACGAAAAAAAAATGTTGTACGCAGCTGTTGGATGTACGGCGCATTACAGCGGGTTCTCCCCCTCTTACACAGATAAGTGCAGAGAATGCCCCTGGGCTCTTCAGCAGCCACACTTGAGCAACTAAAATAGTATATTTTCTCTAAAAGAGTGAGCACTGATGGAAAGCGTCTTTTTAAAGATGTCTTTCCGTTTGTGTGTAGTTCCTGGATGCAGTCATTATCTCTCCACCTCTGATGGCCACAATTGCTGCCTCACATGTATGGGCTGTAGGCACCCTGAGACAGCGTTCGTGGATGGTTCATGCTCTCACTGCAAGGGCGTGACCATGGCAATGTTGCGGTCACAGCTTTACTTCTTCAGAGGGAAAGCCACTCCAGCTGCTCCCTGCCCTGGTCCTTCTGCCTACGGGCACAAGGGACCGCAATGGGAGCGGTTCTGCTGGGTGAACCCCCACGGACCTCCCATTCCCCAGTACGCTCGTTTGCCCCGGTCGAGTTCAGGTATATATCAGGCGGCTCACCCCAGGGTGAGTTTAATGTCTTATTCAGGGCTCAGGAGGAGGATGAGCTCTCGATCACTGCATCGGAGAGCGGGCTATTACAGTCGGACGCGGAGGACTCAACGGGTCTCCCAACATGGGGTGTGGTCACCCATTCTGAGGCCGACGTGCAGCTGGCAGCCATGCTTGCAGAGGCTAGGTGGTTTACGCTCACAACGCATGTCGCAACTCACCCACCATCTCCTCCTTTAGAGTCAGCAGCGACTGAAGTCGTTGCGGGCCACTCACATCCCGGGCGAACTCAACCGCGCTGCGGATGCGCTGTCATTGCCTGTGACACTTAGGGGAGAGTGGAGATTCCACCCCTAGGTGGATCAGCTGATTTGGAGTCGATTCAGCGAAGCGCAGGTAGACCTGTTTGCTTCCCGGGAATCCTCCCATTGTCCGCTGTGGTACTCCCTGGCCAAGGCCCCCCTCGGCATGGACGCACTGGCACTGGCAACTGAAGGATTTTCATTTGAAAGGTCCCACTCTCAGTTCTAAGGGTACAAGATGTTGTGTCGATGTAGTGACACTAGGGGTTCGATCTTCAGATCCCCAATCACCTTTGCTTAAAATAGAAAAGGCCATTGAGAATTGGCAAGTGGAATTTGCATGCCACTCTCCGCCTGGACATACAGATATAAAAGGAGATGGCATGCATCACTCATTCAGATTTATGCTGAGGAGCTGATAGAGAGTCCCGGCCATGTCAGCGGCTGGTTCAGCACCATGGCAGGAGGGACACAATGTCTCATTCCCTCCATCAGGGAACAGAGGTTACATCAGTAACCAAGAAGTTTCCTGTCTGTCACTCACTCGACGTTGTGTTGATGTAGTGACACTAGGGGTTCCTATAGGAAATGCCACAGGTGCTGAACTGTGTCACGAGGTACGGAAGAGTGGACACGGGCAAGCTGCTGCATGCCTCGCAGTGAGCGCTCAACCACGTTGTGACCTTCCAGTGAGTTAGGTAAGGCGTCTCCCTAGTCCTGTTAAGTGGGGAGGAGGTACTTACCCAAGTAGGCTACCGGCGGTGCCTTCCCTGATTTCCCGCTGAGCACTTTCTAGAATAATGCTGGGAAGTGCTCTTCCCTCTCCAATGAGAACACAACCCTTCCACGAAAGCCGCCTCGGCGTGCTGGCACCCCAAGCACTTGAGGCAGATTACATGGGTATGCAGAGGGGAGAGATAACAGCCACATCCTGTAGCGCAAATGCGGGAGGACATCTTTAAAAAGACACCAAGCGTTTGCACGAGCTCTTTTAGAAGAAAATATACTCTTTTGAATATACTCTTTTAGTACCCACAGACTCAGCCGCCGAAGCCCCAGGGGAAGCACAACACTCAACCATGTGAGGGTGACCGCTGATATGCGCCATAAGAATCCAGCATCGTAGCGAAAGGTGAGAGGACGAACACAACATTCATTCGGCTCCGAAGAAAAAATCTGAATGAGTGGTGCACGCCATCTCCTTTTATACCCGTATGTCCTGGGCGGAGAGTGGCATGCAAATTCCACACGCCAATTCTCATTGCCCTTTTCTATTTTAAGCAAAGGTAATTGGGGCTCTCAAGATTGAACCCCTAGTGTCACTACATCGACACAATGTCGAGTGAATGACAGACAGGGAACCCACACCACACACAATCAGCCTCAGGGCAACTCTCAGTGCGAGCACTATAACAGAACACTCCATGATCTGTTACATACACTTCCCCCTGAAAAGAAAAACCATTGGCCAGAACACCTTCCTTAGTTGGTTTATGCTTATAATGTAACACCACATGCAACCACTGGATACTCACCACATTACTTGCCATTTGGAGTCAACCCGCATCTTCCAGTTTATGTAATGTTAGGTCAAGAGCAAACTGTGGACAGAAAATATGACTGGTTAGTGATTCACCAAGACAGATTGAGAGAAGCTCATGAAAAAGCCAGGGAATACTCCAAACACAAGGCTGCTGAGAGACTTGCCCCTTTGACCTGTTTTACCACAACACCATGAAAGAGGGGAGAATCTATTTCTGAGGAGGTTGAGGTTGTGCATTCTGATCTTGATTTTGTTGTGCTAGAAGAGGTCACATATACTAGTCTGCAAGAGACAGAGAATATGAACCCTGAAAACCCTGTGTCAGCTGCTGAAGCCCTTATAGGTGAACCTGTACTGATTTCAGGGTACATTGAACAACAAGGTTCGGTACCAGAGAGGGTTGAGTCTAGCAATGACACAAATGATTGTAAACTTGCATTCAGATCTGCCTCCATTTCTGTATGGAACGCCTACTTTTCTAGATCCAATCAATTCCCAGTGAATAAAATCAAGCCCTGCCCTCTATTTTTTCTCATTCAATATTCCGTTTAACTCGGAAATACGTCACGATACTGAAGTCGGTCGCAACTTCCGTTACATGTGGACTTTAAGTAAAAGTAAAGATACCTTCATGGAAAATTGACTCAAGTAAAACTTTTAAGTAGTTCATGAGAAAAATACTTAAGTAAAAGTATTAAAATAACATATATTAAATTTACTTAAGTATCAAAAGTACAAGTAAATCGCATAAATTACGGAACAGCTAATTAATCTCATGGCAATTTATTTAATTGCCAGTGCCATACTGGAGTTTATATTAGGAGGAGTTAACTCAAGAACTGCTCTGACCAATCAGTCAGTGAGTAAAGGCACTCATCTGATGCAAAATAACAAAGTAAACAACATGAACACATGAAAAATTCAAGAAAATTGGTGACTGTACAGTTTAGATTTAATGGATTTTGTGCTATTGATGGAGAATAAATCTTGCCAGAAAATAAACTCTTTTAGCTAGTTTATATGAGGTGATAGGCTTGTGCAACAAAATAACATTGCCCATCAGTACGGTACATGGCCACACAATAATGACAAAATAAGACACACCTAATATGTCATTGCATTGGTTCTAAAAAAGCTTCCAGATTTTTCAGGAAGTGACATTTATTTATTTTTTTTAAATTGCGAAACAGGCCCAGTCTGTCCAATTCTGTCACTTGAATGCTCATTACATCACAATTACAACTTCTGACCTTGAAAGTACAAACTTCCCAGTAGAACTTGAAGACAGTTTAAACCACAACATAACTGCAATAGTGTATATATTATATATGTATATAGTGTAGACATATGATTGGAAAAAAAAGTCCATAAAAATTGGAACAATGAAGGAGGGACCTGAGCCATTTTTAGTGACCAGAACAGAGGCTTGTGGGTGGGCTCTTTTCATTTGGGCCAATAAGCAACCACCCAGCAACCACCCAGAACACCCTAGCAACTGCATAGCAATGTGCTACAAACACAGAAAACAACTTGGCAACAGCAGAGTAACAACCTGTCAACCACCCAGAACACCCTAGCAAACACATATTGAAGCAATGCTCTAAAACACACAGCAGATCACATTAACAACTGCTTAGCATGCCCAGCAATCTACAACACCCTAGTAAACACATACTGTAGCATCAATATGCTAAAAAGACTTTAGCAACCACCCAGAAATCCCTAGTTTATATAATAAATATTTTTAGACATTTTCATGAGCACTGGTAATTATTCATACACTTCACACCTTGGTTAAATGTAAAAGGTAAACACACTTGATTGACTTTCATATGAACTGGTCTCCTGGAAAGGCAGGAGACTGATAGCACATTATTTCACAGCTTTCATAATGTTTAAGCCTAAATGTATCAAATTCTTTAGTTAAAAAACAAATTTAAACCACTGATATATACTGTATATAGAACTGGATTGCTGATGCAACGTTAAACTGCCAGCAGGAGGGAAAGCCACCGGAAGTGTTCGAGCGGCCATCTTGATATGCCCAAACTGTCATAGAGCAGCAATGACTGACGGGCAAAAACACACCCGTTTCACAAATTACAGGACTCCTACCCCCAACCCTGTGGTGGACTTACAACTGGCTGACGACCTGAATGTGTTCTACTGAAGATTTGAAAGGCCCAATCTCACACCCCACACCCACTCTGACCTTCACTTCACACAAACACCAACACCTCCTGCAACCCCCCTCCTCCCCCTCATGCTACTCAACCTGCACTTAAGATCTGTGAAGATGATGTGAGCCGCGTCTTTCGGAAACAAAAGACGAGGAAAGCTTCAGGCCCAGATGGCGTCTCACCAGCGTGTCTTCGATCCTGTGCTAACCAGCTGGCCCCCATCTTCACACAGATCTTCAATAGATCACTGGAGTAGTGTGAAGTCCCATGCTGCTTCAAACGCTCAATCATTATTCCTGTCCCAAAGAAACCAAAAATCACAGGACTTAATGACTACAGACCTGTCGCCCTGACGTCTGTGGTCATGAAATCATTTGAGAGACTGGTGTTGGCCCACCTGAAGAACATCACTGGACCCTTTCTGATCCCCTTCAATTCGCTTATCGAGCAAACAGGTCTGTGGATGATGCAGTCAACATGGGATTGCATCTTATCCTGCAACATCTGGACAGAACAGGGACATATGCAAGGATCCTTTTTGTGGACTTCAGTTCGGCTTTCAACACTAAACTACACCAACTCTCTGTTCCCATGTCTATCTGTCAGTGGATTACCAGCTTTCTGACGGGCAGGCAGCAGCTTGTGAGACAGGGGAAACTTACTTCCAGCACCTGTACAATCAGCACCGGTGCCTCCCAGGGATGTGTGCTCTCCCCACTACTCTTCTCCCTCTACACCAGTGACTGCATCGCTAAGGACCCCTCTGTCAAACTCCTGAAGTTTGCAGACGACACCACTGTCATCGGCCTCATCCGAGATGACGATGAGTCTGCATACAGAAGGGAGGTTGAACAGCTGGCTCTCTGGTGCAGTCAAAACAACTTTGTGCTGAACACACTCAAAACGGTGGAGATGATTGTGTACCATTCTAAACAGCACTGTGGCAGCAGTGGAGTCATTCAGGTTCCTGGGCACTACCATTTCACAGACACACATTGACTCCATTGTGAAAAAGGCCCAGCAGAGGTTGTACTTCTTTCGCCAGTTGAGGAAATTCAACCTGCCACAGGTGCTGCTGATACAGTTCTGCTCAGCAGTCATTGAGTCTGTCCTTTGCACTTCAATAACTGTCTGGTTTGGTTCAGCTACGAAATCAGACAGCAGAAGACTACAAAGGACAGTTCGGACTGCTGAGAGGATTATTGGTTGCCCCCTGCCCCACCTTCAAGGACTATACACTTCCAGAGTGAGGAAAAAGGCTGGAAAAATCACTCTGGACCCCACTCACCCTGCCCATTACCTTTTTGAACTGTTGCCTTCTGGTCGACGCTTCAGAGCTCTGAGCACCAGAACCGTCAGGCACAGGAACAGTTTTTTCCCTCAGGCTATCCATCTCACGAACAGTTAAATTGCCCCATTGAGCAATAACTGTGTGCAATACACAGTTTAGTCTTTTTTATATTTATCCAACACATCCAACCTCTTCTGCCATTTCATTCCTCTGGAAAAAAAAACAAAAACAAAAAAACATTTGCACTGTACATAACAGATTTGTATTTGCACTGTACATAACAGATAACAGATTTGTGTTAGATTACACTACGTATGTGTATGTGTGTATGTATGTATGTGTGTGTCTGTGTGTGTATGTACGTATGTGTATAACTATTTTTTATTTTTTATTATTATCTATGTCTTGCTGCTGTTTTTGTATTGTTTTTGTATTGTTGTACACTGGAAGCTCCTGTCACCAAGACAAATTCCTTGTATGTGTAAGCATACTTGGCAATAAAGCTGATTCTGATTCTGATACATGTCATAAATTACTTGTTCGTTTGCCATTTAAACCTAGCTTATCAGTTTCGTTTTAACCAGCTTTGCTTGTCTCCCTCTCTGCGCGTGTGATAGAGGGAGATAGAGCATGCACTCTTATTCAAGTGGCCGTGAGAACAAGGCACTTTTTGATGAAAATATAAAACAAGTAAATCTGAAAAAACACTTCGATATTCACAATAAATAAGTCTGAAAATGTCTGTTTGTATCTTACCTCAGTTTCAGTGAACTTGTTTACATTCAGCTGATCTGTTCGCCGATGACATTTGTTAGTGGTGGATACTGTTTAATATAGATACACATAACTTGCTCTGGCTTTCAAGAAACAGGAAAAATTCTAGACTTTAAATAAATAAATAATCGCATGTGTAGGACATTTGCATTGTAGAGATGTACATGCAGATTTCAGATATACAATCGATGATTGAATGATTGTTTATTTGCTGAAATGAAATGATTTCCTATTAAGTCAATAGGGACATTGGAATGTTTGGGCATTGCAATATGGTGGCACAGTGGCTTCTCTGATGTGACATCATGAGCAATACAGTTCTATATTATATATCAGTGATTTAAACTTTCATGAGCAGTTTCTTGTCTTCCCCATGGAAACACGGTGTCCAGTGCGTGCTTCCCTTGTGGTTTTGAATCAGATTTGTGATTTCGTTAAATAAATCATTCAGACCACTTTTTGAATCGTTTTGATCGGTTCAGTTGAATCAAACTTAAAAGATTTGACTCAGATGATTCTTTGACGAATCAGACATCACTAATGCCAATCTGCATGCAATTTACACGTACATCTATGTTATTTTTTGCAGTGTTCAGTCGCAAAAGTAATGAAAGGGTCTAGAGAAATTTATCAGAGTAAAAGTATAAATTGTTCTCTTCAAAATGTAGTGAAGTAAAAGTCTAAAGAAATAGGTATACTCAAGTAAAGTACAAATATTTAAAACATTTACTTAAGTACAGTAATAATGTATTTGTACTTCGTTACTATACACCTATGGCAATCCGATCTCTCAAACTACTTCAGGAGGTGGATTGAGATGCATTCTAGACGAAATTCGGTCAAGTGTAAATGTATCTGGCTATTCAAGCCACATATGTAAACTTTGCTCCACCCAAACAGCACTGCATCAGTATAGGAAAAATGCAAAACATAACAGCTGTAACCGAATATTTGCATAGGGCTCAGTCACAGAGTAAATAATAACAAAGAAAAAATGAATGCACCTTGTTTTCCTCATTTATTTGATGTAGATCACTGATGAAACTGAAACTAAACACTGACATGAGCGCAGCTGGCATGCATGATGCATCTTACCTACGACAAGCCCCGAGGGGAAAAACACACAGCGTGCCCATACACTGACACATGTGCACTGGGCAAAGTCACTTGGAACCAACTAATAAAGCACATCTTTTAAATTCACTGCCCGGAATTAGCATAATCATGGAAGTGAACTCGAAATTGAAGATCAGATTTTTATCCATTTAGCAGAGACCCATTGATGTGGCCAAGTGTAAATGGAATGAGCTTTTTCAATCAGATAGCAATCCGATCAGTAAAAACGCATGAAGTGTCCATTTGTAAATAGGCCCTAAGATATAATTTTCCAAGGTAAATCTTCCTGAAAAAGATAACATTTGTCTTTGACCCATTAATCTTAGATTTATCGCAGCACATATCGCTGTCACATAGTCCAAGTTTAATGCATATCACATTTTATCTGTGCAGCCCTTGTGGTCAGTTAATAATTTGTTATTCTTTTGAAAATCTTAAGAGAAATAGGCTAATATTTAATTTGGTGGGGGCGAGAAATAAGAAATGAGTCTTATAAGAGGTAATTGTCACGGATCCTTCTGACCCACCTACCAATTTCACTCAACCCTCTCACTCTCCTGAATACTGATCACCCACACCTGCCTCCAATCATTGCATCAATCAAGCTCTCTATATAAACCTCACTCACCTTCCATTCTGTGTCTGGTCTCAACTTCGTGTACAGACTCTCTTACCTGTATCTCCAGCGTTAACGATTCCTCTCCTCTCCAGCGACTCTTCTACTCCAAACGTTTCCTCTCCAGCGACTCCAGTGTCCATCTCCTCAATGCAAGCTTCGTTGTTGCAAACCCTCCACCTCAAGGAAAGTCACCATCTCTATCAGCATTAGTCTTCATCACGTAAACTATCACCACTGCAACCCAGTACTGTCACGTCATCACTTACCTGCTGTCTTTGTTTGTGTGTCAATAAATACCTGCTTGGGTTCAAACATCATCCTCGAGTATGAGTATACATTACAGAAGACCAGACCGACAAGAATCATGAACCCAGCAGGTCCGGATCCCATCCAGGAGCTGGTTGACACACTACAGCGTGCACTCACTCAACCCGCTAATCCCTTGGCTTCACCCGCTCCCAGCACTTCCGCAATTTCTTCACCGGTCTACTCCGTCAGTCCCGTGGTCAATCCAGTGCCCTTCTCAGGATCGGAGGAGGACTGTGGTTCAATCGCCCTTGAGATGCAGCCACATCGATTCCCCATTGAGTGGTCAAAGGTGGCCTACATCCTTGCTGTCTGGAAGAGCACTTCAATGGGCCAATTCACTCTGGGAACAGAAAAGTCCAGTAATACAGTCTCTTGATAGCTTCGTTCAGCACTTTAAGGAGGTGTTTGGAAGTTCTGAGGGTGACACATCAGCTGCTGAACAGCTTCTCAAATTTCGTCAAGGTCAGTCCTCTATGTCCTAATGACTATGCAATAAAGTTCCATATTCTGGCAGCATCTAGTGGCTGGAATGAGTCCACTCTACTGACCACTTATTGCCATGGACTCGATCCCAAACTGCGGTTGCATCTCTCATCATATGACAATACCATAGGGCTGGAGTGCTTCATTCAATTCTCCATCAGAGTAGCCAACCGGATGAAGAGCTGCCTCAACAAATTACCCACCTTGCAGTCCCCGCCTTTCCCTTCACTGCGGTCCCCTCTCCACTCTCCAGAACCTAGCAGTGAGCCCATGCAGATGGATGCTTTTCGTCTTTCCATTGTAGAGCGCCAACACCGGCTGAGCCAGGGTCTGTGCCTGTACTGAGGTGGTAAGGGACACGTAATCTCTGCATGTCCCACTCGACCTCCCCATCCTAAGGTGAGCCACCTGACCACAACTATGGTCATTACTTCTCCTTTAGTAACCTGTGTAATGCTTACAACTCCTGATATCTCTCTTTCAGTACCCACACTACTCGACTCAGGCTCAGCCGGCAACTTCATCTCAGACGCGCTATGTCACCAACTCCAGCTTCAAAAATGACCCTGCGAACACAAGCTTCAAATCCGCTCCATAATTGGCAAGCCCTTAGGAAGCGGTTTTATTCGTCACTGCATGGGTCCTGTAAAACTCCAAGTGGGATGGCTGCATAACGAAGACATCACCCTACTGGTTCTGGAGAATTCCACTGTAGACATCGTATTAGGGTGTCCCTGGCTTATACAACATTCTCCAGTCATCTCCTGGGTTTCTGGTGACGTCCTGAAATGGGGGGCCTCAGTGTTTTCCTGCCTGCTTCCCAAACCGACTCCCTCACAGACCCTGCATGCCCATCAGAAACTCTTCCCCTCTCAATGTCAACACCACCACCATTGAGAGCCCTGCTAGTACAACCCCTCTGGAGATCCCTTCCTGTTATTCACACTTCCAGGACATCTTCTGTCCTTTACGTGCCTCACAACTACCACCTCATCGACCATGGGACTGTGCGATAGACCTCCTCCTTGGTGAGATGCCCCATGGCAAAGTCTACCCACTTTCCATTCCTGAGCAGAAGGCCATGGAGGATTATATCAAGTAAGCTCTCAGCCAAGGTTACATCCGACCTTCCACTTCCCCTGTTGCTTTGAGTTTCTTCTTCGTGGCTAAGAAGGACAGAGGCCTATGCCCTTGTATTGATTACCGCTCCCTCAACAGGATTACGGTTAAGTTCCGGTATCCACTTCCCCTCATCCCAGCTGCCTTGGAACTGTTGAGAGGAGCCACTGTTTTCACCAAGCTGGACCTTCGCAGCACTTACAACCTCATTCGAATACAGAGGGGAGATGAGTGAAAGACAGCCTTCGTGACTCCTACAGGCCACTACGAGTACCGGGTGATGCCGTATGGCCTGGTCAATGCCCCCTTCATGTTCCAAGGCTTCATGAATGAGGTGTTCTGTGAGTATCTCCAACCATTCATCCTCGTCTACATTGATGACATACTGGTGTACTCTCGGAACATTACCGACCATCATCATCATGTAGCACTCGTGTTGGAAAAGCTGAGGGAATACCACCTGTACCTCAAGGCTGAGAAGTGTTCTTTCCAACAGACATCCTTCCAGTTCCTTGGCTACATCATCAGCCTGGAAGGCATTCATTTGGACGAGGGGAAGGTAACAGCAGTGCAATCCTGGCCCACACCAACCACCATCAAGGAGCTCCAGCGATTCCTAGGATTTGCCAACTGCAGCTTCATCATGAACTACAGTACCATCACATCCCCACTGAACTCTCTTCTCTTCTCCAATCCAAACCCAAATCTCTCTCCTGGACCTCCGAAGCTTCACACGCCTTCCAACTCCTGAAGGATGCCTTCACCTCCGCTCCAATCCTTGTACACCCTGATCCGAATAAACCATTTATCGTTAAGGTAGACGCCTCCACCAGCGGTGTAGGAGCAGTCTTGTCTCAGCAGCAGGGGAAACCACTGCTACTTCATCCATGTGCCTTCGTCTCCAGGAAACTCTCCCCGACGGAGCAGAACTATGACATCGGGAACAGAGAGATGTTGGCAATTAAACTGGCCTTGGAGGAGTGGTGGCATTGGCTGGAGGGAGTGCAACATCCATTCCTGGTGCTCACAGACCACAAGAACCTCAAGTATCTCAGAGAGGCTCATCGCTTAAACCCCCGCCAGGCGTGATGGGCCCTCTTCTTCACTCACTTTAACTTTACCATCTCCTATCATACAGGTGACAAGAACTCCAAGGCAGATGCCCTTTCCTGCCTTTACGCTCCAGAGGAAGGCTCCGAGGAACCGCATACCATTTTACCCCCACATGTCATAGTAAGTCCCATTCAATGGCCCCTGGACGATAGCATCCACAAAGCCTCCAACACTGAACCAGCTCCGTCGGGATGCCCTATCAACAAGACCTATGTTCCCTCCTCTCAACTTCTCACACTCATCGACTCCGTACACTCCTCCATGGGCACTGGCCACCCTGGGACCAATAGGACCCTCTCGTTTATCCAGGACCGGTTCTGGTGGCCCACGTGGTTCGAGATGTCAGAAGGTTCATCCAAGGATGCCCAGAATGTGCTATATCCAGAATACCATGACAACAACTGGCTGGCAAACTCCTTCCGCTGCCCGTTCCTCATCAACCCTGGTCACATCTAGGGGTCAGCTATATCACTGACCTTCCTCCCTCTGAGGGTTATACCTGCGTGCTGGTAGCTATAGACCGTTTCTCCAAAGCCTGCAAACTGATCCCCCTCAAGGGTCTGTTCACCGCTCTGGAGACCGCAGAGTACCTTTTCAACCATGTGTTTCAGAACAATGGGATCCCTGAAGACATTGTTTCCGACCGTGGTCCCCAATTCATCTCCAGAGTCTGGAGAGCCTTCTTCTCTCTCTTGGGAGTGTCCATCAGCCTCTCATCTGGTTACCACCTGCAGAGTAATGGGTAGACAGAGAGGAAGATTCAGGAGGTAAGCCGTTTCCTTAGAACCTTCTGTCATCACCGCCAGAACCGCTGGAGTCACTTCCTGTCCTGGGCCGAGTATGCACTTAACTCCCTTCGTCAACCCTCCACCAACCTCACACACTTCCAGTGCATACTCAGTTACCAACCGCCTCTCTTCCCCTGGTCCGGCGAACCACCTGACATCCCAGCAGTCGACCATTGGTTCAGAGAAAGCGAAAGAGTCTGGGACTTAGCTCACCACCACCTGCAATGGGCAGTGCACCGCCAGAGATTCCACGCCGATGCCCGAAGATCTTCTCCTCCCACCTACGAACCTGGGCAGATGGTGTGGCTCTCCACAAGGGACATCAGGCTGCATCTCCCCTGCAAAAAGCAAAGTTCTCATTACATTGGTCCCTTCACAATCACCAGACAGATCAACCCAGTCTCTTACCAGCTCCAACTCCCTCCCCAATATCGCATACATCCCACCTTCCACGTCTCACTGTTAAAACCTTACCACCCCTCTCTCTCTCCTCACTCCTCAGAACCTGATCCTGTTGACGACCCCCCCCCTCCCCATCCCCCCAGCCGCTTGTCTTGGAGGACGGACCGATCTACGCAGTCCAAGACATTCTGGACTCACAAAGCCACAGGGGTTGTCTCGAATACTTCATAGATTGGGAAGGTTATGGTCCAGAAGAGAGATCTTGGATTCCTTGAGATGACATCCTGGACCCGACCCTACCCGCCAACTTCAACGACGCACATCCTGATCATCCAGCTCCGCATGGACGGGGTCGGCCACGGTGTCGGGAAGCACGTCCTTCTGGAGCGGTCCGTGGAGGGGGGGGGGGGGTAATGTCACGGATCCTTCTGACCCACCTACCAATTTCACTCAACCCTCTCACACTCCTGAGTACTGATCACCCACACCTGCCTCCAATCATTGCATCAATCAACCTCTCTATATAAACCTCACTCCCCTTCCATTCTGTGTCTGGTCTCAACTTCGTGTACAGACTCTCTTACCTGTATCTCCAGCGTTAACGATTCCTCTCCTCTCCAGCGACTCTTCTACTCCAAACGTTTCCTCTCCAGCGACTCCAGTGTCCATCTCCTCAATGCAAGTTTCATTGTAGAAAACCCTCCACCTCAAGGAAAGTCACCATCTCTATCAGCATTAGTCTTCATCACATAAACTATCATCACTGCAACCCAGTACTGTCATGTCATCACTTACCTGCTGTCTTTGTTTGTGTGTCAAATACCTGCTTGGGTTCAAACATCATCCTCGAGTCTGAGTATATGTTATAGTAATAATGTTATTCTGCCTATATTACCAGACTGGCTTTCTCGTATTTTCTTAATACCAATATTTTGAATATTATACTTGCAATTTGTCCCTAACAACTTTCAAAATAAACCTACGGCCTTGCTATTATCATCACTTGATTTTTATCAATCCCTGGTTTTTGGATTATAGCATATGAGCTAAACCTTTCTTATGGTTGACAGACATCAGCAGAGGTGAAAGGGGGCGGTGAGGGGGAAAGTTTAGGACAGCAGAAAAAGCACGACTGAGACTGCGGGAATGAACGATTCTCTCATTATTCGTCACAAGTTTCTCATGACAGAAAGAGTACGAAACACAACAATGATCACAAAACATTAGGCTAAGACTGATTACCCAGACAAAAGGTGTGCCAGCTCTAACTCTGTAGAGACATGGGACACGGCTCGTACAATTGGGACTGTCCTGGTTTTATTGGGATGTCAGATCACCCTAGTTGGGATTGTCACTGCCACTGGCCTGTTCACTTCAAGCACTGGTGACGGGATGGTTGATCATAGTGCTGGTTGTTGTATGGTGTTTGCAGTGAATGGTACAATTACAATATAGTGAAATGGTCCCTCACTTGATATCATTCAGCCCACTTCACAGGTGCACTTCAGTGTCATGGTCTTGTGGATCATGCGATATGCAGCGCAATCTACAGTTCGCTTTCAATCCATATTTCATTTTGAATGACTGTTCGTATCATTTCTTGATATTGCTTACCACACTGATTTAAACCAATATGGTTCTACCAGGTTGTAATAAAAGCCTGCCTCTGACTTGGGAAATGACCAATCAGAGTTCAGAATTTGGTGTGGCACCTGGGGTGACCAATTAAATTCTAAGGGTGGCCATGGCCACCCCATGCCACCCATCTGGACATGCCCCTGCTGTGTTCAAGTGATGTAAACTGGGCTTTGTCAGATAGAAAGTGGGTCTAGACAGTGTGTGGGCAGGCAGACAGGTATAGAGGACACTGGTAGCTTTATCTGGGCACTGTGGGTGGGTGCAGACTGCAATAGTGATTATCTAATCATGTGTGTGAATGCATGTACATCTCTAATCAAAATGAACCCACTCATGACTTCCAGTATTCACTCTCTGGCCAAATGTGCAGAATACCAACAGCTCTTTTCAGAAATGTTGCTGAAAATATAATGAGCAAGCCAAAGGCTGAAATCAATAATTAATGTGCAGGCAGAAAATCCCAGGCCTTTAAAACAGTTTCTTGACAGGTTTATCAGCCAAGTCCATTCTCATTGAAGAGAATCTTCTCCATGGCAATCAGTAAATTTTTGCTATAGATGTAAAGTATGCATTCATCCCGCTTTGCACAGGCTTAAGGGATAGTTAGGCTAAAATAAAAATTCTGTCATCTGCCATCATGCTCAAAATGGGGGTGCTCCCTGTGACTTTCTGTCATCCATGCAACACAGCATTGTCTCAGTCACTGTTCACTTTCATTGTATGGAAAAAAAAGATGCAATGAAAGTGAACGGGGACTGAGAATAAGATATCTGCTTTTGTACGGAGAAAGGTCATATGTGTTTGGAACTATATAAGGGTGAGTAAATGACAGCATTTTTTTAACAGTATTTTGGTAAACTATATTTTAGGATTCAAAGAACTGTTAAGTAGGGCTAATAATTGATATGGATTTCCCGATTCGATTCGATTCTATTTCATTTCACAAGCTCTCAATTCGATTTCTATTTCGATCAGATTTTGTATTGATTCATATGGGTATATTTCGGTAACAATGTCCATTTTGCTTACATATGAAATAAATTCTCTGTCTGCTAATGTTGTTAAATATAAAGGGACCTTCTAATCTTCAAGGTAGCCTTTCTAAGTACATTTCAAAATAAAAGTTTTACAAATTATGTTTTAGCATTCGTTATATCTAGAATGAAGTGGAGTAGAGTTGAGTTGCATGGTTTCTTTAGCGCATCCGTGCTATGTGTAATTAGAATTAATTTATGTTTTGTTGTTGTTTTTTATCAAATATTGACTGTAAAGAAAAGAAAGGGCATTAAAAGATATTATTCAATGACAAATATATCACTTTGATCTCATCTTTGGACCACATTACACCGAATGTGTCAAACCACTCTCAAAACGCAATGAATGGATCTCTGTGCTAAATTTCTTAGTCACTATACTACTCATCACTGGTGAGTGAAGTCTTAAAGTTTACCAGCCAGTGGCTAATCACAGACATTTTTACTCGCATAGTATGTATTCTGATCTCATTTGCAAATGATTTACTAGCATTGTAGAGGGTTTCTGCATAGAGTAAATTATTGATCTTGATTTTTAAGTATCAAAATAAAATTATTACAAATGAAGATCATAATGCATTGGAAAATCTAAATTTTTACCCAGTCCTACTGTTAGCCTCATGAATGACATTTGGCATTTCTTTCCTTTCTTAAGAGTAACAACAACTTGAACATGCAAAACCAGAAATTGCAGTCTCTGAGGTAATGAGCACAAGAGTTATAATTTTAAAACCTGCCTCCGTGTTTCTAAAAGCAGGTATACATTTGTTTTAATATTGATTGCTGTACTTCACCATGTTTCTCTGCTGAAGTTCAATGCTGTCCTTGTCTCTACATTTCAAAGCTGAGATTTCAATGAAAATGTTAACATTTAAATGAGGAAATGCTACATTTTATTGCTCTTTATCTGTACAATAATAATACTACCCTGAGAAACCTTGACAGATGGCTTTGATTTTGTGCATCTCACCTGATCCAATTGAACTCCTCAATGTAATACTATTACACTAAATTAACATATTAATTAAGATAAACATCTTATAAACACAATAATACTTACAACGTTTCTGTACCACAAATAGGAAGAATGTTGCCATTGTACTTTCTTGTACTTAACTGCACTGTTGGAATTAAGAAAAGAACCAGGAAAGAACCAGAGACACCCCCAAAAAGCTATTTTGCGAAAAACCTGATTGGAGTAACTTTGCGCTTCCAGCCCATGAAAAACCGCCTTAATTACACATGCACAGATATGGTCAAAAAACATGCTACTCCACTCTCCTAATTATGTGCTAAATAGCCCTTGCCTTTACTTAAATAGCAACGTTCGGTCAACCAGTAATATACACTGTTTGAAATTGCTGTAAATTTATGAGAAAATTTCACAGCAAAAGTACTGTAATTGAGTTTTACAGTATTTTACAGTATTAAGCAATGCATTGTGGGATATACGATGTATTGATGAACTCTCCAGTATTTTACCATTTTTTTATATAAATATGTACAGATATATATATATATATATATATATATATATATATATATATATATATATGTGTGTATTTTTTTTACAGTGGAGAAAGAGAAACATCTCTTTTACATAATACATTCATTAATGCTAAAATATTTACAGTAGTTACCTTACAAATCACAATATACACAATTCAGTTTTAACATTCCTGTAGTGTAATACAGTCATTAAAATATGTCACACGCATATGTCAGTTGTAAATAATAATACAGTTTTCCTGTTAATCAAGAAGTCAAGGCCCCTGAAATAAAATAAAAAAACCTGTAGAGGGTGCGCCAACCAAACATATCCTGCTTCATGGAGAAGGGTCTGTCAAGACTACAACAAGACACGCCCACTACAAGTTATGCCCCCCTTGAAATAGCCAGCGAAATGCTGAAGTCTTGCAACAGTTGGATGTAACATTCATACACTGGGTTTGTTGTGTTTATTTGGAGTTCTGCGGTAACCCTACACCTATCCCTACCCCTAAACCTAACCCTAACTACGAAGATTAAATATGAAATGTTAAAACAAATATAAAAAATTCCATAATTTAAAATTTCTATTAGATACAGTCATATCGCTGTATCACTAGGTGGCGACAGTGAGGAGAAATGTGATAGAAATTAAGAGGCGAAGAAGCTAGCAGTGTGCTAATCTAATAGGTTAATTGGTTAGCTTGTGAGCTAACTGGAGAAAATAGAACAGAAATGTTCAATTTCACGATTTGTATAATGAGAGGGGCTGTTTCTCAATGTGCGTTCTTTTGTGCTCTTATGTTTTAGTGGACTCGTTCAACATCATCATCCACTGCCAAAGTTTGATTCCAATCCTCAAGAACACAAGTACAGAGGATGCAGGAAATTACCCGGATGTGTTCTTGATGTCGAGGATGCATCTGATGGTGACTTGTGGGCAAGAACATGGTACTACAGTGGCAGACGAAGGACATTTATTATTTTCCCCAAGAGTTTCCTGCTGTAAGCTAAGCTTGATGGCTCATGAGAGTCGTAATACTCCGTCAACATTTGTTTTTTTGTTTTGTTTTTTGGGCATTTTAATATTTTAATAAACACATGGAGAAAATGAGTGTTTACAGACTTTGTTATTTTAATGTGTCACTAGTGCGGCAAAACCTTACTGGTGTGATGATAATAATGCTGTCACTGGTGTGTGATAATGCCAGTAGGCTAGTTATCTCACTGGATTCAAATGTGCTGTGACAGTTAACTGCGCAACAGGAAAGCTTGCAATAGATGTGTTCTCAAAGCTTGCAATAGATGTGTTCTAAGGCTGGTCTTCATAAGAATGCAAGTCCATTCTCTGCATTCTTAGAATTGAGAAACATCCAATGTGATGAGATTAGCTTTTATTTAATTTATTTTTTATTTAAGTGAAGAGAGTTTTTATTGTCAGCCCATCCATATACATGAACACAGTAAGATATAATAACAATCGTGGAAATATTTGTCTGTTTGAATCACAAAGGTGTGGTGTGACTACTGTTTGCAATTTGCTTTGACAAATAATGGAGGGGGAAAATGCATTTTAGGTAAAATTTCAGAGGACTTTGGACATTTCTGATCATTTCTTGAATTAACACCATGGATAGTTTGTTTACGTTTGGTAACTTTATTTCCCAGTCTCTTTCTCAGTCTTATTTTTTTTAAACGTTTCAAAATGTGGAACAGGAAACTGTCTCCGATCTATACTCACCCACACCTCAACAGTTAAATTTCCCCTCTTCTCTCAGCGTATTTGTCTAAGAGTTAAATCAAAACCACAAATATATGCAATATTGGTAAAATAAGTCTCCAAATCAATGTCACCCATCTCCCCTTCCTAAAAATGTTCAGATGGTTTGCTAATATAAATTAGCTCAGGATGAGGTATCAGAAGCGATTGGAAAAGAATGAGCTGGAGGCCAGGAGAACTGCAGGAGGCCAGTCTATCAAGACAATCTATTCCAAGACAGGTTAGCAGAGAGTAGGGATGTCAAACGGGATGGGCTCTGATCAAATCTGGTCAAAATCCCCATCTTGGCGAGATATAAAGTCAACATATTTGGTTTGTATAACGCACAGGAAAAAAATTGGATGTGTGTCAAAACACAGGATGCATTAGGTTTTGCAAATGAAGCATTACAGACCTGCCACTGTCTGATATGTTTTCACTTAGACAACAATATTGTCAAGAAAAGAGAAAACAACTTTCTGCCCTTGGCTGGATAACTTTAGTAGCTTTAAGTATCAATATATTATTTATTTGAATTTACAGAAATACTTGACACTGCTACTAGACACCTGAAAGGCTTTAAGAACTTTTTTATTCTATTCTATTTATTCTATTATTCTATTTGTTTCATTGTTTTCATTTTATTAATTACCATTTGTCTTGAATAACTGCTTAAGAACTTGAAACAATGTTTACTTAAGAAATTCTTGAAGGCTAAATGCCATTGTTTTGTCGTAATATTTATATAAACATTTAACTTTTTAAATAAAAGAGTATACAAAAACTTAGGCTATTACTTTTAGTATCGAGAAATTTCACAAGCTTAGGTATTTGTAACAGGCTCGTAGCTCTACAACAAAGGAGGAAGCGGGAGACAGTGAAAAGCCAACTCAAAATGTTTTTATTAACAGAACTTAAACTCGCTTTTTATCAAACTTTAACAACGTAGTCTCTGGGTGTGCATGTGTGCAGCTCTCTCTCTCTCTCTCCTCACTAGCATCTGGCTCGCTCTTAAATCTGTCTCCAACTGTCACTACAATGACAAACAGCTGTTAGAGACAGTCATTGACAGGTGATGATCCTTACTGTTCTCATCTCCTGATCTCGCTCTCCATTCACCAGCCAGCGCTCGACCACGCCCCACCACCAGTACTGAATACTGAAATTTTGGTATTAATGTGAAGACTTCTTAGGATGGTTAATGATCAGCTGTTATATAACAAATACATGTAAATACAGTACTGTCTAATACAGTTAGACGTCAAAGACGTTATAAGTGACATGGTCACCAAAAAGGTCCAGCATTTGGATTTTGGTTCAGCCCAGGTGTAATAAAGTAACCTTGTTATGGGTGTAAAATCATGTGACACATATACATACGTAACTAATTGCATTATAGTTTTTGCTATTTAACAATTAGAAAAAAATACCAGCTCAACAATTTCACTTCAAAAATATCCAACATTAGATAGTTGCTTCAAAAGTGGGGTGTAAAGTTAAGGTGCTCTGTGGTCAAGGGTTCAATTCAGTTATCAAAAGCAAAATAGCAATGGCGCTCATATTACATTAAAAAGCCTTTATTATTCTATTGCTGTATACAAATTTGGGAGTATTAAACATTTAGTCTACAGCCATGTGATAATAAAGGCCTTTTTAAAGGGATAGTTCACCCAAAAATGAATCATTTACTCAACCTTATGCCATCCCAGATGTGTATGACTTTCTATTTTCTGCAAAACACAAATAAAGATTTTTAGAAGAATATCTCAGCTCTGTACGTCCAAGTGAATGGTGACCAAAACTTTGAATTTTCAAAAATCACATAAAGGCAGAATAAAAGTGGTTTGTAAAATAATGTTTTAAATGGATTGCAAAATTTCTAAATGTTAGGCTACTATTGTGCTGAAAGTGTGTTTGCTGTAGTCACTGTTCTGGTAGGGTCTTTCCATATAAACACACACACAATCTAAATTATGATATTTTTTTTTCAACGACAAAACAGGTAGTTTTATGAAGGATATGCATCTATTGTATTGTATGAATGTGTATGTACATACTGTATGCACTCTAGTGGGATAAATTAAGCTATGTGTTTTAGGGTTAACTAAACTTAAAGGAATATTAATGTAAATCAAAATAAGGCATGCATATGTTGCTTAGTCCTTAAAGTCGGAATGAAACGGAAGTTGCGACCGACTTTATACTCAATACTTCCGTATTGTGACATATTTCCAAGTGAAACGGCTTGTCGAACAAGAAAAAAAAATGTAGGCCAGGGACTTGATTTTATCCATCAGTTGTTGATTGGATTGTGAAAAGTGGCCGTTGCATAGCACAATGGAGGCAGATCTGAATGCGAGTTTGCAGTGGACACAAAAATGCACACCTCGAGCCAGAGCCTGTTATCGGTAAAATTGAGCAGTGTTCTTAACACATTGATGATCAAACTAACAACATAAACGCACAAGCACATCATGGTCTTTTCTTATGACAAGGCTGTAGCTGTTGAAAAACGAGTGAGTAAAAGGTAACAATGTTTTAACATTTTGAATCACTATACACTAAATAAAGGGAAAAACACTTACTCGTGCTGTACATCCCAAGATACCTGCATTAAAAAATATAAATAAACTCCAGAGGTATCTGAAGCGTTGTATTCAGTAGGGATCACCTCAGCAATTCAGGTGTAAAATGTTTAGAATATATCCACAAATTCTGCATTATTCCTACTCACTTTGGGCTAAGGAATGATAGTTGTGGAGGAAAACAGATGAAATTACACCTTTTGATCTCTGCATTAGCTGCTTTAACTGCAGGTTTGTTTACACTCTTGAAGGGGCAGAGTTAAAAGTGAGTACCACTTGCATATGTCAGCAGAGCAGAGTCAGTCATTTCACCGGAAGAGCAAGTCATGATATTTAGATTAAAGATTACAAGGGCAAATATGCAAATATGCATGGATGAATCATACATAATAAGACCAGTAACATGCATTAATAAAATAAATAGGGTCAATTTTGATTTTATGCCAACTTTAAGCTTGTGCTCAAGGAGATGTCAATTTACATAATGCTGGAAAAATAAAGGGAACATTATTGGTGGCTAGGTGGTACTTGAATGTTCTGATTTGATCAATGGTAATACTTTGAGAAGTTAGAGAATGACTACAATAAACTATAGTGGAAGAAACAGTAGGTTGACTTTTCTTAAGCTGAACTCGGTTTGTTCTTACTGAAATTTAAACATTGCCCCCAGTGGCTGAAGTGGGATGTGTTGTTGAATGCACAGTATATTCAAATGTAAGTTCCAGTTTCAGCGTGAAATGGCTACAGAGGGGCACCAAAGGTGAGTTCTAAAGCTAGTTGTTTTTAGTTGTAAAGGAAAAGGAATACATATTTTATTAACTCTACTCCAAACCACAACCCTAATCCCTGGTTGTCACTCATTATGTGAACGCGATTACTTCCTGATTTCAATGCAGAAAGATCAGTATATTTAAACCGATGCAAAAATGTCTGATGGGAGATGGCACTAGTCAGTAAGTCAACATGATGGGGTTGATGCCAGGGTACTGGAACTTTCAGATGCAACATGGTGACTTCCCATGTGAACATGTTGTTTAAACAGACAGAGGAAATTTTTACATGATATGACCCCAGTCACCTTAAACTGCTTGAGTTAGCCGCAATTTGTGGAATACTTTCTTTACAATAACCTCTTAGTGCCTCAGGTGTACATCTGACAAAACAACTTCATACTTCACATAGTGTATTGTTAATAGTGTGTTGTTTTAATGATGCAATTAACCTGGTTGCACAGTGTTACGTTTCTAATGATTGGTTGTGAACCTCCAGGAGTAAGAATGATAAGGCATGCTTATCTTTAAGAGTGTAGAGCACTGGATAAATAAAGAAACCTCAAGCCATGTTCAATAAGTAGATCAATTAAGTCCCGGGATAATCATGCGCAGAACAAACAAACACAATGGTTCCCCTCAGCAAGTGAGATGAGAACCCCCGTTGAACCTCTGTGAGTTCTGCTCCATGGAGGGCAATTACATCCCATGCAGTCATTAAACAGATAACAGGAAATGCCTGCAGACAGTGTGACATAAACAAGCCTATGCCAACATTTAACAAAAGCTTTGAATTGGTTTGAATTGGATAGACTCTAGAGTCAGATGTCAGACACACACACTTTTTTCCAGGTGCTCATTTGTTTCTAGAGCTGCTTTCTAGCAGGAAACAAAAGGCAAAAAAGGTTTATTGCTGGGCTAGTGGTAGTGTTATTATCGTTAAATGAAAACGTCATGGTAACTTGCATAACCTCCATTCCCTGATGGAGGGAACGAGACGTTGTGTCGATGTAGTGACACTAGGGGTCACTCTTGGGAGCCCGAGACACCTGTGGTCTTTGATAAAAGGCCAATGAAAATTGGCGAGTGGTATTTGCATGCCACTCCCCTGGACATACGGGTATAAAAGGAGGTGGTATGCAACCACTCATTCAGGTTTTATGCTGAGGAGCCGAGACAAGGTCCGGCCATTTAGCGGGTAGTTCAGCATTGTGGCAGGAGGGACACAACGCCTCGTTCCCTCCATCGGGGAACGGAGGTTACGCAAGTAACCAGGATGTTCCCTATCTGTCGCTAACTCGACATTGTGTCAATGTAGTGACACTAGGGGTCCCTATACAAAACGCCACAACTGGCTGAACTGTGTTAGGTGAACTGGCGGTGTGTGGTGGGCAGACCACTGTGTGCCTCATAGCCAGCACACCAGGTTGACACGTAACCTCCCCCAACATAGTTATGAGTGTCGAACGGTCCTTTGGGGACAAGTTGACTACCCAAAGATAGAGACTGGCTAACCCAGTTGTGGCCTCTTTTCCCCTTCTCTTTTTCCACTCCCTAAAAAAGAAGGGGGATTATCCGACTGGGCCGCCAGGTCCCAAGGGGAGGACACCGCGGAGACCACACCTCGCTCAAAGAGAGGAGGAGATATTTAAGTGGAAAATACATATCTTTCTGACCATGTGGAGAGTCTTCAAGGTAGATCCTACCCAACGGGGGAGGAGTTACTACAAACATGGAGACTGGGGCAGAGGGGCTCTGCCCAAAGAAGACGCAGTTTGCCAACAGGGAAACGAATTAGCGGAAGATATATATCGCATGGGGTTACCTTACAGGGAACCGCCACATGCGGAGCACCAACCCCAGAACAGGACTCTTAGTTAGCATGTGTACCGGGCCGGCAGCGAGTCTCTCTGAAAACTCGACTGCCACAGGGCTCGGAGGAAGTCAACCAGGGAACAGAGTTTGTGAACACTACTGGGAATTAATGGTGCATGTCTTCAGCTCCAAAGGAGGTGGAAGGCACTATGTGCAAGCGATACACCCGGCCAGCTATCCCGGGCTTATCCGCTTGTATTACGTGCCACTACCTGGGATGAAACAGGTTCCACCCGGAGGTTATATAACTTTGCAAAGGTGTTGGGTGTTGCCCAGCCCGCTGCTCTGCAAATGTCTGTTAGAGAGGCACCCCTGGCCAGGGCCCAGGAGGCCGCTACACCCCTGGTAGAATGGGCTCGTAGCCCTACCGGGGTCGGCATGTCCTGGGCGTGATATTCCTGGTATATTGAGTCCTGGTATTCAACTCAAGATGGTGCCGAGTATGGCTGCTGCGTTGCGAGCTCCGACACAACATGGTAGTGTTTTGTTTGTTTTGTTTACAATTCTTATATTTTTTGTCTTGGATGTTGTCTGCCTTATTGTCTATGACAGACAAACACTTTTGGACATTGGTTCAGCAATTACACACCATAAACTGGACTTCAAATTCCTCAATCGACCCGCTGTTTACAAACACGCAAGCGGAGCCCTTTGTCTGTGCTGCACGGCCGCGGAAACGCAGGAGGAAAAGGGGAAACAGAGCCGGCGTTCACATCAGAGTAAGATGCCACACAAATCGACCACCGCTACCCAGTATTCTACTGGCAAATGTTCAGTCTCTGGATAACAAGCTCTGCGAGCTGAAAGCACAGATCTCTTTCCAACGAGAGACGAGGGACTGCTGCATTATCTGCCTTACGGAAACTTGGATGTCTGCGGAGATTCCAGACTCAGCCATTGAACCTGCGGGGTTCTCCGTGCACCGAGCAGACATAGCGAAAGACCTCTCAGGTAAAAGCAGAGGTGGTGGTGTATGTTTTATGATCAACAAATCCTGGTGTGATCAGAGGAACGTACATTCTATCAAGTCTTTCTGCTCTCCTGATCTGGAATTTCTCATTCTTCTGTGTCGACCATTCTGGCTACCGAGGGAATTCACAGCGGTCATTATTACTGCTGTGTACATCCCGCCACAAGCCGACACAGACCGGGCAGTCAAGGAACTGTATAGGATTATAAGCAAGCAGGAAACCGCACACCCTGAGGCCGCATTCATTGTGACCAGGGATTTTAATAAAGCCGGTTTCAAATCAGTCGCACCAAAATACCACCAGCACATTAGTTTCAACACACGAGGGGACCGGGTTTTGGACCATTGCTACTCTCCCTTCCGGGATGGCTACAAATCCCTCCCCCGCCCACCATTTGGCAAATCGGACCACTCTTCCATTCTGCTTCTGCCCACTTACAGGCAGAAACTGAAACAGGAAGCACCCACCCTCAGAACGATCCAGTGCTGGTCGGACCAATCAGACTCTACGCTACAAGACTGTTTTGATCACACAGACTGGGAGATGTTCTGGTCCACCTCTGATGACGACATCAAGCTTTACACTGATAGTGTTATGTGTTTCATCAGAAAGTGCGTAGAGGACGTCGTTCCGACCAGAATAACACGGATCTATCCGAACCAGAAGCCATGAATTAATAGCGATGTTCGCGCGGCACTTAATGTGCGGACCTCTGCTTTTAATTCCGGGAACGCGGAGGAGTATAAACAAGCCAGTTATGCCCTCCGAAAAACTATCAGAACAGCAAAACGCCAGTACAGGGACAAAATTGAAAGACAGTTTAACACCACCAACTCTAGAAGCATGTGGCAGGGAATTAACATCATCACGGACTTTAAAGGGAATAAAAACTCCGCCATGAACACCGCTGCCTCTCTCCCGGATGAGCTAAATACTTTTTATGCTCGTTTTGAGGGAAATAACACCGCGGAGAGAGCTCTCGCGGCCGAAGCTACAGAGGTTAGTTCACTCTCCGTCTCTGTAGCGGATGTAACCCGATCCTTCCGACGGGTGAATATCCGCAAAGCCACGGGTCCAGATGGCATTCCGGGCCGCGTCATCAGAGTGTGTGCGAACCAACTGGCTGGTGTTTTTACGGACATTTTCAATCATTCCCTCTCTTTGTCTGTAGTCCCCACATGCTTTAAAACATCCACCATTGTGCCTGTTCCAAAGCAATCAAAAATCACTTGCTTAAATGACTGCCGTCCTGTTGCTCTGACCCCCATCATCAGCAAATGCTTTGAGAGACTAATCAGAGATTACATCTGCTCTGTGCTGTCTCTCTCTCTAGACCCATTGCAGTTTGCTTACCGCAACAACCGCTCCACTGATGATGCCATTGCATCTACAATACACACTGCTCTCTCCCACCTGGAAAAAAAGAACACTTATGTGAGGATGTTGTTTGTAGACTACAGCTCAGCATTCAACACCATAGTGCCCTCCAAGCTTGATGAGAAACTCTGGGCTCTGGGCTTAAACAGCTCGCTGTGCAGCTGGATCCTGGACTTCCTGTCATGCAGACACCAGGTGGTTAGAATAGGCAGCAACATCTCCTCATCACTGACCCTCAACACTGGAGCCCCACATGGCTGTGTTCTCAGCCCACTCTTGTATTCCTTGTACACACATGACTGTGTGGCAACACACTTCCAATGCCATCATGAAGTTTGCTGATGACACGATGGTGGTAGGTCTGATAAGTGACAATGATGAAACAGCCTACAGAGAGGAGGTGCACACTCTGACACACTGGTGTTAGGAGCACAACCTCTCCCTCAACGTCAGTAAGACAAAGGAGCTTGTGGTGGACTTCAGAAGAAAAGACAGAGAACACAGTCCCATCACCATCAATGGAGCACCAGTGGAGAGTCAGCAGCTTCAAGTTCCTGGGTGTCAACATCACTGAGGAACTCACATGGTCTATCCACACTGAAGTCGTTGTGAAGAAGGCTCATCAGCGCCTCTTCTTCCTGAGACAGCTGAGAAAGTTTGGAATGAACCGCCACATCCCCACACGGTTCTACACCAGCACTGTAGAGAGCATCCTGACTGGCTGCATCTCCGCCTGGTACGGCAATAGCACAGCCCACAACCGCAAAGCCCTGTAAAGGGTGGTGCGAACTGCCAGACACATCATCGGAGGTGAGCTTCCCTCCCTCCAGGACATATATACCAGGCGGTGTGTGAAAAAAGCTCGGAGGATCGTCAGAGACTCCAGCCGCCTGAGCCATGGGCTGCTCTCACTGCTACCATCAGGCAGGCGGTATCGCAGCATCAGGACCCGCACCATCCGACTCCATGATAGCTTCTTCCCCCAAGCAATCAGACTTTTGAACTCTTGATCTCCCACGATCAAAATACATCAGCACTGCACTTTATTACTCTTACTCTTATATCTCACACCGGACTGTCATAAATTATATTATTATTATATTATATTTTCTCTTAACAACTTACTATCAACCGACAGCCTGAATGTCAATACAGTACAATACAACCTACTGTACATTCTATATATACCATATATACTTTTTTATTGAATAATGTGTATCTATATTGTGTGTATTGTATACTGTACAGTGTATGTTATTATTTGTATATGTGTTGTGTGTAATTATGTGTATATTAGACTTAAAATTGTATTGTGTTAATTTGATGTTATTGTAAATTGGTAAAATGTCTCATCACTGTCACGACTGCTATGTTGATCGGAACTGCACCCAAGAATTTCACACACCATTGTACTTGTTTATATGGCTGTGTGACAATAAAAGTGATTTGATTTGATTTGATATGCTATAGTTATGGCGTCAATGAGCCAGTGAGCGATCCTCTGCTTGGAGACAGCGCTTCCTTTCCGCTGTGCACCAAATCAGACAAAGAGCTGCTCAGAGATCCTAAAGCTCTGCGTGCGATCCGAATAGATACGTAAAGCGCACACCGGACACAGCAATGACAGGGCTGGGTCTGCCTCCTCCTGGGGCAGCGCTTGCAGGTTCACCACCTGGTCCCTAAAAGGGGTCATGGGAACCTTGGGCACATTGGGGTCTCAGGCTCATGTGAGAGTAGCCCGGACCGAATTCCAGGCACATTTCGCTGACAGAAAACACTTGCAGTTCTCCTACCCTCTTGATGGAAGTAAGCGCAGTCAAGAGGGCAGCCTTCAAGGAGAGTGCCTTAAGATCAGCTGACTGCTAAGGCACAAAGGGGGCTCTCTGTAGAAACTCTCCTACAGAGAGGTCCCACGAGGGAACAAGGCACGGTCTGGAGTGATTCAGCCTCCTGGCGCCTCTTAGGAACCTGATGATCAGGTCGTGCTTCCCTAAGGACTTACCGTCAACTGCGTCGTGGTGTGCTGCTATGGCAGCAACGTACACCTTCAAGGTGGAAGGGGACAGCCTCCCTTCCACCCTCTCCTGCAGGAAGGAAAGCACTGATCCGACTGAGCATCTTTGGGGTCTTCCCGTCGGGAAGAACACCACTTACCAAATAGACGCCACTTTAAGGCATACAAGCACCTCATAGAGGGGGCCCTAGCCTGAGTGATCGTGTCTACCACTGCAGGTCTTCCACGTCCCGTCCAGGGGCCAGACATGGAGATTCCAGAGGTCTGGTCGTGGGTGCCAGATGGTGCCCCGTCCCTGAGAAAGAAGGTCCTTCCTCAGGGGAATTCGCCAGGGGGTGGGGGGGGGCTGTCGCGAGGAGTGTGAGGTCCAAGAACCACGTCTGGGTTGGCCAGTAAGATGCTACCAGGACAACCTGCTCCTCGTCCTCCCTGACCTTGCACAGGGTCTGTGCAAGTAGGCTTACTGGGGGAAACACATATTTGAGCAGGCCAGGGGGCCAGCTGTGTGCCAGCGTGTTTATGCCGAGGGGGGCCTCGGTCAGGGCGTACCAGAGCAGGTAGTGGGAGGATTCTTGGGAGGCGAACAGGTGCACCACCGAATCAACTCCAAATCAGCTGGACCACCTGAGGGTGGAGTCTCCACTCTCCCCTGAGGGTAACCTGCCATGAAAGCGCGTCCGCTGTAGTGTTGAGGTTGCCCAGGATGTGAGTGGCTCGCAGCGACTTGAAGTGCTGCTGACTCCAGAGGAGGAGACGGCGAGCGAGTTGTGACATACAACGAGAGCGCAGACCACCTTGGCAGTTGACATATGCTACCGTTGCCGTGTTGTCTGTCTGAACTAACACGTGCTTGCCCTGGATCAACGGCCGAAACCTCCACAGGGCGAGCAGAATTGCCAACAACTCAAGGCAGTTGATGTGCCAATGCAGTCGCGGGCCCGTCCACAAGCCGGCGGCTGCATGCCCATTGCAAACAGTGCCCCAGCCCATTTTGGAGGCGTCCGTCATGACCACGACGTGCCTGGAGACCAGTTCTAAGGGAACACCTGCCCGTAGAAACGAGAGGTCGGTACAAGGGCTGAAAAGATGGTGACAGACTGGCGTGATGACCACGCGATGTGTCCCGCGGCGCCATGCCCATCTCGGGACTCGAGTCTGAAGCCAGTGCTGAAGCGGTCTCAGATGCATCAACCCAAGCGGGGTGGCCACCGCTGAGGATGCCATATGCCCCAGGAGCCTCTGAAAGAGTTTCAGTGGAACCGCTGTTTTCTGTTTGAACGCCTTCAAACAGGCCAACACAGACTGTGCGCGCTCGTTCGTGAGGCACGCTGTCAAAGAGACTGAGTCCAACTCCAAACCGAGGAAAGAGATGCTCTGAACTGGGAGGAGCTTGCTCTTTTCCCAGTTGACCCGAAGCCCTAGTCGGCTGAGGTGTGAGAGCACCAAGTCCCTGCATGCACACAACATGTCCCTAGAGTGAGCTAGGATTAGCCAATCGTCGAGACAGTTGAGAACGCGAATGCCCACTTCCCTTAATGGAGCAAGGGCTGCCTCTGCGACTTTTGTGAAGATGCGAGGAGTCAAGGACAGGCCGGAAGGGAGGTCCTTGTACAGATACACCTGACCCTCGAATGCAAACTGCAGGAAGGGTCTGTGTCGAGGTAGAATCGAGACGTGGAAGTACGCGTCTTTCAGGTCTACTGCCATGAACCAATCTTGATGCCAGCCGCTCGCCAGAATGTGTTTTTGCGTCAGCATCTTGAACGGGAGTCTGTGTAAAGCCCGGTTCAGTACTCGCAGGTCCAAGATTGGCCGCAACCCACCGCCTTTTTTTGGTATGATGAAGAAGGGGCTGTAAAACCCCTTCTTCATCTCGGCCGGAGGGACATGTTCTATAGCGCCCTTCCTTAGGAGGGTAGTGATCTCCGCGCGCAAGGTAGCAGCGTTTTCGTCCTTCACCAAGGTGAAGTGGATACCGCTGAACCTGGGCGGACGCCTGGCGAACTGAATCGCGTAGCCGAGTCAGATGGTCCGGACCAGCCATCGCGATGGATTGGAAAGCGAAAGCCACGCGTCCAAGTTCCGTGCAAGGGGGACCAAAGGGACAACGTCATCGGACGTACCGGCAGTTAATTAATAATTAAACTATATTTTGCATAAAGAAAATAAATCCTACTTTTAGGGCCATTAAGATTGTTCACATTGTGACGTTGTCACGACATTTTTATTATTCAAGGGGCACATTTAACCCCCCAGTTCTCATTATCATAACGCGTCTGTATGTTTTACAATTCACATTGTTTGAAATGATGATTCTCATTACCGAAAAGAAGTATTTAAATAAATATATATATATATATATATATATATATATATATATATATATATATATATATATATATATATATATTGTAATTGAATTCACCGAAAATGAAAGGCAGTACCAAGAAAGTAGCTACTACTACAGTATGACATACAAATACTTAATGTAAATTGGGAGTTAAAATATGTGCTACTGTCATGACAAAAATGTAAGAAAATCTTAATGGTACTAAAAGTAGGCTTCATTTTCTATATGCAAAGATTTTTTTTTTATTTAAGAGCGTTTGTTAGGTGCGATTTTAAAAACGTTCGTTAGGTGCGATTTTAAAAACGTTCGTTATTTTTTACATGCATTTCCCAAAACTGCGCTTAACACGAACGAGCGAGAATGTGCTGTAAGTGCTACTTAAGAGAGTTGCTGTCCATGTGAAAGTGCTGAAATGTGATTGTATAGTTCTGCTCATCATTGTAACTTCATTATATTTGTTTGTAACTTTACAATCATTTGTAATTTACTTCGCTAATATTTGTTTAAAAATCTTTTCTGAAATATTCGACCTAATTAACTATATAATTACATATTATTTTACAATAATTTTGTGCAGAACAATCTACTTCTTTTACACAATCTGTTTCCATAATCAGGTGTGCATGTGTGCACGTTTTCACATCTCTCTCAATATGAAAGCTTCCAGGATTAGTGAAGACAGCAGAGGCCCTATATATGATCCTGCTAATTACAAGCATTCATTGAATATTACGAGGTTTACCATGTTATCAAGCAGAGCAAAATAAGGAGACGTTTAGAAGATGCGCTTTAGGGACATTCATCGTTCACCAGGTCTGCTCTTTACTCCCAAAATTGATAACGGTGACAGCAATGCTGCATGTGTGGTGCGACACAACTTGTAGTGCTTGCAAGAGCACCTTTGGGTCTCAGATAGGAAGCGGAGACAAGGATGATGAGCCAATATATACTGACGATTTTCATGCAGTTATTGACTTTTTTCTTCTCTCTCTGATTTTAATTTATACAGTTGTCTGCATCAGTCATGCCACCACATTTCTGTTACCAACTAGTCCAACAAGTCCACACATATAACTTTGTTTACTAATTAATCTATTCATCCATTAGTCTATTTTATCCATTTCGCTGTACGAGTACTCCAGAGCACTCCTAAATCTATGAGCATTTTCAAGTACTACTGAAGTTATTATGCTTTTGGGTTACGGGCTACAAAACTAAGATGAATCATAAGATGGATTCTACGATCTACTTAGGTTTATGATGCTTTTGGGAAACGAGGCCCAGGACATTTTTTTGACAGGTTTTGTGAGAATCACCCATCTAGACCAGATGACCCTAAAAAATGTAAGAGCGTTAAACTAAAATGAAAACTAAATATAATGAAAAACTAATGCTTAAGTAAATTGAAAGGACAAATTGAAAATAAAATAGAAACATAATTCAAAACTTTAATAACCTTAGCTTGTTGTGCAGAGGAGTATTGATGGCGAATTGAAGGCAATATAAACTAACTTCTCTACATAAGTGCCAGTGTATAGTTAATATGAACCATTCAGAGAGTGCAAGCTGCCTTATTCCACCCACACTCCTTACAAACTAATGAGACTTAAAAAGAAAATTAGCCTTCTCCGACCCCCATTGTAACGCCAGTTATCATCAAAAAGTGTCTTTGGAAAGTTTTTTGATATATTGGTGAGTAGTGTCTGAGATAACAAGACTAAAGACAAACCATTCCATTTTTATTGTCATCTTGCTCTAATACGATCAAAGTCCACTTCCTTTCTCACACCATGCAAATGTTTTATGTATACAGATGTACCACAACAACAACAACATAAATGCAACTATATTTTTTCATTTTCTGTCATTTTCTTGATGCTAAGATGTTCTGAGTGGGTTTTGGCACATTGCACTGCGGTTTCTATGATGTTCTGGGTGGATGCTAGGGCATTGCTACAGGTGCGTCCTCACTAATGTACGTGACAGGAGCTCACACCCAAGTCTCTGTGATATTCAGATACATAGATATGGCTTGGATCCCTCCTTCAAAACAAGTCTATTGGAATCCTAAGTGTGAGCAATCTAGTGAAGCTTGCCTTAGCAAGTATGACTAATTAGGCACATACTCGTCCATGCAAACAACAAAAAAACACACTAAAGTCATTTGGTCTGTGGTTGTAGTTAGACATTTGGGCTGCTAATGCAAAGGTTCCTGGTTTAAAAGGATAGTTCACCCAAAAATGAAAATTCTCTTATCATTTACTCACCCTCATGCCATCCCAGATGTGTATGACTTTCTTTCTTCAGCAGAACACAAACAAAGATCTGAAGAACCACAACACAAGTGAATGGTGATCAGACCTTTGTATCTCCAAAGATCACATAAAGGAAACATAGAAGTAATCCATAAGACTCCAGTGGTTTAATCCATATCTTCACAAGCAATATAATAGGTGTGGGTGAGAAACAGAACAATATTTAAGCCATTTTTTACATTAAATCTTCGCTTTAACTTTTTAGATGTGAAAATGACACTAAATAGACACCACATATGACTTTCAGATGTAAAAGTGAATGTGGAGATTTAGAGTAAAAAAGATAAATAAAAAAATTGGCTTAAATTTGTATCTGTTTCTCACCCACACCTATTATATGGCTTCTGAAGACATTAATTTAACCACTTGAGTCTTATGTATTACTTCTGTGTTTCTTTTATGTGATTTTTAGAGCTAAAAATGTCTGACCACAATTCACTTGCATTGTATGGACCTACAGAGCTGAGATATTCTTTTCAAATCTTTGTTTGTGTTCTGCTGAAGAAAGAAAGTTATACACATCTGGGATGGCATGAGGGTGAGTAAATGATGAGATAATTTTCATTTTTGGGTGACCTATCCCTTTAAATCCTGGGAGGAACAGTCCAATAACTGGAAAGCTACTGTGGAAACAGTAATGCTCTATTACTAATATGCCAAAGGCAATTGCCTAAATTGCTCCATTGGGATTGTCTGCTGAAGACCACATAACCAAGTTTATATTCTCAAGGCATCTTGCAATGAGCTGTATGCATGAAGACTCCAAATATTATATATACTGTAGCTTTAAGCAAGGTGATGATAACATCATTACATAATTGTACAACTTTCTAAATGCAAATCATCCAATGTGGGCATTTTTGCCATCAACATTTTGATGCAACATATACAGTGGTTGTAAAATGCAAAAATTAACAATTTCATGTCCAGGTCATTTGTTTTTCACCCTGGAATCAAAAGAGAAAAATCAAAGGAAAAAAATTATCAGTAGAATTTAAAAGCAGTACAACATATATATATATATATATATATATATATATAATAATATATATATATATATATATATATATATATATATATATATATATATATATAAATCAATTACTTACATAATTGAAACATTCTTTTTGCATTACATTAATTTTGGGCTTTTTGTTATTGCATTAATTGTCATTAAATAAATTTCACAATACAAATAATGATTTAATAAATATATATATATATATATATGTGATGGGACTGTGTTCTCTGTCTTTTCTCCTGAGGTCCACCACAAGCTCCTTTGTCTTGCTGACATTGAGGGAGAGGTTGTGCTCCTGACACCAGCATGTCAGAGTGTTTCATCATTGTCAGTGATCAGACCTACCACCGTCGTATCATCAGCAAACTTAATGATGGCATTGGAGCTATGTGTTGCCACACAGTCATGTGTGTACAGGGAACACAGGAGTGGGCTGAGAACACAGCCCTGTGGGGCTCCAGTGTTGATTGTCAGTGATGAGGAGATGTTGCTGCCCATTCTAACCACCTGGTGTCTGCTTGACAGGAAGTCCAGGATCCAGCTGCACAGCGAGCTGTTTAAGCCCAGAGCCCGGAATTTCACATCAAGCTTGGAGGGCACTATGGTGTTGAATGCTGAGCTGTAGTCTACAAACAAAGGTGGGAGAGAGCAGTGTGTAGTGTAGATGCAATAGCATCATCAGTGGAGCGGTTGTTACGGTAAGCAAACTGCAGTGGGTCCAGTGAGGGAGGCAGCACAGAGCAGATGTAATCTCTGATTAGCCTCTCAAAGCATTTACTGATGATGGGGGTCAGAGCAACAGGACGCCAGTCATTTAAGCAAGTGATTTTGGATTGCTTTGGTACAGGCACAATGGTGGACATTTTAAAGCATGTGGGGACCACAGACAAGGAGAGGGAAAGGTTGAAAATGTCCGTAAAACACCAGCCAGTTGGTTATCGCATGCTCTGATGATGCAGCCCGGAATGCAGTCTGGACCCGCGGCTTTACGAATATTCACCCGTTGGAAGAATAGGGTTACATCCGCTACAGAGACGGAGAGTGAACTAACCTCTGTAGCTTCGGCCACAAGAGCTCTCTCCACGAGGGCGGTGTTATTTCCCTAGAAACGAGCATAAAAAGTATTAAGCTCATCCGGGAGAGAGGCAGCGGTGTTCACGGCAGAGTTTTTATTACCTTTAAAGTCTGTTATGATATTAATTCCCTGCTACATGCTTCTAGAGTTAGAGTGGGTTCAGAAGCAGAATGGAAGAGTAGTCCGATTTGCCATATGGTGGATGGGGGAGGGATTTGTAGCCATCCTGGAAGGGAGAGTAGCAGTGGTCCAAAACCCGGTCCCCTCGTGTGTTGAAACTGATTTGTTGGTGGTATTTTGGTGCGATTGATTTGAAATTGGCTTTGTTAAAGTTCCCGGTCACAATAAATGCGGCCTCAGGGTGTGCGGTTTCCTGCTCACTTATACTCCCATACAGTTCATTGAGTGCACGGTCTGTGTCAGCTTGTGGCGTGATGTTCACAGCAGTGATAATGACCGCTGTGATTTCCCATGGTAGCCAGAATGGTCGACACAGAAGCATGAGAAATTCCATATAAGGAGAGCAGAAAGACTTGATAGAATGCACGTTTCTCTGATCACACTAGGATTTGTTGATCATAAAACATACACCACCACCTATGCTTTTACCTGAGAGGTCTTGCGCTCTGTCCGCTCGGTGCACAGAAAACTGAATCTGGAATCTCAGCAGACATCCAAGTTTCTGTAAGGCAGATTATGCAGCAGTCCCTCGTCTCTCGTTGGAAAGAGATCCGCACCCTCAGCTCGCAGATCTTGTTGTCCAGAGACTGAAGATTTGCCAGTAGAATACTGGGTAGAGGGGGTCGATTTGCGTGACGTCTTACTCTGACGAGAATACCGGCTCTCCTTCCCGTTTTCCTTCTGCGTTTCCGCGGCCGGGCTGCCCAGACAAAGGGCTCCGCTGCCGTGTTTGTAAACAGCAGGTCGGCATTGAGGAATCTGAAGTCCGGTTTTCGGTGTGCAATGCAGAACCAATGTCCAAAAATGTTTGTCTGTCGTAGACAATAAGGCAGACAACATCCAAGACAAAAAACATAAGAATTGTAAACAAAACAAACAAAAAACTGCAATGTTGTGTCAGAGCTCACAACGCAGCAGCCATACTCGGTGCCATCTTGAGTTCGATGGTATGCAAACTATACATTTATCTCATTAAATTGCAGCTTTTGTGGTTAATTTGGACATAACGTGATTTTAATTTGTGGGCTGAAAGTTTATGTAATGTCATTCGCACGACAGATGGTATCGGCTTTTGGTATCAGAACATTTTTACAAGTAGGAGTACCAGTACATGAGCATGGTATCGGACTTGTCGTGGCAGATTCTCCAAAACAGCCATCGAAGCACAGTTGAGTCAAAGAGGTGCAAAGTTCTGTGTTGGGCCTCATGTTTTCAGATAGAAGACAAAGGCATGCCTAACACAGTCGTAAAACCTGACTGAGGCCCACACACAAAGTCATACATTTTACTGATAAAAACCGCGCCAAAATCAAACAAAGGGAGTCCAAAACAGACTACAAATCCCATGAAGCCTTGCTCACCAAAGGATCGAACTCTCAACTCCTATTGGATGAGGCACACAACAGAACGCCCCTCAACCTTGACGTCATCGGGAGTAGAAATATCTCTGAGATCCTTCCGGGAATTGCTTCCAGCAACTTTGCTCGCTGTGTGTAGATGCAGCTTATCGCTGCTCTCAGGTGTAGCCTCGTGGCACAAGGAAGTAACATCTGACTTGAAACTGTGGCCATACAATCTCCATCTTACTGGATGAGTTGAGATTACTCTGTGAACACTCTAACGGATCCGAAGGAGACCGCTGAGCAATCCGCATCTTCATCCGTTTGCCTGCAGAAGTGAAGAGAAAAAGATTTCTCTAGCCTCTTCAATCAAATCGACATCGCTGATTTCTCTGCCAGCCCGCCGAGAATCAGCAGCTGTACCACCCGCCGACAGAGCGAGGAAACGGCCTCCCGTCATCACCCGAGCCTCGAGGAACCGATTCGGAGTCAAACGACGGATGAACACACATTCTACCTGCGTCCTCATGTGAGTCAAGTAAGAGGTTTATGTCTGGGCAGAGATAGAATATTATAGTGTGTTATTCTTGTGTATCAAGGTTATTGCTTGTACAGTTTATGGACCGCAGAGTCTGCTCATTGCTGCTAATAATACTCAAGGTATTACTGTAATGTACTGTTATCACGAATGAGATCTGCTGTGTTGTAGTCCAACCACATTGGACTGTTGTGTATTTCCGCCATCGCGGGTGAGACCGGCAAACTGAGTTTATCCATTAAAGTGTGCGTCCGCCATTTTGTGCGCATCACTCCTTACACACACTCACACACACACACACACCTCCCCAGTAGTGTTCACAAACTGTGTTCCCTGGTTGATTTCTTCTGAGCCCTGTGGCAGATGAGTTTGCGGAGAGACTCGCTGCTGGCTCAGTACACGTGCTAATTAAGCCCTGTACTGGGGTAGGTGCTCCACATGTGGTGGTACCCCGTAGGTAACTCCATGCAACGTATATCTTCCGCTAATTCGTTTCCCTGTTGGCAAACTGCGTCTCCCTTGGGCAGAGGCCCCTCTGCTCCAGTCACCATGCTTGTAGTAACTCTTCCCCTGTAGGGTAGGACCTACCTTTGGACTCCCCCACATGGCATACTTCCGACATAGCTCGGCAAGACCATGTGACGTATTTCCACTTAAATACCCCCCCCCGGGAGGGGTTAATCCCCCTTTTTTAGGGAGTGGGAAAAAAAGGGGGATAAGAGGCCACGACTGGGCTAGCCCGTCTCTAACTTTTGGCCATTCGACACTCATTACTGTGTTGGCCTGGTGCGCTGGCTATCAGGCACACAATGGTCTGCCCGTCACACATCGCCAGTTCACGTAAGACAGTTCAGCCAGTTGCGGCGTTTTTGTATAGGGACCCCTAGTGTCACTACATCGAAATAACGTCGAGTGAGTGACAGATAGGGAACATCCTGGTTACTTGCATAACCTCCGTTCCCTGATGGAGGGAACGAGACATTGTGTCCCTCCTGCCACAACGCTGATCTACCTGCTGAAATGGCCAGGACCTTGTCTCAGCTCCTTAGCATAAAAACTGAATGAGTGGTTGCATACCAGCTCCTTTTATACCCGTATGTCCGGGGGAGTGGTATGCAAATACCACTTGCCAATTTTCATTGGCCTTTTATCAAAGACCAGAGGTGTTTCGGGCTCCCAAGAGTGACCCTTAGTGTCACTACAACGACACAACGTCTTGTTCCCTCCATCAGGGAACGAAGGTTACGCAAGTAACCAGGACGTTTCTGTTCTCTTTGAGGATGGCCTCTTCGTCCAATAAAACTAACCCATAATATTATCTAATAATATCATCCAATTAAATCTTAAGCCTCGATTATTTACATCATCACTCCTTCCAACAGGACATCCTGGCTTAACTTACTTCAGTGGTGGCAAAAGCATAACTATTTCATTTTATATGCATAAAACACACTGTAATCACTTCATATTGTTACATATTTTATAGTAACTAACAATCATTACTTTCTGCATTAATTTGATTAGTATATTAAATGATTTCCCTTATTTCAGTTTATTGGTCACACACAACACATCCCTGTGAGATGGAGAAGTGTGTGTGCTGCCACAGATGTTCTTTTTTTATCCTTGAAACTCCCTATTCCTCTTGACGCATGCATCATGATTCATCCCAATACTCCCTATTCCTCTTAACGCATGCATCCCGATTCATCCCAATACTCCCTATTCCACATATTGTCTGCATCAAATCATGCATTGTCTGATTCTATTCTATTAAAAGCATTCACAGAAAGGGCCTTACAAGGAGACTCTTTAAGCTGTATATTTCCTGGATTATCAAACTGAGTAAATAATAATTAAATCAATAAATGAATGATTAAATATGTAACATATTAGATAACATTCATAATGCAGTTTATCATAGTACGTTGATTACACATTGTCATTTTTAGATCATTGCATATTGCATACATGTTAATTCAATTATCAAAATGGATCAACTGAATAAATGGGTGTTGGGACATCCCTATTAATAAATATTTTTTTCATTTTTTGTGCTAAATATAATTTCTGATTTTTATTATTTTGGGTTATATATGACCCAGATCTATTACTGACAGGCTGCACCTTTAAATACAACTAAAATCATTTAGTTAAAACATTAACAGGGAAGGGCTGACTTCTATTGTCAAACTTTTCAGTCTCAAGCTTGGAATAGAGACAACATGATCAATGCTCATAATAAAGCAATGATATTTTGCCATTTTGTCATGCATGTGCAACTAAGATTTTCCAAATAGTGAGGCAAAAGAAACCTGCTTGGTCATAGTTGTAGCAAATTATATCATACATCTCATGTTAGGCTATTGGCCAAAATACTTCTTCACACCTATCTCTAGTTTTGACTCTAAACTGAAGGGTCAGAGTGGACTATTTGATGAATTTATGCCAAGAAGATAAAATTGTTGAATATCTTTTGATCATGGTATTTTTAAGCCTGTTAGGTTTAAAGATGCCAACCACTGTGCTCATTGTTGTAATGATGAGTCAACGGAGTTGAGATCCATGTGCAGCTTTTAATAAAAATAAACTTAGTAATACAGACAGGCAGGGGTCAAACACCAGCAACAGTAATATCCAAGTCGATAAACAGACAAGAGGTCAGGGCAGGCGGCAGACAATCACAGGTTATATCCACATAAACAAAGCAGTAACAGTAGGCAGGCAGCAATGTGCCTACCGCGCGAGTGGCTCCTGAAGGAGGCAGGCGACACCGGGGTCCAAAGAAACCAGGGAACCAAGGAAACCAGAGCAGATCAGGCAGACAGCCAGGAGACCAAGGGAGCCAGAGCAGACCAGGCAGATGGCCATGAGACCAGGGATACCAGAGCAGGCCAGGTGGATGGCCAGGAGACCAAGGGAGCCAGAGCAGACCAGGCGGATGGCCATGAGACCAGGGATACCAGAGCAGATCAGGTGGATGACCAGGAGACCCTTAAGACCAGAGTGGATCAGGCAGACGGCCATGAGACCAAGGGGACCAGAGCAGATCAGGCAGATGGCCAGGAGATCCAGAAGACCAGAACAGATCAGGCGGATGGCCAGGAGACCCAGAAGTCCAGAGCAGATTAGGTGGACTACAAGGAGACCCAGAAGACCCGAGCAGATCAGGCGGACGACCATGAGACCAAGGGGACCAGAGCAGATCAGGCGGTTGGCCAAGAGACCCAGGAGGCCATCTCATGGTAGGGACTGGATCAGAAGGCCTGGTTGACGACCACAAAGCTGAAACAGGGTCAGGAGGCCTGGGTGGTGACCCCAGACTAGAGACTGGAGCCATGGAAGACTCTGAGGGTGGAGCCATGGTAGGTGGAGCTGTAGGAGACTCAAGGGGTGAAGCCATGGAAGGCTGAGCTGTGGAAGTAGGAGCCATGGCAGGCTCAAGGGGCAAAGTTGTAGAAGGCGGAGACATGGCAGGCTCGAAGGGTGAAGCCGTGGAAGGCGGAGCCGTGGGAGGCTCAAGGAGCGGAGCCGTGGAAGGCAGAGCCATGGCAGGCTCGAGGGGTGAAGCCGTAGAAGGCGGAGCTGTGGCAGGCTCAAGGGGCGAAGCCGTAGAATGTGGAGCCGTGGCAGGCTCAAGGAGCGGAGCCGTGGAAGGCAGAGCCATGGCAGGCTCGAGGGGTGAAGCCATAAAAGATGGAGCCGTAGCAGGCTCAAGGGGTGAAGCCGTAGAAGGCGGAACCATGGTAGGCTCGAGATTAAGAGTCCAGGATGACTGGGAAATGACCTCAGTGGTCACGAACATGAGCAGAGTCTCGGGAGTGACCTCTGTGGTCATGGGCATGGACAGAGACTCAGGAACAACCTCTGTGGTCGTGGATATGGACAGAGACTCGGGAACGACCTCCATGGTCGTGGGCATGGACAGAGACTCGGGAATGACCTCTGTGATCATGATCATGGGCAGAGACTGGGAAACGACCTCTGTGGTCGTGAACATAGGCTGAGACTTGGAGATGATCTCTGTGGTCGTGAACATGGGCAGAGACTTGGAGACGATCTCTGTGGTCGTGAACATAGGCTGAGACTCGGAGATGACCTCTGTGGTCGTGAACATAGGCTGAGACTCGGAGATGACCTCTGTGGTCGTGAACATAGGCTGAGACTCGGAGATGACCTCTGTGGTCGTGAACATAGGCTGAGACTCGGAGATGACCTCTGTGGTCGTGAACATTGGTAGAGACTTGGAAATGACCTCTGTGGTCGTGAACACTGGCAGAGACATGGAAACGACCTCTGTGGTCGTGAACACTGGCAGAGACTTGGAAACGACCTCTATGGTCGTGAACACTGGCAGAGACTTGGAAACAACCTCTGTGGTCGTGGACACTGGCAGAGACTTGGAAACGACCTTTGTGGTTGTGAACACTGGCAGAGACTTGGAAATGGAAGCCTTTCCTCTCCTCCTCCAGACGGCCAAAGTAGGCAACGCAGGCTCTGGGGCAAAAGAGGCTGGCAACGCTGGCTCTGAGACATGGAGACATGGCATGGAGCCATCTCATATTTGACTGTGACATGGCATGGAACAGACTCAGACGTGGCTGTGACATGATGTGGAGCAGACTCAGATGTGGCTGTGACATGGTATGGAGCAGGCTGAGGTGTTGCTGTGATATGCATGGAGCAGGCTGAGACATGGCTGTGACATGGCATGGAGCAGGCTGAGGCATGGCTGTGACATGGCATGGAGCAGACTCAGACGTGGCTGTGACATGGCATGGAACAGGCTGAGGTTTGACTGTGACATGGTATGGAGCAGGCTGAGGTGTTGCTGTAACATGGCATGGAGCAGGCTGAGGTTTGGCTGTGACATGGCATGGAGCAGGCTGAGGTGTAGCTGTGACATAGCATGGAGCAGGCTGAGGCGTGGCTGTGACATGGCCTGGAGCAGACTCAGACTTGGCTGTGACATGGCGTGGAGCAGACTCAGACGTGGCTGACTCAGAAGCTGGAACCGGGATTGTGAGAGGAGGATCCTCTGTGGCGAGAGTGTCGAGTACTAGCCTCACATATACCTCCCACGTGTAGTCTCCGGAGTCTGGCAATTCCCTCCACTGGTGTGCTGTGAGTCCGATCCGGTATATGGATTTCAGAGCGGCATCATCAAAACCAGTGTGGGCGGCAACGGTGGAAAAGAAACGGGAGTACTCCCTTATTGATAAGTATGCCTGGCTTAGTTGAACAAAGAACGCTGCTAGATCCATGGTGCGGTGAATTGTTCTAGATGAGGCCGGGTGTGCCACTGGGTTCAATGAATGAGTTGAGACCTCAGTGGTTAGTTGAAAAAAGCTGCTGGATCGGTTTTTGGTGAAGTCTTCTTTAATGATGAGTCAACAGAGTTGAGATCCATGTGTAGCTTTTAATAACAATAAACGTAGTAATACAGACAGGCAGGGGTCAAACACCAGCAAAAGTAATATCCAAGGCAATCCAGAGAGTAGTCAATAAACAGAAAAGAGGTCAGGCGGCAGACAATCACAGGTTATATCCATGTAAACAAAGCAGTAGGTAGGCAGCAACGGGTCAAAACAGGGTAAACAGTCCAGGATCGTACACAGGCAAGATAGTAACACAGGTAATGCTCAGAAATGTCAGCCAGGGCAAAACAAGACTTCGCCATGATGGAGAGTGAGAGTGAGCTTTAAATAGCTGAGTAAATGAGAAACAGGTGAACGGGTAATCATTGCCAGGTATGGGATTATGGGAAATGGAGTCCAGAGAGTTAAAGTCAATCCCCAGGTGATGGAGCCCTCTGGTGGTGAGTGGGAGGAACAACAAAGGTGGGATTCATGACACTTGTAGTAAATAATTGTTTATCAGCTAGTCTACTACATTGAAAATTAAAATATAATGATAGAAAAATATGATGATATGTATTTTAATCAATGCCATGTTGTTTGGTCTAACACAGGGTAATATGAATCATTAAAAAATATCTCAGAGTAAATACTGTAACATTGAGGGAGCTCTTCTGTTCTTGTAATTTTTTTAAACTTGTATACAAAATATATATACTAACATGTGATGTGATATATCAAGCACTTTTTCTGTGACAACTGTATTGAAATTTGCTAAATAGAGAGAAGCAAGTAAGACTTCAGTGCCAACCAATGGACCAAGTATTCTCAAAAAGGACCCAGGCTAGTTAGTTTCTGTTCTATATCAGAGACTCATATACCTTAAACACAGAATTAAAGGAACATTTTTAGATGATAGATAGATAGATAGATAGATAGATAGATAGATAGATAGATTAGATAGATTGATAGATAGAAGAAAGAAATTAAGAGAAAAAGAATGAAAGAAAGAAAGAAAGAAAGAAAGAAAGAAAGAAAGAAAGAAAGAAAGAAAGAAAGCAAGGAAAAGAGGCTGTTTTTCTTTTCACATTAATCATGTCTATTTTATATATGTATGCAGACTCTCTCACTCTCTCTCTCTCTCTCTGTGTGTGTGTGTGTGTGTGTGTGTGTGTGTGTGTGAGAGAGAGAGAGAGAGAGAGAGAGAGATAGGTTGTTTGGAGGCTTGGATTAGAGATGAGTTGAGGAGAAGGGAGGACTCCTGGAGCTCACACTGCCAGAGGAAAACATTTCAGGCAGCCACATTCTTTAGCTGCAGGTTCCTCTGTTGTTTCTGAGTTTGTGGGGGTTGACGAGCTGTTGAACCAAGCTTAGGGCATAGCACGCCAACATAAAACCCCTGTAGCTTCAATCTCCCCCAAAAATTTTTTATTCAATTAAAGGGATTGTATTACTTTGACAATTTATCACAGTCTAGAAGCTGCCATACTAATCTTGCCGGATCTTATTTTGTCAAGGGACAATAACAGAATCTCACAATTTGGAAAGCATCTGAGTTTTCCTGCAGAAATCCAGCAGAGCTGAAGGGACCCTTGGCAAGAAATCGGCCAGTGCGGAAAACCGAAGGAGCACTGCCACACATGGCACTGACAATCTAATAGGTTTGCGTATGTTAATGCATTTGTATTTGTGCCACAATGAGTGAGACAGGAAAGGGGAGCTCTTGATTTCCACCTATTGCTTGCCAGAAACATCTGAGAGTGTTTAATCACAGGGCCATTAGGAACACCATATGAATACATTCACCTCTTCCCTCCAATCAATCTGTCCCCTCTGTCCCTTACTGGGAGCGTTGCCAGACACTCTGTACAGCCACATAACCCACATACATTTTCTAAGTAATATATTATCTAACTGTTTAAAAATCCTGCAGTTTAGCAAGAAGAAGAAAATGGATAATGCTCTATAAGCTCAAAAACAGACCTGAGCAGATAATGCTTATGTCATTTCTATATGTTGGATCCGGTGTCAGTGAGCAATGGATGTTAGTTTTCTGTACCAGCATGCTGTGCTGGAGTCTTTTCATATCCTGTAACCAGCCTTTGCCACTCTTGTCTCCATTAGGGTTGTCGTTTCTACCAGGTCATTGTCAATTGCTTTAAAGTGCAGACAGGGTGCAGGCAATTATCTTCAATAGACACCCATTAATAATCATCAGGGCTGTTGAACCTGTATGTCATTCTCACGCCTCTGGTGTTAGGGAGGTTTTGACTAATTCACTCAATCACATCTCACTTTTGCTCATTAATGTCTCTGCAACATGCTCCAAAACACAATTTTGAAAAGTTAATGAGAAGGTAGAATTTTTATTGACATTTCTTGTTCAAGCTTTCTTTAATTCTGCAACAGTTGCTTAAAGGGATTGTTCACTCAGATATGAACACCTTGTTATCATTTACTCACTCTCATGTCATTCTGTATGACTTTCTGTCCCTAAACAGTATGTGTACTGTTTACAGAGAGTATGACTTTATTCTGTGGCACATAAAAGGAGATGTGAGGCACAAAAAGACAAGACAGCCTCAGTCACCATAACAACTTTGTTGGGAACTACTGTATGTGTAGCCAAGGGGAGAAATTTCATGTAATTTAACTCTAGTCATAAATTGGACGTGGTCCCTTTAAGAGCCTGAGTTTTGTGACACCTGCTTTCCGGCACTCTCTCATGTTAGAAAAGTGAGAACATACATTGAGCAAGAGAGATCCCGTCTTTGTTCATCAGTTGACAATTCTTTGGGTAAATATAAAAAAAATATATATTTTTGAAGGATGCATATGGATTGCATGTGTGGAGCTTGACCACGTTTTACACATGTGAGGACTGGGTATTTACATTTCAAATCATGTCTTATTTAATGATTTATAGCCCAGAGTGTTTCCCAGTTTAGAGAATAAGTGTAATTAGTGTTATATGTGGAAACGTGTAGTGAGAATTCTAGTGTTTTAAACTGTTATGCCTGTCCTTAAAGCCTGGTTAGAAATGCATAAAATACTGTTAGTGTTTAAGCATGTGTTAAATGCATAAGATACTTTGAGTGGTTTGAGCAAATACTTAAGTGCATAGGGTGCTGTGAATGATATAGCATGTATGAAGTATTTATTGAGGTGGGTAGGCTAATGCCCTGTTTGAGTTTTAATTTAACTTTAGCCTCTAATGTGGAAATGTTTCTAGTTGTACATTTTGCACTGGCACATCTCCAATTCTTTCTCCCACAGTGTATACAGTGTACTTTCATTTTCCAAATAGGCATGTAGTTTGACATCTTATTGCTCTGTAATAGTATTTTCGGCCTTTGGTTGCAGGTTTCTGGCTGTTCTCTGCAGTAATTTGGCAAGGGTATTGCATTCTGGCTGCCTACTTTTGTGTAAAGATCAACCTTGGAGGCTGAGCAGTAGATTGGTTGGTAATCCTAGAGCTCGGCCATATAAGAGGCAAAATGGAGGGCAGCCAGTTGCTTCATGCCTAGTGCCTTGTTGTAAGCACGCACAATGAGAGGTAAGTAGTTATTCCATTCAGTTTTTATCTCCTCTAGTAATGTTTGCAACATCTAAAAGAGCGTTTGATTTAACCAGTAGAGAGGTGGAATCCAGAGGAGTGTATAGGCTAATTAGGTGATGGAGTGGTTTGTAAGTGCATAATTCCTGGCAGCTGTTGAAATCTTTGGAACAAACATACTCAGTCTCATGTCATTGGTCATGTTAGAGTAGAATGTTTAGAGTCAGCAGAGTCTTTCTCAAGCAAGATGGATCTATTTATCTCCTCTTTGAATACTCTCTTCTGCCACCAAGAGGTCAATATATCTCACTTACCCGTTGGAGAACTTTTTGGGCTAAGCTTGTTTCAGTATTAAATCTAATGGCATATTTCCCATAAGTTCCTCAGTTTAACTATCAAATTACCAAATTGCCACAGCTGTCCCATGGCTGCAGTGATATGGAGCAGAATCTATGCCAGAAAGTTCTCAAAGTGTTGAAACTGCTCACACACACCCTTTTCTTGCTCCATCACTCTTTCCAAGGTGTAATGAACACACATCACACCTTGGTTCAGATTTTTTTAGGATCCACAGGTTATGAAAGCCTAGATCTCTTTATATTGTTCTTTCACACATAAATCACACTTTTGTTCAACAGCAGACTACACAAGGATTTAAAAAAAATTTTAAAAAAATTTAAAAAAAAAACTCAGGGCATTGAAAGGAAGACTCAAACCAAAGTCTACCTGTATGACTTTCTTATTTTTCCATGGAACACAATAGGAGATGTGAGGCAGAATGACACCATTCCATTCCATTGTATGGAAAAAAGATGCAATGAAAGTGAATGGTGACTGAGACTAATATTCTGCCAAACATCTCCCTTTGTCTTCTACAGAAAAAAGATAGTCATACAGGTTTATATCAACAATAAGGGTGAGAATTTTTATTTTGGGATAAACCATACTTTTAAGGGCAAACTGTGTCTTACCTTTTTAAGGCTATTCATTAGATCTTCAATGCCATAAAGCACTGTAAAAAGCTTTTACATAAAATTTGCTTTTATAAAAAATACTTTTTGATTTGATTTCTGGTTAGACAAACTAAAAGGTTATTCAATAAACTCTTGCTCATTTCTTTACATCACTTCATCTGCCTCCTACTCTTTCCCAATAGACAATCAATAGACAGAACATATTATATATCATATACATAATCAACAAGAGTTAATCTAACTACAGTGCTGTCTGACTTTGAATATCAGACAAAAATCTGATCCAAACATGGATCTAACACCAAGATCTGGGTGATCACCATACTGAGGGTGGAGGCAGGATTAGTTAAAAGGGTAACAAGAGAGAAATCAACATCAAATCAAAAATCACTTTTATTGTCACACAACCATATACACAAGTGCAATAGTGTTTGAAATTCTTGGGTGCAGTTCCGAGCAACATAGCAGTCGTGACAGTGATGAGACATATACCAATCTATAATAAACATCAAATTTACACAACACAATTTAAAATCTAATATACACATAATTACACACAACACAATACAAATAATAACATAAAATGTACATTATACAATACACACAATATAGAATACACATTATACAATAAAAAAATAGTATATATAGTATATATAAAATGTACAGTAGGTTGTATTGTACTGTATTGACATTCAGGCTGTCAGTTGCCAGTGTGTTGTTAAGAGAATATAATTTATGACAGTCCAGTGTGAGATAATAAGATTAATAAAGTGCAGTGCTGATGTATATTGATTGTGAGAGATCAAGAGTTCAAAAGTTTGATTGCTTGAGGGAAGAAGCTGTCATGAATTCAGCTGGGGCGGGTCCTGATGCTGCGATACCGCCTGCCTGATGGTAGCAGTGAGAGCAGCCCATGGCTCGGGTGGCTGGAGTCTCTGATGATCCTCAGAGCTTTTTTCACACACCGCCTGGTGTATATGTCCTGGAGGGAGGGAAGCTTACCTCCGATGATGTGTCTGGCAGTTCGCACCATCCTTTGCAGGGCTTTGCGGTTGTGGGCGGTGCTATTGCCATACCAGGCGGAGATGCATCCAGTCAGGATGCTCTCTACAGTGCTGGTGTAGAACAGTGTGAGGATGTGGCGGTTCATTCCAAACTTTCTCAGCCGTCTCAGGAAGAAGAGGCGCTGATGAGCCTTCTTCACAACGGCCTCAGTGTGGATGGACCATGTGAGTTCCTCAGTGATGTGGACACCCAGGAACTTGAAGCTGCTGCTCTCCACTGGTGCTCCATTGATGGTTATGGGTCTGTGTTCTCTTTCTCTTCTCCTAAAGTCCACCACAAGCTCCTTTGTCTTACTGACGTTGAGGGAGAGGTTGTGCTCCTGACACCAGTGTGTCAGAGTGTTCACTTCCTCTCTGTAGGCTGTTTCATCATTGTCAGTGATCAGACCTACCACCGTCGTATCATCAGCAAACTTAATGATGGCATTGGAGCTATGTGTTGCCACACAGTCATGTGTGTACAGGGAATACAGGAGTAGGCTGAGAACACAGCCCTGCGGGGCTCCAGTGTTGAGGGTCAGTGATGAGGAGATGTTACTGCCCATTCTAACCACCTGGCATCTACTTGACAGGAAGTCTAGGATCCAGCTGCACAGCAAGCTTTTTAAGCCCAGAGCCCGGAGTTTCTCATCAAGCTTGGAGGGCACTATAGTGTTGAATGCTGAGCTGTAGTCTACAAACAGCATTCTCACATAAGTGTTCCTTTTTTCCCAAATGGGAGTGAGCAGTGTGTATTGTAGATGCAATGGCATCATCAGTGGAGCGGTTGTTGCGGTAAGAAAACTGCAGTGGGTCCAGTGATGGAGGCAGCACAGAGCAGATGTAATCTCTGATTAGTCTCTCAAAGCATTTGCTGATGATGGGGGTAAGAGCAACAGGACGGCAGTCATTTAAGCAAGTGATTTTGGATTGCTTTGGTACAGGCACAATGGTGGATGTTTTAAAGCATGTGGGGACTACAGACAAAGAGAGGGAAAGGTTGAAAATATCTGTAAAAACACCAGCCAGTTGGTTCACTGGACCCACGGCTTTACGGATATTCACCCGTCAGGAGGATAGGGTTACATCTGCTACAGAGGCGGAGAGTGAACTAACCTCTGTAGTTCGGCGGTGAGAGCTCTCTCTGCGAGGGCTGTGTTATTTCCCTCGAACCGTGCATAAAAAGTATTTAGCTCATCCGGGAGAGAGGCAGCGGTGTTCACGGTGGAGTTTTTATTCCCTTTAAAGTCAGTGATGATATTAATTCCCTGCCACATGCTTCTAGAGTTGGTGGTGTTAAATTGTCCTTCAATCTTGTTCCTGTACTGGTGTTTTGCTGCTCTGATAGTTTTTCGGAGGGCATAACTGGCTTGTTTATGCTCCTCCGCATTCCCGGAATTAAAAGCGGAGGTCTGCGCATTAAGTGCCGCGCGAACATCGCTATTATTCCAAGGTTTCTGGTTCGGGTAGATCCGTATTGTTTTGGACGGAACAACATCCTCTACGCACTTTCTGATGAAACACGTTATGCTATCAGCGTAAACCTGGATGTCGTCATCAGAAGCGGACCGGAACATCTCCCAGTCCGTGTGATCAAAACAGTCTTGTAGCATAGAGTCTGATTGGTCCGACCAACACTGGATCGTTCTGAGGGTGGGTGCTTCCTGTTTCAGTTTCTGCCTGTAAGCGGGCAGAAGCAGAATAGAAGAGTGGTCCGATTTTACAAATGGTGGGCAGGGGAGGGATTTGTAGCCATCCCGGAAGGGAGAGTAGCAATGGTCCAAAACCCAGACCCCTCGTGTGTTAAAACTGAGGTGTTGGTAATATTTTGGTGCAATTGATTTAAAATTGGTTTTGTTAAAGTCCCCGGTCACAATGAACGTGGCCTCAGGGTGCGTGCTTTCCTGCTTGCTTATAATCCCATACAGTTCCTTGAGTGCCCAGTCTGTGTCGGCTTGTGGGGGGGGATGTACACAGCTGTGATAATGACTGCTGTGAATTCCCTCGGTAGAGAATATATAACAACAATGTATAATGTTAAGAAAAAAATCAAGGATGTACATAAGGGTATACAAGTTTCTGCAAGGAATAAAGATTATTCCAACAAAGAAAAAAACAAGAGAAAAGGAAGCAACACAGGGGCACAACAGAGACAAAGAGAGAAGGAAAGAGAGAGTGAGAATATAGTGGTCACATATGGAGTGTGCCTGGCAGACGGTGAGGCAGGAGGTCTCAACAGGTCCAGTTATCCAGGAGATTTTAATGGGTTAGGCAGCCAGCATCTCTAAACTCCCACTGAGTTACTACAGTTTCAGGAGCTCAGCAGCCATCAGATGGGTTGTGCTAATACACAGATACATATGCTTTTTTATCTAAATTTGTTGAGTTGGCAGCAACATACTGTATGTGTAGAGGGAGAATAGACAGGGTGAATTCATCTGATGGACATGTCTGGAACCTGCTCTGTCATGCTATGTAGAGTCAGAGGATTAGCAGATACAGCCACCCTCCATATCCCACCCAAACACAAGCCAAGGATGAGTCATCGAAAACGCTTCTGTCAATTGCACAAAATACAAATGCAACATCCAGTGGTGAAAGTTTTAAAGGGCATAGTTCACCCCCCAAAATTTTTTAATTCCATCATCATTTAGACACCCTAATATTGTTTCAAACCCGTAAGACTTACTGTCTTCTGTTCAACACAAAAGGAGATGTTATGCAGTATTTTATTCTCAGTCACCACTTACTTTCACCACTCACAGCATCTTTTTTCCATACAATGAATGTGAATGGTGACTGGGCTAACATTTGGCCTAACATTTCCTTAAACTACACACTTTAAGATGGCATAAGAAGTACAATTTTGTCATGAAATGCTAGCAGGAAGGAGGACCCAAATGCAGGAATGAGTGAAAATAAATATATTTTATGAAACAACAGAAAACAAACAGGCAAACACAAAACTCTCATGGGGGAGAGAAAACTAACTAAACATAAACCAGAATAAAAATAATAACACAGACTGACCGGGAACAGGAACAAGACTGGAACAGGAAAAGACAAAAAAACAAAAAACAAACAATTCGACAAACACAAGAGGAAGAAGGCACAATATATAGAAGAAGACACATGAGGGACAGGTGCAGACAATCAACATGACAAAGACTAAACGAGGAGGCGTGGCATGAGGAAACAAGCGGGCTGGGTCAGAAGAGTGCATGGCAGACAAAAAACACAACAGAGCCGTATGCTCAAATACAAAACAGAAATCAACACATTAACAGATAACAAGGAGAGGGCTGTAAGACCGAGGTTGTGACAGTACCCCCCCCCCCCCCAACGGACACCACCTGGCATCCAAACTAGACAGGCCAGATCGAGGGACAGATGACAGACCAGGGAGGGTGGGTAGGGGAGATCAGGGGGATGGTCTGGGCCAGGTTGTAGGTGGACCAGAAGGCCATGGTGGAGCAGGAGGAAGACCAGGTGAAAGTAATGGGCTACGTTTAGGGACAGATGACAGACCAGGGAGGTTGGGTGGGGGAAGGACCCGGAGGTCTGGGTCGAACCAGAGGGGAACCCAGAGACCATGGCAAAGTCCAAGCTGCTGAGCTTCTGGTTAAGTCAGTAGCGGCCACAGAGGACTGGACAAACTGATTGGTATTCGTAGGGGACAGGACTGGTCTGACAGGTTGATGACCATGGGGGACAGAACTGGGTCAGACCAAGTGAGGTCCACAGAGGGCTGGTCAGACTAGGCAGGGACCTCACAGGGCTGAACAGACTGGTCTGTGATTGTTGGGGACAGGACTGGGTCAGACTGGTCGACAACCACTGAGGACAGGACTGAGTTAATAATTGAATTAATATGTATGCAATATGCAGTGATCTAAAAAATGACAATGTGTAATCAATGTAATATAAATAACTGCATTATGAATGCTATATAATATGTTAGATATTTAATCATTCATTTAATGATTTAATCATTTACTCAGTTTAAAAATCAAAGTGCAAATCAATGGAAAAATGCAGCTTAACTTCTCTATGGAGAATTACAGCCTTTCTGTGAATGACCTTTTCTGTGTATGACCCAGAAAAAATGTGTGTATTGATACTAAAGGGATGATCTAATGTTTTAATTAGAACAAAGCCAGGCACTGCCTGGTACCTGCCTGAAAGAGGCAAAGGATCCATGTGTGTTAATTTGTGCTAGAAACCAGATGAAACAAACGTATGTGGGTGTGCACTCATTTACTATCTTACAGGAATGTGTGTAACCAATGATTGTTATAAGGGAAAACATTTAATATACTAATCAAGTTAATGCAGAAAATAATGATTGTTAGTTAATATAAAATATGTAACCATATGAAGTGATTACAGTATGTTTTATGCATATAAAATAAAATAGTCATGCTTTTGCCATCATTGAAGCAAGTTGGGTCAGGATGACCAGCTAGAAGGAGATGGTGATGACGAAACTAGGGGGGCATAAGATGATTTTATTGGATGAAGAGGCCATCACTCAAAGAGAGAAGGTGGAACAGAAACTGTATAAAAAATGCATGATTCTGAGGTGTAATTTTAGATGTTCCATGGACCACCTCTGCTTTGTTACTCTATAATAAAAGTCTATTTTTGGAATCAGAACTTTGCGCCTCCGAGAAATCTTTGACACGACTGTACTTCTGCCATGATAGTGGCACCTGCTGGGGACTGAACAGACTGAGCAACAGACTGGTGACTGGTGTCTGACGGGTGCTGGTTACTAGGCTGAGCAACAGAGTGGTGGATGGTGTCTGACGGATGCTGGTTACTGGGCTGAGCGACAGACTGGTGGCTGATGTCTGATGGGTGCTGGCTACTGGGCTGAGCAACAGACTGGTGGCTGGTGTCTGACAGGTGCTGGCAACGGGGTTGAGCAACAGAATGGTAGCTGGTGTCTGATGAGTGTTAGCCACTGGACTGAGCAACATACTGGTTGATTGTGTCTGACAGATGCTGGTCACTTGACTGAGTAAAAGGCAGGTCACTGGTGTCTGATGGGTGCTGGATTCTGGGACTGGTCAGGCTCGTCGACAGCTACTGGGAACTGGACAGGCTTGGAACTGCCTCTGTGACCGGGAGCACTAGCAGTGACTGGGCAACGGCCTCTGTGGCCGGGAGCACTGGCAGCAACTGGAGAATGGCCTCGATGGTCATGAGCGCTGGCAGCGACTGGGGAATGGCCTCCATTGCCGGGAACGCTGGCAGTGACAGGGGAACGTTCCCACTGGCGGTCAGCTGCGGGAACGGCCGCCGCCTCCTGGTGGACAGCAGCAGGAATGGCCGCTGCCTCCTGGCGGTCAGCAGCAGGATTTGCCGCCACCTCCTGGTGGTCAGCAGTGGGAACGGCCGCCGCCTCCTGGCAATCAGCCACGGATTTAGGTGTGGAGCTCCGTGTGGTGTGGTGGATGGGAAGAGGGGCTGCAGCACCCACCATTGGTGAGGGGGCATCACTGTCCTTGGGCTGGTATGAGGAGAGAGAGCCCTTCGAGACACAGGCTGAGATGGTAAGGCTCCCTTCTTCACCCCCAACAGGAATACAAGACTTGATGGGCTCAACCAGGCCTGCCACAAAGCCCAAACCCGAGGCCAACACTAGAAATTCCAGCGAATACTCCCTCACCGGCTAGTTCCCCGGATGGAGACAAAAGTTTTGGCATCTCTTTGGCAAACCAGAGAATCAAAAAAAAAAAAAAAAAACTCTTTCATCACAGGAATGAGTGAAAATATATATTTTTTATTAAACAACAGAAAACAAAGAGGCAAACACGAAACTCTCGTGGGGGAGAGAAAACAAACTAAACATAAACCAGAATAAAAATAATAACAAGGACCGACTGGGAACGAGACTGGAACAGGAAAAGACAAACTCACAAACAAAACAATTCGACAAACACAAGAGGAAGATGGCACAATATATAGGTTGTGTCTCGTTTGGAAGGCTGTGTCCTCCGGAGGTCGCATTTGTCGGCCACATACGTCATCGAGGCTGTCTCGTTTCATTTTTTTAATTTATTTATTTTTTTATTGGGAATGCAAAAAAGGTTAACAATTGTATAAATGTAAGTGCATATACATAAAAGTCATTGACAATAGATGAAAAATAAGAAAAAGAAAGACAAAAAGACAAAAAAAAAAAAATGAAACGAAACAGCCTCGATGACGTATGCGGCCGACAATTGCGACTCCGGAGGACGCATCCTTCCAAACGAGACACAGCCATAGATGAAGACACATGAGGGACAGGTGCAGACAATCAACATGACATGGACTAAACGAGGAGGCGTGGCAAGAGGAAACAAGCGGGCTGGTTCAGAAGAGCGCGTGGCAGACAAAAAACACAACAGAGCTTGAAACAAAAATCAACACATTAACAGATAACAAGGAGAAGGCTGTCAGACCGAGGTCGTGACACAATTTCCCCTAACATGTCATAAAAAATATGGCAATGACATTTATCTATATACAAATTGGTCCTGCTTCTCAGTTGGCTGGTTTTTCAGGAGTTTTGGGTTTTGCCAGCTAGACCAGTTGACCACCAGCTTGGCCAGGCCAGGAGACCAGTTTAAACCAGCTAATCTTAGGCTGGTTTAAGATGTTCTTTTGTTTGTTTTTGTTTGTTTTTTGCAGGGTAATTTCATTATTTAGTAGTAGTTTGAGAAGCAGCTTTTATGAGCAACATTGCAGAAACCAAATAAAATATACTGTAAGTACGCATTGGCAATATTATGCTTGGGCTTCTGCACACTTGAAAAGCTCCAGCTGCCACTGAATACTGTACATCTGACTCCCCAAGTCCTGCCAGACCTGAGAGATGAATTCAACATACACATATATACACTTGAAAACAAAAGGAAATAACCACAGCAACAGTGTCAAACAATTACAGCACTCTCTGACATGTTACCGCACAGGACTTGGTGTACAAAGTTCAAATTTTTCAATTAGTCCTCTCATTACCACAAAGTACATTTTAGAATGTGGCACCTACAAAGAGCTCAGCAATTACTGCTTTCAGGTAATTTCTCAGCATTTAATTGATTGGCCATTGTTAGGTGTAATTAACATAAGTCATAGTTTCTGTTTTACAATACATGCAGGAAAACTGTGGTCATTGAAATTAGCTCAGACAGTCAGTGCTTCTAATATAGTCAAAGGGAAAAGATAAACTTTTTTTAAAACTCACAGTATGTTCACTATCAACAATCAACACTATCAACAATAGTAAACATTGGTTATGTTAAATGATATAAACAATTTATTACACAGCACTCTGGAATACTTCATTCAATGTGGTCAATCACAACATTCTGCAGTCAAATATTTTTGTGTAATTAATGCTACAATATATACTGTAGTATATTTAACAGTTGTGCTTGACAACCTTTATGATACAAGCCTGAATACAATGATGCAAGCCTGAAGCCTAACGATACACTCTGTCTTGTTTTATTTTGTGATAATGACCAGTTCATTCCACATTATCCCTTACACATAAAAGCAGGTTATCCTTAAAGTAAAAGGCACTCTTCTTTAGAGTTTAGAATGTAAAAATGTGAGTTTGGAGAGATATTTGTGGAAATGTTTTGTTTATATGTATCCTTAAATGTGCAAACACCACACACTGGTTCAATGTTAAGAAAAGTATATTGTGAGAACCTTTCAAAATGTGGCAAAACATAAAACTGAGCTTAGGGTGCCTTCAATCACATTTCAGTTTAATGAAACAGCATCCAATGATCCACAGGATCAAGCTGTCTTTGATAAAGACAACCTATACCTTTTGAAGCTTCCTTCAACCAGAAGTTAATTGCTCTACTGGCAGGCTAACTGTTGCTAGGTGATATTATGGCCCGGTGTGAGCCTTCATTCAAGAGAAGTCTTTATGAAAAGGAGAAAGCTGTGTAAACTTTAATTTTAAGAATGTACCGAGGCACCATATTTCAGTTCAATGTTAACAAAATAAAGCCAAACATGTGTCTATTTGAAAATGATAAAAGGTTAATAAGAAAGAGAGCATAATGGGTAGCTGAAGAAAAGGGCAGGACAAGAGAAAAACAAACCGAACCGCCTGTTTCACAGGAAACCTCATAATAATATCTTCTGACCAACTCACTCAACATAAAGAAAAAATACAAGAAGAATATGCTATTGTTGCTGCTACTGCTGCTTATGGTGGTGGTGGTGTTTGTGATGATGATGATGATGATATTAGTGATGACTGTGATGATAATGATTAAAACAAACAAAAACATAGTAAATAAACTATAAAGAGTTCATACCACTTGTGCACTAAATTCTAAGTTAGACAGACAAACTGATACACTCCAAAAAATTATCTTTCACTATTGTCAGTTTTACTGAATCTTCCCTCCCATATTACTCAAATGCATGTAAATAAGTGAACTTAATTTAACTGAGTTGTTTCAATTAAAAAAAAAAAAAAATTCTTGTCAGCTTTACTTAATCCATTTGTGTTGGCACAACATAAATATTTTTGTTGGTATTAACTGAAACCACAGTGATTTGTAGTTCCAGCAGGCTTTGCATGTGTAACAGGCAACCAGGAGCAAAACGACAGGAACAGACAAAGGGGTTGCTGTCCTTTTCTGCATATCGCTGCCCCCTTCCGCATATCGCGGCACCATTTTGTGGCACGTTCTGCATAACACGGCGGCCCATGTGTCCATATTTCGCGGCTGGCACACCGGGAAAAGTCCCGGTTCTCCCAGTGGCCAGTCCGCCACTGCAAGGAAAAGGCTGTCAGACTGAGGTTTTGACACAATTTCCCCTAACATTTCATAAAAAATATGGCAATGACATGTATCTATGTACAAATTGGTCCTGCTTCTCAGTTGGTTGGTTTTGCAGGAGTTTTGGACATTGCCAGCTAGACCAGATGACCACCAGCTTGGCCAGGCCAGGAGACCAGCTTAAACCAGCTAATCTTAGGCTGGTTTAAGATGTTCTTTTGTTTGTTTTTGTTTGTTTTTTGCAGGGTAATTTCATTATTTAGTAGTAGTTTGAGAAGCAGCTTTTATGAGCAACATTGCAGAAACCATATAAAATATACTGTAAGTACGCATTGGCAATCTTATGCTTGGGCTTCTGCACACTTGATAAGCTCCAGCTGCCACTGAATACTGTACATCTGACTCCCCAAGTCCTGCCAGACCTGAGAGATGAATTCAACATACACATATACACACTTGAAAACAAAAGGAAATAACCACAGCAACAGTGTCAAACAATTACAGCACTCTCTGACATGTTACCGCACAGGACTTGGTGTACAAAGTTCAAATTTTTCAATTAGTCCTCTCATTACCACAAAGTACATTTTAGAATGTGGCACCTACAAAGAGCTCAGCAATTACTGCTTTCAGGTAATTTCTCAGCATTTAATTGATTGGCCATTGTTAGGTGTAATTAACATTAGTCATAGTTTCTGTTTTACAATACATGCAGGAAAACTGTGGTCATTGAAATTAGCTCAGACAGTCAGTGCTTCTAATATAGTCAAAAGGAAAAGATAAACTTTTTTATAACTCACAGTATGTTCACTATCAACAATCAACACTATCAACAATAGCAAACATTGGTTATGCTAAATATTATAAACAATTTATTACATAGCACCCTGGAATAATTCATTCAAAGTGGTTAATCACAACATTCTGCAGTCAAATATTTTTGTATAATTAATGCTACAGTATATACTGTAGTATATTTAACAGTTGTGCTTGACAACCTTTATGATACAAGCCTGAATACAATGATGCAAGCCTGAAGCCTAACGATACACTCTGTCTTGTTTTATTTTGTGATTAATGACCAGTTCATTGCACATTATCCCTTACACATAAAAGCAGGTTATCCTTAAAGTAAAAGGCACTCTTCTTTAGAGTTTAGAATGTAAAAATGTGAGTTTGGAGAGATATTTGTGGAAATGTTTTGTTTATATGTGTCCTTAAATGTGCAAACACCACACACAATTGTTCAGTGTTAAGAAAAGTATATTGTGAGAACCTTTCAAAATGAGGTGAAAGCATAAAACTGAGCTTAGGGTGCCTTAAATCACATTTCAATTTAATGAAACAGGATCCAATGATCCACAGGATCCAGCTGTCTTTATTAAAGACAACCTATACCTTTTGAAGCTTCCTTCAGCCAGAAGTTAATTGCTCTACTGGCAGGCTAACTATTGCTAGGTGATTTTATGGCCCGGTGTGGGCCTTCATTCAAGAGAAGTCTTTATAAAAAGGAGAAAGCTGTGTAACCTCTAATTTTAAGAATGTACTGAGGCACCATATTTCAGCTCAATTTTAACAAAATAAAACCAAACGTGTCTACAACTGAAAATGAAAAAAGGTTAATAAGAAAGAGAGCATAACGGGTAGCTGAAGAAAAGGGCAGGACAAGAGAAAAACAAACTGAACCACCTGTTTCACAGGAAACCTCATAATAATATCTTCTGACCAACTCACTCAACATAAAGACTAGACTAGATGATAACCATGAATGAGAGAAGCGAACAACATTACACAATGAATACAAGACAAAGGACAATGGCAAGCATGAGGGCTTAAATACACAGACATGGGTAACAAGACAATAAACAAGGACAGGACAGAACTAATAAACAAGATAACAAGACAATAAACACATGAACCAATGAAAAGACTAATGAAACCAAAGACCAAAACACATGAAACATGAGAGTAACCAGAAATCATATGATATCCAGGAAACAGGAACAAGGAACTAAATTTTCAAAATAAAAGACATGAACAAAAGTACATGAATTAAAAAATGAACAAGACATATGAATGTAACATATCATCCCCACATGGGGCAGCTCCCCGATGCCCCACAACAAAACAAAAACAGAACAAGAGCTTGACAGGTAGCTATAAGCAAAGGCGAAACTGGGGGCAGTGGCAGACTTGGGCCGTGAGGCAGGGACCAGACAGGGTAAGAGAACACGAGGGATAAGACAGGGCTGGAGACCATGGAGGACCAGGCATGAACACCAGGGCGGAGCGGGCGGAGGGCCAGGAGACTGGCGTGGACCAGGAGACCAGGATGGAGCTGGCGAGTGTGGAGCGTGGCCTGGCGAGGAGGACCAGGGCTGCGAAGCATGGCCTGGTGAGGGGGACCTGGGCTGTGGAGCGTGGCCTGGCGTGACAGATTGTGGAGCATGGAGCAGGGCATGGCGAGAGCATGGAGCAGGGCATGGTGAGGCTGACGGGGCAGTGTAAAATGGCAAAGCTTACAAGACAGCGTGCTGGGGGAAACACTCCCATGTCCACATCCAGATCGCCTGCGGTGCTTGCCGACCCGGCTGGCTGAGCGTCACTCCAGGACGGACCAGGTTGGGGAGCAGCCGCGGTGGCTCCTTGCTTCACGAAGAAGGAAGTGAGCCGTGACCGCAACATTCTCATGGGCATGTTCTCGCAATGAGAACACAACCCTTCCACGAAAGCCACCTTGGCGTGCTGGCACCCCAGACACTTGAGGCAGATTTCATGGGTATCCGTAGGGGAGAGATAACGGCCATATCCAATAGCGCAAATGCGGAAGGACATCTTTAAAAAGACGCCAAGGTTTGTGCGAGCTCTTATAGAAGGAAAATATGCTCTTTCTTGAATATACTCTTTTAGCACCTGCAGACTCAGGCTGCCGAAGCGCCCAGGAGAAGCACAGCACTCAACCGTGCAAGGGTGACCGCTGATATGCGGCGTAAAAATCCAGCAGCGTAGCAAGAGGTGAGAGGACGAACACACACACATGCATTCGGCTGCGAAGAAAAAATCTGAATGAGTGATGCACGCCATCTCCTTTTATAACCGTATGTCCGGGGCGGTAAATTGGCATGCAAATTCCACTCGGCAATTTTCATTGGCCTTTTCTATTTTAAGCAGTGATTAAGGTGATTGGGGCTCTCAAGATCGAACCCCTAGTGTCACTACATTGACACAACGTCAAGTAAGTGACAGAAAGGGAACACTATATCACATTTCTTATGCTTAAGAAAAGAAATAACCTTCCTTTTTATGGGTTGCCCCAACCCATTCACATTCCATGTGGAGAAAGATAACCCACTCCTATTAAAATCTGACATGTTGATATAATAGAAAAAGTTAATTGTATGTCAAAAACAAGATTATACAGACCACATTCCCCATTAGTGCAACAATCAAACCCAGAACTTCCCCCCGAACAAAACAAACAGAAAATAGAAAAATGTGCGTATTAACCCTGTGCACGACAGCGCCAACCGGTGTCAATCCCTCTAAACTCAAAAGGTCCATGTACGCCTACGAGAGTCCCGGCGACAACTTTGCCATCGGATTGCTCTATTTTTTAACATAACAGAAAATATTTTGTAAAACAGACCCCAGCCAATAGGCAGAATAAACACAAAGAACATGTAGATTCATTCACAGAACTGTCTTGAAGGTGTGTTCCTCCACAAAACAAATTCCAGCCGATATAAAGCTGTTCAGTTTCCTCGGACAGACAAACAAGTGTTCAGTGAGCCGGCTGTTTATGAGTGCAGCAGATGATGTAATCATTCCAATGTCCTGCAAAAATACTCCACAAAAACAAACTCCAGCCAACAGGAGGCATAAGCGCAAAGAACGAACAGATTCATCCATAACTGTCCCGAAGCTGTGTTATGCAACAAAACAAGCTCCAGCCGAAAGGCGGAACCAACACAAAAAGAAACAAAACAGGCATCCCAGTTCCTCGGATGGTCAAGAGTCAATTTCACTTGGAGGCCGCATAAAAAAATACACCATGACTTACTCAGTCCGTCAACTTTATAAAAGACATCCTTTGTGGGCATGTGGATATTTTGCAGTCATCCATAGTGTCCATTCTCAATCTGGCCGGGAACTTCAGTGTAAAAGCCATCTTCCGTCAATGCAAAGGTTTCTTGAAGGAAAAGCGTTATTCCACAAAACAAACTCCAGCCACAAGGCAGAGCCAATGCAAAAAGAAACAAAAATGGCACCTAGCTTCCTCAGACAGTCGAGTCAATGTACAGTGAGTCAATCCAATCACATGAGAAACACCCAATGGTTTACTCACCCATTGTTTCTATGAAGGACAGTGCTTATTTTTGGGCATAAAAATACTTTGCGGCCGTCCTTGGTGTCTGTTCTCAGTTTGGCTGGAAACATCAGTGCAAAAGCGATCTTCCATTGATGTAAGAGTTTCTTACATTCCTTGAACCAATCGCGTTTCTCTCTTGTCGAATTTACAAAGTCCAGGAACAAGACAATTCTTCCAATCTTCCAAGAAAGCTTTCCTTTGATCCTCGCTTGGCGCAACACGAGATCTTTATCGGATGATCTCAGAAATTTGGCCAGAATTGACCGGGGCCTGTCTCCTTCAGCGGATCTGCGAGCTGGGACTCTGTGAGCTCACTCGATTTCCAGCTTATGGCCTGTTATGTCTAGCAGACTCGGGAAGTGCTCGTCCAGGAATTTCACCATATCTCTGCCTTCTTCATTCTCAATCCGTACGTTGTTCTTTCAGCTCCTATTTTTGAGAGCTTCCAGTTTTTCCAAAATGACTTCCAGGTTTATTTTGGTCGCTAGCAGATTAGTGGATAATTCCCTTTCCGATGACTCCAGATAATCAATCCATTTCTCAAAATCTGCCACTCTTGTAACCAACTCAGAGAATTTTGTTTCCATCTCTGTAATTGATCGATGTATTACAGCAAGATCCTCCAAGTCAGCAACAACCGTCATCAGCATCACCGACATGTTGGACAGTTCATGCTGAATTTCCCCGGCCACGCCATCCAAATCGAGTCCCCGGTCTGCAGGTCCATCAGAGGTTTCTGCTTGAGCACGTAAGTGTCTTTTAATGTCTCCAGAGCCTGAGGATTTTGACTTCTTTGCCAAGTTTACCTCAAAGAGTAAATGTGTAACTGGGTGTATCGAATCTCACCGGATTCTAACATGAAAATAATTTAAAAACTAGCAAAGTGCGCAGAGCTCACCGTTTACATGTCTGTTCCTCGCACGGCATCTCGTGACCTCCCCCTGACTGTTTGTTTTAAAAAAGCAAAGGAATTAGTTCTACAGGAAATGTCAAAATTTTTTCCCAGATGGTAGGCTTATTCATAAATTTCTGGCATTGTAATTTCATTCACATAAGCTTCTACCCAACCGTACAGAATGCATTAGCTATGTAAACAATGGATGTGTTACCTTAAGCATTCTTTTAGTTCAGAAATGCATATATTGTTGTCAAAGTTTTCTGCTAAATATAACTGTTTGTGGCACTTTGCATGCAGGCTGTTGGATGAGTCAAGCAGGTAGGGTGAGACAGCTACAGCTCAGGGAGAACATAATCTAAACAGCACAGAAGCCATTATTTAGATGTTAACAAAGAAATACAGGGAACAAAAAAACTCCCCCACCATCAGTAACAACTCTGAACAAAACAAAATCAAAGAAGGTTTTGAAGGTTTGAAGCACTGATGGTGAAAAAAGAGCAATAAGCTCAAGCAAAGACAAAGACTCAACCTTGCAAAGCTGCAACCTTATTACCATTTTTCCAGTTCAGTTGCAATAAAAATCATAAAACAACAACTGATCTGAGCACCTCATCTAGTTGGTCTGATTCAACAGGGAAGTGCAAACAGAGATGAGAGTGTGTTAAAGAGGAGTTGATCACTATATTTAAATGTGTATTTGTGTTCAGTAACATAAGTGTGATTTTTTTACTTAAGTGTGCAGAGGATTTTACATATTAAAAAAGTGCAAGTCCTTGACTTCCACACCCCACCCTTACTTCAACAGAAACACACATACACAGACTAAAGCATGTTGACAAGGTAATAATGACTATGTTATCTATTATTAATAAGGAATCACAGCTGTGTGCCCAAAAATAGGGCATTCTCATTTGCCTCCAGTGCTCTCTGTGTTTCATATTCATTGTGATGATTCAGTGCTTGAATAACGGTAGTAGTTTCCACCCAGAGCAAACTCTGTACCTTCACTGAGCCTGTACTGCATTATTTAAACTATGAAAAGAGGGGTGGAAACATTCCAGTTATAGATGCAATCTGTCAATGCAGAGAAGCAAGAAAGCTGAAATTCTCAAAAACTCCTCAAAACTGCCTTAAAAAACTATAGACTTGTTCAGAAGTTTGTTCAGACTGTACATTGAGCTACTGAGCAAAGTGTCTTATCTCCGTAAATAAGAGAAAGTAATATTTGTAAGTCTGGGATGAAGTCTTACATTTAAAAGATAATAATAATGATAATAATAATAATAATGATGATAATAATAATAATAATAATCTTTGATCTTTAAATCTTTGAAGTTAAGCTTCCTTTATCTTTAATGAAGAGTTTGCTTGATTATAATTAAGACATTAAATGAATGACTCTTTCCGTGCCATGCAATAGCTCACAGGTGCATAAATACAATATATGTAAAGTATATTTTTATATTTTCTGCAGAACATGTGAGTAGTGCTGTGAATCTGGTTCCTATTGGGATCTAATAAGTCTATGGGATTTCTTCCCCCATTTAATCATTCAACAGTTGAAAACCTTAAAGGAATTGTTCATGCAAAAATTATAATTCCCTTATCATTTACACACCTTTATGCCATCTCAAACTCGAAATATTTTCTTTCTTCCGAGGAACACAAAGAAGTTTTTATGACATATGAGGTGTTTTTGTGCATGCAAGTCAGTTGGGTGCAACATTTCAAGCACTGAAAAAAGACAAAGGCAGCATAAAAGTAATCCATAAAACTCAAGTGGTTTAATCCATGTCTTCTGAAGCAATACGATATCAGCAGTCTTTTTGGTGTGATCACAATACACGTGCTCTGCGCATGCATCAAGTGTGAGGAAGTGTAATCAAACATTAAATTATAATTGGAGCTTTTTGGGGTCTTGATTTATTTGCATTGTATGTACAAAACCAGGTCATATCTTATTCAAAATATCTTTGTTTGTGTTGTGCAGAAGAAAGAAAGTCTTTCGAGTTTGAGAAGCCAACCAGGTTAGTAAATGATTTTTGAATTATCATTTTTGGATGAACTATATACTGATTGGAAATATCCCAATCAGTTAGAAAAGTAAGTGCACATCTGTCCTCAACAAACATAGTATAATTTTAACATATAGATTTATAAAAGTGTTAACAGCACAAGAGTGTATAGACCTTTTCTTTTTTTTTATCTTTAAAAATGACAGCAAGTGTGGCCAAGCAAGCAATCCTTGTCCAGGTTAAATTACCAAAATGCACTGATGACAACATGTGATTTTGATTTAAGATGACTATTTTCATACACTTTGCTAATATATTTTTAAAGGCAATGGGGAAATGCACTTCATCATATCAGAAGGCTGTATTGGGTGTGAATCCCAGTATGAGCTCAAAGAATCTTGAGAAATGACTATATTTCACTTCAGAATAGGTCTCCATGGGTAATTTTGCAACAGTAACAGCATACATGTGAGGAAGGGGGTAATTCTAATGAAATTGTATTAATGTAGAAAAAAGTAAAGAAAATATATATTATACTTCCTATTGTGGTGCGTTGCTTACTGTACAGGTTCTTCTAAATATACAGCTACAAGAAAAAGTATGTGAACCCTTGGATTTTTTCATAACTTGGTTATTAATTATGATCGGATCTTCAGCTAGGTCAAAACAAGAGTAACACAAGTCTGCTTTAACAAATAACACACAAATAACCAGCATTGGGTAAATTAATCAAAAAAGTAATCCACAACAGATTACTAGTTGCTTCTCTGTCATGCCTACATTGGTCTCCCCATCATTTGCTATCACTTGCTCTAACTTACCAGCATTCTAATCAGCAGCACCTACCTCTAATTACTCACTCATTAAGGATTCTATTTATACTCTCCACTCACTTCCACATATTGTCTAGTCTTGTTGATCATTTGTTTAGACTGCAATATGCTTTCCTCCTAAGAAGCTAAATGTTTATTCCTAGTTTTCCTTGTTGTCAGTTTGTTTATCCTGTTATTTGCTTAACTATTGTGTTCATTGATTTTCTGTTGTATTAAACATCCCTGCAACTTGGGTTCTCACGTACAGTTGAAGTCAGAATTTTACATTCACTTAGGTTGAAGTCATTCAAACAAATTTTTTAACCACTCCACATATTTCATATTAGCAAAAAATAGTTTTGGCAAGTCATTTAGGACATCTACTTTATGCATGACATGGGTAATTTTTCCAACAATTGTTTACAGACAGATTGTTTAACTTTTAATTGATTATATCACAATTCCAGTGAGTAAGAAGTTTACATACACTAAGTTAACTGTGCCTTTAAGCAGCTTGGAAAATTCCAGAAATTATGCCAAGCCTTTAGGAAATGAGCTAATTAGCTTGTGATATGTTAATTGGAGTCAATTGGAGGTGTACCTGTGGATTTATTTTAAGGCTTACCTTCAAACTCAGTGCCTCTTTGCTCGACATCATAGGAAAATCAAAAGAAATCAGCCAAGACCTCAGAAAAAAAAATTGTGGACCTACACAAGTCTGGTTCATCCTTGGGAGCAATTTCCAAATGCCAGAAGGTACCATGTTCATCTGTACAAACAATAGTATGCAAGTATAAACACTATGGGACCACATAGCCATCAAACCACTCATGAAGGAGATGCATTCTGTCTCCTAGAGATGAACGTAGTTTGGTGCGTAAAGTGCAAATCAATCCCAGAACAACAGCAAAGGACCTTGTGAAGATGCTGGAGGAAACAGGTAGACAAGTATCTATATCCACAGTAAATCAAGTCCTATATCAACATAACCTGAAAGGCTGCTCAGCAAGAAAGAAGCCATTGCTCCAAAACCACCATAAAAAAGCCAGACTACAGTTTGCAAGTGCACATGGGGACAAAGAAATTTCCTCTGGTCTGATGAAACAAAAATTGGACTGTTTGGCCATAATGACCATCGTTATATTTGGAGGAAAAAGGGTGAGGCTTGCAAGCTGAAGAACACCATCCCACCGATGAAGCATGGGGGTGGCAGCATCATGTTGTGAGGGTGCTTTTCTGCAGGAGGGACTGGTGCGCTTCACAAAATAGATGGCATCATGATGAAGGAAAATTAAGCCAGGGAATTAAAGCTCGGTTGCAAATGGGTCAAAATGGCTTAAGGACAACAAAGTCAATGTATTGGAGTGGTCATCACAAAGCCCTGACCTCAATCTTATAGAAAATTTGTGGGCAGAACTGAAAAACATGTGCGAGCAAGGAAGCCTAAAAACCTGACTCAGTTACAGCAGTTCTGTCTGGAGGAATGGGCCAAAATTCCAGCAGCTTATTGTGAGAAGCTTGTGGAAGGCTACCTAAAATGGTTGACCCAAGTTAAACAATTTAAAAGCAATGCTACCAAATACTAACAAAGTGTATGTAAACTTCTGACCCACTGGGAATGTGATGAATGAAATAAAAGCTGAAATAAATAATTCTCTCTACTATTATTCTGACATTTCACATTCTTAAAATAAAGTAGTGATTCTAACTGACCTAAAACAGGGAATGTTTTCTACGATTAAATGTCAGGAATTGTGAAAAACTGAGTATAAATGTATTTGGCTAAGATGTATGTAAACTTCTGACTTCAACTGTATCTTCCTGTGTCTAGCTTCATTCCTGAGAGAAGACTAGACCAAGTCATGAACCCAGTGGGATAGAACTTCCCCAACACACACTCGCCTCCCATGAACAAACCCTTCATCGACATAGTGAGATGTTGTGTTATGTTCAAGGCACCCTGGATGCTTAATTGAACGCTTTAGCCACTTCATCTGACGGCGGAGCAAACACATTCACTGCAGCAACAGTAAACTCTCCGATCCCTTCTTCGCTTAATCTTTCACCAGCTCTACCCCAAGACAGCCCATTGGCCACTCTAGCTTACTATTCCAGCTCCGTCGAGGATCGTAATGGCTTTCTGTGCCAGTGCTCACTCACGTTCGAGATGCAACCCCATCGGTTTCCCACGGAGCGAGCGAAGATCTCTTATACCATCTTTCTCCTGACAGGGAATGCGCTGCTCTGAGGCTCAACAATTTGGAGTCAGGGAGGCCAAATTACCCAGTCAGCCACCGCGTTTGTCGCTCACTTCCAGGAATCTTTGAACATCTGGCTGGGAATTCTCACGCGAGTGAGCAGCTGTCATGTTTGAAGCAGAATAATTCTTCTGTACCGGATTATGCCCTCTGGTTCTGTACATGCACGGCAGCCAGCGGCTGGAATGAACAAGCCCTGATAACCACTGAACAACAATCTACAGTTGCAAATGGCCGGTCTAGATGATTCCTTGTGACTTTATTTTATTAAAAATTATTCAACTCTCCTTCCAGGACAACCATCTCCAATCCTGCCACAAAGATTCATCTCATCTTTATCAATGTTCTAAACACTCATACCTTCCAGTCCCAATGCAAATCCATCCAGGGAGGAGCCAACGCAACTCGGTTCTATGTGTCTAACACTGGCAGAGTAGCGGAGGAGGCTTGAACATCATCTCTGTCTACATTGTAGAGCTGCCGATCACCTCGTGCTCTCTAATGTACTCCTGTAGCACATAAACCGTTCTATATCAATGTTCAGATCTCCACTCCTCATCATACTTTTTCTGTTGATGCTCTTCTCGACTCAGGGTCGGCTGGGAACTTCATCTCCCATTCGGTCATCACCCAACTCCACATCTGGGCCATCAAATGTTCCAACCCTCTTCCCATCCACTCCATAGTGCAGAAACCTATTGATTATGAGTTTGTTACCCATTACATTTAACCAATCACTCTTCAAGTCAGAGCTCTTCACTTGGAAACCCTGACTGCACTTATCCTGGACAATTCTACAGCTGATGTTTTTCTGGACCTACCATGGTTAATCCATCATATCCCCATCATATCACGGTCTTCCTGAGATGTATGTGCCTGGGGCGAACAGTGTTTTTCCCATTTTCTTTCTCTTCCTCACCATCAACCCATCCAGAATCCTTCTCTGCTATGCCTCACTACCACCATCGAGAGCCCTACTATCTCTTCTACGCCTACCATTCCACCTGAGTATGAGTACCATGATGTGTTCAGTCCCCAGAAAGCATCCCAACTACCGCCACATCGACCCTGGGACTGCACCATCAAACTACTACCTGGTGCTCCTCTTCCTCATGTATTGGTATACCCACTATCCATCTCGGAACAGCAGGCAATGAAAGAGTACATAGATGAAGCTCTTCGACAAGGATATATCCATCCATCCACTTCTCCTGCTGCATCCAGTTTCTTCTTTGTGGCTAAGAAACATCAGAGGTCTGCCTCATCCCTGGATCGCCCATCTCAGGACCGCCTCGAAGCCTGCCCGGGGCTCTTGGTGGCCGGCTGGCGGGCAGGCAATGCTGCCTCCCTGCGGGAGGATCTTCTTCTCAAAGACCGGAATACGGGCTCTGATTGTGGGGGAGCTGGGGCCAGCAGGACAGCCCTGGCAAGAGACAGACGGGGCGTGGGACTTCAGAGGCCTATAGGCGGCCGAGCTGCGGCAGGATGTGTTTGATGGTCTCCATCTGCTTCTTCACTGTCGAGAACTGGTGGGCGAAATCCTCGACAGTGTCGCCAAAGATTCCCCCATGGGAGATGGGCTCATCGAGAAAACGGACTTACTTGGCGTCACGCATCTCTGCAAGGTTGAACCACAGGTGCCGCTCTTGAATCACCAAGGTGGACATCGTCTGGCCCAGGTCGGTCGCGGTGCGCAGTTCCTGCATAAGCCCTGGGTCGGTCCTACCCTCTCGCAGATCTGTGAGCGCCTTGGCCTGGTGGACCTGCAGGATGGCCATGGTGTGCAGGGCGGAAGCGGACTGACCCGTGGCATTGTAAGCCTTCACCACGAGTGACGTAGAAAACCTAAACACCTTGGTTGGTTTTTACAGGTGGTTGCGCCCCGCGGGCATAAATGCACCACGACGGCGCGCTCCACCTGGGAAAGCTCAACATATCCCTTAGCCACTCCACCGTCAAGGGTAGATAGGGTGGACCAGCCGGCAAAGTGTGTATGGGCAGAGAAAGATGCCTTCCACGACTTCACAAGCACCTCGTGCACTTCCGGGAAGAAGGGCACTGGGGCGGGGCACAGCCATGAGTCACGCTCCGAGCCCAGAAACCAATCATCTAGCTGTGAACGCTCAGGGCAGGGTGGAGGGTTCCATTCCAGCCTGATGTTCGCAGCCGCCTGGGCAAGCATCGCAAATGGCAACTCAGCATCCACCTCATCCTGAGCTCTACTGCCCGAGAGTGGGAGCTCAGAAGAATTATCCGCTTCCGAAAGCAGAAGCCCACCCTCCGATGCTGCAACTGATAACTCATCCTCGTGAGCCCCGAACGAGATATTAAATCCGCCCTGAGGCAGACTGCCTGCAATGCTCGTGAACTCTACTGGGTAGAATGAGCACATTGGGGGCTGGGATGTCCACAGGGATTGAGCCGGCAGAAACGCTCCCATATCCACATCCAGATCGCCCACGGCGCTCATCGACGCAGCCGCCTGAGTTTCAACGCAGGAATATACCCTTTTAACACCTGTGCACTCAGCCGCCGAAGTGCCCAGGGTAAGCACAACACTCGACTGTGCGAGGGCGACTGCTGATATTCGCCGTAAATTCCAGCAGCATGGAATAAGGTGCGCTTGGCTCCGAAGAACAAGTCTGAATGAGTGGTGCACGCCAGCTCCTTTTATACCCGTATGTCCGGGGCAGAGAGTGGCATGCAAATTCCACTTGCCAATTTTCATTGACCTTTTCTGAATAAAGCAAAGGTGATTGGGGCTCTCAAGAGCGAACCCCTAGTGTTACTACATCAACACAATGTCGAGTGAGTGACAGACAGGGAACTTGGCTATAGGCTGTGCCATCCAGTGTCTGAGGAATGCTTTCTCCACTGTGTACCGTTCTATATATAATATTGCTGAGTGTACATTTTACATAAATTAAGACAGCATATGTGTTTTTCCCATAGCATAGCCACGTAGGCCATACAGCCTTGTGTACGTGTTTCTGGTTTACATAATGCCCAGACTTTTCTATATTAGTACCATTTTTCTATGTTTGATATTTAAAAATATACTATTTATTCCCCCCTTTGAGACTTCTCACAGTCTCACCTCTATTGCCCTTACCCAGAGTGCAACCTCACAAGTCAGCCTCCTTCATTCCTACCAAGTGGCCAATTTAAGTCACATATTCCTCTAACAATAACTGCTCTTATGGAATTGCACTCCAGAGGAGAAATAAGACCAAACATCTCCCCCCACATTTGGCTAGGAGGAAGTAAAAGATCTCATCTCCCTAACTAAATCTTTCTAGGGGGTGACAAAAATCAAAAAATAAATCAAATTCTTGTATAGGAGCATGTGCTTGCAAATGTAGCCTTGCGTTATGTAGATTACATCAGTGATTATACTTATTTCAGTAGATTAACATTTCAGTGATTAAACAATATCAGCAGATTATTCAGCATAATGATATATCCCACGGTGCCAGAGGAACTCACAGACATTTCTGGTAGCCTGGAGTGCTATCTGGTGGTGCTGGATCAGACAGCGGGTTTTTAAACCACTAGTAGAGTCTTGCTTTTGCGGCTAAGCACTGAGGTGCTCATCGATCCTTTCTTCATGTCATATCCTCTGGCCCTCCAGTGGTACTTCCAGTGTTTTTGAAAGTTTATAAATGCATAATGTATTTCATTTCAAAGTAATTTACTTGGTCAACAGTACCTTCAGAAATGATTCAAACAATAAAGGATATTCAAAGAATACATAACTTGATTAAACAACAAACATCATAAATTGAATGTTTAAAAGAAAAGGATAAATTACTTCAGAAAGATTCAAAAAGTAAAAGTAATATCTTCAGGAAGGGGCATATGCCAAAATAATAAACATAACAACCTCTATCTTCCTGCCTACTCTATCCATTCTAAAGTACTACCTAATTTTGCATAAAAGAAAATACAATGAGTATGCTGACTCCCTTGCTATCCAAAAACAATAGAAAATTGAAAAGAAAGAGTCAAAAATAAAAGGCTCCCCTTCTCTAACACTCTTTGTAGAATTTTACTAGAATTCATCCAGTTCTTCCAGTCCAGGGCCTATGGGGCACACAGTGGCCCCAATATCAATTCCAGAAGGTTTTACAGACACATTGACCATCATTTTGGCTGCAGCACTGGCCAGCATTGATCTGAGAAGAGGCACAACACAACAAATCAACAACACAAAAATTACAACAGCTACAGCTATTATTGTTCCTACTTTAGTAAGCCATTCTCCCCAAGCTCCAAATATCTCATCAAACCAGTTTCCAATATGTTGATCTTTTCCAGAATTTGCGGTCACTTCCTCTCTTAAACTCTTTAATTTCTTCATTGCTTCAGTGAAGGATCCATCAGGAGCTGTATTGTTTGGGATATAAGTACAACAGTCAGCCCCAAACATAACGCAAACCCCTCCTTTTTGCACCAGCAACCAATTTAGTGCCTGTCTATTTTGCCATGTCATTTTGCTTGTGTCATCTAGCTGTTCTCCTAAGGCCTTTAGTGCTTCATCAGTGTAATTGATGAATCTTTGCTGATTGTAATTAATCCATTCTGCATTCTTATTGTTATCCATACGAATATAGACTCAAAGCCAGATTTGACTTCATCTTTAGCTTTAAATTTACGTGGTATTCCTCTGGGTTGTCCAATTGCTATATATACATTAGGGTCTGGCTGATATGCTCTTTTTACTCTGTATTTTTCTGTACAGTTTCTCTAGACTCATTTGGGATTTCAACTTAATTTGGGTTCCATGTTAACATCGTTGTTTCTTGCACTAGTCTTATTCTGGTACATATTCCTTTCCAATTTTTGGGTGATATAGCTCAACTGTTTTCCTCCACAGATCCAATTAAAATCTGTGTAGAGCTTTACTGGTTGTTGAGATCAGTGCTACTATCAGAAATAATTGGTTATTATTTATTTAGTTATTAATTAATATTTAAATTAATTAATTGCATCTAACTCATTAAAACCTCATATGGGGCTCCAGTAAATGTAGTGTGCTACGTTTAGGAGCGGGTTTGGTTATTAGCAATAATTAATAATTATCAAAGTTAATTATTAATTATTAAAATCAATAGAACATTGATGAGAATCAGTGTTAGCTTTTTTAATCCTTTAAATCAACAATTATCAAAGATAATCAATAATCATTAACATCGATGAAACATTAATTAAAATTAACACTAGCTTATTGATCATTCAAATTCAACAATCATCAAAGATAATTATCAATTGTCAAAAATCAATAGAATATTAACAAGGATTAATATTGATGGGGCACCACCCTGGAATCAGGGACTAATAACCCGATAGTATAACAGTCTCAATATTAGACTGTTTTCTTAGGAAAATCGACATCCGAAGAATATCAATTTTCGGGAAAAAAACAATGAATGAAGGCTTGAATCCGAGCACTGACATCCCATCAGCATGACACAGGTGTATGCAAAACAAACCAAAACACTTCTCTTTGAAATATAACAAAGTTTATTTATGCAGTAATATCAATTAATAATTAATACAATGCAGTCAATAAACTTTGGTTGTTACAAAGTGGTAAGCATTCTTTATCAGATTTAAACATATAGTTTGGGGCTTCTACTAATGTAAACTTTCTTTTTATTGTAGCTGCTACAAATACTGTTCCATTGTGCTCAAACACTTTTTGCTGCTCTTCGGAATATTTCTTCATCCATATGCCAAATTATTGTCTAAATTTTCCCACATTAACCTTTCCAATGGATCTGTTAAAACACTCATATTCAAACCCGAGGTTTATTTCATATATTAAAGGATTTTTTTCTTTTTCTTGCACTTACTCTAACGTCTAAACGCTTACACTCAGTTCCCCGATGTTCTTCATTGTAATATTTTTTGATATTTTGGATGTCCTAGACATGCTAGACACTCACCCTCAAAAGGGTGCTTTTCTCACTCTACAATACTGTGAACAATTTTGTGAATAATGTTGAGCGCATTGTGCATAATCATATCGATTGGGCACTACCATAAGCTTTTTCAGAGGAGATGGTGAACATAACAAACAATTAGACATTTCTGATTGTTTTGCCGTATACTCTGCACATTTAAACCAGTCATTTTGATATGCATTCTCTAGCAAGCTTTCCTTTTCCTCTGTCTGGTCAATTCCATAATCTATGTCATCATAAGATTTTTCTAATGGCAACTGTGTAGGCTGGTAATTCTAATTATAAGAGGTCTTCCAATCTATGGACTGATCCTCTGGACCACAAGGTTTTTGGTAGTCTTCATAATCATGTATAGTCCTCTTATTAATAGATTTATTTACTTGGGTACCTTGTGTTCAGTTAGTTGCATTATGGAGATCATTGGAGAAACTGAAACCCTTCAAATTCTGAGAAGTTAATTGTGGGAAACTCTCCCGGCCCTGGTGAGAAGTTGAGTTTGGGAGACCCTTCCTGCCCTTGGTTCTGGGGATTGGTCTCTGGAAAGCCTTGGGGATTGGTATCTGGGAAACCTTGGGTCTGGGGTAACTGCTGCATCAGGTGTACCAACATCACCATCTCTCACCTTCCTGTTCTGTCTCCACTGCCTCTCTCACCTTCCTGTCCTGTCTCCACTGTCTGCGGTACATTCTCCTGCATCTGTACTTCATCTCTTGTTTCAGCATGTTCAGTTGCCCTAGAATGAGGTGTAACAACATTACTATTCTCTCCTTCCTGCTCTTTACTTCCTTCCCCTTGTTCTTCCCTTTCTTGGCTTCAAGTAAGAGAATTATGCTAGTATGCTATTCCAAACACCGAAAGGGCACTGTCGCGCACATGGCTCTTCCGTATTTGAGTGATACTGAAAGAAGAGTGTAGTGTGTTACACCGGCAGCACCTGCTATCTCTCCTGAATGCCGCCAGAGGTTGCCATCTCCAGAGTACTAACCATTCCTTCACGAACTACATTTCCCATAATCCTCTGCTCAGACTGATTACTCACCCACCTGTTTCACATTATCTCTCTCTATTTAAGTTCCCTGTTTACATGCATTCAGGGCGAAGTCTTGTTCTGCCTAGTATGCAATTCTGAGCGTTATTTACCATTACTGTTTTCCCTGTGTTTTGACTCCTGCCTGTTCATTGTATTTCCCAGCCTACTTGTGTGTTTTTGGACCTATTGCCTGTTTGCTGGATTACCCCTCTGTCTCTCGGATTTACTTGGTTTGCCTTTCTTGGATTGTCTTCCTGTGTACCAAACCCTTGCCTGCTTTTTGTTTACCCTTTGATTTGCTACTTTGTTGTACTGTTTATACTTTTATTAAACTGCAAATAGATCTAAACATTACTACCCCAGCATCTTCGCTACATAGTGCAGTGGTTCTCAAATTTATTTGGTCATGCCCCCCTTTGAAACAACAAACACTACCCCCACCAAAAAGCGGAAGATATATATCGCATGGGGTTAGCCTTACAGGGAACCACCACATGCGGAGCACCCACCCCAGAATAAGGCTCTCAGTTAGTGCGTGTACTGGGCCGGCAGTGAGTCTCTCTGAAAACTCGACTGTCACAGGGCTCGGAGGAAGTCAACCAGGGAACAAAGTTTGTGAACACTACTGGGAATTAACGGCGCACGTCTTCAGCCAAGGGAGGTGGAAGGCGCTATGTGCAAGCGATACACCCGGCCGGCTATCCCGGGCTTATCCGCTTGTGTTGCGTGCCACTACCTGGGACGAAACCGGTTCCACTCGGAGGTTGTAGAACCTTGCAAAGGTGTTGGGTGTTGACCAGCCCGGTGCTCTGCAAATGTCTGTTAGAGAGGCATCTCTGGCTAGGGCCCAGGAAGCCGCTACACCTCGGGTAGAATGGGCTCGTAGCCCTACCGGGGGTGACATGTTCTGGGTGAGATATGCCATAGTTATGGTGTCAACGAGCCAGTGGACGATCCTCTGCTTGGAGTGCTTCCTTTCCGCTGTGCACCAAAGCAGACAAAGAGCTGCTCAGAGACTCTAAAGCTCTGCGTGCGATCCAAATAGATGTGTAAAGCGCGTACTGGACACAGCAATGACAGGGCTGGGTCTGCCTCCTCCTGGGGCAGCGCTTGCAGGTTCACCACCTGGTCCCTAAAAGGGGTGGTGGGAACCTTGGGCACATAGCCCGGTCGGGGTCTCAGGATCACGTGAGAGTAACCCGGACTGAACTCCAGGTACGTTTCGCTGACAGGTCACCTACCCTCTTGATGGAAGTGAGCGCAGTCAGGGGGGCAGTCTTCAAGGAGAGTGCCTTAAGCTCGGCTGACTGCAAAGGTTCAAAGGGGGCTCTCTGTAGACCCTGAAGAACTATGGAGAGATCCCATGAGGGAACGAGGCGCGGTCTGGAGGGATTCAGCCTCCTGGCACCTCTTAGGAACCTGATGATCAGGTCGTGCTTCCCTAACGACTTACCGTCGACTGCGTCATGGTGTGCTGCTGTGGCGGCAACGTACACCTTCAAGGTGGAAGGGGACAGCCTCCCTTCCAACCTCTCCTGCAGGAAGGAAAGCACTGATCCGACTGCGCATCTCTGGGGGTCTTCGCGTTGGGAAGAGCACCACTTAGCGAATAGACGCCACTTAAAGGCATACAGGTGCCTCGTAGAGGGGGCCCTAGCCTGAGTGATCGTGTCTACCACCGTGAGTGGTAGCCCGCTTAGGTCTTCCGCGTCGCGTCCAGGGACAAGACATGGAGATTCCAGAGGTCTGGGCACGGGTGCCAGAGGGTGCCCCGTCCCTGAGAAAGAAGGTCCTTCCTCAGGGGAATTCGCCAGGGGGGAGCTGTCGCGAGGAGCGTGAGGTCCGAGAACCACGTCTGGATGGGCCAGTAGGGTGCTACCAGGATGACCTGCTCCTCGTCCTCCCTGTCCTTGCAGAGGGTCTGTGCAAGCAGGCTCACTGGGGGAAACGCATAGGGGGCCCCAGGGGGCCAGCTGTGTGCCAGCACGTCAATGCCGAGGGGAGCTTCGGTGAGGGCGTACCAGAGCGGGCAGTGGGAGGATTCATGGGAGGCAAACAGGTCCACCTGTGCCCTTCCGAATCGACTCCAAATCAGCTGGACCACCTGAGGATGGAGTCTCCACTTTCCCCTGAGGGAAACCTGCCATGACAGCGCATCCGCTGTTGAGGTTACCCGGGATGTGAGTGACTCACAGCGACTTGAAGTGCTGCTGACTCCAGAGGAGGAGACGGCGGGCGAGTTGTGACATACAATGAGAGCGCAGACCGCCTTGGCGGTTGACATATGCTACCACTGCCGTGCTGTCCATCCGAACTAACACGTGCTTGCCCTGGATCAACGGCCGAAACCACCGCAGGGCGAGCAGAATTGCCAATAACTCGAGGCAGTTGATGTGCCAATGCAGTCGCGGGTCTGTCCAGAGGCTGGCGGCTGCGTGCCCATTGCAAACAGCGCCCCAGCCCGTTTTGGAGGCGTCTGTCGTGACCATGACGCACCTGGAGACCAGTTCTAGAGGAACACCTGCTCGTAGAAACGAGAGGTTGGTCCAAGGGCTGAAAAGACGGTGGCAGGCCGACGTAATGGCCACGCGGTGTGTCCCGTGGCGCCATGCCCGTCTCGGGACTCGAGTCTGGAGCCAGTGCTGAAGCAGCCTCATATGCATCAACCCGAGCGGGGTGATCACCGCCGAGGACGCGATATGCCCCAGGAGCCTCTGAAAATGTTTCAGTGGAACCGCTGTTCCCTGTTTGAATGCCTTCAAACAGGCCAGCACCGACTGGGCGCGTTTGTTTGTAAGGCGTGCCGTCAAGGAGACTGACTCCAACTCCAAACCGAGAAAAGAGATGCTCTGAACCGGGAGGAGCTTGCTCTTTTCCCAGTTGACCCGAAGCCCTAGTCGGCTGTGGTGTGAGAGCACCAGGTCCCTGTGTGCGCACAACACGTCTCGAGAGTGAGCTAGGATTAGCCAGTCGTCGAGATAGTTGAGAATGTGAATGCCCACCTCCCTTAGCGGGGCAAGGGCAGCCTCTGCGATCTTCGTAAAGATGCGAGGAGACAGGGACAGGCCGAAAGGGAGGACTTTGTACTGATACGCCTGACCCTCGAACACGAACCGCAGGAAGGGTCTGTATCGAGGAAGGATCGAGACGTGGAAGTACGCATCTTTCAGGTCTACCGCCATGAACCAATCTTGATGCCGGACGCTCGCCAGAATGCGTCCTTGCGTCAGCATCTTGAACGGGAGTCTGTGTAAAGCCCGGTTCAGTACTCGCAGGTCCAAGATTGGCTGCATCCCACCACCTTTTTTTGGTACGATGAAGTAGGGGCTGTAAAACCCTTTCTTCATCTCGGCTGGAGGGACAGGTTCTATCGCGTCCTTCCATAGGAGGGTAGCGATCTCCGCACGCAGGGTGGCGGTGTTTTCACCCTTGACCAAGGTGAAGTGAATACCGCTGAACCTGGGCGGGCGCCTGGCGAACTGAATCGCGTAGCCGAGTCGGATGGTCCGGATCAGCCACCACGACGGATTGGAAAGCGTGAGCCACGCGTCCAAATTCCGCAGGTGGGGGACCAAGGGGACAACATCATCGGACGTACCGGCAGGTGGGGCCTCGCGGTAGGGCGGAGCGCGAGGTGCCACAGCACGTCGTGGCCACGCTGAGTCTAGGGACATCGAAGCACTTACCTGGCTCCTTGTGACCACACCCGGAACAGCCTGGGATGGGGAGGAAGAGGCCTGTCCTCATAACCCATGGAGGCTGCCACATCGGGAGCAGCTGTGTGCCACAGCTAGGCGCTCAGGGGCGGAAAGGGCACCACTGGTGCGCCAATCCTGCAAGAAAGATCTCAGGGACGGTAGTCGTGGTGATGACCGTACGCACCGGGTATGTGATCCAGGGAGGAAGGAAGCCACTCTTTTGCTGAACTGTTGGGTACTGCAGCCACTTGGGCGTGCGGCGAAATCAAACAAAAAGGCAACAAAAGATTTTCCACCCGGCCCTCCACCAGGGGATAGAGTAGTCTTCCTACCAGCTCCACGTGAGTGGGTTCCCTCGTCCCTGGGTTGCCCGTCTCAGGGGCGCTTTGAGGACCTCCGTTGGGCCGAAAGGTCGGGCTGCGGCGGAGCCGGTGCAGTCACCGCAGGGGGACGCCCTTGGCAATGAGCAGATGGGGTGCGGGATCTTGAGCTGCGCCGGGGCAGGATGTGCCGGATTGCCTCTGTCTGCTGCTTCACCATTGAGAACTGCTGGGCAAAGTCCTCGACGGTGTCGCCGAATAGGCCCGCCTGGGAAATGGGGCAGCAAGGAACCGTGTCTTGTCGGCCTCGTCCATCTCGCCCAGGTTGAGCCAAAGGTGGTGCTCCTGGAACACTAGTGTGGCCATTGTCCACCCGAGAGACCGCGCCGTGACCTTCATCGCCCAGAGGGCGAGGTCGGTCGCCGAATGCAGTTCCTGCATCAAATCTGGGGCGGAACTACCCTCGTGCAGTTCTTTCAGCGCCTTGGCTTGGTGGACCTGCAGGAGAGCCATGGCGTGCAGGGCAGAGGCGGCTTGTCCAGCAGCACTGTAGGCTTTAGCTGTCAGGGATGACGTGAGCCTACAGGGCTTGGACGGGAGCTTGGGGCGTCCACGCCAGGTGGCGGCACTCTGCGGGCATAGGTGCACCGCGAGCGCCTTATCCACCGGGGGAATCGCCGTATAGCCCTTGGCCACCCCGCCATCGAGGGTAGTGAGAGCGGGGGAACTGCGGAGTTGGGGCCGGGCAGTGAAAGGTGCCTCCCATGACTTCGTCAGCTCCTCATGCACTTCCGGGAAGAATGGCGGGGCGCGGCTGCTTTGAGCTGCGCCACAAGCCCAGAAACCAATCATCAAGCCACGAGGGTTCAGGGGAGAGTGGAGGGTTCCACTCTAACCCAACGCTCGCGGCCGCCCGGGAAAGCATGTCCGTCATTTCGGCATCGGCCTGTGACTGGGCGATCGTCCCCAAAGGGGGAAGCCCAGCTGAGGCTTCTGCATCCGACTGGACAAACCCGCTCTCCGATGCTGCGCTCGAGAGCTCATCATCTTCGCGAGCTCCGAACAAGAAGCCAGACTCACCGTGAGATGAGCTGGCGAACTCCTCCGGAGGGGAGTCGCGACCGCAACGTTGCCATGGTCATGTTCTCGCAGTGAGAACATGAACCATTCACAAACGCTGCTTCCATGTGGGTCGCGCCCAGACATGGAAAACAGCGATCATGACCATCCGAAGTTGAGAGATAACGACCGCAACCAGGAATAACACACAATCGGAAAGGCATCTTTGAAAAGACGCGTCTTTAAAAAGACGTTCCGTGTGTGCGCTCTTTTAGAGAAATATATACTCTTTTAGAGGGGAAAAATGCTCTTTCAGAAAATATACTCTCTAGTTTTTCTGCCGAAGCGCCCAGGGGCATTCTCTGCAGTGCACCAGTCCAGAGGAGGGAGAAGCTGCTGAAATGCGCCGTCAGATCCAGCAGAGGTGAATGAACAGTGATATTCAGCTCAATGAGCATGACCATTCGGCTCCAAAGAGAAAATCTGAATGAGTGGTTGCATATCAGCTCCTTTTATACCCGTATGTCATTTTTTATCAACTGGGTTGCTAGGAAACATCTCTGGTGACAGTCGAACACCTGCTAAGCTAACGGGAGCTTTGCAGTTCCCTATCTGTCACTCACTCGACGTTGTGTCGTTGTAGTGACACTAGCGGTCACTCTTGGGAGCCCAAGACACCTCTGGTCTTTAATAAAAGGCCAATGAAAATTGTTGTACCGGTGAATAAACATTAGTGAATAAACCTGCATCACTTATAAACAACATATAGGATTTATAAATGCATGGTATCTAACATATTATTAATTAATTTGCTTAAAACAAACCGTGAATGGTGAGTCAATGGTTGACTGCCATACACTGTATAACAAATTAATATTATTGAAAGATATTACAGAAGTTGAAATAATTTTGCAAAATCATTCCTTTTCAGCATCTTTCATGTCGACACGCCCCTTCCAACGTCCCAATTCGGAAACTCGTGTATCATCTATTTCGAGTTTCCCATTCATTAATATGACTCCTCCAAGCACAGGCCAAGGATCACAAGGCCTTACAGAGCTGGTTAGCTCCAGGCGGGTCCTCCGCCACAGCTCTGGAAGCAGCGATGAAGCCGCACCTTGTGCTCTCAAAGATGGGGCCCCAGTATGATCCGGTGGCCTATTCGTGAGCCTGTTTGAGCAATTTGTCCTCCACCTGCTGCCACTGCTTTCCGGGGAGGACCAGTTCACGGCACAGCAACTACCCACTGAGGACCGCCTGGACTACACGAAACTGAGGACAGCTGTCCTGAAACAGGTTGGCCACACACCAGAACAACACTACCAGTGGTTCTGCTCCCTCACCCTGAGCTGCCCATTCACCAGTTTGCCCAGCAGCTCTGTGATGCCTGCCGGAAGTGGGTGCTAGCCGAGGGAGGCCGCAATGTGGAGGACGTCATCAATCTGATAGTGCTGGAGCAGTTGACCGTTCACCTGCCCCAAGGAACCACAGAATGGGTCCAGTGCCATCATCCCATGTCGGTGGATGATGCCATCCAACTGGCCGAAGCCCACATGGCGGCCTACCCGGAAGCCGGCGAGCAGCAGTCCAGATCTCTCTCTTTCTCTCTCTCTCCCTCTTGCTGCTCCTCCAATGTGTCATGGTGAGCTTCTATGGCAGCCACATACACTTTCAGGGTAGAGGGAGATAGCCGTCTCTCCAGCCCTTCCTGCAGAAAAGACAGCACAGACCCGACAGCGCATCTCTGTGGGTTTTCCCCACGGGAAGAACACCAGTTAGCGAAAAGACGCTACTTCAAGGCATACAGCCGCCTCATAGAGGGGGCCCTGGCCTGAGTGATCATGTCTACCACTGCTGGCATAAGACCTGCTAGGTCTTCCACGTCCCGTCCAGGAGCCAGACGTGGAGATTCCAGAGGCCTGGCCACGGGTGCTGGAGCATGCCTTGCCACTGAGTGAGAAGGTCCTGCCTCTGGGGAATGCTCCAGGGAGGTGCTACTGTCAGGAGCATCAGACCCGAGAACCAAGTTTGGTTGGGCAAGTACAGCGCAACAAACATGACTTGCTGCAAGTCCTCCCTGACTTTGCACAGAGTCTGTGCAATGAGCCTCACAGGAGGAAACGCATACTTGCGTAGCCCCCAAGGCCAGCTGTGCGCCAAGGCATCCGTGCCGAGGGGGGCCTCAGACAGGGAGTACCACAGAGGGCAGCTGGACGATGTGGGGGTGGAGTCTCCACTCCCTGTGGAGCGTTACCTGCCGTGAGAGCACATCCGCTGCACGGTTGAGGGCACACGGAAGGTGAGTGGCTTACAGAGACTTCAAGGTCTGCTGACTCCAAAGGAGGAGGCGGCGGGTGAGTTGCGACATGCGATGCGAGCATACACCGCCTTGGCGTTTTATGTACACTACGGTCGCTGTGTTGTCGGTTCGGACCAACACATGCTTGCCCTGAATCAATGGCCAGAGCCTCCTCAGGGCCAGCGATACTGCCAGTAACTCTAAGTAGTTGATGTGCCATTGGAGTCGGGGCCCTGTCCAGAGCCCCGACACTGCCTGCCCATTGCACATGGTGCCCCAGCCCGTGTTCGAGGCGTCCGTCATGACCATGACATGCCTAGAGACCTGCTCTAGGGGAACACCTGCCTGTAGAAACACCAGGTCTGACCAAGGGCTGAAAGTCTGACGGCACTGTGGCGTGATGGTCACACACCAGGTGCCGTGGTGCCATGCCCACCTCGGGACTCGAGTCTGTAGCCAGTGCTGAAGTCTCATATGCATCAACCCGAGGGGGAGAACCGCTGCCGAGGATGCCATATGCCCCAGGAGCCTCTGAAATTGTTTCACTGGCGCTGCTACCTTCTGCCTGAAGGTCTTCAGGCAGGTCAGCACTGACTGAGCACGTTTGGTTGTAAGACGTGCCCTGAGAGCGACAGAGTCCAACTCCATACTGAGAAAAGAGATGCTCTGCACAGGGGAGAGCTTGCTCTTCTCCCAGTTGACCTGAAGCCCGAGTCAGTCGAGGTGCTGAAGCACAAGATCCCTGTGTGCACACAATAGATCTCGCGAATGAGCTAGGATTACCCAGTCGTCGAGATAATTGAGAATGCATATGCCCTTCTCCCTTAACGGGGCTAGGGCAGTATCAGCGACCTCAGTAAAGACGTGAGGGGACAGGGACAGACCGAAGGGGAGGACCTTGTACTGGCATGCTCGTCCCTTGAAAGCAAACTGAAGAAAGGGTCTGTGTCGAGGAAGGATCGATACGTGAAAGTACGCATCCTTCAGGTCGATGGCCGCGAACCAATCCTGATGTCGTACTGACACCAGGATGCGCTTCTGCGACACTCAAGGCAGATTTCATGGGTATCCACAGGGGAGAGATAACGGCCACATCCAGTAGCACTAACAAGGAAGGACATCTTTAAAAAGACGCCAAGCATTTGCACGAGCTCTTTTAGAAGGAAATATACTCTTTCTAATATACTCTTTTAGCACCTGCATACTCAGGCTGCCGAAGCGCCCAGGGAAAACACAGCACTCAACCATGTGAGGGTGACCGCTGATATGCGGCGTAAGAATCCAGTAGCGTAGCAAAGAGTGAGAGGTCGAACACACATGCGTTCGGCTCCGAAGAAAAAATCTGAATGAGTGATGCACACCATCTCCTTTTATACCCGTATGTCCATGGTGGAGAGTGGCATGCAAATTCCACTCACCAATTTTCACTGGCCTTTTCTATTTTAAGCAAAGGTGATTGGGGCTCTCAAGATCGAACCCATAGTGTTACTACATCGACACAACATCGAGTGAGTGACAGACAGGGAACTATTATTTGCAGTCCAGGAGGTCCCGCAAGCCTCCACAGTGTTTTCCCCCTTCGAGCTCCTGTATGGACGTCAGCCACCTTCCCAAAGCAAAAATGAAATTGATCTTCCTTGATCTTCAAGCAAAGCTACACACGCTGGGTCGGTTGTCACAGGGAAATTTGCTCCAAGCTCAAGAAAGACAAAGCCGGCTCGATAATAGGGGTGCCCAGCTATGTGAATTGGCACTGGGAGACAAAGTCCTTGTATTACTGCCCACTGCGAGCTCAAAATTACTTGGCAAGTGGCAAGGACTCTTTGAGGTTACACGGCGAGTTGGGGATCTCGATTATGAGTTTAAATAAACAGATAGAGGCGGAGCATGTCAAATTTACCACCTCAACCTCCTTAAATTATGGAGAGAGGCGGTCCCCGTGTCCATGGCGACGGTAGTTCCAGAGAGGGAGGAGCTCGGGCTGGAGGTGAAGTTCAAAGCCAATTCATTCACCCTGGTCCCTTGTGGAGACCACCTCTCACCGTCCCAGCTCACGGAGGTGGCCAAGTTGCAAAAGGTATTTGCAGACGTGTTCTCTCCTCTTCCTGGTCGTATGAACCTCATACAACACCATATCAAGACTCCACCGGGAGTAGTAGTATGTAGTCGGCCATACCACATGCCCGATCACAAGAAAAAAGTTTGGGACAAATTAGAGGCAATGCTCGAGATGGGGGTAATAGAAGAATTGCACAGTGATTGGGCCAGCTCAGTTGTTCTCGTACCTAAGAGTGACAAGTCAGTCTGGTTCTGTCTAGATTACCGAAAAGTCAATGTGGTGTCTAAATTTGATGCATACCCAATGCCCTGAATTGATGAACTGCTCGATCGGTTGGGTGCGGCTCAATTTTATTCGACACTGGATTTAACAAAGGGGTATTGGCAGATCCCCTTAACTCCATTATCCCGAGAAAAAACTTCATTTTCCACACCTCTCAGATTACACCAATTTGTCACTCTTCTATTCGGTTTGTTCGGGGCTCCCGCCACGTTCCAGCGCCTCGTGAATAAGATTCTCCGGCCGCATGCCGCATACGCCGCTGCCTATTTAGACAACATTATTATACAGTAACAATTGGCAGAGGCATATGCAGCATCTGAGAGCCGTCCTGAGGTCGCTGAGGCGGACGGGGCTCACAGCAATCCCGAAAAAATGTGCAATTGGACAGGTTGAAGTACAGTATCTGGGCTTCCACTTGGGTCATGGGCAGGTATGGCCACAAGTGGATAAGACTGCAGTGATAGTGATCTGCCCACGACCCAAGACCAAAAAGGAGGTGAGTCAGTTTATGGGGCTGGCTGGCTACTACCAAGTTTTTCTGATGTCACCAGCCCCTTGACTGATCTCACTAAAAAGGGGGTGTTCTAACATCTCTTGGTAAGGGGGATGCACCAAGTCATCAACTGCTCATTGAGTAGTTTGTACAGCCTGTAAATATCATCAGAGAGACCTTTCCAGAAAAAGCTGTATCCTTGGCCAGCTTCTGTCCGAAAGTTTTCTCCAGAGAATCATGTCTCACTCAAGGCTGCGATGTCTATGTTGTACTTGTGCAGTTAATTTGCAATTATTGTTGTGCACCTGTGAGGTTTTTTGTCATTTTGTGTATCCAGCAGGGTGCATACATTCCACATAGCCACAATAAGTTGTCTTATTTGCTTTGTTTTTTGACTGCAGAGAGGGATTCCTTAGTGGCTGTGGTAGTCCACTCAGGAAAGTAGGGAGAGGGCAATTTTTAGGTCACCTTTTCTAGACCCCTCCCCTGTCAAAGGGTGAGTAGTGTGAATCCTAAATAGGGCTGCTCAGACACGTGAGACACTGCTGGAGGTGAATACTGCTGCCTCTCACCCATACAATGACCTTTAGCTTTCGTCGACTGCATGCAGGTCTTAGGCTAGTGGCTGCCAGCCAGTCCAAGACCTGCCTCTGTCACGTCCCAGGTAGCAAAATACACTCAGGCCAGTTCCGTTTAGAATCTCACCTGCCGGAGCCTATCCCTTTGGCCCGCTTCTGTCTCCTGTATTCGGGCCAGATGCCTGTTTACACACTCCCTAATTCCGGCCTGAATCATTCGGCCCAGATGTGGCAGCCAGTGATCCGTCGACACTGCCGGAGTTAAGACAGAATCAGCCCAAAGCTATAAGTGACAGCGCGCCAGAGCTGGCCCGAGTTATGTAACTATGAATGTTAAATAAACGTTACCTTTTAAAATGGATATTCAGTCTAAAAGTTGTCTTGCATTTTAATTATAGTTTATAATAAATACATTACACATCTCTAAATGTAAATGTCTAGGGAGCACTATATTTATAGCAACACTTCAAAGTTGAAAAATGCATCTTTCAGTAGATCTCCATTACTTTTTAACTTATTTTTACTAAAAGTATCTTAAGGCTTGAATACCTCTGCTCCCAACCACCAGAATGTGGAAATAATTTTTACCTTCTGATCGGACCCATTGTATCAGCTATATTCCTCTACAACACTGCTGAGTCACTTACTGATAGATGAAGCAGCACATACCACCACCTATACTGTTCAATAAATATTTAGTGATCTAATGTAAGCTGTGTGGTGCAGAAATTAGGCATAGTCTTCACACTAATATAACTGTAGGGCTTTACTGGTTGTTTAGATCAGTGTTACTATCAGAAATAATTAATAATTATTTCTTTAGTTATTACATTTTAAATTAATTAATTGAATCTAACTCATTAAAACCTCATATGGGGCTCCAGTAAATGTAGTGTGCTACGTTTAGGAGCGGGTTTGGTTATTAGCAATAATTAATAATTATCAAAGATAATTATCAATTATCAAAAATCAATAGAATACTAATAAGGATCAATATTGCCGGGGCACCACCCTGGAATCAGGGACTAATAACCAGATAGTATAAAAGTCTCAATATTAGATTGTTTTCTTAGGAAAATCGACATCTGAAGAATATCGTCTTTCGGGAAAAAAACAATGAATGAAGGCTTGAATCTGAGCACTGACATCCTGTCAGCATGTCACATGCTGTATGCAAAACAAACCAAAAATGTGTGCGAGAATGTTTGTGAGGGGTCGTGTGTGTGTGTGTGTGTGGTTAGTACGAGAGAGAGAGAGAATTAAGTGACGGCCCCAAAGCCAGTTTCGCAATCGTGGGAGAGAAAGCAGCTGTTTGTTTATCACTCAGTGACGCAGTGGACGGCTCGTAAACCGTCCCGTGGTCTTTGATTCTTTAATGGATTAACTCAGTTTGCCAGTCTCACCTGCGACGGTGGAAATGCACAACAGTCCAATGTGGTTGGACTACAATACAGCAAATCTCATTCGTGATAATTAATACCCTGAGTATTAGCCGCAAGGAGCGGACTCGGTGGTCCATAAACTGTACAAGCAAAAACCTTGATACACAAGAATAACACACTATAATATTCTATCTCTGCCCAGACATAAACCTCTTACTTGAATCGCATGAGGACACAGGTAGAATGTGTGTTCATCTGTCCTTTAACTCTGACTCGGTTCCTTGAGGCTTGGGTGATGACAGGAGGCTGTTTCCTCACTCTGTCAGCAGGTGGTACGGCTGCTGATTCTCGGCGGGCTGGCGGAGAAATCAGCGACGTCGACTGATTGAACATGGAAGAGAAATCTTTTCTCTCTTCACTTCTGCAGGCAAACAGATGAAGATGCGGATTGCTCAGCGGTCTCCTTCGGATCCGTTAGAGTGTTCGGTGGAACACAGAGTAATCTCAACTCATCCAGCGAGATGGAGATTGTATGGCCACAGTTTCAAGTCGGACGTTACTTCCTTGTGCCACGAGGCTACACCTGAGAGCAGCGATGAGCTGCGTCTACACACGGTGAGCAAAGTTGCTGGAAGCAAATCCCGAAAGCATTTCAGAGGTATTTCTACTCCTGATGATGTCATGGTTGAGGGACGTTCTGTTGTGTGCCTCATCCAATAGGAGTTGAGAGTTCGATCCTTTAGTGGCAAGGCTTCATGGGATTTGTAGTCTGTTTTGGACTCCCTTTGTTTGATTTTGGCGTGGTTTTTATCTGTAAGATTTATGACTTGTTATGTGGGACTGAGTTAGGTTTTACGACTGTGTTAGGCCTGCCTTTGTCTTCTATCTGAATACATGTGGCCCAACATAACTTAAAAAGGGTGACCAGATTTTTAAAGTCTCAAAACGTTTGTGTGTTTGTGTGTGTGTGTGTTTAAACAAGGGATCATAAAAATGCATTTTGTTTTTATTTAGTACTGCCCTTTAGAAGCTATTTGACATAACAGATCCTCACATATATTCCACAAGACAAAATAGTAACTGAATTTACACACATGATCCTGTTCAGAAGTTTTCATTCCCTTGGTTTTCAATATTGTGTGTTGCTTTCTCAATGATCAATGGCTGTTTGTGTAATAATTGTTCATGAGTGCCTGCTTTGTCCTGAGCAGTGAAGATGTCCACTTTTCTTAAGAAAAAAACCCCAACTACTGTACAATTATTTGGTTTCTCTGCATCTTCTGAATATTTGAGTTCTTCAGTGTCTATATGATGAGATCCAGCTTTTGACACTAGGGACAATTGAGGGACTCATACACAACTATTACAACGGATACAAACAATTATTTATTATGTAGCTTCTGAATGGGAGTTCCACACACACACAAATATATACTGTATATATATATATATATATATTATCTCTTATAGGCTATTTGCATACATTCTGAAAGGGGTGTGGAAACTTATAAAAACAAAAGGGGCATGCAAACTTCTGCACTTAACTGTATAGGCTATATTGTTTGTGAAAATTTACTGTATATTTTATTTTAGATTTAGTTTTTTCATGATTTAACCACATTTTGGCTTTTTTTAATGTACAAATTCCATGTAGCCTATTCTTTCCATATGATGTCATATTGCATGTGTAATTATGAAATTACTTGTCATGTCAGGTACACACTTTAACACAAAATTCACAATATTGTAACCTAAAATTCAAAAAACAACCCCACATCTCAACATTTAAGGGTTTGTACTATGTAAAAAGTGCAGTGTATCTGTCTGAATGTGACATTGTCTGATTTACCTCTGTGCTCGTGGGGAAATGAACATTAACAGTGACAGAAAAATACTTGCTTACTGTGGCAGTGGGGGCGTGGTCAAGCATCTCTCCGGAGAGAGAGAAAGCGGTAAGGGCACTTACACCTGAGTTAAATGATGTCTAACACCTGTCTCTAATTTCAGTGAGCACGGGGAGAGCGGCATAAATAGAGCCACACAGCAGTTAGAGGGGAGAGAGAGCCTGGGCACGGACTATGAAGCCAGAAGTTTTGATGATTGTAAATTTGAAAGTTTATTTTGTAAGCTAGTTTGTGGATGTTTTTAGACTGTGTTTGCCAACAACGTAAAGCCCTGAGAGTGTGTTGTACTGCACTGAGAAAAATAAAAAAACGCTTACCTGAACCAGGAAATCTGCTTCTCGCCTCCTCCTTCCACTGAGAAGTGTTACACTGGTGCTGAAACCCGGGAGATTAAAGTTTGGTTGAAGATGGATGGAAGTCGCCCCGTAGAGTCCTCCCAGTTGGCGGAGATCCTCCAAGCCCTCGCTGGCTTACATTGGAGCCACCAGCAATCCCTGCTTGAGCTCCAGCAAGATCAAGACCCCCGGTTTGTGGAGCTCATGCGCGCTCAAGCAGAGGACCGACAGGCGATCCGGAGCCTTCTCAGCCAGGAGGCATCCCCAGCCGCGACCTCGGACACCCACACGCCGTTACCCCCACCTGCGTTACAAAAGATGGGGGCGGCGGACGACCCAGAGGCATTCCTGGATCTCTTTGAACGCACTGCCGAGATCTGGGGCTGGCCGCTCGACCAGTGTGCGGCCCGACTCATACCGCTACTGTCCGGGGAAGCCCAACTCGTGGCTCAACAACTGCCAGCGGTGAGCCTCCTGGCCTATGGAGATCTAAAAAGAGCCATCTTGCAACGGGTTGGTCATACTCCGGAGGGAAGTCGTCAACTCTTCCGGAGCTTGAAGTTGGAGAGCTCCGACCACCCGTTTGCCTTCGCCCAGGGGCTCCGCGACGCCTGCCGAAGATGGTTGTTAGCGGGGGACCGCGGCGTCGACGCAATCATCGACCAGGTGGTACTGAAGCAATTAGTACGACAACTGCCAAAAGGGACGGCGGAGTGGGTCCAGTGCCACCGCCCGGCATCGCTGGAGGAAGCTATCCGGCTTGCGGAGGACCACATGGCGGCGATCCCGAGGGCGGAAGAGCCCTCCCTCTCTCTCTCTCTTCCCCCTGTCTCATTCCCCTCCCCTATCTCCTCTCATTCTGCTCTCTCTCCAGGTCCCGTTCCTGCCCCACGCAGACGAGGAGGACTTCAGCCACGGAGACCAGTTCCCCGGGTGTGGGAGGTGACACCTTCCCCTATACCAATGCCCCACCGCTCTCCCCCTTAGGGGGGGCACCCGCCGACGCAAGTGCGGGCGTAGCGCCTGGGCCGGCCTGCCGGAGGTGCGGAGACCCGGGCCACTTCCGAGATCAGTGCCCTCTGATGGAGCTGGGGACAGTGGTGCGGGTCTGTGGCCTCCCACAGGCTGCCCCCGACCGGGCCAGAGCGTACCGGATACCGGTAAGTGTCAAGGGGGGTACTCACCAAGCGTTGGTGGACACCGGGTGTAATCAAACCACTATCCACCAACACTTGGTTTAACCCGAGGCATTGGTCACAACTAAAACGGTGAAGGTGAAATGTGTACACGGGGATATTCACAAGTATCCAGTAGTGACCCTGACGATTAAATTCCGGGGGAAAAAGCATAGAGTGGAGGCCGCGGTTAGTTCCTGCCTCACCCATCCGCTGATTTTGGGGACTGATTGGCCTGATTTTAGAGTTTTAATAGAGGGAATTTGCGCGGATGGGTCCTGTACGAAAGTAGGGAGATGTGTGATGTGCGATGCTCTGGCAGGGGAGGCGGAGCCGGGGCCGTCCTCGACAGCTCCACGTCATAATGACCAGAGAGGGGGAGAGGCTGCAGCCCCTCCCCTTCTCAGGGGATTCCCTGAGGGGGATTTCCCTTTGGAGCAGTCGCGAGATGAAACCCTCAAACACGCCTTTGACCAAGTGAGAGTCATTGATGGTCAACGACTCCAGCCGGACATCGCCCTTTCAAACCCTGTTTTGCAATTATAAATGAGCGGTTGTATAGAGTGACACAGGACACACCAAAGAGGATACAACCCAACTTTTGATTCCAAGGAGCCATCGGGAAATGGTATTCCAGGCGGCTCATTATAATCCCATGGCAGGTCACTTAGGAGAAAGGAAGACACTGAACCGTCTAATAGCCCGTTTCTATTGGCCGGGCATTGGCGGCGATGTCCGCAGGTGGTGTGCGGCATGCCGCGAATGCCAGCTGGTTAACCCACCGGCCACCCCAAAAGCGCCATTGCGTCCTCTCCCTCTAATCGAGGTCCCCTTTGAGAGAATTGGAATGGACCTCGTCGGGCCATTAGAATGGTCAGCACACAGACATCGCTTTGTATTGGTCCTAGTGGACTATGCAACGCGATATCCGGAAGCAGTGCCTTTTCGCAACATCTCAGCAGGCAGTGTTGCGGAGGCACTCTTCAAAATAATCTCCCGGGTGGGGATTCCGAAAGAAATCCTCACCGATCAGGGCACAACATTTATGTCACGGACACTATGCGAACTGTACGAGTTATTAAATATTAAATCGATTCGCACCAGTGTGTACCATCCTCAAACGGATGGCCTGGTAGAACGATTTAATAAAACCCTCAAAAACATGATTCGTAAGTTCGTGCACGATGATGCTAGAAATTGGGATAAATGGCTCGACCCCCTGTTATTTGCAGTACGAGAGGTCCCGCAAGCCTCCACTGGCTTCTCCCCATTCGAGCTGCTGTATGGGTGACGCCCACGCAGTGTGCTTGATGTATTGCGAGAGGCCTGGGAGGAGGGACCTTCAAACAGTAAAAATGAAATTCAGTACGTTCTTGATCTTAGAGCAAAACTCCACACTTTGGGGCAGCTAACACAGGAGAATTTGCTCCAAGCTCAAGAACGACAGCGCCGACTGTATGACAGGGGAACTCAGCTAAGGGAATTTGCCCCGGGAGATAAAGTGCTTGTATTGCTTCCCACATCGAGCTCTAAATTACTCGCCAAATGGCAAGGACCCTTTGAGGTCACACGACGAGTGGGAGATCTCGATTATGAGGTTAAACGAACCGATAGAGGGGGCGCACGTCAAATATACCACCTCAATCTCCTGAAATTGTGGAGGGAGGCGGTTCCCGTGACGTTGGCTACGGTAGTTCCCGAGAAGGTGGAGCTCGGACCGGAGGTGAGTTCAAAACATAACCAGTTCACCCCGGTCATTTGCGGAGACCACCTCTCACCGAGCCAACTCGCAGAGTTTGCTAGGTTGCAACAGGAGTTTGCAGATGTGTTCTCCCCTCTACCGGGACGTACAAACCTCATACATCACCACATCGAGACCGAGCCGGGGGTCGTGGTACGTAGCCACCCCTATCGACTACCCGAACACAAAAAGTAAATCGTTCGGGAAGAATTGGATGCGATGCTTGATATGGGGGTAATAGAAGAATCCCACAGCGATTGGTCCAGCCCAGTTGTTCTAGTGCCTAAGAGCGACGGGTCTGTGCGATTCTGTGTGGATTATAGAAAAGTCAACGCGGTGTCTAAATTTGATGCGTATACAATGCCTCGCGTTGATGAGTTGCTCGATCGGTTGGGCACTGCTTGTTTTTATTCGACATTGGATTTGACGAAGGGTTATTGGCAGATCCCCTTGACACCAATTTCCCATGAGAAAACCGCCTTCTCCACACCGTTTGGATTACACCAATCTGTGACACTTCCGTTCGGTTTGTTTGGGGCCCCGGCTACATTTCAGCGTCTCATGGACTGAATCCTCAGACCGCATTCAGCTTACGCCACTGCCTATTTAGATGACATCATCCTTTATAGCAATGATTGGCAGCGGCACATGCAACATCTGAGGGTGGTTCTGAGATCGCTGCGCCGAGCGGGACTCACAGCGAACCCAAAGAAGTGCGCGATTGGACGGGTGGAGGTACGGTATCTGGGGTTCCACTTGGGCCACGGGCAGGTGCGTCCCCAAATTGACAAGACAGCAGCGATTGCGACCTGCCCGAGACCCAAGACCAAAAAGGGGGTGAGACAGTTCCTGGGGCTGGCTGGCTATTATAGAAGGTTCGTACCTAATTATTCAGACGTCACCAGCCCGCTGACTGATCTCACTAAAAAGGGAGCTCCAGATCCGGTCCAGTGGACGGAGCAGTGTCAACAGGCGTTCACGCAAGTTAAAGCCTCACTTTGCGGGGGGCCGCTTTTACATTCACCTGACTTCTCTCTCCCTTTTATTTTACAGACAGATGCTTCAGACAGGGGGCTGGGGGCCGTACTCTCGCAGGTGGTGGAGGGGGAGGAGCGCCCGGTGCTGTACATTAGCCGTAAGCTTTCGTTAAGGGAAACTAAGTACAGCACCGTAGAAAAGGAGTGTCTTGCCATCAAGTGGGTGGTCCTCACACTCCGATACTACCTGCTGGGGCGGGCCTTCACCCTCTGTTCCGATCATGCCCCACTCCAATGGCTCCACCGCATGAAAGATACCAATGCCCGGATCACCCGTTGGTATCTGGCTCTTCAGCCGTTTAAGTTCAAGGTGGTCCACAGACCAGGGGCGCAGATGGCTGTCGCCGACTTCCTTTCCAGGAATGGGGGGGGAGTGGTAGGCAGGCCGGATGCCGCCCCGGCCTGAGTCGGGCGGTGGGGATATGTGGCAGCGGGGGCGTGGTCAAGCATCTCTCCGGAGAGAGAGAAAGCGGTAAGGGCACTTACACCTGAGTTAAATGATGTCTAACACCTGTCTCTAATTTCAGTGAGCACAGGGAGAGCGGCATAAATAGAGCCACACAGCAGTTAGAGGGGAGAGAGAGCCTGGGCACGGACTATGAAGCCAGAAGTTTTGATGATTGTAAATTTGAAAGTTTATTTTGTAAGCTAGTTTGTGGATGTTTTTAGACTGTTTGCCAACAACGTAAAGCCCTGAGAGTGTGTTGTGCTGCACTGAGGAAAATAAAAAAACGCTTACCTGAACCAGGAAATCTGCTTATCACCTCCTCCTTCCACTGAGAAGTGTTACACTTATATACAGTATTCACATGATACATGAAGAAATGGATCGGCTTCTTTCCGCTCATTGAAAACACATTTTATTGGGGCATTTCTACTTGCGCTGACTGACAGGACAACAAGAGCATGCCAAGCGCATTATGTCATTGCCATGGTAACCACGTCATTGCCATGGTAACCAGATACATTTCAGCGGATTTGCTGAAAGACTGACAGGTTATGTCTCGTTTCAAAGGCTGCATCCTCTGGAGGTCGCATTTGTCGGATGATATCAAGGCTCTCATGTTTCAGAAAAGCAAGTAGTACACTACTGCAGCCTTCGAATGCCACCTTTCATGGGAATTCGGAGGATAAATGAGGTGGATCCTTTGTGGGCACTCACAACCCACGATTCTTTGCTTCAGCGGAAATGTCTAAAAAAAATGACACCAATTTGCCTGAAAATATGATGTTCAAATGCAAGTAATGTTAATTTCCAAGTTGACGTACCTCAGTAGATGGATGCAGAGTATATAATATGTACACTGGCAGCCAAAAGTTTGGAAAAATGTGCAGATTTTGCACTTAGGGAAAGAAATTGGCACTTTTATTCACCAAAGTGGCATTCAACTGGTCACAATGTATAGTAAGGACATTAATAACGTGAAAAATTACTATTACAATTTGAATTATTAATTTTTTTCCAGAACTTCTTAAACTACTTCAAAGAGTTCTCATCAAAAAATTCTCCATGTGCAGCAATGACAGCTTTGCGGATCCTTGGCATTCTAGCTGTCAGTTTGTCCAGATACCTGTAGCACTTGTCTTGTCAGGCAGTTCTCACGCACTTTACAGTCTAGCTGATCCCACAAAAGCTCAATGGGGTTAAGATCCATAACACTCTTTTCCAGTTATCTGTTGTCTAATGTCTGTGTTTATTTGCCCACTCTAACCTTTTCTTTTAGTTTTCTGTTTCAAACATGGATTTTTATTTGCAATTCTTCCCATAAGGCCTGCACCCGTGGGTCTTCTCTTTACTGTTGTACATGAAACTGGTGTTGAGCGGGTAGAATTCAATGAAGCTGTCAGCTGAGGACATGTGAGGCATCTATTTCTCAAACTAGAGACTCTGATGTACTTATCCTCTTGTTTAGTTGTATCTGGGCCTTCCATGTCTCTTTCTATCCTTGTTAGAACCAGACTGTAGTGTACACCTTTGTATGAAATCTTCAGTTTTTTGGCAATTTCAAGAATTGTATAGCCTTCATTCCTCAAAACAATGATTGACTGATGAGTTCCTAGAGAAAGCTGTTTCTTTTTTGCCATTTTTGTCCTAATATTGTCCTTAAGACATGCCAGTCTATGGCATAGTGTGGCAACTCAAAAACAAACACAAAGACAATGTTAAGTTTCATTTAATGAACCAAACAGCTTTCAGCAGTGTTTGATATAATGGCAAGTGATTTTCTAGTACCAAATTAGCAATTTAGCATAATTACTCAAGGATAAGGTGTTGGAGTGATGGCTGCTGGAAATGGGGCCTGTCTAGATTTGATCAAAAATAATTTTTTCAAATAGTGATGGTGCTGTTTTTTACATCAGTAATGTCCTGACCATACTTTGTGATCAGTTGAATGCCACTTTGGTGAATTAAAGTACCAATTTCCTTCCGAAACAGCAAAATCTGTACATTATTCCAAACTTTTGGCTGCCAGTGTATAATTATAGTAATATGGTAATATAGTAAAATGGCTGTGTTCCATCAAGTTTTAAGCATGCAGTGGTTAAAAGCCGAATCTTGACCCTGTGGACCTAAACAATTTTCGGCCTATTTCTAAACTGCCATTTCTATCCAAGATAGTGGAAAAGATAGTTTCAGCTTACTTCATTTTTAAAGAAGAATACAGTCTTGGATAGATTTCAGTCAGGTTTCAGAGCTTATCATAGTACAGAATCGGCTCTTCTTAAGGTAGAAGAGTTAGTCCTGTTAGACCTGAGTGCTGCTTTCAATACAATTGATCATGATATTCTTATTGAGCATCTAAGACACTGTGCTGGCATTCAGGTTATGGCTCTGAAGTGGTTTACATCCAATCTGCAGGACAGAACACTTTCATAATAATAATAATTAATAATAATTTTATAATAATAATTATCAGTTAAATAATATATAATAATAATTCAGTTAAAATTGGGAACTTTTCATCATCAAATGGGGGGTCCCTCAGGGATCTATTTTGGGACCGGTGTTATTTTCTTTATATATGCTTCCCCTTGGCTTGATTTTTAGAAAGCATGGCATTTCTTATAATTTCTATGCAGATGATACACAGATGTATCTCCCTTTGAAGCCTGGAGGATGTAAAATGCTGGATGAATAAAACATTTCTCCAGTTAAATGATAAAAAGACGGAGATCATAATTTGTGGCCCAAGTGGCTGTGTGAAGACACTGAAGGATAGTTTAGGGCCCCTGTCTTCTAATGTGAACATTTTTGTCACGCAGATCTTAAATTTGACAGACAGATCAACTCAGCTGTTGAGAATAGTTTCTTTCAACTGAGAAATATTGCCAAACTTAAATCTGTACTTTCATTTAACGATCTAGAGAAAGTGATTCATGCGTTTGTATCATCACACCTTGATTATTGTAATGCCTTTTATTTAGGGGTAAGTTAGGCTACTCTGTCACGACTGCAGCTGATTCAAAATGCTGCGGCTAGATTGTTGACTAATACCATGAAGAGGTACCACGTAACCCTCATTTTAGCTTCCCTTCATTGGTTACCTATAAAGCAAAGAATAGAATATAAGGAATTGATGTATGTTTTTAAAGCTCTACACGGTCTGGCATCAGTTTATATTTTGGAACTTATAAACTCTCATCATACTCAGAGGCCTCTCATATCAAATAATCAGCTGCTTCTTGATATCCCACGGTCACGCCTAAAGAATAAATGGGATCGTGCCTTTGCTGCTTCTGCTCCAAGGCTGTGGAATGGGTTACCACTGTTTGTTAGGTCCTCGACCTCTGTTTATATGTTTAAAACCCGTCTGAAGACACACTTGTTCTCTGTAGCTTATGATATGTTTTAATGGTTTTATATTTGCTGAAGCAAACATGTGTGATAGTGGATTTGTATTGTATGGATTTGTATCTGTTTGTGCCTGCTTTGTCTATGGTGTACATTACATAATTGTATCCTTTTAACTGTACAGCACTTTGGTACACTCAACAGTTTTTAAAGTGCTTTATAAATAAACTTGAATTTAATTGAATAATATATAATTAAAATAAAAGAATTATAGACTAAAAGTACACCTGTAAAATCTATTCCCTGTCTGTCACTCACTCGAAATTGTGTCGATGTAGTGACACTAGGGGTTCGATCTTGAGAGCCCCAATCAACTTTGCTTAAAATAGAAAAGGCCAATGAAAATTGGTGAGTGGAATTTGCATGCCACTCTCCGCCCCGGACATACGGCTATAAAAGGAGATGGCGTGCATCACTCATTCAGATTTTTTCTTCGGAGCCGAATGCATGTGTGTTCGTCCTCTCACTCTTTGCTACGCTACTCTTACGCCGCATATAAGCGGTCACCCTCACACAGTTGAGTGCTGTGTTTCCCCTGGGCGCTTCAGCAGCCTGAGTCTGCAGGTGCTAAAAGAGTATATTAGAAAGAGTATATTTCCTTCTAAAAGAGCTCGAGCAAATGCTTGCCATCTTTTTAAAGATGTCCTTCCTTGTTAGTGCTACTGGATGTGGTCGTTATCTCTCCCCTCCGGATACCCATGAAATCTGCCTCGAGGTTCTGGGGTGCCAGCACGCCGAGGCGGCTTTCATGGAAGGGTTATGTTCTCATTGTGAGAACATGCCTATGAGAACGTTGCAGTCGTGGCTCACTTCCTTCTTAATGAAGCAAGGAGCCACCGTGACTGCTCCCCAACCCGGTCCATCCTGGGCTGATGCTCAGCCGGCCGGGTCGGTAAGCACTGCGGACGATCTGGATGTGGCCATGGGAGCGTTTCCACTGGCTCAGCCCACAAGGACTTCCCATCCCCAGCATGCTCGTTCTGTCCGGACGAGCTGTCGAGCGATGCAGGCGGTCTGCCTCAGGGTGGGTGGCGGACAATTTCCACGCTTGTGGTCTAAGAGCGGCACCTGTGGCTCAACCTTGCGGAGATGCGTGATGCCGAGAAAGTCCGCTTTTGGATTTCACCCATCAGTTCTCGACGATGAGAAAGCAGACTGAGGCAATTAAACACATCCTGCCACAGCACAACCCGGCCGCCTTCAGGCCATCGAGGTCCTGCACCCCGTCTGCTTCTCGCCAGAGCAATTCCTCTGCGGTGCCGGCCCCGGCTCTTGTACCATCGGAGCCCGCACGCCGGCTTCAGAGAAAAAGATCCTCCCGCGGGAAGTCGGCTCCACCTGCCCATCAGCCAGCCCCCAAGGACCCCAGATGTGCTTCGAGGCGGTCCTGACATGGCCCGCCCAGGGATGAGGTGACCGCTCCTGACCGGTCTGGCCCGGGGCATCTCTCCAGCCCTACCATTGCCCCTGGGCCAGCGTGTGGTGAGTATGACATCGACATTGACCCACATGGTCAATAAAAGAGCAGTTTCCTCATTCCCTGGGCCAGTGCACTCGCAACTTCCCATTCCCTCATTCTCCATCAAGAGACAGCCGGCAAACTGGTAAGTATGCAGGTCTCTGGGGCCGCTTGTCCACCCCAGTCACTGGCCACTTTTGTGGGCTTGAGGAGCAGTACGTCCCCCCTGGGCTGTCTTCCAGGTGGGGCTCCTGCTCTGCCTTGCCACAAACCACCCTGCCTGGGCACGGTAAGTCCAGTCGTCCCCCTGGTGCCGCTGTCAATGAGACTGGAGGCCTGGTATGAGCTCTCCAGCCCCTCACGGTGGCTCAACAGGACGATTCGCCTCGGCTACCCAATCCAGTTCGCCAGACTGGGTTCAGTGGCATCCTCTCCACTACGGTGCAGGGCGAGGGTGCCGCCATCCTTCGGGTGGAAGTTGCCACCCTTCTGGCAGAGGGAGCAATAGAGCCCGTCCCCGTTGCTGAGTTGCGCAAGGGCTTCTACAGCCCTTATTTTATCGTGCCCAAGAGAGGGGTAGGGTCATGCCCAATCTTGGACCTGCGTACCCTGAACAAGACCTTACACAGACACGGGCTTCAGGTCAACTGGGAGAAGAGCAAGCTCTCCCCTGTGCAGAGCATCTCTTTTCTCGGTATGGAGTTGTACTCGGTCTCTCTTAGGGCACGTCTTACGACTGAACGTGCCCAGTCAGTGCTGACCTGCCTGCAGACCTTCAGGCAGAAGGTAGCGGTGCCAGTGAAAAAATTTCAGAGGCTCCTGGGGCATATGGCATCCTCGGCAGCAATTCTTCCCCTAGGGTTGATGCATGTGAGACCACTTCAGCACTGGCTACAGACTTGAGTTCCGAGGTGGGCATTGCACCACTGCACCTGGTGTGTGACCATCATGCCACAGTGCCATCAGACTTTCAGCCCTTGGTCAGACCTGGCATTTCTATGGGCAGGTGTTCCCCTAGAGCAAGTCTCAAGGCCCTCGTGGTCACGACGGACGCCTCAAACTAGGCTGGAGCACCATGTGCAATGGGCAGGCAGTGTCGGGGCTCTGGATGGGGCCCCGACTCCATTGGCACATCAACTGCTTAGAGTTGCTGGCAGTATCGCTGGCCCTAAGGAGGCTCTGGCCGTTGATTCAGGGGAAGCATGTGTTGGTCCGAACCGACAACACAGCGACCGTAGCGTACATAAACCGCCAAGGCAGCGTATGCTTGCATCACATGTCGCAACTCGCCTGCCGCCTCCTCCTTTGGAGTCAGCATACCTTGAAGTCTCTGCAAGCAACTATCCTTCCGGGCGCCCTCAACCGTGCAGCAGACGTGCTCTCACGGCAGGTAACGCTCCACGGGGAGTGGAGTCTCCACCCCCACATAGTCCAGCTGATTTGGGAGAGATTCGGGGAGGCACAGGTAGACCTGTTCGCCTCCAAGACTCCTCTCACTGCCCCCTGTGGTACTCCCTGTCCGAGGCCCCCCTCGGCACGGATGCCTTGGTGCACAGCTGGCCTCGGGGGCTACACAAGTATGCGTTTCCTCCTGTGAGCCTCATTGCACAGACTCTGTGCAAAGTCAGGGAGGACGAGCAGCAAGTCCTGTTTGTTGCGCCGTACTGGCCCAACCGGACTTGGTTCTCGGATCTGATGCTCCTGACAGTAGCACCTCCCTGGTGCATTCCCCTGAGGCAGGACCATCTCAATCAGGGGCAAGGCATGCTCCAGCACCCATGGCCGGATCTTATGAATTTAAGACTTGTTGCTTAAATTTAAGACCTTTTTAAGGCCTTAATTTGCAGAAGGGTGAATTAAGACTTTTTAAGACCTTTTTAAGACCCGCAGAAACCCTGGTAAAAGGCAAAGCAGCTAATGTTTTTGCATTAAGTAAACTCATTTAATACTGAGCAAACTTAAACATATTTAAATAATTGAAACAATTTTTTATATATATATAAACTGATCAGGAATACTTTTTTAAAGTAAATTACTGTGTGTTGGCCTTTGCTCATTTTTTCCTTCCACCACCTCTATCAGGAGCTTTTCATGGTCATTGTGCAACATGTCTTTCCACATCTTCATCCCATTAATTCTTGGTTTGGGAGTTTTTCTTTTTCTGTACCTGTAAAGAGTAAATAATAAAGTACAAGAAATTATTAATAAAAGCAACATGGTCTAACTCAATGAAGACTTAATTAAATCAAATATGTTTGAAGGTAGGCTCATTTTTCATGTGTTGCCAACACCATGGTGTTGTTTGATAGACTATTCACAATGCAAAGTCCAATGATTTAACAGTAAGTGGCTGTATCCAGCATAAGTAATACTGAAATGTGTGTAACATCAAGTTAAACTAGTATATACACTTTTTCCCCTGATCATCATGGTTCAGAAATAATAATAGTTTAACAACGGTAACACTTTACAATAAGGTTCCATTTGTTAACATTAGTTAACAACATTAGTTAACATGAACTTACAATGAACAGTACAGTACTTTTACAGTATTTATTAATCTTAGTTACTGTTAATTAAAACATATACTGATACACAGGGTTGGGAGGGTTACTTTTGAAATGTATTCCACTACAGATTACAGAATACATATTTTGTTAGATTACTCAAGGTCAGTAATGTATTCTAATTACTTTGGATTACTTCTTCAGCACTGGTAGATTTTTGCACTTGTTTTGACTATAAAAACTCTGCCAGTACAGTAAGACAAAATACACGTTAAAAATACATTCTTTGAAAAACCTAAATATCTTATGCAATGTTGTTTCTAAAACAAGATAAATCAAATTGATCTTGTTTTAAGGATTTTTAGATATTTTTACAGGAAAACAATACAAAAATTATTATCAAGAATACGATTTTTGCCCTAATATCAAAGGTCTTACTAGAAAAAAATTAATTATGATCCAACATTAATTTTCTTGATAAAAAAATATGATCATGCCTGGTAACATGTGCATGTAAAATGGCTAGAAATAGCATATTAGCTTAGCGTAAAGCTGACAATTTACACAAGGTTTATTTCTATTTCTTCTGCTCCAAACTTACTTCAAACTTACTTCTCTGTCTGCTCATATGAATGTAACACATCATAAGAAAGTGTTTCACCGCTGTTCAAATGCACTTTGGATCGCATCATTTATGTATACATTTTTCCATCTGAAAAGACTAAATATTAAATTAAACAAATGACAATAAAATGCAAAGTAATATCTTCAGTAATCAAAATACTTTTTGAATTTAACATAGGTTCTAAATACCAGTGATTTAAATTGTAACTGTAGTGGAATACAGTTACTTATATTTTGTATTTTAAATACGTATTCCCGTTACATGTATTTCTTTACTCCCCAACCCTGCTGATACATTTGTAAACATTAATGTACTATGAACTAACATGAACTAACAGTGAACAATTGTATTTTTATCAACTAACATTAACAAAAATTAATAAATGCTGTAAAAAAAATATATTGTTCATTGTTAGTTCATGTCAAATAATGTTGTTAACTAGTGTTAAGAAATGGAACCTTATTGTAAAGTGTTACAAAAACAATAAAACAAGGCTTGTTTTAGCAGCAAAAATACACATTCAACATATATCCAAGTAAACATTTATCCATTCTCAGTCCATTCTTTCACCACTGTCTTTCACATTCTTCCCTACTTGTACTTCTCTGTGCAATCTGAAACTTTGTATTGCAGCTCATGTTATTGCCTTAGGATGAATTGCTGTTGCTGTATTCCTAATTTGTAAGTTGCTTTGGATAAAAACGTCTGCTAAATGAATAAATGTAAATGTAAAAATGTAAGTAAACTAGTGTTACACTAATTGCTGTCTCATATATTACACAAACATGTAAATGTATAGTGCATTAACTTACGGAGTAAAAATAAAAATCCTTTGGGCCAGTTTTTAGCCAAGGAGCTGCAAAAACCTTCCCATGATCCACTACACAGCCTCTGTTGAGATGCCCCCCACTATTCCATATTATACTTTCTGAAACAAAAACACGGTATAAAACATGGTATTAACATGGTAAAATCATGCTGACATTTACTGCCTCTAAGTTACATTTACATACATGTTCACAACTTACTAGTTAAGTCAAAGTAGACAGAGGATGAAGTTCAGTCTTATTTCTTCAGGATTTGGTGAAAAGCAGTGACTGGTTTTCACAGGTGTCTGAAGATTAACATTTTCCATTTATTCAGGGTCTTCAGTGATGATTTCTTGACTATTTAATATAAAAACAAGCACACAACATCAGCCATAACATGAGCCGGTTGTCTTTATCAGCATGTTAAGAGAAATAGTAGCTGTAATTTATGTCTGTAAGCAACAGAATAAAGTGACAAAATGTGATACTGATAGTGTTGTAGTCGAGCCAGTTACACTTCTTGTAAGCAGATCAGAGATATTGTAGAGGATCACTCTTGTACTGATACATATTAATTTGATAGACATTATTTTTGATAAGAATATACTGGAACTACTGAAAAAAAAAAAGTGTTATAATTAGTTCAATTTGAGGTTATATCGAGGGAAAAAAAGACTCTTTTCTAATATTTACCAGTACAAAAAAATTCCTCTTCAATCTTACTGGCCTTTTATTGCCTAAAAAAACATTACATAAACATAACTTACATTTACATACACATTTATAACTTGCCAAGTTGTTAATTTGACTGGATGCTTCTTTTTTCGAGTTCAGTCAGAGAATTTGAGGTTATTTAAAAAACAATATACAAAAGCCTTGATGAAATAAGAAGAATGACTGTGGTACAGATGGCAGAAACTAAAGTATATAAATATAAAAAACCTGATGGGGGGTTTCCGATACGCTGCGCCATTGTCATCTTCTTCATGCTCCTCCTCCTCCTCCTCATTGACGTGTTCCTCATCAAAGTTAGTTTCAGTGCAGCGTAGAGTGCTTAAACCACTTTCAACAATTCATAGATTAAACATGAAAAATATATCGGGTTCCCGCCCTTATGCCCACCCTTAGTTCTCCTGATTAGGCAAGGGGAACTTTCGATCCTCTGACCCCGCCTGGACCCTCCGAGCCCTGGACTCCGCCTTGGTCCTTCAATCCCTCAGTCCCACTTTGGCCTTATGTCCCTTCAGCTCCACCGTGCTCTTTCAGCCAATCGGCTTCTCTGGGGTCCCTCGTCCCTCCGGCTCCGCCTTGGTCAGTTGGTCAGCTGGCTCTGCCTGGCCTCTCCTATCCTCAGCTTTGATTCCATATGCCTCCTCCCAATTCTGCGAGTGAAATTCTTATGTACCTAAATGCACAAAATTAAGTACATTTTACAAAGTGCGCTAGGCTGCTGAGCTCGGGCCAATTACTACATGCTACCTGGGCATTGTCTCATTGCCACAGACCTGGTATTGGTGGAAGTGAAGGCCAGCGCATAGAGTGAATTTAATGTGAAGGCTGGGGTGTGCAAGTCTTGACTCCATAGCTTGACTCCATGATCCGGGAACTAGCGGCACGAGATTAACTCATGACGACTAAAAGGATGATGGAGCTGCAGAGGGCTAAAAGGTCTCATTCTGTTGAGCCTTCCTCTTGCTTGCCCTCAATGTGGCCTTGTCTTCAAGGGTAGGTATTCTGAAAGACTATCCACAGGCATGTGGAGGCAGCAGGCTTATTTAATGGCTGCCTGAACTCACATGCTGAGATTAACCGTTTGGCATATAATGAGTTTTTGCAATGGATCTAGTGATGCCACTCTGCTAGCCGCTTTATGTCCAGTATCCTCTGCTATTGGTCTGCGACTACTTAATCATCACAGAGTTGCATAAGAGCAGCCCTGGCTTATTTCGTAGCTGTCCTTTATATCTGAAGGACTGCCCACTATCTGCCACCTGTGGACACGATTGCTAGCAGCCAGCTCTGCCCCAACTTTTAACACACAATATTAGCTGTTTATTACCAATATTACTCTGTTCAGTACCACATATTTAGATATATAACCCTTAAATGTGCAATCAGTAACTTTTTGCTCATGTCATCTTGGACTTACAGTGACACCCAGTGGTATGGATTCAGCATCATTGAAAATCAGTAGTTTTCAGTTACAGATGACATTGTAGAAATTCACTATTCACAATCAGCCATGATTAATTTAATCCAAGTGTGAATGTGTCCAATAACAAGATGGTTACTGAGATTAAGCAAGTAGTATTCAGCTGGTCATGTGATTCTAAAATGGCAGCCCCTATGAGGGTGCCCCTCCCCCATGTAGAATAAACTGAAGGTTACTGATATGACTGTTATGAGTCTTCATCTCATGTGAGTGCTCATGATTTTATAAATGTTTCAAAATGACAAATAATTTCTTTAGGAGTAAAACTTTTTTAAATGTGAAAAAAATTACTGAGTGCACCTTTAAAAGAGTAATATGCAGTGGTGATTTCTCAGGGCCAGCAAAGCCTTCTCTGCTGGCCTAACATGTCAAATAAATAAATATTTTTTATCCTTTCATTCTCAATCACCTTTCTGCCTACGTATTTTTAATCACTTTCCACTCTTAATTAATCTACAAACAAATAGAGAAAAACAAAAAGTTTATCCAGTCAGAATTTATTCCTTGATGCTTAAAAGCAAAGTGTGACAACTGTTTCAAAAATCGCATGCCCAAAGCCAAACTCGTTAGCAGAAGCAGCGCATGAGTCTGAGCTCCACCCCCTCAGGCCTTCAGAATTTCCACAGAATCCCTCAACATTACAAATGAATGAGCAACTAAAGTCAGATTGTCAGATTCATCACCCAATCAGATTGATTTATTTGTTCTTGGTGGGTGTGATCTTTAGGATATGTCCCAGTCGAGGCCTTCTAGCTGGCCTTGAGTGATGCAATCATGCTTTAAGAGATGTACGTAATTCAAGAGCGAAAAGCACGAGATCTTACTGACCTGTCGGCTGTAACTGCCACATCACCACTGAGAAAGAGATCCTTATGGATTTAAAAACACGAGATGTTCTGCATGACCATGTGATTGCTAAATGTATTAAACAGGAAAAGAGGGCTGATTTTCACTTCAAGTAAATTGGTAAGTGCTTTTTGCATTGTTATAGCAAAATCAGGTGTTTTCTAAGTGTGAATTAGGCTGCTTGAGCATTCAGTGTCGGATCAAGTTTTGAAAAGTAGTGCTGTGTTCCATTCAACTCGGAAAGTCGATTTACAACTTCCTACTAGGAAAAGTGCAGTGGAATGCATCTTTAAGTCAGAATTACAACTTGTAGGTTCGTGCAGAAATTCTCAACTCCGATTTTGCCGCGATGCAGGGGCATGATGTCACACAAACATGTCGACACTCAGGGAGATATACAAAGTAAGTGATAAACATTCACTTTATTAAGTAATATCGATAAATGAGTTTGTTTCCACATTACATGATATTAAAGCTTGTTTAACAAACACCTGCAGAAACAGGTGTATAAAACATTATAATCAATTTTGATAATCGTACACCTGAAGCACAAATGCTAGCACTGCAGCATTATTGATCAGTTGGGTTACTAGGAGACATCTCTAATGAGAGTCAATCCCCTGCTAAGCTAACAGGAGCGTTGCAGTTTTGTTTTCTTAAACGTCATCTTCCGAATATATGGGAATGGAATGCATTTATGGTCGGAGATATCAAATAGGAATATCCCTCATCCAACTTGAATGGAACGCAGCATAACCGTGTACCCTGACGAAACGAAATTTATTACAAGCAACATTTAAATCGCAAATATTATTAGATAGATTTTTCCAGGTATTATAGACCTCCTTGGTAGATTCATATGAAAAATTATGATTTTTTGAATGTCTGTTCAGGAGACATTCATTTCACAAAACAGTCATGCTGCAGTTAAAATTAGGCTTGCTTGAGCATTAAGTGTCATTTCAAGTTCTGACTTTAATGTGTGGACGTGTTTTTAAAATGTCGACTGGTATTACTAGTTAGCTGTGACATAATGTATGATGTCCAAATGTCTTATTCATTGTGAAACTGTGTTTTCTTAATGGCATGAATCACACTGAAGGCCTAGACTTTAAATGCATGGCCCATCACTGGTAATATGTACACGTGTGCTTGAGGAATTTGCGAACTTTAAGTCACGAGCCAGGACATATGAGTTTTTGGCAAAACTCTAATACATGATGCCATGAACCTAACAAAACTTTTCCAAATCTAGCTACAAATTTTTTCTTATAAGCACTTACTTAAGCATATTTACAGCCTGTTATCTTCTAAACTAAAAAATACCAGATTAATCAATAATAATCTATAATGTTCAATTGTACACAATGTGCAATGTACTACGGAAATGTGAAAAGGACAAAACTTTTTTTTTGTTTTGTTTTTTAACTAAGTTTTAAAGTACATATTATTAAAAGTCTGCAATTTCTGATCTTTAAGCAGCATATCTGAGGCTGAGATAAAAGTTAGGACATCTTATTTTAAGTTTTAGTAATATTTAAAGATTTATTATATAAATGGCACCTCACAAATGTAACATTTAAACTTTTATTATAAAGTGTACTATATTTTGATATTTCATTAAAGGATGGCCATACGTATCCACAGCGGTCTGTGCTAAGCCTAGAATATCCACTGATCCTAGAACGCCCCTGAGCTGGACGGGTTGCTCAAAACGGAATAGTTATAACACCACAAGGACACAGTTTTTACAGTTTTTGAGAAAATTAACCTATGGATGGCTTATTTATAGTTGTCTCTGCATATTAAGCTGGGATAGAAGAAAGTATTTTTACGGCAAAAAAATAAAAAAATAAAAAAAATATTCAACACTTCAGCTTTAATTCGTTTTTTCTTTTCGGTGATAAAATTAACATGCGTGAAAATGTATGCACCATCACTTCATATACAACACTACACATACACTCCAACATATACATATTAATGAATTAATAAAACATTTATTTTAGGCTGTGTTCAGTACGTATAGTACATGACCTGATACCATCAGAATACAAACATCTGTGTCTCTGTGGTTGGCCTCATGTTTGTATACTGCATACTAACACACATTTGTGAGCACAAAAACCCAACAGAGCATTCATGAGACACAATAGTCATGAACAGGAATTGCTGTCATTTTCAGCACCATAGCACAGTGTGCAGAAACGGCTGTATTACAGTCCTCTGTAATCATGATAAAGCATATCCTATTCTCCAGTTTGTCTACGGAATGGTAACATAACTGGCATTCAGGCATGATGAATATAAAAAGGATCCTGTTGTGTATATGTCAGGCATCTGAATATGAATGGCAGTCTTGCTCTTCCATGAGCTCTTGTGTCTCTCTTACTCTGTCTCTCTCACACTCTCTCTGTCCAGCTGCAATCTTTAAGGTGACTTTGGTGACAGAAGAAATATTGCAGAAGGCAACAGAAGAAGATGGCTACGTATGTTATGTTATGTATTATATTATTGTTTTATTTACAAATTTTCTGTAAAAGAAAATTTCTGTGACAACCTACTGTAATGTATCTTAAAAAAAAAAAAAGCATACATTAAAAAGCATTATAGCATAATTTAAATAATAATATAAAATTATTTGGAAAGCTTTGTTCCTTTTGTGTGTATTTCTGTTCCCCTTCTGTCACTCACTCGAAGTTGTGCCGATGTAGTGACACTAGGGGTCGCTCTTGAGAGCCCCGATCACCTCAGATCTTTGAGAAAAGGCCAATGAGAATTGGCGAGTGGAATTTGCATGCCACTCCCCAGGACATACGGGTATAAAAGGGAGCTGGAATTCAGGATTCATTCAGATTTTTTCTTCGGAGCCGAGCAGTTGTACTATCAGCGAGCTGAATACTACTGCTGTTCCATTCACCTCTTAAGAAGCGTATGCTGTTGGATATACGCCGCATTTCCAGCGGCTTTCTCTCCTTCTGCACGACGAGTGCAGATTTCGCCCCTGGGTGCTTTGACAGCGCTAAAAGAGTGTATATCCTGCTAAAGAGTATATTTTCTCTATTAGAGCACACACATTGACGTTGAACGTTTTTTTAGAGACGCGTCTTTTTAAAGATGCCTTTCCGTCTTTGTGTGATTCCTGGATGCGGTCGTTATCATTCCGCCTCCGACGGCCACGGGCGCTACCTCACGTCTCTGGGCAGCAATCACACTGAGGCAGCGTTTGTGGATGGTTCATGTTCTCATTGCAAGGACATGACCATGGCAACGTTGCGGTCGCGGCTTTCCTTCTTCCGAGGGAAAGCCACTCTAGCCGCCCCCTGTGCTGTACCTTCTACCCACGGGTGTGAGGCCGGCCCGGCTGGCGCTGGAGGCGATTTGGGGATTTCAATGGGCACAGTCTCGCTGGGTAATTCCCTGGACCTCCCGTTCCCCAGCACACTTGTTTACTCCCGTCCGGTTCCGAAATGAGACCAGCCCACTTCATGGCCGGCTTGACGTCTCTTTTGGGGCCCGCGAGCAGGATGAGTCTTCGAATGCCGCATCGGAGAGCGCACTGGTGATGTCGGATGCAGAGGACTCGACTGAGCGGCCACCTTCGGGTCTGCCCGCCCAGTCTGAGGCCGACTCAGAGCTGACCACCATGCTTGCCTGGGCCGCTGCGAGTATCGGGTTGGACTGGAACCCTCCAGCCTCCCCTGAGTGCTTGCGGCTTGATGATTGGTTCCTGGGTTCGGGGTGCCACTCACGGCCACGCCCCCAGGTTCCTTTCTTCCCAGAGGTGCATGGTGAACTCACGAGGTCATGGAGGGCACCTTTCGCTGCCCAAAACAGACTTCTGGGTTCATCCCTCGACGGCGGGGCGGTCCACGGGTACACGGAGGTCCCTCAGGTGGATCAGGCGGTTGCAATGCACCTGTGCCCGCAAAACGGCCCACCTGGTGGGATCGTCCGGCGCTCCCCTCCAGAGCCTGTAGGACTATGTCGTCTCTGGTGGCCAAAGCCTACAGTGCCACTGGACAGACCACCTCCACCCTGCATGCCATGGTCCTCCTGCAGGTACACCAGGCCAAGGGACTAAAAGAACTGCACGTGGGTAGTCCTGATCCTGATGTGCTGTAGGAGCTGCGTTCGGCGACTGACCTCACCCTCCGGGCGACAAAGGTCACGGCGTGAGCACTCGGGCAGGGATCAGGTGGTGAACCTGCAAGCGCTGCCCCGGGAGGAGGCAGACCCAGCCCTGTCATTGTTGTGTCCAGTGCGTGCCTTGCGCACCTACTTGGATCGCACGCAGAGTTTTAGACGCTCTGAGCAGCTCTTTGTCTGCTTTGGTGGACAGCGGAAAGGGAACGCCGTCTCCAAACAGAGGCTTGCCCACTGGATCGTGGATGCCACTGCATTGGCCTACCAGACCCAGGCTGTGCCTGCCCCCTTGCGGGTTCGAGCACACTCTACAAGGAGTGTGGCGTCCTCGTGGGCAATGGCCAATGGCACCTCTCTAGCAGACATCTGCAGAGCAGCGGGCTGGGCAACACCCAATACTTTCGCAATATTTTATCTCCGGGTCGAGTTGGTTTTGTCCCGTGTTCTTTCAAATACGAACAGGTAGGGTTCAGTAATGCGGAACAGCTGGCCGGGTGTATCACTTGCGTATAGCGCCTTTCCCCTCCCCTGAGGCGAAAACGTGCGCTTTTACCCCCAGTCAAGTTCACGAAGTCGTGGACCTTGGATGTCCTTCCTCCCTAGCCCTATGGTTCGCGAACTTGGCAGAGGAGTTCGCAGCCAGCCCCACTACGGGGTCTAATATGCCCTATACTGGGATAGGTGCTCCACAGGTGCCGATTACTCCGGTAACCCCTGTGATGTATATTCCATGGTACGGTCTCCCTGTCGGCGGACTCGCGTCTCCCTTGGGCAGAGCTCTCACTCCCCCCGGTTGCTGTGTTTGTAGAGTTCCCCCCCAGTTTTCGTGGTGGGACCTACCACCACGCCTCTTCCATGTGCGGCTGCTGAGCCCATGTGTCATATTGTGGTCTCCGTGGGGTCTTTTCCCCCTGCAAGAATAGGAAAAGAACAACTTCCCCGATGCGTATGATAGCATTAGATGGCCCCAGCTGAATCTAATATTCTGTGGAGAGAAATCATAGAGAGAAAAGGCCGCAGCTGGCTCCCATGCTAATTACGTCGCTTCCCTCCCTCAGGGATGTGGGGAACTACATGACGTCTTTTGGGGCACTGGGGGAGGTTACGTGCAGTCTGATGCACCTGCTATTACACACGCAATTACGATTGCACCTGCATCGGCAGTTCACGTAACACGGTTCAGCTGTTGTAGCGTTTTTCCATAGGGACCCCTAGTGTCACTACATCGACACAACGTCGAGTGAGTGACAGAAGGGGAACGTCTCGGTTACTGTCGTAACCTCTGTTTCCTGATGGAGGGAACGAGACATTGTGTCCCTCTTGCCACAATGCTGTACTAGCCGCTGAAATGGCCGGGACCATGTCTCGGCTCCTCAGCACAAAACCTGAATGAATCCTGCATTCCAGCTCCCTTTTATAGCCGTATGTCCGGGGGAGTGGCATGCAAATTCCACTCGCCAATTCTCATTGGCCTTTCTCAAAGATCTGAGGTGATCGGGGCTCTCAGGAGTGACTCCTAGTGTCACTACATCAACACAACGTCTCGTTCCCTTCATCAGGGAATGGAGGTTACGATAGTAACCGAGACATTGGTCCCACTTCACAGCTCCCTTCCATCTTGACCTATCACATTTCTTACTTATGGCCTTAATTTCATTTATCAGCATAGAATACATAACATAGTAAACTGTATATAAAATTTCAACATCTGTCTCTGTGGTTGGCCTGTACAGAAAAAATAAATAAATACAAATCAGTTTCATTCAGTAACAACAAGAAATCCACTTTTTACCTCTAATATTTTCCTTCTATCTGTAGATGCTGTCATTGCCATGAGTTTGAAAAATGAACTGGGTTGCCCTGTGACAGTGTCACAGTTTCATTGGATTGATGCCTTTCTTATGCATCGATTATCAGAATTTTTTTCCAATTGTTGATCTATGTCTGCATTTTTTCAAATATACATAAAGTATTCAGACCACTTAATTTTTTCATATTTTGTTATGTTGCAGCCTTATGCTAAAATGCTAAAAAGTTATTTTTTTACATCAATCTACACTCCATATCCCATAATGCCAGATTTTTGATAAATTTGCAAATTTATTAAAAAGAAAATACTGAAATATCACATTGACTTAAGTATTCAGACCCTTAACTCAGTACTTAGTTGAAGCACTTTTGACAGCAATTACAGCCTCAAGCCTTTTTGGGTATGATGCAACAAGCTTTGCACACATGGATTTGGGAATTTTCTGCCATTCTTCTCTGCAGATCCTCTCAAGCTCTGACAGGTTGGATGGGGACCGTGCAGACAGCAATTTTCATGTCTCTTCAGAGATGTTTGATTGTGTTCAAGTCCGGGCTCTGTCTGGGCCACTCCAGGATTTTCACAGAATTGTCCCTATGCCACTCTTGCATTGTCTTGGCTGTGTGATTAGGGTCATTTTCTTGTTGGAAGGTGAACCTTCGGCCCAGTCTGAGGTCCTGTGTGCTCTGAACCAGGTTTTCATTGAGGATATCTCTGTATTTTGCTGCGTTCAGCTTTCCTTCAACCCTCACCAGTCCCTTCCACTGAAAAACACCGGAATGGTATTGCACAGGTGATGAACGGTGCCAGGTTTCCTCCAGACATGACACTTGGAATTGATGCCAAACAGTTCAATATTCGTTTCATCAGACCTGAGAATCTTGTTTCTCACAGTCTGAGAGTCCTTTAGGTGATTTTTTGCAAATTCCAAGCGGGTTTTCATGTGTCTTGCACTGAGGAGAGGCTTCCATCTGGCCACTCTGCCATAAAGCCCAGATCAGTGGAGTATTGCAGTGATGGTTGTCCTTCTGCAAGTTTCTCCCATCTCCATCTCTGGAGCTCAACCAGAGTGGCCATCGGTTGTTCTTGGTCACCTCTCTTCCCAAGGCGCTTCTCCCTGATTGCTCAGTTTGGCCAGTCGGCCAGCTCGAGGAAGAGTCCTGGTTGTTCCAAACTTCTTCCATTTAAGAATTATGGAGGTCATTGTGCTCTTGGGAACCTTCAATGCAGCCAGTTTTTTTTTTTTTTTTTTTTTTTTTGAAGCCTTCCCCAGATCTGTGCCTCGACACAATCCTCTCTATGAGCTCTGCAGTCAGTTCCTTTGACCTCATGGCTTGGTTTTTGCTTTGATATGCATTTTCAGCTGTGATACCTTATATAGACAGGTGTGTGCCTTTCCAAATCATGTCCAATCAATTGAATTTGCCATAGGTGGACTCCAATCAAAGTGTAGAAACATCTCAAAGATGATCCAGAGAAATTAGATGCACCTGAGCTAAATTTCAAGTGCCATAGCAAAGGGTCTGAATACTTATGTCAATGTGATATTTCAGTTTTTTCTTTTTAATAAATGTGCAAATTTTGATGTGAAAAACAAAACAAAACAATAATTTAAAGCATACAAATGCCTCTAACCAGTGACATGCACAGACCTTAGCAGGGGCAGGGGCGAAAGGATGTGGACAGAGTGTGAAGAGAAATCTGCCATTAATAGTTGCAACATCACAAAATGTTAAAAAAAAAAAAAAAAAAAAAAAATGAAGGGGTCTGAATATTTATGAATGCACTGTAAATAGGGCTACTCATTGCTACACCGAACCCCTAAATCTGCTGCTTAGTCTTAGCAGTATTTGTTGGTAGCTTGTGAGGTCCAGGAGTCAGTAGTAACGACACCCTTCTCAAACTGAATATGCACAATCTCTTCAAACATATTTCTAAACACACTTTTAGTAAAGTGTGAGCGGCAGGGTAGCTTAAACTCTGGTTTAATTTCCTCTACGTGTTTTAAAAAGGGACTCTCCACCACGTTAAGCGGTTGCATTTATAAGACAAAACTTAACTACACAATTTGCTAGCTTCTTGGCCTGTGGTGAATAAATTGATACATTTTTCCTAGGGTTCAAAGCTTCCACAATACTAGGTTGTACCTGTTTATTGCCTTTCGCTGCACATCCCTGCCATTCGCAATTATATCTGTTAATATGGGATATTAGATTGGTTTTGTTCTCTGAGTATGGCAATTCTGCTTTTTTACAAAAAAAATTTACTAACTTTTTTCTTTATTAATCCAGCTATTTATCTAGTTCCATCAACCCAGTATCCAAAATGACTCCAAACAGAGGCAGTGGCGTAGCCAAGGGTGGGCCGGTTAGACCCAGGCCCACCCAGAACATTACAGAATATTATTTTACTTCAAATATATATTTATAAAATTATAAAAGTGTGAAAGAACAGTTTGAAACACTGGAGTCATTTGGATTTATTTTTATGCTGCATTTATGTCCCTTTTGGATCTTCTGAGTTCTGGTCACCATTTACTTGCATTTTGAGGACCAACAGAGCTGAAATATTCTTGTAAAAATCTTCTTTTGTGTTCCACAGAAGAAAGAAAGTCATACACATCTGGGATGGCATGAGGGTGAGTAAATGATGAAAGAATTTTCAGTTTTGGGTGAACTACCGCTTTAAGTCAGGTCAACACATTTTGAGAACAAATCAGACTCTGAAGTTGAAAGTTCAAACACTTTTTACCTATAATTTCAGAATGTGACATCTTAAATGCGTAAATAACAAGCCATTGTGACTGGTTTTGGCTTAGCTTGCAGTCCTTCACTTTACTACACTTGGTTTTGTGCATCACAGTGTGACAAGGTGTACAACTATCACTATCAACTGTTATTGTATGGAAATCAGAGATTGTGATATTCTTTCAAATATATCCCTGTGTTCCACAGAAGAAAGTCATTTGGGTTTGAAACAACATGTGTAAATAATGATTTAATGATTTATGATATTGATTTAAAATAATGAACTTTACATTTTGGGTGAGATATTTCTTTAAGATTTGATCTGCCACTCTCTTAGGTATCAAATGAGAAGCCCAAGATTGCAGGGTGAAACAAGTCGTTCATGGTGCTTTCAGTGAGCCGAGCGAAACACCATTCCTCTCTGACTACAGAAAACTTTGAGAAATTCGGAAATTCGGGAAAGACAGATGATCCTTTTATACATAGCCGAGTCTCCCATTATAATTCAAGGTGCATTAAATGAGTCAAGGGCCTGTGAAATATTCCAATGCTCAGGTTCACAAAATCCTGCTTTCAGAGCCGATGTGACAGGAAGTGAAGGTGAGGTGATGCTGCATTGATTCTGTCTGAGTAACTTAACTATAGACTACAATGGTGGTATGGACAAAAACAAAACCAGTTTTGTGATGGGGGTGATTTGGACAGGATGGATAGTGAAGGAGAGGTTAGAAAGAAAATAATCAGGAAAATCCAGTCAAAGGAAATAACAGAAGAAGAAAGAAACAGGCCTTAGTGTAACAGAAAACAAATAGACAGATCTTGCTTTTGTGTGCTGTGGATTTCTCCTTCATCAACCATTCAAACATGAATGACCTAAGAACCTTCACGGACTAGACTAATGGGTTGGATTTAGTAGCTTACCTCTCTCTCACTCTCCAACTTTATGTTAGAAATTATTTGCAATAAAACTGCTCATTCACTTTTCATTTGTAATACAAAATACTACAGCTTCTGTGTTAAATGCATGCTAAATCTATACATATGAAATACAGTTACCCTAACAAGGACACAATGGTCTTACAAATGCCTCTAACCAGTGACATGCACAGATCTCAGCAGGGGCAGGGGCGAAAGGACGTGGACAGAGTGTGAAGAGAAATCTGCCATTAATTGTTGTTGAGTGTGAGGGGGTGGGGGCTCTTAAAGGCACCTCCGCACTCTTAAAGGCACCTTCGCTTAAAGGGGCACCTTTACATTTGTGAACGAAAGGGGCAAGGGCTTGTGCCCCTGTAGCCCCCGTTCTGTGCACGTCAGTGCCTCTAACTGTGAATCATTAAAATAACTACCTTATTATCTAGATAACAATTACATAATTTCTATATAATTTATGTCTATAAATCTACATCAGATCTGCAGGAAATGCTGTGAGCCAGAAGAAAACTCTAGGTGCTAATTAGCAGCTTTTCAACTCTTGATTGAATCAGGAAGAGAACTGCATGCCATCAATTCAAACCAGAGCGAGACAAAAGATTTGATGCAATTATCACACTCACTGCTAAGGGAGCTTTTTGGGTCTGTAGTCACATGGACACATATGGCATGTACTTACAGCTTAAGTATCTAATTTCTGCACCACTACAGTAGCGGCACCAACACAATTGCAAAAATTTTGATTGTTTCAAAACAGGGTTCACCAACACTTTAATGCCTATTCTGCCTCGCCTAGTCTGCCATTGCACGAACATACAGGAAGTCCCTGCCCAAACTTTCTGCATTATTGCGCTAGAAGTTGACATGATAGACCGCTCAAATAAACAGAGCAATGTTTTAAAGGTGCCACAAATCCAGTTTTCACCCACTTTGCAACTTAAACCTACAAATAGCTTGCTTATTTGTCCCTGCACATACTATAGAGGAAATATTTTATCATCAAAAATATTACAAACTTCACCTATAAAGGTGCTGTTTTTTAAAGCAATTTTTGTGTTTTGCTAACTTCCGCAAGACTTATATCAATTCATCCAGACCACTGAATTAGATCACGCCCTCTCACCAAAACCACACCCTTCAAAGGCATATCAGAAAATGAGTCATGCAAAGAGCTGATTGCCTATTTTTCTAAATGTCTAAAAACAAACCTGACATTTCTTTTCTTTTTTTTTTCTTTTTTCTTTTTTTATATGTTTTGCTTATCACAGAGTCCAGTGTGATTTCTCAGGACTTTTCAGGTCTATTGCAGTGGTATCTGTTAGGTAGTAGGGACACTTTATGCACTTTATTACAAAAATTGCTGACAATGCCTTTAATTAATGCATATACAGTATTTTCCACAGTTAAAAGTTTACTTAAAGTGTATTAAAGAATAAATAATGGCTAAATTGCTTCATCCTATAAGATGGTAATATCAGGTTTTAATCAAGCACACTATGATAGTTCACATATTGGAAAAACAGAATTTTAAAAAGGATGCATTTGAACCTAAATTCTGGCCGAAGTTATACTAGTAATTTCTGACATTTGTTAAGTTATTACATTTGGGGGTAGGCATCCTTCCAGGCCATTAATGTTGTAAAGGCAGTGTTAATGTATGCAGAATACCAGAGCAGGCAATCCAGCCTTCCATTAGGAGAGTGTCTGATGATACATAATGAAGTATTTTGCATGGTTGTGCCAAAGAGGTAAAACAGATGAGAAAATAGCTGTTTTTCCATCAAACATCAGTTGTTGCCAGTGCCCTTCCAAACCCCATGAGGGTTGTAACAGTGCCACTGACAAATGAATAAAAGCCCTGCGCACTCATATGTCATGCTGAACAGTTGCATGCAATGTTTTATCTTACAGTTCCAGTATGCATAAAGTTTGTCTGTCATGAGATGCATTTAACTTTTGCTGTATGAATTTAAAACCTAAAGCACAAATGGTATTCTCATTAAAACTCACTTTGTGAGTTTATATTTGCTCTGTCTGGCAGGCGTATTTGGCATTTTGAGAGTTTTGCTCTGTGAAACTTGTCAAGTCTCACAGTTTGAATGTCTAATGAGTCAAAAGATCTCGGATAAAATGCTCTTGACCTGTCTCTTTTGCCATCCTGTTGAATATTTCTCAGCCGTGTAATGCGCAGCCTAAGTGTGAATCTCTGGTTCCGAAATTCAAGAGACATACAAATAAAAAAAAAATATTTTTGTCTCAGATAAAAAGTCTTGCTCATAATTTTGCATATTCTTGGGCCTATGCAGTTCGTGGTAATATTAATCAATTTCAGTGTTGGATTTTAAGGACATTTATTACTTTTGTATGCTAAACAATTTTGGTCCTGTGCAAATTGATGTCCTAATGCAAAACCAGTAGAGAAAAACTGTGTTAGAGGTGGTTACTGTGTTTTGTCAAGAAAGACATTCAACTTGTAAAAGGATCACACCAGTGATGGTGTAGGGTTTGTCAATGGCTTAGCTCTGTAGTCAATCTGGTTTGTTTAATGTACCCATGGGCTTCAGATTAGACAGGCGCTCTACAGGCAGAACGTTCTTGTCCCTCTGTTCATATTTCATTCTCTCGCACCGCCAGTCAGCTCTTAACTGCCTCTGTAATTACATCCTCTTCAAGTGTTCATCAGCTTTCTAATTGGAGGATGTGTTAAGATGCATGACATTAAGTGATTTTTTTCAAGACGAGTAATTGAGGAGAAGAATTTGTGTAATTTGGCATCCCTAGCCCTCTACACTCAAATGTTCTCTCACGAATATGCCTTCACTTCAGATGGCACTTTTCAAAAGATAGCAAATGTGAATGACTGGCATGGACTGAAACTTCTATACCTGAGGCATTGTGATTAAAGGTGAAGTATGTCTTTTCTTCAACACTGACATCATCAAATGTAATTCTGATATAAAATCTGATGTAGCACCTAAAAGCTGAAATAAATCAGTGTGTTAGCTATTACTTTTTGAATGACCTCTTATGAAAATAAAGCAGATACCCTAATTGACTTAACAGAGGTAATTTATGGTCAAATTAAATGTGTGAGTTGTGAAAAACGTCCTGGTTACTTGCGTAACCTCCGTTACCTGATGGAGGGAACAAGACGTTGTGTCGATGTAGTGACACTAGGGGTCACTCTTGGGAGCCCAAGACACCTCTGGTCTTTGATAAAAGGCCAATGAAAATTGGCGAGTGGTATTTGCATGCCACTCCCCCAGACATACGGGTATAAAAGGATCTGGTATGCAACCACTCATTCAGGTTTTATAATGAGGAGCCGAGACAAGGTCCGGCCATTTCAGCGGGTAGTTCAGCATTGTGGCAGGAGGGACACAACGTCTCGTTCCCTCCATCAGGGAACGGAGGTTACGCAAGTAACCAGGACGTTCCCTATCTGTCACTCACTCGATGTTGTGTCGATTTAGTGACACTAGGGGTCCCTATACGAAACGTCACAACTGGCTGAACTGTGTTACATGAACTGGCGGTGTGTGATGGGCAGACCACTGTGTGCCTCGTAGCCAGCACACCAGGCCGACACGTAACCTCCCCCAACATAGTTATGAGTGTCGAACGGCCCTTTGAGGACAAGTCGACTACCCAAAAGTTAGAGACAGGCTAACCCAGTCGTGACCTCTTTTCCCCTTCTTTTTTTCCACTCCCTAAAAAAGAAGAGGGATTATCCGACTGGGCCACCAGGTCTAGTCAGGGGGTGTCCCTCCCAAGGGGAGGACACCGCGGAGACCACACCTCGCCCAAAGAGAGGGGGGGATATTTAAGTGGAAAAATACGTCACATGGTCTTGCTGACCAGGTGGAGAGTCTCATGGTAGATCCTACCCAACGTGGGAAGAGTTACTACAAACATGGAGACTGTGGCAGAGGGGGCTCTGCCGAAGAAAGACGCAGTTTGCCAACAGGGAAACTAATTAGCAGAAGATATACATCGCATGGGGTTACCTTACAGGGAACCGCCACATGCGGAGCACCTACCCCAGAACAGGGCTCTTAGTTAGCACGTGTACGGGGCCGGCAGCGAGTCTCTCCGAAAACTCAACTGCCACAGGGCTCTGAGGAAGTCAACCAGGGAACATAGTTTGTGAACACTACTGGGAATTAATGGCGCACGTCTTCAGCTCAGAGGAGGTGAAAGGCGCTATGTGCAATGATACACCCGGCCGGCTATCCCGGGCTTATCCGCTTGTAGTGCATGCCACTACCTGGGACGAAACTGGTTCCACCCGGAGGTTGTAGAACCTTGCAAAGGCGATGGGTGTTGCCCAGCCCACTGCTCTGCAAATGTCTGTTAGAGAGGCACCTCTGGCCAGGGCCCAAGAAGCCGCTACACCACGGGTAGAATGGGCTCGTAGCCCTACCTGGGGTGGCATGTTTTGGGCGAGATATGCCATAGTTATGGCGTCAATGAGCCAGTGGGCGATCCTCTGCTTGGAGACAGCGCTTCCTTTCCGCTGTGCACCAAAGCAGACAAAGAGCTGCTCAGAGACTCTAAAGCTCTGCGTGCGATCCAAATAGATGTGTAAAGCGCACACCGGACACAGCAATGACAGGGCTGTGTCTGCCTCCTCCTGGGGCTGCGCTTGCAGGTTCACCACCTGGTCCCTAAAAGGAGTGGTGGGAACCTTGGGCACATAGCCCGGTCGGGGTCTCAGGATCACGTGAGAATAGCCCGGACCGAACTCCAGGCACGTTTCGCTGATAGAGAACGCTTGCAGGTCACCTACCCTCTTGATGGAAGTGAGCACAGTCAGGAGGGCAGTCTTCAAGGAGAGTGCCTTAAGCTCGGCTGACTGCAAAGCTCAAAGGGGGCTCTCTGTAGACCCTGAAGAACTACAGAGGTCCGATGAGGGAACGAGGCGTGGCCTGGAGGGATTCAGCCTCCTGGCGCCTCTTAGGAACCTGATGATCAGCTCATGCTTCCCTAAGGACTTACCGTCGACTGTGTCGTGGTGTGCTGCTATGGCAGCAATGTACACCTTCAAGGTGGAAGGGGACAGCCTCCCTTCCAACCTCTCTTGCAGGAAGGGAAGCACTGATCTGACTGTGCATCTCTGGGGGTCTTCCCGACAGGAAGAACACCACTTAGCGAACAGACGCCACTTAAAGGCATACAGGCACCTCGTAGAGGGAGTCCTAGCCTGAGTGAATGTGTCTACCATCGCAGGTGGGAGACAGCTTAGGTCTTCCGTGTCCCGTCCAGGGGCCAGACATGGAGATTCCAGAGGTCTGGGCGTGGGTGCCGGATGGTGCCCCTTCCCTGAGAAAGAAGGTCCTTCCTAAGGGGAATTTGGGAGCGTGAGCATGAGGTCTGAGCACCACGTCTGGGTGGGCCAGTATGGTGCTTACCAGGACGACCTTCTCCTCATCCTCCCTGACCTTGCACAGGGTCTGTGCAAGCAGGCTCACTGGGGGAAAACGCATATTTGCGAATGCCAGGGGACCAGCTGTGTGCTAGCGCGTCTATGCCGAGGAAGGCCTCGGTCAGGGCGTACCAGAGCGGGCAGTGGGGAGGATTCTTGGGAGGTGAACAGGTGCATCTGTGCCTGTCGAATCGACTCCAAATCAGCTGGACCACCTGAGGGTGGAGTCTCCACTCTCCCTTGAGGGTAACCTGTTGTGACGGCGCGTCCGCCGTAGTGTTGAGGTTGCCCGGGATGTGAGTGGCTCGCAGCGACTTGAGGTGCTGCTGACTCCGTTGGAGGAGACGGCGGGCGAGTTGTGACATACAGCAGGAGTGCAGACCGCCTTGGCGGTTGACATATGCTACCGCTGCCATGCTGTTCGTCCGAACTAGCACGTGCTTGCCCTCCGCAGGGCGAGCAGAATTGCCAGTAACTCGAGGCAGTTGATGTGCCAACGCAGCCGTGGACCCGTCCAGAGGCCGGCGGCTGCGTGCCCATTGCAAACAGCGCCCCAGCCCGTTTTGGAGGCCTGGAGACCAGTTCTAGGGGAACACCTGCTCGTAGAAACGAGAGGTCGGTCCAAGGGCTGAAAAGACGGTGACAGACCGACGTAATGGCCACGCGGTGTCCCGTGGCACCATGCCAGTCTCGGGACTCGAGTCTGGAGCTAGTGCTGAAGCGGACTCATATGCATCAACCCGAGCGGGGTGGCCACCACCGAGGATGCCATATGCCCCAGGAGCCTCTGAAAAAGTTTCAGTGGAACCGCTGTTTTCTGTTTGAACGCCTTCAAACAGGCCAGCACCGACTGGGCGCGATCGTTCGTAAGGCGCGCCATCAAGGAGACTGAGTCTAACTCCAAACCGAGGAAAGAGATGCTCTGAACCGGGAGGAGCTTGCTCTTTTCCCAGTTGACCCGAAGCCCAGGTCCCTGAGAGTGAGCTAAGATTAGCCAGTCGTCGAGATAGTTGAGAATGCGAATGCCCACCTCCCTTAACGGGGCAAGGGCAGCCTCTGCGATCTTTGTAAAGACGCGAGGAGACAGGGACAGGCCGAAAGGGAGGACTTTGTACTGATACACCTGACCCTCGAACGCGAACCGCAGGATGGGTCTGTGTCGAGGAAGGATCAAGACGTGAAAGTACGCATCCTTCAGGTCTACCGCCACGAACAAATCTTGATGCCGGACGCTCGCTAGAATGTGTCTTTGCATCAGCATCTTGAACGGGAGTCTGTATAAAGCCCGGTTCAGTTCTCGCAGGTCCACCGCCTTTTTTGGTACAATGAAGTAGGGGCTGTAAAACCCTTTCTTCATCTCGGCTGGAGGGACAGGTTCTATCGCGTCCTTCCATAGGAGGGTAGCGATCTCCGCGCAAGGTAGCAGCGTTTTCATCTTTCACCAAGGTGAAGTGGACACCGCTGAACCTGGGCGGATGCCTGGTGAAGTGAATCGCGCAGCCGAGTCGGACGGTCCGGACCAGCCCTCGTGACGCATTGGAAGGCGCAAGCCATGCATCCAAGTTCCGCGCAAGGGGGACCAAAGGGACAACATCATCGGATGTACCGGCAGGTGGGGCCTTGCGGTGGGGCGGAGCTCGAGGTGCCACACCACGTCATGGCCGTGCTGAGTCCGAGGACATCGAAGCACTTACCTGGCTCCTCGTGACCACCCCCGGAACAGCCTGGGACGGGGGAGGAAGAGGCCTGTCCTTGTGACCCGTGGAGACTGTCACATCGGGGGCGGATTTGTGCCACAGCTGGGCGCTCAGGGCGGGAGACCGCCGCTGGAGCACCAACCTGCCAAATGGAGTGGTGGATGGTGGTCGTGATGCCAGCCGTACACACCGGATACGTGACACAGGGAACAAGGAAACCACTCCTGCTGAGCTCTTGAGTACTGCAGCCACTTGGGCATGCAGCGTAATTAAATGCAAAAGGTAACAAAAAGATGAAGATCTGCTTACCAGCTCCAGAGCAGCGGGTTTCGTTGTCCCTGGGTCGCCCGTCTCAAGGGCGCTTTGAAGCCTTTCACGGGTTCTGGGCGGCTGCGAGACGGGTGGCGTCTGCTTCCTGCGGTGGGCTCCACGCCGGGGCCGGGCCGAAGGGGCGGGCTGCGTCAGAGACGGCGTAAGCCAACAGGCCTTGGACGGGGGCTTTGGGCACCTTTATCCACTGGGGGATTGCCGAATAACCCTTGGCCACCCCACCATCGAGGGTAGTGAGAGCAGGGAAGCTGAAAAGATCGGGACCGGGCAGTAAAAAGTGCCTCCCGCGACCTTGTCAGCTCTTCATGCACTTCCGGGTAGAAAGGAACAGGGGTGGGGCGTGGCTTTGAATGGCGCCGCGAGCCCAGGAACCAATCACCGAGCCGCGAGGGTTCAGGGAAGAGCAGTGAATCCACTCTAACCGACGCTCGCGGCAGCCCGGGAAAGCATGTAGTCATCTCCGCGTCAGCCTGTGACTGGGCGATCGACCCCGAAGGGAGGAGCCCAGCTGAGGCTTCCGACTGGACGAGCCCGCTCTCTGATGCTGTGCTCGAGAGCTCATCACTTTCGTGGGCTCCGAGTAAGAGGTCGAACTCGCCATGAGACGAGCCGGCGGACTCACCCAGAAGCCTGATCGGGGCAGACGAGCGTGCTGGGGAATGGGAGGTCCGCGGGGGGATACCCGGTGGAGGCGGTCCCATTGGGGTCCCCAAATTCGCCCCCAGTGCTAGCCACACTGGCCTCATACCCGTGGGTAGAAGGACCGTGGTGGGGAGCCTCTGGGGTGGCTTGTTTTCTTACGAAGGCAAGCTGCGACCGCACCGTTGCTATGGACATGTCCTCGCAATGAGTACATGACCCATCCACGAACTCTATCTCCGCGTGAGCAGTGCCCAGACACGAAAGACAGTGATCATGACCGTCAGAAGGCGAGAGATAACGAGCGCAACCAAGAATAACACACAAGGAAAGGCATCTTTAAAAAGACGCGTCTTTAAAAAGACGTTCCGTGTGTGCTCTCTTTTAGAGAAATATACTCTTTTAGAGAAATATACTCTTATTTTTGCCGAAGCGCCCAGGGGCATTCTCTGCAGTGCACCAGTGCAGAGGAGGGAGAAGCTGCTGAAATGCGGCATCAGATCCAGCAGAGGTGAATGAACAGTCGTGGGAATTCAGCTCAGAGAGCATGACCATTCGGCTCCGAAGAGAAAATCTGAATGAGTGGTTGCATACCAGCTCCTTTTATACCCTTATGTCTGGGGGAGTGGCATGCAAATACCACTCGCCAATTTTCATTGGCCTTTTATCAAAGACCAGAGGTGTCTCGGGCTCCCAAGAGTGACGCCTAGTGTCACTACATCGACACAACTTCGAATGAGTGACAGATAGGGAACTTTGTTTGAATGTTTTTAGCCTAGGTGTATGTAAACGTTTGGCCTCAACTGTATGAGAAATTAATTATATTATAATTATTGTGACCAGGAGCATGCAAAATACGAATAGCAGTTCACTTACGCGAGTTAGGCTGGATTGTTTACATATTAATTGTGAGTTCACATGAATTGCCTCCCAAGTGGACCAATGTGCAGTTCGCTGATGCACAACAACTTTGGAAAATTGCTTTCAAATCAACCAAACGAACTAAACTCTGACATCAAATGGACTTGGGTCTGCACTAAAAGCTCTAATGTAAAAGTGCCCTTAGAAGATCAGTTCTCAATTCCTCTGTGATATAATCCCAGAAACTGCCTCACACCATTGATTTTAATTAACTGCGCACTCCCTATTTGTTGCCGTTTTTACAGATCATTGAGACAGAAATATCCATTTATTTTCCAAGTTTTAATTATACTTTCTTTAAAAACAGAGTTCCTGTTTGCTGCACAAGACCTCCAGCGTTAATTGTGTTCATGTGACAGCACAGGCTCGTGGTGTCAAGACAGTTGCGAGCTTTGTCAGTTAAAAAAATGTACATTCAGATCAGTTGCTGCTAAATCTTGTCAGAGTAGAAACTTGTCTTTTATTTAAATAAAGGAGGTTAGTGTTGAATACTGCCTTTGGCGATATCATGTCATGCCTTATGTTTTTGCTGTTGACATTGTTCTCTTTCCTGTAAATTAATAGTAATGAGTTTACAACAATACAATCTACATATTTGTCACCATTCATTACAAAGATTATGCTTCATTATCAGCTATTTATATATATATATATATATATATATATATATATATATATATATATATATATATAATATTATGTAGACACCATATATATATATATATATATTATAGATACCATTGAGAATGGCATTAGAAATTTGGTGTTTGATATTTTTAACAGCTTTATTAAAGAAGTGGAAGCATAAGTGGTATTTCTGTCATTATGTCATCCATTCACTTCAAGCATTTCATCCAATCATAATCCAGCCTAAGCTTTATAAAGTACGCCAGGTGTTCTTCATCACTCGTTAAGATGGCGCTCGTTTTCAACCACCCCATTACCACCAGTTAGGCCCCGTCCTACTATAGGGAGTACGTTCTAGGCAGAGGTGGATAGAGTAGCCAAAAACTGTACTCAAGTAAAAGTATAATTACTTTTTAAAAGAATTATTACTCAAGTAGAAGTAAAAGTACTAATATAAATAATGACTTGAGTAAGAGTAAGAAAGTATCCAATTAAAAGAGTACTCAAGTAGTGAGTAACTCGTTACTTTCACAAATGACATAATGGACGTTAACTCCCCTATATTCCATTACATAATACACATTTAACATGTATTACAGAATTATTATTATTATTATTAATGGAAATTCTGTCATCATTCACCATCATGTTGTTCCAAACCCATATGACTTTCTTTCTTCCATGCAACACAATAAGGAGGTATTAGACAGAATGTTTGCCTGAGTCACTATTTCCTTTCAGTGAATGTTTTTTTTTTCTCCATATTTTGAAAGTGAATGGTCAGTCCCTAACATTCTGTCTAACATATTGTGTGTTCCACATAATACAAAGGGTCACAAGGGTTTGGAAATTTGGAAGGGTAGAAAATTATGACAGAATATTAAATTATGGCTGAGCTATCACTTTAAAGAGATAGTTCACCCAAAAATGAAAATTCTCTTCAATTACTCACCCTCATGCCATCCCAGATATGTATGACTTCCTTTCTTCTGCAGAACACAAATTAAGATTTTTAGAAGAATATTTTAGCTCTGTAGGCCAAAATTTTGATGCCCAAAAAGTACATTCAGAAGTGATTTGATAGGTGTGGGTGAGAAACAGATCAATATTTGTCATTTTTTGCTAGACATTCTTCTCCCTGCCCAGCAGGAGGCGATATGCAGAGAATAATGTGAATCACCAAAAACACAAGAAGAAGAATGTGAAGGTGATTTGTTTCTCTGTTTCTCATCCACACCTATCACATCGCTTCTGAAGATATTGATTATACCACTGGAGTCTTATGGATTACTTTTATACTCTTATGTGATTTTGTTTAACTTTAAAATGTTGCACATCTGGGGTGTCATGAGGTAAGTAAATAATGAGAATTTTTATTTTTGGGTGAATTATCCCTTTAAGGGCTCTTGTCAGGTCTGGATGAATTTGTCAATAAGAAGAGAGGTTTGGAAACACTGATTATTATGGTGAAAATGTGAAAATGTCCCACAAGGACATTATATATAATGCTGAAATATAAACCAAAGCAAGATCATGCTTTATTATTGCCTACTTTCTCTATTTCATAGCTTTTAAGGTTCTGTTTGGATTCTTATTTCAGTGTAGTTACAGTTTTCAGTGTCAAAAGAATTTAGATCATTAGTTCTGTACAGCAGTACTGCCACTCTCTAAATGCAGAGTATGTAGCCTAGTGCATAGGGCACCAACCCCAGTCATGGAACACTCGCTGTGTCTGAAACCGCCCCCTATCCACTATATAGTGCACTATTTCGAGTGTCTGCCATTTTGTAGGAGTGTCTGAATTCTGAGTGAGCCACTCGTTCCCTACTTTTGTTCACTCATTCTTACCCACAATGCACTCTAATTTGCACAGTGGTTAATTGCCCACAGTCCACCACGGGGAAGACGTACCAGCTGTGAGTTTACTGCTTCCTTCACTCCTGCAATGTTTTATTTCATGCTGAATGTATTAAATTACTTTTTTGACAAATCATTTCTTGATTAAAATAACATAATAACCAGTGGCGGGCCGTGCATTTACAGTCTAGGCTTTCAGTGTGATTCATGCCATTAAGAAAACACAGTTTCACATTGATTAAGGGGGCTTTCACACTGGGCACGTTTGCTGTGGTACGATTCCGAGTGCGACTGTTCCCGGTGCCCCCCGCAGCATTGGTCTGGTTTCACACTCACTTGATTCTATCGAACCCCGGTCCATTTGCGTTCATCTTACGTCATCACAAACACACATGGAGAACACAACGCGACTCATCATACTTTTTGTTTTTTTGTTATTTTGGTGCCATTATGCACAACAGAGTGAACGACAACTGCGTATATATGCGCTTCATGGCGTAACTCATCAGATGTCCAGGGGAAGGCAGCTTGCTGCTGCTCGCAAACTGCGTTTTTTGATGAGACAGCTGATTGCAAGGAATTCATTTGCAACTATGTTTACATTGCATGCTTACTCACGCTCGTGTCCAGGGTGAAGATATTGCCACTGTCATCTCCTATTATACCCTATATTTATAACCTATAATAGAATTTATATACAGTATTTATAAGCTAGATAGATAGATAGATAGACAGTATTTATAGTGTTGATTGTACTTGTATGTCATTGTGGTGTCATTAATTTTTTGGGACTTTCAGGAATGAAAAATGCATGGGCAGGTTACGTTACTTACTGAAGGAGTGCGCACCCGAGTCCGAGTTGCTTTCACATTCACGCGAATTGCGCTACAGTTCCATTGCAACTGAACTCAGACCACCTCTTAAAAGTAGTCTGAGGTTCGGTACTGCGGTGCGCTCCCCGGTCCGCATGACAGCTTTCACATTACCAATTTTACATGCGAACTGTGCTCTGTTTCGAACTAAACTGCCAGTGTGAAAGCACCCTAAGACACTCTATGCCTTTGGGCATCATACATTATGCCGCAGATAACTAGTTATCCAACTAGTATACCAACTGACATTTTAAAAACACATCTACGCACGAAAGCCAGAACTTGAAACGACATTTAATGCTCAAGCAAGCCTAATTTTAACCGCAGCATGACTGTTTTGTGAAATGAACGTCTCCCGAACAGACATTCAAAAATCATAATTTTTCATATGAATCTACCTGGAAAAATCTGTCTAATAATATTTGCAATTTAAATGTTGCTTACAATAAATTTAGTTTCGTCAGGGTACACGGTTATGCTGCGTTTGAGAGTGGAAAGCGAATAAAAATACATAGGCAAAAAGGTGATTGAGAATGAACATATTTATTTATTTGGCATGTTAGGCCAGCAGAGAAGGCTTTGCTGGCCCTGAGAATTTGCCACTGAGAGTAACATATTGAGGCAAAACATACAGATACATTTTAAAATGTACTCTTTATTTGATAAAATGTGTTTACTCTTTATATTAACATACAGTAAATATTAAAAATGACAAACAGAATGAAGATTAATTGTATTAATATATTATTTAATAAGAATAACAAGTAAGGCCAAAGTATTTTAAAAGTTCATATGTGACGTTGTTTCTGCGACAGCCCCAGAGCTCCGACATTCGGTGCATACGTCAGCGTCTGAATTCATTGACTTATTTCGTTCACTAACTACTGAGATATAGTGCACTCAATATAGGAAACAGTGAATGAGTGAACAATTTTGGACACAGCCACTCTCTTTGCCATACGATCGCCTCTTACCTGCACATCTCTCACACGCGTGCCTTGCGCCCCTCTCTGTGTACTTGCAGAAATGCTGTCTGTTCATGCTCCAGATGTCAATCACGTGAACGGCAGAGCAAAAGGCATTTACACTTAACTTGGATGTTTACATGGATTTATACAGTTAATCCGCCCGAAGTAGCTGCAGTAGTTACCAGGAAATGCGTAAATACTGCTCATGACATGCGGGACAAAGAACACTGATATATTGCTGCACTAATTTAAAAATGTACACTTAAAAACTGATGTCATAAGAGCCCAGTTACATTATCACCCTGAAAATGACCATCACATTCACACAGGAAAGCCCGTGTTAGCATTAGAGCCAAAACTTACCTCAGCGTGCTGCCTTAAATTGAAGCTGAGATTTTAATCTTGAAATATCAGCTTGTCTTGGTGTTAAATGAAGGCATTGCAAAATGAAACTATTATTTTTTTCACTGTGTGGAGCAAAGAAAGTGTTTCACTTTGAAGAGTTTAATGCTGCAGCATTACAGTCTGTGACAGCGGCAGCGCATGCAGCTGTGTGAACTTCTGCTCTCGTAAAAGTCCCATTCAATAATCTCTCAATAAATTACACATTAACTAAAATTAAACCCAGTAATGTAGCGACAGAAACGCCACCCATTGTAAAGAAGTAAAAGTAAAAAAAAAAATAATTTGAAATTTACTTGAGTGAGAGTAAAAAGTACCCCCTTTTAAACCTACTCTAAAAGTTTTTTTTTTTTCAAAAAAGTTACTCAAGTAAATGTAACGGAGTAAATGTAGCATGTTAATACCCACCTCTGGTTCTAGGGATGTAAAAATATATTGTATCATATTGTATCATACAATACAACTCACTATACAATACCATATGTATCGTATGATACATAAACACAGTATAGTGTAATTAAAACCAAGCAGTGCAACATCAAGAGCTGTGAAACAGGCTTCTCCCCAAAGAGGCGGGGCTAAGCGCTCACATGAAAACAGAGCAGTAGAGCTACAGTACAGAGGCGAGAAGATCGATGGCAAACGGCAAGTAGATTGTGAGTTTATATAAGTTTATAACCGTATCGTATCGTATAGCGAGGCTTTGCATCGTATCGTATGGTGAAATTTGTGTATCTTTATCGTCATGGTCTTCTGGCAGGATCTGACGGACTGAGCAAGAATCTGAACACTGAAACTTAGGATGGGGCTTATGCCAAAAGAAACTATTCTATCACTATATTCACATTAATTCTTATTCACTCCGAGTCTGTCTGGATGAAGTACCCTTTTCACCTGTATTGAGTGTCCCCACAATAGCATCAGATATGATTACAACTTGATTCAGTCGAGTAAAGAAGATTTAGATTGTTTGTAGCTGATAAAAATGTAAATGAAAGATTCAAGTGACAACCCAGTATCTCATGATTTCGAATGACGAGTGTTAATTTTGGACTCTGTTTAAAGGGATATCTAGCAAATATTTATGTACGTTACTACGTTGACATGAATGCCTGACCATTTTTCTGTAAGAAACTTGTAAATTGTCTGCTACCTCTCACCTTTTTCCTCTCCTTTCTCTTTTTAAAGTCTGATTTCAGCTTAATTTCTGTAGCAATGTACTACATGACATGTATTCAGTTTGCACCGCACGTGCTGCGTGCTGGCTGAACTTGAGGACCAAACCACTCTCATTTTCGGTGGGGGTGGGGAAGGGGGTCGATATGGGAGGAGACAGGGCAGATTATGGAAACTCCCCTGTTACTCAGGTCCACCATTACCCCAGGTCCGATGCCCCTGTCTACAGTATATGCCCTTCATGCTAACAGCTCTGAAGCAAAGACATCATAAAGCCATGAGGGTGAATAACTGAGATAAAAAAAGAAGAGACATTGGAGTCATTTTTCCATTACTGGTACATTTCATCACCTCAAAGAAAGGCATTGAAAAATATGATTCCTGAGAATGAAAGACATATTTCAGAAAGTCACTTGGGTTTTGTTGTTGAATTACAGTTTTCATGCTGTATGTACTGTATGTCCCCAGAACAGTGAGACGTTCCGGTCTTCTCATCCTTCTTCAATCTAAATCTTTCAACTCATCTTCAGTTGTGTATTTCTGTCAGTCCTATGAAAGCACCCACTTGCACTAGAATTATTTTCCTTTATTGTCAATAACCTGATAATATTTCTCTATTGCCATGTCGCTCTGTCCCTCTGTCATAATTTACTCACTCTCATGTTTTTTCAAACCTGTATGACTTGCTTCTGTGGAACACAAAAGTAAATGTTATGCAGAATGTCAGCCTCAGTCACCATTCACTTTCATTGCATCTTTTTTCCCATACACTTAAAGTGAATGGTGACTGAGTCTAGCATTCTGCCTTACATCTTCTTTTGTGAAAGAAAGCCATTGGGGGCTTGAAACAACTTGAGGGTGAGTAAATTTCAAAACTGTACATGTTTTTAAACTAACAATTGTGTGTTACAGTACATATTGTCTATATTTGTCTTTTCTTACATCTTGTTACACTGTCACTTTGTGATATATTCATCTGAAACTGTGCCTTCTTGTGCCTATATAGCGTACATCAAAGGGACACGGCTTGTAAACAGACTGTTCTGACACGAGTTTAGTATTACAGATGGCACATAAAAGTAATTTTGATCTTGACTGTGATTCTAAAGGAAGCAGAGATTCCATCACTCGCTGCCTTCATGTGCCCTCTTATCAGCTGCTGCATGGATAAACGGGGAGGATTTAGTTTTACAAACTGATTTCAGAGTTATTCTGCCCTGCCAGCACCCAGCTATAAAAAGACATCTAAACATGACTCGTGACACCATAGAAATGTTGCAGAGAGACATTAGGTGGCGGCACGTAAAAAGAACAATTAACGAACTGGACCTAAAATGAGAGAGCTCGCTGTGTTAAGGTGACCTTGAGCTTGATAGTTGTGACAACTTGAATCACATCTGCAATTAATAAGCTATTTTATTTTGAATTCAGATTTAAGCACAGTTTATTTGCTGCCAATTATAGATAGATTAGCAGCAGGGCTGGCCCGTGGCATAGGTGACATAGGCGGTTGCCTAGGGCGCAAAATGACAGAGAGGCATTTTAACATATTTGGACAAAATCAGTGAAAAAATAACCAAATTATCAGGTACACAAGGCAGGAAGTGACACAAAGAAGAGGAGCAGAAAAAAAAGGTAAAAATCACAAGTTAATGACTGTTTGTGTCAGCCATTGATGTTTATTTACTACTTTGAAATAGCTTATTTAGAACCTCTTAACTGGCATGGACACTGTGGGCCGTCTTTGCTTGTTTTTTTGTTTGTTTTTTTGTTTTTTGTTTTTTTTTTAAGTTTAGTGCAAGTTAAGTGCAGTGTATTATCTTTAAAATAAACTTAAGCTTCTATAATGTTGTTTTAATTTAAGTTATATTGCTGCTTGCTTTCACTTCACCAAAAAACTCCTAAGTGTCTTCTTTTAAAAGAGACCATGATTAGGACTATAGTCTAAAGCATTCATGGTAAGCACCCTCAAACGAACCTTAGAGCACCCTCAATTGCTGACCAGGGCAAACTACTGCCCATGGGTCGATTTATCATGAATGTTTTTTTAATTAGATCTTTCATTTATCTGGCTTTGGGACCTATCGAGAGATTTATACATGTACAAATAGGAAATATTTCACCTTATGTCAGTCTTAATTTATGCAATCTGGCAACCATGTATGCGAGTGTGCGCTTTCTCTCTCCTTTTCGAAAAAATACAAAATAAAATACTTAGCACTCAATAGTGCAATATTATGCTAAAAGAAAAGTGTGATGCAGCCACTCCGTGTCCATTCATGAGGCTGCGTGTGATGTTTAGTGCCTAGTCTGCGAGCAAACCTTATCAGCGATGAACTTTAGTAAAATCTCAGTAGATCTTTGCATCATTCGCACACTGAGGGACACACGAGCAAGACCAAGTCAGAGAGGAAAATGTTTGTTCTTTGTGTTATTTGTAAAATGCTGAAGTCCCTCACACCTGTAAGCGAATGTTACTCTGGCAGTAATCATTTATCAGTGTCATGCAGCCTGTTTTTTGCAGAGACTCACATCATCACCCATGAGCGTTTAAACGGGTTGATAATGTTTTCAGAATAAAACAAGTAAACGGGTCCACTTTGCGGCCAACATTAAAATAAGCTTTTAGAATCTATCATTTCTGAATATTTTATTTTACTCTTAAAGGTGCTATATGTAAGATTGACAACAAGCGTTTGAAATGGGTACTGCAGTCCAAATTCAAAATATTGGAGAATTGTCTGCCCCGTGCCAGATTTCGAAGCTCATGTGGTTTGCCAGAATGTTGACATGCAAATTAGCCAACTCAGCTTCCGTTTTAAAGGATTTCTGGGCTTTAAGCTGTCTCCATCTTCCAAAGTCATCTCCAATATTTGACCTTGTTTTACTACACCTCTGGTCATGGTGGTTTTTAGACGGATGGCGAGGCTTTTTGGTCAGGTGGAATCTGTTATCTCTGATCCAGTTTGTTTGCTGGCTTCCATGGCTGCAGCATGCAGTGCAACCTTGTTCAAATCTTGCAACCCGGCGGTATCAAAATACTATTGGTGAGTGGGCAGTGGGCGGGATCACACAGGCCAAAACATAAACAGACATTCCGCCCCGAATGGAAACTTTAAAGTAGAATATACTGGCTGTAGCATTGTTATCAGAGAGGTCAGTATTTCAACTTAGCATGTTTCCTAACTCTCTAATGACATATTATGGACATTTTATTATTTATTACAGTAAAAATATTACATATAGCACCTTTAAACCAGACTCCTGATTATTATTCAGCCTTTATTCAGTTTTACTAACACATGATAGAAAATTAGCAGCAAAACTTCAAGCAATCACAGAATGGTCCCACCAGTCTGTATACACTTCATCATTCACTAAGTGCATGAGTGCACTACTACTTATGGGCTTAAAAGATACAACTATGCAGAAATTTTTATCTTCACTCTTCCATGTTCTACTTAATGGGTGATGTGACCCCTGTACCAAAACAATTGCACATCTCTGCTCAATTGAACATGTAAGACTAATACTGTAAATTGGCAAGCAGATTTCCTTGAATCCCAGCAAACACACCAAAATCCCTGCATTTTGTGGAGGGGACCTGGGTAGCTCAGAGAGTACTGATGCTGACTACCACCCCTGGAGTTGCAAGTTCAAATGCCAGCCAGGTCTCCTAAGCAACCAAAACTGCAGCAAACATGTTCTCCTGTCTGTTGGTACAGTAGTCTGTTTACTTTTTAAGAAGGGAAACAGAGGTGCTTGTGGGTGGTTCAGAAAATACAAATTAAATTTAAATGAAACATGTTCTCAAATGAAATCTAAATATGTCCTTGTTCATTATATCAGTTGGTAAGTTTTGATTTTGAGATGTATGACAAAGTGATTTTATTAAAGAAATGTTCTGGGTTTAATACAAGTTGAGATCAGTCAACCATCATTGGGATAACATCTATGAAAACCCCATATGCACGACAACTGCATTCACTTTATAAGTAGGGATGGGACGATATGGGTATCTCACGATTCAGTTCGATAAACGATATAAGGTTCAAGATTCAATCTAATCTTGATTTGATATAATAATGTTTAAATTAACTGTCATCAAAATAATGTTCTTTAGTACACAATATAAATGCTCAAAGATGAAATAATAAGAGTTTTTCGCAGGGTGTGATTTGCCGTGTGGGATGGGGGGGATTTCCTTGCCTCTGCTTTTGATATCGCCCTTCTGGTCATTAATTTTATATCTCCAGAGGGGATACGTTTTATCCCTGTTTCTAGTCAGACTGAATGCATTTACCATATCCAACAGTAGATGGTGCTATAAAGTAAAGCCCTATTAGGACGTGATTAGTTTTCTGGACAAATGTCCTGACCGTAGATTAATTATAACTGCGGACGTCTATAATGTTTACTTTTGATTCACCGACGTCACACGTAAATAACCCATCAGAAAATGTACAGCTGTGCTGATTAATAATCAAGAAATATTAATCATGAACATATGCTGTAGCCTATCAGGGATTATTAGAAGAAATTGGTTGGAATACCTGAAATACCTAAATACAACATAACTAGTGGCATTAGTGAGTCTGTAATCCTATATTACACTCTTGAATTAAAAATATGGTTCACATTATGTATTTTCTTTTTCTTTTTTTTTTTTTCTTTTTTTAATACCACTCCAGAATATATGTGTCCAAATTGTGTCCAAACAACACTTAAAAATACAGCTTCTCCCCTTCACTCTGTTCAAATAAAAATAGTACATGCTTGTGTACTAATTCCCTAATCAAAAGAAAACATGCTGGTTTCTTTCTCTTTTACATGGGCAAATAAACATATAATTGCATTTAATGCTTGAGGAAAAACATGCATCCACCCATTCGCAACAGCCAGCGTTATCTTAACTTGTGAAGCGCGTCTTTTTTTCTGGTATCTTCTTACATGACCAGCATCTTCAGAAAAGGGCTCACAGACTGTTCAGATTCACAAAATGTTAACCTTAACCTGGGATTATTCTACCGGGCATTTTAAAAAACGCTGAAATCTTTATACCGGCATGGCCACGCGGGAACGCACAAGTCCAGATGGCTGATGATTTTGGCTGTGTCTTGTTTGGAAGGCTGCATGCTAGGTAGGATGCGTCCTTTGAAGGCTGCAGTATACCAAATGTCCTCCTTTAAACAAGCCTCGTTTAAACGAGACGGCTTCATAGTATAAACGGAAACCGTATCATGGTTGCTTTGACAGCATGCCACTCTTTGTGTGAGAAGGGAACAAAGTCTCTTTAGAAGGGAATGTTTTAGGTAAATTTTAGGAGAGTTATAATGATGTAAAGAGAAAAGAATATAGATTTTACAGTTGTACTTTTAGTCTAATACTTTATTTTAATTATATATTAATATAATTATACATATTATATACTCTGCGCCCATCTACTGAGGTACTTCAACTTGGAAATTAACATTACTTGCGTTTGAACAGCATATTTACGGGCAAATTGGCTTTATTTATTTTTTTAGACTTTTCCGTTGAAGCAAAGAATTGTGAGTTGAGAGTGCCCACGAAGGATACACCTCATACATCCTCCGAATTCCTGTGAAAGAAGGTCGCATTCGAAGGCTGCATTCGAAGTGTCCTACTCGCTTTTCTGAAATGAGACAGCCTTGATGACGTATGCGGCCGACAAATGCGACCTCCGGAGGAGGCATCCTTCCAAACGAGACACAGCCAGTGATTGTATTGGATCCAGGTTAGGCTGTGTCAGGTTGTTTGTTTGATTAACAGCAGATAGGCGGCGTATTCAGCAAGCTGTTCAAAAAACAAATGTCCATTTTTGCAATGCTGTTCGATGACGCAAGTGGGGCAGAATTTACACACTTTAGCTTTACGTAATTAAGTAACACCCTTAACCATCTCATTCATTTAATGTCGAATGATCTCATATACTCTTCCACTCAGAAATACAGAACCTTTTTCATTAAAGGTGCAGTATGTAAGATTCAGAAACCCTTGTCATTAATGACACCTGTGGCCATTAAGTGAACTGCAGCCAGCTACCTGTTGCTCGTGTACACACTCCATAGGGACATGAGCAAGCGAACATCGGCCAAAACAATGACATAATGTACAAAGAGACTGAACGTGATTCACTGGCATCATGCTGACAAATGAGGTAGCATAATTACAATTACACAGTTATAATTGTTTTACTACAAACTTTGAGACTAATCTAAAACTACTTATCAGCTAACATAGCATACTGATACACACACACAGTTACATACTATCGAACTATACCCAGCGTTTGGGAGTAAAGAAATACATGTAACGGGAATACGTATTTAAAATACAAAATATAAGTAACTGTATTCCACTACAGTTACAATTTAAATAAATCATTGGTATTTAGAATACAGTTACATTCAAAAAGTATTTAGATTACTGAAGAGATTACTTTGCATTTTATTGTCATTTGTTTCATTTAATATTTAGTCCTTTCAGATGGAAAACATTTATACATATAAATGATTTGATCCAAAGTGCATTTGAACAGCGGTGAAACACTGTCTTATGATGTGTTACATTCATACGAGCAGACAGAGAAGTAAGTTTGAAGTAAGTTTGGAGCACAAGAAATAGAAATAAACCTTGTGTAAATTGTCATCTTTACGCTAAGCTAAAATGCTATTTCTAGCCATTTTACATGCACGTTACCAGGCACGATCATATTTTTTTATCAAGAAAATTCACGTTAGATCATAATTTCTTTTTTTCTAGTAAGACCTTTGATATTAGGGCAAAAATCGTATTCTTGATAATAATTTTTGTATTTTTTTCCTGTAAAAATATCTAAAAATCCTTAAAACAAGATCAATTTGATTTATCTTGTTTTAGAAACAACACTGCATAAGATATTTAGGTTTTTCAGAGAATGTATTTTTAACATGTGTATTTTGTCTTACTGTACTGGCAGAGTTTTTATAGTCAAAACAAGTGAAAATTCTACTAGTGCTGAAGAAGTAATCCAAAGTATTTAGAATACGTTACTGACCTTGAGTAATCTAACGGAATACATTACAAATTACATTTTACAGCATGTATTCTGTAATCTGTAGTGGAATACATTTCAAAAGTAACCCTCCCAACCCTGACTATTCCAGACAGTTTACTGTTGCACTGCACTGTTATGTTTTGTATGTCATATGTTGTACTACGATCAAGAAACCAGCGTATTTGCTTAAATTTATCCTGTATACCTGATTTTAATATAAAGAGAAGATCGTTGAAATTATTTGAAAGTTACGAAGCAAGGTAGCTTGCAATTCGTCAGCGTTAGCAGGCAAGATCAAGTTAGCTAAAATTACACATATCAATCCTTATGGCACTATATTTCACACGCTTTGCAGTTATGTAAGCCTACCTGTCCAATAAGAAGAACGCCAATTCAGGGTCAGTTTTGATTCCCAAAACCAAAAGAAGGTCCCTCCAGGAATCAAATGCCCTGCCGATGTTCACTCTAGTTTTTGCTTGACCACGATCACGTTCCCGCTTAGCCAGATGGGATTCAGTAGATAAATGTTTTTTTTTTATTTTTGTTTTTTTTGGCTTACTCTGAGTTTGTGTAGGAGTCGGTGTTGTGCTGGGAGCCGACCGTTTGCTGGATTTCATCTCTAAGTTCTCTGTTGTCGCTGTTGAATAGCAGAAGAGAAGCTATTACTGAGGCAAGGCCCTAGGGAGCGCGCATAAACGTCACATCCTTTGGATTTTCCCGGCAAAACCGACCTGCTCCCTTCGCATGAAAATCAGTCTACAGGCTTTAATAGGCAACCTAGGAAGTTGCGTTACAAGATGTTCACACATTGGCAAAAAAAAAGGCCGAATATTACATGAAAATTGTTACATACTGCACCTTTAAGTAAAAACAGTACAAATTTGAGTGTTAATTGTTCATGTTTCCATTATTATGTAAATTAAGAATAGTTTTACTAAGGATTTACACACAAATGAATGTTTCATGAATAAGGTCCATTCTGTGTATATTTTACAACAGGCACTCCAAAAGCTTTCAAAAGACTGCAAAAGTGAGTTATATTCTGCTTGCTGAGCCCTTGAGATATAGAAGATAGTACCATTCTTAATAGTGTTTTTCTCTATCCACAACTTAAAATCTCACACCATTAATTTTAGTTAACTTTACACTTCCTCTTTGTTGCCATTTTACCAGATCATTGAGACACAGAAATTCGCTTTTTTTTTTTTTTTTTTCAGATTTTTATTATACCTTTCTGAAACATTAGAAGTGTATGAGTGCGGTTCAGAAAACACAAACTCAATTAAAGTGCACAAATGTTTTAAAAGTAGTAAACCTTGTTCATTACATTAATTGCTAAGTTTGACTCTATAATTAGGATTTTGATCTATATTGAGAGAAAAAACAAACAAACAATAAAATATAAAATATTTTTATGATAACCAATCGTGATAGTGTGTTATTAAAGTGTGTACTTTCTGTGCTACTAGTGGCACCAAACAAAATTGCAAAAATAACTGCTTTTTTAAAGAAGAAAGACGTCATTTGGTCCGATTATCCAGTCCTAACTTTTTGATGTTTCTTTTTTACTTTCTCTGTCAATCTCCCCCTGCTTTTTCCATCTCTCTCACTCTTTTTCTGTTTGATTTGTTTGATGTGCATGTGTGTGCTGAGTGGGAGCTTGTCTAGATATGAACTCCATGGAGACGGGTCATTGTAAACTCGGCCAGGAGAATGCCATCAGAAGACAAGGTGAGATGAAACAACCTCTTCTCTTCCTTTGCTTTCCTCTCTTCCTTCTGTTGCAGTGCAAGGAGGGAATGCATGACCTCGCTTCAATTGCATCCAGCATTTCAGAGGAGTACTAAACAGCCATCTCTCTCCCTCTCTCTCTCTGTCTCTCTCTCTCTCTCTCTCACACACACATTCTTTCTTTGTGTTCCTCCAAAAAAATAAAAACTGAAGCCTGTAGTGGCTTCTGCATCTCCTTCCATTCCATGCTAAATGATGACAATGATGACGATAACAACCTTCTTCTTATAGTTCAACTGGTAGTGTGTGGTGCTGGCAGTGCCACAGGTTTGAAAAGTATTTATAATATGTGAAAAGCCGAACTGCACTGGCCGTGCAAATGCACACACGTTGATAGTTGTAAATTAAGCTAATTTACACAGGGAAGCAAAGGTGCAATTAGCTTGACAGCACTCTCTCAATTACACTGGATGAGACCAACGTGACATTTACAGCTGCCAATATTGCCAACATCTAATCTGAGTCAGAGAGAGGGAGGGAGAGAGATGTGCAGGTAAGGTAAACGGGGGAGCTGGTCAGGAAGACAGTGACCTCTGCTAGGAAATGCCATTTCAAAAACATTTGATAACCCGACCTCTCCAATCTGAGAGCTGGCCATTTGAGTAAGAACACCATCTCCAGTCTGCAAAAACACAGCAAACAAACCACTCTACCACACACACACACACACACACACAATCACTCACTCCCAGTGAATCCAAAAGCCAGGCTTTTAGTCAACGACCTCAACACAACCCTTCCCAATTCAAAAACCTCCTATTACTGCTGAGCCCGGTAAACACATCTCGACATACTGCCAAGGACCTGAAGTACTGAAATATGATGCAGTTTATGTCTTTCGTGCACACTCTCACTCTCTCTCTCTCTCTTACACACACACACACTAAAATTACCCTCACAAAAACTTACTTAACTGTCAGGGACATTTCTGTCTTCATTCTTATCATCAAGACTGTGAAGAATCTATATTTCAGCTGAAATCCATGCCTGTGTCATTCATTTTTTCAGACATTACTTTCCATCTTTAATGGTGCACTTATTCCCTCAAATGACAATTTTCTGGATAAAGAACAATCAACCATCAGCACAATCTGAGTTTAGTTATGATATCAGTAAGGAATAAATGACGACAGACCGTTGAATTGTTGAAAAATAATGCACACCCGAGGTGGTAATGCGGTCACGACACGCAGCGGAGTTGCACCTCGGGTGTGCATTATTTTTAAACAATTTAATGGGCTGGAGTCAATTATTCCGCTTATACCACAGTTACCACACCTTAAGACATCATTCAGGGTTTTATCTCAAGACATTTTCTGGTTTTCATCCCTAAAACACTCTTATGAGAGGAACTACTTTCTTCCGCCACAGATTCTGCATCTTTAATACAGTCTGAGCCTTCGTTGCTAATTCGAAAACGTCACTTCAGAACTAGCAACGGAGCATTGCACTGCTTTACTGGAGCACTTGTGCATGCGTTTGTGCATGTGTGAGTTCCCCTTCTGTTACTCACTCGACGTTGTGTCGATGTAGTGACACTAGGGGTCGCTCTTGGGAGCCCCAAACACCTCTAATCTTTGAGAAAAGGCCAATGAGAATTGGCGAGTGGAATTTGCATGCCACTCCCCCGGACATACGGGTATAAAAGAGCTGGCTTGCAACCACTCATTCAGATTTTTTCTTCGGAGCTGAGCGGTTGTGTGTCAGCGAGCTGAATTCCACTGCCGGTCCATTCACCTCAGAAAGAAGCGTATGCTGTTGGATATACGGCGCATTTCAGTGGCTTTCTCTCCTTCTGCACGTTTAGTGCAGACTACACCCCTGGGGGCTTCGACAGCGCTACTGAGAGAGTATATATTTCTGCAAAGATTATATTTTCCTCTGTCAGAGCAGCACATTGACATGAACGTCTTTTTAAAGACGCGTCTTTTTAAAGATGCCTTTCCGTCTTTGTGTGATTCCTTGATGCGGTCGTTATCTCTCCACCTCCGATGGCCATGGGCGCTGCCTCACGTGTCTGGGCCGCGCTCACACTGAGGCAGCGTTCGTGGATGGTTCGTGTTCTCCCTTCTACCTACGGGTACAAGGCCGGCCCGGCTGGCGCTGGAGGTGATTTGGGGATTAGTAAACCTTGTTCAATACATTAATTATTAAGTTTGACTCTATAATTAGGATTTTGATCTATATTGAGAGAAAAAACAAACAAACAATAAAATATAAAATATTTTTATGATAACCAATCGTGATAGTGTGTTATTAAAGTGTGTAATTTCTGTGCTACTAGTGGCACCAAACAAAATTGCAAAAATAACTGCTTTTTTAAAGAAGAAAGACATGTCATTCGGTCCGATCATCCAGTCCTAATTTTTGATGTTTTTTTTTTACTTTCTCTGTCAATCTCCCCCTGCTTTTTCCATCTCTCTCACTCTTTTTCTGTTTGATTTGTTTGATGTGCATGTGTGTGCTGAGTGGGAGCTTGTCTAGATATGAACTCCATGGAGACGGGTCGTTGTAAACTCGGCCAGGAGAATGCCATCAGAAGACAAGGTGAGATGAAACAACCTCTTCTCTTCCTTTGCTTTCCTCTCTTCCTTCTGTTGCAATGCAAGGAGGGAATGCATGACCTCGCTTCAATTGCATCCAGCATTTCAGAGGAGTACTAAACAGCCATCTTTCCCTCTCTCTCTCTCTCTCTCTGTCTCTCTCTCTCTCACACACACACACACACACACACACACACACACACACACAGACATTCTTTCTTTGTGTTCCTCCAAAAAAATAAAAACTGAAGCCTGTAGTGGCTTCTGCATCTCCTTCCATTCCATGCTAAATGATGACATTGATGACGATAACAACCTTCTTCTTATAGTTCAACTGGTAGTGTGTGGTGCTGGCAATAGGCGCGGTCTCGCCGGGTAATTCCCCGCGAGCCTCCCGTTCCCCAGCACGCCCGTCAAGTTCCGAGATGAGACCAGCTCACCTCACAGCCACGACCGGGCGCAAGGACCCAGAAGGCTCCTAAGCGCCTCTGCTCAGGCAGAAGCGCATTTTTGTGTGCATCCGGCGTCAAGATTGGTTCACGGCGGTAGACCTGAAGGATGCATACATTCACATCTCGGTTTTACCTCGTCAAAGACCCTTCCTATGGTTTGCTTTCGACGGCCAGGCATATCAGTACAAGGTCCTCCCCTTCGGCCTATCCCTGTCCCCTCGCATCTTCACGGAGGTCGCAGAGGCAGCTCTTGCCCCGTTAATGGAAGTGGGCGTCCGCATACTCAACTACTTCGATGACTGGCTGATTCTAGCACACTCTCGAGAGTTGCTGTGCGCACACAGGGACCTGGTGCTCAGGCACCTCAGCTGTCTAGGGCTTCGGGTAAACTGGGAAAAGACCAAGCTCTCCCTGGTTCAGAGCATCTCTTTTCTCGGCATGGAGTTAGACTCGGTCTCGATGATTGCAGTCAGTGCTGAACTGACTGAAGTCATTCAGGTGGAGGACAGTGGTTCCACTGAAACACTTTCAGAGGCTCCTGGGGCATATGGCATCCTCGGCGGCGGTCACACCGTTCGGGTTGATGCATATGAGACCGCACTGGCTTCAGACTCGAGTCCCGAGATGGGCATGGCACCGCGGCACACATCGTGTGGCTATCACGCCACTCTGCCGCTACTTATTCAGCCCTTGCACAGACCTTGCATTTCTGCAGGCAGGAGTTCCCCTACAGCAAGTGTCCAGATGTGTCATGGTCACCACAGATGCCTCCAAGTTGGGCTGGGGCACCGTGTGCAACGGGCACACAGCCGCTGGCTCCTGGACAGGACCATGGCTGTGTTGGCACATCAACTACCTCAAGTTGCTGGCTGTACTGCTCGCCCTGCGGAGGCTATTGCTGTTGATCCGGGGCAAGCGTGTGTTGGTCCGGTCGGACAACACAGCGACAGTAGCATATATAAACTGCCAAGGTGGCCTACGCTCTCGTCGCATGTCGCAACTCGCCCGCCCGCAACTCGCCCGCCATCTCCTCCTCTGGAGTCAGCAGCAGCTGAGGTCGCTTTGGAATTGGAGTCAATTCGGCAAAGCACAGGTAGACCTGTTCGCTTCCCGGGAATCCTCCCACTGCCTGCTCTGGTATTCCCTGACGGGAGCCCCCCTTGGGACAGATGCGCTGTACGCATATAAATACGTGTTCCCCCCAGTGAGCCTACTTGCACAGACCCTGTGCAAGGTCAGGGAGGACAAGGAACAGGTCACCCTCATGGTGCCATACTGGCCCACTCAGACATGGTTCTCGGATCTCACGCTCCTCTCGACAGCCCCTCCCTGGCAGATTCCCCTTAGGAAGGCCCTCCTCTCTCAGGGACAGGGCACCATCTGGCACCCACACCCAGACCTCTGGAACCTCCATGTCTGGCCCTTGGATGGGACGCGGAAGACCTAAGTGGCCTGCCACCAGTAGTGGTAGACACGATTACTCAGGCCAGGGCTCCCTCTACGAGGCAGCTTTATACCCTGAAGTGCCGTTTGTTCACGAGTTGGTGTTCTTCCTGAGGTGAAGACCCCCAGAGATGCACAGTCAGGTCAGTGCTTTCCTTCCTGCAGGAGAGGCTGGAGGGGCGGCTGTCCCCCTCCACCCTGAAGGTGTATGTGGCCGCCATAGCGGCACACCACGACGCAGTGGATGGTAAGTCCTTAGGGAAGCACGACCTGATCATCAGGTTCCTGAGAGGTGCCCGGAGGCTGAATCCTCCTAGGCCACGCCTCTTTCCCTCATGAGATCTCTCCATGGTCCTCCTGGGCCTTCGGAGAGCCTCGTTTGAGCTGCTAGAGTCAGTCGAGCTGAAAGTCCTCTCTTTGAAGACAGCCCTCCTGATTACGCTCACCTCCATAAAGAGGGTTGGGGACCTGCAGGCATTCTCTGTCAGTGATACCTGCCTGGAGATCGGTCCGGTAGACTCTCACGTGGTCCTGAGATCCTGGCCGGGCTATGTACCCAAGGTTCCCACGACCCCCTTCAGGGATCAGGTGGTGAGCCAGCAAGCGCTGCCCCGGGAGGAGGCAGACCCAACCCTGTCGTTGCTGTGTCCGGTGCATGCTTTGCGCATCTAATTGGATCGCACGCAGAGCTTTAGATGCTCTGAGCAGCTCTTTGTCTGCTTCGGCGGACAGCGGAAAGGGAACGCTGTCTCCAAACAGAGGCTTGCCCACTGGATCGTGGATGACATCGCTCTGGCATACCAGGCCCAGGCCATGCCCGCCCCTTTGGGAATACGAGCACACTCTACAAGGAGTCTGGCATCCTCGTGGGCACTGGCTAATGGCACCTCTCTAGCAGACATCTGCAGAGCAGCAGGCTGGGCAACACCCAATACCTTTGTGAGATTTTACAATCTCCGGGTTGAGCCGGTTTCGTCCCGTGTTTTGTCAGGTATGAACAGGTAAGTTTGGTAATACGGAACAGCTGGCCGGGTGTATCGCTTGCATATAGCACCTTTCCCCTCCATGAGGCGAATACGTGCGCTTCTTCTCCCATGCGAGTTCACGAACCGTGAACCCTGGATGTCCTTCCTCCCTAGCCCTGTGGCTCGTGAATTCAGTGGAGGAATTCGCAGCCGGACCCACTACAGGTACTAATATGCCCTGTACTGGGATAGGTGCTCTACAGGTGCCGGTTACTCCGGTAACCCCCTGTGATGTATTTTCTGCGGTACGGTCTCCCTGTCGGCAGACCTGCGTCTCCCTTGGGCAGAGCCCTCTCTGCCCCCGGTCACTCTGCTTGTAGAGCTCCTCCCCTTCCAGGCAGGACCTACCACTGTGCCTCTTCCATGTGTGGCTGGTGAGCCCACGTGACATATTGCCACATGTTACCACTCCTTCGGGCAGGATGTGGTCTCCACGGGGTCTTTCCCCCCTGAAAGAATAGGAAAGGAAAAGAACACCTTCCCCGGCACGTGTAATAGCGTTAGATGGCCCCAGCCGAATATAATACTCTGTGGAGAGAAAACATAGAGAGAAAAGGCTGTGGCTGGCGCGGCCTGCTCCCATGCTAGTTACGTTACTTCCCCCCCTCTGGAATGTGGGGAACTACATGACGTCTTGTGGGGCATTGGGGGAGGTTACGTGCGGACTGATGCACCTGCTATTATAGGGACCCCTAGTGTCACTACATCGACACAACGTCGAGTGAGTGACAGAAGGGGAATGTCTCGGTTACTGTTGTAACCTCCGTTCCCTGATGGAGGTTACAACAGTAACTGAGACGTTCCCCTTCTGTAACCTCCGTTCCATGATGGAGGGAACGAGACTTTGTGTCCCTCTTGCCAAAACACTGTACTTTCCACTGAAATGCTCAGCACAAAACCTGAATGAGTGGTTGTGAGCCAGCTCCTTTTATACCCGTATGTCCGGGGGAGTGGCATGCAAATTCCATTCGCTAATTCTCATTGGCCTTTTCTCAAAGATTAGAGGTGTTTGGGGCTCCCAAGCACGACCCCTAGTGTCACTACATTGACACAACATCTCGTTCCCTCCATCAGGGAACGGAGGTTACAACAGTAACCGGGACATTTGTTTTTGATGGATCGAAAGAGAGAAACGCTTCTGGGATTACCTTTTTCTCGTCAGAAGTAACATTGCCTCAAAATCGCCAAGATGCGTGTCGCCATATTCCCGTTGTAAGCCTTAATAACTTTTTTTCTCATCCCTACTGAGATGCAGGACTGCGCTGACATGTTGACTCTGTTTTTCTCTCACGAGTATGTTTAGGCCTTAAGTGTGTGCGTTACACGTATAATGTGTGTCTGTGAGTGTGTGTGTGTGTGTGTGTGTGTGTGTGTGTGTGTGTGTGTGTGTGTGTGTGTGAAGGGGCCGTGTAAATAGGGTGTGTAAATGCAGGTTATTTTAGACATTGTTTTAATGTTCTTAATGATTTACTTTAACCTATGTCTTTGTTTTAATTGGTTATTTTATTGTGGTATCCTGTAGGGCTCTTTGAAGTAACTGAAATAATTTGGCACAGTGATATGGAACCGTTATGCGGCCAAGACCTGGAACTACTTTATATTCGTGCATTTACTTGGAAAATAATTGCACACCTTAGAATGTCCGTTAACCAATCAGAATCAAGCATTCAACAGACCCGTGTTATAAGTTATTATAAACATTGGGCTGGAACAATACACAATGGGCTTTTGCCATCTTCAATTCAAACAACAACAAAAAATGTATGGCAGTTTGTTTGTCCTTCCATTCCATTTCCTATATGCTCCAGTCCAGTTGTTGTTTGATACAGTGTTTTGTCCTGCTCTCTGTTCCAGTGAAATCATTAAATAAAATGTAACCCAATGCACACCCATTCCTGATATATACTAAAATATCACATACAACTTTATATCTGTATTTCATTTTAATATGATAATTTAACTTATTCTTTTTTCCTACACTGAAAACCCTTGTAAATTGACAGTACTCAGTTGATTTGAGGAAACTTGTACCATCAGTTAAATTGAGTAATAGCATCTCCATGTCAGGTCTAGATGTGTTTATGTCTTTTATTTTGAAAAGTCGTGTCAAGTCATGTGATCATCCTGTTTCCCTCCATGTTCATGTGTCTTGTTAATTTGTTATCATTTCTAGTTTGTCATTGGTTTAAGTTTATTAGTCTTGTTATCTTGTTTATAGTTCTGTCTGTTCATTGGTTGTCTTGTTACCCTTGTCCATGTATTTATACCCTTATATGTGCCATTGTCTTTTGTTAGGTATTGTTTATGTAACATTGTTTTGGAAGTCAAGTCAAGTCATGTCAAGTTTAGTTTAGTTCATGTTTATGTTTTGTAGTCATGTTTTTGGAATTCACTCTTCATGTAAATAATCACTACAATTGGGTTCTTCACATCATTATCGTCTCTTCGTTTACCTTGTTGCCAGCCTCGTTACCCTCCAAAACTTGTGTAAATAATTTCTCTTTGTGTTCATTTAAAATTAACGTAACTATTTAAGTTAAGGTAACTAGATTCAAGTAGACTTAACTCAGATTAGCTATTTAAATGTTGTTGTTTCTACTCAATTTTAGTTGAATTTATTCAAATATAGATCGTACAATAACACAGCTCAAATAAAGAAGATTATAAACGATTCTAGGCCAGTCATTAAGTAAATTTAATTCTCCACAGGTACTTCATTTGCACATGCACAAGGTGAAAGGACCAACTTGACCAAAGGAGACACAGAACACCCTAAAGGTGTCATCACACGAAACAACTACTGTATTTGTAACAAAACAACATAAATAATACTAGAACATAGCTAAAACCTCTAAGAATTCATAATAACAACTGTTTAAATGCCTCCATAAATTATCTTTGACCAAGGAAACATAAATAAGTCAAGCACAAGCGATTATCCCCAAGGGATTATCCCCACAGCCTGAATTTTGAACTCAACCAGTTAAAATCTGAAGTCTGTAGATTTTTAGAACAATAATAAATTCAAGGAACTTAGATATTTGAGTTATGTGCCAAAACTTGACATTTCAAGTAGTGTTTAATTTGGATAACTTGATTTTTCCATTAATAACAATATTAGGGTTTATATTTCTATAAAAAAAATAAAAAAATAAAATAAGGGGTCACGTGACGCCATGCAAAGAGCAGACGTGTGAGCGACGAGCTCTGCGCACTTTGCTGAATTTTCGATTATTTTCATGTTATAATCTGGTGAATTTTGATACACCCAGTTACACATTTGCCCTTTGTTGCAAAACATGGCGGAGATATTATAAGACACTTACGTGTTCAGGATGAAAGCCCCGACAGGCCTACAGACCAGGGACTCGATTTGGAAGGCGCGGCGGGAGAAGGAATCCAGCATCAGTTGTCCAACATGTCGGTGATGTTGACAAAGATTCTTGCTGACTTGGAGGATCTCGCTGTAATACGTCGATCGATTAAGGCGATGGAAATAAAATTCTCTGAGTTAGGTACAAGAGTGACTGATGTTGAAAAACGAATCGATTTTCTGGAATCTTCGGAGAGGGAATTAACCTCTAATCCGCCCGCGACCAAAGTTGATTTGGAACATCTCCTTGAAAAGCTTGAAGATCTTGAGAATAGAAACCGCAGGAATAACGTTTGAATTGTTGGAATTCCTGAGCATGAGGAGGGCAGAGATATGGTGAAATTCCTAGACGAGTTTTTCCCGAGTCTGCTCGACATAACAGGCCACAAGCTGGAATTCGAGCGAGCTCACAGAGTGCCAGCTCACAGACCTGCTGAGGGAGATAGGCCCAGATCAATTCTGGCCAGATTTCTGAGATCATCCGATAAAGATCTTGTGTTGCGCCAGGCAAGTAGCAAAGGGAAGCTTTCTTGGAAGAACCATAATATTTTCTTGTTCCCGGACTTTGCGAGTTCGACAAGAGAGAAACGCGATCGGTTCAAGGAATGTAAGAAACTCTTACATCAGAAAAAGATCTCGTTTGCTCTGATGTTTCCAGCAAAACTGAGAATAGAAACGAAGGTCGGTCGCAAAGTATTTACATGTCCAAATCTGGCAATGTCATTTTTTGAATCAATGTCTGAGTAAACCATTGGATGTTTCTCATGTGAGTGGGCCTGACTCGCTGTACATACTCTTGAGGAAGCTGGGTGACATTTTAGGTTTTTTGCGTTGGCTCCGCCGTGCGGCTGGAGCTTGTTTTGTGAATAACACTTTCCTTAAAGAAACTTTTGCATTTAAGTTCCCGGACAGATTGAGAGTGGACACTATGGATGACCGCAAAATATCTACATGCTCACACAAAGGATGTCTTTTATAAAGTTGACGGATTGTGTAAGTCATGGTATATACGTTTATGCGGCCTCCGAGTGAATTGACTCGACCATCCAGGGAACCGGGATGCCGGTTTTGTTTCCTTTTGTATTGGCTCCACCTAGCGGCTGGAGCTTGTTCTATTGAATAACACTCCTTTGCAACAGCTGTGGATTAATCTGTTCGCTCTTCGTGGTTACTCCTCCTGCTGGCTGTAGTTTGTTTTGTTGAGTTTTTTTTACGGGACATTGGAATGAATACGTCATCCGTTGAACTCATAACAGCTGGCTTACTGAACATTTGTTTGTCTGACCGAGGAATCTGATCGGTTTTATATCAGCTGGAATTTGTTTTGTGGAAGATCACACCTTTGAGACAGTTCTGTGAATTAATCTACATGTCCTTTGTGTTCATTCTTCCTATTGACTGGGTTTATTTTACAATGTATTTTCTGTTATGTAATTTTGCCTCACAAATTTGTGAGGCAAAATTGAGCAATCCGATGGCAAAGTTGTCATGGGGACTTGTGGGCGTTCATGGACCTTTTGAATTTAGAGGGATTGTCGCTGGTTGGCGCTTTCATGCGCGGGGTTAATGCACATGTTTTTCTTTTTTCTGTTTGTTTTGTTCGGGGGGATGTTCGGGGGTTGATTGTTTCACTAATGGGGAATGTGGTCTGTATAATTTTGTTTTTGACACACAGTTTTTTTTATTTTATTATATCAATATGTCAAATGTTAATATGAGCAGATTGTCTCTCTCCACTTGGAATGTGAATGGGTTGGGGCACCCCATAAAAAGAAGGAAGGTTATTTCTTTTCTTAAATGTAAGAAATATGATATAGTGTTTCTTCAAGAAACACATCTCTCCCCGCAGGAAGCTGAAAAATGTGGGAAGATATGGGGTGGACATGTTTTCTTTAGTGCTGGCTCAAGTAAGAGTAAGGGAGTCATTATATTGGTAAATAAACATCTACAATTCAAATGTCTCAAACAGACTAAAGATAAATTAGGAAGAGTCATTATTGTTTTAGCAGAAATTCAAGGGCAAAGGTTGATTTTGGCTAATATTTACGCACCTAACGCTGATGATCAGGGCTTTTTTATAGATCTTGAAGGGATGTTGCAAGTCGCTGGCACCCCTCATGATATGATATTGGGAGGAGACTTTAATCTTTTGATGGACTCAGTCCTTGATCATAGTGAAGCAAAAGTCTGTAAACCCCCTAGAGCAAACATTGATGCTTCACAGGATGTGTAAAAATCTTGGTCTTATGGATATTTGGAGACTTTTGAACCCATCTGGTAGGGACTATACATTTTTTTCATCAGTCCATAAGATTTATTCTAGAATAGATTTTTATTTTATATCCAAATCCCTCATTTCATCTGTTGTTGATTGCTCAATTGGAAATATCTTAGTCTCAGATCATGCCCTGGTGAGTTTAAAGGTGTCGCCATATACAGAGAAAAATAAATCATATAGTTGGCGCCTTAATGTGTCCCTTTTGCAAAATCCTGATTTCCAACAAATGTTAAAGACTGAAATCAGTGTTTATATGGAGACCAACTGGTCCTCAGTATCCTCAGTGGGCATGGCTTGGGAGGCACTTAAGGCGGTTCTTAGGGGTCGGATCATACAGTATGCCTCATTCATTAAAAAATCCAAAGCACAAGAACTTGTGGAGTTGGAAGGGAATATTAAAATATTCTCTGAAATAATGTCCTCTGATGGCCTCAGAGAATTGACCCGATTGAAATATAGTTATAATACTATTTTGTCGTGGAAAGTGGAGTTTTGGTTATTCAGGGCAAGACAGTCATACTTTGAGTCAGGGGACAAAGCAGGGAAGCTTTTGGCTAGATATATAAAGCAGAGAGAGTCTCTTTTTATCATTCCCTCAGTGAAATCTGCTTGTGGTGAAATATTTACCTCGGCTATTGATATTAATAATGCCTTTAAAGAGTTCTATCTTGATCTCTATGGTTCCACGTCTTCATCCACTGATGAAGATATTAGGAACTCTGTGGAACCATTAGATCTCCCTAAACTGACAACTGAGCAAAAAAACTCTTTTGATTCTGAGATAAACTTGGAGGAGCTTGACGAGGTAATTAAAGCCTTGCCTACTGGCAAGTCTCCGGGGCCTGACGGCATTTCCTCTGAGTTTTTCAAATCTTTTGCTACAGCACTGGCTCCACTTTTGCTAGAAGTTTATACGGAATCATTAAAGAATGGAAAGCTTCCGCCAACCATGACACAAGCCCGGATCAGTCTGATTTTAAAAAAGGACAAAGATCCAAGCGAGTGTAAAAGTTACCACCCAATTTCCCTGATCCAGTTAGATGTAAAAATTGTGTCCAAAATTCTGGCTAATCGATTAAGTAAAGTTATGACATCACTTATACATATAGATCAGGTGGGATTTATTTGGGGCCGCAGCTCTTCTGATAACATCAGGCGGCTCATCAATATTATGTGGTCAGTAGCGAATGATCAATCTCCGGTTGCTGCCATCTCTCTTGATGCCGAAAAGGCATTTGATATGGTAGAATGGGATTATCTTTTTAAGATTTTGGAAATGTATGGGTTCGGGAGTACATTTATTGGTTGGATTAAGTTACTTTATAGACACGCTGTAGCAGCGGTACAAACAAATGGGTTAATTTCAGATTATTTTACTCTGGATAGGGGCAGGAGGTGTGGCGCATAAGGTTCTGCTTTATGCAGATGATATTTTATTATTCGTCTCCGACCCCACTAGATCTATGCCTTGCCTCCACAGAATTATTAACTCCTTTTCCAAATTCTCAGGATACAAAGTCAATTGGTCTAAATCCGAAGCTGTGGCTTTGACAGCGTACTGTCCAGTAACGGCCTTCCAGCCGGGTGCTTCCAGTGGCCCAAACAGGGAATTAAGTATTTGGGAATTTTATTCCCAGCAAATTTGTCTGATTTAGTCAGAGTTAATTTTGATCCCTTAATAAATAGTTTTTCGAACGATGTGGACAGGTGGGCTTCGTTACACTTATCGATGATTGGGAAGGTTAATGTTATTAAAATGAATTGTATTCCAAAATGTAACTACCTGCTACAATCTCTCCCTGTAGATGTCCCCCTCTCTTATTTCAAGCAATTTGATAGTATCGCGAAGTCCTTCATTTGGAATGGTAAACGTCCCAGGTTAAATTTCAGTAAATTACATAGGCCGATCATTGGTCATTTGGATCATTGGTCGCTTCCACCTGAGAGAGCTCCTCCCTGGTTTTGTATTGAAAAGGAAGTTCTTGCCCCTATCTCGCCACTGCAATGCCTTTCGATTAAACTCGCACCCCGTTATTTTGCATTTGCACTCGATATGGACAAAAGTGTCCAGAGTGTTTAATTCTGATATTTATTTAAACGCAGCCTCGAGCATATGGCTGAACCCTAAACTATGTATTAATAAGTCCCCTTTCTGTTGGTCAGATTGGATTGTGAGGGGGGTTAATACACTTGGTGACCTGTATGAGGGTGGAGTATTGAGATCTTTGGAAAATTTGATTCAACATTTTGGGATTCCCAGATCTCAATTTTATAAGTATTTACAGCTGCGCCACCTGCTCTGCTCTATTTTTGGGAGTAGCATACACCCCCCCTGGAGTGGCAGATACTCTGGAAGTGGTGATTGCTGCTTTTGGGAAGGGTCATGAGTGTATTACTCCCTGTTAATTCAGAGTCTGGGGGACGGAGCTTTAAATTCTCTCAAAAGATTATGGGAGGAAGATTTAAATTTGTTATTGGAGGAGGGAGTGTGGGCAAGGATTCTAAACAACATAAAGTCTGCATCTAGAGATGCAAGGGTTTGCCTCATGCAGTTTAAGATTTTACATAGATTTTATTGGACCCCCTCTAGATTGTACAGGATTGGTCTTAAAGACTCACCCACCTGCTGGCGATGCCAGTCAGAAGACGGGGACATAACCCATGTTTTCTGGGGTTGTATTAAAATTCAGGAATTTTGGTTGAGGATCCAGCGTTTTGTGTGTGACGTACTGGAAACTCAGTTTTCATTTTGTTCCAGACTTTGTATTTTGGGTGATGGAGGGGTCCTGAATATAGGAGATATATATATGAAAAGCTGGGTACTAACCAGCTTGATGATTGGCAGACAGCTAATACTTAGGGGTTGGAAGTCAACTGATGCACCCTCATTTCGTGAGTGGTGCATCGAGTTGGGTAAAGTGGCAGCTTTCGAGAAGGTGACTTCCAGATGGCAGGGGAACTTGTCGAGTTATGGCAGAAAATGGGGCAGTTATTTGTCTCATTTGGAGAGGTCCTAGCGGGGAGCTAATTTTATTTATTTATTTATTTATTTTTATTTTTATTTTTTCTTCTTCTTTCACTATATGTTGAACTTTGTCTTTTTTTTATGTACTATTTGTGTGTCTGTTTATATGTGGGTATTTACTTATTTTATATTTGTGCGGGTGGGGGGTGTGTGGGTGTTATAAAGGGTTTTAAGTTGATTCCTAATGTATAATTTTGTGGTTAAATTTATTCTTGTCTGTCTTGGAATCAATAAAAAATGTTAATAACAAAAAAAAAATAAAGAAATTAAAACCTGATCCTCCATATTATCCAATCTTGATTTGCGAATATGTGTACTGAAATGGATGCCAAGAAACCTGAACTTTTGTTAAAAGGAGTTACCATGGTCAATCTCACAAATTTGTTTAGTGACCAATAAATATAATTAATTTTATTTCATAATGTTTCTTTGTCTTAAATTTGTCAAAATCTCAAAACTTTTTTTATTTCCATGTTCAAATTAGATTTTTGAATCCCTGATTTTCAATGTTGTCACATACTTTTGGTTTTTAGTACTGCCACGAAAGGGTTTCAACATAATTATAATTACAGTTATTATATTGCATGCCTTTTAGGGGGTTAGTCATGTCATATCTCGCCTAGGGCATCAGAATCACCACCAGATTACCATTTAACCCCTGGTTATGATTTGATACCTACTGCATTCTATGAAGCATAAATAAACTTTATGGATACTGTTCCACGCTGGACATGGAAATTGAGGGTGTGTTTCAGGTCTCATGAATTCTTTTAATGACTCCCCTCAAAATATGTTTTCTTCATCTCTCTCATCTTTTCTGTCTCTGAACTCCCGCTGTGCCATCATATTAATATAAAAGCAATAGCTGTCTGTTGTATAACAGATCTCAGAAGTTGAGAAGGAAATAGATCAATGGCATATGTGTATGAGCAGAACGCTATGGCGAGACAGACCATAATTATGTTCAAAGAGAGAGTAGTTGAATAAAACAAAGATAATTCAATCCAAAGCTAGTTGAGGCTTTAGATATAACAAAAAACATTGGCCCCTAAGTGCATAGAATGATTCACTAAAACATGGGGGCCATTATTATAACCTGCCCTTACCTGAGCTGGGGCCAGTGAGCTGAAGAATATGGACTCCATCCAAATGTTATGCATGGTTTGATGAAGTACATTTTATGCACATGTGCAGTAGAAAACATCTTCCTAGACATACAACATCCACCATCCCTGCTGAAAAAAGCTGCCAAAGCCAGCCCAACCTGGTCTTAGCTGGTCTCTCAGCCTGGACAGTGTGGTCTGTTGTCTAGTTTAAAAGAGGTTTGGGGCACTTTTCAGTTCATCAGGTTGTGTGACCAGCTGACCTCCTAATCAGGCTATTGTATTCAGGGTTTTGTTTGCCTTTTGTATACTTCTTCCATATCTGAAGTACTGCTTTTTGCATACTGTTTAGTGGCAAACACGCACAGTCGGATGTCATCATGCTCTGCTTTAACAGAACTGCAAGAACCACAAAGGATCCGGTCTCCACATCCCCAGACTTATTATCTGCATGGATATCATAATCTTTACATCATCAAGTCCTCAATAGGTTGGAAATCTTATTAGAGGCAACACAGTGTAAACAGTGACCTCAAACGCCCTTGGAGGAAGTCGAAAAATGGCAGTATAACCTGATGCTATGTCACAGCAGTCACAAGGTTAATAGGCAATATAATCCAGTTTGTGATACACAAAACAGTCAAAATGACAAACAAGAATATGTAAAATGCTCATTCACAGATTACTAAAATGCCCACACTATTACCGCAATTGTGGTGTTATAGCCCTCTTGTCTTTTTATCTTGGTGTTTGGAGTCCAATTTTTATGGATGCCTTATTAGGAAGGTACTATTGCCAGTCGACTGGGGTCAAATGTGTGTGTTGATTGACTCCTTGACTCTTCATAAATGACCATTATTTGATCTTAGTTGTGAAATGTCCATACATCTAGAACAATGGCTCTATGTTTGCCACTGCTTTCAGTCCTCCTTTGATAAGCTTACAGTAAATTCAGTGGTGAATTTTCAGGGCCAGCAAAGCCTTCTCTGCCAAATAAATAAATATTTTTCAACCTTTTTGCTATGTATTTTTAATCGCTTTCCACTATTAATTAATCTACAAACAAATAGAGAAAAACGAAAAGTTTATCCAGTCAGAATTTATTCCTTGATGCTTACAAGCAAAGTGTGACAACTGTTTCACAAATTGAATGCCCGAAGCAGCGCATGAGTCTGAGCTCCACCCCATCAGGCCTTCAGAATTTCTTCAGAATCCCTCAACAGTGCAAATGAATGGGCAACTAAAGTCAGATTGTCAGATTCATCAGCCAATCAGATTGATTTATTTGTCCTTGTTGGGTGTGATCTTTAGGATATGTCCCGGTCGAGGCCTTCTAGCTGGGCTTGAGTGACGCAATCACGCTTTAAGTGATGTATGTTATTCAAGAGCAAAAAGTGTAAGCTCAAGCTGTCTGACGAGTGTGCTGTCACTGCCACATCACCACTGAGAAAGAGATCCTTATGGATTTAAAAACACGAGATGTTCTGCATGACCGTGTGAATGCTTAATTTATTAAACAGGAAAGGAGGACTGATTTTTCACTTCAAGTAAATTGGTAAGTGCATTTTGCATTGTTATAGCAACATCAGGAGTTAGTATAAATTAGGCTGCCTGAGCATTCAGTGTCAGATCAAGTTTTGAAAAGTAGTGCTGCGTTCCATTTAACTCGGAATGTCAGATTTTCCAACTTCCTACTAGGAAAAGTGCAATGGAACGCATACTTAAGTCAGAATTACAACTTGTAGGCTCGTGCAGAAATTCTCAACTCCGATTTCGCCGAGATGCAGGGGCATGATGTCACACAAACATGTCGACACTCAGGGAGATATACAAAGTATGTGATAAACATTCACTTTATTAAGTAATATCGATAAATGAGTTCGTTTCCACATGACATGATATTAAAGCTTGTTTAACAAACACCTGCAGAAACAGGTGTATAAAACTTTATAATCTCTTTTGATAATAGTAAACCTGAAGAACAAATTCTAGCGCTGCAGCATTGTTTATCAGTTGGGTTGCTAGGAGACATCTCTAATGACAGTCAAACCCCTGCTAAGATAACGGAAGCGCTGCAGTTCCGAATATCAGGGAATGGAATGTATTTATGGTCGGAGATATCAAGAAGGAATATCCCACATCCAACTTAAATGAAACGCAGCATAACCGTGTACCCTGACGAAACGAAATTTATTGCAAGCAACATTTAAATTGCAAATATTATTAGATTGATTTTTCAGGTATTATAGACCTCCTTCGTAGATTAATATGAAAAATTATGATTTTTGAATGTCTGTTCAGGAGATGTTCATTTCACAGAACAGTCATTCTGCAGTTAAAATTAGGCTTGCTTGAGCATTAAGTGTCGTTTCAAGTTCTGGCTTTCATGTGTGGACATGTTTTTAAAATGTCAATTGGTATTACTAGTTTGCTGCGGCATAATGTTTGATGCCCAAAGGCATAGGGTGTCTTATTCATTGTGAAACTGTGTTTCCTTAATGGCATGAATCACACTGAAGGCCTAGACTGTAAATGCATGGCCCGCCACTGAGTAAATTACACCATAATGGACTGTGTTACATTATAGACTGTCCATGCTTCATTTCCTACCAACACAGATCTTAGGACCATAAAAAAACATCAGCCAGAATTACCTCTAAACAGAATATAACTATAATACATGGAAATGGAAAGGAATGAAACATAATACACTATCATAAGTTCCAACTTTATTTCATACCTGTGATTTGGCATAGCTACATTTATACAGACCACTTTGTTTCACCAAGCAGTGCTCTTTTTAAAAACACTTTTTTGCGGTACAGAGAGAATGAGTCTGTGATCCCTCCGAGGACGTATTGGCTTGTCTTGGGAAAATGGCAGTTGATCAATCAACGGAATTTAAGACCACAAAAAAACAAACTGGAATCTTAAATCAAATAAAATCAAATCACTTTTATTGTCACACAACCATATACACAAGTGCAATAGTGGGTGAAAGTCTCGGGTGCAGTTCCGAGCAACATAGCAGTCATGACAGTGATGAGACATATACCAATTTACAATAAACAGATTTACACATCACAATTTACATATCTAATACACACATAATTACACACAACACAATATACAAATAATAATATACGATGTACAGTATACAATACACACAATAGAGAATTCACATACACACAATATAGAATACACATTATACAATAAAAATTGTATATATAGTATATAAAATATACAGTAGGTTGTATTGTACTGTATTTTGACATTCAGGCTGTCGGTTGATAGTCAGTTGCCAGTGTGTTGTTAAGAGAGAATATAATTTATGACAGTCCAGTGTGAGATAATTAGATTAATAAAGTGCAGTGCTGATGTATATTGATCGTGAGAGATCAAGAGTTCAGAAGTCTGATTGCTTGGGGGAAGAAGCTGTCATGAAGTCGGCTGGTGTGGGTCCTGATGCTGCAATGCCGCCTGCCTGATGGTAGCAGTGAGAGCAACCTATGGCTTGGGTGGCTGGAGTCTCTGATGATCCTCCGAGCTTTTTTCACACTCCGACTGGTATATATGTCCTGGAGGGAGGTAAGCTCACCTCCGATGATGTGTCTGGCAGTTCGCACCACCCTTTGCAGGGCTTTGCGGATGTGGGCGGTGCTATTGCCATACCAGGCAGTGATGCAGCCAGTCAGGCTGCTCTCTACAGTGCTGGTGTAGAACCATGTGAGGATGTGGTGGTTCATTCCAAACTTCCTCAGCCATCTCAGGAAGAAGAGGCGCTGATGAGCCTTCTTCACAATGGAGAGGTTGTGCTCCTGACACCAGCGTGTCAGAGTGTGCACCAGTGTGTCAGAGTGTGCACCTCCTCTCTGTAGGCTATTTCATCATTGTCAGTGATCAGACCTACCACCGTCATATCATCAGCAAACTTAATGATGGCATTGGAGCTATGTGTTGCCACACAGTCATGTGTGTACAGGGAATACAGGAGTGGGCTGAGAACACAGCCCTGCGGGGCTCCAGGGTTGAGGGTCAGTGATGAGGAGATGTTGCTGCCCATTCTAACCACCTGGCATCTGCTTGACAGGAAGTCCAGGATCCAGCTGCACAGCGAGCTGTTTAAGCCCAGAGCCCGGAGTTTCACATAAAGCTTGGAGGGCACTATGGTGTTGAATGCTGAGCTGTAGTCTACAAACAGCAGTCTCACATAAGTGTTCCTTTTTTCCAGGTGAGAGAGAGCAATGTGTATTGTAGATGCCATGGCATCATCAGTGGAGGGGTTGTTGCAGTAAGCAAACTGCAATGGGTCCAGTGATGAAGGCAGCACAGAGCAGATGTAATCTCTGATTAGTCTTTCAAAGCATTTGCTGATGATGGGGGTCAGAGCAACAGGACGCCAGTCATTTAAGCAAGTGATTTTGCATTGCTTTGGTATAGGCAAAATGGTGGACGTTTTAAAGCATGTGGGTACCACAGACAAGGAGAGGGAAAGGTTGAAAATGTCCGTAAAAACACCAGCCAGTTGGTTCGCATACACTCTGATGACGTGGCCCGGAATGCCGTCTGGACCTGCGGCTTTACGGATACTCACCCGTTGGAAGGATCGGGTTACATCCGCTACAGAGACGGAGAGTGAACTAACCTCTGTAGCTTCGGCCTCGAGATCTCTCTCCACGAGGGCATTGTTATTTCCCTCAAAACAAGAAAAAAAAGTATTTAGCTCATCCGGGAGAGGGGCAGCGGTGTTCAAGGCAGAGTTTTTATTCCTTTTAAAGTCCGTGATGATATTAATTCCCTGCCACATGCTTCTAGAGTTGGTGGTGTTAAACTGTCCTTCAATCTTATCCATGTACTGGCATTTGGCTGCTCTGATAGTTTTGTGAAGAGCATAACTGGCTTGTTTATGCTCTTCCGCATTCACGGAATTAAAAGCAGAGGTCCGCGCATCAAGTGCAGCTATTTATCCATGGCTTCTGGTTGGAGTAGATCCGCATTGTTTTGGTCGGAACAACATCCTGTAGGGCTTTACTGGTTGTTTAGATCAGTGTTACTATCAAAATAATTAATAATTATTTCTTTAGTTATTAATTAATATTTATATTAATTAATTGAATCTAACTCATTAAAACCTCATATGGGACTCCAGTAAATGTAGTGCGCTACATTTAGGAGCGGGTTTGGTTATTAGCAATAATCAATAATTATCAAAGATAATTATGAATTATTAAAATCAATAGAACATTGATGAGAATGAATGCTAGCTTTTTTTAATCCTTTAAATCAACAATTATCAAAGATAATCACTAATCATTAACGTCGATGAAACATTAATTAAAATTAACACTAGCTTATTGATCATTCAAATTCAACAATCATCAAAGATAATTATCAATTATCAAAAATCAATAGAATATTAATAAGGATTAATATTGACGGGGCACCACCCTGGAATCAGGGACTAATAACCAGATAGTATAACAGTCTCGATATTAGATTGTTTTCTTAGGAAAATCGACATCCGAAGAATATCGATTTTCGGGAAAAAAACAATGAATGAAGGCTTGAATCTGAGCACTGACATCCCATCAGCATGACACAGGTGTATGCAAAACAAACCAAAACACTTCTCTTTGTAATATAACAAAGTTTATTTATGCAGTAATATCAATTAATAATTAATACAATGCAGTCAATAAACTTCTGACTTACAACTACAAACTAAACAGTGATATGATTAGATATGGAAATCAAAATAATCCTATAACACATGAGGGTGTGTGTGTGTGAGAGAGAGCGAGTGTGTGTGTGTGTGTAAGGAGGGACGCGCACAAAATGGCGGACGTGACTCTCGTGGAGAGTATGTCACGCGAGACTTCCGGCCAGAGAATATGGCCGCGAATGTGGGCGGAGAGAAACCAGTCAATGGCGTCTACCAGTTACCGTGTGTATCCGCTTGTACGATAGCTTAGGGAAAAAGCTGAGCTTTATCACTAAGCTATCTACTAGCCAAAAATGTGTGCGAGAATGTTTGTGAGGGGTCGCGTGTGTGTGTGTGGTTAGTACGAGAGAGAGAGAGAGAATTAAGTGATGGCCCCAAAGCCGGTTTTGCGATCGTGGGAGAGAAAGCAGCTGTTAGTTTATCACTCAGAGACGTCTTTGATTCTTTAATGGATAAACTCAGTGTGCCGGTCTCACCCGCGATGGCGGAAATGCACAACAGTCCAATGTGGTTGGACTACAATACAGCAATCCTCATTTGTGATAATTAATACCCTGAGTGTTAATCGCAATGAGCGGATACACAAGAATAACACACTATAATATTCTATCTCTGCCCAGACGTAAACCTCTTACTTGAATCGTATGAGGACGTAGAATGTGTGTTCATCCGTCCTTTAACTCAGACTCGGTTCCTCGAGGCTCGGGTGATGACGGGACGCCGCTTCCTCACTCTGTCGGCGGGCAGTACGGCTACTGATTCTCGGTGGGCTGGCAGAGAAATCAGCGATGTCGACTTGATTGAAGATGGAAGAGAAATCTTTTATCTCTTCACTTCTGCAGGCAAACGGATGAAGATGCGGATTGCTCGGCAGTCTCCTTCGGATCCGTTAGAGTGTTCAGGGGAACACAGAGTAATCTCAACTCATCCAGCGAGATGGAGATTGTATGGCCACAGTTTCAGATGTTACTTCCTTGTGCCACGAGGCTGCACCTGAGAGCAGCGATAAGCTGCGTCTACGCATGGCAGGCAAAGTTGCTGGAAGCAAATCCCAGAAGCATTTCAGAGGTATTTCTACATCTGATGATGTCATGGTTGAGGTGCGTTCTGTCGTGTGCCTCATCCAATAGGAGTTGAGAGTTCGATCCTTTAGTGAGCAAGGCTTCATGGGATTTGTAGTCTGTTTTGGACTCCCTTTGTTTGATTTTGGTGCAGTTTTTATCAGTAAGATTTATGACTTGTTATGTGGGGGCCTGAGCCTGCCTTTGTCTTCTATCTGAATACATGAGGCCCAACAATCCTCTACGCACTTTCTGATGAAACACATTACGCTATCAGCATTAAGCTCGATGTCTTCATCAGAGGCGGACCGGAACATCTCCCAGTGATCAAAACAGTCTTGTAGCGTGGAATCTGATTGGTCCGACCAGCACTGGATCGTTCTGAGGGTTGGTGTTTCCAGTTTCAGTTTCTGCCTGTAAGCGGGCAGAAGCAGAATGGAAGAGTGGTAGGATTTGCTAAATGGTGGGCGGGGGAGGGATTTGTAGCCATCCCGGAAGGGAGAGTAGCAATGGTCCAAAACCTGGTCCCCTCGTGTGTTGAAACTGATGTGTTGGTGGTATTTTGGTGCAACTGATTTAAAATTGGCTTTGTTAAAGTCCCCGGTCACAATGAACGCGGCCTCAGGATGCATGGTTACCTGCTTGCTTATACTCCCATACAGTTCCTTCAGTGCCCGGTCTGTGTCAGCTTGTGGCGGGATGTACACAGCAGTGATAATGACCACTGTGAATTCCCTCGGTATCCAGAATGGTCGACACAGAAGCATGAGAAATTCCAGATCAGGAGAGCAGAAAGACTTGAAAGAATGTACGTTCCTCTGATCACACCAGGTTTTGTTGATCATAAAACATACACCACCACCTCTGCTTTTACCTGAGAGGTCTTTCGCTCTGTCCGCTCGGCGCACGGAGAACACTGTGGCTGAATGGGGGCGGGTGGGGGGGGGTGTTCGATGGCTGAATCTGGAATCTCAGCAGACATCCAAGTTTCTGTTAGGCAGATAATGCAGCAGTCCCTCATCTCTCGTTGGAAAGAGATCTGCGCACTCAGCTCGCAGAGCTTGTTGTCCAGAGACTGAACATTTGCCAATAGAATACTGGGTAGCGGGGGTCGATTTGTACGACGTCTTACTCTGATGAGATGCCAGGTTTATGGTTTATGGCACCTACCATTAATTTCACAGACAAATAGTATCCAAGTGAAAAGAATCTGTTCTAAGCAAGTTCAGAACAAATTTTAAAAGCTCTGTTTAGACAATAGCATTCCTTATTCATGCTGTTTAAAGAAATAGTTAACCTAAAAATTTAAATTCTGCCTTTATGTACTCACCCTGTATGCTGTTATTCTTTCCTTAGAACACAATTATTAGAATTATTGAAGAGTCATCATGCAGTTGCTTTCCATACAACGGCGACAGTTTGTAGTGACCACATCCATCGAGCTCTAAAAAGGACCAAAAATCAAGTTCAAGTTTACACCATGAAAGTAAAATCTTCCCCTCTGCTGCAACTCTTAAATCTCATTCTCCATTCTGAACATGGATACAAATGAGATTTCAGAACTTCTGATGAGGGTTTAGATAATCAGTAAATAATTATTCACTTACATTTTTATCTGTTCCTCACATGAAGCTATAGTATGCCTTCAGAAGTCTTGTGGAAATGTAGGCTACAAGTTGCCTGCACAGTCTACAGTATATGGTGCTTTTATGGTGTTGTTTTGTCCTTTTGATCTATTATTGTTTGGAAAAGAACTGCGAAAATATTTTCCAAAATTTGTAGCATAATCTCATGAAAATGACTGTGGTGACATTTTTGCAAAATTACATTACTTGGTTCATGACACTTATCGTAGCAAAATGTCCACAGTCTGTCCCTTAAAGCGAGTTAAATGTTCTCCCAAACAGATGAGGTTTTTAAGGTTAATGCTTTATCGAGTTTTAAATAAAAAAGACCAACCTCCCTAACCTTAACCCTAAACCTACACCTAACCAATAGTGTCATAAAAAACAAAAGTGAGATAAAAAAAAAAAAAAACATGAGGTTCTTTGAAACACGAAAAATCCTTTGTCCTTGTTGTAGCATCTGTAGAGTTCATTTTACCAAGAAACTGCTTCGATATGTACAATAAGCCACGGAAAAATAATTTCACCAAAAAAGATGAACATCATCTGCGTGAACGTGCCTTAAGCATGCTGCATGGAGGCATGAGGACTGCAGATGTGGCCAGGGCAATAAATTGCAATGTCCGTACTTTGAGACGCCTAAGACAGCGCTACAGGGAGACAGGAAGGACAGCTGATCATCCTCGCAGTGGCAGACACGTGTAAGAACATCTGTACAGGATCAGTACATCCGAATATCACACCTGCGGGACAGGTACAGGATGGCAACAACAACTGCCCGAGTTACACCAGGAACGCACAATCCCTCCATCGGTGCTCAGACTGTCCGCAATAGGCTGAGAGAGGCTGGACTGAGGGCTTGTAGGCTTGTTGTAAGGCATGTCCTTACCAGACATCACCGGCAACAACATCGCCTATGGGCACAAACCCACCTTCGCTGGACCAGACAGGACTAGCAAAAAGTGCTGTTCACTGATGAGTCGTGGTTTTGTCTCACCAGGGGTGATGGTCGGACTCGCGTTTATCGTAGAAGGAATGAGCGTTACACCGAGGCCTGTACACTGGAGCGGGATCGATTTGGAGGTGGAGGGTCCGTCATGGTCTTGGGCGGTGTGTCACAGCATCATCGGACTGAGCTTGTTGTCATTGCAGGCAATCTCAACGATGTGTGTTACAGGGAAGACATCCTCCTCCCTCATGTGGTACTATTCCTGCAGGCTCATCCTGACATGACCCTCCTGCTTGACAATGCCACCAGCCATACTGCTCGTTCTGTGCCTGATTTCCTGAAAGACAGGAATGTCAGTGTTCTGCCATGGCCAGCGAAGAGCCCGGATCTCAGTTCAATTGAGCACGTCTGGGACCTGTTGGATCGGAGGGTGAGGACTAGGGCCATTCCCCCCAGAAATGTCAGAGAACTGGCAAGTGCCTTGGTGGAAGAGTGGGGTAACATCTCACAGCAAGTACCGGCAAATCTGGTGCAGTCCATGAGCAGGAGATGCACTGCAGTAATTAATGCAGCTGGTGACCACACCAGATACTGACTGTTACTTTTGATTTTGAACATTATTCAATTTCTGTTAGTCACATGTCTGTTAAAGTTTTTCAGTTTATGTCTTAGTTGTTGAATCTTTTAGGTTCATACAAATATTTGCACGTGTTAAGTTTGCTGAAAATAAAAGCAGTTGAAAGTGAGAGGACGTTTCTTATTTTGCTGAGTTTATATTATTATGTTAATTAAAGTAATATTGATTATACTGTTGATTATCAATTACAATTACATTTAATACATTTATTTGCATTTGGTTGATTTATTTTTATTATTCTTGTTATTTTCTTTAAATGATATGCCCCATATGTAAGTATGAAGACAGTTAGGCTGCAGTTTTCCCTCTGCTATTAAATCCTGTCTGCACTTCTCATTTCTTAAACTGATTAATTAAATGTACTCAAGAGCATGTTTATCAATTGTACCCTGATTAGGCCCGAGGCGTTTTATCATACTGGCTAGTTGCTATAGCTCTCATAGAGGTGGGATGTCAAACGGCACCTGATACTGCAGGTTGTGCACTGCAGCCCTCCGTTGCTCCATCTATTCATCCTCTAGTTCTCATCACCTGCAGACATATCTATTAACCTGACAGCACAGGAACTGCCAAGCACAACTTCCATGACCTCTGGGCTAATTGTAAACCCTATTATGTGCTCCTGTCAGATTAGGAGACGGGCTGTTGTTTGCCAAGCAATGTGTAGAAATAGTAGAGTCAGGGCCTCGCAGGACACACTCAAGACCAGATGAAAAGAGAGTCAGCCCTAGTGCCAGGAATGTTCCACATGAATTTAGGCATCTGGGAATGCCATGCTCTAAGTCTGTGACAGGATAAAATACAAAGTATGGAAGAAAAGCAAGATCATTTTTAACCCTCTGATGCATGGTGTCCACTACAGATATTTATCCCTTTAAGGCCCACTGCAGCAGAGGTACAAACTTTGTTTAAAGCAATTAAATGGTATCTAATTATTTAATAAGTTATAATATATTTTCCAATACAATAAGATCTTAGTAACACTTTTATTCAGGTATTATTCATGTATTTGATGTAGTTTGCTTTCTATAACTGAAAATACCTCTGTACACTGTAGTGGACACCATGCATTTAAGGGTATATTTGTTCAGTGGGTATTTCAAAGATAATTTCCATGTAACTCTACTGTGATTATGTCTAAGAATTTAGATTTAATAAAAAATTAATGATGCAACATTAACAAAAATAATATCCATAATTACTTATTTCCATAAAAACGTATTGTAAATATAAATGCTTTTATTTTATTGAGATATAATTATATTTTTTGATCAACAGAGATAAAACATAGACACACAATTCAGTAAGTATAGACACTGGTTGTTCAGAATAACCACATTTTGTACATAATGATGATTAGCTAGTAATAAATAAAAAAAAAAACTGTATCAATATTTAGTTATGAAACAAAACATCACTGCATTCCTGATGCATAGTTGTTTACAGTAATTAAAGTCAATTTTGTATAAATCTAAAAAATAAATGAGATAGACCGGGAAGAAAACTACTATGAGCTACGGGAGTCACACAAAGTGACAGGTTAAAAAAGATAGATGGATCTTGTTTTTTGAAGCATAAAAGACCATTCCACAAGAAATTTTTCAATTACATTTGCTTTGTAACCATAAAGTTGTTTGACAATTCAAGATAAATAGAGAAGACAGCTGCTGGCTATAATCCAAGCTCTGAGAGTGGAGGTAAGATTTTGCAGAAAGGCCTATACACCCATCAGTTACTTTTTCCGCAAAGAACTGTGGAGCCTCTGGAAGACACAAGAGGCTGTGAGCTAACTTTGTTACACCCAGATCGAATCCCAGGCGTCAGTCACACTGACCACACTTGCAGCACCATTATGCAATTAAGGACATGATTTAATTATCTATTTATCTGTTTCGGCACTCCGGATGGTATACACACAGTCTAATGGCCTCGCTTCATTACCCTCCATTAGAAGCGCAGCACAAAACAACACGGCGAGGTTAATGTCTCTCATGCAGCTCCCAGATGAGTTTTGACTGAGGCCAGTATAGAAGCATATGCTGACTGCCTGCCCATAATAATGCTGGTATCTCTATTACTGGTTTATTGTGCTGTACTGACATATGAGACAAACAGATCAGCTGGCTATAAAAAGTGTTTTTGTTTGTGCTAAATGAACTGGAATATAGTCAAGCATTTAAAGTAAGCGATTTTTAAAAATATGCAAAAAAAAAATGTCCCTACTAGCCTACCTGAGAGATGTCATATAGAATATGAGTCCTCTTGAGATTTAACACTTGTCTTTGTGACAGACTTAAGCATTAGCATGATACATAGACACTCTGATAAAAGATCTGAAAAAAAGCTGTCTTGTAAACATTGCTGGCAGCAATTTACCCAAAACCTCCTGCATTTAACATTGGCTAGGGTGACCATACGTCCTCTTTTTCCCGGACATGTCCTCTTTTTCGGACCTTAAAAAAGCGTCCGGCAGGGATTTCAAAATTTACGAAAATGTCCGGGATTCAGCTTGTTGCATTATGATGTGCATCTGGTCTAATACTTCGTTGTGTGTGCGCACATATTTGCATTGCTTTAACCCCTCTTTGTAAGTCCCGCCTTCTCGCACACTAATTGGTCGATTATAAGAGGCTTGCAGCAACTATTGGCCAAATTCCTGCCTGTCAATCTCTCCGTGAACGCGCGAAGCACTGTTGTGTTCAGCATCAAACAGTTACTTGACAGTAGCAGCAAATGACAGCTGAGTGGAAACAATGCCCAAACGAAAGTGCAAATTTACAGAAGATTTGCACAAAAAATTCCCATGCTTTCATCCAGGTCGAGATCTGTGGGAAGCAGAATGTATGACATGTAAAGCTGGCACTTATGTGTCAGTTGCTAATAAAGGTGCAAGTGATTTAGAAGCACACATTAGCTCTGCGAAGCATAAAGGGTCAGCAAAAGGTGAAAGTTCATCAGGTAAATTAACGGACTACTTTTTGCGACCAGGTAAAATTGTTATCACATTGCTTCATTTTCCATGACCATTCAAAATAATAGTAATAGTAAATGAAGGTACACTCATGGCATCAAATATTTTATTTTAACACATGGACATTCAAAAGAATGTTGGAAAAAAAAATTATTTATATATATATTTATGTTATGCCAATAGAGTGTCTTTTTCACTGTATTAAAGTTTGCATTCATAGTAACACTGTTTTGAACCCTATTATTATTATTATCTGTCATAAGTTACTTTGAGTTCAACCCTAATTTTGTTCCAAACCTCTATTATTTTCTGTGGAACACAAAAGGAGATGTTATTTGGAATGTAAGCCTCAATCACCATTCACGTTCATTTTATGAAAAAAAAAATAATAATAATAATAATTCAATTAAAGTGACTGAGGCTAGCATTCTTCCTAACATCTCCTTTTGTATGGGTTTTGAACAACATGAGGGTGAGTAAATGACAAAACTTTGGGGTGAACTATCCCTTTAAATGGTGATATAGTGTCAGAAGATGACAGGCATTTACACAGAAGACATGGTGACAAAACATGACTATCTAGAGATAATTTTGATAGACAACATTAGGTGTAGCTGTCAAATGAAATGTGTTCTCTTGCCAGTGCAGGGTGGGAGTAAAAAATTGATTTCCTTAGCTTTCTTTTGAGTGTCTTTCCTTAGTCAGGGGATATTTCTGTTTAGTTCTAAATCATTGCTTTTGTTTATGAAGCAAAGCATGTTTGCTTCAACACAATTAGATTGTTTCAGCATAATTAGATTAGTTTCTCTCCACTGTCAATCTTAAAATGTTTATGCAGAGCTCTAAAGATATGAAAGAAATATATGAAAATAAATATGTAACTAGGCAGAGAGGTGAGATAAAATCAAATGTTCTAATACAAATTATTTTTTATATAAAAGACATTAAGGGGCTGTAAAGCAAATTAAACTTGGGCTGCATCTGAACTGTGTCTGTCTTTATTATCTGAGATAGTTCTGATGTATCTAGAATGACAAAATGATATGGAATAAATGTAATTGGAATGGTACTGAATGGAATAAAATGGAATGAGAACTAAAAACTCAACTTGTACTGGAATTAATAATAGAGTTAAAATGGATTGGATTTATATTAGGTCAAAGAAACAAACTGAATTTAATTTATTTGGATTTTGTGTTCAAAAGCATAAATCAATTAATATATCCAATTGAAACTGAAATAAATTGTATTTCATCGTATGTGGAAGTAATAAGGAACCAGAAATGGTATCAAATTGGTGGAATTGGTAGTGAATAATTTTGTTTTGGAGGCAGAACTTGAATAAGATCTCACAGTGGGATTGTGATGATTAATTTATTATTTTAAGACTTTTACATGCTGATCTAAGAGTAGGTTTGTTAGGTGTTGTTACTTAACTGTATTTGAGAATTTATCAGTCATTTTTTATGCTCATGAATGTAGTTAAAATTAATTGACTGCAAGCTAACTTATTGGGTTAGCAAGATCAAGTCTATCCAACATTTTCTCCAAAAAGTTAAAAATCTCATTACCATTAAAAATCATAACCATCACACACAATACCAAAATACAGGGCTGTGCACAGACATTTTTAGGGGCAGTGGCTCAAACTGAGAAAAAGGGCACCCATCCTAATCTTCTTTTTTGTGAAGGTATGGTACTATATAAACAGTGTGCAACACACGCTTTGAACATATGCAATATGCACAACATAATGTGATGCCTGATATGCAGACCTGGTGTTATTTAACATTATGCAGATCAGTTCCAAGGTTACTTAAGTGTTATTATCACTGTCTTCACTGTTATTTTTATAAATAGGACTGACATTGGCTTTATATATGTATGTAAATTGTAGAAGACAGCTTCCTTCACGCTGTATATTCAGTTCAGCAACAGTTGAAGGGTTCATTTTTTCATTCTCTATCATTTATATTATAATTTTATGATTTAACTGTGAGCAATTGTAGTAATTGGACAGCCTACATTTTAAATAATAACAAAATGAAATATTTTTTAGGGACTTACGTTAAATCTGTGATCTGATCATTTTATAAACTTATGCACATTTTTGACGCGTTTATACCTGCTAAAGTATCAAGCGTTGGACCCACTCAGGACCCCTCTCCCCCTCCCCCTCCCACTGTCGCTCCTGATCCGCTGCCCTGCAAAACAAGAGAACAGCCAAAGAATGTCATCTAGCGAAATGTTTTCATAAACAATTATGCAGAGAGTGTTTGACTATTCATTGTGTTTTAATCGCTTTGACACTGTGGATAAAAAGGAATAAAAATGAATATTTGCAAACAAAATTACCAGAGGGGCATCTCAGCCCTGGAGGGCAAAGAGGCAGTAGCTTGGGCCACCGAGTCACCCCCCTGTGCATGTCCCTGCCAAAATCCACCTGAAGTTTGATCAAGGCAATGATAAGATCTTAATTCCAGGATCTGTAATAAATGTTTTAACAGAGATAAACTGCTTCAAAAAGTTTTTATTTTTATTTTTTTATTTTTTTCAATCAGTCAAAAGTGCCATAGACATAGAATCACCCATACATATACTTACAAACTTTGATTTTACAGGTTAAATAAAAGCCACCTTTTCTATTAAAGACTGCATTGTTCTGCATGGATCAAAAAAAGCATCTCACCAAAAAAACATATGATGAAACATATTTTGTGTCTCTGTGATTGAGTATGTACACACCCTCTACGCTGATCATTCACATCAAGGTAAATCCATTGATTCATTAACAGCTCTGCATATGACGCAGAGTCAGTGATGAAGAAAGAAATCATTTAATCCAATACATAGTCCCTCATGGAGGCATACATAATGAGATGACTTTAGCATGGAGTTCCACAATGTATTTATGATTAATAGATAAGGACCCAAGTTCTGTAAGAAGATATAAAGACCTGCTCACATGTCTAGTTCTAACAAATCAATACCACTTTCCAAGACACAAATCACTTCTTATCGCAGAGCATTTGTCTCTAGTTTGTAGAGTTGTATAATCTATAATCTAAAAGATGTTTTTTTTATTAATCACATCTTTATGTCTTTGTATAATTCTGATTATCAAACCTAAAACCTACTGTAAATCACCACAATTATCATTGAATGGCCAGGCAGTGTAGACTGAACAGTTTAATGGAACTATAAGTATATTTAGAATCAACATTTCTCTTGTTTGGAAGGATTTTTTCACAGATCTTGTCACAGTACATCATAAGAAGTGTTTTTGCAAAAGATACATGTGTTTGGCTAAATGAGGTAAATGAGGTATCAAACTGTGGTGAACAGCCTCTAAAAAACAGAAGAAAACAATGGTAGTGACATAAGTAACTAAGATGGAAGAGGAAGGGTATAAGATTTGATCAGTCAGCCAGCAGCAGCAAAGGCGCTGGACAGTATGGGAAGGTGCATCTAATAGAGTTTTAGGATGGGCTGACCTGTGAAAGATACCCCAGGCCTAAGTCTTCTAATAATGTCCACCTATGACACTCTTCCAAGCCCTGGAAATTTGTCTCTGTGGTATGGGAAAAAGGAGAGTTGTCCCCTCTGCGATGCCCCAAGAGCAAATCTGCAGCAGATGCTGGGTGGGTGCAAGGCCGCCTTGGCACAAGGATGGTACAGGTGACGGCATGATCAAGTTCTGTAAAAGCTGGCAGAGATCCTTGAGGTGTGTAGAATAAAGGCCAACAAAGGCCATCATGCTCCTCAGAGGAAGTACATTGAGTTTGTTAAAAAGGGAGGTGCCACACAAGGCACGGCATGGAGGGAAGAAAGGTCAATCCTGGCACATGGAAGTGATTGGTCAATGATGGTTGACCTTGGCCAGCAGCTAAAATTTCCTTCTGAGATCGCCATCACCTCCTTGAGGCCAGACATAGTGTTATGGTCCAAATCAGCTAGGAAAGTCATAATGATTGAAATTACTGTCCCATGGGAAGAGGGACTGGAGGCAGCCTACGAGAGGAAGAAGCTAAAATATGCTGTCTGGCTGTCGAGTGTAGGGAAAATGTATGGAGGTCTGCTACTTACCCTGTGGAGGTCGGGTGTCGAGGGTTTATTGGAACATCAATGCAGCATCTGTTGAAAAACATCAGCGGATGAACATGGATCAGCATTGAAGAGGTCTCTGAAGGAAATGGCAGAGGAATCAGAAAAAGGGAGCTTCTGGCTATGGTTAAGATGGAAGGATGAAAAGTGGGGTGTGCAGAAGTGAGAAAGTAGGAATAGGGAACAATTGCTATATGTGGTGAGGTAGCAAGTAGAAGAGGAAAAGGGTGGGAATGAACTACAGTATTTCCACTGACCCCGCCCCCCAAACCCTTACCCGGGGGTTTCTGGAGAGGGAATGAATGTGGGAGCGAAACCAGGCCAAGCTAGACTTTGGAGGGACAGCTGACGCAGTCTCGCGGCTTGCCTCTCACATTGCTCTCCTACTTAATCTGTTGGAGAATTGGTTTAAGGAAAGGCACTGGATGGGTGGTAGGCAGCGTTTGATAGCTTGTGTTTTTTCTAACAGAGAAGAGGCCTTGGACGTACGGTAGGTCTGCTCATTTGTGGGGGGGTGGGGTGTGTATTGAATCCTGGTTGTATGGTATGTCTTGATGGGAAAGGAGGGGTGGCAGGGAGACGTCCCTGACTGCTGCCCCACCACGAGGAGATGTTCTGGGATTAATGGGTAAAACATCTGTGATAGGTGGCTCCCAGCTGATGACCCTGTAGCTGGACAACCAGGTTTCCTGAACACTATGTCCGTCTTTCATTGGTCGACCAACAGATAGTCTCACCCAATACTAACGCCATTGGTTGAGCCAATATTGCTATGTCGGGCTGGTTGGGTGGCTCAATAAACTGAGCAATGTTTTGATAGCACAAAAGAGCCACAGTGTTTTGTTGCTTGGATAGGAGAAAGTTTTTTTTAATATAACACAAATGACCTTTGAAAAGTAATTTTGATCTACAATACCATACAGTGTAGCCTCCTACAAGGAAGACGTCCTTGAAGGGCATTTCTTTCCAGATTTTGTCTGGTCTCGGGTACAGGCATATGTGTAAGGAAAAAATAAAACTAAGGTTAGTTAAATGCCGTGTTTATTCAAATCTGAACTCTAAGCATATTTGAGAGTAGACATCTTTAGTCATCCTTTCACTCTTTCCAAGTATGTGAATAGACTTAAACTGTACTTTGCCATTTTCACTCAGAAGAATTTGTGCAAATTGATTCAGACATAATGGGCTTTTGAAAGAAATCAATAAAACCAGAACAGTTTTTCTGCTATTCATCATGTCCTTTCATGCACTAAAGGCATCTCTGAAAATAAATTGCAGAAATACCATATTCTAAACAAGTACAGAGGCCCCAGTGGGAGAAAGAGCCAGGGCACATAACACATATCATGATTAAATATGCAAATGAAACATTTCATGCGTGGACAGTGTAATGTGTAATTTAGCGCCTGACTTCCCCCATCCCTGTTGACATAAGTGATGCATAGACAGACAAGAATTTTATTCATTTCTCATACAAATATCATGTTTGCTTTTTATTAGCGTGGTGATAATGCATTACCAAGGACATTGTGGAAACAGAAGTTTTGTCCTTTGTTTGATGCAAAGCTGAAGATTATGGGTAGTCCAGAAGACGAGGAAAAAATAAACACATCATGTGAGACATGCTGGAAAAAGCCATGTGCACTCAGATGTGATTATACATTCACACCCAAATATATGTACATGCACATAAATCACTTGAGCGTGTCTTACCAGCACTCTCTGTAATTACCTTAACTCTCTCCAGAGAAGAGCATTAGGTCTTCAGTCATTTTTCCTTACATATATTTACACAATAAAGTGATGTAATGTGTGTTTAAGAGAGTGGAGAAAGAGTTAAGACCCAATGAAATTAAAATGTTGGAGTTTTGTGTCTTTTAGTCCATGTGTGTTTGCTTTGAGGCCATCTATATGCTAGTGTAGTTTTAAACATTGACAAAATGTAACTTTTAGCAGATATAGGCATTTTAAATTTGTAGTTTTTCTCTTCCAAGAAAACACACAAAAAATACTGATGACTCATGTTGTACTATGCAGATTTTTTCCAATCAAACATTAAGAATGAGAATGAGAATGTCCCTCCCCCTGAAACAGACCAGCAAGTATGGTTTAGGGCTATGACATAACTAAAGCCTATTGGCCTTTCTTTTTTTTCTTTTTTTCTTTTTTTTCTTTTTTTACTATTTTTGCCCTAAATTTCTGTTTTAATAGTAAATATTAGGGGTGGATAAAACAGTGTTGTAGTACTTGAGACCGGCCTCCATATTTTCATGGTCTTGGTCTTGTCATGGACTCATGAGCAATTTGACTCGGTCTTGACTCGGACTCGAACAAGTGTGGACTCGGACTTAACCCTGTCATGAATCCCGCCTTTGTTGTTCCTCCCACTCACCACCAGAGGGCTCCATCACCTGGGGATTGACTTTAACTCTCTGGACTCCATTTCCCATAATCCCTGTACCTGGCAATGATTACCTGTTCACCTGTTTCCAATCTATTCAGCTATTTAAGTCTCACACTCACTCTCTGTCATTGTGACATTTTTTTTTTTTTTTTTTTTGTTTCCCTGGCTGACATTTCTGAATGTTCCCTGAGTTTGTTGCATTTCCTGTGTTTGATCCTGGACTGTTTACCCTGTTTTGACCCCTTGCTGCCTGCCTACTATTACTGCCTTGATTTCCTGGATATAACCTGTGATTGTCTGCTGCCTGCCCTGACCTCTTGCCTGTTTATTGACCACCTCTCTGGATGACCTTGGATATTACTGTTGCTGGTGATTGAACCAATGCCTGTCTGTATTACTACATTTATTATTAAAGCTGCACATGAATCTCAACTCTGTTGACTCATCATTACAAACCCCGAGTCCAGTCGAGTCCTTTTTCAAAAAATATACATTGAAAGCTTTGACTTACGACAAACATTTTTGACTGACAATATTAGAGACCTTGACGTTTGTCACGCATTTCAGTCTGCTGCATAGAATCAGAGCTAGTAATGGCCAGTTCACAAATAAATAATTCTTTTGTGTAGGTTCTTTTCAGCAAATTGGCCAAACAGGTTAGCAAAAAGGTCTGAATCGATTGGCTATTCAGTCCGATTAGTTCAGACTGCTATCTCACTTTATAATTTGCAGCAGTTTCTCACTCATTAAAACAGCATTGGGATATTTAAGAAAACAGAAAACAAACAAATTATTGGATAAAGTGGATATTTACCTACAGTCAACAAAAGACTGCTTTTTTGAGACGTAACTTTGAGAAACTTCCAGTGGTGCTTTGTCTCATTAATAAGATGCTGTTCACACCAAATGAGTTGTTGTGTCCATCCATGCTGTTTTTCAGTTGTTTTTCTATGTAAACATGCTAAATGGATGTATTTGACTGTTGCACTATGTAACAAGTTATTTTGTTAAAAAGAACAACAACTGTTAAAAATGTGTCTCGAGACACCTGTTATACTCTTCATTGCACTGCGTTGGTCTGAACAGCCTCTCTTTTAGAAATGCTTTAGCCATTAGTAACATGAATGCTACATATACTGAAGAAAATGTAAAAATACTTCTCTCAATGTCATCAGAATTCAATGGTTTCTGGAAAAAAAAGAAAAAAAAGCGTACCCCGAGATTAAATCTTGCAGGCAAAAGTAAGCAGAAATGCTTATTTGACTTACAATGAATTAAAGTAGTGCAATTAAGGAAATTGTTAAATTGAATGTAAATGTTTATATTCACTTTCTGCATAAACATTGTCATATTTAATACATTATTGTTTGGTTGTTATGCCCATTTTAGTTATAGTACAGTAATACTGCATTTTATAAAGCAGAAATATTTACTTGAATGGAATATAATAGTATGCAGAAGCTGGTAGTTTGTATTTCCATGTTAAGCCACATAGGCACTTTGAAGCTTTAATTTGAGTTTCTCACTGACATTTTGTAAACACTGTCATGTTGTAATTGTAATACCAATTTGTTCACTTAACCTAGGATGTGTCATTTATTTAATTTTTATTCTCAAATGGTAATATTGTTTAACCAACAAAGCTTAAGAAAATAATAAATGAGGTTTATTTGATATGTGAGCCTAGAGTCAATAGTTCTTTAAACTACTTTAATACATTCATAAAAAAACTCTTGTCTTAGACTCAACTTTTACAGGTCTCAGTCTCGAGTCGGGCTCGGCCCTCTTCGGTCTTGACCCTCTTCTGGTCTAGGTCTTGACTGGAACCTGACCTAATCTGGTCTTGGACTGGACTTGGATGAGCTGGTTTCGACTACAATACTGGGTAAAAATATAGATTTTCTGATGCATCGCAATCTCCATTTGAACAATCTCGATATCAGTTCTTAAATCCCAACATCAATCTTTTACTCTGTGTACAAGCCTCCACTACAATGAGAAAATCACTAGCATTTGCAACCAAATTTCACACTACGCAACCAAACAGCAGGATCCTTTCACTGGGTGTTGAGAGTAAACATTGTTCTGTGTTGTCACAGATGGTTGCTGAGATGAGACGTAGGATCTATTTACAGGCTTTAATAAAAATGATGACAGTGAAAGAACAAACGGGAATTCAAAACAAGAACTGACAAAGGAATGCAAAACCTAAAGGGTATTTACACAAACAAGAGCTAATGAGGGAATGGAAAACAGGTGAGAACAATGAGGAACAGATGGCAGTGATGAGGGCAGTGCATACTGGGTAACGTAGTCCGGGGAAAACACTTCAAAATAAGAGTCCTAGGAAACACGAGGGAGACCAAAGACGAGATCAACGCAACCACTTTGTCATTGAATAATCTGTCTTTTAATACCCTTCCTGTTCTTTACAGTCAGTTGTTGAACAAAAACAACAAAAAAGAAACATTTAATTCTAATCACACATAGCACGGATGAGATAAAGTCATTCAAGTCTCTCTTGTTAATATGCGCTCATTTACATACGCGCTTCACAGAACAGCCGGTTTTCTTAAAGAGACAGTACCTGTTTTTGGCACGTGTTCAAATCAATGTAAATACCTTTAAATAGTGCAAATTATGCAATTACAAAATGAACGTGTAACAAAAAGTAATGTTTGCAATATAATATCATGTTTATTGATTAAATACATGGATTTGTTCATTTTAAAAAGCTAAAATGTGACCAAAATGATGAAAAACTAATACAATAAAATTAGTATTATTAGTATTTTTTTTTTAAGATCCCTTGTAGAATTAACAGCATTAGCTGAAAGAGAATTTATTTCATATGTAAGCAAAAGGGACATTATGTACCCATATGAATCAATATCAAATTGAAACAAAATTGGAATCAAATTAAGTCAAATAAAAACATCTGTATCAATACCCAGGCCTAGTAAATATGTCAAACAGGACAGAAAATAATATTCATCAAGCAATTTTATGGGGTCTTTAAAGATGACAACAGTAAGTAAGCTATTTGTAGTTTGATTCCCCAAAAACTATAAACACTGTGGATATGTGTTTGCTTGAGCATCCCGACCAGCCTGACATAGCAACCATGTCTTAACCAATGGCATGAGTTTGGGGCAGGATTACCTCTCTGTCCGACCAACAGAAGGTGGGGGTAGTGTTCGTGAAACCTGTTTGAAAAAAATAATAATTTTTTCTTCCCATTTGGTGATGCTAGTGGTGCCGAAATTACACTTCACCTTAAACACATTACCTTCACTTGGCAGGTAAGCAACTAGACATTGGTAATTTCACCTTTAAATACATTCAGGTTTTATTCATCAGCAGCAAGAGCGTTTATGTCTATGTCAGCATGTTTGAGTGTGAATGAGAAAGTATGAGCATAATATCGACACATAGAGATACAATATTAGATCAATAATAAAATTAATGCATTATCCACAGCATCTCAGTGGAGACGGGGAGGCCTAAACTCCTAGGTAATTTCCTGTGTGACCCTTAGCTTACCTTAGGCATTTTACCCAATATAGATCTGATGTAAATCTGATGTATGATGTGAGAGTAATCTCAACATGCTGCAATTGCACTGAAGTGAAGGACTTGGGGAAGTGATGTCGGGGGGGGGGGGGGAATGTTAAATACCAATCAGCTGACACATTGAGACACTGTGGGGCTCTGCAAAATGTGTCACAGTTCAAAGTCAATGGATGCTTAGAATTCTTGGTCAAATCAAATGTGCCTTTTACCATGGGGGGCCTTTAGCCCCGTTGTACCCTACCCACAACCAAATCCACAAGTTTCATTCTTTTAGTCCTGTACAGATCTCTTGGTTGTTTTATCTGCAGGATATTGACTTTGTAAGATGATTTCATGCATATATTATATCAAGGACTGGTAGGTGCATGGGACAAGAATGGAGGCTTGTAACAAATAAACGGATGGGCACAGAGGAGGCAACATAATACATAAACGATCAGACACACATGCAGCGCGATCACATGCGTCTCTCTCTCTCTCCCGAACTGGCGTCTCTGGCTCCCCCTTATCTAGCTTTCCCGCTGATCAGCTGATTCAGTGCCAGCCGTGTTCCATCACGGCCCGGCCATGCCCTCCTCCTCGTCACAAGGCTAAATCCCCCAAGCCCTGGCTTGAACTTCTGATGGTTACTGGGGTTAGCAGAAGGACCTGCAAGAAGATATAAGCCTTTTTTTTCTCTCTCTTTTTTTAAGTTGGTAAGCTGTATATCACATATTGACAGCTTCCACTGCCAAAGAGCCATTTCTGGGCACCAAAAAGGCATTAATTCATGTATACTATCTCAGCATTGATGAGCTAATCTCTCTATGCCCATGTGAGAATATGGTTTTCTCAGATCTGTGTTGGCAGGGTAGAATATTAAAGCTTTTTTAAAGAATTAATGCCTTTCTGCATTAGCAATATTTTGATAGCATCACAGAGTTAGTGTTCACACTTTTAGGGGTAATCAATCCTTAACAGACAGCATTTTTTATGAATGCATTTTTAAAGGAAACCGGTTTCAGACCATCTCCTAGCAACCATAGAGCTTAATACATTTATGCATTTGACAGACACTTTTATCCAAAGTGACTTACAGTGAATTCAAAGTATACATTTTATCAATATATGTGTTTCCTGGAAATTGAACCTATGACCTTGGTGTTTCAAGTGCCATGCTCTGTGCCATAATGTCTTCTACGGAGCCCCTAAAGGGCCAAGGTGGTGGTTAAAAAATTATTGCCGTGGGGAAAAAATAAGCAAATGCTTTTGCGTTCTCTTGTAAATTTTGCGTTCCCCTTACAAACTTTGCGTGCACTTGTAAAACTTTTGCGTTCCCCCAAGAAACTATGTGCTCTCTTGCAAATTATTTTGCGTTCTCTCACAAATTATTTTGCATTCTCTCACAAAACTTTTGCTCTTTTATATGCATTCCTGCTCCTGAATGCTCTGCAGGCTTTTGCATTTATGAGAGATAAGCCGAGATGACAGGTGCCGTTGCCTACTTTTTGTGGAAAACTGTGTCTTGTAAACATGTAAAAAGTGAGAAGATACAGTGACTCCTTTCTGTACTGCATTATACATCATACATAAATCTGATATATGGCATATGCAAAAAAATATAAAAATAAAATAAAAATTATTATTTTAATGCAATTCAAAATGCAATATATTTTTTAAATGCTACAAAAATGACCGTTTTTTTATATGTAACAGGTTTTCCCAAACTACAGGCCTAATGGAATTTGAATATGCTCAAATATCAACTATTCTTTTATATGTATGTATGTATGTTTATGTGGCCATTTATCATGTGCCAGCAGATAGCGACAACTGTGTTATGAGTGAGTCAATCATTCAACACTGACACATACCAAACCGCATAAATGATGCCTCCACAGGGCACTCCGAAGGGAGAGCAATCAAGGTGGCTAAACTAAAGGGTTGTTCCAAACATAAATACGAATGATTTTAAAGTGAGTTCCGAATTACAGTTATTTTAAAGCCCAAAACCATCAGTCACCACACATAATGAAGCATTTATTGCTTTATTAATGGAGAGGGAAACACCATCACAACAACAACAAAAACAATAATATGCGATTCCGTTGTGCACCACAGCATTCCATTTCCATTAGACCACTCGCATTTAATGTAATTTTAACTGTGTTGTCTTTATTTTCACACATTCATAAACTGAAGATTATGATTTGTGCATTGCCTAAGTATTGTCTTTTGGGCTTCACTCTTTCATTGTACTTGCTTTCTCTTCTTGTTGAACTCAAAACCTGGAATAATGCTGGAATACACATAGGAGATCTAGCAGAAGACTGTCATTATGACGCACATTTTGCAAGAGAACGCAAAATAATTTGCAAGAGGACGCAGAAGTTTTGCGAGAGAACGCAAAATAATTTGCAAGAGAATGCAAATGTTTTTGTGAGAGAACATGAAATAATTTGCAAGAGAACACAAAAGTTTTGCGAGGGCACGCAAACATTTTCGGGGGAATGAAAAGTTTTGCGAGAGAACGCAAAAACATTTGCTTATTTTTTTCCCCACTACCTTGACCCTTTAGGGGCTCAGTAGTCTTCCAACCAGACTGAACTTACTTTGATTTCGGCGACATTAGGTTGAAAGTTCTTCAGATGCAACTAGGGTTGCCACTTTTGAAGTTTCAAAATAAGGGACACTTAAATGGGGGGGATCACAGACCTTAACCACATCCTCCACAGTTTTAGCAATAAATGCATTAAGAGTTAATATGCGTTATTAATAAAAATTGTATATTCTTTCTTATATGCTGAATGAGAACTTTCCTGACCCATGACTTATAAAAAATACATCTTTTATATGTTAAAAATATATTTATTTTTATTTTTTGGATTATTTGTCTTCTTATTTATGTATATATTTTGGTTGGTTTATATGTATTAAATTTATATGTGGACTTTTCAGACGGTCCCTTACCACACCCTCCACAGTATTAGCATGTTTTAGCACAATGTGCGGACTTTTCAGACGGTCCCTTAGCCAAATTTTCGCCAAATTTTCACCAAATTTTCCAACTTATATCAATATTAAATCAGCGATCTGGAACAATTTCACCGTGACGCCATCTGACAAGCTTAAATACGGGACAAATCACGTCCTGTATTGATTCAATATGGGACGCATCATTTTATCTTTACTTACGGGACATATTTTATGGGACAGGTGTCAACCCTAGATGCAACCAGTCTGTGCGCACCAAAATTCGAAGCACATACCCCAGTGGACAAAGTGGGAAGTACTGTTGAATGTATGGGTATGTGCAAGCTCCAGTTTCTGGTTGAGATGTCCGCAAAATGTCAACAAAAGCGAGTTTCAGTTTTAGTTGTAAATGATGTAATACAGTCAACAGGGATGCTGTTTCACTTAACCATACGTTAAACCCGAACTCCAACCCTAAACCTAACCGTCAGTGAAGTAAAAGATCTAAGAGGTAAAACACAACCTTAAAATTATGCTCATAATGTCATTGCGATTACTTCCTGATTTCCACGGGACCAGAACTTGTGTCTCTGAGGCTGTTCATGCAACACACTTTTAGTAGCACCATAGGAAAAGGTTAACACAACTGAATAGATGCAAATACATCTGATGGGAGATGGTGCTTGTAAGTAACTCAGTAGAGGGTACTGAAACATTCGAAAGCAACACGTTAAATTTCCGTATGATCATGTTGTTCCAACCTTCGTATACCGTCTGAGAAGGCAGCATTTTGCGGGTTGCAGACACAGCCTTTATCTTCAAGGCAGATCCCAAAAATTCTTGTTCTAAGAAAGGTGAGTTTCACGTTGACACAATGATAACACACCTATGCAATTGATAATTAGTTTTAGCGTGTGAGTCACACATGGATAGAAACCACAAAAAGCATATTGAGTACACCTAAGTCGCAGACATATATCTTTTCTGAGGCTTTGGATGAAAACATGTCTGACCACTCCCGGCTGCTCTTTGAATAAAGTGAATATGCCCACTCACTTCTGACAGATGCTGATCATTGGGGTGTCAAAGAGAAATCAACATCACTCACTTTCCAACAGCAGCCTTGTATCACACCCTACCAAATCTCCAGGCATTTGATTCAACTGCACTGTGTACCACATCACAGAACAATCCCTCAATTTAATGCTATTTTCATTGATCCAATAGCCCACCCCCACTCTCAAACACATACATGCAGCAAACTACACACAAACATTCATCCTCTTTGCCATCACACCCTATTTCCATTATACACAGTCACCTTAAATGTCCATATATATATTGTATGTACCTTCTACATCCATAAATTCTGTCCTTCATGCTCCTTTCTTGACATGGCAGATAATCCTAGGGATGGGCTATGATGGTTGTGTGGTCGTCAAACAACCTAGGGCGACTAGTTGTTTAGATGGACGGATGGACGGACGGACGGACATACAGACAGACAGTCAGACAGACAGATAGATAGATAGATAGATAGATAGATATATGCCGTATCACAGCCACTTTTTGTGAAAGTGAATTGCTAAAAGCCTGAATGGCTGGAAATAGATTAGCATTTATATGAAAGTCTGGCAGGGCTAGAAGAGGAAGACATTTTTTGGAACTATAGCTGCACCTCCAAAAAAGGGTAGACGAGGTGGCAAAAACAAATCGAAAATTGGTATCTCTGCCAAAAAAATAGTGATGGCCGATTACTATGCACCCTGGCAGAAACAAATAAATTTAAGAGATATGGAAAAATAGTGATAGGAGGCACATTTTGTGGTGAACTAATAGGACAGGAAGCAGAGGAGATTGAGGTTGAGAAAAGAACTAAAGTTTGCTTGCTGCCCTTTATTATTTACAGGAAAAGAGTCATCAGCTGTGTCTGAAATAAGGCCAGTCAGTCTATGACATTACAGGCAACATTTTGTGTATGAAGGCAGCTCGTAAATAAACTTGTTTCAAACATCCTTCCAATGCACCATTACATCGTGTCTAATGATCTAAAACAAATTCAAGTGTGCTTTAGAAATAACCAAGCAAATATTTTGTAACTACAATGCTTAGATCTTGATAAAAATGGAATCATAAGATGGAAAAAATTAGAAACTGGGCATTAATAAACTAATTTACTGCTTTTAACTGCTCTATTAGATTATGTTTTGGTGGTGAAAGATATGTCTATGCTGACTTCAGGAACTGACCAGATGAAGGCATCATAGGCCCTTTTCAGAAAATACAAAATAACTAAAAATAGATACACTTGCTCAAGCAACATGTTCAGTGTCCGTCTTCCTGTTTGCTCAACAACAAGAGTAACCAACCTAGTCTCATAGAATAAAAGTTACTAAGGGTGTGTTCACACTTGGCAGGTTTGGTTCGATTAAAATGAACTCTGGTGCGATTGCTCTGTTAGTGCAGTTCATTTGAACAAGTGTGAACGCTGCCACCCAAACCTTGGTGCCCACCAAACAAGTGGACCGAGACTGCCTGAATAGTGGGTCTCGGTCCGCTTCCAGATGAACTCTGGTGCGGTTCGATTGATGTATGAATGGACAAAAGACATCTAAACGGACCAATAACAGGAAGTAATTTGCCTAATACTGACCTCAAGCATACCTGGTTCTTCTCGTCATAGGAGGTATGTTGCCCATTACAGTTCAGTACAGGCGTCGGAACCGCCGTCAGCCGTCCTTGCAGCATATCTTCGTTTGTGTGTACAATGGAGGAATTCCTGGTGCTGTTTTGACTCCTTTACACATTTTATTAGCTCTTCGTTTGTTCTCAGCTGGTAAAAATACCACCATATATACATATATACATCCAACGAGCACATTTAGCCCAGCAGCCAGCATTGTTTTGGATGTTCGGCAAGTTCCGTTGCAAAACATACGTCATAAAAGCTGTCCAATCAGGTTGTGACGTTATCCTGAAGCCTTTTGTTTTCTATCTTTAGGTTCGGTGTTAAAAATGCCAGTGTGAACGCTAAGCGAACCAGGACTAAATGTATAATTTTCTTTTTTGGTCCGGACCAAGAGAACCAAGAGAACCGAACTACAAGTATGAACACACCCTAAAACGACATTTTCACAAACTGACTTTTTATGTGCCGAATTCTACATTTTGCTGCAGTTTCCTGGTGAAATTAACACCGGAGGTGTTACAGCAACTGTGCATTTTATTCACTTTCACACAAATTATGACAGCAATGGCTGATTATGACTCTATAAACACTTATTTTTCACACTATTACTCACACACTAACATTTACTATAAAAACTATAAATTTTAACACTTGTATTAAAGACTCACCTACATTTACACACTTCTTCCAATGTGATTTGCTTCTGTGGTAGCTCACCTCATAGAGTGTTGGAATTTTGAAGTACGCGGTTTAAGACCAGTCAAGCACGCAAGCTGACAATAAGACTAGAGTGTCAGAGAAGCAACATGCGATGATGTGGTTCAGAAAATGTGTTTTCCATTTCTCTCTCTTTTTTTTTTTTTTTGGACACTATTAGGTTTAGGCATTGGTTAAGGGTAAGGATGTCTGTTTTGTGTCTACCTCTCATTTGCTTTTAGGACAGTTTTGGTTAGATTTAGACTAAAGTTTTAGGTTAAGAAGGTACTCATTAAAACCTCTACTATTAAAAATCTAATATTCACCTTAAAAACCTCATGACACCATTTCACTCACTTTTGGCGCTCCCCGCTGGACATTTCACTGGGAAGCTGCAGCCAAATGTGTTATAAGGCACTTAATTCGTTTTGCAAAAATGTTGCCATGGTCACATAATGTTCATGAGATCAGGCTGAGAGTAACATAGTTTTTGTGCATGGCAGACAGCAACACTAGGTGGGAGGGTCTCTGGATTGGAACAAAAGTGGTCACTGAAGACACATCAGAGACACATCGTAATGCTAGATGCGAACGGCAATCTGTCAAGCAGTCCACCTGTGATCAGATCACCCGAAATGGATGTTAATACCAAGTCTGAACAGGGCCATAACAGATGTTACGCAAATATTAAATTTGGATATGCCTTGATGCCTACCTACCTCCAAATGAAGGCTGTGCTGGCAGCATTTTTCATCCTTCAGACGCAGCCGTCATCTTCCCTTAATTAAAACAACTACCGTATTTTCCGGAATATAAGTTGCATTTTTTTTATTTTTATGTTATTTTTTTTTTTTTTTTTGATTATCTGCAAGGTCCTGCGTCTTGTAGTCCGCAACTTATATACATAATTTATATATAATTAATGTTGGCCGTTCAAACGCGCGCACATCAAAACACATATGCTTACACTCAGACAGATGAAAACATCAGTCACAGAGATGGTAGAAGAGTTTTATTGTTGCCAATTCAGAATATTTTGCCTTTACAAAGTACTTTATACACACAGTTCAAATTCTGTCCATCATAAAATTATTGTTCTACAAACTGTAGACCGTTGTCAAGTGCTACTCCTCACATGCCCACAAAATAACGATTCATCACACTCGTAGTAAAAACCTTCAGTCAGGGAACCGGATAATTAATGTACAGCATAGAGGGTAATACATATATCAGAAATATCCACAGATAGACCGTCACTAATGTTAATGAATTAATGGAATACAACGGACATACTGTTTTAGTCACAGACTAAAAGCTGTTTATTTGTATACAGCATAGTTACAAAGCATAGAGATGCATATTTCCTGAGGTAACCTTCTTCACGGAGCACATTTGACATGTGAGCAGCTGACTGGAAGTCAGGTGGCTGCTCCCGTGTCCTAGTGCCTGCCGAATGCAATCTCTGTCAGAGATGCAACTTATTTGTGTGTTTTTTTTTTTTCTCTCAACAACGTGATTTTGACCAGGTGCAACTTATATTCAGGTGCAACTTTATTTCCGGAAAATACGGTAATCTAAGACATGAAAAGTTCATGGGTAGCTCTTTCTGGGTGCCATTCTTTGCAAGAGGTCCTCACTGTAGCGCGATGACGTAGTGGATTTCATCTACCACATCACAGACATCCATTACGTAGTGGATTAAATCCATGTTTTAATGAATTTAAAATGTTCGGAGCCGCGATATACTGAATGTTTTTAATGCAAACGTTTTGTGCAGCGTGTACAGTATGTAGCGTTATGTGTAAATACAAATTGAGAGAGTACAATATTGATTATTTCCTTAAACTTTTTTTATGTTAATTAATATAGTATAGCGTATTAATAACTTTTGAGCTTTGGCATTTCAGTCTTCTAAAGAATATGAGAGGTTGCTGACTATTTGGAGTGATTTTGGAGCAAGTTGCACTTGCTTGTTTGATTATTGGGGGGGTTACCTCCCCCCCATCCCCCCTGGAATCGATGCCCTTGGATGTAATTATCTAACTAAACATGCAATATTTGTACGTGATTTGTATGTCATTCATAAATGTGAATGTGAAAAAATTAACAGAGCAGTTTTCAGTGAATCAGGCTTAAGAGAAAGAGTGAATGTGTGTATAGTGTAAAGGAATTCTGGCAGGCTTTGAAGTAGCTTTTTAGAAAATTCACTTGACATTGTCTAAGATAATTATTTATAAAACACAAAGTAGAGTGATATCACCTACAGATTAGAACTAGAACATAAGACCTGTGACTTCTGGCTTCCATTGAATTTTTAGGTGGCAGAGACAGTGTCATATATTTTTAATGCAATATTATTAGGCAATAATTTACAATCAATTTAAGATTTTCTCAAAAAAAAATCTTGTACATCTTCTCCTAAGAGTCTTCTTTTTATAAGAGACCGTTTTATTTTGAGTATGTCCTTGTCAAGACTGTGCTCAAAAAATGATCCACCAGTTAATGTAGTTCACCTAAAAATTTTTAAAAAATTTTAGGAGTAGTTCACCTAAAAAATTTTAATTTACTTTTACTCACTCATTTACTCAGCCTTATGTTGTTCTTGTGCTGTTACTTTTTCAATATTTCCATACAATATGTTTTTGTATGGAAAAGAGCAGCGTTAAGATTCTTGAAGATTGTGTTAAGATTCTCATGGGGGGGGGGGCAGTAAATAATTGTTGTGTATTTTCTTTTTGCTAGCTAGCTGACATAGTCATGTTATTTTACAGATACATCAGTGATGAAAAGAAATTCAAATTATTTTGTCTTTTATTTGAGACAGCATAAAAAGAAAAGATGACTGAAACAGGTGAATTGCTAGTAATGCAGACCCAGTGTTTGTCTTGTACTGTGTGAACTGAAAAAAAAAAAACAAACAATGCATATATCCAGTATTTCAGATAAACACCAAACTTTGAAGCTTCCAGAGAGAAAATAACATTTGTTATATGGATGAATTTAAACATTAAAGCTTATACAGACACAGATATCTACGCTAATATCTGGGCTAATATAACCTGTCAAAAAAAACAGAAATCGAAAAAAAAAATTTGTCAAACAAAAAGAGAATCTAATATAATATGGAGCTGTGCGCATGCACATTAAAAACATCCTGTATGTCATTGAAGTCAACTACGTAGTGTATTAAATCCACTACGTCATCGCGCTACAGTCTGCAGCAAGGACAGTTTCATTCTTTGTGCTGGTGTAGTGAACATGTTTTTCTGTTTATTAACAAAAGCATTTGATCGCATGTTGAAATAGGTGTTTAGTGTACCATGACAAAGTGTTGTTGGCAGGAGGCGGTAGAAAACGCCTGAGGGATGACGTTCTCTTAGATGCTTTCTGAAATACATGAATCTTTAAAAAGGCTTTAAGTTCCACCTGGAATCTACCACAACAGCATCACTGCCATTATCCATAGTGAGTTTAGGATAGCGGATTTACACGGGGACACTGACTTACTGAAAAAGGGTTTGATCTTGGACCGAATGTAAGCAATGAATTATTTATTACATTTGTGTAAATAATTTACAGAGAGAGAGAGATAAAAAAAATATTAGTATTTATTTAGTGGAAAAAGCCTTTCGATTAAATAATTAACCAACACAAGACTGTGCTATTCACATGGCTATTTTCCATATAATGTGTCCATTTCCATACAAGGTGTATTTTTGTCCTTTTTTGGAGCTTGACAGATGCGGTCACCTAGGAATGTTGCTGTATGCACAAAGAGCTCCATTAAGATACTTCAAATAATTTTTTGTTTTCCGTGGAAGAAAAAAAAACAGCAAATGGGTTAGGAATGACATGAGGGTGAGTAAATAATAACAGAATTTTCATTTTTGTGTGAACTATTCCTTTAATGGTAAGTTCTATCCTTCTACTTGAGAGTGGACTGATACAAAAGCTACAATGTTTAAAGTCTTGTATATCATTGCTTTGATCTAAGACATGAAAATAATAATACAGTTGTTCATACTCTGACCAGCTGAGTCCATTTACATCACTTTATCTTTCTTATTATTCGAATTGAGCAGATTCTCTATTAAAGCTTTTATTACAGTGAGAGAGGTAGGAGGGACAGAAACAGGCACTAGCTGGACACAAGATGTATCTTCTGTGTGATCTATAGCATCCTGAGCTCTGAGTGTTCATCTGATCAATACAGAACACTCGCCCATCGCATATTATGGAGCATCCATAATGCCTTGGCTGCACCCAGAAGCTTCCCAGGACACCAAGTTGCATTGTCACCATGGACCTTTTGAGTTCCCCTTTTAATAAGCCTGTCTAATGCTGTCACTAATTAGTGCGGATGGAGGGGACAGAAAATGCCATCAGCAGCCTAAATGAGCTTTAATTACAACTGGTATCCAGAAATAGCCAATCTGTCAATCTCACCACTTGCCTCTGTCAGGTGGAGGCAGGGGGAGATGAAGGGTATGAGGGGGGCAGAAAAACTGGATGTACATAGTGATCCATTAATTACAGTACATTCACCCTCCAGAGTACCACTAAGAGTTGAGAGAGAAAGACGGGAGAGGATGAATCTAGTGCCACAATGCCTTAAAAATTGTTTCACTGCAGAATTGGGATTGTGGAGCGCTGCTGCCCTCTGTGGGTCATGATCAACAATCACCATGATTTTGTAAGTAAGATGTGATCCTAAGGCTAGTCTTAAAGGGATACTTCACCCAAAAATTAAAATCCTGTTCATTTACTTGCCCTGATGTTGTTCCAAACCCATTTGACTTTCTTCAGAGGAACACAAAAAGAGATGTTAAGGAAGAATGTTTGGGATTGATATTTTCTTATGTTGCATTTTTTTCTTCAATACAGAAAAAGTGGTTAGTTACTGAACCATCTTTCCCTGTCTGTCACTGACTCGACGTTGTGTCGATGTAGTGACACAAGGGGTTCGCTCTTGAGAGCACCAATCACATTTGCTTTATTCAGAAAAGGCCAATGAAAATTGGCGAGTGGAATTTGCATGCCACTCTCCGCACCGGACATACGGGTATAAAAGGAGATGGTGTGCACCACTCATTCAGACTTGTTCTTCGGAGCCGAGTGCATATGTGTGTTCATTCCATCACCTCACTATTTGCTTTTGGAATTACGGTGCATATCAGCAGTCACCCTCGCACGGTCGAGTGTTGTGCTTCCCCTGGGCACTTCAGCAGCAGAGTCCACAGGTGTAAAAAAGAGTATATTCAAAAGAGTATATTTTCTCTAAAAGAGCTCATACAAATGATTGGCGTCTTTTTAAAGATGTCCTTTCTCTTTTGTGCTACTGGGTGTGGCCGTTATCTCTCCCCACCGGATGGCCACAAAATCTGTCTCAAGTGCTTGGGTCACCAGCACGCCGAGGCAGCTTTTGTGGAGGGGTCATATTCTCACTGTGAGAACATGCCCATGAGAACGTTGCGGTCACGGCTCTCTTCCTTCTTCGTAAAGCAGAGAGCCACCACGGCTGCTTCCTGACCTGGTCCGTCCTGGGTTGAAACTCAGACGGCTGGGTCGGCGAGCACCGTGGGCGATCTGGATGTGAATATGAGAGTGTTTCCGCCGGCTCAGTCCCCGCGGTCCTCCCATCCTCCAGCACGCTCGTTCTGCCTGATAGAGTTCACGAGTGATGCAGGCGGTCCACCCAGGGTGGATTTAATGTCTCGTTCGGGGCTTGCAAAGAGGATGAGTTATCGATCGCAGCATCGGCGGGTGGGCTCCTGCTTTCGGAAGTGGACGAATCTTCTGAGTTCCCGCTCTTGGGCGGTAAAGCTCAGGATGAGGTGGACGCTGAGTTGGCAGCCATGTTTGCCCACATGGCTGCGAACATCAGGCTTGAGTGGAACCCTCCGCCCTGCCCTGAGCATTCGCGGCTGGATGATTGGTTTCTGGGCTAGGAGCGTGACTCACGGCCACGCCCCGCCCCAGTGCCCTTCTTCCCGGAAGTGCACGAGGAGCTCGCGAAGACGTGGATGGCACTTTTCTCTGCCCGTACACGCTTAGCGGGCTCATCCACCCTGACTACCCTTGACGGCGGAGCAGCTAAGGGATATGTCAAGCTTCCCCAGGTAAAGTGCGCTGTGGTGGTGCATTTATACCCGAAGGGCACAGCCACCTGGAGGAACCGACCAAGGCTCCCTTCCAAGGCATGTAAGTTTTCTTCGTCATTAGTGGCGAAGACTTACAATGCCGTGGGTCAGGCCGCCTCCACCCTGCATGCCATGGCTATCCTGCAGGTCCACCAGGCCAAGGCACTTAAAGATCTGCACAAGGGTAGGACTGACCCAGGGCTCATGCAGGAACTGCATACCACGATCATCCTCGCTCTACAGGCGACAAAAGTCATGGCGCACACCCTGGGCCAGATGATGTCCACCTTGGTGGTCCAAGAGGGACACCTGTGGCTCAAACTTGCGGAGATGCATGACGCCAAGAAGGTCCACTTTCTCGATGCACCCATCTCCCAAGGGGGGCTCTTTGGTGACACTGTCAAGGACTTTGCCCATCAGTTCTCGACAATGAAGAAGCAGACGGAGACCATCAAACACATCCTGCCACGGCATGACCCAGCTGCCTACAGGCCTCCGAAATCCCACACCCCATCTGCCGCTCGCCAGGGCCGTCCTCCTGTGGCGTCGGCCCCAGCTCCCCCACCATCGGAGCCTGCACGCCGGCCTCTGAGAAGAAGATCCTCCCACAGGAAGCACTGCCTGCCCATCAGCCGGCTGCCAAGAATCCTGGACAGGCTTCGAGGGATGAGGCGACTGACTTTGACTGGCCTGACCAAGGTGTGCAAACGGGCCCCACTCCCTCGCAACATCGCCGGGTGCCATCTGGGCTCCGGCACCCAAATTGTCAATAAAAGAGCAGTTTCCTCATTCCCTGGGTCATTCTTCTATGCTCAGCCCTTCCGGCTCTTGGGCTCATGACGCCCAGACGCTGAAAGACTTTCCGGTCAACATGAAATCTATTGTGTGCACACAGGGACCTCGACCGACTGGGAATTCAGGTCAACTGGGAAAAGAGCAAGCTATCCCCTGCGCAGAGCATCTCTTTTCTCAGTATGGAGTTGGACTCGGTCACCATGATGGCACGCCTTATGAATGAGCGCAGGTTTGTGCTGGCCTGCCTAAAAACCTTCAGGTGGAAGGTAGAGGTGCCATTGAAACAATTTCAGAGGCTCCTGGGGCATATCCTCGGTGGCCGTATTCCCCCTCGTGTTGATTAATATGAGACCGCTCCAGCACTGGCTACAGACTCGAGTCTCAAGGTGGGCATGGCGCCATGGCACCCAGCGTGTGACTATCATGCCACGGTGCCACCATACTTTCAGCCCTTGGTCAGAACTGGCATTTCTATGGGCAGGGGTTCCCTTAGAGCAGGTCTCGAAGCGTATTGTGGTCACGACAGATGCCTCGAATTTGGGCTGGGGCGCCGTGTGCAACGGGCAGGCAGTATTAGGGCTCCTCACCTCCCGGGCGTCCTCAACCATGCAGCGGATGTGCTCTCACGACAGGTAGCACTCTGCGGAGTGTGGAGACTCCACCCCCATGCAGTCCAGCTAATTTGGGAGAGATTCGGGGAGGTGCAGGTGGACCTTTTTTGCCTCCCGAGAGTCCTCTCATTGCCCCCTTTGGTACTCCCTGTCTGAGGCTCCCCTCGGCACGGATGCCTTGGTGTACAGCTGGCCTCGGTGGCTGCGCTAGTACAGGTTTCCCCCAGTGAGCCTCGTTGCACAGACATTATGCAAAGTCAGGGAGGATGGGCAGCAAGTCCTGATGGTTGCGCCGTACTGGCCCTACCGGACTTGGTTCTCTGACCTGATGCTCCTGGCAGTAGCCCCTCCCTGGCACATTCCCCTAAGGCAGGACCTTCTCACTCAGGGGCAGGGCACGCTCCGGCACTCCACGAGGTGGCTGTACGCTCTGAAGTGGCATCTCTTCTCAAATTGGTGTTCTTCCCGCGGGAAAGATCCACAGAGATGCGCAGTCAGGTCTGTGTTGTCCTTCCTACAGGAGAGGCTGGAGAGACGGCTGTCTCCCTCCACCCTGAAGGTGTACGTGGCTGCTATAACAGCATATCACGATTCACTGGATGGGAGACCCTCACGGCAGCACGACCTGATCACCAGTTTCGAGGAGAGGAGATTGAATCCTCCTAGGCCACGCCTGATTCCCTCTTGGGATCTCTCTTTGGTCCTACCTGCCCTACAGAGAGCCCCTTTTGAGCACCTGGAGCAGGCCGAGCTCAGCACTTTTTCACTGAAGATGGCCCTCCTGGTGGCGCTCACTTGGCAGAGGAGTAACGCCACCAGGCCCTGTACTCATGGTATGCCCCTTTTCAGGTGAGCCCGTGTACTTGGGCTCAGTGCTCCATATGTGGTGATTCCCCCCTCGCTAATCTTGTATGATGCGTTTCCACTGTTCGGTTTGCCTTCAGTGAACCCTGTGTTTCCCCTCGACAGAGCTCTGCTCTGCCTCGGCCACTGTTGCTGTGTACCCTCTCTGTAGATAGGGTCCTCCTCAATGGCATCATTCCATATGTGAACTTCCCCGTCGGTAAGTCCATGTGAGGTATTCTCCACATGTTAACCTCCCTCCAGTAGGATGTGGTCTCCATTGTGCTCTCCCTCTTGGAGAGGGAAGAGCACTTCCCCAGCGCTATTCTAGCAGGTGCTCGGCGGGAAATTGCTTAATAAAAAATCAGGAAAGGCCACCGCCTGTAGCTTCCTCAGGTAAGTGCCTCCTCCCACCCTTAACAGGACCAGGGAGATGCCTTACCTACTGTAACTCGCTGAATGGTCACAACGTGGTCGAGCGCTCGCTGCGAGGCACGCAGCAGCTTGCCCGTGTCTGCTTCTCCATACCTCGTGACACAGATCAGCGCCTGCAGCGTTTCATATAGGAACCCCTAGTGTCACTACATCAACACAATGTTAAGTGAGTGACAGACAGGGAACGTCTGTTCCCTGATGGAGAGAACGAGACATGGTGTCCCTCCTGCCGCAGCGCTTAACCAACCGCTGACATGGCCGGGACTCTCTCTCGGCTCCTTAGCACAAATCTGAATGAGTGGTGCACGCCATCTCCTTTTATACCCGTATGTCTGGGGCGGAGAGCGGCATTCAAATTCCACTCGCCAATTTTCGTTGGCCATTTCTAAATAAAGCAAAGGTGATTTGGGCTCTCAAGAGTGAACCCCTAGTGTCACTACATCAACACAACATCTCGTTCCCTCCATCAGGGAACAGAGGTTACATCAGTAACCAAGATGTTTTTCAGATAATTACAATGACTGAGGCTTATACTCCTCCTAACTTCTTTTATGTTCCACAGAAGAAGCCATATGGGTTTGGAACAACATGAGGGTGAGTAAATGATGACAAAATTTTCATTTTTGGGTGAACTGTTCCCCTAAATCTAATCCTTCTCAAGGAATCTTATCAATCTTTCTCTCACTACTTCAGTCTCACAATCTATCTCTCTATCTTTCCATGCTCTGCATTGATTGCACAATCACATTCAGAAAACACACGTACTCTCAGACTGCACACAAATCCACAGAGAACACATTTCTTGTTGCGTTCACAGTAGGCCGAGTGCATTTGCAGAATTTTAATTCTACACAGGATCATACATCTTTGTGGCACTTGTATTTCCCTGGCGACAACAGTATGAGAACTGTTTTGATAAGTGTAGAATAATGCCATCACGTTCCTTTGAGTGTGCATAAATGAATAGATAAGTGAATAAGTAAGTTTATGCACATATTCGATCAAAATGTGAAGCAGTGAATGAACAGAGCGAGTTATGAAAAGCACATGTTTTGCATGCACTTACCAGACACAAAACCCCCAAGGTGTTATTTGAAAAGTGCTGCAATATATTTTCCCCTCATGGTTTCATATGCATTTGCCTGGCCCAGAGCAAGTGCGGTACGGGAAGTTAATGAAGCTTGTCATCTGGAAACATTAAAAATCATCTAACCTGAACCTTGCTGTTACAGAAACTGTATGCTTGTACATTAACCAGCCCCCATAGTGTAAATCAAAATAAGTTTAGTTCTCTAGTGAGTCCTCTGATGTAAATGTGGTCAGAACCACAAAAACACACTGTGTAGGTGCAAATTTGGACACTGATGCACAGAGTTAGGGATGTCTGTGGGATGGTACATTTTCATTGCTATTAATGCACTGGATTGCCAATGAATTACACCGCATGCAGTCTGCACAGTCACCAGAGGTTCTATCATAATATCATGTAAGCATGAATTCTTGATGGTTGAAAGGGATTGCTGGTAGTACATTTTTTTTTTATTTTTTTTTTTTAATCATAGATTCAAACTTGGGAAACATTTTCTCATGAAGTAAGCCTTGGATTTTGACAAGATATAATAATGTGTGATGGCATGCTGCTGCTCTAAATTCCATTATTCTCCTGGGAAATGTGCAGATATCAGTAAGAAAATTTTAGATTGTTTGGTGTAGTCAAGACAAATGTTTTCACCCTGGAGACTACTTCTCTGGTGATGATGCTGACTCTAGTGAGCTCAAATTGGAAAAACAAGAGAGGAAAACAACTACAATTATCGTATAGGCTATCGACCTTGCACAGGCAACTAATTGAAAGTGAACCAAAACTCAATGCAGCCTATGCAAACCCAACAATTAAATTAACTACTTAATTATTAAAAGGAGAAATATAGAGATTAACCACTGACAGGGAGTTTGGAGACCTTAAATGCTTTCCTGGGGTACAGGATTTTCCAGAGGAAAATTGTATTGCTCATAGATTGCTCTTTCATAGCTTAATGGAGTTCTCAGTGACATTTCAGTTGGGTATCAACTTTATCTCTGATTTTGTTTTTCTTCTAAACTCCCTTTGGAGGCATAAATCAAATCAAATTAAATCAAATCCCTTTATTGTCACTCAACCATATACACAAGTGCAACAGTGGATGAAAGTTTTGAGTGCAGTTCCGAGCAATATAGCAGTCATGACAGTGGTGAGACATATACCAATTTGCAATAAACATCAGATTTACACAACACAATTTACATATCTAATATACACATAATTACATGCAACACAATATACAAATAATAATATACAATGTACATTATACAATACATACAATATAGAATACACATACACACAATATAGAATACACAGTATACAATAAAAATAATATATATAAAATATACAGTTGGTTGTATTGTGCAGTATTGACATTCAGGCTGTCAGTTGATAGTCAGTTGCCAGTGTGTTGTTAAGAGAGAATATAATTTATGACAGTCCAGCGTAAGATTAATAAAGTGTAGTGCTGATGTATATTGATTGTGAGAGATCAAGAGTTCAAAAGTCTGATTGCTTGGGGAAGAAGCTATCATGAAGTCAGCTGGTGCGGGTCCTGATGCTGCGATACCGTCTGCCTGATGGTAGCAGTGAGAGCAACCCATGGCTCGGGTGGCTGGAGTGTCTGATGATCCTCTGAGCTTTTTTCACATACCGCCTGGTATATATGTCCTGGAGGGAGGGAAGCTCACCTCCGATGATGTGTCTGGCAGATCGCACCACCCTTTGCAGGGCTTTGCAGTTGAGGGCAGTGCTGTTGCCATACTAGGCAGTGAAATTACTGGCCGGTTGATTTCACTGTCCTGATCGTCCTGTCTGGGTTTATTTTGTGATAACAACTGGCTGACTGTATGTTATCCTGCTTATAATACAGCTGCTAAGGAAATAAATATATAAATGGATATAAAATATTGATTTGCATAGAAATTATGTAATTATTTGAAAATAAATAAATCACTGAAAAGCTGAAGTCCATCTCCGGTTTGTGTCGGAGTTATATTGGTGTTTATTTTGTGAAAATGACCATCTGACTCCTCATTATTCAGCCTGTTACAAGGCTTCTTGCCAAATAAATAAATAAATGGGCATGAAACATTGATTTGAGTTAAAATTATTTAATTAGCTTACTTGAAGCGATTGCACAGTGATCTAAGAGGCAGGAAAGATGACTGTTACGAATACACAGACTCGAAGATGGTGTTGAGCTGGTGTTTACTGTAACACAAACAATACAAAAACAGAGACAAGCAGGTAAGTGGTATGGTAACTGTTCAGGGCTGAAGTGAAGATCAATATAGTGATGAAGACAGGTGCTGACTTTGGTGGTGAATTTCCTTAAGGTGGTGGATACACAATAAAGTCTTATAAAGCTTACATTGAGGAGAAGGATAACAGGGATCACTGGAGTGAAGAGGAATCGCTAGGAGCAGATGTTTAGGTGATACAGGTGAGTCCGTATTCAAAGTTGAAACCAGACACTAGACAGTGTCTAGTTTATTTGCTTGTGGGATTCCGGCGCTGTAAGTATGGACTTAATATGGGGAGCTGGGATTATAGTGTGTGTAAATGATTGTATGTCCTTCGCTACAGGTGCAGGCATAACTTGGATGCGTGTGTCTGCCTGCCTGTCCAGTACCGAATGGTGTGTGTGTTGCAAGCAGATGCAAGTGGACTCAGGCTGCGCTGCTGTTTTGTTGTGATTTTGTCATTGCAATTTATGTTTTTCTATAATTCTTTCTCTTGTTTACGGGTGAAGTTCTTGTGGGAACTTTAGTGTTAAGTGTAATTATTTTTATGACTTTGTGTTTGGAGAATTGTTTTTATGTTCTATGTTGGCCCAAGGATGTTTCTGGAGTCACTTCAGTGCTTTAGCACTGACATAATTTATTTCCATTGCTACCATTGCTTGTTTGTCTAATTTTACTATTTATTGTGTCTAGGAAGTGCTGTGGCCTGCCCTGGCGAAGCTGGTTGCTGGATATTTTGTGTGTGTGTGTTTGGGTGGTTTACGAGGACCTTTTTTAGGTTACAAACTGGTAATTACAAGGGTATTATGCTATAAATGTGGTTTAAGAGGGCATTTCTAGTGTCCCCATAATTGAATTAGCTTAAAAAAAATGTACTAAACGATGTTTTTCTGAATGTAAAAATGCGGAAAGTTTTTTGTGAGGGATTTGTCTACTGGGGCGGAACACTGTGTCCTCCCAAACATGGGCAGAATGTTATGGACCATGCTCGACACGGACGGAATAAGCTGTTGCGCATAGTCTCCAGGATGCGAGTGGGGTCCGAGGTGGGGTGGCAAATCTCATTCACCCCGTGCCACCCTTCTGGCCCATTTTGGGAATTTCAAACGCTAAACTTTGCAAATCCACAGGTGTGGATTTATAGTCATTTTAGAACCGCTTTGAATGAGGTATGTCCAATCAGAATTTAGAGTCGGACTATATGTTTTATAATACTTTGTATTTTATACAATGCACTGACCAATCTAAGGAATAAAACTGCCTTCATAACTGCTTAGTTGTTTGTGATTCACTGCAATCCCATAGGTGCAGGGACTGTTTAAGTAAAAGTCTTTTAAATTTCCAGTAGTAATCATTGCAGAAAGTCTCCCCTGACCACCCAATCACAAAACACATCCCTCTTTTGTCAGGCAATTTCATTTGGGATGTTTAAAACTTTCCTGTCTGATTAAAGCACAAAAGGAAATGGTGAATTATTTTTAGATGTGGAATGGGCTCCCACAAAGATGAGTTTAATAAATTTTAATTAATTCTGCTGGTTATGGCCAGTGTAGCCTGACGTCAGAGAAGGTGTTGAGGATTCTGAACTCCACTGAAAACCCATTAATGCCTAATAAGAGAGGGGACATGGAAAAACTATGGTGAGATATAAAAGGATACGAATGTAAAGATCTAAATTTGCTCTTTCTCTTGTCTGATCTTGAACTTAAAGTCTCACTTTTACTCATGCATTCATGATGAGTGATTGTTAGAGATGACAAAGAGAGCTAGATAGACTAATGCATAAAGTGTACTCAACTGGGCCTCTGTCTTCAGGTTGCTCCCATTCTGTCAATCTGTCCACTGTTTTGGAAACTCTGGACAGCCCAGGCACAGCTAATTATGTCAAGTCATTTTTATTTGTATAGCGCCTTTCACAACACAAATCGTTTCAAAGCAGCTTTACAGAAAATCATGCATTAACTGAAAATGAAACCGTAATATCTATAAAGTCTTAGAGTGATCATTGTCTAGTTTGATTAAATACGATTATGAAGTTTTATAAAATAATTAAATAATAATTGTATTTAGAAACCCAGTGAGCAAGCCGAAGGCGACTGTGGCAAGGAACACAAAACTCCATAAATTGTTGGTTAATGAAGAAAAATAACCTTGGGAGAAACCAGGCTCACTGTGGGGGCCAGTTCCCCTCTGGCTAACAGCATGAATATAATGCCAATATTACTTATTTATGTGCAGTGCAGGTCATGGTTTAAAATGAGTAAACTAAGTAAGTGTTAAGGGCCAGTGTTTAAACAAAGATTTTGTAAGAACTGTAAGATTAATGACTAATGTCTTTGAAGTTAATCCTGGATTAACTGCAGAAATTCATATTATTGTAGATTATTACATCATGATGGCGCTGCGGATGGCCGCCTCGGTGTGGAGCGCTTCTATTGTTTTGTTGTTTTTGTTTGTTTGTCCTGTGTTTAGTAATCTTCTGCCAGTCAGTTTTACCTGAGACGAACTGCTGAACATTCGACAGCATATACCAGTCAATCTTTTCCTGGATTTTGAATATTCAGATGTTTTGCTGGACATTTTAGTTGGAGGCACGGCTGTGTTGTTTGGGAGATGCAGGCGAGGGAGACAAGCAGGCACGCTGGTTTCGAACAGCACTGCCGAGCATTCATCTTGTGAACCTCCACTCTCTCCCTAACAAAATGGACAAACTACATCTCCTCACCCGCACAAACAAGGACTTTTCAACCTCTGCTGCCTTGTGCTTCACAGAAACCTGGCTGAGTGAAGCCATTCTGGACAGTGCGTTACATCTGCCGGGCTTTCAGCTGTTCAGAGCAGATCGCATCGCGGAGTTAACGGAGAAAACGAGAGGCGGTGGAACATGCTTTTACATCAATGAAAGTTGGTGTACAGATGTAACAACGTTAAAGAAGATGTGCTGTCCTAATTTGGAAGCGCTCTTTATTAACTGTAAGCCTTTCTACTCGCCGTGGGAGTTTACCTCGTTTATACTTTACATCGTGCCAAACGCGTGTTTGAATGCTGCGCTGCAGCAGCTGGCTGATCAAATCACAGACATGGAACAAAAATACCCGGACTCAGTTATTATTATTCTTGGGGATTTTAACAAAGCAAACCTCACACGTGAATTGCCCAAATACAAACAGCACATTACATGCCCAACTAGAGACAGAAATATACTGGATCACTGCTACACAACAATAAAGGATGCATATCGCTCTGTCCCTAGAACAGCTTTGGGACTATCTGATCACTGTCTGGTTCATCTTCTTCCAACCTACAGAGTGAAATTTAAATCTGCTAAGCCTGTAGTAAGGACTGTAAAGAGATGGACCAATGAAGCAGAGCTGGAACTACAAGCCTGCTTTGACTGCACTGATTAGAGTGTTTTTGAAGCTGCAGACACCAATCTGATCGAGCTCACAGATACCGTAACATCATATATCAGTTTCTGTGATGATATGTGCATTCCTACTAGGACTTATTTAACATTTAACCACGACAAACCATGGTTTACAGCAGAACTCAGGCAGCTTCGTCAGGCCAAAGAGGATGCTTACAGAGTTGGGGATAAAGTCTTGTACAATCAGGCCAGGAACACACTGAATAAGGGAATCAGAGTGGCTAAAAGAAGATACTCTGAGAAGTTGAAAAACAAGTTTTCAGCTAACGACCCTGTATCAGTGTGGAGTGGCATGAAACAACTTACGAATTACAGGACTCCTGCCCCCAACCCTGTGGTGGACCAACAACTGGCTAACGACCTGAATGTGTTCTACTGTAGATCTGAAAGTCCCAAACTCACACCCCACACCCGCTCTGACCTTCACTTCATACAAACACCAACACCTCCTGCAACCCCCCTCCTGCTGCTCAACCTGCACTTAAGATCTGTGAAGATGATGTGTGCTGTGTCTTTCAAAAACAAAGGATAAGGAAAGCACAGGGTCCAGATGGCGTTTCACCTGCATGTCTTAGATCCTGTGCTAACCAGCTGGCCCCCATCTTCACACAGATCTTCAATAGATCACTGGAGCAGTGTGAAGTCCCATGCTGCTTCAAACATTCCACTATCATCCCCATCCCAAAGAAACCAAAAATCACAGGACTTAATGACTACAGACCTGTCGCCCTGACATCTGTGGTCATGAAGTCATTTGAGAGACTGGTGTTGGCCCACCTGAAGGACATCACTGGACCCTTTCTAGATCCCCTTCAATTTGCTTATTAAGCAAACAGGTCTTTGGATGATGCAGTCAACATGGGATTGCATCATATCCTGCAACATCTGGACAGACCAGGGACATATGCAAGGATCCTTTTTGTGGACTTCAGTTTGGCTTTCAACACCATCATCCCAGCTATTCTCCGGACTAAATTACACCAACTCTCTGTCCCCACGTCTATCTGTCAGTGAATTACCAGCTTTCTGACAGACAGGCAGCAGCTTGTGAGACAGGGGAAATTCACTTCCAACACCTGTACAATCAGCACTGGTGCCCCCCAGGGATGTGTGCTCTCCCCACTACTCTTCTCCCTCTACACCAATGACTGCATCGCCAAGGACCCCTCTGTCAAGCTCCTGAAGTTTGCAGATGACACCACTGTCATCGGCCTCATCCGAGATGACGATGAGTCTGCATATAGAAGGGAGGATAAACAGCTGGCTGTCTGGTGCAGTCGAAACAACCTTGAGCTGAACATGCTCAAAACAGTGGAGATGACTGTGGACTTTAGGAGGAACCCCCCAACACTGTCCCCCCTAACAGCACTGTGGTAGTAGTGGAGTCATTCAGGTTCCTGGGCATTACCATCTCACAGGACCTGAAGTGGGAGACCCACTTCAGCTGGATCCGGCCGGTTCTGGTGACCTCGGGATAGGAGTCCCAAGGTTGAGACATGGAAACAAATAGAATAATATTAGCGTAGATGCCATTCAATTTTTTGCAGAGTTATAGATCATGAGCAATGGTTCAGGTTCCAGCAGACCTAACTAAAGCAGCCTAATTGTGTGGTGAAGAATAAATTAGGTGTATGCCTGGCTAAATAGATGAGTCAATAGCCTAGACTTAAACTCAGTGAGTGTGTCTGTGTCCCGAACAGTGTTAGGGAGACTGTTCCATAGTTTAGGAGCCAAATAAGAAAAGGATCTACCTCCTTTTGTGGATTTTGACATTTTAGGAACTATTAACAGGCCAGAGTTTTGCGATCGTAAAGAACAAGATGGAATATAGTGTGGCAGAAGGTTACTTAAGTACTGTGGAGTTAGACCATTCAAAGCTTTATATGTAGTTAACAGAATTGTAAAATGAATACAAAATTTAAGAGGTAGCCAAAGTAACGATGATAAAATGGGGCTAATATGATCATATTTCTTGGTTCTAGTCAGCACTCTGACTGCTGCATTTTGAACCAATTGAAGTTTATTTATTGAACTTGCTGGACATCCTCCCAGTAATGCATTACAATAATCTAGTTTTGAGGTCATGAACGCATGAATTAGTTTTTTGGCATCAGCAACAGAGAGCATGTGTCTTAACTAAGTAACATTTCTTAGGTGGAAGAATGCTGTTCTACAAACATTGGAAATTAGATTTTCAAATGACATATTGGTATAAAATATAACACCTAAGTTCTTTGCTGTTGAAGACGATGTAACAGTACATCCATCGAGAGTCAAATTATATTTTTAGAGGTTTTTGGTCCAATAATTAGCACCTCTGTTTTGTCGGAATTTACAGAATACATTATCAAACATTTATTCTGTCTTTCAGGCTGAACAAAGGGAAATTGGTCCACACAGTACACCGACTACATTCAAAGGCATACTGACCTTGCCTTCACTTTACTTTACCATTAATTTGTTTTGTTTTGAAACAGGAAGGAAGCAGACCAACAATAGCACTTGAAAAATAATTAGCCGCTCTTACAGATGCAAATCAGATTCAGGGCCGTAACCACCATAGACACTGAGGGGGGCAATATGTGGTTACATCCTTGATCAGATTCCATATGAAGTGCCTCTAATAACTTTTCTGTGTGCTTACTGCAGAATTTCATAAACAGTTCAATGAAAGGGAATTACAGCTAAAGGCAAGTGTGAGTTGCTGGATATCAATTTGAGGAATGGCATGGTGCTGTTTGTGATGCCATGTTGAATATAAAACTATTCAAATGTTTAAATAAAAGCATAAAGGAAAATACACAGAAAATACCCTATAACTACAGAATACACTTGCACACACATGCATCATACACACACACACACACACAAATATGTTTTCCTAAATCCTTCCCCACATCTTTTTAATGCCAATCAAACAGCCAGCATCTGCAGTGCACCAAACTTCTGCTGTCTGAAATCAATAACATGGTAGACATTAGGGCTGTCTTTTATTTCACAAAGCCAACCACTCATATTTTTCTTTTCCAATAAAATTAGGCTACATATTAGAGAAAATAAGACATATTAGGGCCTGTCCAGTGTTGGACAAGCTACTCCAATATACAAGCTATGACCAACTCTACAGAAATTTTAAGATGAAAGCTTACCAATAGTAGCAAGTTATGTACATTACAAGCTGCATGGAAAAAGTTGCTTGCTACATTTAAGCTATATTTTCCTTTAAATGAAATGTAAAAAAATAAATTTAAAAAAATAGTTAGATTCCGTTCCGTTCATGAATAAGCCATCCAAATGATTCAAAATGAACCTCGAAACGATTCATAGTGATTTATTAAAGGTCCACTCTGTAATTTTTTAGAAGTACGTTGAAGTCGAAGTTACATTGGCTTACACTGTACCTAGTGGCCTGGATCATTCAAACACAGTAGTTTTCAGTTACCAATGCCATTGCAGAAATTCACTTTACACAGTAAACCAGGATTAATTTAATCCATGAATAAAAGTGTCTATTAACAGGGCAGTTACTGAGATTAAGTAAGTAGTATATAGCTACGCCCCTGTTATGCTTACACGCCCCTGCCCCATGCAGAATAAAAGAGGTTATATAAGGTTACTGATATGACTGAAATCATCATCCCACATGAGTAGTCATGATTTTATACATATGTAAAAAAATAAAATAAAACAAAATTATATATATATTTTTAGAAGTAAAACTTGTTAAAATGAGGGGAAAAAATTACTTCGCTATTTCTGATTCTAAGCGGCTGACAGAAAATACTGCACAGACGACCTGCTGAAATATTGTCAGGGAACATGTAACGTGGAACATGGTGACTTAGTGGAAAGTAAAACTGGTTCTTGAAAGCCACAGGCAGGGTGGAGAGTATACTGAGTGCCCACTGACATGGGGGGAGTATGGGGTTTGTGGTTATGCCCTTTTTAATGACTGCATCCTTTTGGGCATCAAAAGCCATCACTGTTCCTTCTATTATCTACTCCTATTCCTTTTGCTATTTCCATTCCTTTACTTTTCCAGTTTGAATGTTTATTGATCACTCCAAGATCAAACTGTCTGGTTACAGTATGATTTGGTGGTGTGTCTTTGAGATATCTAGATTTAATATATCAATATAACAAGGATATTGTTGAATAGTTAAGGCTTAAAACAGACACACACAAAAAATCAATAGAGACAAACAAGGTACTTCAGGGTTCTGAATGTAGAATGTGGCATCAAAGACCCACTTTAAAAGATGGATCACCAAACAAACACACGCGCACACTTTAAAAGATAAATAACATCCTGTAAATTAGGTCATTTTTTTATTTCAGAAACTTTCTTTATCCAATGGACAGAGTTAACCATTCAAAATTGTGTGTTCTATGAGTGCCATCTGGTGGTGGGAGGGTTTCTAGCCCCTGTACCATGCCAAGGTTCAGAAGTTTAATACAGTTTAATACACTGTAAAAGGTTTTATACTTGGTAAAGGGTATATCCAACAGACTCTAATTAAAATCTCCTCTTTATATTCCTTTAAAAATACGCATGAATCACTGGAATTAACAGGAAAAGCTTTGGCCTCTCTAAAATAATTGGCACAGCTGATGAGTGCCACAAACGGATGTTAAATCACCATATAGCTCTCTCCTCATGAAAGATTAATTCAATCCCCAATCTCGTCTCACTCATTCACATCTCTGAGGTCAGCAGTCCTCATAAATCAAAATCTGCCCTCAGTTTCTTTCTTGCACTGTCAGTGTATAAGCTTAATTTCACCTTTTCTTTCCATGCATAAACATCCTGACAAACCTTCTTATAATGTCCTGACAGGAACCCGTGATTGATGATACATTTAATGAATAAGCAACATAGGGATTTACTGTCCTATAAATGTTTCATTAAACTGTATACCTTTGCTCTGAAATGAATCAACTTTTGACATTTCCCTTAAGGTAAAGCCCATGTGTATAGTTATAAATCTGCAGCATGTTCCCCTCGTGCAATATTTCTAATTTGCATGTTAATACTATAGTAAGATCTCTTCATTTTTTCTTTATTACTGTACGAGTATTTATTTTACACAGAAATACTCTTTATTGCTATGTCAATAGCTTAATAAACTCACTATAAATACTATAATGTTATTATGTGTGTAATGTTGCTGGGGGAGTTTTTATGTGCCACATTCACCCTTGGTTTACCCACTGGGGGTTCATATTGTGTTTTTTGTAATGGCTGCTTGGAATTTGGAACGATTTGTTTTGTAAAAAGCACTTTAAAATAAAATTGAATTGAATTGAAAAACAATCTTTTTATTTTTATTGGCTAATAGAAAAAAATATTAAAAAAATAAAGTATTCTGTATAATATAATATAATATAATATTTATCTTATTGTTATTACTATTAAAAATTCCTATCGATTTAACTGAATCCTTTTATTTTGAAAATACTGTTTTTATTGTGAAAAGATTAAAATGCTTTTCCGGGTGATGTCATGCAGCGTCATTAAAGATACAGAATTGTTTTTTCTGCAGTGTACGGCATGAACGCTGGGCTGAAACAGACACTAATTATGACCAGCTGACGTTACAACTAGCATCAAGAGCAAGTTTAATTCAAGTTCATTGCTGCAACAACATTAGAAGTGAGTTGAAATGTTTTGAAGTAGGATTCATGTTTACATAAGATAAGCCTGAGTTGTCTTGCATGTTGTTGTGTCCACAGTTCTGTCTGGATTGTTCCAACAGTATGTCAAATCCTAAAACAGCTGGAGCTGAAGCTGGATCAGTGGTGGCGGACCCTCAACACTCCCAAAAGCTGCTAAGGGCCCTTCAGTCTTTTAGGCAATATGATTGTTTTCAAGATGCAGTGCTGGTTTTGGAAGGAGAAGAGATCCCTGTACAGAAGAACATTCTGGCTGCTGCTAGTCCATACATAAGGTATGAGAGAGTAACCTGTAACATTTGAATGTTTTTTACATGTAACCAGTCTTGACATGTTTTTGAGCAGTTATGAGGGGCAGAGATTAGATGTAGAACTGTTGTGATTGTTCAGACATGTTGCAGACCCTTGAGCAATGTGTCATGTGGGTGTGCCAAACAGCCCCTCTTTGCCTGTTTCTGTAAATTACTACTTTCAGAGACCCACCCGAATAAATTTCAACAATAAACAAAAGATTTTAGTTTCTGTCCTTTGTTCCATCTTTGTTGCTTTTGAGGTCTGAAAACAGAACTATTCATAATCCAGATGTACTTGCAGCAGTCAGTATCTAACAGGGACAGAGTAGAGTGGATACACAACCACCTTTGCTCTGATTGACTCAAACACCCATTTTACAATGGAAAAGTCCAGCATTTTTATAACGTTTTGCAATTCTTGCTTTTACAAAAGTATCATTTTTCAGTGACTGTTTTGTAAGCAGAATACTCAGTGTAATCAACCTTGTACACCAAAGTGTTGGTCAAATTTCCGAACCTTTTTTGTTCTACTTTATATACCAGCTCTTTAAAGGCTAATTCATACTTACCGGTGAACAGGCCTTTTTATTTCAGCTATAAATTATGACAAAACGCCTTGACATTTTTGTTCTGCTAAGGTGTTTGTTTGGGGGGTATTTCTGTTCTGTGTGTACATAGAAATGAGACGCTGGCACACTGCTAAACGTTCCAGTTTATTGACAACGTTTCGACCCAAATTGGGTCTTCGTCAGGTCAAACACACTAATCGTCTTTTCAACTTGTAGCTGTGCACCTGCATTCCTTTTAGATGTGCGTATACTACCTCTAAATCTTCTGTGTGTACCTCCCTGAAATTCTTGACCTAGGAGAACCTGGCTAGTTGAAGAGCGTAGATGATTGGTGGTTTGGACATGGCGTTCTTTATTTATTTATTTTCCTCAACAAACTATTTTTAAAATAATGCCATGTATAGAATAAACACAGGCTTGCTCCTCTAGGGGGTCGTAAGAAATAAAGGAGAAATAAAGGTTTGGCTTCTTCTGTTGTAGAAACTAGGCTTAAGGGTTCTCACAGGCATGGAGAACCTGGAAATATCAGGGACATTGTGATTTCCAGGCCTGGCAAAATCATGGAAATTAGAGGTCGTGTGGAATAGTGGATTTTGCAGATACCGATAACTAAGCTGGTGGAAAAAGCAAATAACCGATTAATCAGCCAATATGTTTTCAAATTGATTTTATTGCATGTTAAAGACATTTCTTAGTTTTTCCTTACTGTGACAGGTACAGTCATAAATGCAACAAGAGTTTAAAATTAATAGGCAGTGCGGCACGTGGAAACAAAAACGGAGGGGAGTGGATACAGGTGACACTGGGACGGAGAAGTGCGGCTGTGAGTGTGGTGGCCAATGGTGTGGCCAGGCTTCCTCCTAAAAAGCATCAAAAGTATGCTGTAAAATATTTAATCATAAAGAAATTGCTCTTCATGCAATCTTTATAAAATAATTTATGAAAAACCTTATCCAGTGATGACAAATGACAGGAAAAGTCATGGAAATTCATTGATCAAAAAGTGTGGGAACCCTGCAAGATATTTAAATAATATTTTTCTTGTACATCAGAGATTTAAACTGATTGTACAACCTGTTTCTAGGACCAAATTAAATTACAGCCCACCAAAAGAGGATGGATCTGTATACAAAATCAAGTTACAAGGGATCTCTGTGGCCACCATGAAACAGATCTTGGACTACATTTTCAGTGGGGAGGTGATAATATTGATTTACATTTATTTCATTTACATTTATGTACATGTATTGATGAGTGTGTGTGTGTCAGACTATTTGCAGTGCTCCCACAGTCAGTGAATTTAAAAATTGTTATTTACAGGCCTGAAAAAGTCTGGAAAATTGTAACAAAACATTAAAAAGTTCATGTAAATATCTGTATTGAATTTGTTTTTTTTTTTGTTTTTTTTTAAATACATATGCTCAGCTCTAGAATTGATTGTCTAGAAATAACTTTTTTTTGTTAATAAAAATGACTAGAAAAGTCATGACAATTCATTGTTCAAAAGGTGTGTGGACCCTGTATGAAGTTTCCATATCGACAATCACCGATGGATGACTGTTGAGAGGGCCAAACTAAAGTCCTTTCTTTGGTGCTCTGATTTCTAGGTTACCCTGAGTGAAGACACAATTCAGGATGTGGTCCAGGCTGCTGATCTTCTTCTCCTCACCGATCTCAAATCTCTGTGCTGTCAGTTTCTGGAGAGCTGCATCACCGCAGAGAACTGCATCGGCATACGGGTCTTCTCCTTGCATTACTGCCTACACCATGTCTACCACGTTGCCACTGAGTTCTTGCAGACGCATTTTCGAGACGTGGCCAATACGGAGGAATTCTTGGAGCAGCCACCCGATCGCCTGTGCGAGCTGCTGTCCATGGAGAAGCTCAACGTGGGGAACGAAAGGCACGTGCTGGAGGCCGTGGTCCGTTGGCTCAGCCATGACATTGAAGCTCGGCGAGTGAGTGGGACCGTTGTTCTGGAAATGTCCCTAAAATTCCAAATGATCCATTTACGGATGCACTGATTTATATATAATCAGTGTATATATGCTTTATATACACTGGTGGCCAAAAGTTTGGAATAATGTACATGTTTTGCTCTTATGGAAAGAAATTGGTACTTTTATTCACCAAAGTGGCATTCAACTGATCACAATGTATAGTCAGGACATTAATAACGTGAAAAATGACTATTACAGTTTGAAAAAAAAACTTAAACTACTTCAGAGTTCTCATCAAAAAATACTCCATGTGCAGCAATGACAGCTTTGCAGATCCTTGGCATTCTAGCTGTCAGTTTGTCCCGATACTCAGGTGACATTTCACCCCACACTTCCTGTAGCACTTACCATAGATGTGGCTGTCTTGTTGGGCACTTCTCACACACCTAATATTCTAGCTGATCCTACAAAAGCTCAATGGGGTTAAGATCCATAACACTCTTTTCCAGTTATCTGTTGTCCAATGTCTGTGTTTCTTTGCCCACTCTAACCTTTTCTTTTTGTTGTTCTGTTTCAGAAGTGTCTTTCTCTTTGCAATCCTTCCCATAAGGTCTGCACCCCTGAGTCTTCTCTTTACTGTTGTACATGAAACTGGTGTTGAGCGGGTAGAATTCGATGAAGCTGTCAGCTGAGGATATGTGAGACGTCTATTTCTCAAACTAGAGACTCTGATGTACTTATCCTCTTGTTTAGTTGTACATCTGGCCTTGCACATCTCTTTCTGTTCTTGTTAGAGCCAGTTGTCCTTTGTCTTTGAAGACTGTAGTGTACACCTTTTTATGAAATCTTCAGTTTTTTGGCAATTTCAAGCATTGTATAGCCTTCATTCCTCAAAATAATGATTGACTGATGAGTTTTTAGAGAAAGTTGTTTCTTTTTTGCCATTTTTGACCTAATATTGACCTCAAGACATGCCAGTCTATTGCATACTGTGGCAACTCAAAAACAATGTTAAGCTTCATTTAACGAACCAAATAGCTTTCAACTGTGTTTGATATAATGGCAAGTGATTTTCTAGTACCAAATTAGCAATTTAGCATGATTACTCAAGGATAAGGTGTTAGAGTGATGGCTGCTGGAAATGGGGTCTGTCTAGATTTGATAAAAAATTACTTTTTTCGAGGCCTGGGTAGCTCAGTGAGTAAAGACGCTGACTACCACCCCTGGAGTTGTGAGTTCAAATCCAGGGAGTGCTGAGTGACAGGTCTCCTAAGCAACCAAATTGGCCCGGTTGCTAGGGTGGGTAGAGTCACATGGTGTAACCTCCTCATGGTCGCTATAATGCGGTTCGCTCTCGGTGGGGCACGTGGTGAGTTGTGTGTGGATGCCGCGGTGGATGGCGTGAAGCCTCCACACATGCTATATCTCTGTGGTAACGCGCTCAAGCCACGTGATAAGATGCGCGGGTTGACGGTCTCAGACGCGGAGGCAACTGAGATTCGTCCTCTGCCACCCGGATTGAGGCGAGTCACTACGCCACCACGAGGACCTAGAGTGTGCACTGGGAATTGGGCATTCCAAATTGAGGAGAAAATAAAAAAAAAGACTTTTTTCAAATAGTGATGGTGCTGTTTTTTACATCAGTAATGTCCTGACTATACTTTGTGATCAGTTGAATGCCACTTTGGTGAATTAAAGTACCAATTTCCTTCAGAAACATCTAAACCTGTACTTTATTCCAAACTTTTGGCCGCCAGTGTATAAGAATATGTAATGTATATCCGTTTGAACAGAAAAAAATAAGATATGTTATAATCTGCTGCTGTTATAGGTCTAACGATAGTGGATTTTGCTAATACCGCTAACTAAGGATACGATAACCAATTAATCATCCAATAGTTTTTAAAACCGATTTATAAAATAAAAAATCTAATGGGTTTCCTTACTATGACGGGCACAGACATAGGGGCAACAAGGTTCCAAAATGAATAAAATCCCAGATGCAATTTATTGTTCAACCAACATCCTAATAATAACCAGAAAGGAAAAAATTAAGATTTGGTGCATAAAACAGGACTTTTAACCATAAACAAGCCCGAATCACACTGGGATTTATTTTGAAATGGAGACTTGGCTCCTTTATAATGCTCTATATTTAAGTATTTACCAAATAAATCTTTTTATAGCCTATATTTTCACCAGATAAAGGGTTGTATGCGTATAAACAGACACACACACACACACACACACACACACACACACACACTGTACATATACATTATATATACTGTACTAAATATATATATTTCCCCACATATTTAACCAGATGAGGTTTAAAGAGCAATAAGGTTTATTGTTATTTGCAAGATATGAAGACCCAATGAACAGGATGTGCCTATGGAGCACGTTTCCATATACTCACATTTTTCTTTGCATGCCCTCGCTTAAATTTAGAACACTTGATTATCTAATAAAAATAACAAAATATGCATTGAAGTGACGATTAAAAATATGGATGAAGATTGTCAAGGATGATAGATAAATTTAGATATCACTCTCACCATATGGGGATTTGGGGTGTTTTTATTTCACCTCTTGGGGCCGCTGTTCTAACTGTAGAATCTTCCAGCACTGGCCACAGAGGAATACAGAGGAATATAAAAAAATACTGGTAACTATCCGCATAGTTTTTTTGCTGATGACTGATAGTTCCAAAAAGCAACTATCTGATCAGTCGTTAAAACAAAATATCGGTCTACCTCTAGCTGCAATATTGCCCTAATCTGAATCAGATGCTGATAATTTATAAAAACTACCATTAGCCAATACCAATATGATCAGTACATCATACATCCTTGGGACCATTATCACTTTGTGGCATTACTTCTTGTTCATTCAGGCTGTTTTTTTATGGTTTTAGTAGTAAATTACATTTTTAATTCATTTGTCTCATTTTGTTATGTTGATTTATGTCAAATAATGACAAAACTTAAAATCTTATGGTCTTTAAAGCGGAAATTTACATGTAACCTATTTAGAGCATATGAAGGTGCAAACATCCCTACATTTTAGCTACTTTTTCAGACTGTCTGATAGTTGCTTCTTCTGTTCCTTTTCTCTAGGTCCATATGAAGGAGGTAATGTCTGCCGTGTGGGTTCAAGACCTGGACAAGAGCTACCTCCAGGAGCAGATGTTGGGAGACTCCCTGATGAGGGAGGTGATAGGGAAGTGCTGCATGGAGTCTTTGGGTGGAGCAGAGCAGCAGGGGGAGGCACTGCTCGCTGCGTTTAAACCCCGTGGCTACTCCGAGTGTATCGTAATAGTGGGGGGTGAGGAGAGGGGGTGAGTGTTAACATGCGTAAATATACACCACAACATTAAAACCACATGCATAATATTGTGTAGGTCCCCATCGTGCCGCCAAAACAACGCCAACCCACATCTTTGAATAGCATTCTGAGATGCTATTCTTCTCACCACAATTGTACAGAGCGCTTATCTGTGTTACCGTAGATTTTGTCAGTTCGAACCAGTCTGGCCATTCTTTGTTGACCTCTCTCATCAACAAGGCGTTTCCATCTGCAGAACTGCCGCTCACTGGATGTTCTTTGTTTTTGGTACCATTCAGAGTAAATTCTAGAGACTGTTGTGCGTGAAAATCCCAGGGGATCAGCAATTACAGTAATACTCAAACCAGCCCATCTGGCACCAGCAATCATGCCATGGTCCAAATCAATGAGATCACATTTTTTCCCCCCATTCTGAAGCTCATGACCTGTATCTGCATGATTTTATGCACCGCTGCCACATGACTGGCTGATTAAATTAGGATGATTGTTGGTGCCAGGCGGGCTGGTTTGAGTGTTTCTGTAACTGCTGATCCCCTGGGATTTTCACACACAACAGTCTCTAGAATTTACTCAGAATGGTGTAAAAAACAAAAAACATCCAGTGAGCGGCAGTTCTGCAGCTGGAAATGCCTTGTTGATGAGAGAGGTCATCAGAGAATAGCCAGACTGGTTCGAACTGACAAAGTCTACGGTAACTCAGATAAGCGCTCTGTACAATTGTGGTGAGAAGAATAGCATCTCAGAATGCTATTCTGAGATGTGGGTTGGAGCTGTTTTGGCAGCACGAGTGGGACCTACACAATATTAGGCAGGTGGTTTTAATGTTGTGGCTGATCGGTGTAATTAAAACTTGATTAGAAGAGATCTGGTTTATTTTACCTTTTTTTTCTTTTTTTTTTTAAGTGAAACTTCTGAGTGAATGTTTATGATTTTTTTTGTCCTGTGTTCTATTTGTAATGTAGCTCTCGAAAGCCCACGGCAGCAGCACGCTGCTTGTGTCCTCTTTATGATCGCAACAGGCAGCTGTGGATCGAATTGCAGTCTATGAGTGAGAGGCGCGTTGGGCACGGGGTAGTGTCAGCAGGTCTGTTATAATGCTTATTTGTAACTATCAATTAAGACCGTAATTAAGACATGTTTGGTTTTCATGTCGGTAAAGTGGTGAACTGCACCTGTGGTTACTCTACTGTGACACCTTTGTCCACTAAAAATTACAATGAGACTAGTTGGTTATTAAGTGGGGCTTAAGTGTCCATATACCTTTTGGGGTCACTGTAAATCTCTGCCCTTCTGGATGATAGATAACTTTTCAAATGTGTTTGTGCATATGATTATTTGACTAATAAGAGGGATAACAATGGGACAGGATGACTGATTTTCCAATAAACACTCTCCCTTACACATTTGGGAAATAGAAGTTTGGTGGACCTGCTTTAAATTTTGACATAGTAGACTGACAGATATGTGGCAGACATGCATTGTCCATCCTGAGGATCAAAGTGCTTGCTTCCATTTTTATTACTTGTATAATGTTGGCTTGTCTCTCCCAATAGAGGGATACCTGTTTGCCATAGGAGGAATGAATGAGAACAAAACTGAGTTGAGCATTGGAGAGAAATATGACCCAGAGACCAATATCTGGATGCCAATCCCAGCAATGATGCAGGTATTCCTGCCAAATATGTACAGAATATCCAAAAAATCAATTCAGATGTTGAAAACTTTAAACTAAAATGAACGCCAATTCCAAAATTCTCCACATGGGGCAGTGTGGGAAACCTTTTAATTGCACCTCATTGACTTGTATTCGTTTGGCAGATTGATTGCATGTACATACATAATTTGTTCAGAGAGAAACATGTGTGTTATTGGGATTTACTTATGAACAAAGTGTAATTTACTCCCTGGTTAAATATGCAAAATATTTTCTCATTTAAATGGACATTTTGATGTAGTTGCAGATACCAGCAGGTGTCACAATTGTGCTATTGTATTTTCTTGTTTCTGTGAAGGCCCGACAACACTTTGGAATTGCTGAGCTGGATGGACTGATTTATGTTCTGGGAGGGGAAAACAAGGATACTGAGGTTCTGCTCACGATGGAGGTGTTTGACCCCCATTGTAACATCTGGAGAACCCAACCCAAAATGACCACAGTGCGCAAGGTGATGTATATCTTTTTTTGCTGTAAAAATGTGCATGCTTATACTGCAATGCTCTTATACTTCCCATACTTGTGTGGATCTCCATTTTCTAGTTTGGTTGCTGTGCCACAATGAAAAAGAGGCTCTACGTGATGGGTGGTGGATCGTACGGAAAGGTGTACGACTCTGTGGAGTTCTATGACCCCAAAACTCAGCAGTGGACCACAGTCTGTCCACTTAAGGAGCACAGGTTAAGTGATACATTTACATATATTAGATGTTTTACTATTACTATTTCTCATACTTGATGATAGTGATTTCAACAAACCTCTTAACCTCAAACCTCCCACTTTTTAAGTGGTCAGACTTTCGATATATCACCTGGTGTATGAAAATCCCATTAACTTATTAATTTTTGGAATGGGATCATTTGACTTGCGACAGTAAGCAGTAAGCCTGAAAAAACAGATGGAACACCTTGGCAACCATTTAGCAATGCCCTGACAACCACCCACAATACTGCATTTTCTTCAGGAAATTTAAAAATCTAGTTCATTTAGCAGACACTTTAATGCAGCATGATTTATAAATTAGGAAAAATATAAACATGAGCACAGTAATATGTTCAAATGTTATTGTAGAGCCGAGGAGGGCGGGGCCGGGCTGGAATGAGACACCCGGTCCCCAATCAGCCTGATGGGGCGCGCGAGGGATAAAGGCGGCCGGGGACGACAGTTCGAGAGAGAGAGAATTGCAGGCAGCTGTACTGTGTGGTTTTTGGTTGTGTGTTTGTTTAAGTTGTTTATTAAATTATTATTTAAGTTGTCAAGCCGGTTCTCGCCGCCTCCTTTCCACTGAACCCCCTTACACTGGTGCCGAAACCCGGGAAGGAGGAGGGATTCCCGTCGCAGAGTCCTTGACACTGCCATCCACCCAGGGGAGCGCCGCTGCCGTCCGACGGGGGACGGAGTAGCCCGACCACCCGGACGCGGGGAACAGCCACCGTCCGCGGGGGGAGGAGGGAAGCGACTCCCCGACCGCCTGGAGTGGTAGGGCCGCTGCCAGGGGCGGAGGAGTGTCCCCACGGGACGCTGGGAACACGGAGGGGCGTTCTGTCCGCTGGGGGTCGGAGGTCTGACTCCGGTCCGCCCGGGGAGGAGCGGCTGCAGTCCGCCTGAGAGGGTGGAGTAGTGATCGAGGACCACGCGACGGCGCATCAGAGAACCGGTGAGTTTCTTTTTCTCTCTCTCTCTGTCGCTCCGTGTTGGCCTTTCTCTTGCCATTTTGTTTTGTTGTTTTTCCCCTCCTGTCTCCTCCCAGGTCGAGGAAGGCGGGATGACCTGCCGGCAGTCGGGGCGTAAGGCACGCCCCCCCCCCCCCCCCCCCCCGGAGAGGAAGGGTGGGTGATGTACGTCATGCCGGGGGTTCCCCGGCCTGAGACAACGCCGGGAGGAGTGTAGAGCCGAGGAGGGCGGGGCCGGGCTGGAATGAGACACCCGGTCCCCAATCAGCCTGATAGGGCGCGCGAGGGATAAAGGTGGCGGGGGACGACAGTTCGAGAGAGAGAGAATTGCAGGCAGCTGTACTGTGTGGTTTTTGGTTGTGTGTTTGTTTAAGTTGTTTATTAAATTATTATTTAAGTTGTCAAGCCGGTTCTCGCCTCCTCCTTTCCACTGAACCCCCTTACAGTTATGTTGAAAATAGATAAAACAAAAAGTTTTTTTTTTTGTGTGTATCATTCACAAATATACAAATTGTTAGCAAATGAGGAGCATAGACCTTTTATAGGTGACAATGTGTAAAGGTCTATATTTTTATAGGCATAAATGTGTCAAGTTACAAAACTGTCCTCTGCAGTTTCATTGTGAAACATATCTTTTAACTTTAAAAGGTGATGTAACTTCATTATGTTTACGTAACCAGGTCTTCATTGTAGAGATGTGAAAGAGGCTACATATATTATTAAATGGGAAAGAGCAGACGCAGTCATTCACTGCATCTTTGGCCCCATGCATTTCAAACCGCAAATATTTTGAGCGCTTGAAGTGGCACACACTTTGTTTATGCAGATTTAGGGAATGTCTTTTTCCCATCCTGTCTATGACGCAGATAAATGTCAAAACTTAAAGAGATGTAATTTTAAGGGGAAGGCAGCAGCATGTCTTCTTAAGGGTCTTACAATGACTGAATGCTTAGACACACCCTGTGATGTTTGATGCCTTGCAGATGTGTCTTTAGAACAATAGTAGACATGGGACCTATCTGTCTATCCCATGAAACTGGAAACATTTGATCTTTGCACCATCTGGAGCAAAATAAATAGTCATTTTTCTAGATGTTCTTGTCTTGTTTTGGGATGTAGAGTAATATTGTCCATGTGTGTACTTCTTAAAGTTGCAATCAGTGATTTATTAGCTAACTGCTGAACTTTTAAACAGAAAGAAATAGTTATAGTAGAATAGCTATTTTTGACAAATCTGTTTAAAATGATGTACAATCACATGAGATGAAGACTTGGAGAAGAAGCTGCTTTATTCTACAAAAAGGTGCTTGGTGCACTATATGACTACTTTATTTCAACAATCCCTTGTAATTGGACACTTTCACTATCAGAATAAATTAATAATGGCTGACTGCAGAGAGTTTAATTTCTGTCCACAGGTTTGGAGCAGTAGCTTGTGGCATTGGACAAGAACTCTATGTGTTTGGTGGTGTTAGGAACAGAGACGCTGACAATACAGAGTCCAGTCAGATGACCATCGCCAAGTCTGAGTTCTTCCATGATGAACTGAAAAGGTGTGTTCAAAACAACACTCCGACAGACTGGAGTCATGTTCATGCAGATGCTTGTCTCTTATTTGTTTTTTATTCCCTCCAGGTGGATGCTTTTAGATGACCAAAACCTCTGTATACAAGCCACATCATCCTTTGTGTATGGAGCTGTACCCATTGGCCCAAGTATATATGTAGTAGGAGAACTTGACACAGGTAAGCTGATAAGAATTCTTACTTTGAAAGCATTTCCTGGAAGTCTTAAAGCTCTGTTATGGGAACATTCTTGGAACCCAAACCTAACATTCCCAGGACGTTCTGGATTGGGATGGTAATTTTATGCATAAACAACAGCATCTAGTTTCCAAAATGACAAAAAACACAGTTGCACTCACACATAGAAACATACATTCCAAGTCTTCTGAACTGATACGATCATTTTAATTAATAATAAATAAATAAAAATCAGGTGTGCTAGTACTTTAAGAAACTCATGCATGCATAGATAAAGCTGAATAGCTGACTTAATTGATTACTTGTGCACATCAGTAGTTTTGGGAACTAAAATTTTTTAGTTGGGGAGTAAGGTAGGAACATAGAAGTGACTTATATTATTCTTGTTTGCTTTTCACATCTGTTCATTATATGCATTAAATTAACATATAGTAAAGTTAAATTAATGCTCCGGGTTCAAAACGAGTTTAGTTCATGCTGTTAGCACAAAAAATATCTTGTCTCTTAGTTACGGTTGTGTGGTACAGTATACTATTTTCTCTTGCTGTGCACAAATCTGGTGTTTAAATAAAAGTTTAAATGAATGAGTCACTGTTGAATGAGTCTGTGAATTGAAGGGTTCCCACATGTCCTGAAAATCCTGGAAAACCTCTAAACCTGGACTTTTAAAATGCAAAAACTTTTCCATTACTTTTCCAGTCATGGAAAAGTCATAAATAATTATTTGTCCTGGTAAAAATGTTAGTATAATAAAACTGTTTGATTGTGTCGCTTACAAGGCGTTAGTTTCATGTACAATTATTGACAGTCAAAAACAAATCTATTTCAGGGTTCGCATGTGTCCTGGAAAACACGGGAATTTTGCAATGCAGTTTTCCAGTCATGGAAAACTTAGAAAAATACCTAAATATCCTGGAAAATAATAATTTGTCCTGCAAAATATTTAAGTATAATAAAACTGTTTGACTGTGTTGCTAACAAGGTTTTTGCTGCATGTACAAATCATGGTAACAAGCGGGACTTGGAATAGGAGTCAAATACACACATTTTTATCGTTTTGTCACTGCTGCCGGCTGCTCATTGTTAAACAACATCAACATTTAGGCTAACTGGAATTTAGTCATAAAAAATTGGCACTAGCTATAAAACGCAGATTGTCATGGAATGTGACATAATTGGATGAAAATTAAAGCTGTGTATATATTTATTAAATCACAGCTTTACATCTTATCTGGAGGTGAGAAACACACAAAAATGCCAAAATAAAAGCTCAATCTAAATGGATGCATGTGTTTTTGCTTAAATTGTTGGGCACATAATATGTCCTAGAAAACTGTGCCTTGATAAAAGTGGGAACCCTGTATTTGTACCCTGTATAGAGGTGGTAGGGTGATGATGCACCTCAGTATGTAAAACATTTTCAATAATTCAAAGATCAGCGTCTGCTTATGCCGCCGAATGGAATCACGTGTGTGTGTGTGTGTGTGTGTGTGTGTGTGTGTGTGTGTGTGTGTGTGTGGTAGATGACAGTGAGCTCTGAAGTGTGCAGCACAAACAGAGTATATATATATATATATATATATATATATATATATATATATATATATATATATATATATTTTTTTGTTTTTATTAAATCACAGCTTTTGGGGGTTTAATAATCACTGGGCCATGTAGCAAACTGTTTATCTGGAGGTGAAAATTTAAATTAGTAGTATCGCCACTTTTAGTTTCTTACTCCCCAAAACTGCTAAGCGCACAGACTAGTATACCTGTGTTTGTGTGGAGCATACCCACAACATAATATTTATTTCTTGATGTTTTGTCTGCAGGCAATAACTTTGACTATGTCCGGGAGTTCCGCAGAAGCACGGGAACCTGGCACCCTACCAGACCACTCATGCCCTCTGATCTGAGTAAAACAAGCTGTGCCGCCCTACGCATCGCCAACTGTAAACTGTTCCGCCTGCAGCTTCAACAAGGCCAGTTCCGGATCCGGGTGTAGTCCACATAACCAGAACTTGCATCCTCACCACTGAGTTCTACGTTATGTCACTCATCCGTCATCTGCTGCTCTGCAGGAGGATGCCGGGGGGTTGTGGAATTGAAGTGGCTACAGCTGAGGTTTGGGGGAAAAGCTTAAATTTATAAGGTTTTTTTACGTTTGTTGCCTTTTTTAAGGGGATGAATTGGATGTCCTCTTTTTGGATCCCTTTATATTTTGAGCGATTCTGACTTGGAGTGGCGGGGAAATAGATTCACAATTTTTTTTCTCAAACAATTCTGGATTGGTCCACCAAAAGTCATAATCTGAATTTTAATTCATAATAATTCTGTTCATTGAAAAACAAGCAGGACAGCCATTAAGTGTGCAGCATTGCAAAAACAACATGAAGTGAAGGGTGCATCTGCAGCCTAAAAAAGGTGTGCTTACTCTGTGCAGACAAACATACTCATGAGCCTTTAAGGACAAAAAGGGCAGAACAAGCTTCATCTTGTAAAACAACCAGCTTATGTTCTGTGTCATGAATTCTGTATATGTATTAACAAAGGAATCACAATCACAGAACATTATGTATGGCGTGTTTGAAAGATAATCATTCTCGTACACAGCAATTTAAAAAAAAACAAAAAAAAACATGTTGATTAAGAACCATTGCCCTGATGTGGTATTTCGATGATGCAAAATGAAAGCCACAGAGCCACCTATGATACTAGTTTATTATACCTGCTTATTCTAATTTTATTTGTGGGGCAGAACAGACATAGTTTAGTCTGGCTTTTATGCGTTACACAGAATTTGGCAACAAGCCACCTTCACTTGCACAAGGTTTTCACCCATATGATGTTGCTTAAGAACTGTGATGCATCAAGGATCATTTTTTAATCAGAGTATGACTCGATTCAAAATCAAATAGAAACATGAGATGCTTAAAGATTCATACCCCTAGTTTTGACTCCCATTAACAGGAATCACTGATATGTTAAGCTCCTTGTTTTAATGCTTTATTTGATTAGTTTACAGTCGTTTTTACCTGTCTGCTGCTTGTCTTAAACTAACACTTAAAAATTAGAGAGGGAGGTTAATGTTGTCTTTATATACAGTTCTAGTTGAGTATTAAATATGGGGGCAGTAAGTAAGGGAACAAATCATTCACTTATCAGGGCTAGTGGTACTGTACATATTTTTTTTATTAGTGGCTATAAAAAGTCTACACACCCCAGTTAAAATTGCACATGTTTGAAATGTTAAGGAATTAATCCAAGATAAATCATGTCAGGTCTTTTTGATCAAATGCAAACAACCAAATTCAAGTGAACAACAACCAGAAACTCTTTAGGAGAAAAAAGACAAATAAAAGACTTTCAATAATCTGGTTGTGTAAGTGTGCACACCCCTTAAATGTGCTGTTTTTCATGGAAAAGCATGCAAAAAAAAATGTCCTACTCCATTGAAGATATTAATGAAATAAGTGTCCTGAGATATCTCAGCAGTAACTGTGACAGCTGTAGACTTTGTAAACAGCAAACAAAATGTGTCTGCAGACCGTGGACATTGTCGCTTTTTTAACCTGTCAATCATTTTGCTCGTTCTCATAGTGTTGTCTTTGAAGCGGATCATTGAGGCTATGATTCATAATGTTTGTCAGTTGAAGGCACTATTGTGCCACTGTTGAATTTGATGGCAAAAGGAAAAAAACAATGCTGCTCTTTTGCTCTGTTTTGGTCACAAAATTATCTTTGGAGGGCAGAGTTTTGGAATGAGAGGGTGTGCCTAATTCAACGGCTCAGTCATGTGAAAGCTTCAGAACGGCTTGTTTGAAGCACCTTTTGCTTTTAATACAGCAGCCGGTCTTTTTGAATAAGAGTCTCTCAGCCTAGCACATCTTTGTCAATTTTGTCCCACTCTTCCTTGCAAAAAATCTCCAGACCGATCAAACTGTGAGGGGATCTCTTGTGCACAGCCCTTTTCAAGTCATTCCATAAATTTTCAATTGGATTCTGGTCTGGGCTCTGACTGGGCCATTCCAAAATGTTGATCATCAAATTCTGAAGCCGTTCCTTTGACTTAGATTTGTGTTTAGGGTCATTATCTTGCTGAAGGTTGAAATTCCTCTTCATCTTCAGTTTTCTTGTGGAGGCCTGCAGGTTTTGTGCTGAAATTAACTAGTATTTGGCACTATCCATGATAACTTCTATCTTGACTAATGCCCCAGTCGCAGCTGAAGAGAAGCTGCCCCATAGCGCAGTGCTTCCACCACCATGTTTCACCGTGAGTATGGTGTTGTTTGGATGATCGCAATCTTGTTAGCGAACATTCCTTTTAAAATTATGCCCAAAAAGTTCTGTATCAGTTTCATCAGACCATAAAATATTTTGCCACATAGTTTTAGTGGAGTAATTGCTCCCGTTTTGCCATCCTACCCCAAACCCCAGAAATATGAAGAATACAGGATATTTTGTCACATGCATTGAGGGACCACTCCTTTACAGATATTCTTGCTGCTCCTTTAATGTTGCTGTAGGTCCCTTGGCAGCCTCACTGGTAAGTTTTCTTCTTGTTTTTTCATCAAATTTTGATGGGCGCCCTGTTCTTTGGAATGTCATTGTGGTGCCCCGTTTTCTCCACTTGTTGAAGATGTCTTGCACGATGTTCCATGGCACATCTAATGTTTTAAAAATTATTTTGTACCCCTCTCCTGATTGTTATCTCTTCACAATGAGATGCCGCACATCCTTTGTTAGCTCTTTGTGGACCATGGATTAAGCAGTATGGTGCAACCAAGAAGATGCCAAGAAAATCCTACAGAAACAGCCGATTTTTATTTAGGGATAATCAACATCACTTAATTGATGGCTGGAGGCATATAATTACTTTCAAGTAAGAGTTTGAATATGATTGGTCAATTGTAAACAGAATCACATGCCCCATTATGAAAGGGTGTGCACACTTATGCAACTAGGTTGATTGCATTTATCACATTCAAGGTGGAAGAAGATCTGACATGATTTATCTTGGATACATTTTTTTACATCTCAAAAACTGGCAATTTTAACAGGGGTGTGTAGACTTTTTATAGTCACTGTGTAAATAAGTACATTAGTGTCCAGCACAAATTTGTCTTGCTACTGTACAGTCAATGTAGAGATGGAGTTTTAGATTACTCAAATGGTTTAAGATGTCTTAATATTATTGCTGTTAGTGATCAATCACAATTTTTGTTTCTGTGAATTAAATTAGTCTCACATTTTTAATTAGTATAAATGTACGTTTCCTTTTAAAAAATCAGTGCATTAATTTCGAATTTATTAAATTTTTTGGTGGCCTCATTAACTGTATTTCATATTTGTTTTGCCATACAAAGGCTGAAAATTACATAAATAAAATTTGTTAGTCCCATCTAGATTTAATTTGTGAAAAAAGTCAAATTAAAAACCCAGCTATGGGTTTGTTTTGTGTGTATTGTACAGAGAAAGCTGTGGTCATGTTCTTATTTTGAAAGCTAACAGAACACAAATGCCATTAGATAAATGCCATTGAAATTTTTTAATTAATCTTAAAAGTTTACCATAAGTAGTCTTAAAAGGATAATGAAAATTCTCAAATATAATTCAAAAATTAAAATTCTCCATACAATGAAAATAAATGGTGACCGAGTCTGTCTGTCCCTAACATTTTGCCTTTGCTTCTCCTTTTGAAGAAAGAATGTCATACAAGTTTAGAATGATATAATGGTTTTAAAGTTTCATTTTAGGGTGAACTATCCCTTTAATATTTTAGTTAAGATTTATTTTATTTATTTTTTGTATTTTTTTTATTTATGTATTATTTATGTGCGATATTCTCACACATGTGTGAGAATATTGCACTTGACCTAATAAAAGTTAACATTTTAGAGTATGTGAAGTACACTACCTAATTGCTTATGTGTTGTATTGTCAAAATTGGAAACTAAGGGTGGTGGAAATTTGCATGTTTTATGTGCCTGGCTGGCTATATGATGGTCTGTCCATTTTATCTGATCAAATTTTTCTGTTGGTTCCATATCCAGGGACTCTGAACGCAACAACATATCAGAAATAGATGCAAGTTGCTGGTCTCACCCTTATGTGGCAAGCGTACTTTGTGAATGACCTCTGAACTGGCTTTCCTGTCAGTGTGGATGTTTTTTGGCATCTGGTGACCCCATTTGTTCTGTGCATGATTCAGCTGCTGCTGTCTGTTCTAATTGAAGGGACAAACATTGCATATTCACCATTATGGAAATGCACACCAATAGCAGAAATATAGAATAAAACACTTTCACACACTGGACACTAACATTTGTCGAAAAAGACTCCAAAGCAAGGATTCCTTGAAAAAGAGGAATGCCGACAAACAAAATACTAGGACCAACTATTATTTTTGGTGTCTGCACAAAATGCACTGGTCACTAGATAGAAGGTATGCAAGTGGAACGGTCTTTTTGTATTATAACAACAAATGCAGATGTTATTGACATCTAATGTAAAGATGATCCAAAGTGCTGTCAGAGTGCAGAATAGAACTATTGTCAATGCTGGATACGTAATGTGTATTTGTGGCCTAGACTTCACACACAATACATGCTTAAGGAAATTATCAACACAGTCACTTTACTATAAACATTGTCAAGACTCGTTTGCACAGAACACTAAAACACCTAATTTCTGCCAGAACAGTGTGATTAATGAAATGTTACACAATGTTCATGTAATGCAAAGTAGTGTTCTTGTAAAAAGGTTTGTTTTTACTGTTTATTTTCATTCCATGTTTGTGGATGTTTTGCGAGCAAGTCGGGCTATTAAGTTGGCCTCTAATGTTGAAATATTTCCATCTGCTTCAATAAAATATGATGCAGAAGTTCTTGTTTCTTTTACACGGTTATTAAAATGTTCATAAAGATTTGATTCAAGAACTTAATTACAGAATTAAGTCTATTTGCATACAGTATTTGTTTTCTAACTTTACGGGATAGTTCACCCAAAAATGTAAATTCACATCATTTTCTCACCCTCATGCCATCCCAGTATGGCTTTCTTCTGCAGAACACAAAGGTTTTTAGAAGAATATCTCAGCTGTGTTGGTCCTTACAATGCAAGTTAAGGGGTACCAAAATTTTGATGCTCCAAAAAGGGAGATAAAGACAGCATATAAATAATACATATGACTACAGTGGTTAAATCCATGTCTTCAGAAGCGATCCAATCGGTTTTGGGTGAGATCAGACCAGATTGTTACTCCTTTTTGCACTGCACACTTTGCCATTGAAGTCTCTTGGCATGATCATGATTTCAAGCTCGATTACATTTCCTGGAGTAGACGGTACTTCCATGAGATGTGGACGGGACCAGGTGGTCAGACAAAAGCCTGAAAAATCCGATGTGGATATCTTTTTTATTATTATTAATGAATGAATGAAAAAACATAAAATAAGTGGGGGGTGGGGGGGGTTTCAACGTAAAATAAATCTGCACACAGCACATGCAATAAATTATCAATTATTTAGAGCAGGTGGGTAATCAATGGGACTTTAGGAGAATGGTAGAGCAAAGCATGGGCACACTGTGTCATCAAGGATGTGAAACTCGGACTACAAAATGGTCAATTTAGTGTTAAAAAACCAACCTCAGGCAAGACAGATGGGCATCATGTCACACTTCATCTGATAATAGCAATAACAGACAAATAAAAGGTTCTTTGTGTATACTTGTTTTCTATTGTTATTGCTTTTGCCCTATCTGAAAAACAAATGCAAATGGGTGAACTATTATTTTAAAGCATTGCAGTTACAGTATATACCAGTGAATATGTGTCAAGAACATGTCTGGGTCATATACAGGTGCATCTCAATAAATTAGAATGTCGTGGAAAAGTTCATTTATTTCAGTAATTCAACTCAAATTGTGAAACTCGTGTATTAAATAAATTCAATGCACACAGACTGAAGTAGTTTAAGTCTTTGGTTCTTTTAATTGTGATGATTTTGGCTCACATTTAACAAAAACCCACCAATTCACTATCTCAAAAAATTAGAATATGGTGACATGCCAATCAGCTAATCAACTCAAAACACCTGCAAAGGTTTCCTGAGCCTTCAAAATGGTCTCTCAGTTTGGTTCACTAGGCTACACAATCATGGGGAAGACTGCTGATCTGACAGTTGTCCAGAAGACAATCACTGACACCCTTCACAAGGAGGGTAAGCCACAAACATTCATTGCCAAAGAAGCTGGCTGTTCACAGAGTGCTGTATCCAAGCATGTAACAGAAAGTTGAGTGAAAGGAAAAAGTGTGGAAGAAAAAGATGCACAACCAACCGAGAGAACTGCAGCCTTATGATTGTCAAGCAAAATCGATTCAAGAATTTGGGTGAACTTCACAAGGAATGGACTGAGGCTGGGGTCAAGGCATCAAGAGCCACCACACACAGACATGTCAAGGAATTTGGCTACAGTTGTCATATTCCTCTTGTTAAGCCACTCCTGAACCACAGACAACGTCAGAGGCGTCTTACCTGGGCTAAGGAGAAGAAGAACTGGACTGTTGCCCAGTGGTCCAAAGTCCTCTTTTCAGATGAGAGCAAGTTTTGTATTTCATTTGGAAACCAAGGTCCTAGAGTCTGGAGGAAGGGTGGAGAAGCTCATAGCCCAAGTTGCTTGAAGTCCAGTGTTAAGTTTCCACAGTCTGTGATGATTTGGGGTGCAATGTCATCTGCTGGTGTTGGTCCATTGTGTTTTTTGAAAACCAAAGTCACTGCACCCGTTTACCAAGAAATTTTGGAGCACTTCATGCTTCCTTCTGCTGACCAGCTTTTTAAAGATGCTGATTTCATTATCCAGCAGGATTTGGCACTTGCCCACACTGCCAAAAGCACCAAAAGTTGGTTAAATGACCAAGGTGTAGGTGTGCTTGACTGGCCAGCAAACTCACCAGACCTGAACCCCATAGAGAATCTATGGGGTATTGTCAAGAGGAAAATGAGAAACAAGAGACCAAAAAATGCAGATGAGCTGAAGGCCACTGTCAAAGAAACCTGGGCTTCCATACCACCTCAGCAGTGCCACAAACTGATCACCTCCATGCCACGCCGAATTGAGGCAGTAATTAAAGCAATAGGAGCCCCTATCAAGTATTGAGTACATATACAGTAAATGAACATACTTTCCAGAAGGCCAACAATTCACTAAAAATGTTTTTTTTATTGATCTTATGATGTATTCTAATTTTTTGAGATAGTGAATTGGTGGGTTTTTGTTACATGTGAGCCAAAATCATCACAATTAAAAGAACCAAAGACTTGAACTACTTCAGTCTGTGTGCATTGAATTTATTTAATACACGAGTTTCACAATTTGAATTGAATTACTGAAATAAATGAACTTTTCCTCGACATTCTAATTTATTGAGATGCACCTGTATATCTCAAAAACTAAGAAATACATAATATAAATTGTGAAATACTTTGTCAAGTTATCTTTAAAATTAGGCCAACCTAATATTGACCCCACTACAAATTCCCCCCAAAAACAATAATATGTTATTTTGTATTTATACATCTGCCTTTCTGTCCTTCATTGTATTAAAGTAATAATGAGAACTTTGGGGTGAAATGTGCTTAATTATTGTGAAAATAATGTCACAATGCAAAAATCTTTATGGTTCTAAAATAGAATTGATTTTATTTATGCTAAATATTGGGTACACCTATTATTTTGTCCTTTGATTTTGGGGTTAAATGTGACATATTTTCATGACATTCACCCATACAATGATAAAATGCTTAAATGCAAATATTCTGTGTTCATGCTAGCTTTGAGAATGCCAGTTTGTCTTGAACAGTTGCTTTGGAATCTCTCACCTGTTGAACTTTTTTGCTAGTAACTAATTTTGATTTTGATTTGAATATTAGCAAGAGTCATTCATCAGGCAGAATAACAATGTAACATCTGACAGAAGGTGACTTGAGTGAGTACAGTACCCATTCACAAGTACACAAGTCTCATGAAAATGAAACTCGTGAGGAATTTGGTAATTTGTGGATTGTTGCATAACTCTGGTATTTTACCAGAGAATGGAATTTTTAGTGGAGTAAATGATGTCTCATTGTAGGTTGTGTTTGATGTGTATGAACATGTGTCATGTGTGTTTGTGTGAATAAACAGTGAGGTATAGGCATGGGATTAAAAGGATTACTGTAGATAAACAGGATGAAATGAATTCAGTCAAACTGGGCCGGTCACATGATGGCACTTCATTTAAACAGAAATCTTGTGTCTTGGGACACTGATGTGAAGTTAGTGTTGCTCTGACAGACACACTAGGTTTCTCTCATTTGAGACTAGGTGTGTAGGGACAAGTCATGTCCTTTGTGATCCACGGTCCTGCCCACAAAATAATCCTGAGTATAAAATAAAATAGGGCAGTCCTGAAATGTTGATGTCCATCTGTTAAAAGCAATCCCAACAGGATCTCTATAAGTCCTGCAAGGATACATGTATTGAAATTGTTTTTCATAAAACTGTAGCTTAATATGTAGAGCATAGCACCAGGAATGCCAAGGTCACGAGTTCAATTCCCAGGGAAAACATCTACTGATAAAACGTGTAGCTTGAAAGTGCTGTAAATAGATTTGGATATGTAGAAATATATTTGGAAATACAGTGCTGCATAAAAGTCCACATTGAAAATCTGGGATTCAATATCTATTTCAAACCTGGACATTAAGGTTTACAAAAAAATTTTAAAAAAATAAAAGTAATACAAACAAATGTTATGATCGAAAATGTATAAGACATAAATAAGATTCTGTACTATTTTTAGGTCACACATTACATCAGAAAACTTGTGACACTGACCATGGTAACTTCATACAAAGGTTCAGAATTCCTTTCTTTTATTGAAACATACAAGATTAGCTGTGGAACATTCTCAAATCATGTTGGGAAAACATAGATCATTAGGTTTTGCGCAAACTTGTGGAATCCATGCCAGCTCAAGTGCGTGTTGTCAATAAAGCAAAAGAGAGACAAAATACTAAGAAATTCTGAATGTCTTGTTCGTTTTTGATTAAACTTAACTCAAATTCTTATGCTATTTTTACAAAAAAAAAAAAAAAAATGTAAAATTAGAAAAATACAACATTTTCCAACTTCAAACTTTTGGACCCTTCGCAATATTTACCAAATGTCTAAATGTAAAAAATATAATAAAATAAAAGATTTTCTTATGTAAACAATTTCAGCATCATAAGCATCATTATGACATATGAACGAATATAACCTCTAACTTACAGTTGACAGCCTTTTTATAAACTGCCCACCATGTATTGAAAAAACTAATTTCTTGCATTCTAGAGTGTTTTCCTATAAAGGCCTCATCATCAAAGAACTAACCAACCACAGCTGTTTCACTTTCAGCTTAAGTTTACAACACATAACTCTATTTGCAGAGTGTTGCATTTACGGTCCAAACACACGATAAGAGCTACTTTTTTTTTTTATTATTCATTGGTCAGATTGAGCAATGCAACAATGACTGTTTAAAAAACACAGCAAGAAATGCTCTTTGTTCCAGTTGGTCTACATTCATTTTATTGGATTCGATAACAAAATATCAAACCATGTTACATTTGCACATAAATTATGCTAATAATTTACTAATAATTTTAAACTAGTGCCAAAGTGATTTTTAGTGAATGCATAGTCAGTTCCTTTCAAGTTCACACAGGTGTCCTAGCAGAGTAACCACAGGTGTAGTTCACATTAGCTTTGTACATGTTCCACAAAGTTTGACAACCAGAAAGTGTCCAAATACATTGTCTTAAATTTGAACAATATATCTAGTGTTTTATCAGTTGAAACCTAACAAACTTCTTTTTGTGAAACAGTTTACTTGAAAAAATGCATATGCATAATATATTTCTTTAAAACAAATGTCATTTAGTTTTGTTACATAATGCAATGAAATTAATAAAAATTTTAATGTGTCTTAAGTGTCCAAATACTGTACTAATTGGGGCCACTGCATGTCTGTAAAGTTTATATTTGATATCCAAGTGAGCTGTAACAAGTGCACCTTTCATTTCAATCCCCCATGTTTACTCACACCAAAAACAAGAGACTTCCTCTTTACTGTTAAGTGTACCGCAGTCAGTCACATGACCAAGTTTATAGTCATTGTGAATTACATCATGATTGCATATGATCTAGTAGGCCTGATTCATTTCCTTGATGAGAGGCTGGTCAGTAGGTATGCAGACCATTCGCTGTGGGAAATCAAGTGATGCAGATTGCTTTTTTTACTCGCCGTTTTGGTTGCTTACACAGCATTATGTAACCACAGTATTCCTAGCAGGCATATGATACCTTTATCCCAACAACCATACTTGGAAAAAAGTTGTCAGCAAAAGGCAGGCCAGTATGTCTGTATGTTAAGATCTTCCTCCAGGGATTAATCAGGCTAGTATCAATCCTTGAGGTGGTGATCACATTGTATGTACTGACTCCAGACTGTACACACTTTGTGTATCAGTGTAATAGACAGTGTAAGCCCATCCGCCTCAAGGTTCGATGTATTGTGCATTCTGAGTTGCTATTCTGCCCACTACAATTGTACAGAGCGGTTTTCTGAGTTACCATAGCCTTTCTGTCTGCTCAAACCAGTCTGGCTATTCTCCGTTGACCTCTCTCATCAACAGGGCATTTCTGTGCACAGAACTGCTGCTCACTGGGTGTTTTTTCTGAGTAAACTCTAGAGATTATTGTGTGTGAAAATCCCAGGAGATCAGCAGTTACAGAAATACTCAAACCAGCTCGTCTGGCACCAACAATCATGCCACGGTCCAAATCACTGAGATCACATTTTTTCCCCATTAACTGAACATTAACTGAAGCTCCTGACCCATATCTGCATGATTTTATGCATTGCACTGCTGCCACATGATTGGATGATTAGATAATCGCACGAACAAGTAGGTGAACAAGTTTTCCAAATAAAGTGCTCGGTGAGTGTACATAATTTACACATATTACACACATTTTAAGTTTTATTTCCTTAAAAAGGAACTGAAATCATGAGATTAACCAATTTGTTATTTTAATGTATTAAAAGCCCTTCTATTTTTTAAGTAGTAATTTTTCATATGACAGGTTTAACAAAGCAAAATCATAATCTTTTTAACAGGCTTCCTAAACATGCTTAAAGAGACAGTTCACCCACAAAAGAACAAATCTTATGTTGTTCCAACCCCATATGACTTTCTTTCATCAGTGGTACTTAAAAGGATTTGTTTGGCAGAATATCAATCCCAATTCACTTTCATTGTATATAGAAAGAAGATGCAATGAAAGTGGATGGTGTCTGAGACCTAACATCTGCCTAGCATCTTCTTTTGTGTTCCACAGAAGAAAGGAAGTCATTCGGATTTCAAACAACATTATGGTAAGTAAATGATGAAAGAAATTACTTTTTTTTTTAACCCAAGTACCCCTTGGGTTACATGTACCCCTGTCTGTGAATGATAGTTCTAGGACACTAAACTCATAGCAGAAGAGTCAGATAAGCCACGTTTCAAACTTGTTTGAACAACAAATCCGTTCCATTAGTGGATGCATTGTAATCTACAACAGAATGAGAGAGAAGATAAGTATCTCACTTCCCTTTAACTTACTGACATTTCATAAGTCATTTTACATATCTGAACATTGGTGGATTTGCATGAAACATTTTATGCTTTGACTTCGTAAGAGTGTGAACAAACATTATCTCTGTTGGTTTTTGTCATTTTCTCTGCACTGTCACAGCTCTTTCTGATAAAATATGTTGTCACTAATGCGTAAGGAAAGATTACAGGCACATTAACAATGTTGTCCTAGGCAGGGGAGTGTTCAATTTGTTTGGAGTATGGGTGGCCCTGCTTACTTTGGACTCCCAAGTAATCATGTGCAGTTAATGTGAAATGAGAGTGAGCCGTCAAGAGAAATATCCTAGTTGAATAAATACCTAACTCAAATGACCAAATGTGGGCCTATTTATTTTCAGACATTGCAGTTTAAGACAAACAAAAGTTGAACTGAGTCCTGTTAACCACAACATAATGAGAGGAATTTTAAACTTCTTACTTTTATGAGAATATTCCTTCCTTTCTATTGGTACATAATGGCAAAAATAAAAATGCAGCACATATACAAACATTATTTCAAGCATATGGGCCTTTATTATATTGGGGAGGCCAGAGTTGGTTGTCACAAGGGCTATACTGTATCTCAAAATTAGCACAGAATTCACAAAAAGTATCTACTAAGCTAGACTTAAAATTGTAACAACACACACTTATCAGCCACAACATTAAAACCACTGACAGGTGAAGTGAATAACATTACAATGTCGTTACAATGGCACCTGTCAAGGGGTGGGATATATTTGGCAGCAAGTGAACAGTCTGTTCTTGAAATTCATGTGTTGGAAGCAGGACAAATGGGCAAGCATAAGGATCTGAGCGACTTTGACAAAGGCCAAATTGTGATGGGTAGACAACTGGGTCAGAGCATCTCCAAAACGGCAGGTCTTGTGGGATGTTCCCATTATGTAGTGGTTAGTACCTACCAAAAGTGGTCCAAAGAAGGACAACCAGTGAACTGGCGACAGGGTCAGGGGCGTCCAAGGCTGATTGATGCACGTGGGGAGCGAAGGCTAGCCCGTCTGGTCTGATCCCACAGAAGAGCTACTGTAGCACAGATTGCTGAAAAACTTAATGCTGGCCATGATAGCAAGATGTCAGAACACACAGTGCATAGCAGCTTGCTGCATATGGGGCTGCGTAGCCACAGACCGGTCAAAGTGCCTATGCTGACCCCTGTCCACACCGAAAGCGCCTACAATGAAAGGTGGCCTGGTCTGATGAATCACGTTTTCTTTTAGATCATGTGGATGGCCAGGTGCGTGTGCGTCATTTACCTGGGGACGAGATTCCAGCAGGATGCACCATGGGAAGAAGGCAGGCCGGCGGAGGCAGTGTGATGCTCTGGGCAATGTTCTGCTGGGAAACCTTGGGTCCTGGCATTCATGTGGATGTTACTTTGACACGTACCACCTACTTAAATATTGTTGCAGACCACGTACGCCCCTTCATGGCAACGGTATTCCCTGATGCGAGTGGCCTCTTTCAGCAAGATAATGTGCCCTACCACACTGCAAAAAAATTTCAGGAATGGGTTGAGGACCATGACACTGGTCATGATTTTATTTTTTCCCAAAACACTAAATAGCAAGAAAAATTAACACGTCACTTTACTAAACACCTGTTTGTCACTATGCCCGGCAAAAAATTCCTGATCCATGAGATCATCGTGTGCAAGTCTACAGGTGCATCTCAATAAATTAGAATGTCGTGGAAAAGTTCATTTATTTCAGTAATTCAACTCAAATTGTGAAGCTCGTGTATTAAATAAATTCAATGCACACAGACTGAAGTAGTTTAAGTCTTTGGTTCTTTTAATTGTGATGATTTTAGCTCACATTTAACAAAAACCCACCAATTCACTATCTCAAAAAATTAGAATATGGTGACATGCATATCAGCTAATCAACTCAAAACACCTGCAAAGGTTTCCTGAGCCTTCAAAATGGTCTCTCAGTTTGGTTCACTAGGCTACACAATCATGGGGAAGACTGCTGATCTGACAGTTGTCCAGAAGACAATCATTGACACCCTTCACAAGGAGGGTAAGCCACAAACATTAATTGCCAAAGAAGCTGGCTTTTCACAGAGTGCTGTATCCAAGCATGTTAACAGAAAGTTGAGTGGAAGGAAAAAGTGTGGAAGAAAAAGATGCACAACCAACCGAGAGAACCGCAGCCTTATGAGGATTGTCAAGCAAAATCGATTCAAGAATTTGGGTGAACTTCACAAGGAATGGACTGAGGCTGGGGTCAAGGCATCAAGAGCCACCACACACAGACATGTCAAGGAATTTGGCTACAGTTGTCGTATTCCTCTTGTTAAGCCACTCCTGAACCACAGACAACGTCAAAGGCGTCTTACCTGGGCTAAGGAGAAGAAGAACTGGACTGTTGCCCAGTGTTCCAAAGTCCTCTTTTCAGATGAGAGCAAGTTTTGTATTTCATTTGGAAACCAAGGTCCTAGAGTCTGGAGGAAGGGTGGAGAAGCTCATAGCCCAAGTTGCTTGAAGTCCAGTGTTAAGTTTCCACAGTCTGTGATGATTTGGGGTGCAATGTCATCTGCTGGTGTAGGTCCATTGTGTTTTTTGAAAACCAAAGTCACTGCACCCGTTTACCAATAAATGTTGGAGCACTTCATGCTTCCTTCTGCTGACCAGCTTTTTAAAGATGCTGATTTCATTTTCCAGCAGGATTTGGCACATGCCCACACTGCCAAAAGCACCAAAAGTTGGTTAAATGACCATGGTGTTGGTGTGCTTGACTGGCCAGTAAACTCACCAGACCTGAACCCCATAGAGAATCTATGGGGTATTGTCAAGAGGAAAATGAGAAACAAGAGACCAAAAAATGCAGATGAGCTGAAGGCCACTGTCAAAGAAACCTGGGCTTCCATACCACCTCAGCAGTGCCACAAACTGATCACCTCCATGCCACGCCGAATTGAGGCAGTAATTAAAGCAAATGGAGCCCCTACCAAGTATTGAGTACATATACAGTAAATGAACATACTTTCCAGAAGGCCAACAATTCACTAAAAATGTTTTTTTTATTGGTCTTATGATGTATTCTAATTTTTTGAGATAGTGAATTGGTGGGTTTTTGTTAAATGTGAGCCAAAATCATCACAATTAAAAGAACCAAAGACTTAAACTTCTTCAGTCTGTGTGCATTGAATTTATTTAATACACGAGTTTCACAATTTGAGTTGAATTACTGAAATAAATGAACTTTTCCACGATATTCTAATTTATTGAGATGCACCTGTAAATGCTGACTTGAGGTAATTTTGTCTCATATTTAATGAAAAAATTTTAAGTTGCACATTTATGTAGCTAATGAAAATCCCTGAAATTATCCAATTTATTTTAAGAAAAAAACAACAACAAAAAAACGTGTTTGTCATTTTCAGTTTTGTTCAAGGTACTTAAATCAAAGGTTTGGTCCCACTTTAGGTGTCTTAAACTACTATGTACTTAAGCATTTGATACAATGTACTTACTATGTACATACGTGTTGTTGGATTGTACCTATGTTTAAAGTACCTGCATTTAATTACATTTGTAGTTACACTGTTAACCTTACCCTAAACCTAGCCTAACCCTAACCCAACCCTTACCCTAAACCCTACTCCTAAACCTCCCTGTACCTCAACCTCAGTAGCAGCAAATGTGAATCTTGTAAAAATTTTGAAGAACAACATGTAGTTACACAGTAAATACATAGTATATATTTTAATGTTAGTACATAGTATTTAAAGACACCTAATATAAAGTGTGACCAAAAGTTTTTAAATAACTGACTAAAACATGAAAGGTTAGTATTTGGGGTAAAAAAGCCCCCCTGTTGCAGGGGCTAAATGCCCCCATAAAACACATAGTTTTTCTTGAGTGGGGGGAATAGATTTTATATGAACAAATGTTCAAAGTGGGCTCACATTGACTGATCCAATCACAATGGAGATTCATTTGTTTATAGAATACATGAGATGTTATGAAATGCCAAATGTGATTGAAATGAACAGGAAATGGTTAACCCTTTTCTGAAGAGGTTATTTTGAAGAAGCATTATCTTAATTTCTTTCTCAGAAAAGCATCTTGCTGTTTCAAAATTTGCATTAGTTGACCAAATTCGCACTATAACTATTGCTCCGATATCTACACAATATCACTTTAACCCCTGCCTTTTACACCAAATGTGTGACCTTTTAACCCAAGTGTGGGGTAAAAGTCCCACTCGCCACCTTCTTAAATAATAATAATAATAATAATTTTAATCAAAAGAACCTTCTGTTATTATTTATTTTCACACAAATTATGCTGCTCATAGTATGATACACTTTGTGACCAGAAATGGCTAAGGTGTGCCTCTAGCCCCGTTGTACCCTATATGTTTTGTCATTTTAAACAATTCATTTGTTACAATTTTGTTAACCAAAAATGGTTTAATACTTTTGTGAGTTACCTTCCCTATTTTTATTGTGTCATGAATGGTTGTGCGTTTCAGAATTGTGTTATTACTTACATTTGGCTGAAATCCAATTAAATAGCCCACAATACATTTTAAACACAAGCAGATATCCATTGTGATAACTTACCCTGCTTTAGGGGCATTCATGAAAGGTCAATGTGTGTTAAATGAACTGTATCTTTTTCCTGAGCAATAAAGGTGAAAATTACCAGTAGCTTTAAGACTTTAAAGGTATGTGTCTATACAGAACTATAACCCTAACAGGAGAGAAATATTCCCTGGAGTAAAACTGTGACAAGTAGCCAATCTCCCCTGATTTCGTTGTCAAAAAAAAAAAAAAAAAAAAAAGGTGACATTCAAATGTTGTCAATTCAGCTTTTATCCAATTGAACAGTTTATACTGAACATTACGAAAGCTTGTGTCCCACTATGGGGGACAGATGGCTCATCTTCAGCAACAAAGAAGCCATACAGAATCATTGTGGACAGAAGATAGTATGACACAAACCCTGCGCCCTCTTTCTTTTCTCCATTTTGCGCGAGGGGAAGTGCGCGCTCCCTATCAAACAGAGACAGTGGCGAGAGACGCTAGGCGCGCATCCGTTCGCCTCCCCATTGACGTCACTCCGATATCACATGAACGAGCCGGGACCAATCCACACACAGCCCTATCGAAGCACTCGGTTCCTCCACCGAGATAGGGAGGGAAGAAACGACAGAAAAAGGGAACCATGACTCTAAGCATCTGAAGAACGAATAAAACACGGAGAACAAAACACCTCGTGGATGCTGTATGTGGTTATCGTTTGATATTTTCGCGAGGAAGAGTGGAATAATACGCTGTGGACAGTGGCGGAATGGATATGGCGATGGGCCGAACGTATTGAATAAAGGAAAGCCACAAGGAAACGTTGGACTACATCGAACCATTCCTCGTTTGCACGGGCTTGTTTAATGGCTTCATTTCTCGCCGCCACCGATCCTTGCCTTTTCTGTTCCACCGCTGATATTAAACACACTGAGGTCGAATCGCGGTGGCTCGCGTGAGCCTATATATGCCAAACACTCGGACGACCATTAGGGGCTGTTCAGACAGAACGCGTCTATGCGCTAAACGACGTATAGAACAGAACGCAGTTGCCTCGAGACGCGTTTTTAAAAGTTGACGTTCTTGTTTGAGACGAGGCGCTCCTGCGCGAGACGGTCAAAGACGTCCGTCTAGCGCATGTTTACGTAGGAAAACAATCGAAAAACAGCGCAGACGGACGACGGATCGTGTTTGGTGTGAACGGCCCCTTATTCGTCCTCGAAATCAGAAGACATCCACCTGATCTGATCCAACGCCGTCGACTTTCCCTTAGCTTCAACATGGATTTTAACGGCAGCGGCGGGGGAAATGAGCTGCACAACAATCAGTTTTATCCGTCCGAAGAGAGTAAGCCGCTGCTTGGAGAAATGTCCGCGCAGCAGCCGCCGCTGGAGGGGAATAATAATCACAAAGCGGGGCCCTGCAGCAAGAGAACCCTTCTTCACAACAGCAGCAGCAGCAGCAGCAACAACAACAACAGCAGCGGCATGAGATACAAACTGCTCCAGGAGGGAGACATCCAGGTGTGCGTGGTCAAGCATCCGCGGACCTTCCTAAGTAAGATCCTCACCTCGAAATTTTTACGGAGGTGGGAGCCGCATCACCTCACCTTGACGGACAGCAGTCTAGTGTCTGCCACGGTAAGATCCGCTAAGCAGTGCTCGGTTTGACATATACGCTGTGTATGGCCATATTGGCATCGATGTAATAATGAGAATTAAAAATGCAGGTTGAGTATATCGCTGATGTGTTTCGAAATAGGCTTGGAAACACACTTTGACGTCATAATAACAACTGAACAGCTTTCCCCCGTTACATTGTCTCTTGTTTTCCGAGTTTGTGCATTGTGATTTGTCAGTCCATGGCAGCGTTGTGGCAGATGTTCTTAATTTCTCCCTCGCGTTCTCCATTACATATCCACAATCGCATCGTTTACCCATTCAGCATTTAACTAATGAATAACATTTCTCTTTTAAGCATCCCATATTCTCTTATTGTGAACAGCCAAATACTGCCACAGTAACATTAGTGCCTAGATCCAAATCCAAAGATCACAATCTAGTAAACTGTGTGGTTTGTTTTTCTGAGCTCAAATATGTTCATTGGACTCAATTGGAGGACATTTTCTATGTCCATGTAACTCATGATAAAGGATTTGGGCCTACTGCTTTCTGTATGTAATAATGTACAGTATGGTTAATGTTTATCAGATTTATTAAGATGATGAATGATCCTATTGCTATTCTAAAACATAAGATATGTTCTAATTTGGCAGATTATGTAGTGGAATAACCAGACATACAGTTCGAAGTGTCAGTGGGAATGTCAGCTTGATTTTATTTTTTTTGAGTATTTATTTAATTGTATACAAGTACAATCAGTGTAATTGCCGTTTAGTTCTATTTTTCTTATTGTCACATTTGCAGGTGTTTCTGACATGTTTGATCACTTAGTTCTCTGTTTTACAAACATTAGGACATATATCTTATTTCTGCTCAAGAGGTCTGTCAATTCAAAAGTAGTGTCACAGTCGCAATGGATTCATCCACCTGGGATGGTGGTTATTTAAAAAAATCAAAAACATATGAAGTTGTGCAGGCAGTCACTCAATATTATCCATCGTTAGGCTCGATGTGGAGGGGTCAGTCCTATTCCACAGTGTCTGTGTCAAATGAGTAGGTTAAATCATCTCTCAAATGTGCCTCTGGAGTCTTGTTGGCATGCTATGTTGATTTCTCTTAGTTCAGCGCAGGTCATCCTTACAGTCTGGCCATGAAGCTATTTTTTGCCATCATCAAATGGCTGATTAAATTAAAGGTTTAACATTTACAGCTGTATGTCATCATTATGAAATGATTGAATTAGCCGTTAGCTTCTTCCTGAAACAAATGTTTCAAAATGAATTAGATTGCTTGTTTAACAACGGCCTTACTGTCAGATGAAGCCCAGTCACTGATACAGAGAGGCCCTCAGGATTTCTGAGGCTAGCTGAGATTAGCCCAATCCAAACACAGACCGTATGTTTACCTTTGCCGCTATATGTTGTCATTTTGTAAAAAGTACTTTGAAAGCATTTACAGAAAATATAAATAAATCAGTCTACCATCAAATGATTATTATTTTTTTTAAGCTGTCTGTCCTGTCATTCTGTATTGGTTTTCTTGTAGTTGCAAGCTCTCTAATAGATGTTTAGCTAGTGACCCGTGTGCAGTTGACCATAGCTAATGGAGGTAGTTGTCTGTGGCTAATGTTCTCTTTTGGCATATACTGGCCTCTTTGTGATTATATGGAGGGTTATACCATTGTGCTTTTGGAGGAGGTCAGGATTTCAACAGAGGCTTTATTGTAGATATTAAAGCTGAAGTGTGTAAATCTTTTTTTTATTTTTTTTTTATCAAAATGTTTTTTTCCTATCCCAGCCTAATATTTAGAAACTATAAATAAGCCGTTCATTGATTTCCCCAAAGTGTAAACACTGATCTATGGAACTATCAAAACATCGCTCTGTTTGTTTCAAGTAGGTATAGCTTCAGGCCGTAGATCTCCAAATGGGGTGGAATCTCCAAAATAGGGTGTGGTTTCTCCAAAAGGGGGTTATGCCATTTCCAAAAGGGGATGACGGCTCCACAGATGGTTAGGGTTAAGGAAAGGGTTAGGTAAGGGGCTCACTATATCTTTGCTGGCGGTTTGGAGCTCCCGTTCCTTTTTGGAGCTCTGTCTGTAGCTATACTCTTCTCATTTGTTTATGCATCCCCCGACCAGCCTAAAGCTTGGTGTATACTTGACGCATTCCCTTGTTTACAAGGGTTAGTGCAAAAGTGACAGCATCGCAGCTGTCGTCTGGCCTCCATAAAGCTCTGTTCCGCTCGGCTGTGCACATGCCAATTTTTGTAACTTTTCGCGCGCATTGTGCTTGCAGTGCTTTAATTCCATTGGACGAATTCAAGGAAAGGGGCAGTGCAGATGATGTATAGTATCTGTGCTTTTGAGGCAAAGTAAAACTACTGTAAATGGACCCTTTTCACACTTCCGGGTTTTGGAACGTGGAAGTAAACGATTGCAGGGTGAAGTTCGATAGCTGTGAATGGGAGATCACGGCTAATATAATTTTTGCTTACTCATTTGCTCCAAAATCAAAAGAAAAACAGCAATTACGTTTCAAAAATTTTCTAAATGAAAAAAATTAGAGACCGATGGATTACAACATTCAAAAGAGAGAAGATGGCAAATTTACTGTCACTCTCTCATCTGCTGTAATAGAAACCTCACCACATCAGTGGTAACATCTGTTTTATTTTTTTATTCCAGGGTAATATAATACAAATGTATTGTGACAAATTTACACGAAATAAAAAAAATAAAAAATAAAGTTTAGTAGATTTACACTGCTAAATAAGGTGGAAAAGTGTCATCACAGCCTGTGAAAAGGGTCCATAATGTTAAAAGGATAATGTTTTCACAGTGCCATTACCTTTTGTTGTTCCTCAGTTGTTGTTGTTCTGAAAGACAAGTAAGCCAATTCATCCACTACTTTTTATACGCTGAATTAAAAGGTCTAAATAATACACTAAAGTACACTAAACTGAACAGCTCTTGTTTATTTTATACTCTGTAAAATAAAAACATTTATTAACGTGTTTAAATGTAATTGGAGTTCATGCACTTATTTTAAATGTAAAAGTCATAATCTTGACTAGACTCTAAAAATGTACAACTAGTATCTTTGCTGTAAACTGAAGTGCTTGAGTGTAATCACAGACAGACTGTGTAAAAAGCTACTGGTTCTTAAGCGGGTTTTGTTGTTGTGGTTGTTGTCCGCTACTAGGTCAACATGAACTAATATTATTATACCTGGCCAGGTGAATGTTAATTTCAGCAAAGCACTTCTTCACTGCTGATTCTTGGTGGATTAGATGATATTTTCCCTGCACTGCCAACTGTTCTTTGGAGAAGAGTGCAACCGCAGTGCGTGTCAAGTATAAATGCCTCTGGCCGCTGGGGAGCTGCATGAGCAGGGCACGATGCGGTGCCAGGCGAAAGTATAAACAAGGTTTGACACAGCAACATTGGCTAAACCAATGGTGTGAGTTAGGGGTGGGTCTATTTCTTTTTCTGATTTGTATACCTGAGGGAGTGTTTGGGAAACCTGTTTGAAAAATGTTGATGACTCACAGTGTTCCCCACAGGATTTTGTGAGACTGTGGTGGGTGGACCTCGGACCCTCTATTGGGGTAAGAAAATTTCCCCTGTAAGAAAATTTTGTACATTTTAAAGTTAAATGCATCAATCTGGTGCACTTTAAGAGCAAAATTAAGAGGCTAGATCTATGAAGAAATTTGTGCTCCTGTAAACAGCTTTGTGCTCTAGTAGTAATTTAATCATAAACATATTGTATAGATATGAATTGTGATGACGCGGCAAAAAAGTCACACCAGAGTTTAACGCAGCTCACAAATGGTCAAAACACAAAATCGACTAGAGCATACATTTGAGCCATCTAAGAAATGAAGAAAAAGTGGTTACCTGTGTTGAATTTGCTCCTCAGATGCTGAAAATCTTATGTTGTCAGAGCTGCTGGTAATAACGTTAACGTTAGATCAGGGTTCGACATTAAGCATTGTCATGTGCTTGTCCTCCAGACAACTAAATTGGTCATTCACTTGTCCGAGTAAAAAAGTTACTTGTCTGGAGAGAAAAAAGGACATTTAAGTTACATGCTCAAGCAACATGTCAAAGTTTCTGTTGTGTGTTTCCTAAGATTACAATCGATGCCCAACCTAATAGTTTACCTATGCAATCAACTTAATTCTCTGCGACAGAAATTTAAACTGCACTGGGTAGGGGAGGAGGCTATTGTCATATGATCATTTAATTATTTTATGTTATGTATGGTAGTCAAATAAAGAAAAGCCTCCATCGCCACCATTAACAACAGAGGGATGCTTCTAGTTCTTTTTTTTTTCTCTCCCAGTTTGGAATGTCCAATTCCCAATGTGCTTTTAAGTCCTCGTGGTCACGTAGTGATTCGCCTCAGTCCGGGTGGTGGAGGACGAATCCCAGTTGCCTCCGCGTCTGAGATCATCAACCTCACGCATCTTATCACATGGCATGTTGAGTGCGTTGCCACAGAGACATAGCGTGTGTGGAGGCTTCACGCCACCCACCGCGGCATCCACGCTCAACTCACCACGCGCCCCACTGAGAACGAACCACATTATAGCGATCATGAGGAGGTTACCCCATGTGACTCTACTCTCCCTATCAACTCTACCTTCCCTAGGAGACCTGGCTGGAGTCACTCAGCACAAGGATGCTCATAGTTCTATAGAATGAGATCTATTTTTTCATCATGTTATTGCAGCAAGATCTACCATGTACAATAAAGGCTATACATTATCACAGTATCAAAATTTCAGTAGTTTGTAGTCTGTTGTGAAATTTGACGATTCTCAATACCAGCTTCAAAACCACAAGAAATAATAACACTAACTAATATGTTAATTATGGAAGAATGGTTTCAAGTTCTTAAGTAATTTTTCAAGACTAGTAAACAGTCAGTAATAAAATAACAATAAAAAACAGCAATGAATAAAAAAAGATTAAAAATAATAAAACAAAAAAACAGCTTTTTTAACAGCTTTAGGCTATCAAGTATTCAAGTAAACATTCAGAATGAAATACAACACAAAACTACTACTGGTCTTCACTGTATGATTATAATACATTAATACTTTTTAAATCTACTAAAGATTGGTTGTTTGATTATTATAATGACACACTAGACAGCAGCAGGTCTATTAGCTTACATTTATACTTACAAGTTTATAAATTCTGTTTATGTTCACTTTAGACATAAACTCTCTGTTTACATGAATACCTCGCCGAGACGGGCATTTTGGCGGAATTTTGAAATGTATTTGTCCGTTCAGATGCATTAGCGCGAGCATTTTCAGCACACACACATATGCCGCCTGTCAATCAAACAGGGCGCAGCTGTTACTATATCACTAGCGAATTATAAAATTACGCACTCTGGATTATTTTCAACAGCAAAATAAGAATATGAACTTTGTAATAAGTGACACTGGCCTTGCCTATCACAAATATAGCCAGTTATTTTTTCGTTAATGCCGTTTCAATCAGTCTGCTTGTCCGGTCGGGCAAGTAAAGTTCTCTTTAACTTGCCCCTTCAAAAATCAATTTGTCCTGGACAAGCATTAATGTTGAGCTGTGTTATATAATTAGCTAACGTTAGCTAGCTAGATATAACGTGACATACGTTATACATTGTTTTTCACAACAAGCAGCCAGATATGTCAATCGACATAAGCGAGGAGAGATGCTTTGTGAGCGAGAGATGCTTTGCCGAAGCAACGGTGCAAAAAACAATGTTAGAGATCTTTTATGTTGTTACGAGAAGTGTAAAAATATTTTTGGTTCATTATGAAAATGTGGCGGGACAAATTGGCAGGCCACCACAGTCTAGGTAATTAATGGGAAACACTGACTTGTGACTTGTCTCAGACTTGAACACTAATGACTCGAGCATTGGGTGCGTTCTGACTTGGAGGAGAAGGTTCGTTACAACTGTTAACTTTTGCATTCTGCCCTTTTATGGCTTGAGATCACAGGCATTTCATGCCATGTACCGGTTGTGCGAGCGCAAATCTCTACACTCGCACGCAGATTTCCTTTGCTTTCATTCAAAACTGGACGTGCGCTCTCATCTTCCTGCTCTCGTTCAGAGAGTGTGTATGCCACTCAAAATATGTAATGTGTACTCGCAGATCTATTATAATGCAAAATAACACTTCCTCTGTTTATTCATACAAATATTCTGCCTCTAAAGATGTGGTATAGCGAGGGAGAATACCGGAGTGTGGCATGGGGGGCATGATCATGTGTCTGTCTGCGGGAAAGCGGTAAGGCTCGTCACCTGAGTTTCAATTACTCTAACACCTGTCTCTCATTATAGTGATGGCGGAGGGAGACCTGATAAGGCACACCAGAGCATCAGAGTGTGCGAGAGTGACCGAAAGCACAACAGCAATGATCCGAGAGAGTGTTCATTATTTGAGAGTACTTTCATAGCAACTGAGTTTTTGTATTTCTGTTACGACGCTTACCATCGATTGAGTGTTGGACCTTAGAAGCATTGAATTAAACACTGACATTGAACCTGTTTTGTTGTCTCCTGACTCCTCCATTGCCCACGAACTCAGTCTTATACGGAGTATGAGGAATCAACTCACCATTTGGTCGGTGGTGCATAATACATGGTTAAAGTCGTACTGTAAAAATAATATTCCGATGCTTATTGACAATGTAAGAGACATGAGCATATCAAATGACAGAAACCGTTAACAAAGAACACGTTACGACTAGTCCTCTCAAAACTTACCAGCACAAGTTTGTCTAGAACGCGTAAAGGATATTTCAGAATCTATGTGGTGGTACATACATAGAAAATTCGAAAATATGTGGAACAAAATTTTAAATCATTATTTTTTTTGGGGGGGGGGGGGGGTTTCCCTTTTCTCCCAATTTGGAATGCCCAATTCCCAATGCGCTCTAAGTCCTTGTGGTCGCATAGTGATTCAGGTGGCGGAGGATCAATCCCAGTTGCCTCCGCATCTGAAACAGTCAACCCGCGCATCTTATCACGTGGCTTGTTGAGCGCGTTGCCACGGAGACATAGCGCGTGTGGAGGCTTCACGCCATCCACTGCGGCAACCACGCTCAATTCACCATGCGCCCCACTGAGAACAAACCACATTATAGCGACCAGGAGGAGGTTACCCCATGTGACTCTACCCTCCCTAGCAACCGGGCCAATTTGGTTGCTTAGGAGACCTGGCTGGAGTCACTCAGCACACCCTGGGATTCGAACTAGCAAACTAGCGATCTCCAGGGGTGGTAGCCAGCGTATTTTACCACTGAGCTACCCAGGATCCCTTAAATCATTATTACGAGTTATAATTTTTACGGGAACATAAGATCATGTTGACGTGTGTTCAGCCGTTTATGACAGGTGTTGTTTTACATAGAGACTGGCTTGTGTGATGCAAGTTTATCACAGATGTAGGCTAAAACAGTTAAGTAATCCCACTGTTAAAAGGACAAACATCCATCCATGAAAAATCATGTGAATTGCTCCAACGCCTGAATTATAATTAATTTTGATAATATAACACTAGAGGACAATACCTGAGAAAATAAATAAATAAATAAATAAACTTCAAATAAATGGCAAGAAGGCACTGTCGTTTACAGTGGAAAGATATTTTTCTGATATCTCATTTTTTATTTCCATTATTAGGGTTGCTCCGATACCAAGATTTTGGCTTCGGCACGATACCAGCCCTGGTACCTCGATATCGATACTATAATCAACAAATAAAAAGCCTCAGATTTTTGATGAAATTACACAGAAAATGACTTGATTAAAAGGACTGCATAAAGTCTCACAGATACAAATTATTTGTTTTCCGTTTGAATTTTTCTGGATTCCATGTTAAATGTTTTAATTAAAAGTTATGATCAAATGGTGTTTAATCAAATTGATACATACAGCTTTTTTTTTTTTTTTTCACATTTTAGAATAATAGTAAAGTCATCACAACTATGGAATAATAGAAATGGAAATATGGGAATTATGTTGTGGCTAAAAAAATCCAAAATAAATCTTTAAAGTGGCCACACTTTGCCTAGAATTTGCAGACATGTACTCTTGACATTTTCACAACCAACTTCTTGAGGTATCACCCTGGGATGCTTTTTAAACAGTATTGAAGGAGTTCCCATCTATGTTGGGCACTTATTGGCTGCTTTTCTTTATTATTTGGTCCAAGTCATCCATTTCAAAAACATTTTATTAAATAAATTAATATGGTGGCACAATTATATTTTTGTCTACAAAACTAATTTCAAACATTTAAGCATATGCCTTCAGATCAAAACGTTTTTAAGATCACGAGAAACATTTCAGGAAAGTGACCCCAAACTTTTGAATGGCAGTGTAGTAATATTTTCCTGTCTTCAATTTCTCGCATCCAGTTGAATAGAGCTTTCATTTAAGAGGGACTTTTATTTTGACAGACATTTGAGTTCTTCCTGTTTTTGATGGGTTAGTTAAATCAAGCTTCCCATTAATGCTGAGATAATCCCATCATGACTCTCGAGCTGAAATCTCAGAGCTGCACCGGAGGACTTCATTTAAGTGTTAACAGCCATTTATACTCTAAACACACTGCATGAAAATTAAGCACTAGTGAGTGTTGCGTTTGTGTGTGTGTGGGAATCATATGACAGAGCAGAGCGGCACCTCTTGTTCAATCTTGTTCATCACATCTCATATTATTTAGCTAATTACAGCATACTTTAATATGGTACCGAAATTAGCAACAAGATGATATCGTACTGTTTTAATTTTTTTGGTATCGCGATACTTCGTTAGAACATCAGAAGTTTACATACACCTTAGCCAAATACATTTCAACTCAGTTTTTCACAATTCCTGACATTTAATCATAGAAAACATTCCCTGTCTCAGGTCAGTTAGGATCACTACTTTATTTTAAGAATGTGAAATGTCAGAATAATAGTAGAGAGAATGATTAATTTCAGATTTTATTTCTTTCATCACATTCCCAGTGGGTCAGAAGTTTACATACACTTTATTAGTATTTGGTAGAATTGGCTTTAAATTGTTTAACTTGGGTCAAATGTTTTGGGTAGCCTTCCACAAGCTTCTCACAATAATTTGCTTGAATTTTGGCCCATTCCTCCAGACAGAACTGGTGTTACCGAGTCAGGTTTGTAGGCCTCCTTGCTCACACACGCATTTTCAGTTCTGCCCACAAATTTTCTATCGGATTGAGGTCAGGGCTTTGTGATGGCCACTCCAATACCTTGACTTTGTTGTCCTTAAGCCATTTTGCCACAACTTTGGAGGTATGTTTGAGGTCATTGTCCATTTGGAAGACCCATTTGCGACCAAGCTTTAACTTCATGGCTGATGTCTTGAGATGTTGCTTCAATATATCCACATAATTTTCCTTCCTCATGATGCCATCTATTTTGTGAAGTGCACCAGTCCCTCCTGCAGCAAAGCACCCCCACAACATGATGCTGCCACCCCCATGCTTTACAGTTGGGATGTTCTTCTTCAGCTTGCAAGCCTCACCCTTTTTCCTCCAAACATAATGATGGTCATTATGGCCAAGCAGTTACATTTTTGTTTCATTAGATCAGAGGACATTTCTCAGACAGATCTTTGTCCCCATGTACACTTGCAAACTGTATTCTGGCTTTTTTATGGCGGTTTTGGAGCAGTGGCTTCTTCCTTGCTGAGCAGCCTTTCAGGATATGTCAATATAGGACTCGTTTTACTGTGGATATAGATACTTGTCTACCTGTTTCCTCCAGCATCTTCACAAGGTCCTTTGCTGTTGTTCAGGGATTGATTTGCACTTTTCGCACCAAACTACGTTCATCTCTAGGAGACAGAATGCGTCTCCTTTCTTAGCGGTATGATGGCTGCGTGGACCCATGTTGTTTATATTTCTGTACTATTGTTTGTACAGATGAATGTGGTACCTTCAGGCATTTGGAAATTGCTCTCAAGGATGAACCAGACTTGTGTAGGTCCACAATTTTTTTTCTGCATCTTGGCTGATTTCTTTTGATTGAGTTTGATGGTAGGCCTTAAAATAAATCCACAGGTACACCTCCAAATCAGTACACCTCCTATCAGAAGCTAATTGGCTATTTGTCTAAAGTCTTGACATCATTTTCTGGAATTTTCTAAGCTGCTTAAAGGCACAGTTAACTTAGTGTATGTAAACTTCTGACCCACTGGAATTGTGATATAGTCAATTAAAAGTGAAACAATCTGTCTGTAAACTATTGTTGGAAAAATTACTCATGTCATGCACAAAGTAGATGTCCCAAACGACTTGCCAAAACTACAGTTTGCTAATATGAAATATGTTGAGTGGTTAAAAAATGAGTTTTAATAACTTCAACCTATATGTAAACTTCTGAATTCAACTGTATATACAACACTGTGATAGATAGATAGATAGATAGAATTGTGTTAAGTTCTCATGTAATTATTCAAGACAAATAAACAGTTAGTAAAATAAGAACAAAGAAACAAATGGAGAAAACTGCTTGAAGTTTCTAAAAGCAATATCAAACATTCAAGTAACATTAAGAAAAAAAACGTACAGAGTTGGTATTGTTGTTGTGTGTATGGTTTCTTCAACAATACACTTTGAAAGGGAATGTGTGTGTGTGCACAAATAAACTTAAAATGGAAACAGAATTGTGATTTTTTTTTTTTTTTTTTTGTGCTTATTTTATGACAAGGACTCTTAACTTGGACTTGTATGTAGTTATTGGCGACTCGACTTGGACTCTACTCGGACACAATATTGGTGACTTGGACTCGGACTTGAGCATTGAGGACTCAGATTCAACTCAAGACTTAGTGACTTGACTACAAAACTGCAGCCTAACATCTCTTTTTGTATTCCTCAAATGCCGTACACGATTGGAAAGTGAAATTACTATAAATGAAGACGATTATTTTCTTTTTGGGTGAACTATTCCTTTAAGCATATCAATTTTAAATTTTCAGACATTTCCAAACTCCAAGCTTTGGTTCCTTATCTCAAGTTTCCTGATGCCTCTGTAACTGTGCTAGGGTGTCATTTAGGTTGAAATTACATTATCTCTCTGATGTTCTTAAAATACTTGACCTCATTTGCTTTGGAGATGGAACACATGACGGCAACCAGATGATAAAAATGCATTATTTTTTTCAAGATGCTGTTTATTTTCCACTTTTTGTCTTAAGAACAAGTGACAAAACATTTTGCATTTTGATAGCTCATTTTCGAAAAGTGTAGTCAGCTTTATGGAAAATGATCTCACTAGAAGATATGAAAGATGTGACTCACCCCTGTCTCTAAGCTCTCTGAGGCTAAATTATATTTGCATAACAGCAACCCATTATAAATACTTCCTGTCACTCTTTCGTTGAAAAAGACATCAAAAGCCCTGCCATTTAAAGGCACATTGACATTGATCAGCCACAACATTAAAACCACCTGCCTAATATGTGTAGGTCCCCCACGTGCCACCAAAACAGCAGCAACCCGCATCTCAGAATAGCTTTTTGTACACTGTCACAGATTACATACATGTTAAGTATTTTTTATTAATATTGTAGGTTTTAAAATGGATGATTCAGGCTTTGTTCAAAGTTTTGTGAGTATATAGAATCACGAATTCAGTAATGTAAATCGAACCAAATCCTTACGCCCTTTATCATTTCTGTTTAAAAAAAATCATTTAAATAAAACAGGAAATAAAATGTTTTTTTTTGTTGTTTTTTTTAATAATCAACGAAATAGTAGAAGATTAATGGATTATCAAAATAATTGTTAGTTGCAACCCTAGTGTGATACCTGTGCCTTGTCCTACCCATAACATGACGCTTCTTGTCCGGTGTGCGACCGGATACAGTATTAAGTGCAGTACCCATGTGGTCTCCCAAAGCTATCACGCCAGACTGCATTAAACGGAAGGCCAACTGAATTGGAAAGCACACAAATTAGGCTTCTGATTTAAATGTGATATGACATATACTGTATATACAGTATATTCAGGTTTTATGTCCATATTTATTTTTATACTGTTATCCAAAAACAATGTGGTGGACATTCTGTGGTGCTGAGTGGCAAAAGTGTTAGTGTTAATTGTTAGACAGAATTGTATTGAGCTTAGTTTATAGAAATGTCTAATCAGAAAAAAATAATCATAATAAATACAATTTTTTTTTATTATTAATTAATGTTATGTCGCTAAATTTGTCATAATGGACTAATATAATTCTTCTGTTGTGTTGAATTCCTGTTACATTAAATTTAAATTCTAATTCAACATCCTGTGGGGAATGGCCAATTCAATTCAAATGCCAACTGAATTTAATGGGAAGCGATTCTAATTCTGAATTTTGCCTAGCTCCGTACACCTACACTCGCTGAGCACTTTATTAGGAATACTATGGTCCTAATAAATTGCCTGACATGGTCTTCTACTGTTGTAGCCCATCCACCTCAAGGTTCGATGTGCATTCTGAGATGCTATTCTGCTCACAACAATTGTACAGAGAGTTTATCTGAGTTACCATAGACTTTCTGTCAGCTCAAACCAGTCTGGCCATTCTCCATTGACCTCTCTCGTTAACAAGGCGTTTCCGTCCACAGAACTTTTTTTGTTGTTGGCATCATTCTGAGTAAATTCTAGAGACTGTTGTGCGTGAAAATCCCAGGAGATCAGCAGTTACAGAAATACTCAAACCAGCCCGTCTGGCACCAACAATCATGCCACGGTCCAAATCACTGAGATCAAATTTTTTCCCCATTCTGATGGTTGATATGAATATTAACTGAAGCTCCTGACCCGTATCCGCATGATTTTATGCATTGCACTGCTGCCACATGATTGGCTGATTAGATAATCACAGGAGTAAGTAGGTGTACAGGTTTTCCTAATAAAGTGCTTGGTGAGTGTATAACATATACTTTTTAACCAAACCTTTGAGCTTTCTGTTGTAAACAAACAAGGCTACAATGAAGTCAAGGTGCATAAACTATTGTGACTCCCCGAGATCCCCTCGGCTACCATCCAAATATGTGCTGTAATTGAGATGTAGGAGCTGGCTTTTTTTTTGTGTGTGTAGCTCAGAAACCCCATTAGAATAACATTTTCAAACACTGGCAGGGTTTCACATGAACTGTTTTGCATGTACTAGGTGGTTTGTGTCTAAATATTTTAGAGTTTTTTTTATTATTGTTGTAGCTTGGAAATCATTGTTGTATTTCAAAGAGATGGCTTTTAAGATAAGTTAAATGTTAAGAATGCATAATTATAATTTCTATTGGGCCAAGCGAATCACACAATGGAGTCATCTTGATGAAACATTTGGAGATTTTTTTGATAGAGAGCCAGCCACAATGTATATGGCTTTGTCTGTGGTCGTTCACATGATCAGCTGTGGGGCAGTTAGGGGGCAACTTGGAAGGGGATTCGCAGCATATGTACAGAGTTGAATGGGTTTAGTGAGTACTTGATAAAGTTTACTTAAAGGGATAGTTCACTGAGAAATGTAAATTCTGTTTTTATGTACTCACCTTCATGTTGTTCTAAACTTATATGACTTTGTATTCTATGTGGCACATAAAAGGAGATGACAAGCAGAATGTTAGCCTCAGTAACCATTCACTGTCATTGCATTTTTCCATACTATGAAATTGAATGGTGACTGAGGCTGTCATTCTGCCTTACACCTCCGTTTTGTGTTCCACAGAAGAGAGAACCATAATTGTCACAATTATTAACCTGCTTTGTCATACTGGACTTTGCAAAACATATTTTAAAACGTATAAAGGACCCACCTTTTAAACAGAGATTTCACTGTAACTGCATAACTTGCGTATATTGTAGAGATGGGCATGAGTACTCAGTACTCAGTACTCAGTCATGGCAGCACTGATCGATCATGAAAACGATGATCGATGGTGATCATGCAAGATGTGACTTTTCACTTAATTCGAAATTCAGTGACAATTACCTGACAACTAAACACAAACGTGTCAAAGAGGGAGCTTATTTTTAATTTTGAAATTGATTACGTTGTGATTTTGAGGGGTACACTGATTGTCAGAGACGTCTCTTAGCAACCAAACTGATATACGACGCTGCAATGCTATAGTTACGATCATCAAAAGAGAGTGTAATTAACCATGTTTTGAACACCTGTCTCTGCAAAACGTTTGCTAAACACATTGTATTATCATTTAATGTAAGAAATTTGACTTGTTAATGGATATTATTTAATAAAAGTGAATGTTTGTCACTGACTGTAAACATCCTACCCTGGGTGCCGACATGGTTGCGTGAAGTAACGCACACCTGCATCTCGACGAAATGGGAGCTGAATATTTCCGCACGAGTTTCCAAGTTAGAAGTCAGACATAAAGTGACGTTCCATTGCACTTTCCCCAGTTGAAAGGTGGAAATTCCAACTCTCCAAGTTGAATGGAACGCTTAATGAATCATCATAGAAAGAACAATACGGCGCATCGTGGCTTTCCCCACAGGAGCGAACACTTGGAGAGACACATACACACACCAGGCATGTGGCAGTGGACTTAATGTGAGTGTTTCAAACAGCTAGACAGAGCGCAGCTAAATGGAACAGAATGCAGCGTCTTCAAAACTGAACTTCAACTTAACGCATATTAAAAACGCTATGGCATCTTCAGACAGTCACTAAAAAAATTGGTGCGTGCTTACTAAGATTACTACGGTAACCTGAAGGAAGAACAGTAGGGCTGGGATGATTCATCGACGTCATCGATTACAGAAATATGTCGATTTGCATAATATGCGTCGGCGCGTCGCAATGGAGTAATTAAAATGGCAGCGCCCGGTTTAAGTATGGATTCCCCGATGAACAAGCTGCAGCTAAAAAAAACTCACTTACGGTCATCTAAAGTGTGGGAGTATTTTAGCCAGAGACCCAACAATGTGGTGGTGTGTAAGCTATGCAAATTGGAAATGGCTTATCACAGCAGTACAACCGCCATAAATGAACACTTGAAGCAAAAGCATCTCGGAGCGCTTTTTCAAGACGGCAGCAAGGCAGCACCGTAAGTCCTGTTTACTTTTTGTCCCCACTCAAGCATGACATATTAGTATTACAACATGTGTTTCTATTAGCAGTAGTCACTTTAAACTGATTTTCTAAATGTTTCCTCATCGCCCCCATGTTAAGTAATTTCTGCACCGCTGCTAACGTAGGGTGACCATACGTCCTCTTTTTCCCGGACATGTCCTCTTTTTCGCGGACATTAAAAAAGCATCCGGCCGGGATTTCTAAATTTGCGAAAATGTCCGGGATTCGGCTTTAGTTGCATTATGATGTGCATCTGGTCTAATACTTCATTGTGTGTGCGCGCATATTTGCATTGCTTTAACCCCTCTTTGTAAGTCCCGCCTTCTCGCACACCAATTGGTCGATTATAAGAGGCTTGCAGCAACTATTGGCCAAATTCCTGCCTGTCAATCTCTCCGCGAACGTGCTGTTGTGTTCGGCATCAAACAGTTGCTTGACAGCAGCAGCAAATGACAGCTGACTGGAAACAATGCCCAAACGAAAGTGCAAATTTACAGAAGATTTGCAAAATAATTCCCATGCTTTCATCCAGGTCGAGATCTGTGGGAAGCAGAATGTATGACATGTAAAGCTGGCACTTATGTGTCAGTTGCTAATAAAGGTGCAAGTGATTTAGAAGCACACATTAGCTCTGCGAAGCATAAAGGTTCAGCAAAAGGTGAAAGTTCATCAGGTAAATTAACGGACTACTTTTTGTGACCAGGTAAAATTATCACATTGCTTCATTTTCCATGGCCATTCAAAATAATAGCAATAGTAAATGAAGGTACATTCATGGCATCAAATATTTTATTTTAGTACATGGACATTCAAAAGAATGTTGGAAATTTGTATATATATATATATATATATATATATATATATATATATATATATATATATATATGTATATATATATGTTATGCTAATAGAGTGTCTTTTTCACTGTATTAAAGTTTGCATTCATAGTAACACTGTTTTTTGTTGCAGAATAATGCCCTGCAGTGCACAGTTTCTTGTACATTTGTTTGTGTTTAAGAGTAGATGATTTAATAAAATATTGAAATATTAAGAGACAAGTTTTGTATATTTATTTTGGGTTAATTAATTATATTAATCAAGTAATAATTATAAAAAATCTTTAGAATAATCTGCAAATTAGTCGTTAGATTAATCGACTAATTGGAAAAAGAATCGTTAGATTAATCGATAAAATAATAATCGTTAGGTGCAGCCCTAAAGAACAGACAGACACGTGTTGTGCACATTCTTTCATTGAGTTGGGCAGCGAATCTTCACATAATGGCAAAATATGATGCATTATATTTTGATTATGCAATCTTTTGTAAATTTTGTAACAGATTATTTTATAGATGCCTATAATAATGAATAGACGATACATTGGAACAACATGACGCAATGCAGCAGCCAAAGACATTTATCAGGCATATTATACAGTTATGTACATGTCATTGCCCCTTGAGTACGAAACGAGTAATTAATCCGAATACTCGAGTAGACAAAATGACCAAAATGCCCATCCCTAGTATATTGGTGAAGATTCCGACATCCTCCTAGGAACCACTGGCTTGGGGGTGGCTATAATTTATGTAGGCATGCAATTAAAGTTTTTATGAGGGCTGCAGTTTTTGTTGGCTTAGACATTGAAATTGGCAAGAGTGAGTAATCAATTGGATCATCAGAATCGGCCAATAACTGTGCCTGCTTGATTGAAATGTTGGGTGATGTAGAGGTCTGCAACCTGACCCGGGCCTGACGGGACCTGAGAACCCGACGGGTTTCGGGCTGGGTTCGGGTCATTTTTTCAAGTAGTACTTCGGGTCCAGGTTTGTAATTAATGAAAAAATAAACAGGGTTGCCAAACTTGTTTCATGCACGCGCTCTCAATTAAAATGCCAGATATACCATATGATATCAGTTGTGCCAATTATACGTGCGCTTTTTATCTGCAAGGCTGTTGGCTGTTGAAGTTTAGAAACAGAATTGATATTGCCACATCTGTTACGTAGACACTTTCCTATTGTCACATAAAGCGATCATCAAGTTTGTGGTTAGTCTGATGCATGAATGGAGGACAAGAGCCAGAAATTCAGCCCACCAAGGGAAAAACAGTTCTGTCCCCAGATAGATGTATGCTTGAATTACGACCATACACAGAACAGCCACATCATCTGAAGTTTGTTGGTTTCACAACTATGAACCAGCTCTGTTTTAAGGTAAAGTGTGCATTTTTTCCCCATGTTAAAATATTTTCTCCTATGCCAGCTTATTATGCACTACCGTAAGACAATTATAAAAAGTAATTTTCAGGTTGATTTCTCTGAAAATTGTAAACACTGTGGCTCTGTGGTGGTATCAAAACATTGTTCTGTTTGCATGAGTATCCAGACCAGCCCTACACAGCAACATTTGCTCAACCAATTGTGTGAGTTTGGCGTGGGACTTTCTGTTTGTCGTCCAATGGACATTTGTTATTATTGCAGTTCCGTTAGTTGATGCTGGTGGTGCAGAAGTTACACACTTTTGCTTTACACTGTTCTTTGTAAATTTAAATTTAATAAAATAGATATTTTACATTATGTAACTTTATTTTGGCTATATTACAAGCCGTTTGCAACTTCTGAGAATTTCTTTGAACTAGATCTCACAAGGGATGTGTTTGTGTTTTTATCTTGCAAGTCCATCTGTCACATCTGCAGACCACAGATCTGGACACGTATCTGTTTGCGTTGCAAGGATTTGTGCCTTATTGATGCTCATGTAGCTATGTGGATATTTTAAATGTATATATGAAGCTAATTGAAGCCAGCTGTCTTTTGGAATCTGGAATATAGTGTTGCATAGGCATGCAGTCCAACCCGTTTGTACAGTAACTCGGTTTGTAGAAGTGCCTCTGTTGCTTCTGGTGTTTTTATATGAACATGATCTTATAGATTAAAGGTCAACTCTAATTTCAGTGAACTCATTCATAATTCTGAAAAGGCAGCTTAATTGGTTGGAGACTTGCCCTGGGTTTCTCTTTCTGGCTTGTCATGGTTTGTTGTTAATTTATCAGCGGTGAAATGTTTAGCTGGAAGAAGCCATGTTGACTTTGAGAGAGAGCAGGTTGTCTCAAATTTTGCCTACCTATGCAGTCAATTAGTGCACTGTCTACACACATTTGCATTTGCTTGTACAGTTATGCAAAAGCATGTAAAATGGCAAGTTTTTATGAGGGCTGCGGTTTTTGTTGGCTTGGACATTGACCATAAATGTGGTTTTTATAAAGTTTCCAAATTGGCAAGACTGAATAATCAATCGGATCATCAGAATCGGCCAATAACTGTGCAACCCGACCCGGGCCCGACGGGACCTGAGAAGCCGACGGGTTTCGGGCTGGGTTCGGGTCATTTTTTCTAGTACTTCGGGGTCAGGTTAGGATTTGTAATTAATGAAAAAATAAACAGGCCTACCAAACTTATTTGCACACATGCGCTTTCTCACAGACACACGAATGGACGAGTTAGGGGCCGTTCACACCAAACGTGTTTTTGCGCGCGTCTGTTCCATTTTCCCATTGTATGCCTATGTAAACACATGCTGGATCTTTAACTGTTGCACCGTGTCTCGCTGTTTCTTCAGCATATCATGCAGGACCGGCACTTTTTAAACACTGTGTCAGGTTAAAAAGAACTTCAAATTTTCAAAAACGCATGTCGAGACACCTGCGCTCTGTTTTATTCTTTGTGCTGCGTCTAGGATTGTTTTTAGCGCAGGTGTCACAAAGATTCAACTTTCTGAACAAGTTCAGGCTGCATAGAGGAGACTCTTGCATTGTTTCATATTATTCTAGATTGTTCTGCACCAAGCAAAGTTTCAGTGCATAAACGGTAAGGTAATGCTTTTTTTGCCCTTCTGCTCTAATGTACCGAGGGGCTGCCGTGCCTTGTTAAAACTGTATATGTTTACTGTTTCAATACTGTTATGAATGTTGCCTATATAAAATACAGCCTATTGCAACAGTACTTGCTTGGTGGTGAAATGATGTAGATAATGAGCGATGTCGGGTTTTGGCTTATAATTTGACGGTATTGTTCAGGGCCGGTTAGGGTCTCACATGGTCTCAAGTGATGCTCAGATCTCTGTGGTGATGCTCATCTAACCTGTTAATAAATATGTCCTGGTTATATTTAGGTTAACCCCAAATCATACAAAATACAAAAAAAATAAAATTCTTAAACTATATTTTTGCATAAAGAAAATGAAGCCTACATTTAGGATCATTAAGATTTTTTTGCATTGTTTGTAACAATGGAGGTATTTACACTTGGTCATTTCATGCGTTTTTACTAATCGGATTGCTATCCGATCGAATAAACAGATTCCATTTACACATGGCCACATAAATGTGTCTCCGCCAAACAAATATAAATCCGATCTTAAAATCTTTAAACAAAACAGAGTTCACTTCCGTGGTTCTGCTAATGACGGGCAGCAAATTTAAAAGATGTGATTTATTATTTGATTTCAAGTGACTTTGCCCAGTGCGCTTGTGTATCTGTGTGTTTGCGTGCTGTGTATTTTCCCCTCGGGGCTTGTAAGATGCGTCATGTGCGTCAACTGTGCTCATTGTCAGTGTTTAGTTTTAGTTTCGTCAGCGATCTGCATCAAATAAATGAAGAAAAAATTCTGTCTCCTACAATGTGCATCGTTACTTAATTTGGTATTATTTGTTTAAAATGTGCATCATTACTTAATTTGGTATTATTTATTGCATGACGCAATCCCTATGCAGATACTCTGTAACGGATGTTATATTTCACATTTTCCCTGGGCGGAGTAAAGTTTACATATGTGGCTTGAACAGCCAGATGCATTTACACTTGACAGAGTTTTGAATGGAATGTATCCCAAGCCACATCCACGTCTCAAACCTGTTTTTGAGGGCATCTACACTTGAAGTGACCTAGTGTAAATGCCAGATATTTAAGCAACTTTTACCCCCAGTTCTTTTTTGGTAAAATTTCAAATACTTTTACCATTCCTTTTGTTTTCAGTAATGATTATTATTACCATAACAAGGTTATTTTTGTACAGTTATTTTTCTAAATTAAAATCAGCAAAAATGAAAGGTAGTACCAAGGGAGAGCTACTATGATGTACTTTATAAATACTTCACAATATAAAAAAAATATATATCATGTTTTTCTCACTGTGGTAGGTGGCAATATGCACGAAGAATACGAATCGCCAAAAAACAAAAGAAGAATGTGGAAGTGAAAGTGGAGATTTTCAGTGAATTATCCATTGACAAATCTGTCAGTAGATTTTGGAACAGATATCAATGAGAGCTAGCTAACATATCTGTTTTATCTGACAAGTGGGAACGGTTATATTTTATCAGCCTGGTCGATATATCTGTATTATATCAGTCATTGGCCACCCAGCTCTCTTTATGTAATCTGTTTTGGCATCTGCCATATCAGTCAATCACTAGTAGAAATTGTGAAGTCAGTAGTTGTTGGGAATTTCTTTATTTGTGCCGATATACTTGGAGTTCCTCATGGTTTGGTAGGTGCAATGCTGGTGGAATCTCTCAGATCAGTTTGTCATTTATAGTGATGCCACCTGAACTCACTAATGTTTTTTCTCTAGATTGTTTTCCATCTGGATCTCCCTGGTAAAAAAAACAAAAAACATGTCTCTATTTCATCTCTTTGTTTCCATGGCAACATTGCAATGGTGAGAGGAGAGCTATTCAGCTTCTCCTTAAGGAAGAATTGCACCATGAAAAACAGCCTCAATGAGATGAAGAAAAAATTGGAGAACTTCTTGGAATGGAAAAGTGGAAAGGAGGACAGATAGGGAGTGAGCGAGAGGAAAAAAAAGGACAGAGAGTGACAAAGATAAGCTGATAGAGCGTCAGGCTCAGCACAAGTTTGCATATCACAGGATATCGTAGCTATGACTACCTTTAAAGATGTTTTTACCTTGCTGTATAAAAACCTTGTGGTGACATTTTTACCCTGTCATTATTTACTCACCTTTATGTTGTTCCAAACTGTATGACTGACTTTCTTCAGTGGAGCACAAAAGATGTTAGGCAGAATATTAGCCTAAGTCACCATTCACTTTCATTCTGTGGGAAAGAGCAGCATCAACAGTCTTCAAAATTTCTCCTTTTGTGAAGAATTTTGTCTTTTTTGGATGAACTATCCCTTTAAGAGAATCAAGTGTAGACCTCGAGTCCTTAGTGGTTTTTTTGGGCTTCTGCCACCTTGGGCCCCTTGTTTGCTGCATGTGTGGCATGTGCTCCACTCAACACAAGCCTGCAAGTGAGTGCAAATAACACACATGCGATTGATTACTTTAAAAATGAGATATCATTAAATAGATACTTATCACACCGTCTCTTTAAAAGGATGTCCACTCTACCATGCATGTCGAATCTGCAGCGGAGGGCGGGAGGGCCATGTGGAGAACAGCCAGTTGTCTATCATCTAAGAGTGGGGGATGTAAATAAAAGATAGGCCTGGTTTATTCTGTCACAGAGGGAAGGGAGATATTGCGTGTTTCTTTGACAGAGCGCGAGGCGCAGAGAGAATGAGTTAAAGAAAGGAACAGCTTGTTTGCTCTGCTGAATTGGGTAGCTTGACACAAACACAGGAACTGTGGTTTGGTTTGAGTGTAGAGGGAGAGCAGCACAAATAAAGCAATAGCCTGTATGTGCAAACGCGGAGTGAGGGACGACGGCTCTAATAATGGAAGAGCCTGTTGCCGGGCTGCAGTGGATGGAGGGCGGCTAATAAAGAAAGAGCCGCAGTGTGCTATTGTAGAGGGAAGGAGACAGGGAACAGCCTGTTGACATTTGAGGTCATGTGACCACCAGCACTACAGTCAGGAGAGGAATTCAGAAACGAGCCACAACAGGCTGTGTGACAAATAATGAAAATGAAGAAGCTCTCGTAGTAATTTGAAGATCAGAAGAAGTGAAAGGGAACATTGTCCTTAAATTCTCTGTAAATTCTATGGCCCACATGATGAACTGGGTGTCTAAAAAGTGTATTCATAATTCATAGAGGAACTTATCTAAGCCCCTTGACTTACAACCCCAATTCCGAAAAAGTTGGGACAGTATGAAAAATGTTAATAAAAACAAAAAAAATGATTTGTACATTTATATTCACCCTTTGCTATATTGAAAGCTCTACAACTACACAAAATAATGATGTTTTATCTTGTGAATTTGATTTTTTTTAATTTTTTTTAATTTTATTTTTTATGTACAGTAAATTCAAATCAGTTGATTGCAACACACTCCAAAGAAATTGAGACGGGCAATTTAAGGCAATTTAAAAACAAGGCGACAAGTTGAAATAACAAGGCAATGTGAAACAGGAGATGTTAAACAGGTGAGGCAATTGTGTCATAGTACTGTGTACTGTATAAGGAGCTTCCAAAAACAGCCTAGTCCTTTAAGAGCAAGGATTGTTCAACTTGTCAATTTGCCAACAGATGCTTCAGCAAATAATCCAGCACTTTGAAAACAATGTTCCCCAAAGACAAATTGGAAGGATTTTGGGCATTTCACCCTCTAAAGTGCACAATATAGTTAAAAGATTCAAGGAATCTGGTCAAATGTCGTTGCATAAAGGGCAAGACAAAAACCACTTCTGAATGTGCATGATCTCTGATCCCTCAGACGTCACTGTCTTAAAAACATAATTTATCTGTAATGGATATCGTAAACATAGGCTTGGGATAACTTTAGTAAACCTGTGTTAGTCAACAACACTCTTTACTATGCAAAGCAGAAGCCCTACATCAACACTGTCCAGAAGCGCTGCCGACTTCTATGGGCTCGTTCTCATCTTAGATGGAAAGTAGAACAGTGGAACTGTTTTTTGGTCCGATGAGTCCACATTTCAAAGTTTTTGAAAAACACAGCCATCATGTTATCCAGGCCAAAGAGGAAAAGGACCATCCAAGCTTCTATCAGTGTCAGGTCCAAAAGCCAGTGTCTGTATGGGCCAGGGGTGTGTCAGTGCCCATGGCATGGGTAACTCGCACATCTGTGAGAACACCATGAATTCAGACATGTATGTACAAATTTTGGAGCAACATATACTGCCATCCAGCACCGTCTTTTCCAGGGACGTCCCTGCATTTTCCAGCAGGACAACTTCAAACCACACACTGCCCGGATTACAAGTGCATGGCTGTGTGAGCAGAGAGTGTGGGTGCTAGATTGGCCTGCCTGCAGTCCTGAACATCTCCAATTGAGAATGTGTGGTGCATTTTGAAGCGCACAATACGGCAACGAAGACCCCGTACAATTGTGCAGCTAAAGACCTACATAATGGATGAATGGGGGAAAATTTTATTTTCTAAACTTAACAAACTTGTGTCTTCAGTACCCAAATGCTTACTAAGTGTTTTAAGAAGAAATGGTGATGTTTCACAGTGGTAAACACTCAACTGTCCCAACTTTTTTGGAGCTTGTTGCAATCATCTGATTTGAAATTACTGTACATTTAAAAAAAAACAAACAAAAAAAACAAACAATGAAATTCACAAGGTAAAAACATCATATAATGTGTAGTTGGAGATGTTTCAATATAGCAAAGGGTGATTATAATTTAGAAATCACACGTTTTTGTTTTATTAGCATTTTTTCATACTGTCCCAACTTTTTCAAAATTGGGGTTGTAGAACATTTTTTTCCCAACAATGAAAATTCTGTCTTCATTGACTCACCAGGTATGACATACTTTCTTCTGTGGAACACAAAAGGAGACATTTTAAAGAATGTTCTCACTTCTCTTTCCCATTCAACAAAAGCATACAGTGACCAGGGACTGTCAAGCTCCAAAAAAAAAAAAAAAAGCACTATATATAGTAAATATTCCATACAACTTGCTGTATTCCAAGTCTTCAGAAGACATATGATATTAATAACACCAAACGGCATTGCTTCTCGCATTTTTCATAACCAAGCGTGACCCATCAAGTGGGAAAGGCGAATGGAAATTTCTACAGGGAGCTACAGGGAGGGCAAGATTATCAGTGAATAATGACTTACATTTTTATCTGTTCCTCACGCAAAACTATTGTATGGCTTCAGAAGACTTTAAATATAGCGCAAGAGTAGTATGAACTATTGTGCTTTTTTGGTGCTTTTTACTTGTTTAAAGACCAGTGCAAGTCAAAACTTCTCCCATATAGGTTTTAAATTACAAAAGAGTGAGTAAATGATGACAGATTTTTCACTTTTGGGTGAGTGTTTTTTTTTATTTATTTATTTTGCTGTTGATTTTCTAAATATAAAAAGATGCAAGATCAAATTTCTAGAAATCAGCTTCAAAGCATTTCAGTGATGTTTTGGAATGTTTACTGTAAATATGAACATGCCTCTTCCTGCCTCTTCTGTAGCCCACTGGATACATGGACGCCCCATTGTCTTACAGCACTATAGAGGACCTGCAGCTGTTATCCTGGGACAATGCCCCTAAATACTGTGTCCAGCTAAGCTTTCCTGGAGGGACGGTCCTCCTGCAGGTATCACCAGCCTTCTCACAGTTTCAGAATACTCACGCTGCAGTTATCTTCTTGGTCTGACTCATTTTGCGAATGTTTGTGTGCACTCACAGGCTGCTAACAGCTATCTGCGGGACCAGTGGTTTCACTCTATACAGTGGAAGGTAAGTTTACGTAAGCATTAATCTACAGGTGCATCTCAATAAATTAGAATGTTGTGGAAAAGTTCATTTATTTCAGTAATTCAACTTAAATTGTGAAACTCGTGTATTAAATAAATTCAATGCACACAGACTGAAGTAGTTTAAGTCTTTGGTTCTTTTAATTGTGATGAATTTGGCTCACATTTAACAAAAACCCACCAATTCACTATCTCAAAAAATTAGAATACATCATAAGACCAATAAAAAAACATTTTTAGTGAATTGTTGGCCTTCTAGAAAGTATGTTCATTTACTGTATATGTACTCAATACTTGGTAGGGGCTCCTTTTGTTTAATTACTGCCTCAATTCGGTGTGGCATGGAGGTGATCAGTTTGTGGCACTGCTGAGGTGGTATGGAAGCCCAGGTTTCTTTGACAGTGGCCTTCAGCTCATCTGCATTTTTTGGTCTCTTGTTTCTCATTTTCCTCTTGACAATACCCCATAGATTCTCTATGGGGTTCAGGTCTGGTGAGTTTGGTGGCCAGTCAAGCACACCAACACCATGGTCATTTAACCAACTTTTGGTGCTTTTGGCAGTGTGGGCAGGTGCCAAATCCTGCTGGAAAATGAAATCAGCATCTTTAAAAAGCTGGTCAGCAGAAGGAAGCATGAAGTGCTCCAAAATTTCTTGGTAAACGGGTGCAGTGACTTTGGTTTTCAAAAAACACAATGGACCAACACCAGCAGATGACATTGCACCCCAAATCATCACAGACTGTGGAAACTTAACACTGGACTTCAAGCAACTTGGGCTATGAGCTTCTCCACCCTTCCTCCAGACTCTAGGACCTTGGTTTCCAAATGAAATACAAAACTTGCTCTCATCTGAAAAGAGGACTTTGGAACACTGGGCAACAGTCCAGTTCTTCTTCTCCTTAGCCCAGGTAAGACGCCTCTGGCATTGTCTGTGGTTCAGGAGTGGCTTAACAAGAGGAATACGACAACTGTAGCCAAATTCCTTGACACGTCTGTGTGTGGTGGCTCTTGATGCCTTGACCCCAGCCTCAGTCCATTCCTTGTGAAGTTCACCCAAATTCTTGAATCGATTTTGCTTGACAATCCTCATAAGGCTGCGGTTCTCTCGGTTGGTTGTGCATCTTTTTCTTCCACACTTTTTCCTTCCACTCAACTATCTGTTAACATGCTTGGATACAGCACTCTGTGAACAGCCAGCTTCTTTGGCAATGAATGTTTGTGGCTTACCCTCCTTGTGAAGGGTGTCAATGATTGTCTTCTGGACAACTGTCAGATCAGCAGTCTTCCCCATGATTGTGTAGCCTAGTGAACCAAGCTGAGAGACCATTTTGAAGGCTCAGGAAACCTTTGCAGGTGTTTTGAGTTGATTAGCTGATTGGCATGTCACCATATTCTAATTTGTTGAGATAGTGAGTTGGTGGGTTTTTGTTAAATGTGAGCCAAAATCATCACAATTAAAAGAACCAAAGACTTAAACTACTTCAGTCTGTGTGCATTGAATTTATTTAATACACAAGTTTCACAATTTGAGTTGAATTACCGGAATAAATTAACTTTTCCACGACATTCTAATTTATTGAGATGCACCTGTAGTTGCATTTGGCATGGTTTTAATGAGAGTGTATCATTTTATAGGACCGTTCATACTTTGCTGTGGACACTTAATCAGGGTTCACATGGTCCTTGAAGCACTTAAAGTGCTTGAATTTAGCTTTTAGAAACTGAAGTGCTAGAATATCGACTTGTTTGATAAAAAGTGTTTAAAAGTGCTTGAAATTAAAACAGAACATTTCTTTTGTGTAATGTGTGTCCATCAAAGATGAGCAACACAAACTCCACTTTCAATGAATAATGTGCCATTTAATATCCTTTCTGTTCTTTACAGTCATTTGTTGATCAAAAAGAAAGACACATTGATTGTAATCACACATAGTATGGATGCGGTGAAGAAACGTCTCCTCTTGTGTTATTGTTGCTGAATCGAAAAATGTATTTGAGACTCTCGCTGAAATACCGCCATTCTTAAAGAGTACCATTTTAGCACTTGTTATATAAGTGCATGTAAACTCAGTGTAAATACTTGTAAATTGTGCACATTATTTCAAGCAGTGATGGCTCATATCATAAATCATTCATTATATAGGATATATGCAATTTCATGCCATAATATAAATTGATAGATTTGTAAATTTTTAAACAGCAAAAATTTCTTATTAAAGATTCTAATAATGATGACAGAGGAATGAAAAAAATAAAATAAAAGACACTATAAACAGTCTATAGCTCACTGTTCTCAATTTTTAATAGTCTGTTAACATCAAATCGGAATTATTGTAATTACGAGTGTCCGAATAGTGAATACTGTTCACATCACTAGTATTACAAGTTGGAAATTCTGACTTGTATGAAGGTGACAATTTCTCTCACTTGTATGAAGTTCTTGAAAATTGAAAATTGGTGCTGAAAAAAATGTTTTTATTCAGTGATGCCTGTATGAACCCTGCTTAAGCCACTAAAAAAGCTTTGAATGCCATTGCAAACTATCAGACCAAGTGGCATTTGCAAACAAATGATGCTAGACCTTTCCTCATAACTGGCTTTATCTTTCTAAGCCATTCTTAAGGTCACACACGTTCATCACATTAACAATGAACATGTTTCAATAATTTCGACAACCGTTCAGTGTCCAAATACTTTGTTGTTTTAATTGTGAATTGTATACTGTATATATTGTTTTCTCATTTAACAGCGAATAAACTACTGTACTTTTGTGAAATGTTTTGTGCAAAGTGTGCTTATGCACACTTTCTTTAAAATACCATAAAATAATATTTTATTGGCATTCATACATTTCATGCTATGACATTCATACATTTTTAAGTGTGTCCTAAGTGTCTAAATACTTAAAATAAATGAAATATAATAGAATAGACTCACAATCCCCAACCCAATCACCACAGCTAATTCCTGTGCAAATTTACAGTGATGGTCTTAATGTAGTTCAACAGCTGTTATCAGATATGTGACCACTGCTGCATTATAGCAGTAAAAAGTGTGCCGGTTTCATAACTGTTGGTTGCATTGGTAAAAGGCAGGTGTGTGTAATCTGGGTTATGTGTCTGCCTTTGACATATATGCAGAAAAAGACTTACAAGTACCGCAAGGTTCTGAATAACCCGAGCCGCTGGGAGGTGGTATTAAAGGAGATCAAAGCTCTAGTGGATATGGCCTTGACATCACCTCTGCAGGACGAGTCCATCCATCAGGCCCCACTGCATATCATCTCCACCCTGCTCGCTGAGGTAAAGCACACAGACACGGTTTCCCGACTGTCTAAATGGGGACACACCATAGACGTTTAATTAGACTTCTCTTCTGCCCTACAAAGCCTAAATTTACTGCATTTTGGCAGTGTTGTTCTCAAGTAAATCTATCACTATAACTGTTACTCATACTTAGGGTTGAATAATAGTAACAAAAAACCCTAACCCTACTTACAGACATGAATTATACCTCAAATTGTGTGGCTTGTTGAGTAAAGGTGTGATATTATATTCCACCCTAAGTTCCTTACCTGGCGGACAATACAAAGGACATAAAAATCCCATACACTTGCATTCCAGAAAGGTCCTGAGTCATTTAGGGACTTTAGGGGTGAGCTCTTTTGACTTGGGCCAGTACACAGCCACCAAAAAACATTCTAGCAATCACCCAAAAAATATTAGCAACCACATAGCAACTTCTTGGCAACCACCCACAACACCCAAGCATTGTGGCAAAGAATTTTGCATGGATAAGAATCACTCACATTTGCTTCTGACAATGTAAAAATCTAGTTGAAGTAACTACACATTAACCCAAACTTTAACTCTTGTCTATTAGAAAACTTTTGGAATTTTAAAATGATCAAAACAACTATTTGTTTATGAACTACTTTTTCCTTTTGAGGACATCACAAAAAGGAGGCTCTGTTGTCAGATTTGTGTGATATTTTTCAGCAAAATTGTCCCTGAAATGTAGGTTACATACACACATCATGTGGTTATGTGTCTCATGCATTAATTGAGGTGCATGTTACATGTCACTTTTAAAAGTCAGTTTGCAGTTTTCTAAAGCTAAGAGTTATCTGTGGTTGCCTTTGTAGCTGTGAGGATATTACCTCAAGTTTTAAATGGCAACACTACGCAGTTCCTACGGAATGAACGCTTCCCTTTCTTTAAAGTTCTTGCAGAGAGGGATGCATTAGATTGGTGCATGAAGATTAGAGATTGAACCATTGTGGATTTTGCAGATACCAATAAATTGGTGGAAAATGCTGTAGTTTTTAAAATTGATTTTTAAAATGTTAAAAAAAAATCTTAGTCATTCCTTAATATTTCAGGCTCAAAATGAATAAATTCTCAGATGCAGTTTATTGTTCAACCAAAATCCCAGTAATAGTCAGAAAAAATTAATTGGTGTATAACCCAAGACTTTTAACTATAAACAAGCCCGAAACACATCAGTAACTCTTATTTTGAAATGATAGAGACTTGGCTCCATTACAATGCACTGTATTTAAGTAATTAGCAAATTAATCTTTTGATGGCCTATATATTCACATTTCCATAAACTCATATTTTTCTTTGCATGCATTTACATTTTTAATTGTCTTAGAACACTTGATTATCTGAGCAAAATAACAAAATATGAATTAAAGTGAGGATAAAAATATGAATGAATACTGTCAATGTTTTGAGCAAATCCCCATGAGGTGTCAATGACTGTTTTATTTAATCTCTGCTGCTTTTATAAGAACTGTAGAATCCTCCAGCACTGGCCATAGAGTAAAACTAAGAAATATATATATATATATATGTGTGTGTGTGTGTGTGTGTGTTTACACAGTTGTGCTCAAAAGTTTGCATACCCTTGGAGAATTGGTAATATATGTACATTTTTTAAAGAAAACATGAGTGAGCAGGCAAAACACATTTCTTTTATTTCTTATGGGATTCATATTCAACTGCAGGTTATAACAGAATGGCACAATCATAAAACAAAACATGGCAACAAAGAAAAAAAAATTAAATGACCCCTGTTCAAAAGTCTGCATACCCTTAGTTCTTAATACTGTGTATTGCTCCCTTTAGCATCAATGACAGCGGGCAGTCTTTTGTAATAGTTGTCTATGAGGCCCCAAATTCTTGCAGGTGGTATAGCTGCCCATTCGTCTTGGCAAAATTCCTCCAGGTCATGCAAAGTCTTTGGTCGTCTTGCAAGAACCGCACGTTTGAGATCTCCCTAGAGTGGCTCGATGATATTAATGTCAGGAGACTGTGATGGCCACTCCAGAACCTTCACCTTTTGCTGCTGTAACCACTGGAGGGTCAACTTGGCCTTGTACTTAGGGTCATTGTCGTGCTGGAAAGTCCAAGAGCGTCCCATGCGCAGCTTTCGTGCATAAAAATGTAAATTGTCTGCCAGTATTTTCTGATAACATGCTGCATTCATTGCCATCAATTTTCACAAGATTCCCCATGCCTTTAGAGCTCACACCCCCCCAAAACATCAGTGAGCCACCAAAATGCTTCACAGTGGGGATGGTATTATTTTCACTATAGGCCTTGTTGACCCCTCTCCAAACATAGCGCTTATGGTTGTGACCATAAAGCTCTATTTTGGTCTCATCACTCCAAAATACAGTGTGCCAGAAGCTGTGAGGCATGTCAAGGTGTTGTCAGGCATATTGTAACCGGGCTTTTTTGTGGCATTGGCGCAGTAAAGGCTTCTTTCTAGCAACTCGACCATGCAGCTCATTTTTGTTCAGTTGTCCTCGTATTGTGCTCCTTGAAACAACCACACCATCTTTTTCCAGAGCAGCCTGTATTTCTCCTGAGGTTACCTTTGGGTTTTTCTTTGTATCCCGAACAATTCTTCTGGCAGTTATGGCTGAAATCTTTCTTGTTCTACCTGACCTTGGCTTGGTATCAAGAGATCCTTGAATTTTCCACTTCTTAATAAGTGATTGAACAGTACTGACTGGCATTTTCAAGGCTTTGGATATCTTTTTATATCCTTTTCCATCTTTATAAAGTTCCATTACCTTGTTATGCAGGTCTTTTGACAGTTCTTTTCTGCTCCCCATGGCTCAGTATCTAGCCTGCTCAGTGCATCCACGTGAGAGCTTACAAACTCATTGACTATTTATACACAGACACTAATTGCAATTTAAAAAGCCACAGGTGTGGGAAATTAACCTTTAATTGCCATTTAAACCTGTGTGTCACCTTGTGTGTCTGTAACAAGGCCAAACATTCAAGGATATGTAAACTTTTGATCAGGGCCATTTGGGTGATTTCTGTTATCATTATGATTTAAAAAGGAGCCAAACAACTATGTGATAATAAATGGCTTCATATGATCACCATCCTTAAATAAAAGACAGTTTTTTTTATAAGTCATATTTTCAAAATCAGTGCCAAAATTTCACAATTTCTGTAAGGGTATGCAAACTTCCGAGCACAACTGTGTGTCTGTACACACACACACACACACACACACACACACACACGCGGTCAAAAGTTTTGAAACTTTACTGAAATGTTTCTCATGATCTTAAAAATCTTTTGATCTGAAGGTGTATGCTTAAATGTTTGAAACTAGTTTTGTAGACAAAAATATAATTGTGCCACCCTATTAATTTATTTCATTATAAAACTAAAATTTAATAAATAATTTTTTTTTGAAATTGATGAATTGGACCAAATAATAAAGAAAAGCAAGATGGAAACTCCTACAATACTGTTTAAAAAGCATCCCAGGGTGATACCTCAAAGAGTTGTTTGAGAAAATGTTAAGAGTACATGTCTGCAAATTCTAGGCAAAGGGTGACTACTTTGAAGATGCTAAAATATAACACAGTTTTGATTTATTTTGGATTTTGTTTAGTCACAACATAATTCCCATAGTTCCATTTATGTTATTCAATAGTTTTGATGACTTTACTATTTTAAATGTGGAAAAAATATAATAAAGAATGAGTGTTTCAAAAATATATATATATATATATATATATATATATAATACACACACACACACACACACACACACACACACACACACACACACACACTATATAAGCGATAGTTCCAAAAGTAACTATTGTACCGATTAATCTGTAAAATCGAGATATATTAGGTCAACCTCTAATGAAGATCATGATTTGTCTTTCAGTCCCACTTAAACTGAGCATTTCACCTCAAAGAAGATTTTGAAAGTTCTAAAAACAGGTCTCTTTCAGGCTTTTGGTCAAGGGATTGTATCCCTGAGTCACATAGGGTTTCCCAAGAAGTCCATTAACATTTTAAAAGCAGGACTCGCTGGTTGTTGAGTCACTTAGCTGTGGCACTGCCGCCCAATGAGCTCTTAACAATTCATTTTTGTCATTGCCTTCCCAGAACACCAACCTCAGCGCTCAGGACCATGAGAATATTATAGTGGTGAGTGAGTCTCTTTTTCTTTAATTTGTTAGTGGCTTTTAGAAAGATAAAGACGCATGTCCTCTGCACACAAGAGTGTGTGAAACCCTGTTGCTAACAAAGGCAGGATTACGTAATGTGTCTTAAGGCTCCGTGAAACAGTTTAGAGTAAAACTTACTTGAAAAAATTTAGACATTTATACTTTGTAGAAATAAACAGAATTAGCATGCACAGCTGTTTTAGAGTAGCCTCTAAAAGTTATGCAGATGAAAAGCAACAAGACTCTACATTAGGGCTGCATCTAACGATTATTTTTCCGATTAGTCGATTAATTTGCCGATTATTCTAAAGATTTTTATAATTATTACTTGATTAATATAACAATTAATTAACCTAAAATAAATATACAAGACTTGTCTCATTAATATTTCAATATTTTATTAAATCATCTTGTCTTAATGTACAAGAATCAAAGTGTGCACTGCAGGGCATTATTCTGCAACAAAAAAGTTACTATGAATGCAAACTTTAATACAGTGAAAGAGACACTCTATTAGCATAACATAAATAAACATTTCCAACATTCTTTTGAATGTCCATGTACTAAAATAAAATATTTGATGCCATGAGTGTACCTTCATTTACTATTGCTATTATTTTGAATGGCCATGGAAAATGAAGCAATGTGATAATTTTACCTGGTCGCAAAAAGTAGTCTGTTAATTTACCTGATGAACTTTCACCTTTTGCTGAACCTTTATGCTTCGTAGAGCTAATGTGTGCTTCTAAATCACTTGCACCTTTATTAGCAACTGACACATAAGTGCCAACTTTACATGTCATACATTCTGCTTCCCACAGATCTCGACCTGGATGAAAGCATGGGAATTATTTTGCAAATCTTCTGTAAATTTGCACTTTCGTTTGGGCATTGTTTCCAGTCAGCTGTCATTTGCTGCTGCTGTCAAGCAACTGTTTGATGCCGAACACAACAGCACGTTCGCGGAGAGATTGACAGGCAGGAATTTGGCCAATAGTTGCTGCAAGCCTCTTATAATCGACCGATTGGTGTGCGAGAAGGCGGGACTTACAAAGAGGGGTTAAAGCAATGCAAATATGCACGCGCACACACACACACACACACTGAAGTATTAGACCAGATGCACATCATAATGCAACTAATCCCGGACATTTTCGCAAATTTAGAAATCCCGACCGGACGCTTTTTTAAGGTCCGAAAAAGAGGACATGTCCGGGAAAAAGGACGTATGGTCACCCTACGTTAGCAGCTGTGCAGAAATTACTTTTAACATGGGGACGATGAGGAAACATTTAGAAAATCAGTTTAAAGTGACTACTGCTAACAGAAACACATGTTGAAATGCTAATATGTCATGCTTGAGTGGGGACAAAAAGTAAACAGGACTTACGGTGCTGCCTTGCTGCCGTCTTGACAAAGCGCTCCGAGATGCTTTTGCTTCAAGTGTTCATTTATGGCGGTTGTACTGCTGTGATAAGCCATTTCCAATTTGCATAGCTTACACACCACCACATTGTTGGGTCTCTGGCTAAAATACTCTCACGCTTTAGATGACCGTAGGTGAGTTTTTTTCGCATGTTATGCAAATCAACGTATTTCTGCAATCGATTACGTCGATGAATCGTCTCAGCCCTACTCTACATGCCTGTGGGGAAGGTGACTAATGGTTATAATCTATCCTTAGGCCATCGCACCCTTGCTGGAGAATAACCACCCTCCACCTGACCTGTGTGAATTCTTCTGCAAGGTAAAAGTGGCTACTTACCTGGCTGTTCTTCAGAAGAATAGGTTTATTAGTGCAGTCATCACGATTACTGATTAAAGGATGAGTATTACACTTCGGCATGCACCTTGTTCCAAGGAAAAATGAGCCATTACTCTTCAAAGTGATCAGACAAAGTTTACACCTGTTGGATGCAAAACAGCCAAAAAAAAAAAAAAAAAAGAAAATCACATAGACTTGCATTAAATACTTGAGTCATACCTAGCGACCCCAATATCATAGTGTACATCTCAATCAGCTTCTTAGCTCCCTATGTCATGAATCAGTATATCGTGAACATGAATTCAGGCACTGGCAAGGGTGTTCATCCACTGAACATTGGGACTCAATCACCTGCAACACGATAACAAGCTTGTGCAATCAAGCGCGGCTGTTATTAATCAACAATATCTCTGTGTAAATTACCATATAATTCATTATCGTTGAAGATATTCAAACATGCAGTGTTACTATGAAAGATAAATTACATTAAATAAATGAATAAAAATATAAAGGAGTGTATTTTACATTTCTTTTAACAACTCTAATATTTAAAAGAGTGTTTCACTTTCATGGTAATAATGAATGAATGACATTACAAACAACATCTCTAAAAGAGAAAATAAGGCTTGGACTTCATAGTTTTACACTTGTGCTTGTCTTCTAACGACTTGAGAGACTTCAGAAGACATGACAGTGTTTCCGGTAAGGGAACATAGTGAGCAGCGATGCTCCCTAGTTTTTACAGTGCATTGTAGGATTTTTTTAGAGAGCGAAGGTTTCAGTGCACTGGAACTATTTTGCGTATGAGACAGCCCAAAAAATGCCTGACTCCCTGATCAGTGCCCTGACTACAGAACTAGGGATCTGATTGAGATGCACCCATAGAGACTTGGAGGGGCTGTTTTGACTTGGGCCAGTAAACAAACACCCAAAATGCTCCAGTAATGTCTTGACCACATAGCAATGCAGGAAAACCACTCAGAACACTTTATCAACCATAAAGCAATGTCCTGGCAACCACCCACAACACCCTAGCATTGTGGTAGCAAGTTTTGCATGGACGAGAACCACTCGGTCAGTACATGTAAAAATCTAGCTCAACATTGAAACGTTTTTAAGCAAATAAAGCGTTTTCATTTTGCTCATGGTATTACCATGGTGTTTTGAAAATGTACATACCAATGTTATGTCATGGGATGTAAATATGTTAATTAGTGCCATTGTTTGTAATTAAAGTGCCATGGTATTACCATCTGATACTGTATTTCTTTAAGGGGATTAGCTGTAATGATTTTGTTGATTAATATATGTATTAATCTATATGGTTTGTGTTGTTCCTTTGCATAGCACTGTAGGGAGCGTCCTCGGTCGATGGTGGTGATTGAAGTGTTCACTCCTGTGGTTCAGAGGATCCTCAAACATAACATGGTAAGTGCGTGTGTGTGTGTGTGTGCTACACTAGAGGTGCTATCGAGTTCACACATCGCAGCTCCCTTGTTTATGTACTCTCATCCTGTGTTTTCCTCTGGTTGCAGGACTTTGGGAAATGCCCCAGACTCCGTCTCTTTACTCAGGAGTATATTCTGGCACTGAATGAACTCAACGCTGGCATGGAAGTGGTCAAGAAGTTTATTCACAGGTGAGTGACGTTTTCCCTTATTCAAACACATAGCCCACACATAGCAGAGAAAGTGGTCTCTCTGTATACAAGTGAACTCTGTTGTAGTGATTGACTGTTATGGCCAATAACAGGTATTGATTGGAAGTAAGACTTGCAGTGGGGTCTGAGACCACATGGAAAATCTGGGGTTCAAAATATACTTTAAACCTGGATATAAACAAACAAATTTAGGATTTAGAGATATTAAAATATATATATATATATATATATATATATATATATATATATATATATATATACACACACAGTACTGTGCAAAAGTTTTAGGCACTGGTGAAAAATGTTGCATAGTAAGGATGTCTTCAAAAATAATGCCATAAATAGTTTTCATTTATCAATTAATGTCATGCAAAGTCCAGTAAGCATAAAAAAAAAAGCTAATTTTTTTTTTTTTAAATGTTTGTGGTATTCAAAATTATGCCACATATGCTGTCGATTGAGCTTAACTTGTATTGAACCCGGAACATTCCTTTAAAAAAAAAAAGAGAGAGAGAAAGTTCTTAGGAAAAATTCTAAGAAGTTCTTAAATATTTTCTATAGAATGTCATTTTTTTTCTTAAGAATAAAATGACATTGTCGGATTATACTAGCATGCTTATGAGGTTGCCTTGTCTAATACAACACATTCAAAACTTCAACAACTTTACATAGTAACGATAAATTTTATCTATTAAACTTTTTTAAAGTAGCAAGCACCTTGCGATAATTTTTATGAATGTGAAGTGCATGAGCTGTGTTAGTTTAATGACATTAAACGTCTTTGGAGAATTTACTTGCTGTAACCATTTGACAATTTTTAATTTGACATTGAGGAAAAGAAAAGAAACAAAAACTTCAATAGACAGGCGCTAGAGGAAATTACTCCAAGGAAAAAAGTTCTCCTTGGGAAGCTTGATAATAATATCATGTCAGAAAGCAAGAGGCAGGCAATCTCAGCTTTCTAATGATATAACTGTTATGTTTCTTCTGTGGACTAAAGATCGTGGCATAAGAGCACTATGCAGCGCATCTATTTGAATTGACTAGCATAATTGGTTCCCACATTAGGAAGCTTCAAAGCAGCATTTATTGTTTGAATTTCTTGATTAAATTTCATGCATTTACATTGTTTGAAAATAAAAATAACATCAAACACAAAAAAGTCAAAAACGTGTTTTGTGCTAAAATCCCATTTCTATATAAACAGACCATTGCGACTTCCTACTCAACATGATACAACACGTCACATTAGAAACATCCCTGTAAATTCATTAAACATCTTACCTCTTGGGATTTAAGACAGCAGTGAGGTTATTCTAACTTGTAACATGTTACTTTTGGATTTTTAAGAATTTTTAATTTTATATTTGAGAATTTGAATTATTCCTAAGTTTTGTCTCTTAAGAAAAAAGTTAAGCACATTCTTAAGAAGTTTTCTCTCTTTTTTTTATTTTTCGGGAATACAAAATATTTTACACTTTTTTCCTACATTAGAAATTAAAAAGAAAATGGTCATTAAGAAGAATTTTCTTAAGAACGTTTTGTGAATCCGGCCTCCAAATTCCTTGCTTCCATGAAGCACACATGAGTCTCATATCATGTTGGGAAAACATGTTTTATCTATGCCAGCTCGAGTGCATGCTGTCATTAAACAAAAGGGAAAAAACATGCCAAATACAGAGAAATTTTCACTAAAGTTGTTATGTTAATTAAATAAATTGTACTGAAAAAACTGCATTAAATTAACAAAATGCAAAATTGAAGTATTTCCACTAGTGGTCTCACACTTTGAAACCTCACTGTATATAAAATTGCTAAAGTTAAATTAAGGCTTATTTCAATATTTACTCAAATTACCCCCCCCCCCCCCAAAAAAAAAAAAAAAAAGATTGTTATTAGTATGTTTTTTTATTTATAGTTTATTATTCGCTTATTTAAGGGGGCACAGTTATCAGGCGATACCATTTTATTGCTTATGGGCCAAATATCGGACAATTTATTGGTCTGTCACTACTCTGTAGTAACAAAAATCATTCTTATTCTGGCTCCACCTCACTTGTGTACAAAGAACAGACCTTCATAGGTACACAAACTGTAATATCCTTTTATCTGTCTAACTGTGTCAGTTTAATGGTTTAAGACCTTGCCTTGCCCACTTACTTCCCGTTACTGCTTTGTTTTTTTTTTGCCTGTCATTCTAAATGTGTTTGGGCATAGGAGTTCTGCTAACCTGACCTTTTCTTACATGTAATCATTACAGCATGCATGGTCCCACAGGACAGTGCCCTCATCCTCGGGTGCTCCCCAATCTCGTGGCTGTGTGCCTGGCTGCCATCTACTCTTGCTATGAAGAGTTCATCAACAGGTGCGTCCAATTCACTGGTTCGTCCAGACTCATCCCTCTGTGAAACATGTTGTACCCTTGAGACCTAGGCTGAAAACATTTCTTGGAATCATATTTACTGTCTCCAATCAGCCATAGCTTTAAATCATCTTAAAATACACAAGCCCCCTTCTCCAACCTTTTTAGTCTGTTTTTAGTGATAAATGTAGTGACATTGCTGTAGTGGCTTTTTCGGTCTCACTTGTCCTGTTTGTGTCATTACTCTTGAGCCTCTGGGCCGTGGTGAGCCCACCTGAGATGAATAAGGAACTATTTTCAGAAAGTTTCCATGATCTTTGCCGACACATGAGAGTGAGGAGTTTCAAAGCTCTCTCCCTAGATTTGCTTTTCTTTGCTCTCTGTTCTCTCACTCACTCTCCAATGGCCATTTAAATATTTTCCGTAACTATAGTTTCATGGATACTTTGAAGGTGCATAATTACATGTGTTTACCATGTAATGTTTGTTTAAACCTTTCATTCGATGTTCCATTTGTTATCATTTAAGTCAGCTGTCCATTAGTTACTTGTTAGGCTAATAAGGTCTTTCAAATGCTGTGGCCGTGTAGTAGCTTTTCCTACGCCGCTAGTGTTTTGTGAACGTTTCTTTCTTTTTTTCTAGAAAAATGTGGATTTTCATCATCGACTGACTTTAAAATGAATGATTAATAATTCAGTTAATCGATTAATCACTAACTTTATCGCAAAAAGCATGTGCAAGATTCCAAACACCATGTGAATGTAACCTAAATTAACTAAATTAAATAAATATACTTGAGAAATGCTTGTATTGGTACTACAGGGCTGAACGACTAATCAAAATAAAATCGAAATTGTGTTATGACAGTGCAGTTATCAAACCGCAAAGGCTGCGATTTAATAAAATAAATATGTTTGTGCACAGCTCTGTTCTCTGTAGCGTATTTACACATACTCAAATCACACGTGAGGCTAATGAGCTTGAGCGTGTTATTTTACAGCGCCCCAGATTCATTAACACCACCTTTGCATAATTCCAACAGTTACAATCATAGTCTAATTGATAATTTATATATATATATATATGATGCTTCAACATAGATTACGTTTAATCTGCTTCAGTTTCACAAGCAAGCCAACAGTGTGCATTTGTCAAGAATGTAACATGGCATGCATCTTACAAGCTGCAGTCTGCACTGTAGCTTTAGATATCTGTATATGCGTTTTTCGACAATTGCTCACTTGTTTAATGAATGCATTTATGCAGAAATTGATTAATCAACAATCAGTAAGCTAAATTGTGTAAATTATTAATGACAAATGACCCTATTATCGTTTTATCACAAACATCCCTATTTATGAAAATGTGCAAATATTGAGAGCTTCCTCTTGACTATCTTTGTCTCTCTCTCTCTGCCAGTCGGGACAACTCTCCCAGTCTCAAGGAGATCCGAAATGGTTGTCAACAGCAGAGCGAGAGGAAGCCGCCCATGCCCTTGCGTTTGTTGCGGCCCGAGCCGCCTACGCCACCCCCGACCACCACCCTGTCCCCTCCCCCAGCCCTGCCCCTCTCACCGCCACCTTCCATCGTCAACTCCAGTGAGATCCTGGTGGAACTGGAGCGGAACAACAACACCGCTAACGCACTTCGTAAGGCCCCAGCAGAGGGTGACAGTGAGCCCAACCTTATCGACTGTCTACTGGTTAGCCCCGCGCTCAACGCCCTATCCATTCAGCTGCCTGCCCACGCCGACAGAGTGCTGGGCTGTTTTGCTCTAATCCTCAAGATGCTGTAAGTGTGGTAATACTGGATCTTTTCTGTTGTAATTCCAAAACGGCCTGCTGTGGTTTCTGTCCTGTTTAAGCTGCATGTATGTAACGGCACTAGATTTATCTCTGATTGGCAGTGTTGGGAAAGCTACTTTGAAACTGCAGCTTGTCAGGCTATAAAGTTCTCAATTTTACATAGTTAAACAATAGTCAAGCTATACTTTTGCAAAGGTAGGAACAGAGAGTTGCTAACTACATTAAAGCTATTTAAGGGGATCAAATCTTTTAAATTTATTATCAGATAAAATAATTTTCAAAAGTATTTTTTGTTGCTCAAGGATCTCAATTAATGTGACAGCATCAAACTTTATTACTGGACAGTATGTTTTTCAGTAAGTGTTTTATAAGTTGTATTGAGTCTAAATATGCAGTCAGGGCACAGGGACTTGTGGGAGTGATGACGCAAATAAATCGCAGAATGGAATCTATTTTTGAACCAGTTTCTTGAAATGAACACTGAGAACAAACTGATTCATCAAATTCGCCGAATTGAAAACAGCTGAGCTACTGTCACCACTACTTTTAGTTAGTTACTTCCCAACACTACTGATTAGCCTAGTGTACAAATTATTGTTTTGGGATAATAATAAAATAGCAAACTCAGCCATGCTGAATCTTTTGAATGCCTCAAGCCAGCCTGCATATTTAAAACAGTCACTTTGTTACTACATTGTCCCAATACTGTTTTAGCCATTACCACCTACACCTGATCCTATTGTTAGCCATCTGGTTGCAGATCACAACTGGGCCTGGCAGTTTTCATCTTTCACATTAAGCAGCAGCCATTGCCCAGTCACACAAAATTATTTTTCTCCCCTGTTCTTGTCCTGCTTCTGACTCTCTAATTTTTGGGTCTTTTTCTCTCTGCAGATCAGACTATGATGACTGGAGACCAGCACTGGCCAGCCTGCTTCAACCCATCCCCTTCCCAAAAGAGTAAGAATGGCTACATCCTTCTCATCACGTTCTGCCTATCTTCTGCCACAATGGTTTTCTTTGGGATCAGTTGCTGTGCGTCAACTGATGTATTAGAATTTCAACTGTTTATAATAGACATACCTTAGGCACTGGTCACATTATTCAGCAGAAGGGTAATCATTTGCTTGAGAGGGATAGGAGAGATTAATATTAAAGGGATACAGTAAAACAATCCCAGATGTTTATGACTTTCTTTTTTCTGCAGAACACAAATTATGATTTTTAGAAGCATATTTCAGCTCTGTAGGTCCATACAATGCAAGCGAATGGGTGCCAAAATTTTGAAGCTCCAAAAAGTACATATAGCCATCATAAAAGTAATCCATATGACTCCAGTGTTTTAATCCATATCTTCTGATGCGATATGATAGGTGAGGGCGAGAAACAGATCAGTATTTAAGTCTTTTTTTTTTTTTTTTTTTGCATGAAATTCTTCTCCCTGCCCAGTAGGGGGCGATATGCATGTGTGTGAGTCACCAAAAATACAAGAAGAAGAATGTGAAAGTTAAAGTGGAGATTGAGTGAGAAGGTAGGAGAAATTATAGGAAAAAAGGACTTAAATATTGATCTGTTTCTTACCCACACGTCATATTGCTTCTGAAGACATTTAACCACTGGACTCTTATAGATTACTTTTATGCTGACTAATGTGATTTTTGGAGCTTCAAACTTTTGGCACCCATTCACTTGCATTGTGTGGACCAAAAGAGCTGAGAAATTCTTCTGAAAATGTAAATTTGTGTTCAGCAGATGAATGAAAGTCATACACATCTGGGATGGCATATGGGTGAGTAAATGATGAGAGAATTTTCATTTTGGGGTGAACTATTCCTTTAAATGCATTTATTTTATTTAGTTGTTCATTTTAGAAATGTTGAAGTCCCTTGCATTATGGCAGTAATGTAGTTTGGTTGCCTTTTGTGCTTAGAATAATGCTTGTGTAAATTAGAAGATGCTTCTGCAATCGATATTTAAAAATGAGGACCTCTGCAGAATAAGAAAACAACAACTTGGGTCATGCATATAACAAATCAAGATTTTCAACTTGAACATTCCACAGACAAAACACGATGAGGAGAATCACTCTGTTAGTGCACTTTGAGTTATCATCACATGAAATTACTTAAAGGGAACAAACATGACAACACCAGTACAAATAATACAATTAACAGTAAAAATGGTAATCATTGAGGCCAGAATTTGCTGATTTGTTTAAGCCGAGGTGCATGCTAAAACACAGAGTCTAGCATCCAGCTCTGCAGAAATCACTCTTTTGGCCATTATGCCATTATTCTTTTGGCCTACTTCATTTTCTCTCTCTCTCGTTCTCTGTGTTTCCCTTCGTAACATGGAGAAAGACTCGGATCAGGATCTTTGTGTACGTGAGGTGGGTTGGTCTCAAGAGGGGTGGTATGTAGGGGAGTGCACTGACGTGGGCGAGCCACAGCAGGGATCTGCAGTGGGATTGTGGGTATTGGCAGAGGTCCTCTGTGGCTCCTGTAATTGGCCCTGCAGGACGGGCCGCATCATTACAGATCTCTTACAGAGCCCTGCGGTTGCCACAGGTGGGGGGCTCACCTGCGCTCGTATGCCACGCCGAGCTTCCAGCCTTCATTAGAAAAAGTTAACAACAGCCAGACACATCCCAGAGCACTCATGAAACACATGCAAAACACTTTATGAAGTCCTCACAGACACACACGAAACACTTGTGATGATTTGAAATTGTAACACCATGCGTGTCAAGGCAAGAACGTCTGCAGGCTCAGAAAGCAACTTGTGTAATTATTGTGGAATGACGGCACTCTATTTTGCGTGTGTCTGATTCAAACATGTTTTCTCTGTTTGTTCTCTCCTCTCCAGGGCCCTTGCACATGCCAAATTCACAAAGTAAGTGACATCAGTAATGCCCCTACTGTATACAGGACATACAGAACATTAGAGACACTATAAAAGGTTTTATATAAAACATCAGTGACCAACAATCTGATTTGCCTGAGTTTCAGTAATTGTTAAAGGAATGTTTTGGGTTTAACACAAGTTAATCTCTATCAACAGCATTTGTGGCATAGTGTCCATACCACATTTTAATCATCCCTCAGTTTTTTAAATAAAGCAAAAATAGCAGTTAAAGTAAGGCACTTGCAATAGAGATACACAAGATCAGGCAAACCATTAAATACACAGTTTCAAAAGTATAGCCACTGTGCAACAATTCATACGTATTATCAAGAGACTAATGTGGTAGAATCCATTGCTAGTCTTGTCTGCAAAGTGTTATCTAATCTTTCAACTCATGTCATGACCATGTAAAGCCAGACAGATATTATAAGCATAAGGAGACCAGAAAGGGTCTATTTACATATAGAAATTAGGATGGTAACACATAACCAGAAGTTCGATCTACCCACAACAGTGATTGCACTGCTAAAAAGGCGTTTTAGACTATTTTACAGATCAGATAACACATTTTTGAATGAAAGAATTATTATAATTGCTACATTTTAACAAAAATATGACTGCATATTTCTGCTTTTAAACCCTCCGGTCATCGTGCCCCATAGACTTCCAATGAGCATTAATTTGGCCGCTTTTCCTCCATCTGGTCAAACAGTTCTCATCAAAAAACTGTACCGTTCCATGCTGATTCTGGCCAGCTGGCTTTACTTTTTCCACTGTGGTACATAACAGATCCATCTTTTGGCAACACCATGACAGGTAAACATTAGAGTGAGTGCGGCACGCTATGGGGGATGATAGCATATTCCAGTTTTTAGGACTGCTTTTTTACTCTGCTAAAATACAGCAAAAAGTAAAATAAAGTGAAAAAGGTGCTAGGTTTTCCATCATTTGCTGAGGGCTTGTGTTTGCCACCAGACACGAACATGCAGAAAGTTAAAAGTTCCCAGACTAGCTAAAAAGAATATTTATTGACAAAATATGATATAAGTATTATATGAAAATATATATGAGAATATATCGATGTATTTTGAGTTTAAATGAGCTAGTAATCTACTTCCCTGACCATCATAATAAAATCATGAAGATACACTAAATGAGTTGCCACGTACTAAACCCATTCCACCAGCGCGGTTGAGAACAGTTGAGTATGGTTAGCTAACTGTGCCGAGAATTCCAGGTTGAGAATGGTTAAAAATCATGTCATGCTCAGAACCGTTCGGCCCGATGGTGGAAAAGTGGCTAATGTGATATATGCTTGTTTTTACTAGCTGGGAAATGAAAAATTGTCTTATGTGGTACTCGGCGGCAGCAGCAGCATATTAGTTGATAGAACTTGACTTGTTTTGAACCCTGAACATTTCTTTAAGTTCTGAAAGTTGCGTGTCTTGAATTATGAAACTTAATTAGTGTTAGTTTAAGCTGACATGTTTAGTGTCATCTAACAGACCTGTTGTGTTTTATTTATTTTAACAGAGAACTCAAATATGTCATTCAGAGGTTTGCAGAGGACCCCAGACAAGAGGTGAGACATGCAAGCTGTAGTTTGCAGCAAGGTTGTTGTTCGATTAACATCTTAAATACAATGCTTACTTAACATTGCTACTATAGTCTTAGTAAACAATAAAATGGTTTGTTAAACTTGTTTCAACGTTTGTGAATGTGTGTGTTTCTCTCACAGGTCCACTCCTGTTTGCTCAGCGTACGTTCTGGAAAAGACGGGTGGTTCCAGCTCTACAGTCCAGGAGGCGTAGCTTGCGACGATGACGGAGAGCTGTTTGCTAGCATGGTATGAAAGTGTTCTTATGAAATAAGAGATATCTTCCTTAACTGTCTTTTGTCCTGCCACTGTAGCTACTTTTATGGTCTGATATCTTTCATTTCTCACAGGTCCACATCCTCATGGGCTCCTGCTACAAGACGAAGAAATTTCTTCTGTCCCTGGCCGAAAATAAACTGGGACCCTGCATGCTTTTGGCCCTGAGGGGGAACCAGACAATGGTGGAGGTACAAATGACTGACTGTTGCTCAAAACTCTAGTGAACTGTCCTCTTAGGCTACATTTTTAGGCATCAAAGGCACACTTTGACTCAAGGCATTTCTAAACAATAGGCAGCAAAATTATGCTGCTTTCAAAGATGACTTGTTTATGGTAGACTCAGCTTTCGGGGGCATGTTCATAGTGTGTATTCACTGACCGTCTAATGCAAATTGCACACAAAAATGGCAAGAGGTGGCTGTAAATCTGCAGTTCCAATCTGATTGGCTGCCTTTATGTAACTTGTGTGGACCTGTGCATGTGGGGAGGGTTATTCTATGAACATGTGCTACACGGACGGCCTTAAATATTGCACATCGTCTCCGTGTTTATATCAGCATCTCCTGCGGGAAGTGTGCATGGGGTGGCGGATGGCACGAATGGCCCGTCTGGAAATTGTGGGCTCCTGGGCTTCAGCCTGTGTAAGCCCTTGCATTAATGCACCCCTGCTGGTCAATTATTGTAGGAAATGTATGTATGTATGTATGTATGTATGTATGTATTTTAGGAAAACCCTGCCTCTAGATGGCACATAAAAGTCATTAGCTTAGCAACATGCTAACATCAGACCTTTAGAATCAACAGTAAGTGTTAGTCCAGTCTCTTGTGCATTTCACGTGAAGAGCACTATTTGTTTGGCATGTGAGAGTGACCATTAATGGTGTTGTCGTCCATAAAGAGTGTTTCAAATCGTTCTCTTATGAAGCTCCATTTCTCTGTGGCAAGTGTGTGCTCTTACCACTTATGCACTCTGTACCGTAGTGCAATGCGTATCTTGATGTAGCATTCATCCCTGTGTTTGTGTATGTTCTGAGCAGATCCTGTGCTTGATGCTGGAATACAACATCATAGAGAACAAGGACACACAGCTACAGATCATCTCTACTCTGGAGAGCACCCAGGTGGGCTTGCGCATGTACGAGCAGCTGTGCGACAGACAGAGGGAGCTTAAAGAACTGGTGAGTGCACAAACCAGTTTCACAAATCAACACCTGAGACTTTTTTATTGCAATGCCCAGACTTGGCTAATACGATTGCCAGTCATTTCGCACAGTCATAGCTGTGTCGTCAGAGTGCAAGCTCTGCCTGTTGGTTTAACGCAGTGCCCCAACTGTCACAGAAACACACAAGTGACCCATTTACAGCCTTCCTATGTAGACAGCGCTGAATGCACTCTCAAGTGCCACCTGGTGTTTGAACAGCTCTGCCTTTCTGTCTCTCACTCTCTCTAGCAAAGAAAAGGAGGACCAACTCGACTCACTCTGCCCTCAAAATCTACGGTGAGTGTGTGTTTGTGCAAAGAATTACTATCTATCTATGTGCTCCATAGTCTTCCTCCCCCTAAGCATTCTGCTCTAAGAGAATGTTTTATTGCGTATTTAATTTGGGGAGTCAGGTCCACGTATTTTTCTCATATTACCTCAGCTAGCAACTTTTGAATAAGTAAGGGATAATTGAGAGCCAACCAGTCATTATTGCAAAATAAACCCAGACAGGATGATCAGGACTTGTCACCCTGAAGAGGTTTATTTTTCAACAATAACTTGCTGACTGTACATTATCCTGCCCATTACACAGCTACTTGCTTAATAAAAAAATAAATGGACATGAAATGTTAATTTGAGTTGTAATTATTTTACTAAGCATAAAAAAGGGACTGCAGAGTGATTAGAGAGACATGTAACTAGCACAGCTATGTAGGAAATCAGTTGCCTGTGACAACAGTCAAGCAGTCAATATACAAAAATATTTGACTGCAGAATGCAATGACTGACCAATAAGAATGAAGGTTTCCAGCAGCCCATGCAATAAGCTTCATGACTGCATCTTGGAGAGTGAAATGTACCACAAGCCTTTTCCATCAACACTTGTATTTTTCTTTCTAGGATGCTGACCTGGCTCGTCTGCTGAGCTCAGGATCCTTCGGCAACCTAGAGAACCTCAGCTTGGCGTTCACCAACGTCACCAGTGCCTGCGCCGAACAGCTCATCAAGCTGCCATCCCTCAAACAGCTCAACCTGTGGTCCACCCAGGTCTCAACTCTCTCTCTCTCTCTCTCTCTCTCTCTCTCTCTCTCTCTCTCTCTCTCTCTCTCTCCTTATGCCTATTCCACAGTACCCATAGTTCTAAAAATCTCTACTGTTTTGCAGCTTATAGCAAGTGTGTCTCTGAACAAGTAGCTATTCGAGTTTAAAAGCAGTTGACACCATCCTAGTACTACAGTATATCGCAATATGCTACCTCACGAACAATGCTTTTTTTGTGAATTTACACTGAAAAAAACAACAATGATTTGTTGGCTCAACAACCATAATGTGTAAAAATAAATAGCTTCTACTCAGAAATGTACATATTTATAAAAATTTTAACTTTCTTTAATTTTCATGAATGTGTACAACACAAAATATACATTTTAAGGTGAACTTAGAGAGTTATTAGTAAATAAATAATCAGTTCCTTGAATTTCTTTAGCTTACAAATCCAAAAAATTAAGATTTTAAGTACTGCTTACTCAAATAATCAAGTACAGACCTGAGGTTGTGGGGAATACCCATAAGCTGTAGTGCTTGAATAATTTAAGCATGTTTGTTTGGTCAAAATAATTTATGCTGGCATTTAATTAGTTGTTAAAAAGAATTCATAGAGATTTTAGCTATTTTTAGTATTATTGTTGTTGTTTTACTGTAAATAGCTGTTTTGTGTGGTCACCATTAGGGTGGTTAGTTGTCAACTCTGATCCAGTTCAGTCTATGCCATTTTTCCTTGTGCATGTAAATGTGCATTGCTGAAGTGCAGTTATATGTGTACTTCTTTGGGGAATCAAGTTTAGTGCTTGACCTCAGTTATTATTTTCTTTAGAGCCAAGTAGATTAAGTAGAAACAGTGACAAATGTTAATTTGAAACAACTTGCTATTAGTTGCAAAATCTTATTCGTGTGACAGACATTTTTAAGTAAATAAATTTGAATGAACTGACGCGTTTGTATATATCTAACAAAGGTTTTGTAGTTTTGCTGACATAAAATGACCATAAGTTGAATTTACTTAAAAAGCCTGATGCAAATATACTACTTGTATTTTAAGTAAATCAAACACATCTTTTTTTTTTTTTTTTCAGTGTAGGCACCTCTACATGTATTTGATGTTCTTGCTACAAAATTTAGGCACTTTTAGATGTAATGGTCTTGTTCTTAAATTGAGGCACCAGTACACTTATTAAATGTTCTGCTCAATTTATCTCTCTCTCTTTTTATTATTATTGACTTCGTTATCTCTTTTCTCAGTTTGGAGACGCTGGACTGCGCTTGCTGTCGGAGCACCTGGCCTGTCTGCAGGTTCTGAACTTGTGTGAGACTCCAGTCACGGATGCAGGCCTGCTCTCCCTCAGCTGTAAGAGCACAATAAACATTTGTCCTACTCTAATCTGAGTTATGCAGGGCTGTTTACACCCTAGAAATTGTGGGAGACACCCCCAATATTCAGATTAGTGGCTGACCAATATAGGTTTTTAAATTTAAAACTTAAACTTTTACATCAGCCCCTCCATCCAAATCTTATATATTGTTTACATCCAGGCAGTTTATCACTATTTAGCTTGAGACAGACCAACTGAAAATGAATAGGAGAAATTTGAATGCCCAATATGGCGGGTGTAGAAAAGGAAGTCCCACCTTACAGGTAAAATAGCCTATCACCTTGTAGATACAGACATCACCTGTCAGTTAACATGAGAATGCGAATGCGAATGTGAATGCGCATTAGCTGATGCAGCCCGAAAAATATAATTTTTTTTGTTTGTGATCTGAGCTAAAAAAGCTCAGATTTTACTGATGATTTCAGATATGTTCTTTGGTTGTAATCTTGTCCAACCGGATATGTCGGTCTTTCCCCATTCAAGTAGAGAGCTGTACTTTTCTGCAGCTTACATCCATAGAAAATAACTGCCCAGGAGCGCTTCAAAGATGGCCACCAATTGGACTGACTTGCCTGGAAAGCGACTTTGATTTTATTTATTCTGACCTGTTAAAAAGCATTGCCCAATAGCATTCCTAAAAATTGCATACAGTTTTGTTAATTATCTTGAACTAAGAAGTCCTTAATAATTGTGAATTTTAATTTTATAGAGAACTCTGTGCACACCCTAGGTATATGTTGGACAAATTTATTTCAAATATTATTTTTTACAATTAACTTTTCTTTTTTTTTATGCAGCTATGAAAAGCCTGTGTAGCCTGAATATGAACAGTACTAAACTCACCGCAGACACCTATGAGGACCTGAAGGTAAGAGGGTGTGACTCAAGCAGACCCTCAGACTGTGTAATGTTGAAACATAACTCTTGTCTTTCTCAGTCTTTGCGTACTGTAGTTTCTAGTAAACAAAGTTTAAGAGCAGTATAAATGAGGTTTTTACTGTCTTTATGCACAACGTGTTACTGAATCAACATCATTCCTAATGTCTTCTAATATCCTAATGATATCTAAATGTCTTTTTCACCCCACCCACAGGCTAAACTACCCAACCTGAAGGAAGTGGACGTTCGCTACACAGAGGCATGGTGAACTTGTTCAACATCATAATTCTAGCGGAGATTTCTAAACGCAGAAAATCGCAGACCCATCATCAGAACACAGCATAATCACAAACATGGAGAAACGAGGACTGCATTTATAGGAACATCATTCAAACACAAGGACCTCACCTCCTCATAATATCAGAAACGTGTGTCATCCAAATATAAAGTCGCTCTTGTAGTGGCATCAAATGCAAGAATATGTCTTGTGTGACATCATCAGCACAGGAGCCTTGTTTCTAATGACATAATGAAGGGGACTTTTTCGTTTTCAACTGTTTGTTTGTTCTTGCCTTTAATCTCGGACCCCTCGAAGGAACAGTCTCCCTTGTTATTACCTGTGTGTCAGTCGTATCTGGCTTTCCTTAAATCAATGTCCCTTAAAAGGAAGGAAGGATTTCATCCCTTTGTCCTTTTTTCCCAGAAGTCAACTTTGGTTTGTCCTTCTCCTTGAACTATCTGGAGCCATTTCCCCTGTGGTACCAGCGTCTGGTGAAGGCCTGAATATTCAGAGCCACATTCCAGTACAGTTTTGAGATCACCTCCTGTGTGGAAAGCCAAGATTTCTTGTCCTTGTTACGTGTTCTTGGTCCTTTCAGTTCAGTCATTTTGCTTCCTCACAGAAATTTCTGGTGTAAATGTTTCTAAAAATGCTCACTTGACCCATTCATCTCTATTTCTGTCACTCTGAAAATAATTTTTAACAACTTAAATCTTGAAGCATATTTTCCATACACTGCTTTCATATGTGTTTGTAAAGGAAAAAAAAAAACTCTCCCCTTTTGACATTTTTAAAGCAGACATTTCAGGGGTTTGCTCTACAGCAAAACAGAAAAACTAATATTTGTGTTTGTCTTTTTCTTTTTTTCTCTTTTTTTTTTTTTTTCAGCCACATTGTACAGTGTAATTTTGATTTTACACCCATATTTAAGAGCACGGTTGTTCAGGAAGTAGTCTGGGACTACTTTGTATTTATGAGCCCCATTTATTCGGTTTCTCTGGTCTTTTGTTTTTTTTTTTTCTTCTTCTTCTTTATCAAGTACTTTTGTCAAACAAACTAAACCAAAATGGTGCCTAAAAACATTTTCTGTAAGATTGCATCACCTAGCAACTCTGAGGAAAGTCAGCATAGTTGTACATAGATATACATTTTGACTTTTAAACCGATGAATAGGCTTTAATATTCTCTGTAAACTTGCTGTGGTTGCCTCTAGTTGTCAATAGGAGCCAACCATGAGTGTCCTGCCATAACAGTTAAGAAAATGTTCCGTATATTTATATAAAATTAACTATCAAGCCAAGATTTCTGCTATGTTCTTTATGGCTTATGCAGTTTAACATTTTTTTATATTTTGTTTTCTCGCTTTTGTGATAATGTCTCTCCGAAAACATATAGTTTTTCATCGCTTAAATAAGTTACAGTCAGTGTCTTGACTAGTAGAGAACTATTACAAAAGAGGCAGATCTTGCAAGTGATGACTTGTAGAAAAAATATCTCATATCTCATGAAAAACAGTGAGAAATAAAACAGTCAATCTAAGTTACAATCATAACTTAAATTAAGTGTTTTTCTTTAGAAATTCTTATTCTGATCCATGTTTACAAAGGAGGGTCTGTTTTGACTCTCATTTAAAACTAGAGAAAGATGGACTGTGTTCCGAGTTGCTGCCCCGTCCGTGTGGCCAATCTTAAACTAGGTAGTTTTTGATTGGTCCAACTTGTGTGTGCTTTAAATTTCACACAGAAATAGACGTCGTCCAGGGGGAGTTCAGTACTGGGTGCCATAAATGGCATTGGCACCAACTTGCGTTCTGCCATCTTTAGTCTGAACCTTGTGTAGTTGCATACTGTATAATGTACATATGAGTATATAATTTCCCTCCACTCTCTGTTTGATATTTCTGTTTCTCTTTCTCTCATGTTTTTGGGAGACATTTGTTGCCTTCATTTTTTAGATGAGTGCATATGGTCGCCTATTTTGGTTCACTCCCTCCCACAGGCCAAGTGCACTGTCACTGTGTTCAGTGGTTGTTTCTTTTAATTATTTTTATTGTCTGACATTTTGAGAAGGTCAGTCCATTTTTGTTGTCTTTTTTTTTTTTTTTTTTTTGCATGTTTCATCTGCAGATGTTGCATTTTGTAATTTTATCATGGAGATTTAAATATAAAGGGTAAAATCACTAGTTCTAAAACCAGCCCTACACTTAACCTCCTTTAACCACTTACCATGTGGATCAGTACATGTTTCTAAATGTGAGAGATGGACAGAATTCATGCACGTATGTTCTGCATTTGTGAGTGGAATGGAAACTGCCATTTTGTACGCTAGTGAAAGTCATACTTGTTTAATGGTCTTCAGTCGCTGCTTATAACAGCAGACCATTTTTCTCTGTGGGAGAAGGAATTTTGCCTAAAAGATATAAAAATGCAATTTTTTTGTCTTGATTCAAGAACACCGAGACAATGGCGAATCTATTAAAGTGGAAATCGAGTTATTACTTCAGTAACTTGGGAAACTGTTTCCTCCACACCTCTGATTAATTTGTTATTATGGAGTTCACTGTGCTATTTCTGTTTCCAATGTCTTCTTACCTACATATTTTAATGTCTCTTTTTCAGCTTCTTTTTGATTTTCCATTTTTTGAAAGTGCTTTCCGCAATGTCAAATTAAGACTGAGTCTTAATATGATTTGGGTGGGGTTCCAACAGCCCCTGTGGCACAGTCGTGTACATAAAAAGAAAAGACCTACATTTCCCAAGACTCCTGGAGTTTCTTCTGTGTTTATCTGCTCCTATCTACAGCTGGGTTGCTGTTGCTGCTGCTCTATGGCTGATGTAATGAGAACACACCACCTTCAACAGGAAAATAAGCCTAATATGTGAACCAGTTTCAATCAAAATAAACTGTCTGTGAATATGTTTCAAATAGAAAGCTTGCAAAGGTTTTTTATTATTATTATTATTATTACTGGTATTGATATTTTATCTAAACATTCTCCATTTTAATGTTATTTTTAACTGTAATTTTACAGTATAGTAAGAACTACTGTTCCATAACGAATAACAATGACAGTCCCATTTAAAACAAGTAATGGCAGCTACAGTAGCACTAATGGTATTCTGCCAATCTCTTTTACATGAATCCAAACACGTAAGCACATTGTTAGATCATCCATCCTTCCGAATGAATGTAAAATCATCCATCCTGACCAACAATGCCAAGAATGCTGGATCCAGTCTCCCACTAGACCTCTATCTCTGTCAGAAGATAGGATATATCCAAATATTAAGAGTTTTGTCTAATACCTAAATATCAAGAGTTTTGTCTAATACCGAAATATCAAGAGTTTTGTCTGATATCTAAAACCCAGTCAACATCAACAGTTTATGATTTAAAGGAATATTCCGGGTTCAATACAAGTTAAGCTCAATCGACAGCATTTGTGGCATAATGTTGATTACCACAACAAATTATTTTGACTCATCGCTCTGTTTCTTTAAAAAAAAAAAAAAAAGCAAAAATGTAGGTTACAGTGAGGCACTTGCAGTGGAAGTGAATGGGGCCAATTTTTGGAGGGTTTAAAGACAGAAATGTGAAGCTTATGATTTTATAAAAGCAATTCTTCTGTTAAAACTTGTGTTTTATTTAAGCTGTAAAAAAACTTAAATTGTCATTTTAGGGTTTGTTGGCATTACATCGTAATGGCAACAAAGTTATAAAATTGGCTCCAACTTTTCGCAGAAAAGGTTAGTAAGTGATTTTATCACACTAAAATCATGTTTACATGCATATTGTTTGTCTTTTGAAAAAGTGAGTATTTTTACGTTTAATTGACCCCATTTACTTCCATTGTAATTGCCTCTCTCAGTCAATATGTATTTTTGTGCTAATCAATATTATGCCACAAAAGATGTCGATTGAGCTTGTATTGAACCCGGAACATTCCTTTAACTCTTCTACCAGCCCAAGAGCTAGGCAGAGTCAGCAAGGTAATATGGCAGAAGGCAGGAGGAAAAAGTGATGGTAAAAATGAGTTTATTGAATAATCTTAGTTGCATCTCTCAATGCTCAGTCTGTCTTTGTCTGACCAACACAAGTTTAACAACTGTTATCATGCCAAGTAAAGACAATGGAAAATTACTGCTTCATAACATCGTACTGTAACGTTAAAGACCTTGAAATGGAGATAAATATTTATCTCCAAATTCTGAAGACAATACAGCACACAACATAAGATTAAACAGAAATAATAATGCATAGCAAGAGCAAGGAACAATGTAAAAAGGAAAATAACTTCATATATAAAATGTATATAAATACATGAGTAAATATATAAAGAACTAAAGAAACAAATGAAGTACAACACAGATGTATGTTTGCTTTCATAAAGCCTTACACACTCAGGTTGCCTTTAAAATCTCAAGTTAGATCATTAGATCCAACAACACTGAAAAATACACACAAATATATGGGAAAATATAAAATAACAGCTAATTAAGATCTTATTCTGTTCATCCTGATTGCTGCTCTGTAGTACCTCCCCCAAAAATGTTATTAATGCTTACTAGTAAGTCTACCAGTTTACATCAATTCCTTGGTGGTCTGGGGGCAGGGGGAAAAAAGTGCCAAACGTCTCCTTCACCCAAAGGAAATAAACCACATGCTTCTTTTCACCACATGGGCATTGTCAAGCCTGTTAATTTCTCTTGGGTAAGACTTGCTGTTGACTTCAATCCTTTAGAGAAAACAAATGGACCCATATTACATCTCTTTTCAGGAGACATGTTATTGCTCAATGGAATGTCAAAGACAAAAGGCTAATGCTGGGCAATTTTATATTTATGCTTTTATTTTCGTTCCTGTGCTGGTGTTTAATCATCCACTATCAGCCTGATCTCATGAACATTACATGATCGTAGCAGCATTTGTGCAAAACGAAATTACTTCATTACACGTTTGGCTGCTGTTTCCAAGTGAAATGTCCAGCGGAGGGCGCCAAAAGCGAGTAATCAGACGAGGTTTTTAATGTGAAAATTAGATGATTTTAATGAGTAACACTTTAACCTAAACCTAACCAATAGTGTTCTAAAAGCAAATGAGAGGTAAACAAAACATTAATACCTTAACCAACGCCTAAACCTAACCGATAGTGTGGAAAAAGCAAATGCGACATGAAAAGCACATACTCCGAAGCAACCACGTCATCTCATGTTACTTCTATTTCACTTTTGTCTCACGTACCAGTTTGTGTTTGGCTGGGCTTGAACCACGGTCTGTTGTTAGAAGTCCAACACTCTCAGGTGAGCTACCGCAGAAGCTAATCATATTGGAATAAGTGTGTAAATGTTGGTGGGTCTGTAATACAAGTGTCAAAATGTGTCATTGTTAAAATGATGCGTTATAGTAAAAGTGTTTCGATATCATAGCATCAACATAGTTATCAACAGTGTGTGTGAGTAATAGTGTGAAAAATAAGTGTTAATTAAGTCTTGTCACCCTTTATAGTCGGGATTTGTGTGAAAGTGAATAAAACGCACAGTTGTTGTAGCGCCTCTCGATTTTACCAGGAAACTGCTGTGAAACGTGGAAAGTAACCATTTGCTAAAAATTAGTTTTAATAACGTTCATTCTACTAGACTAGGTTGTCCACTTTCTTTGCATGGACAAAAGTGTCTTGAACATTTTTCAAAATATATCCTTTTGTCTTCAACAAATGAAAGTAAATACAGGTTTGTATAGGTGTGGAATGAGTGCAAGTAAATGATAACATAAATTAAAATTTTGGGTTAACTATCTGTTTAACTAATATATTGACACAGTTATGATAAAGAGTTCTGATGGTCTAAAATAGAGATGTCAGTCTGTGTGTTCCTCACCTCCACCTTCAGGACTGTAAATCTATATGCACCAGAAGAGATGCAAGCTCCAGGTTCTCACTAAACTTGTTCTTCAGAGGGACAGACCGATACCCTAATAAAAATAGTATAGGGCCAAAACAGGATTCAGCTCAGAGACCTTTCTGAATTAATCTAAATGGATGAAATTATCACCTTTTTTCAGAGACTTGCAGAATTATTCCTTTGCTTGGCAAGGTTTTTCTGTCTACAACTAATTCTAAATGTTGGAGCTTCACAGTACAACACCATTAGATTGTTATATCCACAACATATTTGTAAGTGAGTTATGAAGAAAGATAAACAAACTAATGCTCCTTTAGTTAATTTAGCAGCCTAAAATGAAATGTTTCAGATGCCTAAACATAAAATCTGAGAAATTACAGGAAATATTTAAAAAGCACATTAAATATTTGGGAACCATTATGGCTAAAATATTTTGGATAGACTTACCTGACCGAATACCTCTAAAAGGAAAAGTTGCCTGGGCAAGAAATATAGCGTCAGAGAACATATCCTCCTCACTAACCACAAAGCGCAGGAAGGAAAGGTCTGGCTCAAACACCTCAAAATATTTTGGTGGATTATTTGGGCCCAGCCACACTGGATGCATTCCATTACACTCTGTGAGGAAATCATTTAAAAGTCACTTAAAGAAAAAGTTCATCTAAAAATTGTCACAAAAGTGGAACACAAAAGTAGAAATTTCCAAAGAACCTTTATGCACCTCTTGGACAGTGCATAGTGACCAAGACTGTGATACTCCAAAAAACAAAAATGGTAAATGGTCTGCACTTATATAGTGCTTTTTTAACCTTAGCAGTTCCAGAGCACTTTGTTTCCATAGACTGATTCACACACACACACACACACACACGATGGCAGAGCTGCCATGCAAGGTGCTAGCCTGCCATTGGGAGCAACTTGGGGTTCAGTGTCTTGCCCAAGGACACTTCAGCATGTGGGCCAGGAATTGAACCACCAACCCTGTGATTAGTAACCAACCTGCTCTACCACCTGAGCCACAGCCAAACCAAGAAATGAAAGTTATGATAATCTAAATCTCTGAAGACACACAGAAGCTAAATTAATTCTTATCTGATAATCTTGCCCTCTCCTGAAGCTCATATCTAACCTGTGTTTGCATCCGGAATTCAAATGTTTTTAATGACATTGACATTTTTTAATCTGGACATGGGTTAGACATATTTTTTGACTAAAAATTTGGTCTGTTCCTCACACAAAGCTGTTTTATGACTTCAGTAATCTACAGTTAATCCAGGATGGACTTCAAAGACATTATTTTACACCGTGATGGGCAGTAATTTTGCTACAAATAGTGAAGCTATTATCTTAATTACATTTCTGAGTAGCAAGGTGGTAGCTTCACTCATTTTTAAATTGAGTAGCTTTTCAATAGCGAATCTATATTTTTTGACAAGGTAGTGGCGTAGCGTTGAGAAAAGCTACACCACTACATCATGCCTTGTAGCCTACCAGGTGTTTACTATCACCAGTTTTGAATCAAAACTATAAATGTCTGATCACAAATTAATCTCTCTTCTGAGTCGGTTCTTTAAAAATAGAATTGGTCACACATGATAGGAATGAATGGGTTTGCGATTCAATCTGAATGACTGAAAGTTTGCGCACGCGCTGCTGAATCATTTGTGCACGCTCTCACTTGCAAATAAGCACACAGAGTATTTTACAACATGGAAAATAAAGATAATGCTGGTTGCAGTGGATCTACAATCAATGGAAATGAAACCTGCAAGTGCGTCCTATCGTTTGCCAGTGACAAAGAAGGTCTTTATAACGTTTGCAGCTTGTAAATTACATCTGCAGGTAAATACATTTTCCAACCAAAAGAGTATCAAAACACGTATTAGCCTACACAAAAACACATAAAAAAGTACCATGGCATTACCATGAAATTATGTTTACATGGGTATGGGTTTGTAGAGGTAGTATTATATATATAAAAAATAAAATGTAAAAATAGTGACTTTAAATGTTGAACACGTGGGTTCGTATAAGTAGCATGTCTAAATATGAATTTATATGTTTTTTGTTTGTTTTTTTACATGCACATACCAGTACATATTGCACCATACTCTATACTTGTATACTGTATTGCACTAAACTGTTATATACTGTACCAAGGCTTTGATAAACATCATGTGAATACGTCTTTTAGGTGCTTTGTCTATGACGGTATGCTCCGTATGTCTGCGGTTGAAAAAATATGAAGTAGCTTAAATGTAGCAAGCTACTTTTGCCGTGTAGCTTGTAGTGTAGCTTGCTAAATTCTCTGAGGTGTAGCTTTTAGCTTAGATTAACAAATCTTTCTGTTGAGTAGTTTGTAGCTTAATTTGTTAAATTTTTTGAGTAGCTTGCACAACACTGATCTTACAGTTCTTACAAAATCTTTGTTTAATCACTGGCCCTTAACACTTACTTAGTTTAATAATTTTAAACCGTGACTTGCACTGCACGTAAATAACTAATATTGGCATTATATTCATGATGTTAGCCAGAGGGGAACTGGCCCCCACAGTGAGCCTGGTTTCTCTCAAGGTTATTTTTCTCCATTAACCAACATTTTATGGAGTTTTGTGTTCCTTGCCACAGTTGCCTTCAGCTTGCTCACAGGGGTTCTAAATACAATTATTATTTAATTATTTAATTTCTATACACAATTTACAATCATATTTAATCAAACTACACAATGATGACTCTAAGACTTTATAGATATTACAGTTTCATTTTCTGTTAATACATGATCTTCTGTAAAGCTGCTTTGAAACGATGTGTGTTGTGAAAAGCGCTATACAAATAAAAATGACTTGACTAGACTTGGAATATATTGCATAAGCCTTATAGACTTATACCTTTGGTGTATATTTGTCCTTTTTGGAGCTCACAATTCCCTGGTCACTTAATGACAATTCAACAACAACAAAAATGTTTGTGTTCCCAAAATTCTCAAATATCAAAGATCTTAACCCCTCTCCCTTACTGAAGACAGTAGTCTTGAAACTGTAGTCATCTGCTTGACCTATACTGTTTGGATATGGCCACAGCTCAACCTGGACAAAAGGACTGACAATGTGGTCCGGATTGGGCAGATGCCTAGCTGCTATCACCTGCAGGAATATCACAAATATAAAGAGGAGAAATACTGATTCTATTCTGTTTACTCATTCTGTTCTGATTTAACATTTCACACAGTCATTATTCTAGAAAAATATAGACTGAATTAACAAGGAATGCATTTTCAAGCAAACAGTGGAGTATTTACTCTGATTCTAATGTTTTGTTTTGATGTCTTCTTCTTGGTTGGATCTCGCATCCACTCTGGTTTAAGTACGTAACCTGTACCTCCATTCAGACTGAAGAGAGCACTGTTTAGCTGAATGAACTTATCTGGGGGGAGAAAGAGAAAGAGAGAGCTCATTGAGGTGCTCGTTAAGGTTTTATCAATATTTAAGTTATTATATCTAAAAATCTCCACTTTTGACCAGCCCGTAGCCAGTATGTGGCGATATGCACGAAGAATGCAAATCAACAAAAAACAAAAGAACAACAAAGTGAAAGTGAATATTTATATTAAAAAGGCACTTAAATATTGATCTCTTTCTTATCCACACCTATTCACCTATTGCTTTTAAAGACATGGATTTGGAGCTTTAAAGTTCTGGCCACCATTCATTTGCACTGTATGGACCTACAGAGCTGAAATATTCTTCTAAAAATCTTCACTTGTGTTCTGCAGAAGAAAGAAAGTCATACACATCTGGAATTGCATGAGGGTGAGTAAATGATGAGAGAATTTTCATTTTGGGGTGAACTATTCCTTTAATTTGAGACCAGTTTTGAAGGTTAAGAAAGATGTAATGTTCTGGGTTATATACAGCTAAGCTTTGTCGACAGCATCTGTTGCATTCTGTCTATTACCACAAAAATATTTATTAAAAATATGTTGACAGTTCCAGTACAGTTACACACTCCATACTGCCCCTTAGACTTCCATTGCAAGTAGATTTCTGTCAGGCCATTTTAATTTTTAAAGTTCACTGCAGTCTGATTGCCTTGCCCGACTGTAATATAACTCCTTCTACAATCAGAATCAGAATGAGTTTTATTGCCAAGTATGCTTCCATATACAAGGAAATTTTTGTTGGTGACAGAAGCTTCCAGTGCACAAACAATACAACAACAAGACAGGGATAATAAAAAATTAGAATAAAAATAAAGAGCGAATAGAAATATAAGTATATATAGAAGTACACAATAAGACAAAAATATATATATAGTATGTACAAATACAAATCTGTTATATACAGTCAGGGTTGGGAGGGTTACTTTGAAATGTATTCCACTACAGATTACAGAATACATGCTGTAAAATGTCATTTGTAATGTATTTCGTTAGATTACTCAAGGTCAGTAACGTATTCTAAATACTTTGGATTACTTCTTCAGCACTGGTAGATTTTTTCACTTGTTTTGACTATAAAAACTCTGCCAGTACAGTAAGACAAAATACACATGTTAAAAATACATTCTCTGAAAAACCTAAATATCTTATGCAGTGTTGTTTCTGACAATATAATGCAAAGTAATCTCTTCAGTAATCAAAATACTTTTTGAATGTAACTGTATTCTAATTGCCAATGATTTAAATTGTAACTGTAGTGGAATACAGTTACTTATATAAGACTCATAACTGTTCATGAGATGGATAGCCTGAGGGAAAAACTTTCTTGTGCCTGACGATTCTGGTGCTCAGTGCTCTATTGCGTCGGCCATAAGGCAACAGTTCAAAAAGGTAGTGGGCTGGGTGAGTGGGGTCCAGAGTTATTTTACCAGCCCTTTTCCTCACTCTGGAAGTGTACAGTTCTTGAAGGGAGGGCAAGGGGCAACCAATAATCCACTCAGCAGTCCGAACTGTCCTTTGTAGTCTTCTGATGTCTGATTTCATGGCTGAACCAAACCAGACAGTTATTGAAGTGCAGAGGACAGACTCAATGACTGCTGAGTAGAACTGGATTAGCAGTGCCTGTGGCAGGTTGAACTTCCTCAGCTGGCGAAGGAAGTACAACCTCTGCTGGGCCTTTTTCACAATGGAGTCAATGTGGGTCTCCCACTTCAGGTCCTGTGAGATGGCAGTGACCAGGAACCTGATTGACTCCACTGCTGCCACAGTGTAGTTCATAATGGTGTGCGGGGTCAATGTTGGGGTGTTCCTTCTAAAGTCCACTTTCATCTCCACCGTTTTGAGCATGTTCAGCTCCAGGTTGTTTTGACCGCACCAGTGAGCCAGCCGTTCAGCCTCCCTTCTGTATGTTGACTCATTGTCATCTTGGATGAGGCCGATGACAGTAGTGTCGTCTGCAAACTTCAGAAGCTTGACAGAGGGATCCTTGGCGGTGCAGTTGTTGTACAGGAAGAAGAGTAGTGGGGAGAGCACACATCCCTGGGGGGCTGATCGTACATGTGCTGGAGGTGAATCTCCCCAGTCTCACTATCTGCTGCCGGTCTATCAGAAAGCTGGTGATCCACTGACAGATAGACGTAGGAACAGAGAGCTGGGTTAATTTATTCCATATGAGAGCTGGGATGATGGTGTTGAAAGCCGAACTGAAGTCCACAAAATGTATCCTTGCATATGTCCCTGGTCTTTCCAGATGTTGCAGGATATGATGCATTCCCATGTCTGCATCATCCACAGACCTGTTTGCTCTATAAGCAAATTGAAGGGGTCCAGTGATGTCCTACAGGTGGGCCAACATCAGTCTCTCAAATGACTTCATGACCACAGACGTCAGAGTGATGGGACTGTAGTCATTAAGTCCTTTGATCTTGGGTTTCTTTGGGACAGGGATGATAGTGGAGCATTTGAAGCAGCAGGGAACGTCACACTGCTCCAGTGATCTGTTGAAGATCTGTGTGAAGAAGGGGGCCAGCTGGTCAGCACAGGATTTTAGACGGTGGGTGAAACACAATCTGGGCCCTGTGCTTTCCTTGTCTTTTGTTTCCGGAAGACCGGCACACCTTCTCTTCAGAGATCTTAAGTGCAGGTTGAGTAGCAGGGAGGGGGGAGGAGGATAGTTGCTGGAGGTATTGGTGTTTGTGTGAAATGAAGGTCAGAGCAGGTGTGGGGTGTGAGACTGGGCTTTTCAAATCTATAGTAAAACATATTCAAGTCGTCAGCCATTTGTTGGTTCCCTACAGTGTTGGGGGATGTGTCTTGAAGTTAGTAATGTCTTTTAGGCCTCTCCACACTGATGCAGTGTCGTTAGCTGAAAACTTGCTTTTCAGCTTCTCAGAATAGCTTCTTTTAGCCACTTTAATTTCCTTAGTCAGTGTGTTTTTGGCCTGATTGTACAAGATTTTATCCCCGCTTCTGTAAGCATCCTCTTTGGCATGACAAAGCTGTCTGAGTTTTCCTGTAAACCATGGTTTGTCATTGTTGAACATTAAATAAGTCTTAATAGGAATGCACATATCCTCACAGAAACTGATATATGATGTCACATTATCTGTCAGCTCATCCAGATTGGTGTCTGCAACTTCAAAAACACTCCAATCAGTGCAGTCAAAGCAGGCTTGTAGTTCCAGCTCTGCTTCATTGGTCCATCTTTTTACAGTCTTTAAAAGGTTTAGCTGATTTAAGTTTCTGCCTGTAGGTCGGAAGAAGATGAACCAGACAGTGATCAGAGACAGGGACAGAGTGATATGCATCCTTTAATGTTGTGTAGCAGTGGTCCAATATATTTCTGTCCCTGGTGGGCATGTTATGTGCTGTCTAAATTTTGTAGCCTACAGAAACATACCTTTATACCAGACACGAAGAGAACAACAGACAAAAAAAAAAAGTAGTCTGTAAAGTACAGACTTTAATTAAAATTAAAACTCCAAACCATATGAAAATGCCTCACAGTATTGGATTTACAAAACAAAATAATTATTAACATTAGTAATCTAAAAATCAGAAATCCACATCCTTTCCTCTCGATGTTGCGGCAGACATCCGCGTGTGCCAAGCTTCTGATCAGTCACAGAAATCTGCATGTTCTGCAAAATTAAATAAATAACGATCAGATTGATGAACGAACTTAATGCTGCTGATTCGTTTACAGATTTCTTCGATGAATTGACTTCTTGTATGCTATTAAATATATAGGAAAAATTGTTATAAACCCTCACACATCCGTTGTAACAGAACAGGATTTTATGAAGTGGGAAAGAAGTTTTAACGGTGAGGCCGCTGTAATTTTGGTTAGTTTTATGGTGCATTTACACCATCTCGGAATTACTGTAATTACGAGGGGGCAAATTAGATATTCGACCAGAGTCCTTCTAACAAGGGAACCTACAATGTTAACAACAAAATGTATAACGCGGCGGCCCCATAGACATTGAATGGGCAGTACATTGGTGAGGAGACAAAGATGTTTTTTATTGGATATCTATGAATGAGATGCTTCTGTGTGCTAAATAAACTGCTTTTGTGAGGAAACAGCTCATCACTTAAGGAACTGACCGCCTGTCCACTAATCTTCAACATGTTTTATATGAAACAATCCTTTTGGAATTAACTATGTTTGGAGTTTACAATGTGAACATTGCTGTTTTAGAAGAGAAGACATCCAGAATTTTGCGACAGGTTGGTGTTAGTTTACGTCTCTCCCCATTCATTTGTATGGTTTCCGCAAATGGTGACTTACTGTCGTAACTGTGACTTACATTCTATATATATACTTTTTTCATATATATTTTAATTTTTATTGAATAATGTGTATCTATATAGTATCTATATAGTAAAAAAAAAAAAAAAAAAAAACAGCATATTGTATACTGTACAGTGTATGTTATTATTTGTATATTGTTGAGTGTAATTATGTGTATAACAGATGTTTAAATTGAGTTGTGTTAATTTGATGTTTTAAGTTGTGTAATTATGTATAACAGATGTTTAAATTGTGTTGTGTTAATTTGATGTTTTAAGTTGAGTGTAATTATGTATAACAGATGTTTAAATTGTGTTGTGTTAATTTGATGTTTTAAGTCGAGTTTAATTATGTATAACAGATGTTTAAATTGCGTTGTGTTAATTTGATGTTATTGTAAATTGGTATATGTCTCATCACTGTCATGACTGCTATGTTGATCGGAACTGCACCCAAGAATTTCACACACCATTGCACTTGTGTATATGGCTGTGTGACAATAAAGTGATTTGATTTGATTTTGATTTGATTTGTAACATGCTAGTTGACTGTAACATTCTCTCCTATGGTAAAAACGTCTCCGGTTACACATGTAACCTCGGTTCCCTGAGATGAAGGCAACGAGACATTGCTATGGGGCATACTTTCCTCGACGACCTAGTTGAAAACCTTTTACAATAACGCCAATCTTCTGATTGGCAATGGTGTTTGAGCCCTATATAAGCGGCGCTCAATCACCATTACTTCAGATTTTTCTGAATTAGGGACAGAGGGGAGTACTCTTTCCTCAAATATCTGAAGCAGTAATGTGGCCAGCTGTTGCAATGTCTTCTTCCCTTCATCTCAGGGAACCGAGGTTACACGTGTAACCGGAGACATTCCCTTTCGATTCAGTTCACTCTACATTGTTATGGGGAACAGAATTCCATCCCACCACACTACTTGACTTCACACCCCCAGGGGTATAAATACTTAAATACAGATATGTATAAGGAGTCACAGGCCTATATATTAGGGGTGTAATGGTACACAGAAGTCACGGTTCTGTACGTACCTCGGTTTTAGGGTCACGGTTCGATATGAGTTCGGTACAACAGGAAAAAGCAACAAATCCTAAATGCTAGGTTTCTTTTCATTTATTTTGAACAGAGAGTAGTGCAAATTACAGTTTGTTCCAGCTAGCGGCATTTAGTCCCCCCTGAGGTAGTTGGTACAGTACAGCCTCCTTTAGTGTATTAAGCACTAAGCAGTAAACAGAATGCACTCTTGCATAGGCCATATTTTTTTTGTAGGGCTGATAAAAAAACAAAAGGTATTTGGTCACAATCAGCTACAAAACTGAAAAGAATCTCTTGTGTTATAAAAGTATATAGAATAGAATAATGAAAAATAAAACTTTTTTAAAAGCATTATGAGAAGCCATTCTTGTGTTGGGTTGGTGCATAGATGTTCTCTTCTTCTTCTGCTCTTTTTCCTGTAGTGGCGGTTAGCAAACAGCGTTGCATTACCGTGCGCGCCCCCTTCTGGATTGAAGTGTGGATCACCTGTGACTGACTCAGATGTATTCTTCGTCTGACTGCATGCACCAAACCGTGACGTCAGTACCGTGATGGTTCGGGACGAATACATGTACCGTTATACCCCTAATATAAATATATATATATATAACAAATAACCCCATGTGGGTAATACCAGATGGGGGTAAATATAGTCTGGGGATCTATATACTGTAGATAAACATGGTGTAATATTAACCCTTTTGCAACCAAGGTTGGAAAAGTAGGTTTTATTCTCATAGGGAGTGCTTGTGACTTCATAGTGGGTATTATAACCACAGCTTACATATTGGGGGCTGTATTAATTATAACTGGTAGCCTACCCGTAACAGAGGGTTTTGGCATACCCGTTGGATATATAAAAAGCGCTCTAAATAGAGAGGACTTGTGAAGAGATAGATGACACATCCAGGATGTAAAACCTTGCGAACATGTTTTGTGGAGACCATCCTGCTGCCAAACATATGTCCTGCAAGGACACCCTGTTTGTCCATGCCCATGAGGATGCCATGCCTCTAGTTGAATGTGCTTTGACCCCAATAGTGAAACTCATGCCTTGTAGGCGAGGGCGATCGCATTGACAATCCAGTGAGAGAGCCTTTGTTTGGAGACGGACATGCGTTTCGTGCAACCTCCATAACAAATAAAGAGCTGATCCGACAGTCGAAACTTGCGGGTGTGCTCAACATATGTTTGTAATGCCCGCACAAGGCATAACAAATGCATAGACTGCTCTTCATCTGAATTAAATGATGGGGGACAGAGGGCTTGAAGACGGACCACCTGAGCCCTGAAAGGCGTTGATAAAACCTTAGACACGTAGCCTTTTCTAGGTTTAATTGTTGCCTTTGAAAGATCTGGTCCAAACTCCAGACATGAGCTGTCAGTCAACAGCACCTGTATGTCACCCAACCATTTAAATGAAGCCTAAAAAGCTAACAGGTGTGCAGTCTTTAATGAAAGCACACATAACTCGACAGATTACAATGGTTTGAACGGGGGACTCATGAGTGCCTTCAGCACTAGATTTAGGTCCCAAGTCAGCACCATAGCAGGGCGAGGGGGTTCAGTTGCCTCGTTCCTCTAAGGAATTGTATGGGTAAGACCAGCGTCTAATCGCCCTTGAAGGAATGTAAGGATCTCAGCAATTCACTAGGTCTTCGCTACATAAAGAGCACCAGATTACAAACACCTGCCATTTTAGTGCATACAGGCATCTCGTGGATGGTGCTCTAGCCCGTAAAATCACAGATTGAGCCAATTCCGGCTGGTTCGGTGTGCTCCGCTCAGGGGCCACATGTGCAGGTCCCACAGTTCTGGCTGAGGATGCCAAATCATGCCTTGTGCTTGGGAAAGGAGATCCCTCCCTAGTGGTATTTCTCATGGAGGGCCGTCCAATAACTCTATCATCTCCGGAAACCAGGACTGGTTGGGCCAATTCACTGCAATTAACAGAACTGTTTCCTTGTCCTGCTGATGACAGAGTGAAGGAGGCATACCGGGGTGATTCACAATGTCGGAATGGAAAGCCTTCAAGGCTAGAAAGACAGCAAGTAGTTCTAAGCAGTTGATGTGCCACGTTCGCTTCACACTCATCCAGGTGCCGAAAGCCGGCCGTCCATCACACACCTCGCCCCAACCCGTGTTGGATGTGTCCAAGGTCACCACTTTTCATCTGAATACTTGACCCAGCATAACACCTTGCTGACAGAGGGCTGGAGCTGTCCAAGGAGCTAAAGCAGCCAGACAGTAGCGAGTTACCCGAATGCGCATGCGCCCGAGGTGCCAGGCATTCTGTGGTACATGATGTTTGAGCAAATACAGGAGAGGTCTCATGTGTAACAGACTAATGATATGATGGCAGATGCGGCCGCCATAAAACCCAGTATTTTCTGAAAAGTATTCAGTGGACATGCTTTCCCCAGTTTGAACTGAGACAGACACTGAAGAACGGCCTGAACACACTCGCATGAGGTGCACATGCATGCTCATGGAGTTGAGCTGAACCCCTAAAAAGAGATTTGTTGGCTGGGGAAAAGTGTGTTTTTCACCAAGTTCAGAATTAGACCCAAATTTTTTAGATGGCAAAGCAATAAATCTCTGTGTTCGCTAAGCAAAGCGTCTGATTGGGCTAGTTACAGCCAATCATCGAGGTAATTCAACACATGCACACCATTCATTTTAAATGGGGTAAGTGCTGCATTGATACATTTTGTGAACGTTCAGGGCACCAGAGACAGACCGAAAGGAGGTACTTTGAATTGATACGCAGTTCCCTTGAACGAGAATCTCAAAAAAACGCCTGTGATGTGGTGCAATTTTTACATGAAAGTACGCCTCCTTCAGGTCTATTGACGCAAACCAGTCCTGTGGACGGATGTGTGATTAAATCTGTTTCTGTGTTATCATTTTGAATGGGTACTTCGCAAGCGCATGATTCAAGAGTCTCAGATCTAGAATGGGCCGAAGCCTGCCGCTTTTCTTTGGAATGAGAAAATAGCGGCTATAAACTCCACTGTAGGCATCGCAGTCCGGGACAGTCTCTATCGCATTCACCACAAGGAGATTGTGAATTTCTGCATGCAATACCAATGCGTCCTGTGGTGGGACCACAGTCTGCAAAACGCCATTGAAGCGAGGTGGCCGGTGTACAAACTGAATTGTGTAGCCATGTTCTATTGTGTTCTACACCAAATTTGACAAGCCACTTAGGGCTCGCCATGCCTCCACGCAGCAAGACAGCGGACTTATTGATTCGCTCACTACAGGAGACAGGGCGCTGTTCACCATAGGGTAGCAGTTGGCCATAGTGTGTGGGATGTGTTAAAGTGACACGCCTGTGAGGGCTCGCCGTGCATCCGCACAGTGAGACAACGGGCTTACTGATTCAAGAAAAGGTTGATCATAGTGTTTGTCTGAGAGACATGAAGAGGAAAATGCCCTTTCCTGTGTTCCTGACTTCCTGTGTTTTTACAACGGGTGATTTTCTCTTTTTTGCTAGATAATTTTTTATTTGAGCAGCACACACATAAGCAGTATTTAAAACAATATCCCGTTCCCGACGAACTGCGGTGGGGAAGAGGGGAGAAACACTGTGTGTCTTGACTCGAGCTTTCTTTGAATCTGCGACAAGAAGAATGGCGGGCTCCTCTTCATGTGGATGGACCCATCAGGAACGCTTCTGCTGTCCAGGGTGGGGGGGGCGGGGGGTTCGAATGTTCGTAGTCGTGAAGGAAGAAAAATCTGAAGTAATGGTGATTGAACGCCCGATTATATAGGCCAAATGCGCACCTAAAGGGGCGGGGCTCAAACTCCATTGCCAATCAGAGGATTACAGTTATTGTACAAGGGTTTCAACTAGGTAATCGAGGAAAGTATTCCCCATAGCAATATTGAGGAAACTGAATTGAAAGGGAATGCGGAGAGCTTGTAAAATATTTGCTTCTATGGCAACACTTATGTGGCCAAAACACCATTGTTGCTGATAATAGTAAAATGTTTATCATTACATTAATTCACCACCTCTATATGTTGTTGAAAAATGTTTAAGAACAAAAAAAAAAAAGAAATGTCATGCATCAATGGCATAAAAAAATGGCATATCATACAGAAATATGTGTTCACTACCTTTAGCTGTTGAGGCCGTTGCCATTTTGGTTCTTTTTTACATTACGTCACCACTGTGTCATCAGAGCTTTCATAGAATTCCGAGTTTATGGCTTGTAATTACGGTAATTCCGACATGACGTGAGCGGACCATTACTTCATGTCACAATGGTCAAGTAGGAGCTTTCATAAAATTCCAAGTTTCCAATATTTACAATTGTAAAGTAATATTTATTGTACAGATATTAATTATATTGGGCAAATAAGCCTACTATAAACATAAAAAAAACAGGTTTATCAAACAACAGTTCGACGATTTCTTCCTGAGGATGTTAGGGAAATTCCTGCTGCACAGATGTACTTTGTGATCTTACTTTATGAACTTAAAAAATTCCAGGGGTTTATCTACATAGGAAACATTCTAATTAACAGGTGTTGAACATGAGAATATGTAAAGGTAAGCATAAAATTTTCTCTTCTGTCACATACCAGCAGTTTGGAAGTTGAGAGCCACCATTTGGCAGCCTAATTTCCATGAAGGACAAGGGTCAAAGTTGGAGGAATCAACCCGGCTACTGGAGGGATAAACACGGGTGAGTGCTTTCTGGTTATACTCCAGAATGTTGTCTTCTTTTGGAATCATATTATCCGGAACGGAGTGGACCTCTTTGTAGCTGTATTTTTCTGAGATGTCACACATGTTGAAACAGAACGGAATATTAAATTAAATGCCGGTTTATCCACCTCTAAATATTTCTGGAATGTTTTATGGAATGTTTCAATTTTGTGAGTGTTTTAGGAAATTACATACCAAAAGTCTTCTTTTTGATGGATTGACAGTATACCACCAAGTCTGACATCTCAACAGATATTTTGGTTCTGGACTAAGGAAGGTATTTTCAATACACAGATATTCACAGACAATTCTCAAATATTGGTCATCAGAAGTACATAGATTCAGGTAGATATTTTGTTTATCGGTAATAAAGCTCAATAACATAAAAATCAAATGTGTGTTTGGGTGGCATATCTTGTTAAAGAGATATAAACAAACCGCTTTCTCCAGATTCTGCTCTCTTTGGATGATGCTCAGAATCACCTGGTACCATTCATCCACCTGCTCTAAGATTTCCGACGTGAACTCAAGTAGGATCAGACTTTCCTTATTCAACAGTGTTACCACAAGGGGTCTTGCATGTTTGGCTTTGCATGCTGAGGGGAGCCAATTAAAATCAATAAGAAAGAGAGTATGAAGTCTTGTATTGTAATAACTGAGGAAAGCTTTTTCAAAAGGGCACAGATTATTATTAAACTTTATGCTGAGAACTGATGAGTGCAAATCACAACTTGTATCTTTGGTGTGTATTTACTGTACACAGGTAATTACAGCCTGATCTAATGAAATTTATGTGAACATTTTTGCAATTCAAAATGTACGTTCTGTATAACACGTTTGGCTGCAGTTTTCCAGTGAAATGTCCAGCTGGGGGCGCCAAAAGCAAGTAAAATAGTGTCGCATTCAGACACCGTTTTAAGGTGAATTTTAGATAGATATTTTAATGATTAAAACATACCTCCCTAACCTAAAATATTTACCTGAACCTAACCAATAGTGTTTTAAAATATAAATGAGATGTTTAAAAAAGACAACCTTACGTGATCAAGGCCTAAACCCAACCAATGTTGTTTTAAAATGCAGAAGCAAAATGAAAAAGTACACTTCCTAAAGCAACCACATCATTTTGTGCCGCTTCTATGTCTCTGTTGTGTCACGTGACAGCTTGAGTTCATGACTGGATTTGAACCGCAGTCCTCCGACTCTTAGTCCAACGCCCTATCAGGTGAGCTTTAATGCTTGTTAATACAAGCATTAAAATGTATAATTTTTCAAAAGATGCATTAGAGTAAAAGTGTGTTGATATAATAAAATAGCTGGGTCTGAGTAATAGAGAGAAAAATAAGTATTTATAAAGTCATAATCAGCCATTAAAGTCATGATTTGGGTGAAAGTGAATAAAACACAGTTGTTGTAGTGCCTCTAGTGTTCATTTCACCTGGAAACTGCAGGGAATTGTACCTGGCGACACATTTAACAAGTTTTGGAAAATGTACAGTAAATAGAGTCACATTTTCACTATGAGACCAGGCTGCGTAATTCATAAAGATCTTACCAACATTACACTTAGAGATGTCCACCACACCTTCACATTGATCACCTAAAGGATTATCTTCAGCAACCTAAAAGAATAAAACAAATTAAAGGGTTAATCCACCCAAAACTAAATATTTTGTCATAATTTCCTTACCCTCAGCTTGTTCAAACCAGTATAACTTTCTTCCGTTGAACACAATAGATGTTAGGCAGCCTGTCACCATTCACTTTCATTGTATGGAAAAAGAGCATCATTAACATTTTTCAAATTTTCTCCTCTTGTGTTCAACAAAAGAAAGAAAGTCAAATGGTTTGGAACTTAATAGGTGTGTGTAAATGATGACAGATTTTTTATTTTGGGGTTAATAACCCTTTAATTAACATAAAAGAATATACTGTATATGAATCAATATTATACTGTAATTGCTTTTTTAGTTCTAACCTCCCTTTTCTGCTCAATATCATACGTAAAGAGATCCTCCTGCAAAGGAAAAAGTTATCAGTTACAGTGTGTAAGTAGTCACAGTTGTCACAGATCCAATCTTAGAAAAAAATGGATCTCTAACTTGAAGATACTTTCAAGTCTTACTTTGAGCATCTCAGCCATAAGTTAATTTACATTTCCACTTATGACAGAAATCAACGTACAATAAAAACACCCCATATTATTTTTATCACTTTCAATAATCATCCAGTCAACATACTTTATTTGCTATTATTATGTAATCATATATCCCCTTCCACTCTCTCATTTTTCCTGAATTCTCTTACCACACAGCGTTCCACTAATTCTGGTGTTACAGGGTAACGTAGCTTTATCTTGCCGTTGAAAGGCTCCTCTCGAAAATAGCTGACCATCTCCTCAAGGCTAAAAAACTCGTAGGCTTCTGCCAGCACATACTTGATGCCATCTTTGTTAATCAGATAATGATTGATATCCCCTTCAACTCTGAATTACAAGAAAACATATAAATAAAGATAAATACTAAGAGGTCATTATGTGCCTGTTGGGACAGAAAAAACTGAGGAACCTGATGGAGAGGGCAAAGGTGCCAGGCTCTTTTCTTTGTCTGATGAGGAAGGCTCCATCTCGAGGGATCCTCAACAGATAGTCCTCTGCCTCAACTTGACTCAGGTTACTGTAAAACCACCTTAAAATAAAAATCACAGTTTGACATTACGCTTTGGCTCTCCAGCTGTTTTTATTAGATTTAATGACATACAAATGATCTGTCATTGCATTGACAGGCATACAATAGATATATGGTAAAAGCTTTTGTGTGTGTATATGTGTGAGTGAGCGTTTACAGTAAGCAAATGTATAAATGCTATTTACCCCATGTGGGGTTGTGGCACAAAATTGGGCCGAGGCAGGAAACCTGTGAGGTGCAAGTTTAATCCACTGTACTCAAACAGGTTTTGTCTGTAATACTGGATCAAGACACGCATACTTGGAAAGCATAGCTTGCCTCCAAAGAAGGAGAAAGTGTGACCATTTTCCGGGGAAAAGAAGATTCTACAGTGCTGAATTCTCCCCATCTTCCTATAGAGAGCGTACAGAGCATTATTTTCTCCTCTACTGTATACACTCCCCAAAAGTTTCTGTTTGCATTATTCGGTAACACTTTATTTTGATGGTCCCAAGTAGATATTTAACTGACTATAAGTGACTTATCAACTGGCTTGCTATAGCTAGTAAACAGTGTTTCAACAAACATTCAGTAGACTATCAATAGCCTGTATACAGATCTCTATTAATGACTTACTTACATTATTGTTGAGAACATCAGTTCATTAAAAGTTCATTAATAAAGATCTATATACAGGCTACTGAAAGTCTACTGAATGTTTGTTGAAACACTGTTTACTAGCTATAACAAGCCAGCTGATAAGTCACTTATAGTCAGTTAAATATCTACTTGGGACTTTATTCTTTCTAATGCAAATAGATTATGCTTAGTGTATATTATATTATATTAGATTACATGTTACACTTTTGCTAAGTCTAATGCAATGTGAAAGAAATATGAAGTTAATAATTTACCAACACCAACTATTATTCATTTAAATCATGCAGTCTTGTAACAGAATTCACCACAAATATACTGTACAAAGAAAAAAGGGTGAAAACATCCTAAAATCACTAAATTCTTTAATGCATACACCCTAGTGAATTATAGTAACACATAAAAGAATATACTGTTTCAATTGTGGTAAATTTTGTGGCACAGATGCAGCAAAATGTTAGTTTAGGACTCTGCTAAATGTAAACAAAACAGGAAGTGAATAGCTGGGAAACAGCAATAGAAAGGCATGATCTTTGGCCAGAGTACCAGATGGAGATACTGTAGTTTCTGATAAACTTGTCACTCTCTCGCACCAGGAAGGTTCCATCTTTTCTATTGCTCCCTTCACAGAAATCACGCAGTAGTCTTTCTGCGGTCAGTCTGCCACCAACCAACCGTCCATGAAACCAGGGCTCTGACAAGTGTGACTCATAAATGTCCTGAATGTTCTACAGGGAAGAAAAAAATTCAAGAGCTGGTAAGAAATAATAGTGTTAAAAAAATAAAATAAAAATACTTATACAACTTATAAAGACAATGACTACAATCTCAGTCACTTACCTCAGGATTGTCCTGCTTTTTCTCCTCAGAATAGTACAGCTTATTATCTGAGATCACACAGTCATGCTTGTAAAACCTCTAAATTAAAAAAACAAAAAACACAAACATGTGTAAAAATATGAAATTAACCATTTATGAATAGGTTAAAGGTATAGTTCACCCAAAAATGAAAATTAATTCAGTATTTACTCACCCTCATCTTGTTCCAAACCAACATGAATTTCTTTTTTTTTTTTTCTGTATACAAAGACCGAAATTTTGAAACAGTGACCTGCTAAATGATGTTGAACTTTTTGAAGCTTCAAAAGAATGCAAAAGTATAATTCAGAAGTCTAACAAATTATTCAATGTGCCTTGTTCTGAAGGCATACAATAAGGTTTGGTGAGAAACAAACTGAAATATAACACTGTGTAACAAATTTATTTTAGTAGTAAGTGTCATTTCCTAATTGCGTATGCGAATTTGTGTCTTTTCGTTCACATAAAGTAAGAAAAAAACAACATATGAATCCAAAGTAACATGTATTTATACTAAAGTAATATTCAAAGCCGTGCTGGTCCATAATGGTAACAAGTACCCATCTCTTCCCTGGTTCACATGGTGCACCTCAAAGAGGATTACAACAGCATCAAGACTTTCCTGGATGCCTTGAAGTATGATGAGTATGGCTGGGAGGTCACAGGAGACTTCAAAATGGTAGCATTCCTGATGGGACTCCAAGGCGGTTTTACCAAGTTTCCCTGCTATTTTTGCCTTTGAAACAGCTGGGACACCAAGGTGCACTACCACAGGTGGGATTGGCCACAGCGGACCGAGTTCTCTGTGGGGAGGAACAACGTCAAGTGGGAGCCACTGGTGGACCCCCGGAAGGTGTTGATTGACTGCACATCAAATTGGGCCTTATGAAACAATTTGTCAGAGCTCTAGATAAGGAGTTGGCAGCCTTCAAGTACCTTCAAGACTTCTTCCCTAAGCTGTCTGAGGCAAGGATTTTGGATTCATATGTTGTTTTTTTCTGACTTTATGTGAACGAAAAGACACAAATACACCCGTTTTCTCATTGGAAATAGGTAAATTTCAAAATATCACTGTCCTGGTCACAAAAGCAAAGTTTGTGGGGAATAATAGCCATTTTCTATACTTTTGAGGCATAAGCAATTAGGAAATAACACTTACTACCCAAGAACAAAAATTGTGTTACATAGTGTAATTTATTATTTAGTGAAAATCTTTATGACCCTTGCACTCCTGTGCACATTCATGAGAGTGCATGAGAGCAGCAGTTACGCTGCCCCTTTCGCGAGATTCAAGCAAAAACGTTTATCTAAAAACAGATCCGCCACAGCGATAGAGACAACAGAACACAACACAGCTGCACACAAACCAGAGAATAAAACTCACAAAGCATGTCTGATGAGTTTGTAGTCAGAGAATAGATGAATTTCTATGCCCAGCATTATTTGTTTGAAACGGAGTAGTCGGAAAGCAAAATGAAAGATAGAAGAGGCTGAAGCAGCCACACTCACACCATGTCCTAACCAGATGGCAAACAACACATGATAAAAGGTATCTTTTCCATGTTAAACAGAGTTTTGTCCTAACCAGCCGTGATATCTTGGTTTCTATTCATGGCGTTGCGCTGGGTAACCCTGTCTACTGTGAACTGGCACCGGTCCAAAATCTCTCATAACAATATATTGAAGCAAGCATCTCACCAGCTGGTTAAAAACATCCTGGTTACTTTCGTAACCTCCGTTCCCTGATGGAGGGAACGAGACGTTGTGTCGATGTAGTGACACTAGGGGTCAGACTTGGGAGCCCCAAACACCTCTGCCTTTTTGAAGAAAGGCCAATGAGAATTGGCAAGTGGAATTTGCATGCCACTCCCCCGGCCATAAGGGTATAAAAGGAGCTGGTATGCAACCACTCATTCAGGTTGCATCATTGTGCTGAGGAGCTGAGACCAGGTCCCGGCCATTTCAGCGGGTAGTTCAGCGTTGTGGCAAGAGGGACACAACGTCTCGTTCCCTTCATCAGGGAACGGAGGTTACGAAAGTAACCAGGACGTTCCCTATCTGTCACTCACTCAACGTTGTGTCGATGTAGAGACACTAGGGGTCCCTATACAAAACGGCACAACTATCTGAACTGTGTTACGTGAACTGGTGGTGTGTGACGGGCAGACCGCTGTGTGCCTCGTAGCCAGCACACCAGGACATCACGTAACCTCCCCTAACACTCTTATGAGCGTCGAATGGTCCATCAGCAACAAGTGGACTGCCCAACTATATAGCCCAGCCAAGGCCTCTTTCCCTCTCTTTTCTCAAAAAAAGAGTGGAATTTGTTAACTGACTAGGAGCCATAAGTGTCTGCGTCAGGGGTGTCCCTCCCCAAGGGGAAGACACCGTGGAGAAGGGAGAGGAGTTTCTACAGAGCATGGCGACCGGGGGCAGAGGGGCCTCTGCCCAAGGAAGACACAGTTTGCCGACAGGGAAACGATTTTGCGGAAAATATCACATGGGGTCGCCTTCGGGGAACCAGCACATGTGGAGCACCTACCTCAGTACAGGGGCTTATTAGCACATGTACTGGGCCGGTCAGCGAGTTTCTCCACAAACCCAACTGCCAGAGGGCTAAGGAGGAAAGTCATCCAGGGATCACAGTCTGTGAACATGACTGGGAGTCAGAGCGCACATCTTCACCTCAAGGGAGGGGAAAGGCGCTATACGCAAGCGGTACACCCAGCCAGCTGTCCCGGAACTTACCTGCTTGTGCCTGCCAATACACGGGACGAGACCGGCTCAACCCGGAGATTGTAGAACCTCGCAAAGGTGTTGGGTGTTGCCCAGCCCGCTGCTCTACAGATGTCTGCCAAAGAGGCGCCACTGGCCAGGGGGTAGCACGTTCTGAGCCTAATATGCCATCGCAATAACGTCAATGACCCAGTGGGCGATCCTCTGTTTGGAGACAGTGCTTCCTTTCTGCTGGCCACCAAATTAGACAAAGAGCTGCTCGGAGCTTCTAAGGCCTGCGTGCGATCTAAATAGATCCGTAAAGCTCGCACCAGACATAGCAACATCAAGGCTGGGTCTGCCTCCTCCTGGGACAGCGCTTGCAAGTTCACCACCTGATCCCTAAAAGGAGTCGTAGGAACCTTGGGCACATAGCCCAGTTGGAGTCTCAGGATCACGTGAGAGTAACCCAGACCGAACTCCAGGCACGATTTGCTGACAGAGAACGCCTGCAGTTCCCCTACCCTTTTGATGGAAGTGAGCGCAGTCAGGAGGGCAGTCATCAAAAAGAGTGCCTTAAGCTCAACTGACTCCAAGGGCTCAAAGGGAGCTCCCTGTCAACTTGAGGCGCTGCTGACTCCAGAGGAGGAGACGGCGGGCGAGATGTGACATGCAGCAGGAGCGTAGACCGCCTTGATGGTTGATGTACACTACCGTCGCTGTGTTGTCCGTCCGGACCAACATGTGCTTGCCCTGGAACAACGGCCAGAACCTCCGCAGGGCGAGCGGTACTGCCAACAACTCTAGGCAGTTGATGTGCCAATGCAGCCGCAGGCCAGTCCAGGAGCCGGCGGCTGTGTGCCCATTGCATCCGGTGCCCCAGCCCGTCTTGGATACGTCTGTTGTAACCACGACGCGCCTGGAGACCTGCTCTAGGGGAACCCCTGCCCGTAGAAATGCAAGGTCGGTCCAAGGGCTGAAGAGGAGGCGACAGATCGGCGTGATGGTCACGAGATGTGTCCCGTGGTGCCATGCCCATCTCGGGACTCAAGTCTGAAGCCAGTGCTGAAGCAGTCTCATATGCATCAACCCGAGCGGTGTGGCTGCCGCTGAGGATCTTGTGTCTTTTGCCTCCCACGACCGCTCCCGAAGGAAGAAAGCCCAGCCGAAGCCTCTGCGTCAGACTGGATGAGCCCGCTCTCCAATGCTGTGCTCGATAAATTCATCGTCTTCCCAAGCTCCGAATGAGAAGTCGAACTCGCACTGAGACGAGCCGGCAGTCTCGTGCGAGAGGGCAAGCAAGCATGCTGGGGAGTGGGAAGTCCGTGGGGGGATACCCGGCGGAGGTGGTCCCATTGATGTCCCCAAATTGCCCCCAGTGCTAACCGACGCGGCCTCAAACCCGTAGGTGGAAGGACCGGTGCGATTCTTACGAAAGCAAGCTGCGACCGCAACGTTGCCATGGTCATGGTTCTCGCAATTCCCATCCACGAACGATGTCTCCGCGTGGGCAGTGCCCAGACATGTAAGACAGCGATCGTGGCCTTCAGAAGCGGAGAGATAATGACCGCGACCAGGAATAACACACAAACGGAAAGGCATCTTTAAAAAGACGTTCCGTGTGTGTGCCGCTCTTTTTGTGAAAGAAAATATACTCTTTTAGAATATACTCTCTTATTTTCGCTCTGCTGAAGCGCCCAGGGGTGTTCTCTGCACTCCACAGGTGCAGAGGGGGAGAAGCCGCTGAAATGCGCTGTAAATCCAGCAGTTTTGAGGTGCGTCTTTGGAGGGAATTGAATTCAGTGCACTGAATACAACTGCTCAGCTCCGAAGAGAAAATCTGAATGAGTAGTTGCCTACCATCTCCTTTTATACCCTTATGTCCGGGGGAGTGGCATGCAAATTCCACTCGCCAATTCTCATTGGCCTTTTTTAAAAAAAAGGCAGAGGTGTTTGGGGCTCCCAAGAGTGACCCCTAGTGTCACTACATCGACACAACGTCGAGTGAGTGACAGATAGGGAACTACTTGATTTTGGCCGAGGTCACATCTACCCACCCACCTTTCCACTGAGGTCTCGCTGTCTTCAGATGGATTTTTGTCACCCATACAGAGGTTCAAAATGGTGAAGATGTGACACATACCAGTGATCTTCACCTTTCTCCAGTTCTTCCAGTTCACTTTCGGTAAGTGTGCTCTCTGCCTGACTATGGCTTCTTTGAGTATGTGTGGCTCTTCAATCTCACTCATTTTGATTTCCAAGTACTCTGGTTCAAGGCTGGGCATAGAAAAGCATCTATTCTTCGACTTCAAACTCATCAGACATATTTAGTAAGTTCGGTTCTCTGGTTTGCGTACAGCTGTGTTGTGTTCTGTTGTTACTTTCTCTGTGGTGGATCTGTTTTAGATAAACAAAACGAGTTTTTGCTTGAACGCCCCATCTCATGAGTGGGGGCTGCGTGAACAGCTGCTCTCCTGCACTCTCATGATCGAGCACATGAGTGCAAGTGTCGTCAAGATTTTCACTAAATAATAAATTAGATTTCAGTTTGTTTCTCAAACAAACCTTAATGTATGCCTTCAAAACAAGGCATGAGTCACATTTAATAATTTATTAGACTTCTGAATTATACTTTTGCATCCTTTTTGAAGCTTGAAGAGGAGGTCACCATAAACTGCCATTGTATGACATTGAGCAGAATTTTTTTCTAAATTTCTCACTTTGTGTATCAAAAAAGAAAGGAAGTCATATTGGTTTAGAACAAGACGAGGGTGAGTAAATAAATGAATTTTCATTTTTGAGTGAACTATCCCTTCAACCAAAAATCTCTATCTCTCTCTTTCTGTCTCATAGCAAAGAAAGATTCATTTAAATTAATTTTAAGTACCTTATCAATCGGATCCCAAATGTAAAGCTCTCCTTCCTTTTCCATTCTTCTGCTTCCTTTATCTTTTCTAATCTGCTTAAAAAAAATGTGAAAGGACAGATACTGTAAAAACACAAAATACCACAAGACAAAAAAATAACCTTCTAGCACCTAACACTGCCTCCCCAATTCATTCACTTCTTGAAATTTGACATTTACATCTTTGGCAAAAGGATTTTAAAATTGTTCAGGAGAAAAAGAAACATTGTCTAATATGAAGGTGGAAACCCCCGGTGTAAAACATATTTACCATTTCCCTGTAAGTGTTTCGAATTTTTCTGAAGCTGCCGAATGCTGTTTTCACAGATGTGTTTCCTTTTTCATCCTCAAGCTGTTCAGAACAAACAGAAAATTACATTTAACGAGACAAATCAGAAACTAATATAAACCAACTTAAAAGTTTCACATTTTTCTTCATTCTGGACACAACTGTTACGTCACTCGCTGCCAACTGATGTAGATATACCCGATATTGACTACACTGCCACTGTCTGAACAATCAGATCCACTTTCACAACTTGCAAAATGACAGCGCGGACAGTCAGTCCAAAGATCGCATTTGAAAAACAAATTTGAAGTGCAGTGCAGTGTGAACGAAGCCTTAGTTACCAGCATTAGACTAATAGATTAAAATAGAATAAAAAATACATTATAAAGATATCAGAAATAAATGTATCGTTAGAGTAGCTGGTGAATTATATATCCATGTAGTATGATGGACAGGATTATATGAACACACTTCTGTCAGACTTTCATTTAGAACTTGAGTATAAACTCGTTATGACTTTTAATACCTTAATGGTGTGATCGCTCTCTTGTGTTTTCTGGTGCTATTAAAGAGAGTAGAGAATCATGCACTGTGACACATAGATGACACAGAAATCATAATATATCATTGGAGATTACAATTTTTCAAAATGGTTCAAACACTTGAATTGAACTGAAGCTTTTTTTTCTACCTTGATGATGATTTTGCCCTTCAGCTGGTTTGGTGAAGGCAGTTGATCTGCATCTGGTTCCAATGGCTTGGTCAGGAGTTTGTCTTGGAACACATCCCGTAACATCTCAGCCATCATTTTCTGTTGCGTTATATCACAGTGTTCCTCAATGGACAGTATCACAGGGTACCTGCCAACAGTGACACACTGATGTAGTAACACTGATGATGTTAAATGTACTCTTCACAATGATTATGCCATCAAAAAAAAAAAAGTAAATATATCTGTTGTTAGGGGCTTACTCAGATGTTTTAAAAGCATGCTCGTTGACAGCCTTCACCACATCTCTAAACTTTATCTTGGAGGTCATGGTCCGACCATGGTATATTACAGGTTCCTCTGGACCGTTCCAGCAGTCCACTGCATTAAACACACAAAAATAATAAATAACATTTATTTTAACCTCACAATGTAAAAGTAACTATCCTTTAATTCCAAAAAACAAAAAGAATGATGTCAAAAACCTTTTTATATTTTTCATTTTTCAATATGAATCCTTTCATACAGATGAAGCAAAACTGACATTAAAAAAATTTGAAATGCAGATGTGGTTCACTAACACTCAATGCAGCGACAACCCAGCCTCAGGCAGCGTACATAAGCTTCTGTTGATGACTCACTGCGCAGTTGATCACCAGTTAAATATCTGTGGAAAAAAAGTAAAACACATTAAGTAACACAGGAAGTCATCATCAAAAGGGGGAGCTGCATGTGTGTTAGGAGCAAGCATGCAGAACAGCAGTACTGACGTGTTATGTGAAGAGTTGATCCAGTAGTGAGACAGAGGGTTGTTCATTTCCAGTGGACATATCTCTGAGAACTTCTCATCCCAAATAGAGTTTTCTTTGGAGAAGAGAAAACTGAGGAACTAAAAAGAAAGCCATGTGAAAATTGCAAATGTAAATGAACACATAGCTTAAAGGAATATTCTATGTACAATATAAGTTAAGCTCAATTGACAGCATTTGTGGCATAATGTTGATTATTTTTTAAAAAAATCAAAAATCGAAGTTACAGTGAGGCACATACAATGGAATTGAATGGGGCCAATTTTTGGAGGGTTTAAAGGCAGAAATGTGAAGCTTATGATTTTATAAAAGCACTTACATTAATTCTTCTGTTAAAATTCATGTATTATTTGAGCTGTAAAGCTTAAATTATAATTTTTTTCAGTCATTTTAGGGTTTGCTGACATGATTACATCATCATGGTAACAAAGTTGTAAAATTGGCTATAACTTTACACAGAAAAGGTTAGTAAGTAATTTTATCACACTAAAATAATGTTAACACACATATTGTTTATGTCTTGTGGCTATACTTTTGAAATAGTGAGTATTTTAACATTGACCCCATTCACTTCCTGTGTAACTGCCTCATTGTAACCCAGATTTTTGAATTTTTTAAAGAAAAGGAGTGGCAAGTCAAAATTAATTTTTGTGGTAATCAACATTATACCACAAATGCTGTCGATTGAGCTTAACTTGTATTGAACCCAGAATATTCCTTCAACCAAATCACTTGTGTTTTTACAATTTAGCTGCAACTTCAGTTCGACATTGCATCTCATTTGGAAAGCCTCATATTTCTTCTGACTACTGTTTTAAGATCTGAACATGGTATGCAGATTCTTCATTATTTTTTTTTCTTTAATCCCGATTCCAATTGTTTTTAAGGGCAGAATAAAGTCATTTTTAATTGATGAAACCAAACTAAACAGATGTTCATAACCTGTACCTCTCCAATAGTAAACTTTGGGTCATTGGTTTTCCTCAAGGTATCATCACTGAATATGGTCATCAACTCTTGTACCTGATTACAATTTTTAGCCCAAGCCTCCTACAGACAGAAAATAAACATACAGTTCATTTTTGAATGAAAGGATGTTTTCCTCATTCATCTCTTTTGTTGGATGGATGGATTCATGGACTGTTGGGTAGTAGATGGGAATGGATGAGTGTTTGTGTGGCTGGGTTATATGGAAGGATGGATAAAAGATTAGATTAATAGGATGGATTAGATACATAGACATCTGTCTTACTCTTTGCTGATATAAAAGGAATAGTTGAAAGTCGTAGAGCGAAACTGCAGATGAATCAGGCTTATCAGTGTTCCTGCAGAAAAATACATTAAAAATACTCTCAAATCATTAAAAAACATTAAGCTGCATGAGTTTACAAGGCCTTTGAAGGGGTCATATCCAACTTATTTTTTTCTCCCAGTGGTCACCTTCAATGTTATAATGTCATAAGTACATTCAAACAGTCATTCGTTTTTCATGACCTAATATCTCCTTTTCTCCCCTATTTGGAATGCCCAATTCCCATTGTCCTCTAGGTCCTCGTGGTGGCGTAGTGAGTCACCTCAATCCAGGTGGCGGAGGACAAATCTCAGTTGCCTCCGCATCTGAGACCGTCAATCCGCGCATCTTATCATGTGACTTGTTGAGCGCGTTACCGCGGAGACCTAGCGCATGTGGAAGCTCACACTATTCTCCACGGCATTCACGCACAACTCACTACGCTCCCCACTGAGAGCGAGAACCACATTATAGGGACCATGAGGAGGTTAACCCAATGTGACTCTACCCACCCTAGCAACCGGGCCAACTGATTGCTTAGGAAGCCTGACTGGAGTCACTCAGCACGTGATGACCTAATTTCTTAAAGTTACACTATGTTTTTATAGTACAATGAACTGTCTTATTTCAAAAGATCAAAGAAATTTCAGTTTCTCATGATAACCCATTTAAAGCACTAAAAAAAACAATAGACACTATTTTACCTCATTATGAAGGCTGCAGGACCCTTATCAAACTCTTTTAGTATCTAACAAAATGATAGACATAATATAAACCAAGTCAATATTCCTTATTTATTTAGATACGATTTAGACAAATAAACAATACTGTTCAATACTAATAATGTAATAACCTCCATGTATAATAGAATTGATCTCAAACACTTTCTAAACAGTAAAACAAAATTGTACTCACCATCTTCTGGTTTTCAAACATCAGAAGATTGTAGAATTTACGAAACTTCTCAAAATCCACCATCTAAAAATACAATGTTCAGATATGTAATATGGTATTATCCTTATACAGTGTTTTATACTTGATTATTGTACAGCACATTGGTCAAAAGTCTATTGCTTTTAATCGTGCTTTATAAATAAATTGACATTGACATTGATACAAAATGTCTACTTTCTAAAGAGTAATCAATAATGAGGAAAGTCTACTACATCATATGTGTTGTTCAGTTCGGTCAGAATGTACAACGCAGGTCCATATGGCACATATGAACAGCAAAATTAATTGATGCACTTCATAGAGAGTAGTATTTGTACCTCAAAACTGTTCTCCAGAATATTACCACCTTGTACTGTAAAGTTAATCTGTGGCAAAAGAGACTTGAGCTCTTTCAGGGAGATACTGTAGGAGACAGACAGCATGAAAGAGCAATAATGGTGTGAGACAGGAACTATATTGAATATTCTGTGAAAGTGGATGAGAGGAGAGTGTAAAAGAAAGAGGAGAACCTGTTTTTCTTTGTCTTATCAACAAAGCACATCTGCTTCCACAACCAACTACAGCAGAGGAAAAAACAGTGAATGAAACTTTTTTGAATCATTTGTTTTATGGTTTACAGATGAACTAAGTAAAATCTGTGTGTGTGTATGTGTGTGTGGGCAGGTTTAAGTGGTTTACGAGGACTTTTTTTAGGTTATAAACTGGTAATCACAAGGGTATTATGCTATAAATGTGGTTTATGAGGACATTTCTAGTGTCCCCATAACATAAATCGCTTAAAAAACATACTAAAGGATGTTTTATTGAAAATGTAAAAATGCTGAATGTTTTTTGTGAGGGTTAGGTTTAGGGGTAGGGTTAGGGTTAGGGGATAGAATCTATAGTTTGTACAATATAAAAATCATTATGTCTATGGAGAGTCCTCATAATGATCACCAACATGTGTGTGTGTGTGTGTGTGTGTGTGTGCCTCTGTATGATCTCGGGTGTGTGAGCCGCCAGTGTCTCCTGTGTGAGTAACTCCAGTCCTGTCAGCCATTTTTCTGCATCCTCCACTGAATCAGCTGTGGAAAACCAAATACTTTGCAATCGCAATATACGTAAGCATAGACAATGCAGTATAATCATAATGACATGATGAGATGGTGTAGTGATTAAAGGCACCTGTGGCACAAAAAGGTGTGCCTCTTGTATATGCTCTCAAATATTTAACGTCCTGGTTACTTGCTTAAACTCCGTTCCCTGATGGAGGGAACGAGACGTTGTGTCGATGTAGTGACACTAGGGGTCACTCTTGGGAGCCCGAGACACCTCTGGTCTTTTATAAAAGGCCAATGAAAATTGGCAAGTAGTATTTGCATACCACTCCCCCAGACATACGGGTATAAAAGGAGCTGGTATGCAACCACTCATTTAGGTTTTATGCTGAGGAGCCGAGACAAGGTCCCGGCCATTTCAGCAGGTAGTTCAGCGTTGTGGCAGGAGGGACACAATGTCTCGTTTCCTCCATCAAGGAACGGAGGTTACGCAAGTAACCAGGACATTCCCTATCTGTCACTCACTCGACATTGTGTTGATGTAGTGACACTAGGGGTCCCTATACAAAACGGCGCAACTGGCTGAACTGTGTTCTGTGAACTGGTGGTGTGTGACGGGCAGACCACTGTGTGCCTCGTAGCCAGTGCACCAGGCCGACTCGTAACCTCCCCCAACACTGTTATGAGCATCGAATGGCCCTTTGGGACAAGTCGACTACCCAAAAGATAGAGACAGGCTAGCCCAGTCATGGCCTCTTTTCCCCTTCTTTTTTTCCACCAGGCTGTCGCGAGGAGCGTGAGGTCCGAGAACCACGCCTTCAAACAGGTCAACACCGACTGCATGCTCCTTTGTGAGGCACGCCGTTAACGAGACTGAGCCGAACTCCTAACCGAGAAAAGAGATGCTCTGAACCGGGAGGAGCTTGCTCTTTTCCCAGTTGACCCAAAGACATAGTCGGCTGAGGTGCGAGAACACCAGGTCCCTGTGTGTACACAAAGCATCCCAAGAGTGAGCTAGGATTATCCAACCATCGGGATAGTTGAGGTTGTGAATGCCCACTTCCCTTAGCGGGGCAAGGGCTGCCTCTGCGACCTTCGTGAAGATGCAAGGGAACAAGGACAGACCAAAAGGGAGGACCTTATACTGATACGCCCGACCCTCGAATGCAAACCGCAGGAAGGGTGTGTGTCAAGGTAGAATCGAGACGTGGAAGTACGCATCCTTCAGGTCTAATGCCGCGAACCAATCTTGATGCCAGACGCTCGCTAGAGTGCATCTTTGCATCAGCATCTAGGACAGGAGTCTGTGTAAAGCCCGGTTCAGTACTCACAGGTCCAAGATTGGCCGCAACCCACCGCCATGTAAAACCCCTTCTTCATCTCGGCCGGAGGGACAATCTCGTCAGACGTACCGGTGGGTGGGGCCTCGCGGCGGGGCGAAGCCTGAGGTGCCACACCATGTCGTGGCCATGCTGAGCTCAGGGACATCGAAGTACTTACCTGGCTCCTTGTGACCAGCCCCGGAACAGCCTGAGATGGGGGACGAAGAGGCCTGTCCTCGTAACCCATGGAGACTGTCACATCGGGGGCGAATGTGCACCACAGCTGGGCGCTCAGGGGCGGGGAGACCGCCACTGGAGCACCAAACCTGCCAAATAGAGTGGTGGATGTGGTCATGATGATGGCCGTGCACATCGGATATGTGACCCAGGGAACAAGGAAACCGCTCTTGCTGAATTCTTGGGTATATCAGCCACTTGGGCATGCAGCGCAATTAAATGCAAAGGTAACAAAATATTCTCGTCCCGGCCCTCGACCGGGGGATGGAGTGGTCTGCTTACCAGCTCCAGAGCAGTGGGTTTCGTCATCCCTGGGTCGCCCGTCTCAGGGGTGCTTCGAAGCCTTTCGCGAGTTCTTGGCGACCACGAGACGGTGGGCTCCATGCCAGGGCCGGGCCGCAGGGGCAGTCACCGCAGGGGGACGCCCTTGGCGAAGAGCAGACGGGGTGCGGGATCTTGAACTGCACTGGGGCAGGATGTGCCGGATAACCTCTGTCTGCTGCTTCACCGCTGAGAACTGCTGGGCAAAGTCCTCGGTGTTGCCAGACTGGCCAACTTGGGAAATGGGGGCAGCAAGGAACCGTGCCTTGTCGGCCTCTCCCATCTCGACCAGGTTGAGCCAAAGGTGGCACTCCCGGACCACCAAGGTGGACATCGCCCGCCCGAGAGACCATGCCGTGACCTTCGTCACACGGAGAGCGAGGTCGGTTGCCGAGCACAGCTCCTGCATCAATCCCGGGGTGGAACTACCCTCGTGCAATTCCTTTAGCGCCTTGGCGGACTTGCAGGAGAGCCATGGCGTGCAGGGCAGAGGCAGCTTGTCCAGCGGCACCGTAGGCCTTGGACAGGAACTTTGGGTGCCCGCACCAGGTGGTGGCACTCTGCGGGCATAGGTGCACCGCGAGCGCCTTTATCCACCGGGGGATTGCCGAATAGCCCTTGGCCACCCCACCGTCGAGGGTAGTGAGGGCGGGGAAGCTGAAAGATCGGGACCGGGCAGTAAAAAGTGCCTCCCACGACCTTGTCAGCTCTTCATGCACTTCCGGGAAGAAAGTAACGGGGGCGGGGCGGGGCTGTGAGCTGTGGGAGGTCCGTGGGGGGATACCCGGTGGAGGTGGTCCCATTGGGGTCCCCAAATCGCCCCCAGTGCTAGCCGCGCTGGCCTCATACCTGTGGGTAGAAGGACCGAGGTGGGGAGCCTCTGGGGTGGCTTGATTTCTTACGAAGGTAAGCCGCGACCGCATCGTTGCCATGGACATGTTCTCGCAATGAGTACATGACCCATCCACGAATGCTGTCTTCGCGTGAGCAGTGCCCAGACACGAAAGACGGCGAGAGATAACGTGCGCAACTAGAATAACACACAAAGAAAAGGCATCTTTAAAAAGAAACGTCTTTAGAAAGACTGCTCTTTTAGAGACATATACTCTATTAGAGAAATATACACTTTTATATCTGCCGAAGCACCCAGGGGCATTCTCTGCAGTGCACCAGTGCAGAAGGGGGAGAAGCCGCTTAAATGCACCGTCAGATCCAGCAGAGGTCAATGAACAGTCATGGGAATTCAGCTCAGTGAGCATGACCATTCGGCTCCGAAGAGAAAATCCTAAATGAGTGGTTGCATACCAGCTCCTTTTATACCTGTATGTCCGGGGGAGTGGTATGCAAATACCATTCGCCAATTTTCATTGGCCTTTTATCAAAGACCAGAGGTGTCTCGGGCTCCCAAGAGTGACCCCTAGTGTCACTACATCGACACAACGTCGAGTGAGTGACAGATAGGGAACTAGTGTTTCTGCCATTTAGCTTAAGTCTCATCACAAGAAATGCCCTAATACTCTGTTGTGCATTTATGATGTGTAAGGGATTTTATGCATACTGCTTATACTTAGTGATTTTAGAATAAACTCAGATCCATAGAAGATGGTGAAACAGATTTTGCTGTCCTGCTGAACATCTTGCCAAATGGTTCTTCGAAATTTGCTTCCCTTGTTCTCGTTAAATTTCTTGAAATCCTTGAATGTCTCCCATTGGCGGACTTCTTTGATCTCAGAAATGTCCACTGTAAATGCACACACATAAATAAACATAAAAAAATGGTTAATTATCTTCTAAACGCTTCAAACCAGAGCAGGGTTACCCCACAATAAACATATTCATTGAAATACAAAATTAAAACTTCTCTGAGGCTTTTGACATTGTTTGCATCCATCGACATGAGACGTTTACCTTTGTATTTTTAATTAGACTTTTATAGCTCAGACTTGCCCAATGGTTACAAGTCATTTATTTGTGCTGTAGAATCTACTTAGATAATAATTTCTTTTTGAATTATATTTTACATCTTTTGAACTTGATACCTTTAAAAGTAAGGAAAGATTTTTCAACACCAAAGCAGCCATAATACCATGTAGATCAAGACTGGTCACCCACTGAAGCTAAGCAGGGTTGAGCCTGGTCAGTACCTGGATGGGAAACCTCCTGGGGAAAACTACAGTTGCTGCTGTAAGAGGGATTAGGGAGGCCAGCAGGGGGTGCTCACCCTGCAGTCTGTGTGGGTCCTAATGCCCCAGTACAGTGATGGGGACACTATACTGTAAAAAGGCACTGTCCTTTGGATGAGATGTTAAACTGAGATCTTGACTCTCTGTGATCATTAAAAATCCCAGAACACTTCTTGAAAAGAGTAGGGATGTAACCCTGGTGTCCTGGCCAAATTGCCCCCATTGGCCCTTATCAGTCATGGCCTCCTAATAATCCCCATCCATGAATTGGCTCTATAACTCTACTCTCTCCTCTCCACCAATAGTGGGTGTTTGGTGAGCATACTGGTGCACTATGTCTGCTGTTGCATCATCCAGGTGGATGCTGCACACTGGTGGTGGTTAAGGAGAGTTCACTGTGTAAAGTGCTTTTAGTGTTGTGTCAGAAAAGTGCTACATAAATGTAACGTTCATTCATTCAAAATTTTTTGCAGGATATATTTACAAACAAAATCTAATACTTGCAGCTATATGGTAATTGTTTGCAACAGTGTTAACTTTGAAGCTCCATTCGCTACTACCCTATTAGGTAACAGGGTTTCTAGCATACAACATAACCAAAGAACTTTGAAAGAGCACAGCAAATATTGAAAGTACCACAAGATACCACAAGAGTTCTGAAAAACCAACGACAGATTTAGAGTATGTGCAGGAACTTGCACCAAACCACAGATGAAGAAATGACATGGAAACCAGTAGAGTTTGGTGAAAAAGCTGTTTGAAAAAGACAAATCTTCTCTTTGGCACATTTCCCACTTTATATAAGCAGGCTAGACTAGCCCCACTGCTTTAGAAATTCACACTAAACCCTGAACTCTTAGAAAACTACAGACCGGTCTCTCTCCTCCCATTCATAGTAACCTGCTAGATGGTAACCATTCTGGCTTCAAAATCGGACACTTAACTGCCTTGCTGTCCATTACCGAAGCATTGAGGTTGGTGAGAGTAGCATCCAAATCAACTGTCATCATTCTGCTGGACCTGTCTGCTGCTTTCGACACTGTCAACCACCAGATCCTCCTTTCAACACTCACAGAAATGGGCATCACAGGAAACATGCTCCGCTGGTTTGAGTCTTACCTCACAGGTAGATACTTTAGGGTGTCTTGGAGGGGAGCAGTGTCCAAGTCACACCAGCTAGCTACTGGGGTACATCTAGGTACAGTGCTTAGACCCCTCCTCTTCTCCATATACATGACATCACTGTGATCTGTCATGGCTTTTTTTACCATTGCTTTGCCAATGACACACAACTTTCCTTCATTTAAGCCTGACTATCCTATGGTAGCTGCACAGATTTCAGCCTGCCTGGCAGACATTTTGTGTTGTATGAAAGAACACCACCTCCAACTCAACTTAGATTCTCATTACTCCAGCGAACAGATTTGCTCTGTACGACATTAAAAAGATCAGACCCTTCTGAGCATATAACACAACTCCTTGTTCAGGCTCTTGGTATCTAGACTGGACTACTGCAATGCTCTTCTGGCAGGACTTCTTGTATGTACAGTGAAACCTCAGCAATTGATCCAGAACGGGTCTTCAACAGGTCCAAGAGAGCACACGTCTTGCCTCTCTTCATCGAAACTGCACTGGTTGCCAATATTTGCTCACATCAAGTTAAATTCACTGATGCTCACTTACAGAAAAACCACTGGCTCCGCAACCCCCTTTCTACACTCAGTACTTTAAGTTTATGTGCCCTCCAGAAGCTTATGATCAGAGCATGAGCTGTGTCACATGGTGCCATCTCACAGAGGAACAAAATAATTTTCCAGGAATTTCACTTAAACGGTTCCTCGCTTGTGGAACAACCTGCCAAACTCCATCTGAGCAGCTGTTTCTCTAGCCACCTTCAAGAAACATCTAAAGACACATCTCTTTCGAGAGCACTTGACCCAATCCTACTAATGCATTAACTGTCTTCTTTCTTCTTCTTAAAAAAATAATCAATCCATTCTTTTACTAATGTCTCTTGCCTTCCTCTAAACTTGTGCTTCTATGAGCAATTAGCAACTTTGTATTACAGCACTTCTCTTATTACTACGTCCTTAGAATGAATCACTTATGTTGTATTCCTTGTATGTAAGCTGCTTTGGGTAAAAAGTATGCTAATTGAATAAATGTAAATGTAACAATTTAGCTTGAACACCATACATGTGTCACAATTAAATCAACTTTAAAGGAAATAACTTACACACTCTGACTATTCTGTCAACAGAGCATATGAAGGCCACTTGCTTGCTCTCCATAATGACTTTGACAGTGAGTTTCTCAGCCCTCTGCTGGTACAGCATCATTTTGGTCCCCGACTGCAGATGCCTGATAATCTGACTCCTCTCATCTTCTGTCATCTTTTTCAGCTGACTGCTACCCACCATCTATGTATGTGTCACACACAATTACACATGCTTAAGAGTAAATATGCATTCTGCCTTTGCATCATGCTCTACACAAATAGCTGCATTATTACAAGGCAATAACTGTTAGAATGTAGACTAATAATTAGATTATTACTGTGATGTATATACAACCTGTAACACACAGAGAGAGATACACTTACCTCTTGTGTTTATGATGCCACAGGCTTCCAAACCAATAACTGGAAACCTCTGTGCTAAACTCTCTCTCTCTACAAGCAGAAATCATTAAGGTGGACAGAGGCACAGACAAGGTTTTAAAACAAGAGGGTGGAGAAAAAAAATTTGTGACAGGAAGTGGATATTACTGGAAGGATTAAGATGTGTCAAATGTGCAATTTCCTGATCTTAACAGTTTGTCACAAAATACACTGTCTTTAGAATAGTTGTTAGGCCACTAGGTTTCAAGGTTTGAGTCCACAGCACTAGACTGAACGTAAAACATTACATTTTTTAAGTTTAAACCCCTAAAATATTAACATACATTTGTTTACATATAAACCTTACTTTAGTTCACTTATTACTTCATGAATTTCTTTTGATAAATACTTTTAAAAAGTTGTTTTGTTTATTCAGCTTTGTTCTTTTCAATCATGAAAAATCACTAATTAAAGATATTTCTGAATACAGCAATTACTCTGCATAACAGTATGTTAAGCATTTCAGTGTGCCTCACATTTCAATGTACCTCACATTCTTGCAATCAGCTGTTTATACAGAAGAGACATGCTGGAAAAAAATAAGTGGTTTTGTGAACCACTACTTTTAAAATAATTAAGGAAGAACTCTTTTTAGCAGCTTAGAGCAGGGACCTAAATAAGACATTTTGTGTTTCCCTGGGACCAACAGTTATGAAACCGTGCAAAATGCTGTATTTGCTATATCTATTAATTTATATTTTTTATGAATAAAACAATTGTGATATGGACTGATAATAATAATAATAATTACTATTATTATTACTATTATTATTTTTATTATTTCAAAGACAATTTAAATTATTAATTTGAACATGCACAGAAACACACTCAAATTATAGATATAAAGTAGTCTACATTGAAAATTATCAAATACACTCAGTTTGAACTGGAATAAAATATCACTTAATATGATGCGTTTAGCTTCTTCATGGTTACTACAGGTTTAATAAGACTGTGGTAAACTGGTTAATTAGGAAAAGACTAAGCTTTTAACAGTCTGAAGGTGATAGCATGTACATTTGAAAATTTATTGTAGGTCTAGTAAAAATAATTGCAGGAACTACAGTATGGTATTTTTACAGAGACTGTGGTTACCATGCAGATGAACCCAGTACTTTTGTGAAGAACAGTTTCAACAGAACGGATAAGATCAATAAGTGTCAAGCTGACCACTCATCTATTTACTTTAGTAGACTGTTAATCTGGACTATGAAAAATCAACTACTTTATACACACAGCAGTACAGACTAGAGTGACTGTTTATAAGCAACTCACTTATCCCACTTTGATAGACAGTAGGCTACTCACTTTGTTCTGTTTAAATTTACCTTCACATCAATTCTTCACTACCTTACTAACTTTTTAACAGTTAAAAAACTGCTTTTCGTCTTTTTTGTTTAGACAGACTTTTGTGGCTTTCTCTCGAGCTGCGGGTGCTGCGTGAGGAGATGCCGTCTTTCTGTGTGATAAGGGTACACGATCACAGCGGCATGTGAGTATGTCAAGCCGAGTTACAGTTCGCCGCATGATTGCATCACCTGAAGGCACCTCGGCGGATACCGTGGAGATATTATTCTTCCGTAGGTAGCGAGTAATGATATTGCGGCAGAGTGACATACATTATTATTAGAAAAGAGCTGTTGGGCCTCATATATTCAGATAGAAGACAAAGGCAGGCCTAACAGTCGTAAAAGCCTGACCACATACAAATTCATAAATCTTACTGATAAAAACTGAGGCACACAACAGACCGGCCCTCAACCATGACGTCATCGGGAGTAGAAATACCTCTGAAATGCTTCCAGGATTTGCTTCCAGCAACTTTGCTCGCCGTGCGTAGATGCAGCTCATCGCTGCTCTCAGGTGTAGCCTCGTGGCACAAGGAAGTAACGTCCGACTTGAAACTGTGGCCATACAATCTCCATCTCGCTGGACGAGTTGAGATTACTCTGTGTTCCACCGAACACTCTAACGGATCCGAAGGAGACTGCCGAGCAATCCGCATCTTCATCCGTTTGCCTGCAGAAGTGAAGAGAGAAAAGATTTCTCTTCCATCTTCAATCAAGTCGAAGTCGCTGATTTCTCCGCCAGCCCACCGAGAATCAGTAGCTGTACTGCCCGCCGACAGAGTGAGGAAACAGCCTCCCGTCATCACCCGAGCCTCGAGGAACCGAGTCAGAATCAAACGACAGATGAACACACATTCTAGCTGCATCCTCATGCGATTCAAGTAAGAGGTTTATGTCTGGGCAAAGATAGAATATTATAGTGTGTTATTCTTGTGTATCAAGGTTATTGCTTATACAGTTTACGGACTGCCAAGTCCGCTCATTGCTAATAATAATACTCAAGGTATTACTGTAATGTACTGTTATCACGAATGAGATCTGCTGTGTTGTAGTCCAACCACATTGGACTGTTGTGTATTTCCGCCATCGCGGGTGAGACCGGCACACTGAGTTTATCCATTAAAGAATCAAAGACCGCGGGACGGTTTACGAGTGATAAACTAACAGCTGCTTTCTCTCCCACAATCGCGAAACCGGCTTTGGTGCCGTCACTTTATTCTCTCTTTCTCTCTTATACTAACCACACACACGCGACCCCTCACAAACAGTCTCGCACACATTTTTGGCTAGTAGATAACTTTGTGATAAAGCTCAGCTTTGTCCCTAAACTATCGTACAAGCGGATACACGCGGTAAACTGGCAGACGCCATTGACCGGCTTCTCTCCGCCCACATTCGCGGCCATATTCTCTGGCCGGAAATCTCGCGTGATATACTCTCCACGAGAGTCACGTCCGCCATTTTGTGCGCGTCCCTCCTTACACACACACACACACACACACACACACACATTCCTCATGTGTTATAGGATTATTTTGGTTACCATATCTAATCATATCACTAGTTTGTAGTTGTAAGTCGAAGTTTATTGACTGCATTGTATTGATTATTAATTGATATTACTGCATAAATAAACTTCGTTATATTACAAAGAGAAGTGTTTTGGTTTGTTTTGCATACGCCTGTGTCATGCTGATGGGATGTCAGTGCTCAGATTCATATTCATATTAATATTCTATTGATTTTTGATAATTGATAATTATCTTTGATTGTTGAATTTGAAGGATCAATAAGCTAGTGTTAATTTTAATCAGTGTTTCATCGATGTTAACACTTAACGATTATCTTTGATAATTGTTGATTTTAAGGATTAAAAAAAGCTAACATTGATTCAAATCAATGTTCTATTGATTTTAATAATTAATAATTATCTTTGATAATTATTAATTATTGCTAATAACCAAACCCACTCCTAAATGTAGCACACTACATTTACTGGAGCCCCATATGTGGTTTTAATGAGTTAGATTCAATTAATTAATTTAAATATTAATTAATAACTAAAGAAATAATTATTTATTATTTCTGATAATAACACTGATCTAAACAACCAGTAAAGCCCTACAGAGCAGAAGCACTTCCTATTGCACTCAGTCCCAATAAGTTCTTAATCCTCTTTGGTTAAAAGCAAACTACAGTAACAATGGTATCACTTTCAGCGTTTGAGTACCTCCGCTCTCTCTTTATTAAGTCACTGATTGCGTACAGTATACAGTGGAAGTGGAGATATTCAAAAACGAGTTGTTTGGAAACTGGAAACAATAAATGCTCTTTTTAGACTGGAGAGGAGGTTTGAAGTTCTGAAACTTACATTCCCTATCTGTCACTCACTCGACGTTGGTGTCGATGTAGTGACACTAGGGGTCACTCTTGGGAACCCGAGACACCTCTGGTCTTTGATTAAAGGCCAATGAAAATTGGCGAGTGATATTTGCATGCCACTCCCCCGGACATACGGGTATAAAAGGAGCTGGTAAGCAACCACTCATTCAGACTTTCTCTTCAGAGCCGGACGGTCGTGCTGACTGAGCTGAATTCTCACAACTGTTCATTCAACTCTGCTGGATCTGACGGCGCATTTCAGCGGCTTCTCCCTCCTCTGCACTGGTGCACTGCAGAGAACGCCCCTGGGCGCTTCGGCAGAAAAAAGAGTATATTTTCCTGAAAGCGTATATTGCTCTAAAAGAGCGGCACGCATGGAACGTCTTTTTAAAGATGCCTTTCCGATTGTGTGTTATTCCTGGTTGCGGTCGTTACCTCTCAACTTAAGATGGTCACGATCTGGGTGCGACCCACACGGAGGCAGCGTTCTTGGATGGTTCATGTTCTCTCTGCGAGAACATGACCATGGCAACGTTGTGCTCAAAGCAGCCGCGCCCTGCTCCAGTGCCTTTCTTCCTGGAAGTGCACGAGGAGCTGACAAAATCGGGGGAGGCACCTTTTACTGCCCGGTCCCGATTCCTCAGTTACCCCGCCCTCACTACCCTCGATGGCGGGGCGGCCAGGGGCTATACGGCGATTCCCCCAGTGAACTGGTTTAAAGTATATACTTGTGTTTATGATGCCACAGGCTTCCAAACCAATAACTGGAAACCTCTGTGCTAAACTCTCTCTACAAGTAGAAATCATTAAGGTGGACAGAGGCACAGACAAGATTTCAAAACAAGAGGGTGGAGAAAAAAAAAATTTTGTGACAGGAAGTGGATATTACTGGAAGGATTAAGATGTGTCAAATGTGCAATTTCCTGATCTTAACAGTTTGTCACAAAATACACTGTCTTTAGAATAGTTGTTAGGCCACTAGGTTTCAAGGTTTGAGTCCACAGCACTAGACTGAATGTAAAACATTATATTTGTTAAGTTTAAACCCCTAAAATATTAACATACATTTGTTTACATATCAACCTTACTTTAGTTCACTTATTACTTCATGAATTTATTTTGATAAATACTTTTAAAAAGTTGTTTTGTTTATTCAGCTTTGTTCTTTTCAATCAAGAAAAATCACTAATTAATGATATTTCTGAATACTGCAAATACTGTGCATAACAGTATGTTAAGCATTTCAGTGTGCCTCACATTTCAATGTACCTCACATTTCTTGCAATCAGCTGTTTTATACAAATCAAATCACTTTTATTGTCACAACCATATACACAAGTGCAATAGTGTGTGAAATTCTTGGGTGCAGTTCCGAGCAACATAGCAGTCGTGAAAGTGATGAGACATATATCAATTTACAATAAACATCAGATTAACACAAAACAATTAAAGTCTAATATACACATAATTACAAAACAATATACAAATAATAACATACACTGTACAGTATACAGTACACACAATAAAAAATAGTATATATAGAATGCACAGTATTGTACTGTACTGACATTCAGGCTGTCGGTTGATAGTAAGTTGTTAAGAGAGAATCTAATATAATAATAATATAATTTATGACAGTCCGGTGTGAGATATAAGAGTAAGAGTAATAAAGTGCAGTGCTGATGTATTTTGATCGTGGGAGATCAAGAGATCAAAAGTCTGATTGCTTGGGGGAAGAAGCTGTCATGAAGTTGGCTGGTGCGGGTCCTGATGCTGCGATACCGCCTGCCTCATGGTAGCAGTGAGAACAGCCCATGGCTCGGGTGGCTGGAGTCTTTGATGATCCTCTGAGCTTTTTTCACACACCGCCTGGTATATACAGTGCATCCGGAAAGTATTCACAGCGCTTCACTTTTTCCACATTTTATGTTACAGCCTTATTCCAAAATGGATTAAATTCATTATTTTCCTCAAAATTCTACAAAGAATACCCCATAATGACAACGTGAAAGAAGTTTGTTTGAAATCTTTGCAAATTTATAAAAAATAAAAAATGAAAAAAATCACATGTACGTAAGTATTCACAGTCTTTGCCATGACACTCAAAATTGAGCTCAGGTGCATCCTGTTTCCACTGATCATCCTTGAGATGTTTCTACAACTTGACTGGAGTCCACCTGTGGTAAATTCAGTTGATTGGACATGATTTGGAAAGGCACACACCTGTCTATATAAGGTCCCACAGTTAACAGTGCATGTCAGAGCACAAACCAAGCCATGAAGTCCAAGGAATTGTCTGTAGACCTCCGAGACAGGATTGTATCGAGGCACAGATCTGGGGAAGGGTACAGAAAAATGTCTGCAGCATTGAAGGTCCCAATGAGCACAGTGGCCTCCATCATCCGTAAATGGAAGAAGTTTGGAACCAATGGGACTCAGTCAGGGAGGTGACCAAGAACCCGATGGTCACTCTGACAGAGCTCCAGCATTTCTCTGTGGAGAGAGGAGAACCTTCCAGAAGAACAACCATCTCTGCAGCACTCCACCAATCAGGCCAGACGGAAGCCACTCCTCAATGAAAGGCACATGACAGCCCGCCTGGAGTTTGCCAAAAGAGTTTGTTCTCTGTCTTTTCTTCTGAAGTCCACCACAAGCTCCTTTGTCTTACTGACGTTGAGGGAGAGGTTGTGCTCCTGACACCAGTGTGTCAGAGTGCGCACCTCCTCTCTGTAGGCTGTTTCATCATTGTCAGTGATCAGACCTACCACCGTCGTGTCATCAGCAAACTTAATGATGGCATTGGAGCTATGTGTTGCCACACAGTCATGTGTGTACAGAGAATACAAGAGCGGGGTGAGAACACAGCCCTGCGGGGCTCCAGTGTTGAGGGTCAGTGATGAGATGTTGCTGCCTATTCTAACCACCTGGCGTCTGCTTGACAGGAAGTCCAGGATCCAGCTGCACAGCGAGCTGTTTAAGCCCAGAGCCTGGAGTTTCTCATCAAGCTTGGAGGGCATTATGGTGTTGAATGCTGAGCTGTAGTCTACAAACAGCATTCTCACATAAGTGTTCTTTTTTTCCAGGTGGGAGAGAGCAGTGTGTATTGTAGATGTAATGGCATCATCAGTGGAGCAGTTGTTGCAGTAAGCAAACTGCAATGGGTCAAGTGAGAGAGGCAGCACAGAGCAGATGTAATCTCTGATTAGTCTCTCAAAGCATTTGCTGATGATGGGGGTCAGAGCAACAGGACGCCAGTCATTTAAGCAAGTGATTTTGGATTGCTTTGGAACAGGCACAATGATGGATGTTTTGAAGCATCTGGGGACTACAGACAAAGAGAGGGAATGATTGAAAATGTCCGTAAAAACACCAGCCAGTTGGTTCGCGCACGCTCTGATGACGCGGCCCGGAATGCCATCTGGACCCGTGGCTTTGCGGATATTCACCCGTCGGAAGGATCGGGTTACATCCGCTACAGAAACAGAGAGTGAACTAACCTCTGTAGCTACGGCCGCGAGAGCTCTCTCCATGAGGGCAGTGTAATTTCCCTCAAAACGAGCATAAAAAGTATTTAGCTCATTCGGGACAAAGGCAGCGGTGTTATGGCGGAGTTTTTATTCCCTTTAAAGTCCGTGATGATATTAATTCCCTGCCACATGCTTCTAGAGTTGGTGGTGTTAAACTGTCCTTCAATCTTGTTCCTGTACTGATGTTTTGCTGTTCTGATGGCTTGTTTATGCTCCTCCGCGTTCCCGGAATTAAAAGCGGAGGTCCGCACATTAAGTGTGCGGACATCGCTATTAATCCATGGCTTCTGGTTCAGATAGATCCGTATTGTTTTGGTCGGAATGACGTCCTCTATGCACTTTCTGATGAAACACGTTATGCTATCAGCGTAAAGCTCGATGTCGTCATCAGAGGCGGACCGGAACATCTCCCAGTCCGCGTGATCAAAACAGTCTTGTAGCGTAGAGTCTGATTGGTCCGACCAGCACTGGATCGTTCTGAGGGTGGGTGCTTCCTGTTTCAGTTTCTGCCTGTAAGCGGGCAGAAGCAGAATGGAAGAGTGGTCCGATTTGCCAAATGGTGGGCGGGGGAGGGATTTGTAGCCATCCCGGAAGGGAGAGTAGCAATGGTCCAAAACCCGGTCCCCTCGTGTGTTAAAACTAATATGTTGGTGGTATTTTGGTGCGACTGATTTGAAACTGGCTTTGTTAAAGTCCCCGGTCACAATGAACGCGGCCTCAGGGTGCGTGGTTTCCTGCTTGCTTATAATCCCGTACAGTTCCTTGAGTTTCCGGTCTGTGTCAGCTTGTGGCGGGATGTACACAGCTGTGATAATGACCGCTGTGAATTCCCTCGGTAGCCAGAATGGTCGACACAGAAGCATGAGAAATTCCAGATCAGGAGAGCAGAAAGACTTGATAGAATGTACGTTCCTCTGATCACACCAGGATTTGATGATCATAAAACATAAACCACCACCTCTGCCTTTACCTGAGAGGTCTTTTGCACTGTCCGCTCGGTGCACGGATAACCCCGCGGGTTCAATGGCTGAGTCTGGAATCTCCACAGACATCCAAGTTTCTGTAAGGCAGATAATGCAGCAGTCCCTCATCTCTCGTTGGAAAGAGATCCGCGCTTTCAGCTCGCAGAGCTTGTTATCCAGAGACTGAACATTTGCCAGTAGAATACTGGGTAGCAGGGGTCGATTTGCGAGGCGTCTTACTCTGATGAGAACGCCGGCTCTGTTTCCCCTTTTCCTCCTACGTTTCCGTGGCCGGGCAGCCCAGACAAAGGGCTCCGCTGCCGTGTTTGTAAACAGCGGGTAGGCATTGAGGAATTTGAAGTCCGGTTTACGGTGTGTAATTGCTGAACCAATGTCCAAAAGTGTTTGTCTGTCGTAGACAATAAAGCAGACAACATCCAAGACAAAAAACATAAGAATTGTAAACAAAACAAACAAAGCACTACCATGTGTCGGAGCTCGCAACGCAGCAGCCATACTTGGCGCCATCTTGAGTCAATAGAAGAGACATGTTGGAAAAAAATAAGTGGTTTTGTGAACCACTACTTTTAAAATAATTAAGGAAGAACTCTTTGTAGCAGCTTAGAGCAGGGACCTAAATAAGAAATTTTTTGTTTCCCTGGGACCAACACTTATAAAACCGTGCAAAATGCTGTATTTGCTATATCTATTAATTTATATTTTTTATGAATAAAACAATTGTGATATGGACTGATAATAATAATAATAATAATTACTATTATTAGTACTATTACTATTTTTATTATTTCAAAGACAATTTAAATTATTAATTTGAACATGCACAGAAACACACTTTCAAATTACAGATATAAAGTAGTCTACGTTGAAAATTATCAAATATCTGGGATTATAAATTAAAATTAATTATATACATTATATTATATAAATTAGTAATATATATATATTATAAATTATTATATTTTATAAATTATTATTTATATATATTTATAATTATATAAATTATATAAAAAATTAATAAATAACTGAAAATTATCAGTTTGAACTGGAATAAAATATCACTTAATATGATGCATTTAGCTTCTTCATGGTTACTACAGGTTTAATAAGACTGTGGTAAACTGGTTAATTTGGAAAAGACTAAGCTTTTAACAGTCTGAGGGTGATAGCATATACACTATATTGCCAAAAGTATTCGCTCATCTGCCTTTAGACACATATGAACTTAAGTGACATCCCATTCTTAATCCATAGGGTTTAATATGACGTCGGCCCACCCTTTGCAGCTATAACAGCTTCAACTCTTCTGGGAAGGCTTTCCACAAGGTTTAGGAGTGTGTTTATGGGAATTTTTGACCATTCTTCCAGAAGCGCATTTGTGAGGTCAGACACTGATGTTGGACGAGAAGGCCTGGCTCGCAGTCTTCGCTCTAATTCATCCCAAAGGTGCTCTATCGGGTTGAGGTCAGGACTCTGTGCAGGTCAGTCAAGTTCTTCCACACCAAACTGCTCATCCATGTCTTTATGGACCTTGCTTTGTGCACTGGTGCGAAGTCATGTTGGAACAGGAAGGGGCCATCCCCAAACTGTTCCCACAAAGTTGGGAGCATGGAATTGTCCAAAATCTCTTGGTATGCTGAAGCATTCAGAGTTCCTTTCACTGGAACTAAGGAGCCAAGCCCAGCTCCTGAAAAACAACCCCACACCATAATCCCCCCTCCACCAAACTTCACAGTTGGCACAATGCAGTCAGACAAGTACCGTTCTCCTGGCAACCACCAAACCCAGACTCATCCATCAGATTGCCAGATGGAGAAGCGTGATTCGTCACTCCAGAGAACGCGTCTCCACTGCTCTAGAGTCCAGTGGCGGCGTGCTTTACACCACTACATCTGACGCTTTGCATTGCACTTGGTGATGTATGGCTTGGATGCAGCTGCTCGGCCATGGAAACCCATTCCATGAAGCTCTCTATGCACTGTTCTTGAGCTAATCTGAAGGCCACATGAACTTTGGAGGTCTGTAGCGATTGACCCCGCTCTGTCATTTTACGTGGCCTACCACTTCTTGGCTGAGTTGCTGTCATTCCCAATCGCTTCCACTTTGTTATAATACCACTGACAGTTGACTGTGGAATATTTAGTAGCGAGGAAATTTCACGACTGGACTTGTTGCACAGGTGACATCCTATCACAGTACCACGCTGGAATTCACTGAGCTCCTGAGAGCGGCCCATTCTTTCACAAATGTTTGTAGAAGCAGTCTGCATGCCTAGGTGCTTCATTTTATACACCTGTGGCCATGGAAGTGATTGGAACACCTGAATTCAATTATTTGGATGGGTGAGCGAATACTTTTGGCAATATAGTGTACATTTGAAAGTTTATGGTAGGTCTAGTAACAATAACTGCAGGAACTACAGTATGGTATTTTTATTCACTACCTTACTACCTTTTTAACAGTTAAAAAACTGCTTTTCGTCTTTTTTGTTCAGACAGAATTTTGTGGCTTTCTCTCGAGCTGCGGGTGCTGCGTGAGATGTCGTCTTTCTTTCTGTGTGATAAGGGTACACAATCACAGCGGCATGTGTGTACGTCAAGCCGAGTTACAGTTCACCGCATGACTGCATCACCTGACGGCACCTCGGCGGATACCGTGGAGATATTATTCTTCCGTGGGTAGCGAGTAATGATACTGCGGTGGAGTGACATACATTATTATTAGAAAAGAGCAGAAGCACTTCCTATTGCACTCAGTCCCAGTAAGTTCTTAATTCTTTTTGGTTAAAAGCAAACTACAGTAACAATGGTATCACTTTCAGTGTTTGAGTACCTCAGCCACTCTCTCTTTATTAATTCACTGATTACGTACAGTATACAGTGGAAGTGGAGATATTCAAAAACGAGTTGTTTGGAAACTGGAAACAATAAATAACCTTTTTAGACTGGAGAGGAGGTTTGAAGTTCTGAAACTTAAATTCCCTATCTGTCACTCACTCGACGTTGTGTCGATGTAGTGACACTAGGGGTCACTCTTTGGAGCCCGAGACACCTCTGGTCTTTGATAAAAGGCCAAGGAAAATTGGCGAGTGGTATTTGCATGCCACTCCCCCGGACATACGGGTATAAAAGGAGCTGGTATGCAACCACTCATTCAGATTTTCTCTTCAGAGCCGAGCTGAATTCTCATGACTGTTCATTCATCTCTGCTGGATCTGAGGGTGCATTTCAATGGCTTCTCCCTCCTCTGCACCAGATTAGGGCTTCAGGTCAACTGGGAAAAGAGCAAGCTCCTCCCGGTTCAGAGCATCTCTTTTCTCGGTTTGGAGTTGGACTCAGTCTCATTGACAGCGTGCCTCACGAACGAGCACACACAGTCGGTGCTGACCTGTTTGGAGGCGTTCAAACAGAAAACAGCAGTTCCACTGAAACTCTTTCAGAGGCTCCTGGGGCATATAGCATCCTCAGCGGTGGCCACCCCGGTCGGGTTGATGCATATGAGACCGCTTCAGCACTGGCTTCAGACTCGAGTCCCGAGATGGGCATGGCGCCACGGGACACATCGTGTGGCCATCATGCCGGTCTGTCACCGTTTCTTCAGCCCTTGGACCAACCTCTCATTTCTAAGGGCAGGTGTTCCCCTAGAGCAGGTCTCCAGGCGCGTCACAACAGACGCCTCCAAAACGGGCTGGGGTGCTGTTTGCAACAGGCATGTAGCCGCCGGCTTGTGGATGGGCCCGCGGCTGCGTTGGCACATCAACTGCCTCGAGTTGTTGGCAATTCTGCTCGCCCTGCGGAGGTTCTGGCCATTGATCCAGGGCAAGCATATGTTAGTTCGGACAGACAACACGGCAACGGTAGCATATGTCAACCGCCAAGGCGGTCTGCGCTCTCGTTGTATGTCACAACTCGCCCGCTGTCTCCTCCTCTGGAGTCAGCAGCACTTCAAGACGCGGAAGACCTAAGCGACCTCTATGAGGCACCCGTATGCCTTTAAGTGCCGTTTGTTCGCCAAGTGGTGTTCTTCCCAACAGGAAGACCCCCAGAGATGAGCAGTCGGATCGGTGCTTTCCTTCCGGCAGGAGAGGTTGGAAGGGAGGCTGTCTCCTTCCACCTTAAAGGTGTACGTTGCTGCTATAGCAGCACACCATGACACAGTGGACAGTAAGTCCTTAGGGAAGCACGACCTGATCATCAGGCTCCTGAGAGCGCCAGGGGGCTGAACCCCTCCAGACCATGCCTCGATCCCTCATGGGACCTCTCTGTAGATCTTCAGGGTCTACAGAGAGCCCCCTTTGAGCCTTTGCAGTCAGCTGAGCTTAAGGCATTCTCCTTGAAGACTGCCCTCCTGACTGCGCTCACTTCCATCAAGAGTGTAGGAGACCTGCAAGCGTTCTCTGTCAGCGAAACGTGCCTGGAGTTCGGTCCGGGCTACTCTCACGTGATCTTGAGACCCCAACCGGGCTATATGCCCAAGGTTCCCACGACCCCTTTTAGGGACCAGGTGGTGAACCTGCGAGCGCTGCCCCAGGAGGAAGCAGACCCAGCCCTGTCGTTGCTGTGTCCGGTGCGCTCTTTACGCATCTATTTGGATCGCACGCAGAGCTTTAGGATCTCTAAGCAGCTCTTTGTCTGCTTTGGTGCACAGCGGCCAGGTGTATCACTTGCACATAGCGCCTTTCACCTCCTCTGAGCTGAAGACATGCGCCATTAATTCCCAGTAGTGTTCACAAACTATGTTCCCTGGTTGACTTCCTCCGAGCCCTGTGGCAGCCGAGTTTTCGGAGAGACTCGCCGCCGGCCCAGTACACATGCTAACTAAGAGCCCTGTTCTGGAGTAGGTGCTCCGCATGTAGCAGTTCCCTGTAAGGTAACCCCATGCGATGTATATCTTCCGCTAATTCGTTTCCCTGTTGGCAAACTGCGTCTTCCTTGGGCAGAGCCCCCTCTGCCACAGTCTCCATGTTTGTAGTAACTCCTCCCCCGTTGGGTAGGATCTACCATGAGACTTCTCCACATGGTCGGCAAGACCATGTGACGTATTTTCCACTTAAGTATCCCCTGGCAGCCCAGTCGGATAATCCCCCTTGTTTTTTAGGGAGTGGAAAAAAAGAAGGGGAAAAGAGGCCATGACTGGGTTAGCCTGTCTCTATCTTTTGGGTAGTCGACTTGTTCCGAAAGGGCCGTTCGACACTCATAACTATGTTGGGGGATGTTACTGTTGGCCTGGTGCACTGGCTACAAGGCACACAGTTGTCTGCCTGTCACACTGCCAGTTCACGTAACACAGTTCAGATAGTTGTGCCGTTTTGTTTAGGGACCCCTAGTGTCACTACATCGACAACGTCGAGTGAGTGACAGATAGGGAACGTCATGGTTACTTGCATAACCTCCATTCCCTGATGGAGGGAACGAGATGTTGTGTCCCTCCTGCCACAACGCTGAACTACCCGCTGAAATGGCCGGACCGTGTCTCGGCTCCTCAGCATAAAATCTGAATGAGTGGTTGCATACCAGCTCCTTTTCTACCCGTATGTCCGGGGGAGTGGCATGCAAATACCACTCGCCAATTTTCATTGGCCTTTTATCAAACACCAGAGGTGTCTTGGGCTCCCAAGAGTGACCCCTAGTGTCACTACATCGACACAACATCTCGTTCCCTCCATCAGGGAACGGAAGTTACACAAGTAATCATGACGGTAAGTTTTTATAGTACAATGACCTCTTATATATCAAAATACCAAAGAAAAATTGAAATGACCCCTTTAAAGCACATCGTGAACCAACATTTATGGCTTAAACTCTGGCTTAGAGGAATGATGACCTTCGTTGTTTGTGCTTTGTATGTTATGCTTAACTTGAATCATATGCAGAGGGTGATATTTGTTCCAAATTTGTTCCTTGTTAAAGTTCGTTGCCTTTGCTTCAGTGGAATTTCAGTACTCCTGTACTTGCTTCCTTGTAATACTTTTTCCTTAATGTCCAGGGGCTTTCCTCTTGTGCACTTTAATTTCTGAGATTTTTAGTCTTCCCTTAAAGCTATTTTTCTTATTTTAGTTATCAATCAAATTACATCTCCTTTGAGTGTCCTATGCATCATTCCATCCTTCCCCTACAAGAGACTATAGTGCTCCCTGACTCATAAAAACTTTTGTGCTCCAGTGAATTACTGTATATATTATGTAGACTAGCCTAGTAACTATTTGTATGATAAACCCTACTCCTTGTATTAAGTATTTTATTCAGCCTCAAGAAGCTGGGCAGTGCAGTCATTTTTTGTAAATGTGAATTCTCTTAATTTAACCTTCCCTTGATTAGTGGATAGGATCCGACAAGACTAACCAGAATGATGGCGTGTCCATAATGCTGAAATACCAGAATTTTGGCATGGCTAGAACAAAAACAAGTTACAGCTATGACATGAAATATGTTTTATGCTATATGTATATTAATATAAAAGTAAGGGTGACATCATTATATCAGAAACTGACTCATGCTTGTCATTTCCTTTATAGACTACTGTAAACTTTTTTTTTTTATTGTAATTCAACCATTTTCACTGAAGTCTACAGAGCAGCACCTTTACCTTCTGTTTTATTATGTTAATATCTGACCAAACCAATGAAAACAAGAAACAAGAAAAGAAACTAAATAAATAACATGCCTTGCTTATGTTATTTCAATAACGAATTCCTTATTTTCAAAAGGACAGTAATGAAGAGTCTAATACAGTTTCAAATACAGTTGTGCTCAAATGTTTGCATACACTGGCAGAAATTGTGAAATACTGGCATTGATTTTGAAAATATAACTGATCATGCATAAAAACTGTCTTTTATTTAAGGATAGTGATCATATGAAGCCATTTATTATCACATATTTGTTTGGCTCCTTTTTAAACCATAATGATAACAGAAATCACCCAAATGGCCCTGATCAAAAGTTTAAATACCCTTGAATGTTTGGCCTTGTTACAGACACACAAGGTGACACACACAGGTTTAAATGACAATTAAAGGTTAATTTCCCACACCTGTGGCTTTTTAAATTGCAATTAGTGCCTGTGTATAAATAGTCAATGAGTTTGTTAGCTCTCACGTGGATGCACTGAGCAGGCTAGATACTGAGCCATGGGGAGCAGAAAAGAACTGTCAAAAGACCTGCGTAACAAGGTAATGGAACTTTATAAAGATGGAAAAGGATATAAAAAGATATCCAAAGCCTTGAAAATGCCAGTCAATACTGTTCAATCACTTATTAAGAAGTGGAAAATTCCGGGATCTCTAGATACCAAGCCAAGGTCAGGTAGAACAAGAAAGATTTCAGCCATAACTGCCAGAAGAATTGTTCAGGATACAAAGAAAAACCCACAGGTAACCTCAGGAGAAATACAGGCTGCTCTGGAAAAAGATGGTGTGGTTGTTTCAAGGAACACAATACGACGATACTTGAACAAAAATGAGCTGCATGGTCGAGTTGCCAGAAAGAAGCCTTTACTACGTAAATGCCACAAAAAAGCCCGGTTACAATATGCCCGACAACACCTTGACACGCCTCACAGCTTCTGGCACACTGTATTTTGGAGTGATGAGACCAGAATAGAGCTTTATGGTCACAACCGTAAGCGCTATGTATGGAGAGGGGTCAACAAGGCCTATAGTGAAAAGAATACCATCCCCACTGTGAAGCATGGTGGTGGCTCACTGATGTTTTGGGGGTGTGTGAGCTCTAAAGGCACGGGGAATCTTGTGAAAATTGATGGCAAGATGTATGTAGCATGTTATCAGAAAATACCGGCAGACAATTTGCATTCTTCTTCACGAAAACTGCGCTTGGGACGCTCTTGGACTTTCCAGCACGACAATGACCCTAAGCACAAGGCCAAGTTGACTCTCCAGTGGTTACAGCAGAAAAAGGTGAAGGTTCTGGAGTGGCCATCACAGTCTCCTGACCTTAATATCAATGAGCCACTCTGGGGAGATCTCAAACGTGCAGTTCATGCAAGACGACCAAAGACTTTGCATGACCTGGAGGTATTTTGCCAAGACGAATGGGCAGCTATACCACCTGCAAGAATTTGGGGCCTCATAGACAACTATTACAAAAGACTGCATGCTGTTATTGATGCTAAAGGAGGCAATACACCATATTAAGAACTAAGGGTATGCAGACTTTTGAACAGGGGTCATTTCATTTTTTTCATTGTTGCCATGTTTTGTTTTATGATTGTGCCATTCTGTTATAACCTACAGTTGAATATGAATCCCATAAGAAATAAAAGAAATGTGTTTTGCCTGCTCACTCATGTTTTCTTTAAAAATGGTACATGTATTACCAGTTCTCCAAGGGTATGCAAACTTTTGAGCACAACTGTACATGAATGAGAAATGATACAATCTGATTAAGACAGTTGATTAACAGTTTCACAGTTAACACAAAAATCCTTCATCCAGTTTTAACCCAATTTAAAGAGGTTTACCGCTCTTGGAAGTCAGATCGATCATTTAGCTGACATTTTATGACTTCCAAAGAGACTTCACTGATTTATTCCTGTTTGTGTACAAAAGTGAGTTGGCTGCAGTGTCCCATCTTTGTGGCCTGTTAGGACACCAGCAGTAATAGAGCAGCAGAGCTGAGAGGAAGAGACTCTTAAGAACATTACAATCAGGGAGGGAGGGAGCTAGACATTCAACAGTTTTTTTTCCTCATGAGTAGAACTTGCTGTTGTTTATTTTTTGCTGTTTATTTATCCTGCAGAGAGAGATTGATGGACAGATATGAATATCATCACTGAAAGTGTGATGCATCTATAAATGAACAAACAACTTCGTACATTCACTTTTTCTCAGTGTATGTGAACTCCTGCGAGAGGTCGTCACGGCGATGAGGGGCTGTGGCACGCTGCAGGTTGGAGTGAGTGTCGTAAAGGCAGAATTCGCCGCTTAACTCTGCCTGCTTCTTTTGCAGTTGCTTTGAGGAGCAGTAGAGCTCTTCCTGTGCTTTCTAAAGAAGCAAGTCAGATGTAACAGGGGATTTACATTAAATTAACATGTTATTTATTAAAGCTGAAGTGTGGAATTTTTTCAATTTTAAAATACTTTATTCAATCCCAGCGTAAAATGCAGAGACAAATAAGTCAGCTATTTTGTAGAGTGATTTCCGCTAAAAGTATAAACACTGTGGCTCTGTGGCACTATCAAAACTTTGCGACTTGCCCAGCACAACAACATTGGAACACCCAATGGCATACATTTGGGATGGGACGAACTGTTTGTCCAACCAATGGAAGATCAATCACTATTTTTCCTATTCCATTTGGTGACCCTAGTGGCGCAAAAATTACACACTTCAGTTTTAAAGCTTAATTTTATTTTATTTTCTAAAACAAAATATTAGCTATAGTATAGATTCTATACCGATCATGCCTGCTTTAATAGTCGCATGGGGATAAAAAGATTTTAATAAGATGTTTCTTACCTCCACCTGCTGTATATCAACATACACCAGAAGAGATGCAAGCTCCAGGTTTTCACTGAACCCGTTCTTCAAAGGGACAGACCGATAACCTGTGAAAGCAACAAGCTCAGTTCTTTGTGCTCAAACACCAATTTGTATTTTGTTGCATAGTGTTTCGAAAATCGGTTCATTTTGCAGTGCATTTTTTTGTGAGCTGACAGAATTACCTGTACGAACACCTTTCACAGGGTAAGTTGCCTGGGCCAGGAAATTGGGGTCAGAGAACATGTCCTCCTCAAAGACCACGAAGCGTAAAAAGGTGAGGTCTGGCTCATACACGTTGAAAGTAACTGTCTCTGAAGGCTGATGGTGCGGCCCAAGCCACACAGGGTTCAGACCATTATCATCTGTGGATACAGGCAAACCAAACTCTTCTTAATTTGCTACAATCTATAAGATTAATGCATATAAAGTAATAAAAATAATCTATTTCATTAACACTATAACTTTCATTAACAAGTCAATAATTTGGCAATGAGGAACCGTGTTTTCCTCTTTTCTTATTAGGTATCTATTTTTAAAGTTGGCATGAAATCAAAATGTACCCTATTAATTTTTTTATTCATGCATGTTACTGGTCTTATTGTGAATTATTCATCCATGCATATTTGCTATTTTATGAAAAACTTTTGATGTATTTTCGTCTGATACTCTCCAAAAATCCTGTTCCCTACCCCAAACTACCTTGGTTACGGGCCCGCTGGCTTGAACTTACATTTCAAACGAGGAATAATTACGAAATTTGCGGTTGTGTTCAAGACATTTCACGTCTGAATGCTCCTGAGGTGATCTCTACTGAATACAACGCAAGTTGGATGCGTCTAGGACACAACATAAGCGATTCATCCCAAGGAGGCCATAACACTAAAAGTTCTGCATTATAAACTTTCACTAGTATTAGAAAAGTACTAGCCAAGACAGAGATAAGAGTGCAATACAATTATCATTATGAGTGTAGGGTAAAGTGCTCATGAAAAATGTATGTCTTTAGCTGTTTTGTGAAGACCAAAGGAGAGTCTGCTTCAAATCAAATCAAATCACTTTTATTGTCACAACCATATACACAAGTTCAATATTGAGTGAAATTCTTGGGTGCAGTTCCGAGCAACATAGTAGTCGTGACAGTGATGAGACATATACCAATCTATAATAAACATCAGATTTACAACACAATTTAAAATCTAATATACACATAATTACACACAACACAATATACAAATAATAACATACAATGTACAGTATACAATACACACAATATAGAATACACATTATACAATAAAAAAAGTATATATAGTATATATAGAATGTACAGTAGGTTGTATTGTACTGTATTGACATTCAGGCTGTCAGTTGATAGTAAGTTGCCAGTGTGTTGTTAAGAGAGAATATATTATAGTAATAATATAATTTATGACAGTCCGGTGTGAGATATAAGAGTAATAAAGTGCAGTGCTGATGTATTTTGATCATGGGAGATCAAGAGTTCAAAAGTCTGATTGCTTGGGGGAAGAAGCTATCATGAAGTCGGCTGGTGTGGGTCCTGATGCTGTGATACCGCCTGCCTGATGGTAGCAGTGAGAGCAGCCCATGGCTCGGGTGGCTGGAGTCTCTGATAATCCTCTGAGCTTTTTTCACACACCGCCTGGTATATATGTCCTGGAGGGAGGGAAGCTCACCTCCGATGATGTGTCTGGCAGTTCGCACCACCCTTTGCAGTGCTTTGCGGTTGTGGGTGGTGCTATTGCCGTACCAGGTCGGAGATGCAGCCAGTCAGGATGCTCTCTACAGTGCAGGTGTGGAACCATGTGAGGATGTGGCGGTTCATTCCAAACTTCCTCAGCTGTCTCAGGAAGAAGAGGCGCTGATGAGCCTTCTTCGCAACGGCTTCAGTGTGGATGGACCATGTTAGTTCCTCAGTGATGTGGACACCCAGGAACTTGAAGCTGCTGACTCTCTCCACCGGTGCTCCATTGATGGTGATGGGACTGTGTTCTCTATCTCTTCTCCTGAAGTCCACCACAAGCTCCTTTGTCTTACTGATGTTGAGGGAGAGGTTGTGCTCCTGACACCAGTGTGTCAGAGTGTGCACCTCCTCTCTGTAGGCTGTTTCATCATTGTCAGTGATCAGACCTACCACTGTCGTATCATCAGCAAACTTAATGATGGCATTGGAGCTGTGTGTTGCCACACAGTCATGTGTGTACAGGCAATACAGGAGTGGGCTGAGAACACAGCCCTGCGGGGTTCCAGTGTTGAGGGTCAGTGATGAGGAGATGTTGCTGCCCATTCTAACCACCTGGCATCTGCTTGACAGGAAGTCCAGGATCCAGCTGCACAGCGAGCTGTTTAAGCCCAGAGCCCCGAGTTTCTCATCAAGCTTGGAGGGCACTATGGTGTTGAATGCTGAGCTGTAGTCTACAAACAACATTCTCACATAAGTGTTCTTTTTTTCCAGGTGGGAGAGAGCAGTGTGTGTTGTAGATGCAATGGCATCATCAGTGGAGCGGTTGTTATGGTAAGCAAACTGCAATGGGTCTAGTGAGGGAGGCAGCACAGAGCAGATGTAATCTCTGATTAGCCTCTCAAAGCATTTGCTGATGATGGGGGTCAGAGCAACAGGACACCAGTCATTTAAGCAAGTGATTTTGGATTGCTTTGGAACAGGCACATTGGTGGACATTTTAAAGCATGTGGGGACTACAGACAAAGAGAGGGAAAGGTTGAAAATGTCCGTAAAAACACCAGCCAGTCGGTTCGCGCATGCTCTGATGACGCGGCCCGGAATGCCGTCTGGACCCGCGGCTTTGCGAATATTCACCCGTCGGAAGGATCGGGTTACATCCGCTACAGAGACGGAGAGTGAACTAACCTCTGTAGCTTTGGCCGTGAGAACTCTCTCCGCGAGGGCGGTGTTATTTCCCTCAAAACGAGCATAAAAATATTTAGCTCATCCAGGAGAGGGGCAGCGGTGTTCATGGCGGAGTTTTTATTCCCTTTAAAGTCTGTGATGATGTTAATTCCCTGCCACATGCTTCTAGAGTTGGTGGCATTAAACTGTTCTTCAATCTTTTGTTCCTGTACTGACGTTTTGCTGTTCTGATAGTTTTTCGGAGGGCATAACTGGCTTGTTTATGCTCCTCCGTATTCCCGGAATTAAAAGCGGAGGTCCGCGCATCAAGCGCCACGTGAACATCGCTATTGATCCAAGGTTTCTGGTTCGGGTAGATCCGTATTGTTCTGGTCGGAACGACGTTCTCTACGCACTTTCTGATGAAACACATTACGCTATCAGCGTGTCGTCATCAGAGGCGGACCGGAACATTGAGGAATTTGAAGTCCGGTTTATGGTGTGTAATTGCAGAACCAATGTCCAAAAGTGTTTGTCTGTCGTAGATAATAAGGCAGACAACATCCAATACAAAAAACATAAGAACTGTAAACAAAACAAACAAAACACTACAATGTTGTGTCAGAGCTCGCAACGCAGCAGCCATACTTGGCGCCGTCTTGAGTCCAGTGACCGGATGGAGTTGGGGAGGTCATTCCACCATCGAAGTACAGTGAAGCTGAAAGTCTGAGAAAGTGATTTGGTGCCTATTTGTGTTGGTACCAGAAGATGCCACTCATTTGCAGACCACAGCCTTCTGGTGGGAACGTAGCTCTGCAGAAATGCTTGTACGTAAGATGGTGCAGACCCAGTGACTTTTCTGTATGCCATCAGAGCCTTGAACTTGATACATGCAGTAACCGGCAGCCAGTGTTTTGCGAAAAGGAGGGGTGTAACATGGGCTCTCTTGGGTTCGTTGAAGACCAGCTGTGCTGCTGCATTCTGAATCATTTGCAGAGGCCTAATTGCACATGCAGGAAGGCCGGCTAAGTAAGTATTACAGTAATCTAGTCTTGATGTGACAAGAGACTGAACAAGGAGTTGTGTGGCATGTTCAAAGAGGAAGGGTCTTATCTTCCTAATTTTGTACAGTGCAAATGTACATGATTGGACTGTTTTTAGATGTGATCTGTGAATTTGAGTTGGTTGTTGATTGTCACTCCTAGGTTTCTGAGCGTTTGGATGGTGTTATTGTAGATGAACCCAGCTGAATGGTTATGTTGTACTCAACAGTAGGGTTGGCTGGAAAGACATGGAGCTCAGTCTTCACTAGGTTAAGTTGAAGGTGGTGTTCCTTCATCCGAGCAGAGATGTCTGCCAGACAGGCCGAGATCCGAGCAGTCACTGTGGTGTTGTCAGGCTATGAGATAGGACTTCATTCATATTTTTAATGCAGGAATCTTGGAATGTACAGCACGAGTAAGTGTTCTTTTTTCTCCTTTATATTGTTAAAATGTTGCGATCTTTAATCGCTTGTTGCATTGGACTTGCACAACAGTTCCAGACTTGTCGTAAGCAAAGTCTGCGATGTGCTGTGCGCGTTTGTGTACTGGTTATGGATTAATGTTGTCAGTTAAATCATCTTTTCGGTTCTCAAGTCAGTGGGACATTGTGGAAAGGACACTTTTTACAACCCAATCAACAGCATAATCAAATGCATAAAATCAAGTCCCCACCCTACATTTGTTTCTTGTTCGATAAGCAGTTTTACTATAGAAATACTTCACAAAATAGAAGAAAAGTCGGTTGCAATTTCCGTTTCATGCCGACTAACTATTTTATCTGGTTAAAATACGATTCCTAATTTAAGAATTAAAGGTTCAAAAACAATTTAGTCCAGAAGCCACGTCTTACGGCAAACAATAGTCTTGAATTTGTTGTCATCTGTCTGGCCACACAGTTCAATTTCCACAAAGGGGCTGGCAATGCTGCGACCAGGTTTGGGTAGATGTCGTGCTGCTATCACCTGAGCAAAAAATAATCATTTATATTTTAAAACATTAGAAGCGTTAAGATTCATTATACTTAGACAATTTTATATTCATTACTCTCAGTACTGATGAAAACAATTTACAGTGCTGTTTTTGAAAAAATGTAAAATTAATTTAGGTATGTTAGAAAATGTTTAGAAGTGGATTTTCCATGTTAAGCTAAACACTGAACAATCAGAATTGAATTTCCACTTAAAAATGAAGCAGCAGCCATTCAGTCCTCAAACTTTGACTAACTGAATGTTCTTTTGTGTGAATCAGGAATGTAGATTCTGTCTTACTCTAATGGTGATGGTATATTTGACATTCTTCTTCTCCTGATAAGGGTCATAAATATCTGACCGCATCAGTTCAGGCTGGAGCACATATCCTGTGCCTCCGTTCAGACTGAAGAGGGCGCTGTTCAGTTGAGTGTACTTATCTAAGGAGAGAAGTGCCCAAAGGATTTAAAAGGCTAGTTCATTTTTGAGCCTGTTATTTCCTTGTCTTATTTTAATAGTACAGTATCATCTAACATTATTCATTATATTTTATATCTTTCACACTTCCTCCTAATTTTTAACTTTCCCTCAAACAAAACCTTAGCTTTCACTGTGTAATTTCCTCTCCTCCTTGTTTACTCCTGGACACTTCAAATTACCTGCAGTTTGAAAGTTAAGTGCCACCATGTGGCAGCCACACATCCACAGAGGATACGGGTCATAGTTGGAGGAATCCACCCGTTGGCCTTTAGGGTAGATGCGGCTCAGTGCCTTGCGGTTATACATCATAAAATCTTTTGACTTGCTTTTGCTGGGTACCTTATTCTCTATGAAGGAGCGGACCTCCTTGTAGGTATAATTGTCTGAAATACAAGAGAGAGAATTGTTTAGACATCACTGAGTTCCACAGAAACAGTTTTCCTTATCATAAAGTTATAATTTATATGATATATACAGTTGCCCCAAAAAGCATTTGGATACTACGCAACACAAAACTGTTGAACGGAATTGCCAAAATAAACTGTTTAAAAACAAGCTTTCTGAATACGTCTCCCATCTGTTGTTGACTGAACAAACAGATAGTCCTGCCCAAAACTCACTTCATTGGTCAATGTTGTTGTGTCAGAATGGACAGGATTCTCAAAACATAGCGCCACAGAGAAACTGTGTTTATAGTTTTTGAGAAAAGGTTCCTATATGAAAGTATTATAACACTTCATCTTTAATAATTTATTATCTTAATTCTGAAGTGGCTTAAGTGTCCAAATACTCATTGGGGACACTGTGTGTAATCTTATATGTGTAAATATGTATACATGCTTATTTAATTAATCATACAATTTTACCTGTGCCTGTGACTGTACCAAAGCGGTCCTTATCTTTGCTACGAGGCTGGCAGTAAACCACTAAATCTGACATCTCACTGGCCACCACCTCTTTGCTCTCAACCTCCTCCTGTTTTTTTTTCTGTAATGGGAATGTTTTATAAACATTTATAAACTTCAGCCTTACATTATAGCTCCTGCCTAACTCCTCTTTAGGTCTGGCCTACACCCAGTATTTAAACACCCCCGGAATCTGTCTGGTTAAAGTCAAACAATACTGTATTTACAGGGCATGTTTAAAAAAAACAACAACAAAAAAAACAAAACATGATTGCATCATGTTTTGTGCCCTTATGACACCATACATGTTGTTTTATTCTGAAATGTCTGGAAGTACTGAGACAGGATCATAGCAGTGGGGATTTAAAGGCATTACAAAAGGGTTTAGTCAGAGTATGTTTCACTGGCCCCATAGTGCCCTGCAGAGTGGAACACACTGGGTATTCTACCTACTGTTTAAGTCAGAAGTTTACATACACTTAGGTTGAAGTCATTAAAACCTAAAAGTCTTTTAGGACATCTAATTTGTGCATGACATGAGTAATTTTTCCAACAACTGTTTACAGATGGATAGTTTCACTTTTAATTGACTATATCACAATTCCAGTGGGTCAGAAGTTTACATACACTAAGTTAACTGTGCCTTTAAGCAGCTTGGAAAATTCCAGAAAATTATGTCAAGACTTTAGACAAATAGCCAATTAGCTTCCGATAGGAGGTGTACTGAATTGGAGGTGTACCTGTGGATTTATTTTAAGGCCTAGCTTCAAACTCAGTGCCTCTTTGCTTGACATCATGGGAAAATCAAAAGAAATCAGCCAAGACCTCATAAAAAAAAACTGTGGACCTCCACAAGTCTGGTTCATCCTTGGGAGCAATTTCCAAATGCCTGAAGGTACCACGTTCATCTGTACAACAATAGTACACAAGTATAAACTCCACTAGACCACGCAGCCATCATACCACTCAGGAAGGAGACGCATTCTGTCTCCTAGAGATGAATGTAGTTTGGTGCAAAAAGTGCAAATCAATCCCAGAACAACAGCAAAGGACCTTGTGAAGATGCTGGAGAAAGCAGGTAGACAAGTATCTACATCCACAGTAAAATGAGTCCTGTATCGACATAACCTGAAAGGATGCTCAGCAAGGAAGAAGCCACAATTCTCCAAAACTACCATAAAAAAGCCAGACTACAGTTTGCAAGTGCACATGGGGACAAAGATCTTACTTTTTGGAGAAATGTCCTCTGGTCTAATGAAACAAAAATGACCATAATGACCATCGTTATGTTTGGAGGAAAAAGGGTGAAGCTTGCAAGCCGAAGAACACCATCCCAGCCGTGAAGCATGGGGGTGGCAGCATCATGTTGTGGAGGTGCTTTGCTGCAGGAGGGACTGGAGCACTTCACAAAATAGATGGCATCACGAGGAAGGAAAATTATGTGGATTTATTGAAGCAACATCTCAAGACTTCAGCCAGGAAGTTAAAGCTCAGTCGCAAATGGGTCTTCCAAATGGACTGTGACCCCAAGCATACCTCCAAAGTTGTGGCAAAATGGCTTAAGGACAACAAAGTCAAGGTCTGGGTTGGGGAGTAATGGAATACATGTAACGTGATTATGTATTTAAAATACAAAATATAAGTAACTGTATTCCACTACAGTTACAATTTAAATCATTGGTAATTAGAATACAGTTACATTCAAAAAGTATTTTGATTACTGAAGAGATTACTTTGCATTTTATTGTCATTTGTTTCATTTAATATTTAGTCCTTTCAGATGGAAAACATTTATACATATAAATGATGTGATCCAAAGTGCATTTGAACAGCGGTGAAACACTTTCTTATGATGTGTTACATTCATACGAGCAGACAGAGAAATAAGTTTGAAGTAAGTTTGGAGCACAAGAAATAGAAATAAACCTTGTGTAAATTGTCAGCTTTACGCTAAGTTAAAATGCTATTTCTAGCCATTTTACATGCACGTTACCAGGCACGATCATATTTTTTTATCAAGAAAATTCACGTTAGATCATAATTTCTTTTTTTCTAGTAAGACCTGTGATATTAGGGCAAACATCGTATTCTTGATAATCATTTTTGTATTGTTTTCCTGTAAAAATATCTAAAAATCCTTAAAACAAGATCAATTTGATTTATCTTGTTTTAGAAACTACACTGCATAAGATATTTAGGTTTTTCAGAGAATGTATTTTTAACGTGTATTTTGTCTTACTGTACTGGCAGAGTTTTTACAGTCAAAACAAGTGAAAAAATCTACCAGTGCTGAAGAAGTAATCCAAAGTATTTAGAATAAGTTACTGACCTTGAGTAATCTAACGAAATACATTACAAATTACATTTTACAGCATGTATTCTGTAATCTGTAGTGGAATACATTTGAAAAGTAACCCTCACAACCCTGCTCAAGTTATTGGAGTGGCCATCACAAAGCCCTGACCTCAATCCGATAGAAAATTTGTGGGCAGAACTGGAAAAGCGTGTGCAAGCAAGGAGGCCTACAAACCTGACTCAGTTACACCAGTTCTGTCTGGAGGAATGGGCCAAAATTCCAGCAATTTATTGTGAGAAGCTTGTGGAAGGCTACTCATAAAGTTTGACCCAAGTTAAACAATATTAAGGCAATTCTACCAAATACTAACAAAGTGTGAACTTCTGACCCACAGGGAATGTGATGAAAGAAATACAATCTGAAATAAATCATTCTCTCTACTATTATTCTGACATTTCACATTTAAATAAAGTAGTGATCCTAACTGACCTGAGACTGTAGAATGTTTTCTACAATTAAATATCAGGAATTGTGAAAAACTGAGTTGAAATGTATTTGGCTAAGGTGTATGTAAACTTCTGACTTCAACTTGTAGGTATCTTTAGTGAGATTTCAAATAATAGAAAGTGTACAGTATATGTTCAGTCTGAAAGGCACTGCAAATGACTCACTTTTTTCTCCATTTTAAAAAAAAAAAAAAAAAAAAAAAAAAAGAGTGTATGATCAGAGCATGTGTGAGACAGACCTCAAACTTTTGGTTTTCCTCTCTCTGTGTGATGTCCCAGGCCACCTGATACCATTCGTACAGTTCCTCAGTGGTCTCGGTAGCCAAATCAAATGGCATCATGTTCTCTTTATTTTCCTTATTCTGCAATGTCACCACCACAGGCTTGCCATGTTTGGCTGAGCGAACTGGAAATTAAGTGAGTGCAAAATCAGTCTGATCAGCAAATTATGATTATAACATCACTAATCAAATTGAACATTACCTGTACAGGTGTTAAAGGGATAGTTCACCCAAAAATGAAAATTCTGCCATCATTTAGTTACCCTCATGTTGTTTCAAATCCGTATCAGGGCTCCAGACTGCGAACAAACATTTTTCCCATAGGTGCGACAAAATCTTATTATAGGTCGCACTGGTGCAACTTCAGTGTTGGCCAACTCTCTCTATCTCGTCTTATAAGCTATAAATGTATAAATGTAAAGCAATATCAACTGGCAAATGCATCAAAAGTGGAACAAAACAGCGTTATGTGCTACCTGGATTAACGGACAGTTGCACGAGCACAGAGCGGGTGCGTTTACTCACAGACCGGTTTTGAGCTCTCAACTGCGGCGTGCAGCGTAAATCTTTAACAGTACTTGTCTGCTGGCATCATTCCAACTGAAAATGCACATGGTTAAGATGATATTTTTGCTCATGTACTAGGGTTGTAACGATAACTAGGGATATACCGGTAATAACGAAATATTGCGATACCTAAAAATGACAATATCGGTACGATATCATCTTTTTGTTAATTTCGATACCATATTAAAGTATGCTGCCATTAGCAAAATGTAATGTAATGTGAGAGTTTTGAGAGGAAATCAAAGACCATTTGAAAATAATAATAAAAAAGCCTCTATATGGCCAAGTGTGATCATTAAACAGCAGAAGGATGTCATTTAATGAAATAATCTACAGTCACATGCGCTGCACGCCACAGTATGAATAAGAGGCGCCTCTCTGCTGTCATCTCCTTCACACACACACGCAACACACACAGGCACGCACATGAACTGTGTACTGAAATCATTGATAGACAGTACACACTCACTTTACATATTACAAATACATGCAACAAAAGCGGCTGCTCTCAGGCTTTGTGATTGTCATTGTGCGGATTTCTTCTGTGCCAGTGGACACATAGCAAGAAGCAATGAATAGTACGGCGCGAGTCAGAGAAACCTTTTGAATTCAGCACAGAATTCACTGGTGAAATCCTCTATGAAAACCCTCGGTCAGTAAACTAGCTTAAAATCATAGTAAATGGCCCGAAATTCTGAAAAGCACTGACAAATGAACAGGAGAAAATACTGACATGCACATATATAAATTAGCAGTCTTTTCACACATCAGCACCCTTTAAAAATGACCATGAATTTACTATGGTAACACTAACTGTATTAATAATAAATATTATCATACTACAACTATAGCGTTATAATAGGCTACATTAGGGTGTAAGAGAATATATTTAATTTTTGTTGCAACTATGGCAGTTTCTAAATGTTTATATCTTGTTTGTAGATTTTTTACTAGTGTTTAGGGTACTGTTTTTCATTACAAAATTGCCACAGGCTCTTCTATAGAAATCATGTTACATCTAACCATGGTACTGAAGATCCGTGCTTGGTTACCATGGTATTGTAACACTTTTAAAACTATAAAAAACTATGGTACATTTTCATAAGTGCAAATGCAAAATAGAATCAAAGGCTTTAAAGCCTGGACCTTTGTTAATTATTGACAAAGCTAGTTTTCCTTCTGTGTAAAATCTGTTCTCTTCTAATCTACTTGGATTATAGAAAAATAACTGGTTTGTTTGCTTTCAAATTTTCAAGATATGACTGAACTTGAATCAACATTGGCCTGATGAAAGGAGTCCAAATTCAGTCACACTGTCAGAATAATTTAGCCCTATATAAATTAGGTGTTAACTTTTTTTATACTGTAGATGTTATACACCTTGCTGTAAATACCAGTAAATTTACAGCTGCATACCAACTCAAAATCAATGCCTAACCATTGAATGAGCACTTCAGTGGGGCAAAATATGCAATATTATTGGTAATTGCTCTTCTTTTTGTAATATAATAAAAATATCACTTTTATAATTTGTTTCTAAATTTTCATTTTATAGGCCCCAGACCCCCACCCCACACGCTACCAAATGAGGTGCTGGTGCCACCAACTGTAGAACTTGGTGGCACTCTCAAATGTTAGTCTTGAGCCCTGTGTTTGACTTTCTTCCTTCTATGGAGCACAAAAGGAGATGTTAGACAGAATGTTAGCCTCAGTGGTGACACAATTGTCATTTTGGGGTAAACTATCACTTTAAATGACTCGGAAGATAATCTTACCAACAGTACACTTTGAGATGTCCACTATCCCTTTACATAAGTCACCTAATGGATTTTCCTCATCAGTCTGAAAGAGAACATACATTCTTAAAGATGTTCTGTGTTTTCAATGTGGATATTAGAGCTGCATGATATGGAGGAAAAATGTGATATGTGATAAGGTAATGTGATGTTGGTTAATGTGATATGCAATGCAATAATCCTGTGATAACATCATCTGAGCGCGTGTAACATTGGAACACCCACTGCCAAAATATAACGAAGTTTATTGGGGAAAAAATTCTTTCTGGGGGGTCTCCGGATCCTTCCAGTGGGTCTTCACACCATGGGAGGTATGACACACTTGCCAATTAAGAATAAAGGAGGGGTGACAGACATACCAACTCACCGCAACTGGCTCTCTCTCTCTGATTCCCTGTAACGTGTTGCTCACAGAAATAACAACAGGAGTTCCATGTGAGCAAAACAATTGTAATGGAGGGTTTTAGGATGTGATTCATGGGGTAACTTTACCTTGTGAAAGTGTGTGTTTGTGTATATATCCCCTCGAGGCTTGCCGTAGAATGTGTATGTCCATTTGCAGCATTTAGTGAGTAAAGAAATGATGTTCAATAAAAAACGACTGTTGTGTCTCCGCTTTTTGATATCATTAGTCATTTTAGTGTAGGAGAAAAATGCAGAAAAAATGCTTGGTGACAGAATCACTATAGATTACAATGAACGATTGTGATGACATGCAGTTGAGTGTGATTGCAGATGAAAACTTTCAGATCAGCTCGACGTCTTGTCAGTTCTTCAGAAAAAGAAGAAGCTCGTTGGTCACTTGAAGAGAACACAAGAGCTCACCCCAGCGACAGAACGATTTTTTCTGTCATGCTGCATCCTTTTTTTTCCCATTGCTGGAATCATTAAAGGAATAGTTCACCCAAAAATGAAAATTATCTAATAATTTACTCACAATTATGCCATCCCAGATGTGTATCTTTCATCTGCTGAACTCAAAGATTTTTAGAAGAATATATCAGAAACAGATCACTTTCACATTCTTCTTGTGTTTTTAGTGATTCATATTCTTCAAGCATACTGCACCCTAGTGGGCAGGGAGAAGAATTTTAAGCAAAAAAAGGACATAAATATTTATCTGTTTCTCACCCTCACCTATCATATCACTTATATAAATATGGATTAAAATGCTGGAGTCGTATGGATTACTGTTATGATGCCTTTGTATGCTTTTTGGAGCGTCAAAATGTTGGCACCCATTCCTACAGGACCTACAGAGCTGAAATATTCTTCTAAAAAGAATAATTTGTGTTCTGCAGAAGAAAGAAAGTCATACACATCTGGGATGGCAAGAGAGTAAATAATGAGGGAATTTTCATTTTTGGGTGAACTATCCCTTTAATTCAGCAGGGAGTCCTGATGGTCAAGTGATCATCGCCCGCCCGCTGGTAGATGCTTATGTGCTCTCCGTCCCTGCACATGGCCGGCGATTATGTTAATGAAGCTCACACCTGAAAAATCTCTGGAAAAATCTGAAAGCATGGCGCCAGCTTAATATATACGGTTTTACTATTGGATACATATCCACAAATGTGTCACGCTTCCTCATTTAACCCTATTGGGTCAACGGACACGCCGGCGCGTCCTGCTGGATTTTTTCCTCATAACAGCGGAAACAACTTAAAATACTCCATCATTTTTGGGCATACAGATAAGTGTAAGACATCATTAGAGACTATAAAGGGTCTACTTTTATTTGTGTACACTCACAATAACAACAAAATCTTGTGGTTTTGTAAAATAAAGAAAATATACAGGGTGCGCTTTCAGCCGTCTCTGTCTCCACGAGCATCTTTCTGAAACGCGTCACAAAAATGAACTGAAACTCTACGAATACTTATCACACAAACATGAAACATATGTCTAAAGAAAGCTTAAAATGTCTACTTTTAAATAAAACAATTACAATTTAAAACAAATATTCTCCTGCAATGTTATCTGTATGAAACAAAGCGATGTACAGTTTCTCCTGGCTCAACTAATTATCCCTAATGTGATCCCACCCACCAGCAGAGCGCGCTATTCATACGGTAATGTGCTGAGGCGATCAATGCAAATGGTGAACGCCCCCAACAATGCCTTAAAAAAAAAAAAACATCAAGTTCATTCACTTTTCTGCGTGTTTGGAAGATGGAAGATAGTGATGAAGAGTTCACATTTTCCTAAGAAGAAGAGTGGGAATCTGACGAGGAACGTTTGCATTTTGAAGGGCGACTTGATCCAGCCGAGGATACAATTTTGGATGAGTAAGTCTTTACTTACATTAGTTGACATGCTATTTTAAATAAACATGGACATATTTTACTAGTTGGACTATTTCCAGACTTGCCAGCCAGGATTCAGAGTATTGAAATTTGAAATATGTCCTAATAGGCAAGTTTTTGTTACATTTAAATGTTGTTTTGGCTAAAGCAGGTATTTAAATTGTATGCTGTATGATATAAATATAATATGTAATATGATATAAAAATAATATGAATGTTTAGATTATATTTTAACTAGCGTTTATGCTGCCTCATTATCATCAATGAAGCTTGTGCTTGCAAATATCTGTTCGGGTGTAAATGTGTAAAATGAGCCGTAAATATGCCCATATTAGAAAATCAGCATATTAGAATGATTTCTGAAGGATCATGTGGAATAAATTGCATTTTACAATATATTCAAATAGAAAAGTTATTTTAAATTGTAAGTATATTTCACAATATCACTGTTTTTGCTGTATTTTGGATCAAATAAATGCAGGCTTGGTGAGCAGAAGAGACTTCTTTTAAAAACATTAAAAAATCTTACAGATCTAAAAACTTCTAAATGGTATTGTAGGTCTAAAGTTTTTAAGTAAAGTCTTTATGTAAAGAAAATGTATAATCAGATAATATATTCAATCATTAAGTCTCCTCACATTCATTCTCTCTCAGGGGAGGGGTCTTTGTCTCCTCAGGTGTGAATCACTTCAATATTCATGATCATCCACGCCTCCTCGCATATGACCTTTTTAACACTAAAAGTCTTACAAAAGTTAAATGATTATATTGTTTTGTATGCATGAGTGATCAGGATGGTTTTCACATCATTTTTGTAGCAAAAACTCTAGGCTACAAGATCCAGTTCTCAAAAGTCTTGTGAACAAATGTTTAGTATGCGTTATATGGCCTTATTTCAGTGACATAAAATGTTTATTTTTTTCAAAAATCACTAATAAATGTTATTTTCTCAAAAATACAAACATGTACATACATGTTGTTCACATATTATTGTAGCCCAGTATGTGCTGAATGCAGTGTTATCAGACTTTAGCCATTAATATGTTTTAAGCAACAGAAAAAAGCACAAATGTCAAGGCATGTCAAAACTTCTCCAGGGCCCAAAACACCCTCAGAACCCAGAGGGTTAAGTTGGAATTTTTGTCTCAAATTGAAATGTCAAAAGTTGCTGCAAAATTGCTGGAAACTTGCCACAAATTCGTCACTCATTATTTTCACATGCAAATGAGCTTGTTATTTGCCACAAATTTTTGCCAGAAGTTGGTAGTGGTGAGCCTGCAGCAAACCTTTGGCGACAATGGAGAGTTTACCGAAAACTCATTTGCATGTGAAAATTAATGAGTGGCGAATTTGTAGCAAGCTTAAATGCTGTGTGTGACAGATTGTGGAAGCTGACCATTCGGAAAGGGTCTCAACGCTCTCTCACTCTCTCCAACTTATAGCACCACAAAAAAAAAAAAAAAACATCAAAGGGTATGTTGAAAGATAAAGTACAACTTACTGAAATGACTCATTGTTCACGTAGTCGCCCAATCTGTTATTGTTAAATGACAATGGAGAAAATTAATGGGGAGTATATCAAGCTTTTCAGAAGGTGCTCGAGCCCTGGAGCACTCATGGAATTGGCACCTTTGCACACTGCATGCACAGACACCAAGTGACAACCATGTGCTCAGTCTATTCTATTCTATCTGCAATATGTAAGTTTGCCATTTCGATAAATGCGACATATCATGCAGCCCTAGTGGGTATACTCTACATTTGTAAGCATTAATACAAATGACTACCAAGAACAAAATTACATGTTTGTTTCATACAAATTCTTCCTATGTGGTTTACCTGGTAATTGGCCTCAGATGAGGAATTGGCCACTTCTTCTACATAATTTGATGGAAAATAGTGCTGCAGTTTCCCTCCATAGTCTCCTTTCCACCTGTTGGGAATGACACAGAAGGAAATGAAATGGTGGTTTGGTAATTAAATTAGCTAAATTACAGTATAGTTTCAGTATTTCAGTTAATTACTGTAATATACAGTTAATTACAATGTTTCATTAAATAGATAATGTTGAGAGAATCTCACCATCCATTGGCCTCCTTGTTCACATTATGGATCAAAGCACCCTTGTAAAAGCTAAGTTCATCTGGTCGCATGGCCTTGTAGTCATATATGGCTTTCACTGTGCTTTGGGGCTGCAGTACAACAACAAATCAACAATTTTGCTACGATCTGCAACACCACTGGGGCAAAGCACGCAATGTCACAGCAGTTCAATGAGTCTTTCAGGCTCTAGTTATTTTAATAATTTCCCTTTAAAGGGAATTTAAAGAGTTAAAACATGAACAGTGCTACACATATGGCATGCAGGCTAAATATGAAAATACAGTTTTAGTCAGGGTGCATTTCCTCTTTTGAGAGGATCAGTTTCCTATGAAAGAGAAACAAGAGATGACCTCTAATGTATGCATACATGCAGAAACTGTGTTTGCTCTTCAAAGTGCTTACCAGAGACGGCTCAATCTCATTGGCCTCCACATACTGTTTCGATTCATAAAGTGAAGCAGATATGTTTATCTGAAAAGACATTCAAACACAAAATGTTTTTTTTAGACTTTTATCCATGCACATTGGATTTGCAACAACATATCTTTACTTGAACCAAGAAGGTGAGTTTTATTGATTGCAAGAAGTTTTAATCCTGAAAAGGTGAATCTGAAATTCATATTTACAGTGATATTACTGATTTTGAACAGTTGGTTCTGTTGTCCTAAAGCACTGTTTTGATTGAATTTCAAAACTTCTTAAAACAGAGTGAAGTGATAAAATACAATAAAAACAGCTGCTTCGTCAAAGCAGGCAAATAATATACACATAAAATGACAAAATTCATAAAAATTCTCCATCAATTTTGTTACGTAATTCTGAGATATTTGACTCTATGGAATTTTATTCACTAATGGTTGAATAATATTCTAAAATCATTCTTTTAAAATCTATTATTCTAAAATCTATAATGGCATTGTCATGATGTACTGTCTAATATGCCCTTTTGTTAAGTATATTATAGTATATTAATATACACTGTTGGCCAAAAGTTTGGAATAATGTACAGATTTTGCTGTTTCGGAAGGAAACTGGTACTTAAATTCACCAAAGTGGCATTCAACTGATCACAAAGTATAGTTAGGACATTACTGATGTAAAAAACAGCACCATCACTATTTGAAAAAAGTCATTTTTGATCAAATCTAGACAGGCCCCATTTCCAGCAGCCATCACTCCAACACCTTATCCTCGAGTAATCATGCTAAATTGCTAATTTGGTAATAGAAAATCACTTGCCATTATATCAAACACAGTTGAAAGCTATTTGGTTCGTTAAATGAAGCTTAACATTGTCTTTGTGTTTGTTTTTGAGTTGCCACAGTATGCAATAGACTGGCATGTCTTAAGGTCAATATTAGGTCAAAAATGGCAAAGAAGAAACAGCTTTCTCTAGAAACTCATCAGTCAATCATTGTTTTGAGGAATGAAGGCTATACAATGCTTGAAATTGCCAAAAAACTGAAGATTTCATACAAAGGTGTACACTACAGTCTTCAAAGACAAAGGACAACTGGCTCTAACAAGGACCGAAAGAGATGTGCAAGGCCAGATGTACAACTAAACAAGAGGATAAGTACATCAGAGTCTCTAGTTTGAGAAATAGACGTCTCATTGCAAAGAAAAAACTTTTGAAACAGAAAAACAAAAAGAAAAGGTTAGAGTGGGCAAAGAAACACAGAGATTGGACAACAGATAACTGGAAAAGAGTGTTATGGATCTTAACCCCATTGAGCTTTTGTAGGATCAGCTAGACTGTAAGATGCATGAGAAGTGCCCGACAAGACAGCCACATTTATAGCAAGTGCTACAGCAAACGTGGGGTAAAATGTCACCTGAGTATCTGGACAAACTGACAGCTAGAATGCCAATGTCTAGCTAGAATGTCATTGCTGCACGTGGAGGGTTTTTTGAAAACTGTTTGAAGTAGTTTAAGTTAAGTTGAACGTTTGTTAATATATATATATATATATATATATATATATATATATATATATATATATATATATATACACACTACCGGTCAAAAGTTATTATAAAATAATGAATTTAATCCATTTTGGAATAAGGCTGTAACATAACAAAATGTGGAAAAAGTGAAGCGTTGTGAATACTTTCCGGATGCACTATATATATAGTGCATCCGGAAAGTATTCACAGCACTTCACTTTTTCCACATTTTGTTATGTTACAGCCTTATTCCAAAATGGATTAAATTAATTATTTTCCTCAAAATTCTACAAACAATATCCCATAATGACAATGTGAAAGAAGTTTGTTTGAAATCTTTGCAAATTTATTACAAATAAAAAACGAAAAAAATCACATGTACATAAGTATTCACAGCCTTTGCCATGACACTCAAAATTGAGCTCAGGTGCATCCTGTTTCCACTGATCATCCTTGAGATGTTTCTACAACTTGATTGGAGCCCACCTGTGGTAAATTCAGTTGATTGGACATGATTTGGAAAGGCACACACCTGTCTATATAAGGTCCCACAGTTAACAGTGCTTGTCAGAGCACAAACCAAGCCATGAAGTCCAAGGAATTGTCTGTAGACCTCCGAGACAGAATTGTATCGAGGCACAGATCTGGGGAAGGGTACAGAAAAATTTCTGCAGCATTGAAGGTCCCAATGAGCACAGTGGCCTCCATCATCCGTAAATGGAAGAAGTTTGGAACCACCAGGACTCTTCCTAGAGCTGGCCGCCTGGCCAAACTGAGCGATCGGGGGAGAAGGGCCTTAGTCAGGGAGGTGACCAAGAACCCGATGGTCACTCTGACAGAGCTCCAGCATTCCTCTATGGAGAGAGGAGAACCTTCCAGAAGAACAACCATCTCTGCAGCACTCCACCAATCAGGCCTGTATGGTAGAGTGGCCAAACAGAAGCCACTCCTCAGTAAAAGGCACATGACAGCCCACCTGGAGTTTGCCAAAAGGCACCTGAAGGACTCTCAGACCATGAGAAACAAAGATTGAACTCTTTGGCCTGAATGGCAAGCGTCATGTCTGGAGGAAACCAGGCACCACTCATCACCTGGCCAATACCATCCCTACAGCGAAGCATGGTGGTGGCAGCATCATGCTGTGGGGATGTTTTTCAGTGGCAGGAACTGGGAGACCAGTCAGGATAGAGGGAAAGATGAATGCAGCAATGTACAGAGACATCCTTGATGAAAACCTGCTCCAGAGCGCTCTGGACCTCAGACTGGGCGAAGGTTCATCTTCCAACAGGACAACGACCCTAAGCACACAGCCAAGATAACAAAGGAGTGGCTCCAGGACAACTCTGTGAATGTCCTTGAGTGGCCCAGCCAGAGCCCAGACTTGAACCCAATTGAACATCTCTGGAGAGATCTGAAAATAGCTGTGCACCGACGCTCCCCATCCAACCTGATGGAGCTTGAGAGGTCCTGCAAAGAAGAATGGGAGAAACTGCCCACAAATAGGTGTGCCAAGCTTGTAGCATCATACTCAAAAAGACTTGAGGCTGTAATTGGTGCCAAAGGTGCTTCAACAAAGTATTGAGCAAAGGCTGTGAATACTTATGTATATGTGATTTTTTCCGTTTTTTAATTTTAATACATTTGCAAAGATTTCAAACAAACTTCTTTCACATTGTCATTATGGGGTATTGTTTGTAGAATTTTGAGGAAAATAATGAATTTAATCCATTTTGGAATAAGGCTGTAACATAACAAAATATGGAAAAAGTGAAGCGCTATGAATACTTTCCGGATGCACTGTATATATATATATATATATATATATATATATATATATATATATATATATATATATATATATATATATATATATATATCGGACAAATCCTACTGAGTATTTTTTGAATATTTTTATTTTTAAACAAGGATGCTGCACATATTATGCCTATGTTACTCTAAATGTTTGTCCTGAGCTTTGACTGGAAAAGGGGGCAATGAGAGGTGGTCATGGTAACTGAGGCAAGATAGCTTCTAGAGATGAAAGCATGCGAGCGTTACATGCAAACTGTGGCCTGAGCAGAGGAAGAGAGGTACACGTGCCTTTGTTCGCAGCTTTGAAGAATCTATGCAGACATGACATGTAGAGAAAAAAATTTTGCTTTTCAATCACTGCACTGTGTTTTGCAGTATTGCCTGGAGCTTGTAAAGGAACCTTGTTTTGCAAGGTTTTTCTTACCGAACTAAATCGCTCCACTAGTTCTGGCGTCACAGGGTAACGCAGTTTGATCTTCCGATAAAGAGGTTTTTTTCGGAAATAGTCAACCAGTTCCACCAGGCTCTCGAACTCACTTGAGGTACCCAGCACATACATACAGCCCTCTTTGTGTATCCGACAGTGCTTCACCATCCCTTCACCTCTATGTGTCAGCACAGAGAAAGACCGTTAGAGATTTTTATTTAACTGACATCCTTTTCCAAAGCGACTTACTGCACACTTAATGAAGGGACAGTCCCTCTAGAGCACAACAAAATACTTGGGCACAATGATCAAAATTCATGAACCATCCCATGAGTAATACCAGCCAAAATCTTTACTACTAGGTAACATGATAACACTGCCCCAGTCTAAACAAATACATTTCTTTAAAAAAAAAAAACCTGACTTTGCATGAACATTACCAGAGTTTTGTGCAAAACCAGTGTACATTCTGCTCCTAGGGGCCCTTCAAAACTGCACATCTCCCTTATCTAAGGGCATTACTGGTTGCTAGAGTTCCTAGTTGCTTCTGGGTGATTGTTTTTTGGTTACTTATTGGCCCAGGCCATAAAAGCCCACCTTAACTCTCTATTATTTCTGGTCCCTAGATATGGCTCAGGTCCCTCCATCAATGTGAATCTATGACCAATTTTATCATCCACCAGGAAAGAAAAAAACAATCTGATCACTTAGAAAAGTAATAGAAAGCTGCACAATTTGAGGTATCCAACATGTTTGTAGCACAAAAGGTGAGGGATGAGTTACATGACTAACTTTAATTCTTCGGGTTAGCAAGCGGCACTAATGGGGACAAGGAAAATAAGGAGCAGCACCTGAATGTGATGGCGTAAGAGTCTGAATCTTCCCTCTGTCTGATGAGGAAGGCTCCATCCCGAGGGATCCTCAACAGATAGTCTTCTGCCTCACCTCGACTCAGGTTACTGTAAAACCACCTAGAGCCGAGAAAACCACAACTTAAAGGGGACATATTATGCCCCTTTTTACACAATGTAATATAAGTCTCAGGTGTCCCCAGAATGTGTCTGTCAAGTTTCAGCTCAAAATACCACACAGATGATTTATTCTATCATGCCTTTATACCCCTGTTTTGTAGCCCTGTTCCAAGCGTGCTGTTTTAGTGTATGTAGCTTTAAATGCAAAGGAGCTGCTGCTCCCCACACCCCTTTCTGGAAGTGGGCTGTGCTTTTCCTGCTGGTACCATGGATACCCCAGCGGCGACAATGCAGAACTTAAACAGTTAAAAAATTATAAACAACACACTGTTCTTTATTAATGAGGAAAGGAAAGAAAGGATGGGATGGTCTTTTACCATATTTTGTGGTTGTCTACACACACTGGGGACACATAATTATGTTCGAAAAAATTGAAAAAGTGGATTTAGCATAATATGTCCGCTTTAATGTCTACAGTGTGCCTGCAGTTTCTTGTGAGTGTTAGCACAGAAGCTATGACTTAGACCACGTGGTCTTCTACAGCCCCTCTGGCCAGGATGTGGTCAAAATGAAGTGTGTGTGTATAGAGGCAAGTGTAGACAAACCCTTCATGCAGGTGCTGGCCTGGTCGAGGCACAAATTCAGTGAGACGCAGGTTGAAATCCTGACAGCGCAGCAGGTTTTCTCTGTAATGCTGGATGAGGGCATACACACTGGGGAAATGCAGGTTGTCTGTGAGGAAATAGACAGTGTGTCCTCCATCTATGCAGGAGCGGATTCGACAATGCTGAACTCTTCCACTGCGCCTACAAGGAACACATCATACATATCATAAATCGATCATCTCACACATTTTTCATCAATTTATTTTTTTCAGAGGTCCACTTATAATCAGTGGTGATTTCTCAGGGCCAGCAAAGCCTTCTCTGCTGGCGTAACATGCCTAATAAATAAATATTTTTTCATCCTTTCATTCTCATTGACCTTTTTGCCTATGTATTTTCAATCGCTTTCCACTCCTAATTCATCTACAAACAAATAGCAAAAAACAAAAAGTTTATCCAATCAGAATTTACAGAATGCTTACGAGCAAAGTGTGACAACAGTTTCACAAATCGCATGCCCGAAGCCATGCTCCTTATCCGAAGCAGCGCGTGAGTCTGAGCTCAATCCCGTCAGGCCTTCAGAATTTCCACAGAATCCCTCAACACTGCAGTGAATAGGCATCTAAAGTCAGATTGTCAGATTCATCAGCCAATCAGATTGATTTATTTGTTCTTGGTGGGTGTGGTCTTTAGGATATGTCCCAGTCCAGGCCTTCTAGCTGGCCTTGAGTGACGCAATCACGCTTTAAGTGATGTACGTAATTTGAAAGCGAAGAGCGCGAGATCTTGCTGACGAGTCGGCTGTCATCACTGCCTCATCACCATTGAGAAAGAGATCCTTATGGACTTAAAAACCTGAGATGTTCTGCATGATCATGCAGTTGATTAATTAAACAGGAAAGGAGGACTGATTTTCACTTCAAGCAAAATGGTAAGAGCTTTTTGCATTGTTAAAGCAACATCAGGAGTTTTCTAAGTGTAAATTAGGCTGCTTGAGCATTCAGTGTTGGATCAAGTTTTGAAAAGTAACCATGTACCCTGACGAAACAAAATGTATTGCAAGCAAAATTTAAATCGCAAGTATTATTAAAAAGATTTTCCTTGGTATTAGACCTCCTTGGTTATGGCTTTCGTGTGTGGATGTGTTTTTAAAATATCAGTTGGTATTATTAGTTGTCTGCAACGTAATGTATAATAAGCATACGGTGTCTTATTCATTGTGAAAGTGAGTTTTCTTAATGACATGAATCGCACTGAAGGCCTAGACTTAAAATGCACGGGCCACGGCTGCTTATAATCTTTAAGCTGACGTGTGTAGTTTCTGCGACACTGAAGTCACTAAACGGAATTTTAAAAATAAACAGATATTCGATTACTCCCGCCATCTTCCATTGGTCGAACAGACACTGTGCCTTTAAGCAGCTTGAAAAAATCCAGAAAATTATTTCAAGCCTTTAAGCAATTAGCTTCTGATAGGCTAATTGGAGTCAATTGGATGTGTACCTGTGGATGTATTTTAAAGCCTACCTTCAAACTCAGTGCCTCTTTGCTTGACATCATAGGAAAATCAAAAGAAATCAGCCAAGACCTCAGAAAAAAAATTGTGGACCTCCACAAGTCTGGTTCATCCTTGGGAGCAATTTCCAAACGCCTTAAGGTACCACGTTCATCTGTACAAACAATAGTACGCAAGTATAACACCATGGGACCACGCAGCCATCATACCGCTCAGGAAGGAGATGCATTCTGTCTCCTAGAGATGAGCGTAATTTGGTGCGAAAAGTGCAAATCAATCCCAGAACAACAGCAAAGGACCTTGTGAAGATGCTGGAGGAAACAGGTACGCAAGTATCTATATCCACAGTAAAATGAGTCCTATATCAACATAACTTGAAAGGCTGCTCAGCAAGGAAGAAGCCACTGCTTCAAAACTGCCATAAAAAAGCCAGACTACAGTTTGCAAGTGTACATGGGGAAAGATCGTACTTTTTGGAGACATTTCCTCTGGTCTGATGAAACAAAAAGTGTACTTTTTGGACATAATGACCATCTTTATGTTTGGAGGAAAAAGGGTGAGGCTTGTAAGTCGAATAACACCTTCCCAACCGTGAAGCATGGGGGTGGCAGCATCATGTTGTGGGGGTGCTTTGCTGCAGGAGGTACTAGTGCACTTCACAAAATAGATCATGAGGAAGGAAAATTATGTGGATATATTGAAGTAACATCTCAAGACATCAGCCATGAAGTTAAAGCTTGGTAGCAAAGGGGTCTTCCAAATGGACAATGACCCCAAGCATACCTCCAAAGTTGTAGCAAAATGGCTTAAGGACAACAAAGTCATGGTATTGGAGTAGCCATCACAAAGCCCTGACCTCAATCCGATAGAAAATTTGTGGGCAGAACTGAAAAAGCGTGTGTGAGCAAGGAGGCCTACAAACCTGACTCAGTTACACCAGTTCTGTCTGGAGGAATGGGCCAAAATTCCAGCAACTTATTGTGAGAAGCTTGTGGAAGGCTACCCAAAATGTTTGACCAATGTTTGTTTCACTAACAAAGTGTGTGTAAACTTCTTACCCACAGGGAATGTGATGAAAGAAATAAAAGCTGAAATAAATCATTCTCTCTCCTATTATCCTGACATTTCACATTCTTAAAATAAAGTAGTGATCCTAACTGACCTAAGACGGGCAATGTTTTCTACGATTAAATTTCAGGACTTGTGAAAAACGTAATTTAAATGTATTTGGCTAAGGTGTATGTAAACTTCTGACTTCAACTGTAGCCCGCCCCAAAATCACAGCATTGGTTGAGCTAATGTTGCTATGTTGGACTCAACGAGCAGCCAAACCTTGCCACAAGGAGCACTTAAGCAAGATGAATGTGAACTGTCTATTCCTACGGTGAGTTTTCTCTTTCAAGCTAACTACTGTCATGGCAGAGCCATGGTGGAATCCCCAAACTGCAAATGCAGGAACTGATTTTAGACTTTGAGCTGAGATTAGATGTGCTTCTCATACGTCTTAACGCAATGACCTATTTCTCAGGAAAATAGCAAATTGCGTTTTGCACCACTTTATTAACATACAATACACCCACAATTTGCATGCATACTGTACACCCACAGACAGCGCAAACACTCCCACCCACACCCACGTGCACTGGCACAAAAATTCCGACACAGGGTAATGCAGTTTGATCTTCCGATAAAGAGGATTTTTTCGGAAATAATCAACCAGTTCCACCAGGCTCTCGAACTCACTTGAGGTACCCAGCACATACATACAGCCCTATTTGTGTATCCGACAGTGCTTCACCATCCCTTCACCTCTATGTGCCGGCACAGAGAAAGACTATTAGAGATTTTTATTTAACTGATGTCCTTTTCCAAAGCGACTTACTTCACACTTAATGAAGGGACAGTCCCTCTAGAGCACAATAAAATACTAGGCACAATAATTATAGTTCATGAACCATACCATACCATTTATTTATTTATTTATTTATAAGGGACCATGTAAAATATTAAACATAAATGTTTCCATTTGATGCATTGTACCAGATTTAGCCTAAGGCTAAATTTCATCTGCAGTCCCCTGGCAGGTCACAATTAGAAATTCCGCACAGTAACAGAACAACAATTAGCAAACTAGACAAAGAAAAAACCAATAATACAAATTACACACAATACATCGCACATACACACACCTTGTCAGCACCATAGGTATGCTAGACAGATTAAACATAATACATTTGAATACCAAGCAAAAGATATATAAGACAAAGTCAAGTAATATGTATATAGTCAGTGGTTACAAAATTGAGTATCTTTTAGCAGATTTTCCAGTTTGATTTTAAAACTACTAATAGAACTAGAAGTCTTTGTCATCTGGTAGAGCGTTTCAAAGAGTTGTGGCTTTCACAGAGAAAGCTGACTGTCCAAATGCAGAGCAGCAAAAGGGTACAGAGTTTTCCGAACAAAAATAAACAGTCACGTAATGTAGGAGGGGCCAAACCATTTAAAATGTTATACACAAGACGTATTTGAGAAAAGTCTAAGATTCTCAAAGCTCAGAAGACGATGTTTTTCCAGTATCCTACAATGATGATATTGAATTGGCTTTTTATCCAGAATTTTTAAGGTTTGTTTGTGCAACGATTCAAGTTGTTTAATCACTGTTTCTCCGGCCTGCCCCCAATATGTAATACAATAAGACATGTGGGAAGGGATTGTAGCATGCATAAATGTCTTGGCAACATCCAGAGAAAGACAGTTTCTAATTTGTCTAAAATTTGCCAAGTTGTATATAATTTTGTTGTATATAATAGTTTTCATCATTTTCTTGACATGCTTTTTCAAATTAAGATTTTTTATCCATTATTACACCAAGATATTTAAATTCAATAACTATATCAATCTCATCACCCTTAATGAAAATGTCAGCATTTGAAGGCTGCACATTGGTTTTTGGAAAAGAACATACCTTTTGTCTTGCTAATGTTCAAGCTATGACATGATTGATCAAGCCACTGTGTGTCCTTTCCATAGCAGTTTTTAGCTTCTCAGCTGCTAGCTCAGCTGTTTTTGCATGTGTGTATACAACAGTGTCATCGGCATACATTTTCAATTCTATCCCATGACACTGTTGTGGAAGGTCATTAATATACAGACTAAATAATAGGGGGCCTAACACCGATCCTTGAGGTACACCCATTGTGCACTTCATGTTGCTGGACTGTGCATCTTTAACACATTGCATCCTATTAGATAAATATGAAGATATCCACGGCAGTGCTCTAGATGAAAAATTAAACTTTGAAAGTTTAGAAATGAGAACATCATGATTAACTGTATCAAATGCTTTCAAATGCAGGTCTAAAAATACAGCACCAACTACTCCTCCTTTGTCAAGCCTAGATTTTATTTGCTCTATCAGGTGTAAGGTAGCTGTTTCAGTGGAATGGTTTGTTCTAAAGCCAAACTGCATATGATGTAAACCAAAATTGCTTGTATTAAGATAAGTTGTCAGTTGTTCAATGACAACTTTCTCAGCAACCTTTGAAAGTACTGGCAGTATGCTTATGGGTCTATAGTTACTGGCCTCGTGGCGGTCACCAGATTTAAATATAGGGGTGACAATGGCTTGTTTCCAGTCACTAGATAAAGTACTATATTTAAGTGACAGATTAATTAGTTGAGTAATAGTGGGAGTTAAAATATCTTTGTGTTTTTTAACAGGTATGGTATCAAGTTGAAAAGCATCCCTGCATTTTGAGTTTCTTAAGGAGCTGATGACTTTGTTCACTTGTATCTCGTTGGTCATAACCAGGTCAAAACCTTGACCTCCGGCATCTATCGAAACAATATCCAGTTCCCTTTCTGTAAATTTGTTTCCTAGCTCATGAACAGACTCAATAAAAAAACTGTTAAAATTAGCAGCAATGGAAACATTATCTTCAATTAATTTTCCCTGAACTTTGAGCTGTAAATCTCCTAAAAAATGTGGTTGTCTTCTTTTAAGATTATTAATATTTTTCCAAATTAATTTACAATTACCTTTTGCCTCATTCATTACATGAAGATAAAATCGAGATATAGCTACACTAAGTTCTTGAATAACTTTATTCCTCAAGCCTTTATAAATCAACATATCTGTCTCTTCCAGACTTAATTGCTTTCCTTAATGCTGAATCTCTATTCTTCATCAATTTCCACAAGTTTTCGTTAAACCAGGGTAAATTACCTTTGTTCCTGAATTTTTTCTGAAACCTTACAGTAAATCTTTCCCTTACAGAGTTAATTCTACAAATAAATGTGTTACAGCCAAACTCAAGATCATCAGATTATAGTATATCATCCCATTTCAAACTAGTCATTTCATTGTCAAATGCAACTTGCTTACCTTTAGGTATACAATGAAATACATTTGTGTGAGTTACTGTAGTATTTTTTAATCAGTTTTTGTCAATTCCTTTGCAAGTTGTAACTTTTAGATATTCTTTCTGGTTTATTAGTGAATATTAGATCTAATTGTGTATTGAGAGTTTTGCAATCCTTGTTGGACCTTTTATTAACTGATCTAAGTGATATTTGTCTGTAATTATTTTTTTCTCTTTAACTTATCTTCCCAATTCAAGTTGAAGTTCCCCATAAGAATTATCTATTTATTATGATTGCACTCTTTCAGGATCTCTGTGAGTTGATCATAAAATGTTTCATTTGCCGAAGGGGGTCTGTATACACCTATGATAGTAAATTACATTTGCTGGGACAAGATTATTTTTAACCCAACGTATTCTTGAGTGTTAACCATTTTAATCACAATATGTTCACATTTTATGCCATTTTTCACATATATTAGCAACCCCCCCCCCCCCCCCCAAGATTCTATCTCATCTGAAACATTGATATCCAGGCATCATAAATACATTAGTGGGAGTTGACCATTGTAACCACGTTTCAGATATACTGAGAAAGTCCAGATTTGAGTTAGACAATAAATTAATCAACTGTTCGCTCTTTGAAACAATACTTCTGATGTTCAAGTTGCCACCAAAAAGTCCTCTCGGTTTCATAGGACCTTCACATGGTTGATAGATTGAAATGTTTTAAATAGCCTCTTCTTTCTCACAGCAGGGTTCCGATACATGAAGACGCTTATATTTGATGTTAGTGAGTCGGTAGTTCTGTTAAGATCCCCGGAGAACAGCGATGGTATATTATTCCCTAGAGTATTATTCCTGAAGTTGATCAAGCTCACTCCATTAAGCAGGAAACCAGGTAGACCTACAGATAATCCGCAGTCACTCACCACCACAGGAAATGCCACCTCGGAATTACTGAAATGAAGCTCGGAGGTCACGTGATGCCATGCAAGGAGCAGACGTGTGAGCAACGAGCTCTGTGTACTTTGCTAAATTTTCAATTCTTTGCATGTTATAATCTGGTGAATTTGATACACCCAGTTACACAATTGCTCTTTGATGCAAAACATGGCAAAAAAGTCAAAATCCTCGGGCTCTGGAGACATTAAAAGACACTTACGTGTTCAGGATGAAAGCCCCGACAGACCTACAGACCAGGGACTCGATTTGGATGGCGCGGCAGGAGAGGAGATCCAGCATCAGTTGTCCAACATGTCGGTAATGTTGACGAAGTTTCTTGCTTACTTGGAGGATCTCACTATAATACGGCGATCGATTATGGCGATGGAAATAAAATTCTCTGAGTTAGTTACAGGAGTGACTGATGTTGAGAGACGAATCGATTTTCTGGAATCTTTGGAGAGGGAATTAACCGCTAATCCACCCACGACCAAAGTTGATTTGGAACATCTCCTTGAAAAGCTTGAAGATCTTAAGAATAGAAGCCACAGGAATAATGTTCGAATTGTTGGAATTCCTGAGCATGAGGAGGGCAGAGATATGGTGAAATTCCTAGATGAGTTTTTCCCTTGTCTGCTCAACATAACAGGCCACGAGCTGGAAATCGAGTGAGCTCACAGAGTCCCAGCTCACAGATCTGCTGAGGGAGACAGGCCCCGACCGATTCTGGCCATCATCCGATAAAGATCTTGTGTTGCGCCAGGCGAGGAGCAAAGGGAAGCTTTCTTGGAAGAACCATAATATTTTCTTGTTCCCGGACTTTGCGAACTCGACAAGAGAGAAATCGGTTCAATGAATGTAAAACTGGCCAAACTGAGAATAGAAACGTAGGTCGGTCGCAAAGTATTTACATGTCCAAATCTGGCAATGTCTTTTATAGAATCATAGAGTAAACCGTTGGATGTTTCTCATGTGAGTGGATCAACTCACTGTACTTACTCTTGAAGAAGCTGGGCGGCATTTTGGGTTTTTTAGGTTGGCTCCGCCGTGCGGCTGGAGCTTGTTTTGTGAATAACACTTTTCCTTAAAGAAACTTTTGCACTGAAGTTCCCTGCCAGTTTGAGAGTGGACACTACGGATGACCGCAAAATATCTACATGCTCACACAAAGGATGTCTTTTAAAAAGCTGACGGATTGTGTAAGTCATGGTGTATATGTTTATACAGCCTCTGAGTGAATTGACTCGACCATCCGGGGAACCGGGATGCTGATTTTGTTTCTTTTGTGTTGGTTCCACCTAGCGGCTGGAGCATGTTCTATTGAATAACACTCCTATGGAACAGCTGTGGATTAATCTTTTCGTTCTTCGTGCTTATTCCTCCTGCTGGCTGTAGTTTGTTTTGTTGAGTTTTTTACGGGACATTGGAATGATTATGACATCCGCTGAACTCATAACAGCCAGCTCACTGAACATTCGTTTGTCTGTCCGAGGAATCTGAACGGTTTTATATCAGCTGGAATTTGTTTTGTGGAAGATCACACCTTTGTGACAGTTCTGTGAATGAATCCACACATTCTTTGTGTTCATTCTTCCTATTGACTGGGTTTATTTTACAAAGTATTTTCTGTTATATAATTTTGCTTCACAAATTTGTGAGGCAAAATTGAGCAATCCGATGGCAAAGTTGTCGTGGGCTCTTGTGGGCGTTCATGGACCTTTTGAGTTGAGAGGAATTGTCGCTGGTTGGCGCTTTCGTGCGTGGGGTTAATGCGCATGTTTTTCTTTTTTCTGTTTTTTTTTTTGTTCAGGGAGATGTTCGGGGTTTGATTGTTTCACTAATGTGGTCTGTATAATTTTGTTTTTGACACACAATTTATTTTTTCTACTATATCAAAATGTCAAATGTTAATATGAGAATACTATCTCTCTCCACATGGAATGTAAATGGGTTGGGGCACCCCATAAAAAGAAGGAAGGTTATTTCTTTTCTTAAACGTAAGAAATATGATATAGTGTTTCTTCAAGAAACACATCTCTCCCCGCAGGAAGTGGAAAAATTTGGGAAGATATAGGGTGGACATGTTTTCTTTAGTGCTGGCTCAAGTAAGAGTAAGGGAGTCATTATATTGATTAATAAACATCTACAATTCAAATGTCTCAAACGGACTAAAGATAAATTAGGAAGAGTCATTATTGTTTTAGCTGAAATTCAGGGGCAAATTCTGATTTTGGCTAATATTTACGCACCTAACGCTGATGATCAGGACTTTTTTATAGATCTTGCAGGGATGTTGCAAACCGCTGGCACCCCTCGATATAATATTGGGAGGAGACCTTAATCTTTTAATGGATTCAGTCCTTGATCATAGTGAAGCAAAAGTGTGTAAACCCCCTAGAGCAACACTGATGCTTCACAGGATGTGTAAAAATCTTGGTCTTACAGATATTTGGAGACTTTTGAACCCATCCGGTAGGGACTATAAATTTTTTTCATCAGTCCATAAAATTTATTCTAGAATAGATTTTTTTTTATTTTTTATATCCAAATCCCTAATTTCATCTGTTGTTGATTGCTCAATTAGAAACATTTTAGTCTCAGATCATGCCCTGGTGAGAGGTGATGCCACATATAGAGAAAAATAAATCATATAGTTGGTGCCTTAATGTATTCCTTCTGCAAAATCCTGATTTCCAACAAATGTTAAAGACTGAAATCAATGTTTATATGGAGACCAACTGGTCCTCAGTATCCTCTGTGGGCGTGGCTTGGGAGGCACTTACAGTGGTTCATAGGTGCCGAATCATACAGTGTGCCTCATTCATCAAAAAATCCAAAGCACGAGAACTTGTGGAGTTGGAAGGAAATATTAAAAGTGCCGAGGCAGAGCTGAAGTGGCGTATGTCATATGATGGCCTCAGAGAATTGACCCGATTGAAATATAGATATAATACTATTTTGTGAGTTTTGGTTATTCAGGGCAAGACAGTCATACTTTGAGTCAGGTGACAAAGCAGGGAAGCTTTTGGCTAGATATATAAAGCAGAGAGAGCCTTTTTCTACCATTCCCTCAGTGAAATCTGCTGGTGGTGAAATATTTACTTCAGCCATTGATATTAATAATGCCTTTAAAGAATTCTATAGTGATCTTTATAGTTCCATGCCTTCGTCTACTGATGAAGATATTACAAACTTTGTGGAACCATTAGATCTTCCTAAACTGATGATTGAGCAAAAAAACTCTCTTGATTCTGAAATAACCTTGGAGGAGCTTGACGAGGTAATTAAGTCCCTGCCCACTGGCAAGGCTCTGGGGCCAGATGGTTTTGCCGCAGACTTTTTTAGATCCTATGCCTCAGAACTGGCTCCACTTTTGTTAGAAGATTATACTGAATCATTAAAGAAGGGAAAAGTTCCTCCAACCATGACACAAGCCTGGATCAGTCTGATTCTTAAAAAGGACAAAGATCCAAGCGAATGTAAAAGTTACCGTCCAATCTCCCTGATCCAACTAGATGTAAAAATATTGTCAAAAATTTTGGCTAACCGATTAAGTAAAGTTATGACATCTCTTATACATATAGATCAGGTGGGGTTTATTCGGGGCCGCAGCTCTTCTGATAACATCAGGCGTCTTATCAATATCATGTGGTCAGTGACGAATGAACAATCTCCGGTCGCTGCCATCTCACTTGATGCCGAAAAGGCATTTGATATGGGAGAATGGGATTATCTTTTTAAGATTTTGGAAATGTATGGGTTTGGGAGCACATTTATTGGTTGGATTAAGTTACTTTATAAACACCCTGTAGCAGCGGTACAAACAAATGGATTAATTTCAGATTATTTTACTCTGAATAGGGGCACTCGGCAGGGTTGCCCTCTTTCCCCATTATTGTTCTGTCTTGCCCTGGAACCATTAGCAGCCTCGATAAGAAAGGAGGATGATTTTCCAGGGGTGACAGCGGGAGATGTGGCACATAAGCTTCTGCTTTACGCAGATGATATTTTATTATTTGTCTCTGAACCTGCTAGATCTATGCCTTGCCTCCACAGAATTATTAATTCCTTTTCCAAGTTCTCAGGATACAAAGTCAATTGGTCTAAATCCGAAGCTTTGGCGATGACAGCGTAATGCCCAGAAACAGCTTTCCAGCCGGGCGCCTTCCAGTGGCCCAAACAGGGCATTAAGTATTTGGGGATTTTATTCCCAGAAAATTTGTCTGATTTAGTTAGAGTTAATTTTGACCCTTTAAGAAAAAGGTTTTCGAGCGATGTGGGCAGGTGGGCTTCATTACATTTATCGATGATTGGGAAGGTTAATGTTATTAAAATGAATTGTATTCCAAAATTCAACTACCTGCTTCAATCTCTCCCTGTAGATGCCCCTCTCTCTTATTTCAAGCAATTTGATAGCATAGCGAAGTCCTTTATTTGGAATGGTAAGTGCCCCAGGTTAAATTTCAATAAGTTACAATTGACAATGGTGGGTTAGGCCTACCCAAGATTTTGTATTATTATTATGCGTTCGGTCTTAGACATTTGGCTCATTGGTCGCTTCCACCCAAAATAGCCCCTCCCTGGTTTGGTATTGAAAAGGAAGTTCTTGCCCCTATCTCGCCACTGCAAAGCCTTTCGATCAAACTAGCCGGAGAGGTTAAGTCGCACCCCGTTATTTTGCATTTGCACTCGATATGGACAAAAGTGTCCAGAGTATTTAATTCGGATATTTATTTAAACGCAGCCTCAAGCATATGGCTGAACCCTAAACTATATATTAATAAGTCCCCTTTTTGTTGGTCAGATTGGATTGTGAGGGGGGTTAATGCACTTAGTAACCTATATTAGGGTGGAGTATTGAGACTTTTTGAAAATCTGGTTAAACATATTGGCATTCCCAGATCTCAGTTTTATAAATATTTACAGCTACGCCACCTACTCTGCACTATTTTTGGGAGTGGCACGCACCCCCCTAAGGCGGCAGGTGCTTTGGGAGAGGTGATTGCGGCTTTTGGAAAAGGTCATGAGGTATCAGTGTATTACTCCCTGTTAATTCAGAGTTTGGGGGACGGAGCTTTAACCTCTCTTAAGAAAGTATGGGAAAAAGATTTGAATTTGGTATTGGAGGATGGAGTGTGGACTAAGATTCTTAAAAATGTCAAGTCTGTATCTAGAGATGCAAGGGTTCGCCTTATGCAATTTAAGATTTTACATAGATTTTATTGGACCCCCTCTAGATTATATAGGCTTGGTCTTAAAGACACACCCACTTGCTGGCGATGCCAATCAGAAGTTGGAGACACTACCCATGTCTTTTGGGGGTGTGTTAAGATCCAGGAGTTTTGGTTGAGGGTTCAGAGGTATTTGTGTGAATTTTTGAACACTCAGGTTTGCTTAGTCCCAGACTATGTATTTTGGGTGATGGGGCGGTCATGCATTTAGGGGATAATCACATAAAAAATTGGGTTCTGACCAGTCTCATGATCAGCAGGCAAGTAATTTTAAGGGGTTGAAAGTCAAGTGGAGCACCCTCTTTTTCGAAGTGGTGTGTGGAAATGGGATGGGTAGCTGCATTTGAAGAGATGGTAAGTAGAAGGCTGGGGTTTAGAGACTTATTTGCTTAAAATGGGGCAAATATTTAGTTTTTTGGGGGGACTCTCGGGGAGGGGATATGGAGAGTGTAGTTTAGTTTAATCATGTATGTTTATTATTATTTTATTTATTTATTTGTGTATATATATATATATATATATATATATGTATATATATAATATATATATATTGTTTTATATATATATATATATAGAGAGAGAGAGAGAGAGAGAGAGAGAGTTTATTTATTTTTTTTGATTGTGTGTCTGTTATGTGGGACCACAGGAGTGTTCGTTAGGGGTCAGGGTGGGATTGTATTAGTAGGGTTTAAATGTAAAATGTTGATTCTTTATATTTGTGTTGAGTTTTTTCCACTGTCATGTGCATATGAATCAAAAAAAATGTTAATTGCAAAAAAAAAAAGATGAAGCTCAACACCAGAGTCTTGCGATACTCACAGAGTTACTGGTCCTGGATTAACTGAACGTCCCCGGAGATCAGGAGCAAAATGAGCAGGAAACCATGGATTTTTCGAGACGGAGCAGTGAATCTCTGGAATCTGGCAGTCCGGTGGTCTGTTTACATATCTCAGCCCGTCCATAAAGCAGAACAGATGAATAGTTTGCATAATAGCCCAGCAGGATGTAGTGGAAACTTTCGGCACAAGTATTTACTGGACAATTACCAAGGTATGGCCAGTTTTTACCTGGCCCGGTGTGATGATTTAGCTGATTTCTATGGTACAGGTGATCTGCATGAATTGCTCTGGACAAGACGCGCACAGGTAGTGCAATAGTGAGTAGGAGTAATAGTGTGAAAAACACGCCGTGAATCTCAGCCCTGATCTTCCCTGATATTTTGCTGTACAGATAACATTTGATAAGACTTCTGACAAGTATGTTTTATCACAAGATGAACGGCCTTCTTGGTGTAATAAGAAATGTAGATCTGCAGCACCTGCCGAGTGGCGTCTCCACCCCGCCACAATCTTTGAACTCAACTTTGGTAAAAATCTTTAAAAAGTGAGTCATACCAGCCAAAATCTTTACCACTAGGTAACATGATAACATTGCCCCAGTCTAAACAAATACATTTCTAAAAAAAAAACATACCTGACTTTGCATGAACATCACCAGAGATTTGTGCCCAACCAGTGTAAATAGGGCTCCTAGAGCTGAGATTAGATGTGCTTCTCATACGTCTTAATGCAATTACCTATTTCTCAGGAAAATAGCAAATTGGCTTTGCACCACTTTATTAACATACAATACACCAGAATCCAGCCAGGTCTCCTAAGCAACCAAATTGGCCTGGTTGCTAGGGATGGTAAAGTCACATGGGGTAACCTCCTCATGGTCGCAATAATGTGGTTTGTTCTCGGTGGGGCATGTGGTGAGTTGAGCGCAGGTGCCGCGGTGGATGGCGTGAAGCCTCCACATGAGCTATGTCTCCGAGGCAATGCGCTCAACAAGCCACGTGATAAGATGCACGGGTTGATGGTCTCAGATGCGGAGGCAACTGGGATTCATCCTCCATCACCCAGATTGAGGCGAATCACTACGCGACCACGAGGACTTAAAAAAAAAAAAAAAAAACATACAATACACCAGGGGCGTACTGGCCAAAATGGGGCCGAACGGGCTACGATAAGCTGAAACGGGCCACCGCATTATGCCGAACAGGCCACGACAGGCTGAAGAGGGCCACAAAACGGTGCCGCAATATGCAGAAAAGGACAGCCCTTTTTGCATGAGAAACACTTTTGGAAAAATACATTTTGGTAGCTTGACTTTAATAAATGTTCTCTTTGAACTGGGGAAGTTTTGTGTTCTGCAAGTATGACAGTATGTTTTCATAGTACATGAAGAAAAATCAGATTCCTGTATATGATTATAGAATTTGACATTTTGGTGATATGACCCTTTTAATAAAAAATCAACTGCATTGTTCATTACAAAATTTAAAAAGAATAAAAACAACATTAACTAAATATAAACAAAAGAAGAAACATTAAATAAAAGATAAAACTCTCTGGTGAGTGTAAGAGCAGGCTCACATTACCAGAATGACAGGGTGCAATCGTTGACAAACGTGTCACTCTCTCGCACCAGAAATGTTCCGTCAACCCCCCCTGATTCTGCACAATATTCTTGCAGCAGTCTCTCGGCTGTCTGTCTGCCCTCTGACATCCTGCCATGAAACCAGGGCTCTGACTGATGAAGATCTGTACCCTGGAATGACAGAGAATGGCTTAGTCTTTAAAGGGATAGTTCATTCAAAAATGAAAGTTATGCCATTATTTACTCACCCTCATGTTATTTTAAACCCATCAAAAAAGGACTGACTGATTGACAGTTTCAGTCACCATTCACTTTCATTTAATGAAAAAAGGTGCAATAAAAAGTCAGTGATGACTGAGACTGTCAGTCACATTCTGCTTAGCACCTTTTGTGTTTTATGGAAGAAAGAATGTCATACTGGTTCAGGACAACATGAGGGTGAGTAAATGATGAATATCATTCTGAAATAGAATCATGGTGATTTACCTTTCCAATGTCCTCCTCTAGTTCATTCTCTTCAGCATAGTACAACATCTTATTTTCGATCACACAGTAGTGCTTATACCATCTCTAAACACAGACACATTCACACAGAAATAAGAAAAGATAATCAAGAAGGGCGGCTGCAGTAAGATCAAACAAGCAGCATAATTAACCCTTTGTTAAGCCTTACCTTATAAATATTACTGACCCATCCTGCCATGGCAACTACTGCCATCCACTATATTATCTGACAAACTTTGGAAAATATAATAATGCTCATATATAATATGATATGTTAATATTTTCTACTGTAAGTCTATGGAAATCCTGCATGGCTGGAGAGATAGTATGGTATTTTATAGAAATTGTCCAAAAATGTTAAAACAATTTGCTGGAGTACTTATAATAGTGACACAAGGTACCCAGAGAGGATGCATGTTTTTATTCATTTTTATTATTATTATTTATTTATTTATTTTTACCCTTTTCTGGGTTTTATATAAAACTTTTAAATCTTTAAATATTGAAGTGTATGCTGTGTATTAAACTACTGGAGCTGAGCAAAGGGTCAAAAGCTTAAAGATTTATCAACAGACATATGATATAATCAAACAAGCCCATGGCTGAGTTGTTGATTGAATTTTGATACCTCATCTATTGGATCCCAGATGAAAAGCTCTCCCTGCTTATCACCTTTCCGTGTATCCTTTTTGCCAATGGTTTCATCAATATTCAGTTTCTTGTGCTGTACAGAAAAGTCAGTAGCAAACCATGTTCTGTGACACTAGGTTACAACGATGACTGACAGTAAATAACACTTCAGGTTTCCAATTATGCTTTTTTCTACCTTGATGATGATCTTGCCCTTTAGCTGGGTTGGTGAGGGCAGTAGTTGGGCCTCTGGTTCCAGAGGATCAGTCAGGAGTTTGTCCTGGAAAACCTCTTTGAACTCCTTAGCCATTATTTTCTGCTGCTTGAGATCACAGTGTTCTTCTATGGACAGCACCACAGGGTACCTGCCAACAGTGGCCACATTCATAAACACCTCAATATGGCACAATATTGTGCATTTCCAGGCACAAAAAAAACTGCACGTAAAAGGCTTAATTAAAGAGTACGTATACAAATGTAAAAATCTGTACAGTATTTAAAAAGTAAACAACTGAAGAAACAGACAAGCAACTTTTGGGTCAGCCTCACCCAATATTTTACCCCAACATCAAAATAAATAAATAGGTAATATAGGTATATATATTGTGAGTAGCTCACTACAAATAAAAATGTCTCTGAACATTCACTAAGAACAATGCATAGAAAAACAGTTCAACAGTTGTACAAATGTTAGATTTGCCCATGTAGTGTTTGAACTTGCAACCTTCTGTACAACAGTCCATAGAATTAACTACTGCACCACACAACTGACAAACCTCCATGACACAAAAGACATATTCCTACCTGAGAGTACAAAATGATAGCTGAGAAAATGTTGTTGATTGAGCTAAAGGGGGTTTGAATTCAAGCAGGAATTATGCAATGTAGTTCAGCCTAAATAGTTGTAAACACAATGTGAAGACTCAAAAGCCATCAGAAGTACAATTTTTAAAACAATTCTTTGCAGGACTGGAACTCACAACATTTTGTAATTGTTGTACAGTGCTTTAACCATTATACCACACATCTGACAACTTTGCATGCTGCAAAAGAGATATTTCAAGCTGAGAGTACAAAAAAATATTGATAGAGATAAGTAGTATTGTATTCAAGCAGGAGTATTCAAGCAGCAATGTACAGCATGCATAGTAGGTACTATGTACCTACATAGAAGTAAGTAAAATGCGAAGACTCAAAGGTCAACAGAAGTGCAATTTTTAAAACCATTCTTTACAGGACTCAAACTCACAGCCTTTTGAGCTGTAGTCTAAGGCTTTATCCAGTGGGCCACTCTGTTGACACAGTAGAACAATGCCAAAGAGACATGACATGTTTAAAGTGAACATACAAAAGCCTTGGTTATCATGCTAATCGATTAGGATGCTAAGCTAATGTTGCATACAGAAAGCATTTTGATCAAATAGCCATAAAAGATAAAATTACCCTAGAGATAGCATGCTAACCGATTAGCATGCCAAGTTATCATATTCTACTAGACCATTTTCTTCTAAATTACAGGTGATACTGTCTTCAAACAACCCAGGACATGATGTGGATGAAGCAAACAGATTTTAATTTAAATTAAACAAGGGATTTTATAGATATATCACTTTATATGAAAATTCTAAATTGCAAAGAGGCAATATGCGTCATATCGGAAACTGTGGTATTGTTGAAATCCATAGACACCAACCTCAGAATTTTAGGACAAATGGTTTAATAGGTACATTTTTTACATTACTTGACCCATAGGCGGCGCTGTCACCAAGCTTTACATGCACCCTCAGATCATGGTCCTAATTAAGCATACCAAGTTTCATTTGGATAGGACAAAGTGTTAACGAGATACAGCCTCAATTCCTGTTTTAAGCTGACATCGTTAAATTTGTGGTAGCATAACTTTTAACAGTTGCGAAAATACAAATGGGGTGAAGCCACATCTGTGTGGCTCTTTTTGGAGATTATTTTGAGTCATTGTTTGAGCAAATCAGATCAAATGTCAAGGAATAGTAATGTAAATGGCATAATCCAAGTTGGTGGCAACTGTAATGGGTAGAGTTTTAATGTAATGGGTCCATGGGAACCTTCAGGAGAAGAGTAATCAGATGTAAAAATTATTTTGTTTCTTGGCCAAATGGTCCAAAAGATACTCGCAAAAGAAAGGTGAAACTTTGAACTGGTGGTGGCGCTACAGAGTTTGTAGCAATCAATGTACCAAACTCCAGCGTTTTCCTAGATAAGGTTCATACGGCTGTCATAGACTCCCATGGCAGAATAATAATTTAAAAAAAACTACAAAAGGAATAGCTTTGGGGCTTGGCCCCTAATGAAGCCTATTTTAGGACCATTAGGATTTTTTGTACAGACATTTACCCTTGAGTTTTTTTATTTTTTTTTTTATTTTTTTTTTTTTGTGGAAAAGATGGAAAAATATTTATTTATTAGGCATGTTACGCCAGCAGAGAAGGCTTTGCTGGCCCTGAGAAATTGCCACTGTCTGGTAGGGACTATAATTTGTTTTCATCAGTCCATAAGATTTATTCTAGAATAGATTTGTTTTATATATATATATATATATATAAGTCCCTCATTTCATCTGTTGTTGATTGCTTAATTAGAAACATTTTAGTCTCAGATCAAACCCTGGTAAGTTTAGAAGTGTTGCCACATATGGAGAAAAAGAAATCATATAGCTGGCGCTTTAATGTATCCCTTTTGCAAAATCCTGATTTCCAACAAATGTTAAAGGCTGAAATCAATGTTTATATGGAGACCAACTGCTCCTCAGTATCCTCTGTGGGCGTGGCTTGGGAGGCACTTAAGGCAGTTCTTAGGGGTCAGATCATACAGTATGCCTCATTCATCAAAAAATCCAAAGCACGAGAACTCGTGGAGTTGGAAGAGAATATTAAAAGTACCAAGACAGAACTGAAGCACTGAATGTCATCTGATGGCCTCAGAGAATTGACCCGACTGAAATACAGATATAATACTATTTTGTCGCAGAAGGTGGAGTTTTGGTAATTTAGGGCAAGACAGTCATACGTTGAGTCGGGGGACAAAGCAGGGAGATATATAAAGCAGAGAGAGTCTTTTTCTACCATTCCCTCAGTGAAATCTGCTGGTGGTGAAATATTTACCCCGGCCATTGATATTAATAATGCTTTTAAAGAATTCTATCTTGATCTTTATAGTTTAGATCTCTCAAAACTGACGACTGAGCAAAAAAAATTCTCTTGATTCTGAGATAACCTTGGAGGACCTTGATGAGATAATTAAGGCCCTGCCTACAGGCAAGTCTCCGGGGCCAGTTGGTTTTGCTGCTGAATTTTTTAGATCTTATGCTACAGAACTGGCTCCACTTTTGTTAGAAGTTTATTCGCAATCAATAAAGAATGGAAAGCTTCCGCCTACCATGACACAAGCCTGGATCAGTCTAATTCTTAAAAAGGACAAAGTTACCGTCCAATTGCCCTGATCCAGCTAGACGTTAAAATCTTTTCAAAAATTTTGGCTAACCAATTAAGTAAAGTTATGACATCTCTTATACTTACAGATCAGGTGGGGTTCATTCGGGGCTGCATTAGGCATTTCATCAATATCATGTGGTCAGTGGCGAATGATTAGGCTCTGGTCGCTGCCATCTCACTTGATGCAGAAAAGGCGTTTGATATGGTAGAATGGATAATCTTTTTAAGATTCTGGAAATGTACGGGTTTGGGAATACTTTTACTGAATGGATTAAGTTACTTTATAGACACCCGGTAGCAGCGGTACAAACAAATGGATTAATTTCAGATTATTTTACTTTGGATAGCAGCACCAGGCAGGGTTGCCCTCTTTCCCCATTATTGTTCTGTCTTGCCCTGGAACCATTAGCAGCCGCAATAAGAAAGGAGGATGATTTTCTTGGGGTGATGGCGGGAGGTATGGCGCATGAGCTTTTGCTTTACACAGATGATATTTTATTATTTGTCTCTGAACCTACTAGATCTATGCCTTGTCTCCACAGGATTATTAATTCCTTTTCTAAATTCTCAGGATAGAAAGTCAGTTGGTCTAAATCAGAAGCTTTGGCTCTGACAGCGCACTGCCCAGTAACGGCTTTTCAGCCAGGCACCTTCCAGTGGCTCAAACAGGGCATTAAGTATTTGGGCATTTTATTCCCAGCTAATCTGTGTGATTTAGTTAGAGTTAATTTCGACCCATTAATAAAAAGGTTTTCGAGTGATGTGAGTAGGTGGGTTTCATTAGTGGGAGGAGGGGGTTTAATCTGAATAATTGATTCTATTTTTTATGTTGTGTTTGTATGTTTTTATGTTTGGAATCAATAAAATTGTTAATAACAAAAAAAATAAATACATAAATAAATAATGAAAATAAATTATTATTTTTATTTTTTATTTTTTTAAACAAAATTGAAAATAAAAATGTATGTGCCACTCAGTCTGGAGATTATTTTGAGCCACTGTTTAGGCAAATCAGAAGTTTGAAGGAACAGTAGCGAAAAAATGATAGAAGTTATAATCCAAGATGGTGGCCACTGTCATGAGCATAGTTTTAATTTTAGGGGTCCATTTGTATCAGATGCAAAAATAATTTTGTTTCTAAGACAAACAGTTGAAAAGATACTCTCAAAAGAGATGTGAATTTTTGACATGGTGCCACTATAGTGTTTGTCCTAGAGATCCTAAATTTTGTCTGGGGGCTATTAATACCCACCTCTATCAGTATGCAAATAATTTTCCTATGTATGATTCATAGGGTTGCCATAGACTCTCAGTCAGAATAATAATAATTAGAAAACGTCCTGGTTACTTTCGTGCTTAAACTCCGTTCCCTGATCGAGGGAACGAGAAGTTGTGTCGATGTGGTGATGCTAGGGGTCACTCTTGGGAGCCCGAAACACCTCTGGTCTTTGAAAAAAGGCCAATGAGAATTGGCGAGTGGTATTTGCATACCATTCCCCTGAACATACGGGTATAAAAGGCGCTGGTATGCAATCACTCATTCAGGTTTTGTGCTGAGGAGCCGAGACAAGGTCCCGGCCATTTCAGCGGGTAGTCCAGCGTTGTGGCAGGAGGGACACAACGTCTCATTCCCTCCATCAGGAAATGGAGGTTACGAAAGTAACCAGGACGTTTCCTATCTGTCACTCACTCGACGTTGAGTCGGTGTAGTGACACTAGGGGTCCCTATATGAAACGCCACAACTAGCTGAACTGTGTTACGTGAACTGGCGGTGCGAGACAGGCAGACCACTGTGTGCCTTGTAGCCAGTGCACCAGGCCGACACGTAACCTCCCCCAACGCTGTTATGAGCGTCGAACGGCCCTTCGGGGACAAGTTGACTGCCCAAAAGATAGGGACAGGCTAGCCAGTCGTGGCCTCTTATCCTCTTAGAGGCGGAGACAGACCGGCATGATGGCCACGCGATGTGTCCCGCACGCCATGCCCATCTCAGGACTCGAGTCTGGAGCCAGTGCTGAAGCGGTCTCATATGCATCAACCTGAGTGGTGTGGCCACCGCTGAGGATGCCATATGCCCCAGGAGCCTCTGAAACAGTTTCAGTGGAACCACTGTCTTCTGTCAGAACACCTTCAAACAGGTCAGCACAGACTGTGCTCATCGAGACTGAGTCCAACTCCAAGCCGAGAAAAGAGATGCTCTGAACCGGGAGGAGCTTGCTCTTTACCCAGTTGACCCGAAGCCCTAGGCGGCTGAGATGCGAGTGCACCAGGTCCCTGTGTGCACACAACACATCCCGAGAGTGAGCTAGGATTAGCCAGTCCTCGAGATAGCTGAGGATGCGAATGCCCACTTCCCTTAACGGGGCAAGGGCTGCCTCTGCGACCTTCGTGAAGACACGAGGGGAAAGGACAGGCCGAAAGGGAGGACCTTGTACTGATACGCCCGACCCTCGAATGCAAACCGCAGGAAGGGTCTGTGTCAAGGTAGAATCGAGACGTGGAAGTACGCGTCCTTCAGGTCTACCGCCGCAAACCAATCTTGATGCCGGACGCTCACTAGAATGCATTTTTGCGTCAGCATCTTGAACGGGAGTCTGTGTAAAGCCCGGTTCAGTACTCGCAGGTCCAAGATTGGCTGCAACCCACCACCTTTCCAACCAATCATCGAGTCGCGAGGGTTCGGGGGAGAGCGGAGGGTTCCACTCTAGCCCGACACTCGCGGCTGCCCGGGAAAGCATGTCCATCATCTCCTCGTCAGCCTGTGACTGGGCGACCATACCCAAGGGGGGAAGCCCAGCTGAGGCTTCTGCGTCCGACTGGACGAGCCCGCTCTCCGATGCTGTGCTCGAGAGCTCATCACCTTCACGGGCTCCGAACAAGAGGTCGAACTCACTGTGGGACGAGCCGGCTGACTCATCCGGAAGCCCGATCGGGGCAGACGAGCATGCTGGGGAATGGGAGGTCCGTGGGGGATACCCGGCGGAGGTGGTCCCATTGAGGTCCCAAATCGCCCCCAGTGCTAGCCGCGCTGGTCTCATACCTGTAGGTAGAAGGTCCGAGGCGGGGAGCCGCTGGGGTGGCTTGCTTTCTTACGAAGGCAAGCTGCAACCACAACGTTGCCATGGTCATGTTCTCGCAATGAGTACGTGACCCATCCACGAACGCTGTCTCCGCGTGGGTAGTGCCCAGACACGAAAGACAGCGATCGTGACCGTCAGAAGGCAAGAGATAATGACTGCAACCAGGAATAACACACAAACGGAAGGGCATTTTTTAAAAAACGTTCCCGTATGTGCTGCTCTTTTAGAGAAATATACTCTTTTTTTTTAGAATATACTCTTTTATGTCTGCCGAAGCACCCAGGGGCGTTCTCTGCAGTTCCAGCAGAGGTGAATGGACAGCCGTGGGAATTCAGCTCAGTGAGCATCGACCGTTCAGCTCCAAAGAGAAAATCTGAATGAGTGGTTGCATACCAGCTCCTTTTATACTCGTATGTTCGGGGGAGTGGTATGCAAATACCACTCGCCAATTCTCATTGGCCTTTTTTCAAAGACCAGAGGTGTTTCGGGCTCCCAAGAGTGACCCCTAGTTTAACTACATCGACACAATGTTGAGTGAGTGACAGATAGGGAACCAACAGATACAATAGGGGCTATAGCACCTTTGGTGCTTTAACTGTCATGAAAGAAATGTCTCAATGCAAAATATCTTAATGGTCAAGAAATAAACTTTTTTGATTTTGAGGTGAAATATGACCCATACATGTTCTTAACAGGCTTAATGAGATTCACCCTTTAACCATATGCACTTAAATATGTGAATGTATGTTGTCAGATACTGACTCAGATGTTGCAAAAGCATGCTCATTAATGGCCTTCACCACATCCTTAAACTTTATCTTCGAGGTTCTGGTCCAGCCGTGGTATATGATAGGTTCATCTTGACCGTTCCAGCAGTCCACTGTATTGCCAAACATATAAACATTAAGGTCATTAGGCTATACCATGTAGTTCATCACTGCATTAACTATGCATATTTCAATGTAACATCATAATCTGAAGCATAACAAGACATGCATTAGTTTTACAGAATATTTCAGGTGAACACAGGTGTAACTGACTAACACTCAATGCAGCGGCAACCCAGCCTCAGGCAGCGTACATAAGCTTCTGTTGATGACTCACTGCGCAGTTGATCACCAGTTAAATATCTGTGGAAAAAAGTAAAACACATTAAGTAACACAGGAAGTCATCATCAAAAGGGGGAGCTGCATGTGTGTTAGGAGCAAGCATGCAGAACAGCAGTACTGACGTGTTGTGTGAAGAGTTGATCCAGTAGTGAGACAGAGGGTTGTTCATTTCCAGTGGACATATCTCTGAGAACTTCTCATCCCAAATAGAGTTTTCTTTGGAAAAGAGAAAACTGAGGAACTACAGCAAAGAAAGAAAGAATGAAAGAAAAAGTTTGTAAATGTGTTACCGGAAAATGTTGATGAAATCAAACTAAACAGACCTCTACAACTGGTACCTCTTCAACGGTAAAGACTGGATCATTGGTTTTTCTCATGGTATCATCGATGAAGATGGTCATCAACTCTCGCACCTGATTTACATTGTTGGCCCAAGTCTCCTACAAACACAATAAATTTACAGTACATTTCTAATTGAAACTGCGTTTTCGGAAATGGGTTCAGATGCAACAGGATTTGAATGAAATATGGATGGGATGTAAAGAAAGTATGCATAGTAAGATGTTCATCTTACTCTCTGCTGATACAAAAGAAATCTTTGAAAATCGGAGAGCTGCACAGGTTGATCGGTGTTACTGCAAAGAAACGCATACCAAAACAGTCTTAAATGAATTATAAGATCTTCAGCATGAGCTCACAACAGACCTTTAAAGCACTGATTAAAACAAAGCACTATTTCTCACCCCATGATGAAAGAACAGGACTCCTTTTTAAACTCATCTAGTATCTAATAAAATGACAAACAACAAAGAGTAAGGACAAAAAGTACTACATGGTCAAAAGTATGTGGACACCCCATTCTAATTAACATGTTTTGCTATTTTAGCAACACACGTAACTAACAGTTAAAATCGAGCATGCAATCTCACATCCAACTCAAAACTCTTTCTAATCAGAAAAACAAAACTGCACTCACCATCTTCTGGTTTTCAAATGTCAAAAGATTGTAGAATTTGTGAAACTGCTCAAAATCCAGGACTTCTTTCTTTGCTCCCACCGCCTGAATTATGATGTTTAGAATTTTAGTACATGGTATGGAGCTAAACTGAACACATTTCTAAAATCTAAATATTCACAAATTTTGCTTATAACACAAAGTGTAAACTTCAGCAAAGATAATGGAAAAATCTAACGTTCATACCGCAACCCTGTCCTTCAGAAAACGTCCACCTTGTATTTTAATGTTCATCTGTGGCAAAAGAGACTTGAGCTCTTTCAGGGAGATACTGTGGAAGACAGACAGCATGAAAGAGCAGTAATGGTGTGAGACAGGAACTATAATGAATATTCAATGGCAGTGAATGAAAGGAGAGTGCAAAAGAAAGAGAAGAACCTGTTTTTCTTTGTCTGACCAACAGAGTACATCTGCTTCCTTAGCCAACTACAGCAGAGGGAAAAACAGTGAATGAAACACATTGTTTGTGTTAGGACTACAGATACACACAACTATATTATCTGTGTGTGTGTACCTCTCTATAATCTCTGGTGTGTGAGCCGCCAGTGTCTCCTGTCTGAGTAACTCCAGTCCTGTCAGCCATTTTTCTGCATCCTCCACTGAATCAGCTGTGGAAAAGGACCAAATGATCTAATAATTTTGGAGAACATGACCACACACTGTTCTTCTTTATTCACTAATTTCAGCAATAAGGATGCTGCAAATAAAGTGATTTGAGTGTTTATGTAACATGTATGGGAAGACACACATACCACCCAGACTGAGAGTGTTTAGAACAAACTGAGAGCCGTAGAATATGGTAAAGCATGTGTTTTGGTCTGTATTTCTGTCCTTGAATCGGTCAAAGTCCTTGGAGTTTTTTCCTGGTCGTACTTCCCGGATCTCAAAAAGGTCCACTGCAAAAAGAGATTTTCATGTGAATAAGCAACTGACTGATAGTTTACATTCATCAAACATGAAGCAAAAAATAATCAGGATACTGGAGAAATAACACATCAAAATTAGGTATTCATCAGATCAGATCAAAAAGACTGGAGAACAGTAATTTAAACAGTTTTGAACTAAATAATTATTTTCACGAATGCATGCAAAATACAAAAGATTGGTCTTTTTTTTTTTTTTTTTTATAAAAGTGTAGTATAGTGGTAACATTTTTGTTTAACTTGCAGGGGAGCTGGTTTAAAATAATAACCAAATAAATATTAGTTGTTTTCATAAACCAAGCAAAACTGCAATGAACTTGACATCATACATTTTCATTTTATGTAAAAGAGCAGCTATGCCAATTTAATAACTCCTGTTTTGTTTCATGGGAAAAATTTAAATGACTGGCTTAAGGGTGGCTAGATTATGATATAATTTTTTTGTTTGATTTTCACAGTTTTATTGAAGTGAAATATGGAGAAAAATAACATATGTACAAGGCTTTACACTTTGGTTTTTTTATTTTCCAATGTACATACAGTAGATTATTGAAATACATAAAAAATCAATAATCATGAATAACTGAAAACATAAAAGACACAAAATAAGAAAATAGAATGTACATAAATTACTGAAACACAAGTTACAAAAAAGGAATCCACAAAAAAAAAAAAAAAAGGTTCAGAGTAAAAGTAAACACTGAGGCATTAGACAGCTCACCAAGTTTTGAGACACAACCCATCGTTGATGTTTGAAACAAGCTCTCTATAATTACACACATCCTCCTGGAATGTTAACTTTGAGCACCAATTCATCCCACTGATATAGTCTTTATATAAAATTGTTAGGGGATTAATTTAAATTACTCTAGAAAAAATAAAAAGAGCAACAGATATGAAATGATTAGTGCACAATGTGGACATAAATCTTTTTTTTTTTTTTTTTTTAATCCCCTTTTTCTCCTCAATTTGGAATGCCCAATTCCCACTACTTAGTAGGTCCTCGTGATGGAGTGGTTACTCACCTCCAACCGGGTGGTGGAGGACAAGTCTCAGTTGCCTCCACTTCTGAGATAGTCAATCCACGCATTTTCACGTGGCTCATCGTGCATGACACTGTGGAGACTCAAAGCATGTGGAGGCTCAAGCTACTCTCTGCGATCCACGAACAACTTACCAAGTGCTCCATTGAGAGCGAGAACCACTAATCGTGACCACGAGGAGGTTACCCCATGTGACTCTACCCTCCCTAGCAACCAGGCCAATTTGGTTGCTTAGGAGACCTGGCTGGAGTCACTCAGCACACCCTGGATTCGAACTCATGACTCCAGGGGTGGTAGTCAGCATCAATACTCGCTGATGAACATAATTCTTTAATACCAACACATTTTTTTTTAATAAATGCTCTCAAAGGGCTAACACATATGCAAGTCTTGTGGTCTTAGATAAACGTAGCCTTGGACTGGATCTCACAAATCAAGTTTTGGTTTAGATATTGGTCTTGAGGGATCTAGTCTTGGTCTGGGTCTGGATGTCAAGGGACTTGACTCCACCATATTATCTGAGTCATGGATTTGTTGCATATATGGCCACATATTTGGAATATCCAAAGGTAACTATTGCTTTTAAGTAACTGAACCATTACTTTGAATTATTAACTAATAAGAAGAGGATAAGTGTAAAGGAATGCATGTACACATAAAACGTTAAGCTTGAATGCACTGTAAGCTGGATAAAAGGCTGGATAAAAGTGTCCGCCAAATGCATAAATGGAATGTCAGTAATTACTATCTTAATAACTATTAAAGGGATAATTCACCATAAAATCAGTCACCATTCATTTTTATTCATTTTTCCATATGATGTAAATTAATGGCAACTGAGACAAACATTCTGCCTAATATCTCCTTTTGTGTTCCACAGAAGAAAGTTGTACAACATGAGACTGAGTAAATGACAACAAAATTTACATTTTTGGGTGAATTATCCCTTTAAGTTTAGCTTGAGGGAAGGCACTCACACACTCCTTCAGTCTTGTCAGCGGTACGCGTCCAGGCCACCTGTCTGGTCTCCATAATAACCTGCACAGTTAGCCTCTCCATTCTCTGTCTGTACACTGTCATCACGATCCCCATCTCCAAGTCCCGCTTGATCAGACTCTTCTTGTACTCAGTCAGGTTTCCCTGCTGAGTGTGACCCGCCATCTCTGTTTTTGGCCAAACACTGACAAAGACAAATGGGCACAAGAGGTCACTCATTGAAATTTACATGAAATTCACAATATGGCACATTCTCAAATGCCTTTTTTGCTTTCATAAAAAGGTTACCACATGATTCATATATTAAGAAGACAAATGTTTCTTAAAATGTTATTATTCATGTAAAATCATGAAATGCCATCCTTACGTTAGAACACTGTTGCTCAATGCTAAGAACGTAAATTATGGACATGCTTTCTCCTGAAGACCGTTCTTGCCTAGCTACCTTGAAAAAACTAACTTGGAAGCAGTGGCGGCCTGTACATTTTAAGTCTAGGCCTTCAGTGCGATTCATGTCATTAAGAAAACACAGTTTCACAATGATAAGACACCGTATGCCTATCATACATTATGTGACATTCAACTAATAATACCAATTGACATTTTAAAAACATGTCCACACACGAAAGCCAGAACCAAGGAGGTCTAATACCAAGAAAAAGCTATCTAATATTTGCGATTTAAATGTTGCTTGCAATACATTTTGTTTCGTCAGGGTACACGGTTACTTTTCAAAACTTGATCAGACACTGAATGCTCAAGCAGCTTCAGGAGAAAACCCCTGATGTTGCTATAAAAATGCAAAAAGCACTTACTAATTTGCTTGAAGTGAAAATCAGCCCTCCTTTACTGTTTAATTAATCAGTCGCACGATCATGCATAAGATCTCAGGTTTTTAAATACATAAGGATCTCTTTCTCAATGGCAATACCACCAGTGATGACAGCCGACTCGTCAGCAAGATCTCGCACTCTTCACTTTCAAATTAAGTACATCACTTAAAGCGTGATTGCGTCATTCAAGGCCAGCTTGAAGGTCTCGACCGGGACATATCCTAAAGATCACACCCACCAAGAACAAATAAATCAATCTGATTGGCTGACGAATCTGACAATCTGACTTTAGATGCCTATTCACTGCAGTGTTGAGGGATTCTGTGGAAATTCTGAAGGCCTGACGGGATTGAGCTCAGACTCATGCGCTGCTTTGGCTAAGGAGCATGGCTTCGGGCATGTGATTTGTGAAACAGTTGTCACACTTCGCTTGTAAGCATCGAGGAATAAATTCTGATTGGATAAACTTTTTGTTTTTTCCTATTTGTTTGTAGATTAATTAGGAGTTGAAAGCGATTGAAAATTCATAGGCAAAAAGGTCAATGAGAATGAAAGGATGAAAAAAATTTTTTTTTTACGCATGTTACGCCAGCAGAGAAGGATTTGCTGGCCCTGAGAAATCGCCACTGCTCGAAAGGATAGGACGTAGAACGCTTTATGTTTATGTTTTGAGATGCTGCGGTATGTAGATTAAACAGCCTTATATCTAATTTATTTTCTGTTTTTTTTTTTTTTTTTTGCCAGTAGATGATGATGTTGAATCGGTCCACAAGAACGTAAAAACACATAAGAATGCACATTGAGAACCACAGTGTCACTGACAGTAAAACAAGAAGTTACTTTGCAACAAAAATAACAATCAGCTATAGTAGTTCAGTGAAGAGGTCATAACTGTGCTTTATTATGAATAAAGCATGGCTATTGACCAACCAGCATCCAAGATCAGGACTATCTGTTTTATAAGTACAGTCAGTTGGTTGTTTTCGTAAAATAAACACCGACAAGGTGATCAGGATCCCGACGTGAAGCAGAGGGGACTTGTATCACCCTGATGGGATTTATTTTGCGAATAACAACTGGCTGACCATACATTATTCCACTTATTACATGGCTGCTAACCAAATAAATAAATAAATGACAAATAATATTGACTTGGTGTCATGCATGATGAGCCACGTGATTAGGTGCGAGGATTGACGGTCTCAGAAGTGGAGGCAACTGAAACTTGTCCTCCGCCACCCACATTGAGGTGAGTAACCATGCCACCACAAGGATCTACTAAAGTAGCAGGAACTGGGCATTCCAAATTGGGAGAAAAAGGGGATAAAAAAATAAATAAAAGTTGTAGGCCTATGCTCTACAGCAACACTGATATAATTTAGAATTTGTCAAAATACTTTATGGTTTCACAGTGGCATGAGTTTACCATCACACCAGTTTTGGGTTTAAAACAAAACTAAGAACCATTTGGGAGAAGACGATGACAATATCAGTACTGTCCTACTACAGGTGCATCTCAATAAATTAGAATGTCGTGGAAAAGTTCATTTATTTCAGTAATTCAGCTCAAATTGTGAAACTCGTGTATTAAATAAATTCAATGCACACAGACTGAAGTAGTTTAAGTCTTTGGTTCTTTTAATTGTGATGATTTTGGCTCACATTTAACAAAAACCCACCAATTCACTATCTCAACAAATTAGAATATGGTGACATGCCAATCAGCTAATCAACTCAAAACACCTGCAAAGGTTTCCTGAGCCTTCAAAATGGTCTCTCAGTTTGGTTTACTAGGCTACACAATCATGGGGAAGACTGCTGATCTGACAGTTGTCCAGAAGACAATCATTGACACCCTTCACAAGGAGGGTAAGCCACAAACATTCATTGCCAAAGAAGCTGGCTGTTCACAGAGTGCTGTATCCAAGCATGTTAACAGAAAGTTGAGTGGAAGGAAAAAGTGTGGAAGAAAAAGATGCACAACCAACCGAGAGAACCACAGCCTTATGAGGATTGTCAAGCAAAATCGATTCAAGAATTTGGGTGAACTTCACAAGGAATGGACTGAGGCTGGGGTCAAGGCATCAAGAGCCACCACACACAGACGTGTCAAGGAATTTGGCTACAGTTGTCGTATTCCTCTTGTTAAGCCACTCCTGAACCACAGACAACGTCAGAGGCGTCTTACCTGGGCTAAGGAGAAGAAGAACTGGACTGTTGCCCAGTGGTCCAAAGTCCTCTTTTCAGATGAGAGCAAGTTTTGTATTTCATTTGGAAACCAAGGTCCTAGAGTCTGGAGGAAGGGTGGAGAAGCTCATAGCCCAAGTTGCTTGAAGTCCAGTGTTAAGTTTCCACAGTCTGTGATGATTTGGGGTGCAATGTCATCTGCTGGTGTTGGTCCATTGTGTTTTTTGAAAACCAAAGTCACTGCACCCATTTACCAAGAACTTTTGGAGCACTTCATGCTTCCTTCTGCTGACCAGCTTTTTAAAGATGCTGATTTCATTTTCCAGCAGGATTTGGCACCTGCCCACACTGCCAAAAGCACCAAAAGTTGGTTAAATGACCATGGTGTTGGTGTGCTTGACTGGCCAGCAAACTCACCAGACCTGAACCCCATAGAGAATCTATGGGGTATTGTCAAGAGGAAAATGAGAAACAAGAAACCAAAAAATGCAGATGAGCTGAAGGCCACTGTCAAAGAAACCTGGGCTTCCATACCACCTCAGCAGTGCCACAAACTGATCCATGCCACGCCGAATTGAGGCAGTAATTAAAGCAAAAGGAGCCCCTACCAAGTATTGAGTACATATACAGTAAATGAACATACTTTCCAGAAGGCCAACAATTCACTAAAAATGTTTTTTTTTAAGGTCTTATGATGTATTCTAATTTTTTGAGATAGTGAATTGGTGGGTTTTTGTTAAATGTGAGCCAAAATCATCACAATTAAAAGAACCAAAGACTTAAACTACTTCAGTCTGTGTGCATTGAATTTATTTAATACACGAGTTTCACAATTTGAGTTGAATTACTGAAATAAATGAACTTTTCCACGACATTCTAATTTATTGAGATGCACCTGTACTTCTTCTGCAGTTTCCCAGTCATGCATTCATCTTAGATAATAGAATTATCAACACCTTCAAAGGAATATCACCTGCAGTTATCTGTGACTGCACAGTGTGGCATTCATTGCGTTCATGCCAGTTTTCCCAATTATTGATGCATGGCAAGCAAAATAGAATGTTTCAAGTCTCGTCCCCTACTGTAAGATCATATTTGCATTGCAAATGGACAAGTACAGTTGGGTATAGTGGAGCTGCCCAGAGAGTTGAACCAAGTCCCTCTTTAAAAGTTATGTATTAACCTAGAAAAACTCAATGTGGTTTCAATTCAGAAACCTTTGCTTATCACCCCTACCCTCTCCCGTCCATTTTGAGCTTTCTCTTTGAAAGAGAAAAAGAGCTCACTTTCATGACATTAATACACAAGCACCAAGCTTTAACTCATTTTTATATTACCAAAACAAAACAAAATGTATTTGAAACAAATGAAGACAGGCTTTAGAGAGCGTTACTGCGTGAAGTAACCTGTTATTCTACAATATAAGGTGATTACACAATTCCTCTGCCACAACTGGGTTTGCCTTTATTGTTCAAGAAGCTACAACAGCAACAACAACAACAACAACAACAACAAGAGGAGGCTGTGGAGGCACACCTGCTCGTGCAGAATACACATTTTAAAGACCACAGAACAGTATTGTACAATTCTTGTTTGTACTTTAGCAAATGCAGTTTTCAACTTCAACGGTTTTTCTGAACAAAAGATGAATTTAAAAAGCATAATATGACACTTTCTTGTTATTTTTATGAAAAACAAACATCCCTTAAACTTTAACCATGTATATTTAATAGGGGGAAAAAACGTATTAATTATTTAGGTCCAAAGTATTATACACATATATAGCTAATATATTACCCTCTTATTTTAACATCCAGATGAATTATATAAATAAATAACTTACCCAAGTTTTGAGAATAAGGTCAACCTCCACTTCACAAACCAATTGCTGTAAACAACCAAATTCTCAATTTAAAACAGGGGGGGAAAAAAAGAAAAGAAAGAAAAAAAAAAGTAATTCAGTACTGGGGGTACAAAAAACTCTATGATCAGTAGTCACAATGTAGTCAGTTCCTCTATTCGCTCAGCAAAAGGAAGTGAAGAGTGCATTATGAGAATAAAAAATCCGGAAGCAAAATTAGCTATGCAAAATCCCCAAGGAAGAGAGGGCGATGAATTTTGTGCACTTGCACTAATGTAAAAGATGTCCAAAGCGCAACTTTGGCTCGCAGCAGAAGCGTTTATTTGAATGACAATCACTCAAATTGACTCATTGCTCAAAGGCGCATGTTGCCATTGTTGACCTCACTGTCATTGTAACATCATTTGCCCTTTTCTCCCTCTGTTGCATTCCGTTACACAATAAATAACAACTCGGTCAAACTAGGGGTATCAATGTAAAGCACCTTTTTTTAAGTATAAAAATCAATAAATAATTAAATAATAAAAAAAGAATAAATCCAAGCAGTCTTTAAAACAAAGTTTCAGGCGATATGAACATGAAGAAAGCATCTGTTGTTGGCAGCTGGGCGCTGGCTGTCAAATTGTTGAAGAAAATGAGTCGTCAGAAATTAATTATTTTAGTAACTGACTTCCGAAAAGATCTGCATTTCTTTAAACATAGCAGTAGGAAAAATAGTCCTTACAGACGCGAATTTTATGTGCCATGTAGCCTCGAATATAAATTTGGTGTTTAACTCATGTTACTCGTGCTTTACATATCTAACGTCACTTTCCAGTTAATTTGCATACAGAAAGCGTGAAAAAAATTCACCGACGAAAAGAGGCTGTCGGGTTACTTATGTAAACATTCCTCACAAAAAATGTCCCATAGTAACTAAAACTTAGAACAAAACACCAGTTACAACAGTAACCAATTAAAATGGCAGATTCTAAAAGCTTTTACAGAACTAACTAATCTGTAGTAAACATGCCATTTTGGTAGAAACGACAGTCTGGTTCCCATAATCCATTTCTGTTTAATAATCTGGAGGAAATCTAGACATGGGGAACAAGTAGCAAAGAGCAATACTGACTTTCTTTTACACTTTCAGTCTGAGAAATGAATTGTGCTCAAACAATTCAAAGCAAAATATGACTTTTTGCTCATTTTGCATTTATTGAGAACTATACTGTCAGTACACCGAAACAAAACTCAGTCGAGGCAAAATGCAGCCATATAAAGTTGATTACAGATATCTGATGAGAAATGTAGGCTCCAGTCACACATTGCCAATACCCAGTGTTAAACAGTGTTTGACAGTATGTCTTTGTGTACACATTTTAATATTTTAATATTTTACAGAAGGCAGGAAACCAGCTCCTAGCTTTTGCATTCTAACATAAAAACTATACCGTGAGAATGGCTCACTTTGACTAGACAAAGTGCTTTATAAGAGTGTGGTTTCCTTCAGGCTATGTCATATCTCACATGCCATAATTCATGTCAGTCTAAAAAAACACACGCACACACACAAAAACACACTGAGAAGAAACAATATTGGTTTGCACTTCCTTTTGGAGACATTGACTGTCCTCCATTCCTCATTGTTTTGTTTTTCTTCATCATCATCCCTCATCCTCCTCTGGTTCTCTGAGGCCTTGGCTGTGCAGGGTCTTCCCTGTCATTTCCATAATGGCCTGTACTTCAGGATCTGCATCTAGTATACTTTTCTTGTTCTCATCCTGAAAGTGAACCCAAGGAACCAACATCACAATCTTACATGGAAACAAATCCACTTCTTTGGAACACAAAAGGAGATGTTAGGCTGTATGTCAGTCTCAGTTACCATTCGCATTGATTGCATCTTTTTTCTTTCATACAATTAAAGTGCATGGTCACTGAGGCTGACATCTTCTTGTGTGTTCAATAGAAGTAAGTATATGTCTGGAAAAACACGAGGGTGAGGAAATTTAATTGAAACATGTAACATTTCATACTCCCATGTTCTGAGAATTAAAACATTTAATCATTGACCTGCTCCTGTTCCTCGCGTGGCTGACCAACACCCCACACCTCCAGGGTGTCCACTTTGAAGTCCTCTTCTCCTGACAGCTGATAGCTGCCATATGTGGTGCAGCGTGGTCGAGCCCTACTGTGTCCATGGCCAAAATCACTGTCCAGCCACAACCCAAAATACCCATGCTGACCACCCATACCCTAAAAAAGCAATTTTAAAGAGCCATTTTATTTTAAAAACAGTACTACAAATAGCTGCATAGTGTATTTGCTGCACATAAAGCCTTGAACAGAGTATAGTATTGATCTCACCAAGCCATTAGGCATAGTCTGCTGACCCTGGTTCAAGTACATATAATGATTGTTGTAACCTGTGCAAGTGAACACTCTCATGAAAGGGAACACGGAGAAGAGGAAGCACCTGGAATCACCTAGTGGAAAATGAAGGGAAACGTTAAAGAGATAGTTCAAACATAAATGAGAATGCTCTCATCATTTACTCATCCTCATGCAATCCCAGATGTGTATGACTTTCTATCTTCTGCTAAACACAAATTAAGATTTTCAGAAGAATATTTCAGCTCTGTAGGTCTATTCAATGCAAGAAAAAACATACAGTAATCCATACACCAGTGGTTAAATCAATGTCTTCAGAAGCGATATGTTAGGTGTGTGTGAGAAACAGATCAATATTAAAGTCTTTTTTTACTATAAATTCTCCTCCCTGCCCAGTAGGTGGTGATATGCACAAAGAATGCGAACCACCAAAAACTAAAGAACAACTACTCTTAGAAGAGAAGAGAGTGCTTAGGAGGGCTGGTGAAATTGGACATTTATAGACAAAAAAGGACTTAAAAATGTATCTGTTTCTCACCCACACCTCTCATAAAGACATGTCTAAAGACATGGATTTAACTATTGGAGTCATATGGATTACTTTATGCTGCCTTTATGTGCTTTTTGGAGCTTCAAAGGTTTGGCCACCATTCACTTGCATTGAACAGACCAACAGAGCAGATTTTTTTTTTTTTTCAAAGAAAACTTTGTGTTCAGAACAAGAAATTCACACACATCTATAAACAACAACTCTCAAAAGTGGCTGAAGAATATCTTTTAATTCATTCCATACTCTCACCCTGGAACTGAGGTTTGACCTCCCAGCTTTGAGAAGCAAAGCCTCCAAAGATATGGCCTTTTGTGTCTTTTATCAACAAGACAGTGGGACCCTGGCCTTTGCAGTTGCCCACCAGTCGGGTGAAGCTTTCCCCATGTAAGTTTGTGGAGAATAACAACCTCCAGGGAGCGCTGTAGCCTGCAGGCAACTGAGGTGACAGGAACATCAGAAGAGGTAGATGCAAGAGGCAGTGGAGATCACTCCAAGGAGCATACCGACACTGGGGCAACAGAGTTGGGGGAGGACGGGAGGGCAGCCCAATTCCTAGGCCCTCACCAATCAGGAGCTCCAAGAACATAGCCATTGCTGGGATCCGGAACAGCCAGTCTTCCAGACAAGGAATGTCACACATATTCTTATCTATAGAAGCAATAAGGAATATTTTATTTAAAGACATACTCAAAGACATTTGACTGATGTCCTTAAGAAAGAAAATATTTGATTATTTTATCTTGCGAGGTAAATATATTATAGTTTTCAGTGTTATATATATCCATTGTCAGCATGGGGTGATGGTTGAATATGGTCTTGATGGGTTTCATTAAAGGAATACAGTATTCCAGGTTCAATACAAGTTAAGCACAATAAACAGCTTTTGTGGAATAATGCCGATTATCACAAAAATAATTTTGACTCACCCCTTGTTTATTAAAAAAAACTTTACACAGATAAGGTTAAAAAAATATTTTATTGGGGGCCTGGGTAGCTCAGCGAGTATTGACGCTGACTACCACCCCTGGAGTTGCAAGTTCAAATCCAGGGCGTGCTGATTGACTCCAGCCAGGTCTCCTAAGCAACCAAATTGGCCCGGTTGTTAGGGAGCATAGAGTCACATGGGGTAACCTCCTTGTGGTCGCTATAATGTGGTTCTCACTCTTGGTGGGGTGCGTGGTGAGTTGTGCGTGGATGCCGCGGAGAATAGCGTGAAGCCTCCACATGCGCTATGCCTCCGCGGTAACGCACTCAACGAGCCATGTGATAAGATGCGAAGATTGATGGTCTCAGACGCAGAGGCAACTGAGGTTCGTCCTCCGCCACCATGAGGACTTAGAGCACATTGGGAATTCCAAATTGAGGAGAAAATCCACAAAAATTTTATTTTTTATTATATTGCACTAAAATCATGTTAGAATGTTTATGTCTTGTGGTTATACTTTTGAAACAATGATTATTTTATCATTTATGGACTGGCGCAATTCACTACCACTGAAAGAGCATTAAATGCATGGGTGTTAAATGCATGGGTGTTTCGCCAAACATTATTACGTAATCGGGTCTTTAGTGTCCTGGCACATATATCTATCACAAATGGACCTACAAAATGCCCAGACAGTGTCAAATTTTCAAAACATTTTCAAGACAATTAGAAAATAATAGAATAGAATATATTCTGATATATTTAGATTTATTATTTTTCATTCATCAAAGAGATGATGCAACAAATATTGAACCGGATTCATTAATTCCACACTGAAATTTCATGTGTTTTCCAACACATAAAGAGCTACAGGTAACACATAAGTTATGAATAAGATACACATTACACATAAGCTACACATATGTATTTTTTCTAATCTACTGTAAATAGATGCTCACTACTTACAGAATTTCAGTAGTACACCCAAATGACAACAGCCAAATCATACTGTTCATATGTTACACTTGCTATAGTTTACTTCCACGTTGCTGCTTTGTCAAATAGCAATGTCAAATGTAAATCAAGTGAATCACTGAAGCATCTTGAGTAAGAAACAGCATGTATAATATGTATGTTTACACACACATGGGATACATGATATAGTACTCATTTGCCTTGTAATAAAAAAATAAAATACAAAAAAGAAATATATATATATATATATATATATATAGACACATGAAAGCTGTGATTGAAAATCAGGGTTATTCCACCAAATATTGATTTCTGAACTCTTCCTAAGTTAAAACATTAGTACTGTGTTGTTTAAAAATGAATATGAACTTGTTTTCTTTGCATTATTCGAGGTCTGAAAACACTGCATCTTTTTTGCTATTTTGACCAGTTATCATTTTCTGCAAACAAATGCTCTAAATGACAATATTTTTATTTGGAATTTGGGAGAAATGTTGTCAGTACTTTATAGAATAAAACAAAAATGTTCATTTTACTCAAACACATACCTATAAATAGTAAATCCAGAGAAACTGATAATTTTGCAGTGGTCTCTTAATTTTTTCCAGAGCTGTATATAAACTCAGGACACTGTATTTTAAAGATAATATTGTAAAAATCCAAATAACTTTACAGATCTTTATTGAAAAGGGTTTAAACAATGTTTTCCATGCTTGTTCATTGAACCATAAACAATTAATGAACATGCACCTGTGGAACAGTCGTTAAGACACTAAAAGCTTACAGACAGTAGGTAATTAAGGTCACAGTTATAAAAACTTAGGACACTAAAGAGACCTTTCTACTGACTCTGAAAAACACTAAAAGAAAGATGCCCAGGGTCCCTGCTCATCTGCGTAAACGTGCCTTAAGCATGCTGCATGGAGGCATGAGGACTGCAGATGTGGCCAGGCCAATAAATTGCAATGTCCATACTGTGAGACGCCTAAGACAGCGCTACAGGGAGACAGGAAGGACAGCTGATCATCCTTGCAGTGGCAGACCACGTGTGACAACACCTGCACAGGATTGGTACATCTGAATATCACACCTGCGGGACAGGTAAAGGATGGCAACAACAACAACTTCCCGAGTTACACCAGGAATGCACAATCCCTCCATCAGTGCTCAGACTGTCCGCAATAGGGTGAGAGAGGCTGGACTGAGGGCTTGTAGGCCTGTTGTAAGGCAGGTCCTTACCAGACATCACCAGCAACAACGTCACCTATGGGCACAAACCCACCTTCGCTGGACCAGACAGGACTGGCAAAAAGTGCTCTTTACTGATGAGTCACGGTTTTGTCTCACCAGGGGTGATGGCCGGACTCGCATTTATCGTCGAAGGAATGAGCAATACACCGAGGCCTGTATTCTGGAGCGGGATCGATTTGGAGGTGGAGGGTCCATCATGGTCTTGGGCGGTGTGTCACAGCATCATCAGACTGAGCTTGTTGCATTGTAGGCCATCTCAACGCTGTGCATTACAGGGAAGACATCCTCCTCCCTCATGTGGTACCCTTCCTGCAGGCTCATCCTGACATGACCCTCCAGCATGACAATGCCACCAGCCATACTGCTCGTTCTGTGTGTGATTTCCTGCAAGACAGGAATGTCAGTGTTCTGCCATGGCCAGTGAAGAGCCCGGATCTGAATCCCATTGAGCACGTCTGGGACCTGAGGGCCAGGGCCATTCCCCCCAGAAGTGTCCGGGAACTTGCAAGTGCCTTGGTGGAAGAGTGGGGTAACATCTCACAGCAAGAACTGGCAAATCTGGTGCAGTCCATGAGGAAGAGATGCACTGCAGTACTTGATGCAGCTGGTGACCACACCAGATACTGACTGTTACTTTTGATTTCGACCCCCCCTTGTTCAGGGACACCTTATTCCATTTCTGCTAGTCACATGTCTGTGAAACTTTTTATGTTCATACAAACATTTACACACGTTAAGTTTGCTGAAAATAAAAGCAGTTGAAAGTGAGAGGACGTTTCTTTTTTGCGAAGTTTATATATCATATGTCATATGGTGGTTTTTCCCACCATTCTTAGTAAATTCTAGAGACTGTTGTGTGTGAAAATCCCAGGAGATCAGCAGTTACAAAAATACTCAAACCGGCCCTTCTGGCACTAACAATCATCCATGCGATTATCTTATCAACCAATCATGTGACAGCAGTGCAGTGCATAAAATCATGCAGATACAGGTCAGGAGCTTCAGTTAATGATCATATCAACAATCAGAAAGTGTAAAAATGTGATATCAGTGATTTAGACCGTGGCATGATTGTTGGTGCCAGATGGGCTGGTTTGAGTGTTTCTGTAACTGGTCATCTCCTGGGAATTTCACACACAACAGTCTCTAGAATTTACTCAGAATGATGTGAAAAACAAAAAACATCCAGTGAGGGGCAGTTCTGTGGAAGGAAATGCCTTGTTGATGAGAGAGGTCAACAGAGAATGGCAGACTGGTTTGAACTGACAAAGTCTACGGTAACTCAGATAAGCGCTCTGTACAATTGTGGTGAGAAGACTATCATCTCAGAATGCTATTCTGAGATGCGGGTTGGCGCTGTTTTGATGGCACGAGGGGGCCTACACAATAATAGGCAGGTGGTTTTAGTATAGTGGCTGATCTGAGTATATATTGCAATTTTGTTTTTACACTATTCAGAAGAGAAAGGTTGAGAAATACTAAAGAGGTGTGGTCTCCAAAAAATGGAAAAGGTACAGGGGTTGGAATGAGGGACCAGGTCAGTAAAGACCCATGGTATGCATTAAGGGTAAATATAAGAGGAATGAGTTAAAATTATTTTTTGTCGAATTCAACATTATCCCACAAATGCTCTCGACTGACCTTAAAGGAATATGCTGGGTTCAATACAAGTTAAGCTTAATTGACAGAGTTTGTGGCATAATATTGATTACCACAAAAATGTATTTTGACTCATCCCTCCTTTTCTTTAAAAAAAGCAGATATCTTGTCACTGACAATGGAAGTGAAAGGGGGTACAATTTGTTTTACGTTAAAATACTCACTGTTTCAAATGTTTAGCCACAAGATATAAAGGATATGTGTAAACATGACTTTCACTTACTGTACTAACCTTTTCTGTGTAAAGTTATAGCCAATTTTACAACTTTGTTACCATGACAATGCAATGTCAGAAAATCTTAAAATGACTGTAAAAATGTCAATTTAAATACCTTTACAGCTCAAATACTAGCTTTAACAGAAGAATTAATGCAAGTGCTTTTATAAAATTATAAGCTTCCTGTGTTTAAACCCTCAAAAAAATTGCCCACAATCACTTCCATTGTAAGTGTTTCTCTGTAACCTCAATTTTAGGTTTTTTTTTTCTTTTTTTTTTTTTTTAAAGAAAAGGGTCGAAATTATTTTTTGTGGTAATCAACATTATTCCACAAATGCTGTTGATTGAGCTTAACTTGTATTGAACCCAGAATATTCCTTTTAGTACTTAACTGATTTTGAGGATGATTTCCTTTAATGCTGCCACATTGTACTAACTTACTGTTTGTCACAATGCTAATAATTAAACTGGTGCAACAAAGCACACACATCTGCTCTACTGTACAGAAGAAGCTCTTCTCTAATCATGCACTTAATTGTCATTTGAACTTATTGTAAAACACCATTGCTTTAATTACTTATGATACTGATCCAAACCTGAAAATTTCAATTCAGAAGTCAATTGTTCTGCTAGCAACCTAGCGCCTTGTGGGCCATCACCCATGCGATCTGGCTGCCAAGCTCGCAGATGTCCCCTGTAGATTAGAGTCTGGATTGCAGCTGAAACCAGGTCTTCCACTAACTACACAATAAACATTAAAAATCACCATCTTCAGATTAGATCACAGGCTGATTATTTAGAAATGTAATTAAAATTATTTTTTGTTAAATGATTTAGGAATTGACTTAGGAATTGTGTTTAGATGGTCATGGATCAGCAAACAAGGGTTGTTTCATTTTTTTCCAGGCCTAATTACTAAACTTTGGATAATGAAACTTTGGTCATACTTACACCTCGGATCTGCTCAGTTGCGGCAGCAGTAGCTTTTGCTTCCTCTGCCATTGCCAAGACCAAAGGTGCACGCTCCTCTGCAGTTCCCCGAAGAATATCTGCCAGGAATATCACCAACTGCTCTCGACTAACCCCTCCACCAGAGGGCAGTGGCACGCCTGGATCAACACTGTGTATGCCCTGGAATACTCTCTTTATCATTGATTCTGAGGCCATCTTACCCATTGACATCTGCAACATAAAATAATGGAAAAATACAAATCCAAGTATGCTGTAAGTGTTGGCACAGATATCCAATGTCCATAGAAAAGGTCTGGGAGAGCTGCCTCTGTTCACCATAACATTTGCATGAATGTACAACGCTGATACAGATCAACTGGTAATGCAGTGACACCAAGTCTGTCTTACATAATTACTATGGCACTATTCTGTGTAAAGCTGCTTGGGGAAAATATACATTGAGAAAGCACTAGGCAAATAAAATGTAATTGAACTTTAATTGAGCAGATTTAAAAAAAAAAAAATCCAAAAATCCAATACAATCTGGATAGCAACAGAAACTTAAATTGCACAGTCCTTTTGCTGCCTTCCTTGGTATTTTTTATTTTTTCATTTATTTTCTGCGATTATTATAGGCTATTAACTAATAATAACGTTAGAAATATCATCCCATCATTATAATACCAGAATTACACTCTGCTTTCTTCTGAAGCAAATTAGCTATTCCCAGACTGCACTAAATATGCTTAAATAATCTGAATACAAATGATATAATGAAAATCTAAGTATAACAGATCTAGTGTAAGGTACGTTTATGTCAGAGCAGCTCACCTTTAGCATGTCCAGAGATAAAATCTTCCCTGTTTTTCCAGAGGAAACAGAGGATCCAGTTCCGTGGAGCCTGTCAAAAACCCCATCTATAACAGGTCTCTCATCCGGACGAAAACGAGCCAGTCGTTTCTGCACTACAACACTGTCGGTGTTCCCCATAGCCCTAGAGGGAATTAATACAAATAAAATATTAAGTGACAAAAACAAAATCAGGTGGCATCAAGGAATAAATGCATATATGCTTAGTTTCAACCGCCGCCTTAAACAAATTTTCATGGGAAAATATGAAACACAATGCACACTTGAAACATGAAAGAGTGAAGTGAGAATTTCCAACCACGGTTCAGTTTGGCATTTAAACCCGAGAGGCCGCAATGTAAACACACATACATACAAAACATTTCCGGGTTGCAAACCAACGTCACAGGCAGATGACCAATTGATGGAGAAAAACTTTACACTGCTCTGTGATTGGCTGGCCCAGAACGTTTCCTTTGAACTCAACTCACCTTTTGGTCCTGTCCCAATATCCCCCGCTTGCGGTTTTGGTCTTGCCCACTTACCCACTTGTCTTACGTATTTCCGGTGTTTGGCCACTAGTGTGCAAGTAGACGTGAAGACTGCGAGTGTGGATGACTTTTGATTGCACGTTGGGACACTTGTAGACTTAAAGATGTTGGTGCTGGTTGCGACAGCTGTTTTTGTCTTTTCACTCAGCTGAAGACTGATTGTTTTTGGTAGCGGTAACTGTTATAGCCTACTTAAAATAATACATAACTGAAAATGTTACCCATCTTTTCATTTATGAATTCACTAATGGTTGTTAGAAGTGTATTGTGTTGTAGAAAATATGCAAATACATTTTTTTATAATGTTTTTATTGTGTGAAAATAATTGTAAAATGTACTTTTTTTTTGCTCATTTTAATTTTCAATACTTTGCACATTAAAAAATGTTTAACTGTAAAATTGCGTCATCCATAACTGCTGTAAAATATGAAATATAAGCAAATTCTTTCTACTTTGTTTCTCAGTACACTGCATAAAACTTAATTTAACAAAATAAAAACTTTATTCTATAAACCTGTGTGATCCATTAATAGCTACTAATACAGACCATTTAAATTATATGCTTTGGTTTGTCATTTATATAAGACGACAAAAGACTGCTTTACACGACTTATCAGTAGCTATGTGGTTTCATCCAACAAATAAAAAGCATTAAAACTTATGTTTTCAAATACATAAAGATGAGAAAGAAACCGTGGTAGTAGCTGATACATTTTTAATTTTAAAACAACATTTACTAGACCACATATTGCATGCCACACTGGCTGATAAATGACCAAAAAGACCAAAAGTATTAGGCAAGAACAAACAAAATAAAGTGGTTACTGGGTGAGAACGATAACAAAGAGGTATATAAATATACACATAAATAATATTTTGTAATTATGATGCTGATACTAAGTCATTCCAAACACGTTATATAATGTTGAATACTTTAATTTATACTAAAATAAATACATGCTTCACTATCTGATTATAATAAACAACTTTTGTTGAAAAGCTTCCCTTGACGTCATCATGGAGAAAATACACCGATCGCTCGGGTAGGTGGGGTGTGGCTCCTGATGGTGATGAACTCTGGGATACACTTAGCCTGAAAGACCTCTGAAGTAGTTTTCGCACTAGTGTGGATTTAGTGTGGGTTAAGAGCACTGAGCTTTGGCATGTGTTACACATGGGACAGTCTGAAGCACCTACTTCCTGTCGCGTGCATGCGCATTCAAGTGGCCAAGACCGCAAGTGTGGGTGCTGGGACAGGGCCTTTGTTTGACTGTCGCTGAGATCTGCATACAACCATACTACTCTTACTATATCTGCCATAGACAAATATGTTAGAAGTAGTATGAGTAGTATGGGTAGTATGCGATTACAAACTCAGCCAATGGCTGTGTCCAAAAACTGGAAAATGCTGCCTTTCGAAGCTGTATACAGAGGTAGGATGACAATAAGGTGCTTTTCAAACTTTTCTGAGACCAGTTACATGTAACGGGATTACATATTTAAAATACAAAATATAAGTAACTGTATTCCACTACAGTTACAATTTAAATCATTGGTAATTAGAATACAGTTACATTCAAAAAGTATTTTGATTACTGAAGAGATTACTTTGCATTTTATTGTCATTTGTTTCATTTAATATTTAGTCCTTTCAGATGGAAAACATTTATACATATAAATGATGTGATCCAAAGTGCATTTGAACAGAGTGAAACTTTCTTATGATGTGTTGCATTATCTATGTTGCACTATATATCAAGATGGTGCCACGGATGGCCGCCTCGGTGTGTAGCTCTTCAGTTCTTTTGTTGTTTTTGTTTGTTTGTCCTGTGTTTAGTAATATTTTTCCAGTCAGTTTTACCAGGAACGACCTGCTGAACATTCGGCAGCATATACCAGACAACCTTTTCCCGGTTTTTGAATATTCAGACATTTTGCTGGACATTAAAGTCGGAGGCACGGCTGTGTTGTTTAAACGCACTAGGAGACGCAGGCGTGGGAGACGATCAGGCGCGCTGGTCAGGCTCCTACGGCGCGGCTTTCAAACAGCGCTGCCAAGTATTCATCTAGCGAATCTCCACTCTCTTCCTAACAAAACGGACGAACTACATCTCCTCACCCGCACAAACAAGGACTTTTCAAACTCTGCTGCCTTGTGCTTCACAGAAACCTGGCTGAGTGAAGCCAATCCGGACAGCGTGTTACATCTGCCGGGCTTTCAGCTGTTCAGAGTGGATAGCATCGCGGAGTTAACGGGGAAAACGAGAGGCGGTGGAACATGCTTTTACATCAATGAAAGTTGGTGTACAGATGTAACAACGGTAAAGAGGATGTGCTGTCCTAATTTGGAAGCGCTCTTTATTAACTGTAAGCCGTTCTACTCACCGAGGGAGTTTTCCTCGTTTATTCTGGTGAGTGTGTATATCCTACCAAACGCGTGTGTGAACACAGCGCTGCAACAGCTGACTGATCAAATCACAGACACAGAACAAAAATACCCGGACTCAGTTATTATTATTCTTGGGGATTTTAACAAAGTAAATCTCACACGTGAACTGCCCAAATACAAACAGCACATTACATGCCCCACCAGAGACAGGAACATACTGAATCATTGCTACACAACAATAAAGGATGCATATCGCTCTGTCCCTAGAGCAGCTTTGGGACTCTCTGATCACTGTCAGGTTCATCAACCAAGCCAGTAGTAAGGACTGTAAAGAGATGGACCAATGAAGCAGAGCTGGAACTACAAGCCTGCTTCGATTGCATGGATTGGAGTGTTTTTGAGGCTGCAGACACCAATCTGGACGAGCTCACAAATACTGTTACATCATATATCAGTTTCTGTGAGGATATGTGCATTCCCACTAGGACTTATTTAAAGTTCAACAACGACAAACTGTGGTTTACAGCAGAGCACAGGCAGCTTCGTCAGGCCAAAGAGGATGCTTACAGGGGTGGGGGTAAAGTCTTGTACAATCAGGCCAGGAACACACTGAATAAGGGAATCAGAGTGGCTAAAAGAAGATACTCTGAGAAGCTGAAAAACAAGTTTTCATCTAACGACCCTGTATCAGTGTGGAGTGGCATGAAACAACTTACGAATTACAGGACTCCTACCCCCAACCCTGTAGGGAACCAACAACTGGCTGACGACCTGAATGTGTTCTACTGCAGATTTGAAAGGCCCAATCTCACACCCCACACCCACTCTGACCTTCACTTCACACAAACACCAACACCTCCTGCAACCCCCCTCCTCCCCCCTCCTGCTACTCAACCTGCACTTAAGATCTGTGAAAATGATGTGAGCCGGGTCTTTTGGAAACAAAAGACGAGGAAAGCTTAAGGCCCAGATGGCGTCTCACCAGCGTGTCTTCGATCCTTTGCTAACCAGCTGGCCCCCATCTTCACACAGATCTTCAATAGATCACTAGAGCAGTGTGAAGTCCCATGCTGCTTCAAACGCACAATCATTATTCCTGTCCCAAAGAAACCAAAAATCACGGGACTTAATGACTACAGACCTGTCGCCCTGACATCTGTGGTCATGAAATTATTTGAGAGACTGGTGTTGGCCCACCTGAAGAACATCACTGGACCCTTTCTTGATCCCCTTCAATTTGCTTATCGAGCAAACAGGTCTGTGGATGATGCAGTCAACATGGGATTGCATCATATCCTGCAACATCTGGACAGACCAGGGACATATGCAAGGATCCCTTTTGTGGACTTTAGTTCGGCTTTCAATACCATCATCCCAGCTATACTCCAGAATAAATTACACTAACTCTCTGTTCCCATGTCTATCTGTCAATGGATTACCAGCTTTCTGATGGACAGGCAGCAGCTTGTGAGACAGGGCAAACTCACTTCCAGCACCTGTACAATCAGCACTGGTGCCCCCCAGGGATGTGTGCTCTCCCCACTACTCTTCTCCCTCTACACCAATGACTGCATCGCCAAGGACCCCTTTGTCAAGCTCCTGAAGTTTGCAGACCACACCACTGTCATCGGCCTCATCCAAGATGACGATGAGTCTACATACAGAAGGGAGGTTGAACAGTTGGCTGTCTGGTGCAGTCAAAACAACCTTGAGCTGAACATGCTCAAAACGGTGGAGATCATTGTGGACTTTAGGAGAAACACCCCAACACTGACCACCCCCCCCCCACCATTCTAAACAGCACTGTGGCAGCAGTGGAGTCATTCAGGTTCCTGGGCACTACAATCTCACAGGACCTGAAGTGGGAGACACACATTGACTCCATTGTGAAAAAGGCCCAGCAGAGGTTGTACTTCCTTAACCAACTGAGGAAGTTCAACCTGCCACAGGTGCTGCTGATACAGTTCTACTCAGCAGTCATTGAGTCTGTCCTCTGCACTTCAATAACTGTCTGGTTTGGTTCAGCTACGAAATCAGACATCAGAAGACTACAAAGGACAGTTCGGACTGCTGAGACGATTATTGGTTGCCCCCTGCCCCCCCTTCAAGAACTATACACTTCCAGAGTGAGGAAAAAGGCTGGAAAAATCACTCTGGACCCCACTCACCCTGCCCATTACCTTTTTGAACCTTCAGGCACAGGAACAGTTTTTTCCCTCAGGCTATCCCTCTCATGAACAGTTAAATTGCCCCACTGAGCAATAACAATGTGCAATACACAGTTTAGTCTTTTTTATATTTATCCAACACATCCAACCTCTTCTGCCATTTCATTCCTCTGAAAAAACAAAAAAACATTTGCAATGTACATAACATATTGTATTTGCACTGTACATAACAGATTTGTATTAGATTTGCACTACGTATGTGTATGTGTGTATGTATGTATGTGTGTGTCTGTGTGTGTATGTACATATGTGTATATTTTTTTTTTATTATTATCTATGTCTTGCTGCTGTTTTTGTATTGTTTTTGTATTGTTGTACACTGGAAGCTCCTATCACCAAGACAAATTCCTTGTATGTGTAAGCATACTTGGCAATAAAGCTGATTCTGATTCTGATACGAGCAGACAGAGAAGTAAGTTTGGAGCAGAAGAAATAGAAATAAACCTTGTGTAAAATTGTCAGCTTTACACAAAGCTAAAATGCTATTTCTAGCCATTTTACATGCACAAGTTATCAGGCACGATCATATTTTTTTATCAAGAAAATTCACATTGGATCATAATTTCTTTTTTTTCTAGTAAGACCTTTGATATTAGGGCAAACATCATAATCTTGATAATAATTTTTGTATTGTTTTCCTGTAAAAATATCTAAAAATCCTTAAAACAAGATCAATTTGATTTATCTTGTTTTAGAAACAACACTGCATAAGATATTTATGTTTTTCAGGGAATGTATTTTTAACATGTGTATTTTGTCTTACTGTACTGGCAGAGTTTCTATAGTCACAACAAGTGAAAAAATCTACCAGTGCTGAAGAAGTAATCCAAAGTATTTAGAAACTGTTTCTGACCTTGAGTAATCTAATGGAATACATTACAAATTACATTTTACAGCATGTATTCTGTAATCTGTAGTGGAATACATTTCAAAAGTAACCCTCCCAACCCTGTATGTCTGTATATATATATACACACTGGCGGCCAAAAGTTTGGAATAATGTACAGATTTTGCTGTTTCGGAAGAAAATTGGTATTTTAATTCACCAAAGTGGCATTGAACTGATCACAAAATATAGTCAGGACATTACTGATGTAAAAAACAGCACCATCACTATTTGAAAAATAATTTTAGATGAAATCTAGACAGGCCCTATTAACAGCAGCCATCACTCCAACACCTTATCCTTGAGTAATCATCCTAAATTGCTAATTTGGTAATAGAAAATCACTTGCCATTATATCAAACACAGTTGGTTTGTTAAATGAAGCTTAACATTTTATTTGTGTTTGTTTTTGAGTTGCCATAGTATGCAATAGACTGGCATGTCTTAAGGTCAATATTAGGTCAAAAATGGCAAATAAGAAACAGCTTTCTCTAGAAACTCATCAGTCAGTCATTGTTTTGAGGAATGAAGGCTATACAATGCTTGAAATTTCCCATAAAAAATGAAGATTTCATACAAAGGTGTACACTACAGTCTTCAAAGACAAAGGACAACTGGCTCTAACAAGGACAGAAAGAGATGTGCAAGGCCAGATGTACAACTAAACAAGAGGATAAGTACATCAGAGACTCTAGTTTGAGAAATAGATGTCTCACATGTCCTCAGCTGACAGCTTCATTGAATTCTACCCGCTCAACACCAGTTTCATGTATAACAGTAAAGAGAAGACTCAGGGGTGCAGGCCTTACGGGAAGAATTGCAAAGGAAAAGCCACTTTTGAAACAGAAAAACAAAAAGAAAAGTTTAGAGTGGGCAAATAAACACAGACATTGGACAACAGATAACTGGAAAAGAGTGTTATGGATCTTAACCCCATTGAGCTTTTGTGGGATAAGCTAGACTGTAAGGTGTGTGAGAAGTGCCCGACAAGACAGCCACATCTATGACAAGTGCTACAGGAAGCGTGGGGTGAAATGTCACCTGAGTATCTGGACAAACTGACAGCTAGAATGCCAAGGATCTGCAAAGCTGTCATTGCTGCACATGGAGAATTTTTTGATGAGAACACTTTGAAGTAGTTTAAGAAGTTCTGAACATTTTTTTCAAATTGTAATATTAATTTTTCACATTATTAATGTCCTGACTATATATTGTGATCAGTTGAATGCCACTTTGGTGAATAAAAGTACCAATTTCTTTCCATAAGAGCAAAATCTGTTAAGTTGAAGTTTATATACACCTTAGCCAAATACATTTAAAGTCAGTTTTTCACAATTCCTGACATTTAATCTTAGAAAACTTTCCCTGTCTCTGGTCAGTTTGAATCACTTTATTATAAGAATGTGAAATGTCAGAATAATAGTAGCGAGAATGATTTATTTCAGCTTTTATTTCTTTCATTACATTTCCAGTGGGTCAGATGTTTACATATACTTTGTTAGTATTTGGTAGCATTGCCTTTAAATTGTTTAACTTGGATCAAACATTTTGGATAGCCTTCCACAAGTGTCTCACAATAAGTTGCTGGAATTTTGGCCCATTCCTCCAGACAGAACTGGTGTTACTGAGTCAGGTTTGTAGGCCCCCTTGCTCGCACACGCTTTTCTAGTTCTGCCCACAAATTTTCTATTGGACTGAGGTTAGGGCTTTGTGATGGCCACTCCAATACTTTGACTTTGTTGTCCTTAAGCCATTTTGCCACAACTTTGGAGGTATACTTGAGGTCATTGTCCATTTGGAAGACCCAATAGCGACTGAGCTTTAACTTCCTGGCTGATGTCTTGATGTTACTTCAATATATCCACATAATTTTCCTTCCTCATGATGCCATCTATTTTGTGAAGTGCACCAGTCCCTCATGCTGCAAAGCACCCCCACTACATGATGCTGCCACCCCTATGCTTCACGGTTGGGATGGTGTTCTTCGGCTTGCAAGCCTCACCCTTTTTCCTCCAAACATAATGATGGTCATTATGGCCAAACAGTTCAATTTTTGTTTCTTTAGACCAGAGGACATTTCTCCAAAAAGAAAGTTCTTTGTCCCCATGTGCACTTGCAAACTGTAGTCTGGCTTTTTTATGGTGGTTTTGGAGCAGTGGCTTCTTCCTTGCTGAGCAGCCTTTCAGGTTATTTCAATATAGGACTTGTTTTACTGTGGATATAGATACTTGTCTACCTGTTTCCTCCAGCATCTTCACAAGGTCCTTTGCTGTTGTTCTGGGATTGATTTGCACTTTTTGCACTAAACTATGTTTATCTCTAGGAGACAGAATGCGTCTCTATCCTGCAGTGGGCCTACCATTTGTGTACCTCAGCAGAAATCCAGATTTGTCAGACCAGGTGATATTTTTCCAATTGTCTACTGTCCAGTTTTGGGGACACTTTGCCCACTGCAGCCTTAGTTTCCTGTTCTTAGCTGGCAGTAGTGGTACCCGGAGGGGTCTTCTGCTGCTGTAGCCCATCCGCCTCAATGTTCAACGTGTTGTACATTCAGAAATGATTTTCTGCATAGCACTGTTGTAATGTGTGTTTATTTGTGTTAATGTCACCTTGCTGTCAGCTTGGACCAGTCTGGCCATTCTCATTAACAAGTAATTTTCACCAACAGAACTGCTGCTCGCTGGATGTTTTTGGTTTTTCGCACAATTTTCTTTACACTCTTTAGACTGTTGTGTGTGAAAATCCCAGGAGATCAGCAGTTATAGAAATACTCAAACCAGCCCGTCTGGCACCAACAATCATGCCACGGTCTAAATCACTGAGATCACATTTATTCCCCATTCTCATGGTTGATGTGAACATTAACTGAAGCTCCTGATCCATATCTGCATGATTTTATACATTACACTGCTGCCACACAATTGGTTGATTAGATAATCGCATGAATATGTAAATGTACAGGTTTACCTAATATATACTGATATATTTTTATAGCTAATTCTACTGTTTTTACAGGGCAGTGTATGTGAGAAAAACATCTCACATATAATTTTATTTTATGGATAAAGAATCTGACATAAATAATAAGAAATTGTTTACAAAAGGAAAGTTGATATCTTTGTTTATGTAGTGAAAAAGGCAGATACTAAATTTTTTTTTTTTTCTACACACATTTAAAAAATAAAAAAGTAGGGAACTCCAAAACAGATTACAGGTAGTTGATTTTTCTTTGATATGAAGTTGGCTTATTTGTTGCATTGATTCATCATACATGCATACATTACTCTAATGAATATAGTCCACATTAATATTCAGCAAACTATTTTGACAGTCATTGGGATGAGTAATGCAGTTCCTCTTGTTGACCAGAAGAGGACAGACTCATGCAGCCAGTTAAACCAGAAGCCTTTTCTTTGCAGTGGGGCTTTATGGATCTTTCTCAGGCAGGCGTTGAAAAACGCCTTTTAAGGGCATGAGATTCAAGTGAGAGCTGGGCGTGATGCCTGCTGACGTTCAACAGTCTTCACCAGAAGTTTGAAATGAAGCATTACCATCACAATGACACAGTGTTATATATATATATATATATATATATATATATATATATATATATATATATATATATATATATATATAAATAAAAATAAAGGGAAATGGAAATAGGCAAATCAGATGACCTGAAGGAATAGTATTCACTCCGATTCCACGGAAACATGAAGGGACAATCGTGTGTGGCGAAACCATAATCGAGTTTAGTAGCTAACTGCGCATGCTCAGTAATCATCCGCTCAGAATGGTGTCATTTTGAACCCTGTGCCAGTGATTAAAAATAAGATTCTGTGAGAGGATTCCTTACCTCTCAGAAGTCAGTGCAGGCAGATCATCACTGAGCAAGACACACATTTACCCCAGCGTCAGAAATTAACAGGGCTTGGGGCAAAAAGTACACTTAAAGGGACAAAAATGCCCCAAATATTTAAATTGTGGGGGCGAAATTTGCTAACCTTTAATTATATTTTATTAGAGTCTGCTTTCAGCCTATCTAGTTTAGTTTTATATATTTGACATATATGGAAGACACACACTGTGTTTTAAATGGTTAGAAAAACATTGTTCTTGTAACAGTGCACTCTCTATGAGCAGGTGAAATATGCAACAGTGCAGCTATTGTTCTAATGATTACAGCAAATCAACCTGCTCAAGATATGAACATGTATAGACCTAGTCAGTTTCGCTTTTGTTGTTCCTGTGGAAGTATTGTGCAGAATCAGTGAACACTTATGGAGAGAAGTAAACTCTCATTTACTTCTTGCAGAGAATTACTGATGAACTATGAGGTACAGTATTTATGGACTATAATATTTGAACAAGCTATGGCAGTGTCCCACACTGGTTTCCTAGCCAGCATATATGCTTTCCTGAAATAACACATGCTGTATCTTCTTATTATTCTAGCCTTAAAGAGATAATTCACTCCAAAATTATTATTCGGTCATCTTGTGTTCATCCTCATGTTGTTTCAAACTTGTATGACTCTTTTTATTTTCTCTCCACAAAACAAGATGTTAGATAGAATGCTAGCCTCAGTCAATATTCACTTTCATTGGGAGGGAGAGATAACGAAAGTGAACATGGGCATCACTACATTTCTTCAGATCACTGTAAATGATGTCCTATTATGCATTTAGAGTAGGTATCTCTTCCCATTGGTGTATTTATTATGAAGCTCAAAATATATAACAACATATTCCCTTTTGTAATGTAATTTTAAGCATTTATGTTTAAATTCTATGTAAAATATTAGGGAACTTATTATTCATCCCCAAGTTTCTGTAGCAAGTGTTGCATAATATAGTTATTTGTATTGAAAGTTCGTTTTTGGTAAACTAGCTCTGTAGATCTCAGCTGAACATGTTTCTGACAGGCACAGACAAAGCCTGAAACAAAAGCATATCAGTTTTAACTATGCAAAAGTGTGGATAGGTGGGCTATCTCTGGCATAACTTTACAATCACTTTCTGTGGCAGGTCCAGAATGCAAGTTGAGACATGAGGTTTCTCTCTTTCTTTTCTCTGCTCCTTCTTTCTCCTTCCCTTTACTGCCACTTTCTTTCCGCAGCCTTATATGGTAAAAGTCTTTCAGCACAGCTGTATACAGGAAATGGTGAAAACCTTAGCAACCCATGCTCATAGAAGTGCGTGCACTCATCCGCACACACACACACTCTGTCTATTTGGTGTTCATTTGTTTATGCTTCACCTTATTAATGTTTCCACTGAGCCCTTTAAACATGTAATGAAATATTCTAACAAAAGATCTCATTCTTTAAGTTGTTATTTTTGCTATCTTTATTTTTCTGACATATCCTGCCCTTTAATTTGCATGTCATAGCACGCACACACACTCACACACACACACACACACACACACACACACACACACACACACACACACACACACACACACACACACATACTTGAACGATGTCATGAGCACAACCATTTCTCATAGTGGCTTCATGTGTGAAGCATGACACCTAGCTGTTTAAGAATCTCAAGGGCTCTCTGTGTGTTAAAAGATATCAGTAGTCCTTGTAATCCACGTGACTTTTTTTCTCTCAAAAATCTCTTCTCTAATGGGACTGTTTTAAATTATTTTGGCTTTGCTCATTATGTGTGAAGGAAAAGCAAAACAAAATTATTTGATTGATTGGTTTGAAATAACACATGCAAAAAAAGTAACAAATGGTTGCGGGTAGTAAAGGCAGCACAGAAGTAATCAATAAGACTCCAGTGGTTTAATCCGTCTTCTGAAGTGATCCAAACGGTTTTGGGTGAGAACAGACCAAAAATGTAACTCCTTTACTGTACATCTTGTCATTGCAGTCTCTAGGCTTGATCATGATTTCAAGCTCTATTACACTTCCTAGTACTTGACCTAGATGGCACTAGGATGAATAATCAAGCTTAAAATCATGATCGCCAAGGAGACTGTTGATGTCAAGATTTATAGTGAAAATGGAGTTACATTTTGGTCTGTGCACACCCTAAAGCGCATGAATTGCATCAGAAGGGGGTTAGGTTTAGGATAGCAGTCATATAGATTAATTTAATGCTGCCTTTATGAGCTTTTTAGAGCTTCAAAGTTTTGAGAGCTGAAATATTCTTCTAAAAATCTTTGTGTTCTGCAGAAGAAAGAAAGTCATACACATCTGGGATGGCATGAGTGTGAGAAAATGTTAAGAGAATTCTCATTTTTGGTTGAATTATTCCTTTGAGAAAAGAGCATTGATCATCTATTATTAAATGCTACAGAATCAAGTTTTCATTAACTCATTCAGTACTTGAGTGCATTTGTGGTTGGCAGCTGTAACATTAAACAGCTATGTGAGAATATCTGAGCAGAGTATTCTGGCGGACCTCTTGCACACTCAATCCAGTTCTCATTGTAATATAGCTATAAAATGTACTACATTAACTTGACTTTTAATTTCCAATACATATTGTAAGATTGCAGCACTTTAAAATCTAATAAATTAAGTTTTAATAAAAAGTGAGGGCAACTGGGATGGCATGTATTTTATTACAGGGGGTATGAGTTTTAGAATGATTAATTAGTCATCATCAAACACTCAGATTTATTTAGGACTACGCTTGACCTTTCATAGTACTGCATATTTCTCTATTTTGGATTGCATGGCTCCTATAAGTGTGCCAGTACTTGATCAATACATAAATATCTTTGTTACCCAGCTTGTTGACCCATATACAAAAGAGTTATAGCCCAATTAAAAGCAAATTTCTTGCGGATCAACAATTCAGAAAGATACATAAATTTGGTTTGGAAGAATCAATTAGCGCCATCTCAGATTTTGAATAAGGAGGACGGGCTTTGTGGGAAGGGTGCATACTTCCTGTTTCAGTACAAAGAATTGAGTTGGTAGCTGCTTTACTCCATTTACAGTATGAAGTTTTGTCAGCTCCTATATTTTGTTGCTCACCATCACTTAATTAGCATTACAAATTGAGCCTTCTCATTGCTCTAGAGCATTCAAAAGGGGGCTGAATCCAACCCACGAATGAACATACGGTCACTGAATGTTGGGAATGCATGGACTCTTGTACAAAGAGTGTTCTGTATTTGCAAATGTGTGAAAATATTGTTGTTCTCTTGAATCAGTCTAATCTTATGGCTATTTTCTGACAACCAGTCAGCCTTTCTTTAAATTTGGTCTTCAAATAACTCCAGAACTTTAAAGACATGTTTTTAGTTCACATGGACATGGATCAACAACTTAAAAGAACATGGGTAGAGAACACTGTCTGAATTGTTGGGAACCCCACTGATAATGGGGATCGTACTCTTTGCTGGCAGGTTAGTGACGATGGAACCAATGAGCCAGGTTTGGCTAGTAGGAGCACAGCTTGTTAGCCCATGACAATGACAGCACTGTGCCAGAATTTGAATGGTACAGAGGAACATTGAGAAGTGAACCATTCACTCACTCTCAAAAGACCCCCTTTCTCGCCCCAGTTCAATCCCATCATCTTCCATCCACCAAAGCCAGACCCAATCAAAAATAACCACCAATAGTCCTTCTAAATCATGCTCACATTGCATCCTTATCAGTGGCGCTAAGCTGGCTCAGCATTTAGGCACTGTAGATGTAAATACAGAGGTTTGGATGTAAACAACTTTTACAACTTTCCTTTGAACAGTACCTCCAAAGACTCAGCGAGCTAACCCTTTGTAATAAGGCTAAAACAGCAGAACTTGGTTTCTTCCACAGAAAGTTAACAGAACACTGTGTTTGTTCTTGGCAGACTCCTCCCACACAACTTAACATAACTGGCAATCAAAATAAAATAGGAAAAATTGTTGCTAACAAATGTATTATGTGATGTACGTGGCTCATTTGAAGACAAAATATGTTAATACATATACAATACATTTCTATAATAGTCACACAAAAACTGATCACATGACTTCAGAAATGTGTGTGGGTTATGATTAAGTATGCTTGAACTGGGAGGCCTCGGGAATGCAGGAAAGATCTGAGCAGAATAGCTGGCAGTAACTTCCTTATGAACAAGATGCCAAGGAATCCACTGAAACATGTCCGCGCACACACACTTTCTGTCAAAACACAGTCTGTATGACAGAGAGTCCTAGTAAAGCAAGCGAGCAATGCTCTTGGCTGAAGTTGAGATGTTCTCAGAACATGCAAATAAGAAAAAGGACCATCCTGCATGACTGTGTGTGAGTTTGACTTAAACAAGCCATTCTTGATGCCAAGAATCAAAACAAAACTGGCCCTTCTCTGTGGCAGGAGACTAATTAACCTTCATGTGTAATTTATCTCATTAAAGCAGCCCCACAGTAACTTAGCGACACCTGTTCTGCCCATGCATGCTTTTTAAACTAAGCTCATTTAAAAACACACACCTCATGCTTGCAGTGTAAATGGTGTCATCTGTTATTGAGTGGCACGTTGAAAATGTGCCACTCACGCCTCACTCACGGAGGATGTGTGAACCTGCCGTTACAGTCCCAAGACAAAAGAGAGTCCACCCCACCTAACCCCTAATCGTCTCTATGATATTCGGATCCTTAGATATGGCTTGGGTCCCTCCTCCAATCTAAGTTTATGGGATTGTTTTGTCCATTTTATAATCCATCATGCAAAAATCATAAATCTGACTTCTTAGAAAAGCAACAGAACACCTCTCCTCTTCAAACCACACAATTTGAGGTATTATTCATGTCTTAGCACATGCCAAAGTGTATTACTTAGGGTTAAGGGTTGTGGTTAGGGTTTAAAACCCTAACCCTATGAATAAGCTATGGTAACAGTGAGGGTGGCCTTAAAAATCACCACTAAATACACTCGTATAGGGTTATGATGTTGCAGCGCAACACACTTTCCAACCTACTGTCCAGTTGCGACTCTGCCATAGCAATGCGAAGCTCTACCAACCCAATTGAATAATCTATTAGGAGAATGCAAACAGCAAACAAAGCAGATCTTTCACAGGGCCCCAATTTCTGCCTTCTTTTAGAGTGTTCTCTTACGTCTACATTCCTCGAGGCTCCCTTGCCACCAAAACTCAGCGTCATAAAAGCAGCCTGGAAGAAGCTTATAGATTATGGATTAAGCAATTATGCAGTTGGGTTTACATCTGTTGGACTAAATGGCAGACTGGGAGAGTAGGAGAGATTGAGGACAGAGAAGAATAGAGGTTAGAATGGGGGGGGGGGTATGGAGGGAGGTGACAAGCTTTAGAGCAGTTTGGAGCCCATCTGACCACAGTGGTGGCCATGACAACAACTGGGACTCCCCTAAGCCCCCTGGAATTGTTAATATTTGTGCAGAAGAGCAGTGCTGTGCCAAGTGGCTTGCATTACCTAAGCGGAACAAGAGGCCCAATCGTTCACAGCCAATAGTCAAACATGCACAAATATTGTAAAAAGCAAAATGGAATACACAAGGACAAAACATCTTGAAAAAAATGACGATTTTATTCTGAAATGATTGCTTTTGTGCACATCTTCTTTCTTTTCTTGGCACCTGGAGGCATTTTTATTCCCAAGGAAGAACCACAGGTCATATTGTTAATGTAAATAAAGCCTATAATAATAATAATAATAATAATAAACATTCTTAGGAGTTTTAATTCAAACTGAAATTTAAGCTACACTAGAGAAATGGCTGCTCCTTGGTTAAGTGGAGAGTGACACAGCCAAAGTAGTTTGGGGTAGTATTTAAGTCTATACCCCCTTGCATGCAAGTTAGCCAGTCACAGTGCAGCGTCTGCAAACAATCATGCACACACACATACACAAACGCACACATTCCATGATGTCTTCCTCTCCATGGGAGATTAAGACAGTAAACACAGTGGTCTGTATTAGAGGAGTCAGCAAGCAGATGAACATTCATTTAGACCCCTATACAATGCTGGACTCACATGCTCTTCATTGCTTCCATTGAGAATGTTATGAAAGCATATCACAGTGATGGCAACTCTGATCATAAGCCAAGGGAGCTTCCTCAAAAACTCTAATTACAGTTACAAAAATGCCACTGAAGAAAACCATAACCTCATAGCACTAGATGAGATGACAGTGAGATGATGCACAGTACAGTAGATCAATCATCAATGACCAAACTGGTGAGAGGGATGGGTCACCTCGACTTTGCCAAGTAAGATGTGATTTTTGGATCAACATATTTTGAGTCCTGACTGGAACAAGATAGTATAAGGAAAATAATCCTCCAAAAAACCCTATTCCAAACCTGCACCTTAAACTATCCATTAACTACCAATAAATCAGAGGGAAATGACAGATTAAATGGTTTAAAAGCCCTAACTGCCAACCCTAAGCCTAACCTTAAACCCCACCCCTTTCCCTGAAGATGAACTGGTTCATATAAATGTTGTTCCAAAGCTAACAAGTCTGTAGATTTTTTAACACATCCTGCCTGGCAAAATCACAGTTCCCAAGGGGGATGAGGTATGTATGTTTGTGTTTGTCTAAGTGCGTGTATGTGTTTGTTTGTGGGTGCATGTATGAGATGAGTTTTCCCCTTCCTTCTCATCCAGTTTGGATGTCCCAACCCCATGGAAACCCCACTCCAAGTTCTATTCAGCTTGGGCATCGTAATTGGCCCCACCAGCTTTCTTCAGCTCATTGCGGAGGTAGTCTTCCTCCAACTCCCGGGGATCACTGATCATGAACTCCTTGGCAAAGTTCTGCAAGGAAAACAAAGGGAATGATTCTACTGATGTGGGATGCAGGGATAGGAAAAGAGAGATTTTGTGCATGGATGCAACAATTTGTTTAAAGTGTCAGTGAAATCCACAATGACCTGTGTGCCTGGGCATGTCTTATTTTGTAAGTTTGAGACTTTGCATACAGTACGCAAGGTGGAATCGGGAAACACAAAACTGAAAACCCACCTGAACAATGTCTTTTACCAGTGTCTTGTCAGTGCTGATCTTAGCTCTTTGTAGTCCACTGACATTCTCACCAATCCAGGTGATGAGGGTGAACTTGGCTCGCTTACTCATGGCATCACCCGTTGTGATCCTCACAAACCCAAAGAGACGGTCATCATCTGAGATTTAAAGAGAAAGCAAGCCTGAACAAAGAGGACTGACTTTGAAATAAAGAGGAATGGTTGCAATTTTCTTGGATATTTTTGTTTTTCATAAATCAACACAAAATGCAGTTCACAAACCATTTTACTTCTGTAAGCGGCCTTATTTCCAAGTGAAACATGATATTTAACAAGGAAATAAAAATCTAGGGCAGGACCTGATTTAAGACAGATTTATGACATCAGCCAAAAAGGAAAGCCGTTTCACATTTTTTATGGAAGTGCTGGACTTGATTTTCCTAAGACATTGTTTTATGTGGAATCATGTGCACAATGACACCAGGTATGTGCATTAAGAAAGTAAACAAGGTCAATTGTAATGTAGTCTTTAATATCAACATCACAATGTTATCCATTGTTTTGTCTCTACAGCTCAGCTGAACTATGACAAGGTCGAGCTCTGATCTGAATAAACACTATCCCTATTGTAGGAAGTGTTTTGAATCTACAGTATTGCATTGTTTTCAATTCCAGAGAAAGATGTCATAATATGAAATACAATCTGAGAACATAATGTGCAAGTGATGAACAGGGCTAAGAAACTGAGCTACAATAACATCATAATACATGTGGAAAAACAAGGCAGGGAGAATGTGGGTGAGGACGGGAGTTGTTTTAGTTAACAGCAGTGGTCGACCAATATATCGCAGAGGCCGATACATTTTCCTGTTTGGCCGATTTTTCCTTGAAGGCGCCGAAAATCGCCAGCTTGCATGTGAAGAGACTGATACATGTAAACTTCCAGTCATGGTTCGTTTTGTTGTTGCATGCATCGTGTTACTACAACAATAGGCCAATGTGCAACACAGTGTCATTTAAACGGTCCACATCAGAGCCGCGGCAGACGAGTTTGAGCTCATAATGTTAAAGTACTCACCTGTTTCATTCACCCTCTCTCTCCTCAACAGTTCCCTGTAACTTTTAACTGTCTTGTCTATTGATAAAATAATCATTGAAAGATCTCGATCTACATTCAGATACCCACGCAATCTCATTTCTAAATGGCAACGATTCTGCAATGTATATTAACGTTCTCGTGGCATACCTTTGTAAAGCGGTCAAATTTAAATGAGAAATTCACTTCACGACATGTTTTTAAATGTTGATCATTTAAACTTTAAATGGCATCAACAAAACACAGTGCTCCTGCATGAGATGCTGAATAAACTAAACCGCAACAGCCAAAGACGTATGTGCAGCATAGTGGTTTACAAACTGTAGGGTGCAGCCACGATTAGCTAGGAGTGTGACGGAATCTCTGCTCAATTCAATATTTTAATAGCCACAGATCTGACTAAATTCGTTACCTGTGCAACTGTTTGATTACAGCCGGCTGCTTTGTATGTGCGCTTGTGTCTCGTGATGAATGCAGCACTCCTGCACGAGATTCTATGCTGTTTTTTTAAATCAAAATACCCCTCTTTAGGTGATATTAAGACGATGTCGAAATGTATTTAGGCTCCATGATGTCTGTAATAGACATTTAGGCATTGTTATGGCATCAAATCAGTATTAATGTAGATCTATTAGTAAAATAACAGTTTATTGCATATTTGCCTACCAGAGCAAAACTAAGTTGACAAAACTGTTAATGAAGCTTTTTTTCCACTCGTTTTGCTTTTTCTTAGCATGTGAGAAACAGGCTAAATCATTTCATTTATTTTTTAACAGAATTATTTTATTTATTTATTTGCAATAATAACAAGGTGCTGTTTAGTTTGTAATGTATTGGTTGTGTCCTCTTGTGGATTTAGGACATTTTAAATGTATATATTTGATTTACAACTTTATTGCATTTTTGCATAGATTGAAGAAGAAAACATTTTGTCAGAACCTCTAGTAAATTACAAGTTACTTTGTTTAGTACCCTTATATTCAGGTTTTGTAAATCACATAAGCATTTTTATTATTATTTTTTTATTTATTTTTTTGAGAATCATGAGAGAATCGTGATCTTTATTCTAAGCAAAAAATACAAATAAAAATGCTTTGCTTATCCCTAATAATGATAATAGCCTACTGCCAGTCTAACCAAACCCCTCAAGTTAAGAAAACCCTTCCTGGTAATACCCTTACAATTATAACTAAAGGTTTTCTTAACTTAAGAGGTCTGTTGCAACCAGGCCTTTATGCTTACACTACACATACATAAATACTATATACATATAAAGCATTTGCTGTAGGGCAGTATTAATTTGTTTTAACCCTCCTATTGTCCTTCGAGTCATTTTTGACCCACACTGAAAACCATTCTCTGTGGTCCCCAAGTGTATAATAATATATACTGAATATTAATGAATGAATGAATGAATGAATGATGCATTATATGAATGATACATAATTTTTAAAGAATTTAAAAAAAAAATGGCTGCAAAAAGCATCACACTCTAGTTCCATCCTGACTTGCAAAAATGTATTGTGTATGACTTAAAATAGTTAAATAAGATCTTAGCAGGACTTTCCTGGAAAACTAATTCCCAGGTGAATTCCCCTGGCACTTCTTGACACTGATATTATCTGGTTTTCTGTTGTTGATTAACTTGGTTTAAGGTTTAAGAACCTAAATCAATAAATCAAAGTCACATTACAAAGACATTTGAAGGGCCTCTGTTGTATTTTACAGAACTGAAACCTTGAATTTGGGAAATGAGCAATGCTTACCAGCACCCCATGTGTCAACATACCAAGTCAGCTGCAGGAAAGCATGGACGGTGGTAAAAAAGACGAGTGTGCTGTCTCTTTTACAATTCTATGAAAACAATGTCATTTTCTCAATGTGAGGACCTTAGTTGCCCACACGAATGATTCCTCTTGTACGTAGGGTGTAAGGTCTAATTTCCAATAAGTCAGTGTATATGTGCTGACTAATTACATTACATGCCTACTTACAGTATATGCTAGACAATGATGATGATGCAGCAAAAATAAAATAAAAATACTACATATAAACTGTTAGACCACTCTTAAAGCCTTATAAAGTTAAATGTTTGACGAGCTTCAGATTTCAGTGCAAAGTCAATTTTTTAGAATATATGTTTACTGAACAAATGTCAAATATTGTACTTGTGCCAGGGTTTCTATATCCTATCATAACAACACATAATAAAGTTAATGCAATTCAGTTGAATTCAATGCAATTCATTTAACAGTCTTATGGGTGGCTATGTCGTGAACTTTACAACAAAAGGATGTTACAAAGTATTCTCCAGCAATGGAAGAGTTAATATATGTTAAACTGCTTCATAAAGGATGACATCCTTGTTCATCTGTGAAAGTACAGTGGCAAAAGCCAAAGTATTACAACACTTCCATAAGTTTATGTCTGCCAGCGGCTGCTCAACATACTCTTTGGAGACTGAGCACCACGCCCAAATCTCTGTTCATTTAGGATGACAGGATGTGAGGTGAGAAATTACATAATTTTCATTCTCTCAGTGCAACCTGATTCTCGGGTCTTCTTTACCGTTATAAAATACACTTTATTCTGTATACTGCACAATGTAGCTCAATATATCCCCCAAACCACAGACACATTTAAATAAATATCAGTTGAATTATAATGCCTTACATTTACTTAATTCACTACATATTTTTGTAAGAATTCTAATGCCTCTGTTTAAACTTATCACCAGTTTCTCACCCTGACAAGGCTGTAGTCCTTTCATTTCATTTAGGACAAGTATGAAACCATATATGGTATTGTCTAACTAAAGAAATACTTCCGTGTGGTCAATGTGACGTAGACTTTAACACATGATTGATTGATTAATTGCCTCTGCTGAGCAAAAAGTACCTAAGTATACATTCATTAAATTTCCTCAACAATAATCAATGCATGTGAACAGCAGAGAATGGACTCACCTGTACACTGACTCTTGAACTCTGCATAGTCGGACCCGTGACCCGCTGGTACAATGGTAGATCCGTCATACTTGAAAGATGCCCTTTAAAACAGCAAAACGGATAGTTTATAACTGTTGCCAAAATGCTACTATGGCTGTTACGCTAAACCTAGTGAGCGCCCTAGTTAGATAGCATGTCTGTGCCTAAATGCGCATCTATGTCCCAAAATGCCGTCTAGGTAGACTGCGCACTAGGTTAGTGTTCAAGAATCATCCTTACGTGTTGCCATAGAGCCATGCTGTCATATTCATATCAAAACTGCATTTTATAGGCTTGTTACAATGTATCCGTAAAGAGATTCCATTTGATGAAAATGTAACGAGTTCAGCGACAGCGCGCCAAAACAGAGCACTGTCTAGTCAAACCAAGACAATCCACTGCAGGCTTCACTCACCAGCAGATATCAGAGCCGTCGTCTCGGACCAGATTGTATGCTTCTCTGCAAGCATCTTTGTCGATTCGCGTTGCCATTGCGACGATGAAAAAGAGAAACAAAGAACAAAGCCAGCAGGAATGAGACGCTGACGTATTTTAAATCCCAAAGTGTGATTGAGGAGATGTAGACAGGCTGGTGTGACAGGGAGATGTCTTCTCTCAGTGGTATGGAGTGGCAAGTAATTTCACGACTTGATTCATTTCCTATTGCCACTTAATGGGCGTTAGTAAGGATAGTCTGTCAGGTTAATGTTCCAGTGAATAAGGCAATAGTACTTCCTCCTAACGGCCAACCTGGGTATTGTGCTAAATTAAATCCGCCCAGTTTGGTTTGATGTCTTCTGACAGTTTGTATGAGTTACTCTGCCATCTTGTGGATCTCGCTGTTTAGCACGAGCACAAAGGGTTGCGCTCATCAGGTATGCAATATTTGGATAAAAGACAATTTGCATACTGTAAATATCTAAATCTCACGGAAATATGTCGGGGTTATATTTCACCTCAAAAGGCAAAAAAAAAAAAAAACTGTATTTAGCATAAAGAAAATGAAGTCTACTTTTATTATTATAAAGGTTCTTTGCATTGACTTGAGACATTTAGACATACATCGTTCAGGCAGAATGATTTTGATTTAAATCAGCATAAAAATATTACCATGTTTTTTAAATATTTTACAATTTAAAAGAGCAATATCTAACATTGACATCAAGCGTTTAAAATGGGTACTGCAGCCCAAATTCAAATATTGGAGAGAGTTGTCTCTCCCGCCCCCTCCTCCCCAGACTCGAAGCTCACGCGGGTTGTCAGGTTGAGGACACGCAACAGGAACGAGCAATCTGACAATGGCAAACGACGAGCCTTACACCGTAAGTTGATCAGCTAAGGATCAACTTACAGTTGACAGGATTGTGGGATTTCATAGGCAGCGAAGGATACATCTATGCTGCCTTCTAAAATCGATCAGATAAAGGTAGCTCAGTAGACAGGATATGACACGAATATTGGATTTGGACATGCCTTCATCCCTTCCTACCTCCATATACAGCCTCCGAAGTCCTCCAAAGTATTTTCCTGTTTTCGGACGCAGCCTGTGTATGCATTAAGCTCTAGGAAGTTTAATCAAGCTTGAAATCACAATCGTGCCTAGACTGCAGTGGCAAGAGGTTCATGCCTAGATCACTTCAGAAGACATGGATTAAACTGCTGGAATCGAATGGATTACTTTTATGTGCTTTTTGGTGCTTCAAAGTTCTGGTCACCATTCACTTGCATTGTATGGACCTGCAGAGCTGAGATCTTTTAAAAATCTTCTGTGTTCTGCAGAAGAAAGAAAGTCACAAATCTGGGATGGCATGAGGGTGAGTAAATTACAAGAGAATTTTCATTTTTGGGTAAAATATTCCTTTAATTGTCATGGAAATAATCTCAATACAAAACAAATAAAAGTTCCTTAAAAAAAGCCTTTGTGTTCTTCATGCCAAATGTAGTAAATATAATTTCTTTTTTTTTTTTTTTTTTTTTTTTGACCCAGAAATGTTCTGGAAAGTTTTTGTACAGGATTTACAGTCCATAAGGTTAACTAAGTAAACAATGCATAATTCAGAACTGTTCAGAAAGGTATTAGATACTCAAAGGTAGGACAACCCAGGGGCGGACTGGCCATAAAAGGAGAACTGGGACTTTAACTTTTAACTTAACTTTTGGGCCAGTTTTAATTTCAAATCCAGGGCCGATTTCTCTTCCAAATCCGCCCTTGGGGCAACCTTTCATTTACATAAATTTGTTTATGTATTGGTGACAATTTGGAAAAACATCCTTGCACGGTATGTCATTTTTATATCTGCAGAGTAGTGTAAGCTGAGCCGGTGTGTAAACCCACTCGTCCCACATCCTGTATTCTTCATGCAAATGCATTCTTGCACGCCTACTGGGCAGGAAACAGAATTTATAGTGAAAAAGGACATAAATATTGATCTGTTTCTCTCTCTCACACACACACAGCTGAGATATTCTTCAAAAATTGTTTGTGTTCTGAAGAAGAAAGTCGTACACATCTGGGATGGCATGAGGGTGAGTAAATGAAGAGATAATTTTCATTTTTGGGTGAACTTTCCCTTTAAAGGCCCCCGCCAACTAGTGCTAGCAAATCTGGTAAAGCTGGTACCGCCATCTGTACAACTTAATGGCACCAGTGCCACTGCTTTCTAATATTATTTTGGAGAACAAACAGGTTATGCTTAAGAAAGACTAGCAGAACAAACTAGAGAAGGAGGGTCAGGAAATGTCAAATCTAATAACATCTTATTCTTTTCTGCAATACAATATCTTTCCTTAACGTGAGACTGGTGGAAATGGTGCCATAGTTTAAAAATTAATTCAAAATATTTCTTTTATTTATAGGGTGCCCCTGTGAACCAGCAGTGTGTGGATTTCTATCTGGGGAGTGGGGACTATGGAGGACTGTCTTATAGCCATGGGTGGACGCAATGATAGCGGCACTTTGTCCTCTGTAGAAATATACACTATATTGCCAAAAGTATTTGCTCATCTGCCTTTAGACACATATGAACTTAAGTGACATCCCATTCTTAATCCATAGGGTTTAATATGACGTCGGCCCACCCTTTGCAGCTATAACAGCTTCAACTCTTCTGGGAAGGCTTTCCACAAGGTTTAGGAGTGTGTTTATGGGAATTTTTGACCATTCTTCCAGAAGCGCATTTGTGAGGTCAGACACTGATGTTGGACGAGAAGGCCTGGCTCTCAGTCTTCGCTCTAATTCATCCCAAAGGTGCTCTATCGGGTTGAGGTCAGGACTCTGTGCAGGCCAGTCAAGTTCTTCCACACCAAACTCGCTCATCCATGTCTTTATGGACCTTGCTTTGTGCACTGGTGCGCAGTCATGTTGGAACAGGAAGGGGCCATCCCCAAACTGTTCCCACAAAGTTGGGAGCATGGAATTGTCCAAAATCTCTTGGTATGCTGAAGCATTCAGAGTTCCTTTCACTGGAACTAAGGGGCCAAGCCCAGCTCCTGAAAAACAACCCCACACCATAATCCCCCCTCCACCAAACTTCACAGTTGGCACAATGCAGTCAGACAAGTTCCGTTCTCCTGGCAACCACCAAACCCAGACTCGTCCATCAGATTGCCAGATGGAGAAGCGTGATTCGTCACTCCAGAGAATGCGTCTCCACTGCTCTAGAGTCCAGTGGCGGCGTGCTTTACACCACTGCATCCGACGCTTTGCATTGCACTTGGTGATGTATGGCTTGGATGCAGCTGCTCGGCCATGGAAACCCATTCCATGAAGCTCTCTACGCACTGTTCTTGAGCTAATCTGAAGGCCACATTAACTTTGGAGGTCTGTAGCAATTGACTCTGCAGAAAGTTTGCGACCTCTGCGCACTATGCGCCTCAGCATCCGCTGACCCCGCTCTGTCATTTTACGTGGCCTACCACTTCGTGGCTGAGTTGCTGTCATTCCCAATCGCTTCCACTTTGTTATAATACCACTGACAGTTGACTGTGGAATATTTAGTAGCGTGGAAATTTCACGACTGGACTTGTTGCCCAGGTGGCATCCTATCACAGTACCACGCTGGAATTCACTGAGCTCCTGAGAGCGGCCCATTCTTTCACAAATGTTTGTAGAAGCAGTCTACATGCCTAGGTGCTTCATTTTATACACCTGTGGCCATGGAAGTGATTGGAACACCTGAATTCAATTATTTGGATGGGTGAGCGAATACTTTTGGCAATATAGTGTATCATCCTGCAGAGGACCACTGGGCCTATGTAGCAGGATTGTCCAGGTTTTCTATTTGTTTTTCATCACTTGCTCTTTTGGTTATTGGAAATGTGTTCCAGGGTTGGGCAAAATTCAGAACTGACTTAATTTCCATAAGAAGTTGAATTCAACATGCCCACAGGATGTTGAATTGGATTTTGTATAGGAATGACACGAAGAGGAATTAACTGAATTACAATTCAAAGAAATTTAGCAAAGTCCCCCATTCTGAACGGTGCACAGTCCTAATGTACTGTAGCTGTTCATCTATTTGTACTTCTGTCACAAATAAGGATAATTGACCCTTCTCTAAGCTCCATCCCCCCTTGGTTACGGTTGCTCACTCTGAGAAGCTCTGCAGAACTCCTCATTGAAATGAATGTGAGGCTGCCGTGAACTATGCGTTTTTTGGCAAAATATTCTCATAAACGGAATGGATAATATTTTTACATGGGCTGGTATGAAGAGTGACATTGTAATGCATATTTATATGTAGTTTTTTGTAGAGGTCAACCGATGTATCAGATTTACCGATTAATCAGGTCCGATAGTTGCATTTTTTTTAACCAACGGCTATCGGAAAAAAATAAACTCAGATAATTTCTGATAGTTATTTTTGGTTCATTTCTCCGTGGCCGGCACTGGAGCTTTCTACATTCAGAACACCTTGGTTCAACTATATAACAGCGCCCTCTAGAAGTTAAATAAAAACAATCACTGACTCTGCCTGGAATTTGTTTTGCAATGTGACTAGGCTATTTATAGAGATGGATGCTTCAAACGCGGGTTTAAAACATCGACATAGAAAAGCCAATGTATGTATACAGTACATGTTATTATTATTGTCATCGTACAATAAATAGGTCATTTAAGACAACTAAAGGTGGTTTAATAATTAATTTGTTTATAACTAATCACTGCACTGGAGAATTGCATTGCCAACAAGGTGGAGAGGACGCTAACATTAGCTGTTCGAATGGTTAGAACAGTGTTATAAAGTAAAGGATGAAAACTGCTTACCTTTCCTCTTAATATGCTGTTTTGAATATAAAAAAGTCACTTATGAATTCGTGCAGATCCGTTGAGTTTTTTCTCGGGGTTGAGGAGCGTCCAATTTGTTTCAGTCAGATTACTATAAACATGAGCGCTCCGAAGAGGTTTTGTTTCTAAGTTAATTTATAAGTTAATTATCAGTAGTAAATCAATCATTAATGCCAACCTTATATGAATATACTGCCTGAGTTTTGCATCCTTCAGAAGACCAAGCGCGATCACAGAACATTGCGTGAATGCACACGCAGAGGAACAGTTTTATAGTGTTTCGTGTAAGTTTTCAAAAATTTTCTCCATTCTGACAAACTGAACATCTGTCCTAGCTTCCTAATTTTATGACGTAGTTATGTACAAAAAAACTAAGCATGGTAAAATATATCCATCTGAAATAAATGTGATAATCATGAGACATTGTTATTTAATACAGTGTGTTCATGTGAGGGCACATACTATAGACAATGCCATTCTAAAATTACCTTTAAAAAGACAAGACTTGAGTTGATTGATTTATAGATTTAATAACAATAAAATAATATAATAAATATTGTCAGTAGTGATGAAGCATCGCTATTTGGCTTAAGGCATTGTTTTATGTTACTGTTGAACAGCAAACACATTTGACCTGTAATATTTTACTTCATAATTTCATTAATTTCAGATGGCAAAGGCTTTGAAGAAGGTACCAATGTAGGAGAAATGTATTAAAGTATTGCCATGGAAAGTAATACTTACTAAAGTTAAGCACTATTTTACATTGAGTGGAAAGTTTTCATTCCTTTTATACATTTGTAATTATCGGCTGATTAATTGGCTATCGGTCTGTTTTCCCACCTTAGTTATCGGTATCGGATTCAGCAAAACCCACTATCGGTCGACCTCTAGTTTTTTGTCAAATAAATAGTTAAATTACACAGTAATTTGGTTAAAAACTGTGGAGACTGTGAATAAGAATCAAGGCAAATGATTATTACAGTCACTTGAAAAGAGAAAAACGTCATTTAATAGCGATTACACACCTGATAACATTAGTGTAAGTGAACAGAACTGTTTATAACGTCTCTTAACACACTCATTTTGATGCTGTGAACTGTTTATTTACTATCACTTTTACCATGACTTGAATCAATACATAAATTAATTAACATTCAGTTGTTAGCTTTAATTTACCTTGGAGCAAATGTAGGTGATGTTATATGTTCATGAGGGCTGACACAGTTTAATCCATTTCATGCTCTTCTCCAGATTTATTTAAAGATTATTTTGAAAAAAGAAAGAAAAAAACTATGGGTATCCTTCTTGGGTAACTCGTGTCACTATTACAAATGACCCTGCAACAACGTGCTTTACATATTTAGGGTTATTTTGATAAAATCCCGTTTAAAAGTACTCAAACACACATTACTCCCATAGGCTGTCATTGTAAAATAACTATCGCGTGTCAGAGTAATGGCGGCAGGGCAACAGTTGCTAAGACAGGATTTGTCAGAAGCACCTTTATGTCGGGGCTTAGCGAAGGGTCAATATAGACCTTATTCACGCTAGCGCCATCTTTGATTTTTAATGGGAATGACAACGAGGCTGTGAGGGAGAGACTTACAGTCTCTTCAAAGGCGCGAATGGTATAAAGCTGTAAAAAGCTCCTTGATCACATCTGATTTTCCACAACTCATGCTGTCTGGAGTTCTTTGTATACTGAATGTTCTTGGACAGATATTTTATCAATGTTTTGTCCGCAGAATGATCCAAAAACACTTTAAACTGCAGTACAGCCCATTGAAGAGACTGTAAGTCTATCCCGCACAGCTTCGTTATCATTCCCATTAAAAATCAAAGATGGCGCTTGCGTGAATAAGGTCTATCGGCTGTGTCCGAAAACAGGAAAATGCTGCCTCCGGAGGCTGTATACGGAGGTAGGAAGGGACCAAGGCATGTCCGAATCCAGTGTTCACGTCACATCCTATCTACTGAGATACATTCATCTGATCGATTTTTGAAAGCAGCACAGATGTATCCTTCGCTGCCTATAAAATCCCACAATCCTGTGTGTGCGGATCCACAGCAGCTGAGTTGAAGAAAAAAAATGGCAGCCAAAGAGGCAGTTGATAGCCAATTTGTGAATAAATGTTACTTTTTATTAGGGCTGTCCCCGACCAAAGATTTTCCTAGTCGATTAGTAGGCATTAATTTAAGCCATTAGTCGACTATTCGCACGTTTATGATATTAATTTAATTACTTATATATATATATATATATATATTGTGGGGCATCAGAAAATGGTTTGAGTTCCAGGGCTGAGAAAGAATGTTATAAGTAACATTGCTAACTCTGTTCTACATTACAGAGAAATGCTAAACTGTAATAATGAGCCTTTAAAATATAAATTTTACAAGCACACGCACGAAGCGAGCCGCAATGACACCGGCAAAAGCAGTAATGATCCTGAATGTGTCAGAAAAACCAGCAAGGAGACTGTCTGAACATGTTGTTAATTTATATAGAGAAATGCACTTTAGGGTTGTGCCGACAGACAATGATATCGGGGATCGATGATGGTCAGAGTGATCGCCAATAGCTGATGCCTTTGACGATGTCAAGACGATATTTGGCTCGTTTTCCCATGTATTAAATTATTATTAATAGGCTATTATTATCAAATTAATATGACAAATAATTTGCCCGTAGACACACAGACACGTGCTTGCAGAAACACTTTAGCTGTGTGTCATTTGGAAGGATGCGCCCTCCGGAAGTTACATACGTCATCGAGGCTGTCTCGTTTCATAAAAGCGAGTAGGACACTTCGAATGCAGCATTCAAATGCGACCTTCTTTCATGGGAATTCGGAGGATACATGAGGCGTATCCTTCGTGGGCACTCACAACCCACAATTCTTTGCTTCAACGGAAATGTCTAAAAAAATAATGCCAATTTGCCCGTAAATATGATGTTCAAACACAAAGAATGTTAATTCCCAAGTTGAAGTACCTCAGTAGATGGGTGCAGAGTATATAATATGTATAATTATATTAATATATAATTAAAATAAAGTATTAGACTAAAAGTACACCTGTAATATCTATTTTCGTTTCTCTTTACATCCTTTTAACTCTCCTAAATTTTACCTCATACATTCCCTTCTAAAGGGACTTTGTTCCCTTCTCACTCAAAGCGCTCGCGCTTGTTAAAAAGTGGTGTGCTGTCGTAGCAACCATGTTACGTTCCGTTTCTGTTTGTCCTACGAAGGCCTTCTCGTTTAAACAAGATTTGTTTAAAGGAGGACGCTCGATATACTGCAGCCTTCAAAGGACGCGTCCTACCTAGCGTGCAGCCTTCCAAACGAGACATAGCCAGCATTATATTATTAAGAACAGATAACAGAAAAGACGTCTATGCGCATGTATGACATGCTGATACGGAGGCGTGCAGTCTCATGGAACACGCGCATGTAAAAGGTTCTCACTCTTTCTTTGTTTCTGTCTTCTGATTTTTGTTTTTGTTTTTTGTTGCAAGAACAGTATTGTATATGAGTGCTGCAAATGACCTCATATCAGCTCAGGAGGTGTTTTGAGTTCAGTTCATTTTATTTCCACATAGCAGTTCATTGTGCAATGTGCAAATGTCTGCATACCCTTAGTTTTTAATACTATTTATTGCCCCCTTTAGCATCAATGACAGCGTGCAGTCTTTTGTAATAGTTGTCTATGAGGCCCCAAATTCTTGCAGGTGGTATAGCTGCCCATTCGTCTTGGCAAAATGCCTCCAGGTCATGCAAAGTCTTTGGTCGTCTTGCATGAACCGCACGTTTGAGATCTCCCCAGAGTGGCTCGATGATATTAAGGTCAGGAGATTGAGATGGCCACTCCAGAACCTTCAACTTTTTCTGTTGTAACCACTGGAGGGTCAACTTGGCCTTGTGTTTTGGGTCATTGTCATGCTGGAAAGTCCAAGAGCGTCCCATGCACAGCTTTCATGCAGAAGAATGCAAATTGTCTGCCAGTATTTTCTGATAACATGCTGCATTCATCTTGCCATCAATTTTCACAAGATTCCCCGTGCCTTTAGAGCTCACACACCCCCAAAACGTCAGTGAGCCACCACCATGCTTCACAGTGGGGATGGTATTCTTTACACTATAGGCCTTGTTGACACCTCTCCAAATATAGCGCTTATGGTTGTGACCATAAAGCTCTATTTTGTTCTCATCACTCCAAATTACAGTGTGCCAGAAGCTGTGAGGCGTGTCAAGGTGTTGTCGGGCATATTGTAACCGGGCTTTTTTGTGGCATTGGTGCAGTAAAGGCTTCTTTCTGGCAACTCGACCATGCAGCTCATTTTTGTTCAAGTATCTTCGTATTGTGCTCCTTGAAACAACCACACCGTCTTTTTCCAGAGCAGCCTGTATTTCTCCTGAGGTTACCTGTGGGTTGTATCCTGAACAATTCTTCTGGCAGTTGTGGCTGAAATATTTCTTGGTCTACCTGACCTTGGCTTGGTATCAAGAGATCCCCAAATTTTCCACTTCTTAATAAGTGATTGAACAGTACTGACTGGCATTTTCAAGGCTTTGGATATCTTTTTATATCCTTTTCCATCTTTATAAAGTTCCATTACCTTGTTACGCAGGTCTTTTGACAATTCTTTTCTGCTCCCCATGGCTCAGTATCTAGCCTGCTCAGTGCATCCACGTGAGAGCTAACAAACTCATTGACTATTTATACACAGACACTAATTGCAATTTAAAATCCACAGGTGTGGGAAATTAACATTTAATTGTCATTTAAACCTGTGTGTGTCACCTTGTGTGTCTGTAACAAGGCCAAACATTCAAGGGTGTGTAAACTTTTGAGTGTTGTAGGTTAGCATTACCTTCCACACATCTACATAGTCAATGTCACTTGTGAGAATCTCTCCATCCTTTTCTGGGAAAAGCTCATCGCCCATTTGGGCGGTTGTGGGTTGTTTTTAAACAGTAAAAATTTGTAGACTTTAACTTATAGCAGTTAAGATAATTTTGTAGAATCAAATAACTGCTCAGACTACATAAGGTAAACTTATTTTCGATAACTCTGTGAGATACTGAACATTCCAACAAACTATGTTTGGAATGCTGTGCTAATAATTAATTGCAGTTAATGTTGAGATGTATGCACAGTGGCCCCAGAAAGTAATTAGACACTTAATCCACTCTTAAAAACACATGAAGGTCATTGCATTAGTAAATGAAACCTAATGCAATGAAATTCACACATTTTTATGTGTGACTTAAGTGCCAAATCCTCTCTGCATACTCTTGCTTTACCTTTAGTCTTACTGGAAAGTGCACTAGGTACAGGTCCAGTACTCCAACTGAAGGTCATTTAGAGTTCTATTTAGGCAATTAGGAATGTCCTCTGGTGCGTGGTGAGTACACAAAAGCTGCAAAAGAGAAGCAGCATGTAAAGTTTTTTGCTTCTCTTTAATTTAATTTTAAGTCGAATATGATCACTGACTTTCAGCCAGGTGAGAGCACAGTCATTATACCAACTTACTTTACAGACAATGAACATATCCTGGTGTCTGATGATACCCTGCTGCATCTTGGATTCGATGGCCTTGTGCAGCTCTGCATCATTCCGATAGCTGTAGGCTGTGCCTATGTGGCGATATCCTGCAGCGATTGCTGCCTCAGCTTCCCTCACATACATACCACACATACCATGACTTGGCCAAACCACCACAGGACTGGGCTAATGCCCTGTTAACAATGTAGGCAAACATTAAATCATTGCTTGTTTCTATTGCGATTACACAATTACACAGTACATATTAGTGTATATATATTATATAGAATGAAAGTCATATATTTATGTATGTACGTATAATACATATTTACCGGATATACAGTATGTGTGTGTATATATATATATATATATATATATATATATATATGTATGTATCAAAAAGTGCAATGCCATACATTAAAAAGATTTTTATATTGACATGTATCTGATATGTATGTATGTATAAAATTAGGTTATTGTAGAAATGTAATGCTAACTCTGGCTTCCATGTTCCAAGTCCCAGCAGTGGCATGTACGTGCCATCATTTAATTCAGTCTTCCTAGGTTGTCAAGTGATTTATTCCATGTGAAGAAGATTTGTACTATGTAATATGAGTAGCAGATAAGTGAACTGACTTGTCCTTCCTATATTTTTCTTATGCCTGTATCATTTTTGCTTTTTCAGATCTTCCTTTTTTGCCATATAGCACTGCCTTCTCTTTAACTTTGCAGTTAATCATTGAACTTGACAAGGAGTGTGGTTGTGCATGTGGTTGCAGATAATTTACCAGTACCAGTATTGAGCCTTATGTGTGTTTCCTGAGACTACAGCCTGTTGGCACAAATGTGGAGCTGACCTTTAGTACTAAGCTCATGTGACCCTCTGTTACTTCGTCAAGATCAGTGTGAAATTCAGGAAGCCAAAACAGTCTCTTTCTGTCTCAGTATACTCATACTTTTATACTCAACATTCTTCTCTCAATCAATTTTAAAATTGGGCACATCCGATTTAGCTTAGATTTCATACACACACACACACACACACACACACACTCACATGACGGTGCGGCTATCCTTATGAGGCAGGTTGAACTGCGATGCACCTGACTGATCTCTGCCTGTATCACCTTTGTCTATTGATGGACTACACTCTTGAAATGGAATACATACACTATCATTTAATTACCAACAAAAGCCGTCATCAGCCAACTAACAAAGGACAACGCATCTATATGAACTTCTGCAGTTAATCCAGGATGGACTTCAAAGATATTAGTCATTAATCTTAAAGTTCATAAAAAATATTTTATTTGGATTTTTAAAACCCTGGACCTTAACGCTTAATTTACAAATTTAAAACCATGACATGCACTGCACATAAATAACTAATATTGGCATTATATTCATGCTGTTAGCCAGAGGGTAACTGGCCCCCACAGTGAGCCTGTTTTCTCCCAAGGTTATTTTTCTCCATTAACCAACATCTTATGGAGTTTTGTGTTCCTTGCCACAGTCGCCTTCAGCTTGCTCACAGGAGTTCTAAATATAATTATTATTTAATTTCTATACACATTTTTACAGTCATATTTAATCAAACTACACAATGATCACTGTAAGACATTATAAATATTACAGTATAATTAAAAAAAAAATTTAATGCATGATTTCCTGTAAAGCTGCTTTGAATCAATGTGTGTTGAGAAAGGTGCTATACAAATGAAAATGACTTGACTATCAAAATAGACATAATGATTTATATACTGTACGAACTATAGATTCTATCCCCTAACTCTACCCCTAAACCTAACCCTCACAAAAAACGTTTTTTCAAAAACTTCTTTTAGTATGTTTTTTTAAAGCAATTTGATGGGGACGGGTTAGAAATGTCCAAACCACATTTATAGCATAATACCCTTGTAATTACCAGTTTGTAACCTAAAAAAATTTTCCTCATAAACCACTCAAACCCACCCACACACACACACACACACGCACACACACAGACTGATGCACAAGTGTAAAATCTCGCTTAAAATACATATAAAAAAGTGAGAAAGGTACCGAAAGTTACTAAAAGGTATAGACAGCGCAAAATTATGAAATGTATTTTAAAACACTGAGGTATTGTCATTGGACAGTATTCTGCAATTCATATTTCAAACATCAGAGTCAGACAGCCACAGATAAAGAGAAAATGAAACTGAGAGTGATGATTGATGATACAAGTGGGTTATTTTCCACATATTGCATTAATAAATATGAACGTTGTCTAAACATGTCTTCACACTGCAGAGTGTATGGTGGCTGGGGCTAATACTGCCTTCACGTGCTATTGGAATTATCGTAAATACAAGTTTCCCACTCAGAAGTTGCACATGAATGACCCCTCAAGTCGTAAATTTATACAGTGAAAATAGCTTGTATTTGACCAAAATTCCATTATTGTCAGCAAGCTAACTGAGTGATATGTATTATGGTGTCAAAATAAAAGTTCCTCAGGAAATATGTATGAATAAACCTGCCGTCGCCATGTTTCCTGTTCTTTCCGAAAACAAAGCACGTGAACATGACGTACTCTTAATTACCACTTCAGAAGTAGGATAATTCCAATAGCACATGAAGGCAGCATCTTTATATCCTTATAATTTTGTCCTGGGTCTCATGAATCCAAGCAATGGCCCTGCCTGATATTTAAGGTTTAAAGTGGGTTACCTGTGTATTAATTGAAGAAAATGTCTATAATTGGTTTGCACTTTAAGTCTAATAAGACATGTTTGTCATGACATTGAACCAAGAAAAACAACAAAACTTTTGGAATTTTATTTAAATTTGTATTTAAATAGCATTTGATATGTGACAAGTAAAAACAAAAATCAAAAGAATATCATAGTCATATATGTACCATATATGATATACAGGTGCATCTCAATAAATTAGAATGTCGTGGAAAAGTTCATTTATTTCAGTAATTCAACTCAAATTGTGAAACTCGTGTATTAAATAAATTCAGTGCACACAGACTGAAGTAGTTTAAGTCTTTGGTTCTTTTAATTGTGATGATTTTGGCTTACATTTAACAAAAACCCACCAATTCACTATCTCAACAAATTAGAATATGGTGACATGCCAATCAGCTAATCAACTCAAAACACCTGCAAAGGTTTCCTGAGCCTTCAAAATGGTCTCTCAGTTTGGTTCACTAGGCTACACAATCATGGAGAAGACTGCTGATCTGACAGTTGTCCAGAAGACAATCATTGACACCCTTCACAAGGAGGGTAAGCCACAAACATTCATTGCCAAAGAAGCTGGCTGTTCACAGAGTGCTGTATCCAAGCTTGTAAACAGAAAGTTGAGTGGAAGGAAAAAGTGTGGAAGAAAAAGATGCACAACCAACCGAGAGAACCGCAGCCGTATGAGGATTGTCAAGCAAGATCGATTCAAGAATTTGGGTGAACTTCACAAGGAATGGACTGAGGCTGGGGTCAAGGCATCAACCACACACAGACATGTCAAGGAATTTGGCTACAGTTGTCGTATTCCTCTTGTTAAGCCACTCCTGAACCACAGACAACATCAGAGGCGTCTTACCTGGGCTAAGGAGAAGAAAAACTGGACTGTTGCCCAGTGGTCCAAAGTCATATTTTTCAGATGAGAGCAAGTTTTGTATTTCATTTGGAAACCAAGGTCCTAGAGTCTGGAGGAAGGGTGGAGAAGCTCATAGCCCAAGTTGCTTGAAGTCCAGTGTTAAGTTTCCACAGTCTGTGATGATTTGGGGTGCAATGTCATCTTCTGGTGTTGGTCCATTGTGTTTTTTGAAAACCAAAATCACTGCACCCGTTTACCAAGAAATTGTGGAGCACTTCATGCTTCCTTCTGCTGACCAGCTTTTTAAAGATGCTGATTTCATTTTCCAGCAGGATCTGGCACCTGCCCACACTGCCAAAAGCACCAAAAGTTGGTTAAATGACCATGGTGTTGGTGTGCTTGACTGGCCAGCAAACTCACCAGACCTGAACCCCATAGAGAATCTATGGGGTATTGTCAAGAGGAAAATGAGAAACAAGAGACCAAAAAATGCAGATGAGCTGAAGGCCACTGTCAAAGAAACCTGGGCTTCCATACCACCTCAGCAGTGCCACAAACTGATCACCTCCATGCCACACCGAATTGAGGCAGTAATTAAAGCAAAAGGAGCCCCTACCAAGTATTGAGTACATATACAGTAAATGAACATACTTTCTAGAAGGCCAACAATTCACTAAAAATGTTTTTTTATTGGTCTTATGATGTATTCTAATTTTTTGAGATAGTGAATTGGTGGGTTTTTGTTAAATGTGAGCAAAATCATCACAATTAAAAGAACCAAAGACTTAAACTACTTCAGTCTGTGTGCATTGAATTTATTTAATACACGAGTTTCACAATTTGAGTTGAATTACTGAAATAAATGAACTTTTCCACGACATTCTAATTTATTGAGATGCACCTGTATTAACTCTAATATTGACAAAATTCTTTGTCAAATTGGTTGAGCATGCAAGTCAAAAATATAAACAACAGTATAATAATGTTTGCTATTCCTAATACATCATATGTATAGGATAAATATGTCACATCATGCAGGTTACAGATGAAATGGCTTTATGGTTTGCTCATGAGGGTTTCCAAACTTGCCACAATGTATGTTACAGTATAAGAAAAATACAAATGATTTCAATATTTTACAATAATTCAAAAGCAAAATAAAGAAAGAAAGAAAAAAGGCAACAACCCGTACCCCTTCCCATTATAATACTGGCTCATACAAAAAAATATAAATATAAAATCTGCATAGAGCTGAGTTTCCTAAAAGGGAAAAATATCAGTCTACTCTGGGATTAAAAAGTCTGAGATCACTATAGTGACAATGTTTCTATTTTGCATTTGTCCAGTTTAATACGTTATTCATTACACAGCATATTATCAGCTTAACTATTTGAGTGAAAAGTTAACTGGAAAATTTGCATGTATTTCAGAATTTTTTCGGTATGTCTTTTGCTTTAATGATTGCATGCATTTAAGCTGGCATTGTTTTATCCATTTTAACATGATTTGAGAATGATCTGCAGAACATCCTGTTTGTTTCAATGGAAGCATGTAAATCTGGAGTTAACATGGTCACAAATGTAACAAATTTGCTTATTTGATTAGTGACCTAATTGTGTAACATTTTTCAAAATCTAAACCTAAAACTTAGTTTATTTCCAGGTTTAAAATAGATTTTGCATCCCAGATTTTCACTGGTCTCAAACCCCACTGTATTCAGACCTGTGTCACATGTAATGCACATAAATGTCTCCTCTCTTTCTACACTTTCATTCTGCAGCTTTGTGCACCACTTCAGTCTGCCCTTTAACCTCTCCTTTCCTCCTTTTACTATGTCTCTCTATGTCTGTTTTTTTATGTCTGTATATTTCATTGGTCCAGTTCATTGCTGTCTTGACTGCGAGGTCGATAATGGCGTGCACAGAATTCTCTGATCCGAATACACGCCTCCACCATCATCTCCTCTGGTACTGTTACCACAATTCGGAAGAAGTCTGGATATTCAAATGCCTACAGAGACAAATATAATATAATATAATATAATATAATATAATGTTATTTTATGTTATGTTTTACAAAGTGTGTGACACATCATTGTAACAAATAATATGTTAGACTTCAAAGGTACAGTAACAGATTAAGGTAAGCAAGGAAAATAAATGAATTACTGTAGCAGGCAAACAGAACACAGATTGCTCAGTGACCAGCCGTTCAGTGAACTCCACATCATTCTGGAATTCTGGGAAGTGCTCCATCTCAATCCCCACCTAATAATGAACACACACAAAACACATTAACCCTGTGCCAACTTGCATTGTTGCTCTTTACCTGCTCCTTTAGATAGACATTGAGACAAACTTATATCCTAAGTAAGTGCCAAGTATACAGTAGGTAAGTTTCCTCCAGGCCATTTTTAATAGGTGAAGTTTGTAATTTTCTGCTCCATTTGTGTGGAGTTGCAATAATGACTGTTTTCAAACAAGTTTTCTGAACACTGTCCCCTGTCTTCCACTAGTCAGGCAAAACAGATAGTCCCACCCAAAATTGACGCTATTGGTTGAGCCATTGCGTCTATTTCAGGCTGGTCAGGATGCTCAAATAAATAAAGCAATTTTAAGCAATAATGATAGTGCCACAATATTTAGATTTTTGGGGGAATCAACCAACAAATAGATTACTTAAAATTGTTTCTGCTTATTGAGCTGAGACAGGAGAAAATATTTTATCATAGATAAAATTCACACATTATGCTTATTAACAATGACACTTCACTTTCATCGATTCTTATCTTCATGGAAATCAACCACATAATGCAGGAAATACACTCACCATAATGTACATGGCTCCGGACGGCATTACTGGGTTCAGTCCGGGAACAGTTGACAACTCTGAGAAACATATCTCCGCGTTTGACTTAGAGGAAACATACAAAAGTGTGTTATTGTCAGATCCAAATCTGTTAGAGTTGTTCTCTGAAATTATTTTCCTTTTACCTTGAGGAAGCTGATGGTGCTTTGGTAGAACTCTGGTGGTGTATTATTCAGAATGCTCTCTAATGCTCCCTGGACCACAGTACAGGGTCCCAAAATTCGCTGGCTTAGTTTTACAAGACCCTCATGAATCTAGAGTGAATATTAGGGTTACAAGGTTAATATTAAGTCCAGTCAATTGTATTTGCATACCTTTATGGTAATATGGTTCTGATCAAATACTGATGATCAAATATTCATATAATATGGTACTTTGTGGAACATTACACAGTAAAGCATATCATGGTATTACCATGGTTTATGTCTGAAAAACTAGTACAGAATATGTCCCAAACATCATGGTACTACCATACTTTTTGCAGGTCTAGTGCTTTTCATAATGCACAGAATGACAGAATAAATTACTTTACAGAATTATATTTATTAATATTTCTATGTGTGTGTGTGTTTTTTTTTTTTTCTGTTACCTCAGAGAAGATGCAGGTGAATGGCTAATACTTACTCCAGTTCCAAAGATGTTATTACGATCATGGATGAGGATCCAACCCATCCTCCATCCCGGTACCAACCAACGCTTGGCCAAACCACCACAGGACAGAATGGGTACATCAATGCTGAGAGGTGCCATAGGGTGAAAGTCACAGCCAGGGAACACCTGCAGAATTATATAAATACACAACATATCTTTGTCAACCTATTACAACATTGTAAATCATAATATGTTTTCTTAAAACATTATATTATATCATATCATATATCATTTAAATTACATTATATTATATTATATTATAAATGGTTAATGCACATACTTATTATTTATAGCATAATGAATATAAATATATAAATTATTATTATTAATAATAATACAATTTCAGTGTTATTTCTGCACTATCATTACTTAAATTGTGCTTCAAAATAGAAATTATTTAATATTCACTTGTTTATTATTTTGTTTTGTTTGACATAATTAATATTTAAAAGCAATAGAATGCATCTGCTCTCACGTTACATTTCTCAGACATCATTGAAATGGTTTTGAAGGAATATTCTGAGTTCAGTACAAGTTAAGCTCAATCGACAGCATTTGTGACATAATATTGATTACCACAAAAATAAATTTAGACTCGTCCCTCCTTTTCTTAAAAATAAGCAAAAATCTGGATTACAGTAAGGCAAAATTATAGCCACAAGACATAAACAATATGTGTGTAAACATGATTTTTGTCATGATTCACTGTTGTTTTGCCTTGTGTTTAGCTTCTGTCTTCTGTTTTCCCCGGACTACATTCCCCATAATTCACTGCCTTCTTCACTGCCAGCTGTTCCCAATTGTTCTCACCTGTTTTTCATTACCTCATTAATCCTTGTATATGTAATGCCCTGATGTCTGTTCAGTCTTTGTCAGCTGTGTTTTTCTCCAGTTCATGTTCCGATTGCTATCTTGTTTGTAATGTTTGTTTTATTACCCAGTTCCTAGTCTTGCCCTGTTCCAGTGTTTACCCTGTTTTTGTATTTGATTTATTTGTTCTTAAAGTTAAGCTGCATCTAGATCCCGTTCTCGTGACTTCCTTCAAATGTTACAATTTTAGTGTGATAAAATCACTTACAAACCTATTCTGTTTAAAGCTGTAGCAAATTCTACAACTTTGTTACCATGACGATGTAATGTCAAGCAATGGCCCTGCCTGATATTTAAAGTGGGTTACCTGAGTATTAATTGAAGAAAATGTCTATAATTGGTTTACACTTTAAGTCTAATAAGTTGTTTGTCATGACATTGAACCAAGAAAAACAACAAAACTTTTTGAATTTTATTTAAATTTGTATATAAATAGCATTTGATATGTGACAAGTAAAAACAAAAATCAAAAGATTTGGGTGGGGGTAAGAAAAGGAGGAATGAGTTGAAATTCATTTTTGTGATAATCAACATTATGTCGATTGAGCTTAACTTGCATTGAACCTAGAACTTTCCTTTAAGAATACAGCTTCTTTCGTTAGTAAACAGTTCTAGAATGTTCTGCATGTTGTTACCAATTCAATGGATAGAGGAACCAGGAAAGCCTATAGGAAAGACGGGGCCTGAGAGAGGCAACAGGAGAACGTGAGTGAGAGAGAGAGTTCCTTCCTTATAATTTTTGTGGATGTCCGCCTGGCTCTAATTACGCTTATGGCTTGATGTTCAGTAGATGGATCCGCCCCTTCTCCTATTGGCTAAAATACTGAAATCTGCAGTGCTGGCCCACCCTTCTCTCACGAGCTCATTTACAGAAGCATTTTATCAGAAGATGTTGCTTTTAACAGGGTCCAGACAGCAGGGCTACCAGAGGGTGCCTAATGCTGTACCAGAACAAAGACACATCCTGTCTCAAAGTAGCCAGTCAACACACTACATGCAGTGAAGTGAGGGGTCTGTCCCTCTTCTTACTCTCTACCGTAATATGTCAGTGTCACGCATGAGCTAATCACAAACATATGCGATGAAAAGTGCATAGTCACTGATGTACATTGAAGCTGCTCACTGGTAAACAGTGGGACATCTGATTTATTGGGCCTGAAACACCTCAGACCACCTCCTGCTGATTAAACACAGCTGTAGGCACCATCTCCTCATAACAACAGTTCTCTATGTACAGAGTTGTGGACCTGTTGCCCCCAGCTCTAACTTCACTTGTCCTTCATGACCTAAAGCTCAGAGTGCTGTCAGGCTTGCATTTACTGTACACAGCTCTAATCCCTACAGTGCTGATGTGGTCTCCAATGCTGCATTGGACTGAGCTGAGCCAGGGAAAAGTATGCCACCCAACTTCCCTCTTTCTCTGCCTGTCACAAAGAATGTGTTTCACTGGTAGTCTGTGAGGCCCTGAATGTTAGTGGTGTGTTTCAAATCATGCCAGCAAGAAATCCAGGAACTTGAGAACCCTAAGAGCTTGAAGATTGCACCCCTTACCTGTATGAGTAAGGTGCGGTTCACAATGGATGTGTAAATGCATCTGTCTGCACTTTTTTATTGTTTCTCTACATAAACATATGCTAACTGGCCATTTTTGACCATTGCGCTATGCACGTCTCACTGTTTTTTCAGCATCTTGTGTCATGTGCACAGCATGTTTAAGATGCTGTGTCATATTAAAAGAACTTAATTTTTAAAAATATGTCTTGAGACACTTGCATTCTGTTCCATTTGTTGCAGTGGGCCTAGCTTTTTTAATGCAAAAATGTGGCCGTTTATTTGGACATCTGTTTGAAAACAATGTTAATTTTTGCTATTCTGTTTGGTGATGCTAATGTTGTAGAAATGACACACCTTCGGTTTAAACTGTTGAAGCCGCTGACATTTTGGTTGTTTTTACATGATGTCACAATGGTCATTCATAAAATATAAGAGTTCCAAATTGTATTTACCAGTTCAGCGTAGATGTGAATGGTTTATACAAGCCAAAAATAAAAATAAAATAAAATAAAGAGTTCTGAGACAGTAATTTCAATATATGTGCATCTGTAGAGGTTTTCTTATTGAATGTGTGCTCACCATGTCGCCATAGATCTCATCAGCAAGGATAGGGATGCAGTTTCTTGAGGCAACTAGACCACACAGAAAATTAGTGGATTAATATCTTGAGATTTTCTGACATTTCAAAAAAATCTTTGCTCAGAGTTAGTTTATAAAAGACGGTAAATAATTAGTGCATTCACCAGAGAGTATCTTCTGCAGGTGCTCCTTGGTGAAGACAGATCCGCAAGGATTGGATGGGTTATTGACAATCAGGCATGTTGTTTTCTCATCAATCAGAACCTCGAGATGATGAAGATCAATCTCCCAGGATTTCTCAGGCTAAAGGATCAAAACATCAACTCAGTTTAAAGAAAACTGCCTTAAGCATGAGTTATTTCTAATGACAGGCCTGCATTTTAGAAGCTTTGAGTAAATATATCTGAAACAATTTAGCTAAAAAATTGGAATTTGCAAAATATGTCTGTTTGCTGTTGTGGATGAGGCATCTACTGTATCATCATAAAATCTCACAATTGCAGATCTGCAAAGGGGATTACATAAGTGCTGTTGGAATAGGTTAAAGCCATTTTACATTCAGTAGGAAATGCAGCCCTATATTGTTCAGTATGTACTAATAAAATAATTGCTTACTTCACTTGTGTTAGGACTTGCTAAATAAACAGTAAATGTATCATGATCCATGTCATCATGTTAATTTGTTGACATCAAGGCTTTTATTTATCTATTAAATCCTACAAAATAAGTGTGTTGTTATTATTGTCTTTCTGTGTTATTTACGTCTGTGTGTGTGTGTGTGTGTGTGTGTGTGTGTGTGTGGGCAGGTTTAAGTGGTTTACAAGGATTTTTTTATTAGGTAACAAACTGGTAATTACAAGGGTATTATGCTATAAATGTGGTTTATGAGGACATTTGTGTCCCCATAATTTAAATCGCTTAAAAACATACTAAACAATGTTTTATTGAAAATGTAAAAATGCAGAAAGTTTTTGGTGAGGGTTATGTTTAGGGGTAGAGGTAGGGTTAGGGGACAGAATCTATAGTTTGTACAGTATAAAAATCATTATGTCTGTGGAGAGTCCTCATAATGATAGCTGCACCAATGTGTGTGTGTGTGTGTGTGTGTGAGAGAGAGAGATATGGTAGGGTTAGTGGGGGGACCATTCCCCATGATTTATCGGTCCCAGATGTGCAACATGAAGGAATGACATAGCTATTTTCCCCCACTACTAGTCTTTATACTCAGAAACCCCAACACTAACCCTATTCCACCCCCTCCTGTCATATGGTGTTTGTGCATTTAAATTTCATGTTTTTCCTAAATGGTAAGGTGAAAGTGAGGCCCTTCTAAAAAGCAATTGTCTAGTTTTGTAATTAACTTTTTTCTATACAGTTTTGCTCTTTTCTTATTTTCAGTCCACATGTTGACCAGGGTAATGGCCGTTGCCTGTTTGATTTACAGACCAGCTCTCACTTATGTAACCTGTATGATTTACTCACCAGCAGATTGTAGAGCTTGACCTGGATGCCCATTGACACTGCCAGAGTCTTGTAGAGGGAGAACCCAGGACATGGAACTAATATATTATCTCCTGGGTTACACAACACACTGATGGCCAATTCTATAGCCTGACTACAGCCGCTGGCCAAGATCACATCCTACAGATAAATATAACAATTGTATAAATATGAATGACATATTTTAAAAAATATATTAGTCATCTATTTCCAAAATTAATCAAACTGCTTTGGATATTAAGTATTTATATAGCTATGAAATATTTGAGTGAAGTAGTAAATTTACCAACAAACATCTAAATGATAAAATAACCATGAGATTTGACACACTTTGGCTTCCAGTGGAGCTTCTGGACGACTGTAGAAGTTTGCCACAGCCTCTCTGCTCTTTTGGTAACCTGTGCATGTTATACGAAAACAAAGTGACAAACATTTAGTTACACTATTTTTAGTTAAGCTTTTTTTTTTTTTTTTCATGGAGACCAAATCACAACATTATACACAACACACATTATATTTAGAATGGAAAGGGTGGAAGTATTTAGTTTTTTTTATCCCAAATGCAGCATTTAACTTCTCTGAATACAAAATTCAGCATTACATCACAATTTGCATTAATCAAAAACACTGCATTAGCAGATTTTGAGCTGGCAATGAATGTGCAAATCTCACCTACTGAAGGAGCATAGCCATTGTATTTGTGCGAGTCTATGGCCTCCTTCATTGCCTGCAATACAGAGTCATCTGCTGGCAAATTCCCAAACACGGTTGGGTCACCTGGTGGCAAATAAAAAGATAGACAAGAAAAAATGAAGAACATATGGAGTATTACATAGACAAAGACACCAGACCTTTACTTAGTTAACATTATTCCAAACCTGAAACACATAGCTAAAGATATTACATAATATTGACAACACATTATTCAGCTGTCCATTATAGCTGGGCAAATGTACCTACAATTTAACTAACTAACTAATTAACTAACTAACATAAATATATAAAATAAATAAATATATAAAATGTTAAAAAATAATAATAATAGAAATGTACATATTATATATACTGTATATTATTATTTATTATTTTATTATATTTAATAAACAATTTCACATTATATTATTGAAAATTAGTATTTACTATACATACTATATTATTTAAAACATACCAATGGATAGGGCAATCATTGGTTTATCAGGGTTGGGGGTGAGTTTCATCCCATCCACTATAGATCGGATGGGGTTGTGTGTGTTCTTGGACATTTCTGAGGCTCTGACGTTCCATCTCTGCCTGTGGCTCTTCAGTTTGGCTGGGTTGACATGAGTCCTCACACTCACATGATGTACACCGTTCCTGTTCATGAAGCTCCCATTGATACCATTACTGTGGATTCCATTCATTTTCACCACAAAATATAGTTTCTTCTTTTCTGTGCTTGTTGAAAGAGACAAAAATATTATGACAATTTAAACTTATAAAATTTGAAAATGATAATAATTAACATTACAAATGCTGACTTTAGATGTTACATTTATATTATTTGTTGTGATATTCCCAGATCGAATTAGTTTCCAACACTCTATGGATAAATATATCCTATTTTTATTTGCAATAAAAAAAAATACAAAAAATCTGACATTTATAGAACACAAGGGAGGGAAAGAAAGAAAGAAAGAAAGAAAAAGAAAGAAAGAAAGCATTTCACACACACACACAAACTGTGTTTGTGCATGCATCCCTCAAAGTCTCCAAATCAATTTATCATCAATGTAACCGACAGTAAATATAAATGTATCTGATCAATGCAACTTAAGAATTGTAATGATAGGCACAAATCTAATACAGGCTAACAAAGAGCACTACAAAAGATAAATAAATAAAAAATGTGAATACTTTGCAAAAATACCAATCAATTATTATTATTATTATTATTTTAACAAATAAATCACACTGAAATAAATATGATAGCATCTATACTAATGAATATCATTTTGATAAATACCTTATTATGTGTTTTTATGGAGAAAAAAAAATCACGCTCCAAATGGAAGGGTCAGTTCATAGACCGGCTTTATACTGAACCCCCCAAAATGGTAGTTGAACCCTGCCCATATTTTCATTGGCGGAGACTGAGGGCAGTCCAAAACTCCCCTGTTACATCATAAGTGTAAAATTCTTCAGTTAGGGGGTTTGAACCTCAAACATCTCTTTCTAGAAACTGCTGTGAGCCTGGGATGCACCGGATATATGCACGGGATCCGTTATAGTGATGCGCAAAAGCGCAAGGCGCAATCCTCGTTCTGTCCTCACAAACCATTCAGCTCATGTGTCAATCCTATGAAACTGCGCTCCTCTAGCTATTAGGCGTCTCTTCCCTTCTTTCAAAGCTATTATTACTGCATCATTTCCCATACATCAGTCAGTCTTTTCAAAGAGAGTGATTTGTCGCACCTGTCACCAGGGCGCATTTTACGCAACGAATTGAGAGGAGCAAAGAGAAATCATCCGATAACCTTGTGTCAAATCAATAAAACGTCCCTACAGCAGTAGCTCCTGCGGAGTTTGGTGACCGAATACTGTGGTATATTTCAGTTTTTTTATAGTATTCTGACCAGTTTTCATCAAACATCAGTTTTCAGTCCTTTGCAGCTGTAGTGAGTATAAAGAGGCTGGCTGCCTCCACATCTGTCTTACGTAAGTTAAACTCACGTTTTTGGGGGGCTGGAGTTGTACCATTTTATTAGTGCCAAAGCTTCATCTATTGGGCCATTCTGCTTTTATGTAAGTAAAGTGATTCAGTCTGTGCAAAGCCTTTGGGAAACTATCCCGAATGGGGAGTCAGTGGTTTAGGGTTAAGCCTTTTAAGCCTCAAAATATAAAATATAATTCACCATAAAATCCTGCATGACAGCGTAGTTGTTTTAGTCTTATTTTCAGTGAATATTACCTTTGTAATGTTTTATCTATAAACTTTTGTGTTAAAACCATATATTTCAAGGGAGATATTAACTTGGGTGAAGAGTGTGTTAGGATCTGTATGTCTTGTGAAAAAGTCTGGGATTGCTGTAGAATTTAGATGTGTTTTTGTAATGGTCTAAAGTCTTTGGAAAGGCTTGGGTAACAACTTTGTTGGCTTTGCTCATCACCTCATTTGTTTGGCATAAGTAAACTTGATTTGACCTATCAACCAAATAAGCACACGTACATTCAGACATTTGCTACATGTACATCATCTTGAAAACCCATCACAACAAATGTGCTTTGATCTGCTTGTCTGTGATCAATAGACAACTGAGAACACTGAGAACATATTAATATTAGTTCAAATGGAATAAGAATAAAGCTGTCACTTTATCCTTATGATGTAATCTCCTAGTATCCTGATCTTAAGATAAAGCTAAAACTCAAGTCTTCATTATCTTGTTTACAGGTATTTATTAAGCTATTTTATCGAGCCCAAAACAGTAGCTACAATAATACAGAACAGATGAGCGTGCTATATGACTCAATAATGACAAAGTAGTTTGATTTAACATAAAAAAAAAACAAGTTTACACTCAAGTCAGGTAAATACACATCAGAATGCATATAGTTTTGGACAGCATTACCCTTGAACTTTAAACCCACAAATCTTTTTCAGGTTTTTCCATTTCAAATGGAATAACAACCTATTTATGAAACCAGCACACCTACACAAAACACTGAATTAACAAACTTCCCCCAATTTCTAAACTGAAAGTAGGGTCAGTGCAATCTGGACATTGCACGTAAATGTAGGGTGTGCTTTACCTCACAAAGCTTCCCTATAGAAAAATAACCTGTAACATCTGTCCTTACATAACCCTTACAGGTCAACCAGAGGAAGTGTATCAACATACAGTGCATCCGGAAAGTATTCACAGCGCTTCACTTTTTCCACATTTTGTTATGTTACAGCCTTATTCCAAAATGGATTAAATCAATTTCTCAAAATTCTACAAACAATATCCCATAATGACAACGTGAAAGTAGTTTGTTTGAAATCTTTGCAAATTTATTAAACAACAAAAAAAAAAAAAACACATGTACATAAGTATTCACAGCCTTTGCTCAATACTTTGTTGAAGCACCTTTGGCACCAATTACAGCCTCAAGTCTTTGAGTATGATGCTACAAGCTTGGCACACCTATTTTTAGGCAGTTTCTCCCGTTCTTCTTTGCAGGACCTCTCAAGCTCCATCAGGCTGGATGGGGAGCGTCGGTGCACAGCTATTTTCAGATCTCTCCAGAGATGTTCAATCGGGTTCAAGTCTGGGCTCTGGCTGGGCCACTCAAGGACATTCACAGAGTTGTCCCATAGCCAATCCTTTGTTATCTTGGCTGTGCGCTTAGGGTCGTTGTCCTGTTGGAAGATGAACCTTCACCCCAGTCTGAGGTCCAGAGCGCTCTGGAGCAGGTTTTCATCAAGGATGTCTCTGTACATTGCTGCATTCATCTTTCCCTCGATCCTGACTAGTCTCCCAGTTCCTGCCGCTGAAAAACATCTCCACAGCATGATGCTGCCACCACCATGCTTCGCTGTAGGGATGATATTGGCCAGGTGATGAGCAGTGCCTGGTTTCCTCCAGACATGACGCTTGCCATTCAGGCCAAAGAGATCAATCTTTGTTTCTCATGGTCTGAGAGTCCTTCAGGTGCCTTTTGGCAAACTCCAGGCAGGCTGCCATGTGCCTTTTACTGAGGAGTGCTTCCGTCTGGCCACTCTACCATACAGGCCTGATTGGTGGAGTGCTGCAGAGATGGATGTTCTTCTGGAAGGTTCTCCTCTCTCCACAGAGAAACGCTGGAGCTCTGTCAGAGTGACCATCTGGGTTCTTGGTCACCTCCCTGACTAAGGCCCTTCTCACCCGATCGCTCAGTTTGTCCGGGCGGCCAGCTCTAGGAAGAGTCCTGGTGGTTCCAAACTTCTTCCATTTACAGATGATGGAGGCCACTGTGCTCACTGGGACCTTCAATGCTGCAGAAATTTTTCTGTACCCTTCTCCAGATCTGTGCTTCAATACAATCCTTCATGGCTTGGTTTGTGCTCTGACATGCACTGTTAACTGTGGGACCTTATATAGACAGGTGTGTGCCTTTCCAAATCATGTCCAATCAACTGAATTTACCACAGGTGGACTCCAATCAAGTTGTAGAAACATCTCAAGGATGATCAGTGGAAACAGGATGCACCTGAACTCAATTTTGAGTGTCATGGCAAAGGCTGTGAATACTTATGTACATGTGATTTTTTTTGTTTTTTATTTGTAATAAATTTGTAAAGATTTCAAACAAACTTCTTTCACATTGTCATTATGGGGTATTGTTTGTAGAATTTTGAGGAAAATAATGAATTTAATCAATTTTGGAATAAGGCTGTTACATAACAAAATGTGGAAAAAGTGAAGCGCTGTGAATACTTTCCGGATGCACTGTACATTCACTGAAATACACCATCCAGAGACACAACGATAACCCTTATTCACTTTAAACCATCTGCATCACTAAACCAACTGCACGTGATGTTAGGAACTCATTAGTTTGTTGTTTGCGAGTTATGTATATTCACTTCACAACATCTTCAGGGCTTCATGACATGACTGATCGCAGATAATACTGTATACTGGACACAGAGATTGTGCTGCAAAACCAAAATGCAGTAACTAATGTAAAAGAAATTCTAAAAACTGAACCAAGTAGAGTTTAAATCCCTAAATTTACACTGGTTTCACAGTTGCCCAGCCATTATGACTCGGAGTCCACTGAGAAGTTAATAGTGTCCTGCCCAACAATCGATACTCATTCAGACCAGAGAATCTTGTATCTTGCTATTCCACACTAGCGATTTAACCATAATACCAATGTCATATCTAGACTTATGCAGCAGCATAATAACTCAAACGGATTCCAGTTTTGTCTTTGTCTCATTTATTAGTATACGGCCAGAGAGATTTATTTTCTGTACAGACTCTACCGAACAAAATAATTCAGAAGATTTTATACATTATTGCATGCGTAACTGCCATATAGCCATATACTATATATATATAGTAAGGGGGTTCAGTGGAAAGGAAGAGGCAAGAACCGGTTTGACGACTTAATAATTTAATGAATAAAGTTAAAGAAAAACACACAACCATAAACACACACAGCACAGCTGCCTGTAATTCTCTCGCTCTATCGAACTGTCGTCCCCGGCCGCATTTATCCCTCGCGTGCCCCATCAGGCTGATTAGGGACCGGGCGTACGTCATTCCAGCCCCGCTTCGCCTTCCTCGGCTCTACATATATATATATATGTGTGTGTGTGTGTGTGTTATATGGAATCAATAAAAACTTTTAATTAAAAAAAAAACAAAAAAAAAAAACACTTATACTTTGATTTGATAAATACATGTTTTTATTAACATATACACTGTGGTGCTTTATAGGTAGACCACTAATCTGAACAGGCTAGAGGAACTCATCCCACTAGAGAAACATGCTGAATCCAGTGTTTCCCAGTCAAACGCTCACCACTACTAAAACTAAGAAGTAAAGCATCTAGACATTCACAGAGTTTCAGGGCAAAAAGAATAATACCTCACATTTTAAATGATCACCTCTCAGTTTCTGCTGCTTTTTTTTACGTGCAGTACATAAAATTGTGGTTTGCAAATCTAGAACCCGGCCGTGTGACCAGTGCGCAGCGCAGAGGTAACATTACTTCTACCCTGAAAGCATAGCCATGTGCTGAAGTTGGAGCACTCGATATTTCTTTGTCTGTTTCCTGCATGAACTTTGTAGTTGTGTAAAACCCTGGAATATTCCATTAAAACCTGATCTGAGTGGGTTGCTTCCATTACGCTGCTGAAAATAACAGCAATATTAACCATATTGGTGTTATTACAGCAATATTTCAAGTTTCATCATATGTTATTTTGCATTAACAATAATAAAAATATTATTCGTATTTTTAGGGGGCCCTCAGCTTTTAGGGACCCTAGGCTGTTGCCCACCTTTGCCTAGTTTTAAGTCCACCCCTGATTCAAATAGTCATAAATTCAGCTGTGGCTGCTCTCTGTTCCACATATTGCCAGTAGCCATATCACCCTGGAGCTCAAGACTGGTTGCCTACTGAAGCTAAGCAGGGTTGAGCCTGGTCAGTACCTGGATAGGAGACCTCTTGAGAAAACTGTGGTTGCTGCTGGAAGAGGTATTAGGGAGACCAGTGGGGGTGCTCACCCTGTGGACTGTGTAGGTCCTAATGCCCCAGTACAGTTACAGGGACACTATACTGTAAAAAAGCACTGTCCTTTGGATGAGACTTTAAACTGAGATTCTGACTCTCTGTGGCCATTAAAAATCCCAGGACACTTCTTGAAAAGGTGTGCTGGCCAAATTCCCCCCACTGGCCCTTATCAATCATGGCTTCCTAATAATCCCCATTGATTAATTGGCTCTATCACTCCACTCTCTCCTCTCCACCAATAGCTAGTGTGTGGTGAGTATACTGGTGCACTATGGCTGCTGTTGCATCATCCAGGTGGATGCTGCACACTGGTGGTGGTTGAGGAGAGTTCACTGTGTAAAGTGCTTTGAGTGTAGTGTTAGAAAAGTGCTATATACAGGTGCATCTCAATAAATTAGAATGTCGTGGAAAAGTTCATTTATTTCAGTAATTCAACTCAAATTGTGAAACTCGTGTATTAAATAAATTCAATGCACACAGACTGAAGTAGTTTAAGTCTTTGGTTCTTTTAATTGTGATGATTTTGCTCACATTTAACAAAAACCCACCAATTCACTATCTCAAAAAATTAGAATACATCATAAGACCAATAAAAAAAACATTTTTAGTGAATTGTTGGCCTTCTGGAAAGTATGTTCATTTACTGTATATGTACTCAATACTTGGTAGGGGCTCCTTTTGTTTTAATTACTACCTCAATTCGGTGTGGCATGGAGGTGATCAGTTTGTGGCACTGCTAAGGTGGTATGGAAGCCCAGGTTTCTTTGACAGTGGCCTTCAGCTCATCTGCATTTTTTATTCTCTTGTTTCTCATTTTCCTCTTGACAATACCCCATAGATTCTCTATGGGGTTCAGGTCTGGTGAGTTTGCTGGCCAGTCAAGCACACCAACACCATGGTCATTTAACCAACTTTTGGTGCTTTTGGCAGTGTGGACAGGTGCCAAATCCTGCTGGAAAATGAAATCAGCATCTTTCAGCAGAAGGAAGCATGAAGTGCTCCAAAAGTTCTTGGTAAACGGGTGCAGTGACTTTGGTTTTCAAAAAACACAATGGACCAACACCAGCAGATGACATTGCACCCCAAATCATCACAGACTGTGGAAACTTAACACTGGACTTTAAGCAACTTGGGCTATGAGCTTCTCCACCCTTCCTCCAGACTCTAGGACCTTGGTTTCCAAATGAAATACAAAACTTGCTCTCATCTGAAAAGAGGACTTTGGACCACTGGGCAACAGTCCAGTTCTTCTTCTCCTTAGCCCAGGTAAGACGCCTCTGTCGTTGTCTGTGGTTCAGGAGTGGCTTAACAAGAGGAATACGACAACTGTAGCCAAATTCCTTGACATGTCTGTGTGTGGTGGCTCTTGATGCCTTGACCCCAGCCTCAGTCCATTCCTTGTGAAGTTCACCCAAATTCTTGAATCGATTTTGCTTGACAATCCTCATAAGGCTGCGGTTCTCTCGGTTGGTTGTGCATCTTTTATTTCCACACTTTTTCCTTCCACTCAGCTTTCTGTTAACATGCTTGGATACAGCACTCTGTGAACAGCCAGCTTCTTTGGCAATGAATGTTTGTGGTTACCCTCCTTGTGAAGGGTGTCAATGATTGTCTTCTGGACAACTGTCAGATCAGCAGTCTTCCCCATGATTGTGTAGCCTAGAGAACCAAACTGAGAGACCATTTTGAAGGCTCAGGAAACCTTTGCAGGTGTTTTGAGTTGATTAGCTGATTGGCATGTCACCATATTCTAATTTGTTGAGATAGTGAATTGGTGGGTTTTTGTTAAATGTGAGCCAAAATCATCACAATTAAAAGAACCAAAGACTTAAACTACTTCAGTCTGTGTTTTTTAATACACAAGTTTCACAATTTGAGTTGAATTACTGAAATAAATGAACTTTTCCACGACATTCTAATTTATTGAGATGCACCTGTAAATGTTACATTCATTCATTCATTCATATTCTCAGACATACATCATCTTCCTGACATTCTTGCTTCATAGAGTAAGGCACATCATTGTTTAACATCCTGCGTTATGCTATCTTCTCATGCTTAGGTTTTTGAGGTTTATCACACTTTACATTTTGTAAAAAGTTATAATCAGGTTTAGCCTATTACCTGTGCTGTCTTCAGACTCAGGCACAACTCTGCTCAGTTTCAGAGAAAACATAAAAAATATTTTACCATCCATATTTGGCAGGACAACATTAAAGCCATTTTTCTCAGTTTCAGAGTTAGCATAGTTCCTGCATAATGGATTTGTAGGAAATAATACTTTAGCCATATTCAGGTGCAATCAATGTTTTGATAATCAAAACGTTTAACATAAGCATTTATGAAGTTGATTTATGAAGATTACATGCTGAACTGGGTGGATTGTGCCATTAAAGTGATAATTCACCCCAAAATGACACTTCTGTCATCATTTACTCAACATCATGTTGTTCCAAACCCGTATGACTTTCTTTCTTCTGTTGAACACTAGAGATGTTCTGCAGAATTTCAGCCTCAGTCACCATTCACTTTCACTTTATTTTATTTTTTTAAATGAAAGTGAATGTTGACTGAAGCTAACATTCTCTCTAACATCTCCATTTGTGAAGAAATTTGTATGGGTTTGGAACGACGTGAGTAAATGATGACAATTTCATTTTTGGATTAATTATTGAGATCTGAGATCCTCTGCATTTAGTCTCCATTAGGCTTGAAATCAGGGTCTTTAGAGTCTGTTTTTGACTCAGAGTCTGATTCTGAGGATGTATCAGTGAACAGACAATTTACATCAAAAAACATGTATTCCTGTTCTTCAATGTCTTGTTCTTTTTCTGAGATGTCACTGGCTAAAGCCGCGGCCCTGGCACATTCTTTCTTGCTTAGCCTATGAAGCCGCACTTGAGGCTGAAGCCACTTGGACTGCATGAGGAAGCTCTGACTCTCTAAGGACAGTTTCAGCTTGTGTCCATTGGTTTTGCTCAGCTCAATGATGACAACAGTAGCTAAAAAAACGTCCTGCATTGTTTCTTGGGGTGCGAAGTTGCTTCGAGGCAGTTAATTTTGAAGATGAGAAAGACTGAAGTTGTGAGGAAGGTGGTGAGGTACTGCTTTGTGTTGGGGGAGGAGAAACTTGTTCCATTGATGTTAAAATGTCCTGCTGATGTGAGGAAGACATTGGTGAAAGAGTGACTTGCTCAATGTAGGACATTGAAATGTTTGTAGACGACGAATCCTGGTGTGAGGACACAGATGTTTTTGTGGACAAGGAGTGTTGATTTGGAGATGATGAACTCTGTGAGTGCCTAAGGGCTTCTGTTTGAAGAGGTAGAGTGCTTTGGGGTGATGCTGGAGAGCATTCTGTATGAACAGCCTCCACATCAAGTTCTTCAGAACATTCCTGAAAGATGCTCTTCATTTTTTTGCCATGTCTAGAGCACATCTGCTCTGCATGTTCACATTCAGGCTCCTTTCGTTCTGTGCCTGATTCAGTCTCTGTCTGTTTCTGCTGCCGACTACTCCATACCAGGTCCTTCTCCTCAAGCAGAGATGGGCTAAAATCAATCTGATTGATCTCAGGCTCAAGTGGAGCTGACAACTGCGTACACGTAAGCATTGGTCCTTCATCACATATTTCCTTTGAGCTTTGCGGAGGAAAAGTGGTTTCCCTGTCTCTATTCTGCCACAAGCCCTGGGACAGACAGAAATCTTTTGAGCTTGTTTGTGAGAGTCTATCTTCCTTTGTGCTTTCCTGAGATGGTCTGAAAGCCACATGTAGGGTTACATGGGATGGTTTAACAACTTCAGCGTTCCTTTGTTCCTCATATGTGATTGAACTGAGTGATGGTGCAGTACTGTCATCAAGGTTTAGATTTGCTGTCACAGATGAAAGATAAAGAAAACACAGATGAAATTAAATCAAAGTGAAATTTTAAAATATGATATGGCATATTTTGAGTCAAAACATTATTTCTCACCACAGTGTAGGAGCCTCCTTAGAGCTGTGGTTTGAGAGGCACCATCTCTTGAAAGTAATTGGTTTCAGAATCTTCTCTTCTTTTCCCTGTGGATAGGTCTGTTTCAATACCTGGAAATATTCACATACAAATACAGGCAGATTAGAGAAGAAGGAATCAACCATAAATGCACCAAATCTAGACGCAAAAGCACATAAACAAACATGCACACAGAAGCATCATGAAACATGTGCCCCTTGAGATTTAAATAGATTATAATGTTTTAATAACTTTAAATATAACAGACAGACAGACAGACAGACAGATAGACCGATAGATATATAAATAGATAGATAGACACACCTGTTCAATGCATGTAGGCTGTGGCAGGGCTTTATCGAGCTCTTCCAAATAGTGTGACAGTCTCTCCTCCAGTTTCTGTGCATAGCGTTCTTCATTATTCATATTGCTCCTCTATTAAATCCTGCAAAATTTAATTCTTGCTTTTTATAAACATGTCACAGGATTTTCGATTTGACAACTTGATGTAATTTAATACTAATATAATGGGAAACAAATAAAGATCCAAATAAAAGATATACTATGAAACTTTGATAACTTTGACAAACTTTGATACTGGCTTGCCAAAGTCCTGTCTGAAAGTTTGAACTAGTTTTAAAAGTTTTAAAAGTTGATACAGACATTACAAGACAAAAAGCCAGCTAGCTAGCTAGATAGTCAGACAGATTGTCACATAGATAGTCAGATAAAATGTCAGATATATAGATAGAGAGTTGTGTGAAAACTGTAAGTCTGATCAATTAGAGAAACCAAAGCACACTAAGTAAAATGAGCAGTCTGAAGGGCTGTACCAAATTTGGTGGTCGTAGCTTAAAAGCTCTTGGAGTTAGTGTTTGAAATTTGAGCCTTGGTTCTGGGATTTTGAAAAAAACCTAAACCAAGTTTTTAGAATAACAAACAGTATGATGTCAAGCCAAAATAATTACAACTATGAGGCAATAACAATTATTTTAAACACTGTAGGTCTGATGATTGTACAAACCCGGATGTGTGCCTCACACATGTCCCTGTTTCTTGCTAGAACGTGAGCAAAGGACTTGAAATCTTCTCTGTTCTTCTTTTTTGCAGAGCTTTCCTACCGTGAACAGGAGACCATAGCAAATATTATTTTTGCATTCCCATTTGCTCCAACAGCAAAAGAATAAACAAACCACTATTACATTTTAACGACTTTCCAAAAGAAGAAAAAGAAAAGAAAAGAAGAGAGAGAGAGAGAGAGAGAGAGAGAGAGATGAAGAAAGATGTCAAATGTAATGTCACTCCCTTGGCAGCGTTATTTTTTAAATTAATGTCAGGGTAATATAACACAAAGAATAATGTTACAAATTTACATTTAAAAAAAATTATTAATAATAATAATAATAATAGAAAAAACATAGCTATAAAAAAGTTTGCTGCTAAATAAGCCGGAAATACTCCATCAGAATGAAAAGGGGCCATTGATCCGTTATCATTTCTCTTTTATGTTATTTTGGTGACCCCTAGTGGAAGGAGATTGTACCGTACTTACACATTTGTGATACAGAGGCAGGTCTTTGGGGAACAGGCACTCAATCTTGTCAGAGATTTTAACAGTGCTCTGGTCATTCCACAACATCCACATAATAACCTAAAACCAGGACACAATAATAAAACTGTAATACTGTCATATCAACCAGATTAGTATTACTCATACATTTAAAAGGCCATGAAAGATACATAAAATAACGATTTACGAAATAGACTTTCATTTCCGAGGGACCTTTTCAATCAAAACAATGTCTCACCAGTGTCTGCAAACCAAACATGATCTTCATGTGTTTGATGGGAGTCACCAGTCGTGGCACAAGCCTGTACGTAGCATCCAGAAACTCAATGACTCTCTCAAGGTGCTCAGTGTCTCTGGTTTGCACGATCCTCCAGACCACTGCCGCCACCACACGGATCCTGCACGGCTCTTCAAGACTCAGAATATTCCAGCCACCTTCTAGCCATAATGGAGGACCTAGAACTGAACAGAGTAAATTCGTGATTGGATCTCTCATTAAAGGGTTAGTTCACTCAAAAATGCAGATTCTCTCATCATTTACTCACCCTCAAGCCATCCCAGATATGTATGACTTTCTTTCTTCGGCAGAACACAAACAAACATTTTTTGAAACATATCTCAGCTCTGTTGGTCCTCACAATACAAGTGAATGGGTGCCAAGAATTTGAAGCTCCAAAAAGCACATAAAGTCAGCATAAATGTAATCTATAAAACTCCAGTGGTTAAATCCATGTGTACAGAAGTTATATGATAGGTGTAGGTGAGAAACGGATGCAAATCACCAAAAACAAAAGAAGGAGGACTTAAATATCGATCTGTTTCTCACCCACACCTATCATTTTCACTTCAGAAGATATGGATTTAACCACTAATCCTCCTGGATTACTTTTATGCTGTTTATGTGCATTTTGGAGCTTCAAAATGTTGGCACCCATCTGGCATTGTATGGACCTACAGAGCTGAGATATTTTTTTAAAAATCTTCATTTGTGTTCTGCTGAAGAAAGAAAGTCATACACATCTGCGATGACATGAGAGAGAGTAAATGATGAGAGAATTTTTCATTTTTGGATGAACTATTTACCCTTTATGTCAAATGTGGCTTACTGGCCTTTACAATGAAACAGGACATTTTAAACCCTTAGCAATGAAATTACATGAGCTCATTTATAATCCACATCCACCACAGATTTCAAGATGGGTAGCTGACAAATAACCATGAACTTCTTTTTTAATCAAGACGTTAGCTTTAATTTAGGCTATATGCATAATGGGAAAGCTTATATTTTAGGTGCTCACCATTTCAGTTTTTCACCAATTTTATTACATTTGTGGCTCTAGGTGTGAGACATTAACTTTTAAAAGCACAAATATTTCATGCAGTATCTTAATTAATATGAGGTCATTCATTTGAGAACATATCAAATTCCCCAAAGTATTTCATGTCAACTACCTGGATAGCACCATCTGTGCAGTGTGCAATCAACTCATGATGAAAACAGAGTAACTAGACTTTAATAACTGTGTAATTGTAAGCAAACCCTTGGATTTAATGGGTTATACTGAAAAAGTAATTACCCTCTAAGACCTCCATCATCCGTTTGCTCCATGCATATTCAATTATCCATAATGGTAAAGAAGGAATAAGAATAGAGCAGGCTTTCTCTAACCACAAGTTTTCATTCATTCCAGCCATAGCAGCAGATTCAGTCTGCAACAGTCATGTTGTCCAGGAGTATCAGCAGCAAGCAGCAAGCATCAGCATCAGTTGTGTTCAGTGCTGCAGAGAGAGGCTGATGTGAGCTAAGGCTGGGAATCGATTCCAAAAAGAATCGATTCCTCGATTCCAAGGCGTTGGGAATCGAGTATCAATTCGAAATGTTGAAATCGACTCCAAAGCTGGAGTCGATTCCTTCCGGGGAAACCGGTTGATATTTTCGGACTGTGTTTATTTCCTCGACCACTTAAGTACTACACATTTTAGAAGCCCTAATACAATGTACAAAATGATTATAAAATGACTGCATTTTAACGATCATCAATCTGACTCCGAGTCAAATCCGCTCCGTTTGTTCATCTGTATGAAGTAATCCCACAAGCCCTTCAACACATCTGCTTTCCAGACCTGGATAGTCTGCCGGTATTTTACTTTGGATTAATCTAATAATCAAGTAATCGGAGTCGATTCCCAAATTTCTGGAATCGAACAGCCCTAATGTGAGCCTGAACAGCCAATCATTGACACATGTGGGACGAACTCATTTAAAAGTCTAATTCAGTCAGGCATGTCCGGGCAAGCCTATGCTGTAGGTGGAGCAGTTCTTGAGACATGGATTAAAACATCAAACATCAAGATAGATCACGGAATAATTTAATCATGACATCAGTGTTACAGCGATTGCAGAAAGCGTTCGAAGGTCAGTCTTAAAAAGACTTTGTGTGAAACAGAAATTGTAGACCGTGATGTTTTGAAACACGGTCAGCTGGAAGAACATGGCAAAGTAAGACTACATTTCCGTAATAAGGTAAAATAACTTATAAACACTAACACATTGGGGAATTTGACTTTATAGAAAAATATTGATCAAATATGCCGAAATTTAATTAGTGTCAGTGATAATCACTAATAATGTGTATCATTAATCAAATCAATAATTTGATGCATCAGAAAGTGAAAGTGTACAAAAGGGGGACAATACATTTAAACTATAGATTACAATTTATATTAAATTATGTTTTACCGTACACTAAGCAAATTGTTTGATTCATATCTTCCCTATGACCAAACAAATACTGTTCAATAATTATTTGCCATCAAACAAATGTTCTTTAAAAAAAAAAAAGATTTTATATATATATATATATATATATATATATATATATATATATATATATATATATATATATATATATAATTAAAAAGGTAAAATAGATAAATAATGAAATACATATTTCTGTAACTGTGTGTTTTGATGTTGAAAATATAAAAAAAAGTTGGAGAGTTTTTAGACAAAATCCCACTTGTTATATGTACAATCCAAAATTACGTTGTTTTAAAACATGACATGTAGGGGTGTTCTTTTTTTATATATATATTATTTGTTAATAAGATCATAATGGATTGGTACTTGGTATGATGGATTGGTATGTTGTTCTTACACATAACTTAAGTCATATTGTTCAGACATGACTATTTCCAAGGCAAGTTTTCTCACGAACCCTCAATAACACAACTTTTATTTTGAAAAATATATTTCCAGCTTCACACTTAGGACAGAACGCACGCTTGTTGGTGTGATGTGTTAACTTTTGGTTTGATTTTTTGATGCGAGACAGATTTTGGAACGTCTGATGTCACAATTTTAGTTTAATTCTATTGTTAAGAAATCTTAAGGCTGAATTTGAAGGTAATTGTAGGGCTACCACTCTTAATTTTTATTAATTTACCCTTTAGACAATGACTTGTAAACGTATTATTATGGAGTTGCTAATTATACATGCCTGCATGAATATATAAATTAATTTTATTTGATATATTTTGTAAATCTGTGAGACATGAGGCACCCATTTTTTTTTAAAGGAACCGCACTTTTTTTTTAATATCACGATATATATATATATATATATATATATATATATATATATATATATATATATATTAGTACTAGGCACTTGTGAAAAATGTTGCATAGTGAGGATGCTTCAAAAATAATGCCATAAATAGTCTTCGTTTTTCAGTTAACATCATACAAAGTCCAGTAAACATAAAAAATGCTAAATCAATATTTGGTGTGACCACCTTTGCCTTTAAAACAGCCCCAATTCTCCTACTTACTCCTGGACAGTTTCTCTTGGTTGTTGGCAGATAGGATGTTTCAAGCTTCTTGGAGAATTCACCACAGTTCTTCTATCTATTTAGTCTGTCTCAATTGCTTCTGTCTCTTCATATAATCCCAGACTGACTCGATGTTCAGTGGGGGGCTTTGTGGGGGCCATGTCATCTGTTGCAGAGCGCCCTGTTCTTCTATTCTAATCTATTTGCAAAAGTAATATTTGGGAGTCTAAAATGTATTTTTCCTATTGACACACTAAAGCTGAAGATATAAATAACTATCTTAAGACAAATGTTTTTGTGAAACATCTTAAGTGCCTAAAACTTTTGCATTGTACTGTATGTGTGTATGTTGTATGAATGTATGTGTGTATATATATATATATATATATATTTAGACTATGTCCCTAAATAACTGTGTTTGCACTTTGCAGGGTATACAGTTATTTTCCAAGATGCCGCCATGCATCGATGACGTAATGAAACTATGTTGCAAATTATCTGCAAATCAACAAATAAAGACAGCAGTGAAGCAGTCTGGGAAGGGGGCAGCGGCAGCCGGTGGTCTTGCTTTTGCAGGAGGATTAATAGGGGGTCCTCTGGGAATTGCAGTAGGCAAGTACCAATGGCATTCAGACCTTTAGTACAGGTGTCAACCTTACATCCAACACTTTATGATTGTGTTATGTTCCATTCATTCATGTGCACTCCTGTCTTTTTAAGGTGGGGCTGTTGGAGGTCTGCTTGGATGCTGGATGACAAGTGGACAGTTTAAACCTCTTCCCCAGGTTATTATGGAACTGACGCCAGATCAGCAGCGCAGGCTTTATGAGGATGTAATGGGCATCATAGGCTCAATAACATGGACTGATGTAGCACAGCTGACAGCACTTGTAATGGGAAACGCCACACTCCAGCAACAGGTGACAGCTACCCTTCTTAGCTATATTCAAAGGGAGTTTCAAGCTGAGGTGCACTATGTGGACTGACACTGTATGCCAGCATTTCAAAATCTTATAATCAGAGGCGATACAGGTTGTTGACTGAATGCTTGAGGGCAGCAATTGAAGTTGGCAGATGAAAATGTTTTAAATTTATATATGGTATATATGAAGCTGACACAGACTGTATATTTTTCTTGAAAATAATTTCCTGGGATAATGTGTGGTTTGTTTTTAGGACATATCATCAGTAATAACTACAGTATAAGATGGTGGCTTGGGGTGTAGCTCTTAATGAATTATGCAGTTTACAGTTTTGAACATATGTGACTATGATATTGTCGAATGCTGATAATGTATTGTTTTGGATCCAATAAAAGTTGATTTGTTTATTTCTAACCACGATTTACATGCCCACATCAAAAACAGACTCTTGGTTGCTTTAAAATATACATTTATTAATTAATTTGGCAGGACACATAAAAGCACACAGAGAAAATGTCCATCGTCTATCCAACTATTACAGTATCGTCATCAGGAAACTCATAATAAGGCACCTCCAGGTTAAGGGGTGCAGGTCCTTTTCTGATCCGACCCGAGGCATCATAATGTGACCCGTGGCAGGGGCAGTAGTACCCGCCATACTCACCGGCATTTGCGATTGGGACACAGCCAAGGTGAGTGCACACACCAATGACGATAACCCAAGAGGGCTTGGTGACGCGATCTTTGTCATGCTGGGGATCCCGGAGCCCAGAGAGATCTACGTTCTGCTCAGTTGCAATCTCCTTTTCTGTTCTGTGACGAACAAACAGCGGCTTGCCTCTCCACTTGAAGGTCATGTTTTTCCCCTCTGGGATATCGGACAACTTGATCTCTATTTTGGACAAGGCCAGGACATCAGCAGATGCACTCATGGAGGAAATAAACTGGGTCACTACAGTTTTGGCCGCATAGACACCCAGCACAGCAGTGGATCCGGTCACCAGGTAAGAGAAGGCCCTCCTGGCATCGCTGCTCTCCTGAGAGGACTTCTTAGGATCCAACACCTCAGCTCGGCGATAATCAGAGAAGTCAGGGACTTTGATATCAGTGTGAGCGAAACGGGCTCCAAAGTTGCCTTAAAGGACATACAAATCACAAAAAGTAATTGCAGAGACTGTGGTATTAAAGTAAAACAACATAAGCTTCATATAGGACTTCTCTTTTATGATAAACAGTTAATCCAAAAATGAAAATGTCATTATTCACTAACACTGTATGGAAAAAAGATACAATTAAAGTGATTGGTGATTACTACTGTCATTCTCTCTAACATCCCCTTTTGTGTTTAAGTCATACAGGTTTGGAAAAACATGAGGGTGAGAAAATGAGGACATTTTATTTTTTGCATGAACTAAACCTTTAATAAAGATATGCACACAAACCACACTGTTTAGGCCAATAAATGGGAAAATGAGACTTGTTTGTCCACCAAATAAATTTATGTTACCTCTCTTTACCTTATTATACATATGTCACATGTCTACGGATTTATTTTGGTTTGGGAGGGCTTAAAGGGATAGTTAACCTAAAAAGGAAAGTTCTCTCACCGTTTACTCACTGTCATGCCATCCGAGATGTGTATGACTTTCTTTTTAGGTTAACTTTTGTTTTTTATATCACAGCTCTGTAGATCCATACAATGCAAAAGAATAATGACCAAAATTTTGAAGCTCAAATAAGCACATACAGGCAGCATAAAAGTAATTCATAAGACTCCAGTGGTTTAATCCATGTCTTCTGAAATAATCCAATTGGTTTTGGATGAGAACAGACCAAAATGTTTCCTTTCCCTACTATAAATCTTGACATCAGTATTCTCCTTGGCGATCATGATTTCAAGCTCAATTACACTTCCTAGCACCATCTAGCGCTCTGCGCATGAGACTGAAATCATGATTGTGCCAAGAGAATGCAATGGCAAGATGTACAGTGAAAAAGGAGTTATATTTTGGTCTGTTCTCACCCAAAACCAAATGGATCACTTCAGAAGACATGGATTAAAACACAGAAGTCATATGTATCTTTTATGCTGTCTTTGTGCCTTTTGGAGCTTCCAAGTTTTGATCACCATTAACTTGCGTTGTATGGACCTACAGAGCTGAGATATTCTTCTAAAAATCTGTTTGTTTTCTGCAGAAGAAAGAAATTCACACACCTGGGATGGCATGAGGGTAAGTAAATCATGAGAGAATTTTCATTTTTGGGTGAACTATCCCTTTAAAATAATTAATACACTGGTGTAAAAAAAAATAAAAAAATAAAATGACATTAATCTCTCTGAAGAGATTCAAAATAAGCAAAGCAGGTAAATATCCTTGTCTAGAATAAATTAATAATAATAAAAAAATATCCCAATCCTATTATTACAATGTATATTAGTATTTGTAACAGAAATAATTTGCAATGTCAAGCGCATAACCAAGCTGTCAGTTGACATGAAAACGTTATATATTCACCCTACCACTGAGTGCAGCAGTACGGGCAGACTTCATCAGCACATCTCCTGTGTTCACCGCTCCGGGGACTAAAGACTTTAGCGGGCCACAAGCCTGCAGGTAAGGGAACAGAGACCCCGAACAAGCGGCCGTGGGCATCATTTTAACGCCGTTTACGAACTCCTAACAGCCCGTGCGGTCACACCGACCTTTGAGGAGAGCTCTTGTGCAATTCAAACCCGCCTACATCACTGTATAGGTCACCAAGCTATTGCCTGAGCGAAAAGCTCAAATAACAAACATTATTCTTCCATAAGAAAGTTTAAATGATAAATAAAATATAAAATGTACGCATTCAATCAATTAATATCACTTTATTGTTTAAATAGGGTTTCTTCTGCTAATATTTGTTATAATTTTATTCAGGCAGTAAAATGAGAAGCCTGAAGAAAATGTAAACAGTGGTCGGGCTCCTCAGGATGGTCACCTGAAAGTCAAACATGAGATATATTCGTCGCAAAATAGCGATAATAGTTGTTCTTGCTAATGCAATATTTTCACCGTATGCCGCATACAATGTGTTTTTCAACAAGAGAGTTATTAATCGTGTTCATCGAGTAGTGAAAAACGGCTCTGCGATTGTAGGCAAGACCATGAATGATAAAGATGACCAAAATAATCTCACGTATTTGTTGTTTAATACAGTAATAGTAAACTACATATATTACATCACATATAGTGTAAATGCAATAATAAGCATATAATAACTCTGCTGGAAAAAAGCTAAAACCAGTCTAAGTTGGTTGGGGGATCTGAGCAGCCTGAGCAGCTAAAAAATGACCCAAAACCCTCTAAAACCAGTCAACTGATAGTTGCCCGGCCTGGGAGCATCAAAGACCAGCCAACCAGCTTAGGCTGGTGTCTGCTGTTGTTGTTTTTTCAGCAGGGATACGGTAAATGTCTGCATTGTGCATTATTTCCTATGGAAATCTTTATTAAAAACACTGATTTGTTGAATATTTGTCCGTGTTTCCAGATAGTGAAAAGCAGGAGAGGAACAGTGGAACCCATGGGAAGAGGACGAACGTGCCTACTCCATCTCAGTTTTGCAGAAGTGGAGAGATGCTTTCAGATCATACCAAGATCATATCGAGCAGGCTAAAACGATATAAAGTTCAGATCTGGGGCAAAGCAGCCATAGGCTAGTATTTGTTTTTAGATTGCATTGCATTGAATTAGCCATTAATTGTTAGCTGATGGTCATTGCTTTTTTTAGGCTTGGTTCATCTGTTGTAACATGCAGCTGTATGGAATAGAATATGTGGAGAAATTGAAAAACAGCCAATGGAGAGAAGGGGAAATTCAGTCAGGGAAGATCAATTTCAGGTAAGTTTTCACACAACTAACCTTGGTGTTTCTCTCAGTACTTCAGTTGTGAGAAGTCAAAACTTCATGTGTTTATGATCAGAGAGCCTACTGTTTTGTTCTGTTGTCTGAAACCATCATTTGCTTATCTCTGTTACCATAATCTGTCCCCAGTTTCTACACAGGGCCAGCAGTTGTCCAAAGGCATATTTCTCTGGACACAGACTGGTGTTGGTGTTGAATGGCTGTGAGCAGCAAAAATCTCCTACTCAGTCCAGTGGCTGCAGTATGTCCAGGACCTGGTGAAGGCTCACACTGTCTCTCGGATGGCTGTGGTGCTTTTGGGCAATGAGCAATGCTATACTGATTGGATCAGCCCTTACCTCAAGTGCCACTGAGGGTTTGTGGACCTGCTCTTTCTTGTGTATGACAGTCCTTGGAACAATGACAAAGACATCTTCCAGTGGCCTCTTGGGGTTGCAATGGATTTTTTTTTATTAATTATTGCTATTTTAAAATGTTGCTTTTTGTAATATTTATTATTAGAATGTATTATATTGGAAATATAATTTTAATAGAATTTTTCAAATGTTCTCAATTTCTCTCAATAAATGTCCTTGTTTACATTGTATTGATTTCTTTCTCTGCAGATACAGGCATATCTCAGTAGTCACACTTAGCAGTCAGACGGTGAACTATGTTAGACCATACCTCTGCAACTTCCTTGGAACTGTCTACAAAAACTCTTCTAGGGAAACTCTGATGGGCATCCTAAAACAGAATGTAATGGATAAAGAGTGTTTCATGCATGTTAGAGAGAAGTATGTATATCTGAAAGCAATGTCTGTCATCTCATCTGAAATGTTATTCACTATTAAGACCAATTGAAATATTATCAGATAAATGAAGTTGTAAAATACTTACAGGTGAAGTGTGGATTTTTTTCTGCCCCACTACCGGCACCAAACAGAATAATGTTAAATAATGTCACTCCACTTATCTTCAATTGGTTAGTTACACCAATGTTGCTGTGTTGGGCTGTTCTGGATACTCAAATAAACAGAGCAATGTTTTGAAAGCGCCACAGCATTTGCACTTTTCTGGGAAATCAACCTACAACTAGCTTACTTAGAGTTGTCTTATTATTATTATTAAGAATATTAAGATGGGATAGGAGAAAGCATTTTTACCAGGGACTAAAAGCGGTTCAAGGAACGAAAACCGAAAATGAACAAAAAATTTCCTTTCAATTGTTCCAGAGTGAAAACATTACTTTTAAATGCAGGTAACTGGTTAATACTTGGTTAATTTTGTTCTGATAATTTTTTAATGAAACCAAAGCGTTTATCACAGTACATTTTTGGAATTATACCACATTGTGCTGGGTAAGGCAAGTCCCTTATTTTGAGCATGATTTTCCAAAACAGGTGCCATGTTTCTCTTGTGAGATCTGGAAACACTGCAACTCATATATCACCCACCCTTAGCACAGAGTACTGTCATTTGAAAAAGTATGTAATTAACCGTTTGTTTTTTCTTTTCATTTTAACCGGTTACCAATTGGAAAGGAGGCAGCGGAACACCAGAACCGGAATGAAAAAATACTGTTTCTACTCAGAACTTACTGAAATGAAAAACATTTTGATTTTAGTCCCTGATTTTAACATAGGAAAAATTACACACTTCACCTTTAAGTTATGCTAGGTGATCAGTTAATGAGTTGGTGTATCTTGTCAAATGTTTTTACATTTTTGAGCCAGTGCATCTAACAATATTTCTATTGTTTACCTCTAAAACCAAAAAAACCTGTGTATCTTGAACATTGCTGTATTGTGCTAGTATTTTGTTTTCTAATACTTCTTGCATGCTGTGTCATCAGGTGGCTTCCTCAGGAGACAGCAGACACCTCCAAACAGTACCAGATGGCACTTGCACAAAGTGACCTCACCCATTGTCCAGTGGGAGTGAACACAGAGTGCTATCGCATCTATGAGGCCTGTTCCTATTGCTTTGTGCCCGTGGTGGAGGACATCCTGACTTTTGGGGGTTGTGCAGCTGGCAATCGGTCCCCTAAAGATGCAGGAGCACCCATCATCTTCCTCTAGGACTGGAGGGAGCTGTCGACTATCCTAGAGAAGGAAAGAGGCATGAGCCAGAAAGAAAAAACAGAGAGGAGGATGAGACTGCTGGAGTGGTACAGAGGCTTTCGTCAGCAGATGATGGAGAAATTCACAGAGGTCTTGGCATCCTGCCTTTTTCAAAGTCAGCTAGGATGAGTTTGGAGGAAAGTTAATATAGTCTCTCATAAAGAATGAAAAAGTTGATAAAGCAGATGCTATGCATCAACATCCATTTTGGTTATCACTTAATTTTAGAGACATTTAGTGTATACACAAGTGCAACAGTGGGAGAAAGTCTTGGGTGCAGTTCCAAGCAACATAGCAGTCATGACAGTGATGAGACGTACCAATCTACAATAAACATCTAATTTACACATAACACAATATACAATATACAACTAATAATATACAATATACAGCATACAATATAAAATACACAGTATACAATACAAATACACAGTACCCCCCCACCCCAATTTACACATGTAATAAGTTGGGAATAAAGATGCAGTAAGGTGTTGTATAGTGTTGTATTGACATTCGGGCTTTCGGTTGATCGTCAGGAGCCAGTGTATTATTAAGAGAAAATATAAAGTATGAAGTCCAATGTGAGACTAATAAAGTGCAGTGCTGATGTATATTGAGCGTGAGAAATCAAGAGTTCAAAAGTCTGATCGCTTGGGTAAGAAGCTGTCATGAAGTCGGCTGACGCTGCAATACCGCCTGCCTGATGGTAGCAGTGAGAGCAGCCCATGGCTCGGGTGGCTGGAGTCTCTGATGATCCTCAGAGCTTTTCTCAAACACCGCCATGTGTAGATGTCCTGGAGGGAGGGAAACTCACCTACGATGATGTGTCTGGCTGTTTGCACCACCCTTTGCAGGGCTTTGTGTTTGAGGGTGGTGCTGTTGCCGTACCAGGCAGTGATGCAGCCAGTCAGGATGCTCTCTACAGTGCTGGTGTAGAACTGTGTGAGGATGTGCTGGTTCATTCCAAACTTCCTCAGCCATCTCAGGAAGAAGAGGCGCTGGTGAGCCTTCTTCACAATGGCCTCAGTGTGGACGGACCATGTGAGTTCCTCAGTGATGTGGACACGGAGGAACTTGAAGCTGCTGACTCTCTCCACCGGTGCTCCATTGATGGAGATGGGGCTGTGCTCTCTGTCTTTTCTCCTGAAGTCCACCACAAGCTCCTTTGTCTTGCTGACGTTGAGGGAGAGGTTGTGCTCCTGACACCAGCATATCAGAGTGTGCACCTCCTCTCTGTAGGCTTCATCAATGTCAGTGATCAGGCATACCACCGTCGTGTCATCAGCAAACTTAATGATGGCATTGGAGCTATGTGTTGCCACACAGTCATGTGTGTACAGGGAATACAGGAGTGGGCTGAGAACACAGCCCTGTGGGGCTCCAGTGTTGAGGATCAGTGATGAGGAGATGTTGCTGCCCATTCTAACCACCTGACATTTGGCTGACAGGAAGTCCAGGATCCAGCTGCACAGCGAGCTGTTTAAACCCAGAGCCCGGAGTTTCATGTCAAGCTTGGAGTTCAGTATGATGTTGAATACTGAGCTGTAGTCTACAAACAGCATTCTCACATATGTTTTCCTTCTTTCCATGTGGGAAAGAGCAGTGTGTAGTGAAAATGTAATGGTATCATCAGTGGAGCGGTTGCTTCTGTAAGCAAACTGTAGTGGGTCCAGGGAGGTAGGCAGCACAGAGAAGATGTGGTCTCTGATAAGCTTCTCAAAGCACTTGCTGACGATGGGAGTTAGGGCAACAGTATGCCAGTCATTTAGGCAAGTTATCTTTGACTGACTTTGACTTTAACTGTGTTACTATGCATTAATGCCCTCCATGTTTACAGTCAAGTATAGATTTATTATAAATCATGGTGTTTCCATGAAAATAACAATGCAAAAAAGCTGTGTACTTACCTATGGTACAGTATGTTTGTTTGTGTGTGTTTTAAAGGAATATTCCGGGTTCAATACAAGTTAAGCTCTGTCGACAGCATTTATCGCATTTAGTTGATTACTACAAAAATTTATTTTGACTAGTCCCTCCTTTGCTTTGCAAAGATTTTAGTGTGATAAAATTGCTTACTAACCTTTTCTGTGTAAATGTATATCCAGTTTTACAACTTCGTTGTCATGACTACATAAAGCTGTAAACCCTAAAACGTCCGTATTAAATGACGATTTAAACAACTTTACAGCTCAAATAATACACAAGTTTTAACAGAAGAATTAATGTATGTGCTTTTATAAAATTATAAGTTTCACATTTAACCCTCACCCTTCAAACATTGGCCCCATTCACTTCCACTGTAAGTGCCTTACTGTAACCTCGATTTTTGCCCCCCTTTGTTTATAAAGTGTATTTATGTTTGTGGTAATCAACAGTATGCCACAAATGCTGTCGATTTAGCCTAACTTGTATTGAACCCGGAATATTCCTTTAATGTTCTAATCTGGGTTTTCAATAATCATTTAGACAGTAATTTTGCATTTTATTTTTTATTTTTTTTTATTTTAAATTTCATTTTCCTTACATGATCATAAATGTCACTTGTTTTCAGCACAGTACAATATAATAAAATAATTTCATTTTACTAAGAAGCTGTCGGATCATTATTTATTATATGACGCACGAAGTTTCAGAATCGTATTTAGGTGTAATAGCGTATACCTGCCAGTAGGCGTCCCGCACAACACACTGGAATACATTGCTCCGTGTTACTACAGTAAAGTGAGATGCTGGAAGCCATCAAAACTACAAACACAGGGCCTATTTTAAAACTTAGAAACGTCTGTGTCAGACGTTATCTGCACTTTCGGACTGTAGAGTAATGGTTTGAAGCGTTTGCATGTGTCAATCTCGAGTACACATTACGCGAAAAGTTTTTTAATTTTGGGGGGGTAAAGATTATGTTGCAATATCTTCGATTACTGTCAACATAAAAGTATTTTAGGGGAAACTGGTTAGAAAAGTTGTCAATCCCGTCCACATTTCCGCTACGTGCACCCCCTCCACCTTCAATCCCTCCCATTTCCAACCACTTGCTTATCCAGCTGCTTTGAGGTCAGTCAGAATCCGTATAAACTGTCTGGGCGACCAGACACACGGACGCGCAGAAGGGTGCTGAAAATCACGCCAGCCCTCAGTAACATGTCATTATGTTGTTGCTCTGTCTGTCCAGATCCGTCGGCGGGTAACTAAAGACAGCTCGGAGGGCTGGACTGCCTGTTGTTGGAACTAGCCGTGGACATTTGCCGAAGGAAAGTGTTGCTTGGGAGCGACTCATGTGGCGGCGCCGACAGGAAACTCTGAGCTTTGATTCCATTGACTGCGACTCTTCGGAATCATTCAGAACTCGAGCGCGCGGACAGTGAACATTTGCGGCGTTGTGTTTTGGGGATTTTCAGTCTGAGCAACTTTGAAAAATCTTGGAGAGACATTAAACAAATACAGATTGAACACCCTGATAACTGTACTATTGATCACCCCGTGGGACGATTTAAAACATGTCGAGTCCTCTTCCGAAGTTCAAAAAGGATAAGGAGATCATTGTAGAGTACGAGAGTCAAGTCAAAGGTAAGAATCGCTTGTCTTGATGAGCCTTTTTCCGTAAAACGCAGTAGTTGAATGGCTGGTAAGTGAGGCAGTGGTGCAGTGAAAGTATTTAATCATTGAGCAAATCTGCAACAGCTCACTGAGGGGAAATAAGCGTCATGCAGATAATGTGATGCACAGATTGAACGTTTTGAGCAAACAATTGGAAGAATGCACATCGGATATCTTGTTTTTGCAAACAACAGGTTTGGTTGAAGCTTATCATATGTTGTTCCCGTGCTCAAATATGTAATCTGGTGATTTAGGGTTTGTACACAATGTGTTAAGCACCAGTGTTCAGTGTATGTTTTAAACATAAACCAGCACAGGGGTTAAAGTGCCTTCATCTTATTTTGAGAGCACGCAATAAATTTTTATTTGTGGCAGTAGCAGAAATAACACTGCAGGATTCCCACCAGGGTCATGGAACACCTGGCAGTATCTGGGAAATTCAAATGTTTAATTTCCAGGCTTTTAAAAAAAGTAATGGATATTCGTGAAGTGAATATTCTGAAGTTGTTGTTGGCTCTGATGATCTTACAAATATTTTGGTCAGAAATTGTTCTCTGACAGCAGTCTCTAAAAATCCTTATCCAGTAAGAATAATAAACAACTGGAAAAGTAATGGAAATGTTATTAGTCAAAGGTGTATGAAAGCCATAGGTGTTTGGAACAGCATGAGGGTAAGTAAATGATGACAGAATTAAAATTTTTGGGCAAACTATTCCTTTAAGGTCACTTGGGGGTGTAACTAGAGGGAGGGCATGGTGGGCAGCAGCAGTAGGGCCCGGGGTGAGAGGGGGCCCGCAACGGTCGACCAAAGAAACCATAAAAATTACCGCAGGCCCGAGGGGTGATGAAAAACGCCAAGGAGGGGGCCCGACAGTTTCTTTGCACTGGGGCCCGCAAGATCCAAGTTACGCCACTGAGGTCACCATAGAACCAAAGTTTTTAAAAACTTCCCTTTTACTTTCCAGCAAACTAAGCTGGATGGTCTGTTTCCTTTTAATCTCATGAACATCATCATCGCAGGAAAGAGTCAGTTGCTGCATTGTAGTAACCATGGGGATTTGGCATCATGCCAAGGTGCTGAGTTATCCAGGGCTGTTAGCAGACAGAAATGCCTATTTATGTTGAGAGAGAAGTGTGCTGGTAATATGACATGGCGTTGGTTGGAGCAGCAGTGCTCATTTGGCAGGAATGTTCAGTCCCTCGCTATGATGATGACTAAGACTGTTAATAGCACCATGATGCACAGAATCCGCCCGTGCAGAGCAACTCATTAACATTGCCAGCCAAGCCAAATGGGGTTGTAACATGAAGACACCTCTCAAATTTACAGCCATGCCTTTTTTACAACTACCAAAGGAAAACCTTTTCATGCACAAACATATAAGGTTTGGTGTCGTTGTGTTGACGGTTGTTTTACGGCAGTGGTATTGTGTTCCAGAGGTTGGCATTCATATCCGATACAGATGAATGAAACTTTGTTTAGTTGAACATTTTATGAACTTTCTCATTGCATGATGTATGCACTTTCTAAGTATTTGTATACCGCAATGCCATCATCGTGACTTTTCAAATTATGTCTACTAGTTTGTGCATGGTCACAATGCTTCAGTCACTTGACCATTCAATTAGGAAGTCATCAACCTGACTTGGGATGTTTTGGGATAGACTTCCTCTGCAGCCCTGTGGTTGTTGCAAATTTGATACTGTGACTGAGAGGAGAGTTCGGAACTGTGCCTGGAATCCCTCTTTATCAGCTTATGCCAGGTACTTGTGTCCTAAGTGCTGTTATGCTTGTTTTCCAGGCTCTTAGTCTTTGCATATTCCCTCAGCCTTCTTATCTCCTGATCTTTCCATTGTTTGAGATCATGCATCATATTATTTGTGCTTTAGGTTCTACATTTCTGAGTCAATACCAACTATTAATTGCCCAGCTTTAAAGTCAACATGAAACAACATTAAAACCCATTTTACTTCCATAGTCTGCTGGATTTCCGAGTGTAACAGGATACCACAAGGGATCACAAGAAAAATGAAGAGTGGCACTTGATTTTATCCATTGAGAATGGATTGTGAAAAGCGGGTGTTATCTACCAGAATGGAGCTAGGTGGTTGGAAGGGGAGGGGTTTGAGTGTTTGAATGTGGAGGGGCTTGGTGACATCAGTTGAAAAGGAAAGACATTTGAGTGGTGGAGCAAGTTCTTACATTTTGAAAAATGGCAAAAACAAACCTTTATTCCTTCAGATTAATGATGAATTGTGCACAAAAACAACCAAGAATTTGTATTAAGTCAGTAGGGTCAGTTTTGATTTCATGTTAATTTTAAAGGAATAGGTCACCTTAAAATGAACTTGAAAATTATCGATTTCTTCCAAACATTTATGACTTTCTTACTTCCATGGAACACATTTCCAAGGAAATGTTGTCCAGAATTTTAGGGATTCACAGCTTCATTCACCATTTTCATTAAATTTCCAAACAATCAAAGTGAAACATTTCCTTTTGTGTTCCACCAAAGAAAAAAAGTCATACTGTTTGGCAGTAAGGTGACTAAGCAAATTATCACAGAATTTATTTTTGGGTGAACAAGGCTATCCCTTTTAAGAGTGCTTCCTATTACTAATCAAGCATTTAACCTTTTTAAAGTTGTTCAATACAAAGGTTATGCATCACATAGTCTTTGATGACTCACTTTTTTTTGCTCAGTTCCCACGTGCTGTTTTGGAGTTTCTGGTCTATAAACTTGGAAATGTTTAATCATCTTCAGTTGTAACTCTGACTCTTCTTTGCCATAGCACCATTATGAGTCACATGAAACTTCGAGTTATCAGGTTAGGTCAGCCAGCCAGGAATGAAAGGCGTACCATTGGTATGTTTTCTTATTGCTCCACATAGAACTGCAGGAGAACGCAGCAGTCAGTCTTATCAACACAAACCTGCCTTTCCCATAACCCTGCAAGTCTTCTGTGCAACACTGACTATATAGAGGTAACAATGTTGGAGGAACAGAACAAAACATTAAAAGGTGCCAAGATGCTACACTGATGTAAGGGCTGTTGGGGGAGCTGAGTAAAGCCTTGCAAATTTTAAAAGTAAAGAGCAAAGTTTTTTTGGTTGTTTTTTTTGGATTCAGCCTTACACAACTGCCATCCAAAATAGTAATGTATTTCACCTACATAATAGTTTTTATTGAAAATACAAAGTATAACCTAAACAATAAATGTGTATTTATACTGTACTTTGTAAAGCATAGTGGTGTTACTTCATTGTAAGTGCAGAGATGAGTAAACATATACTCTGGTCACTGGGCCTGCTGGCAAAGCACAATACCATTGTTTTCTTTGGCCAGATTGTTCATTTGATGTCACACAGTTGGCATTCCTCTCATTGCACCAGGTCACGACTCACTGGCTGTCCCCTACTGGCTGCTGACAAGGCCGCTGTCCGCAACCTGTTATGCAAGAATATTTCCCCCAGAAATGTTATTACATCTAACGCAGCTTCCCAATAAGACACAAATGGCTTCTCATGCACTGCTGAATGAGGCATCAGTAGTAGGGTGTTTATGTTCATTATAATATTTCTAGTGAGTTGTGACTTAGAAATAGTCATAGCCTTCAGAGCTGGGTTCTCAACTGGTATTGCTTCAGAACCAAGATTTTACATCATATGCATCATGTGGTGACCTAACATGGTACCAAAATGTTTCTTGAATAAAAGTAATCAAAGATTATCTTAAAATATTTTTTAAAAGTTTATTAATTATATGGTTTTTGAGGAACAGGGCATGTCAAGTAACCTGTCTATGTTGATATCTGCCTAATTCAGTTACCTTCTAATTGATGATGAAATTAATGAATAAGATTTGCACCAAAATATGGAAGAGTTTTATTGGATGCATAGCCTTGTCATCAGCAATAAAAGATAAGGGAAGTGTTTTCTCCCTTTTAAAAATGGGTAAGGCTATTTATTTTGCTATCCTAACTAGGGCTGAAACGATTAGTCAACGTTATTGACAACGTCGGAAAACAAATTGTCGACAAAAACGTTCATTGTCGAATAGTCGTTTGATGTCATTTAACCTAACCTGAGATCATATTAAACTTTAAGGATGACGCGCGAGAGCAGCACTGCAGCTTGCGCCTACTGAGGAGTGGAAGACAACAGCTCACAGTCCAGAAGCACTCTAAAGTTTCCAAACAGCTTCAGGTGATGTAGATCACAAAGTATGAGGGAATTGTACAAAAATACCAAATAAGTAAATACAGAAGCACTCTCGTTGTGGAATAAGTGGAGCTTGAGCATGTCGAGCATCTTTAAAGGAAACACCCTGGCGTTACATCTTAAATGCAGTTATATTTAATGCTTTATAGCTTTAATAAAGTTCAAATAATACAGAAGCACGTCAAATAAATAACTACAAACTCCAAAATGGTCATTTCTCTGTGTGTTCAGCGCCACTTCTATGAGTTGCGCGAATGTCCTGATCTAAAAGAGAGATTGAAACTGCACCCGGCTGATGCACACTCTGTCGCGGGGACGCTCATCCATCGAGCGGGCATGCTTGCTGCAGCTAGATTATAACGTGATGGCTCGTAACTTATTGAATCATAAAATATGTCACTGTGCATTTCTTATCGTGAAGAAATTTGGCAATATGCAGCTTTATTAATAAGAGAGAGTTTTTTTTTTTTGTGAGTTAAAGATGGACTGAAATGAGCAGAAGGGTGAGGGAGGTAGTCTTCGCCCCAGTATACACTGCATCAAAAAAAAGTTTTTGAATTTGTTTTTGTTTTGGCTTGTTTTCCAATATAAATATCTAAAACTCCTTTAAAACAACATTCATTTACTTTGGCAGTTATAATGCAGAAGAAAAAAATTGTTATCTGAGAATGTTGAATATAATATTAAAAATACAAATATTTTAAAATATCTAAAAATCCTTTAAAAAAAGATGCATTCACCTGAGAATCAGCATATAAGATATTTAGACTTGCTTTTAGAGAATAGATCTTGAATATAAGTATATTTTGTCTTTACTATACTCGCAGAAGTATAACCAAGTGAAAAATACACTTGTATACAAAATCCACTTATATTTAATATACACTCTCTTAAGGCAAGTCTAAATATCTTTTACATTTACTTGAGAAGCAACGTATATGTTTTAAGGATTTTTAGACAATTTTAAATGGAAAACAAGACGAAAACAATAGGATTTTTACTGAATTAAACCTAATAAAAAGTATTTTTTTCCCTTCAATTCAGTGAATGTCATTTGAGTAATTTTTAAAAGATGATTTTGTCTTTATTGTTAGTAAGCACGTTTAATACAACCTTTTAAGTCAGGGCACAAGCTGAATAATCATTTAAGAGCTAATGATTAATCGTCGCAACAATCGTCCAATAGTAGAATAATCGTTCTAATAATCGTTAGATTAATCGATTATCAAAATAATCGTTAGCTGCTTCCCTAATCCTAACTATGCCGCATTATATAGTTGCATTTTATTATTCCGATTTAGCCTTGTTTTTTCCCTGCTGTCCACAACCCTATTGTAACAGACCATTTTGAGTCAAGACTCGCCAGTTGAGAACCACTGGTTTAGAGATGCAGGAAATATTTGATATGTGATCACTGCTAGTCAGTTAGACATCTTGTTATTTCAGTGAGCTTTAAGTTATGTCACTTTAACTTAAATCACATTGTCACCAGTCTTGCTAAATTTTGCCAGAGCTGTGAGTTCATTGTCTAAAAATGGCCTGAGTAATGTGCAATGTAGCAAAAGCAATCTTGTAGACTCTCTGTCACTGTTATGGCTATCCTGGGGCTTGTGTAATTTTCAATGCAACTGAACACTGAGTAACGCTCATTGTCGCAGTACAGTATATTATTCATTTTCTCTGAGCTTCACCATAAGTCTCTGGTTTTTTTCATAAGAGCATACATGAGTGTAAGCCAATCGTTAATATCAAAACATCATCATGTGTTCTTTGAATTTTGCATAATGGCATTTTAGTTAGAGCCATCAGTCCCATTAATATAAACTAAAAAATGAACAAAAATACAGACTGTTTTATTTTTTTTTTATTAACCTCCTGAGTCCTGAGTGAGTAATCCAAGACTATTCAGTAAAGAAATGACTTTCCGTTGATCGATTGGTTTGGCAAATTGAACGCCGCTTGCCAGTTTGTGTTTGTTTTTGTGTGTACTCTGTGAAAGTTGCAAAGAAAGTTGTGTTGACTTTATTATCAATATATTATATTTAGGTACCCAGTCTTTCTCTCTCTTTCAAGGTAATGCGTGTCATTTTTTTCAATGTTAAAAATGTTCTCCTAGCTTAATATGCAGAGACAACAATAAGCCATTTACAGGTTGATTCACCATAAGTGTACACAATGACTTCGGCTAATTTCTTTTTATTGATTTTAACTAATAAAGAATAACAAAATTGCTCTTTTTGTCAGAGCATCACAACCAGCCAGACACGGCAACGTTGGCTCAAACAAAGGTGTAAGTTTGGGACAGAGCTATCTTGTTTGGCTGACCAATGGCAGTTAGAAAGTCTCAGAAAATAGCTTTTATAGCCTATATTCTTAACATGTTCCAAATAACAACCTTAAAAAAATCGGTTTCAATTTATTTAAACAGTGCCTCCTTTTCACAACCATGTCATTTGGATTTACCGCCCCAAATGTTCTTTACAGAAGTCTTTTTTTTTTTTTTTTTTGTTTTTCAGTAGAATTCCCACACTTCCTGTCTGAGGCATCCTGTACCACTGTTCCCCACAGGTCCCCAAATACTTGCCATCTGCTTCAGCCTTTGTGCTTGATTCTAGTGCCCAAAGAGTGGATGTTCACCCTTGGTGGTGGAGGAGAGAGTGGGGGTTATTGATGGGACCATCTGTGTCCACTCTCCCTCTCTCTTGTTTGATAGACTAAACCTGTCTCCTGCCTGGTCTTTCCATGCATGCTGGGCTTTTCTCTCAACCCTATAAAAATTCTGCTTCTCTCCACCCACACGTCACACCCTGAGTCCACTATCTCAAACCTTAACAATATTAGTGCAAGTCAAGGTATTTTTATGGAACGTGACAAAAAGAAACCAGCTTTTGTTTACAAGTTTAATTTAGGGTTTCCCTTGTAAATCTATTGCACAACATTAAAGTGCCAGATTATTTGTTTTTCGATGGTAATTTTGAAGTAGTATTTAAGCCAATTACTCCACGATATGTTGCACGTTGTGATATATACGCCACAATTCCATGCATCACAACATCATAATCGCAAAACTGCCGGACACACCTTGAGAGAGAGAGAGAGTGAATCTGCTGGAATTGGACCAGTTTTAATCTTTGTGATTCGTTTGATTGGTCAGTATGGCGCCTCATGAGGGCCTGTCCCACTGGTGGTACTAAAGCCCGTTTTAGGTACTTTGCCCCAGGTCTAGTGCATTTTGTCGCATTCAGACCTAAGTAACTATAGTTCCTCAAAGACTTTTTAGGGGACATTTTTAGCTCCTACTCCAGGGTAGATACTTTTGGGGCGTATCGGGACTGTGGGAGGTGCAGCAGCCTGTGAATGGTCAAAAACCTGCATTGAGAAAGGAGATGAGCTCCACAGCCACCGTTAGTAAACAAACTAGCTGCAAGCCTGCTACTCAGAAGATTGTGCTAATTTTAAAGTTCTCTTAACAGAAATAACAAAGTATACAAAGAGAATCACAGAGTTTCGTGTGTGTGTGTGTGTGTGTGTGTGTGAATTCATCGGGAGACTCTATTCGAGTTTTCATTGCATCTGTACTGTTACTATACAGAAAAAAAAAAAGTGATTTCTGGATTACTACATCGACTTTTTCCTGGGGTGAAGGATATAAATAATCTGATGTTTATCGAGAGTGGGTAATTGAACTTTATTATAGGCTAAACCGTCATTAAATCTAGTTTACATGATAGAAGTGTTGCGTGCCTGTTACTGCGTGGTTAACCTGCATCAAGACGTCTTTTAAGTTAATGAGAGAGTATTTCAGTACAGTAATTTATGCTGAGTCATAAAAGCCTTTATTGTAAAAGATTGTGTAGATTAAATAGGTTTATAGTGCATTTTCAGCATGTTGTCCACTGAGTTCAGTGTGTGCTCCGTGGTTAAAGCACGCTTTCACTGCCTCTCCCTCTGGCTGCAGCACGGAGCATCGCACGGACACTTCATGCACCCAGTTTAAACTGTAACCTGAAGACTCAGGCTGCATCCGAAAACTGGAAAATGCTGCCTTCAGAGCTGTATGAGGGTGGATGAAGGTAGAATGAAATCAGGTGCTTTTTAAACTGTTCAGAGATTTCCATTCATCCAAAAACACTTGTTTAAACCATTAACTGATGAGGCAGCTGCCTACATTTTCTGATGCAGCCAAAGTTCGTATAAAACAGCCCTAAACAAACAAAAGTGTAGCTCCGATCCCAGCGTCCTCCGTCAGTTTTGTTGATTTTGTTGTTGCTGCTATTGAAATGCGCGTGCAAATATCGTCAGTATTTTTTTTTATAATAGATGATGTCACTACGGAGGTTCCTTTTGTCATTGCAAATACAACAGGGGAAAATTCTCCTCGAATGTTCAGTTCCTCGTAAGAGTTCTCATCTAGAAAGTTACTGAGGGTAAAGTACCAGGACTGTAGGTGAGAAAGGGCCTATAGATGCAAGTCTGACTACACTAGAAGTTTCAGAGTCTGTGCTTTAGACGACCTGCTTCTTCATTAATTGAACTGCAGGAAATTATATGAATTTATGTATAAATACATTAAAAATGTCACCACACGGATCTAAAGTGTCAATTGCAATATTGTGAGAAAAAGAATCGCAATACATTCATATAGAATTGTATCAGTACAGCCCTGTTTTTGAGCATCAATTGGCCACCCCAGCTCATATTCAGATAAAAGATCAGCAAATAGAAGGTGTCAGGTGAGCTTTCTTTGGCCTCAGACTTAGGTCTTCATTTATTTAGATAAATGTTGTTGAGTAAAGCACTGTAATGACAAAGCAGAAGGTGAGAGATTTCTCCTGGGTCACAGAAGGTCTCAAGTCACGGTCCCAGCTCCAGTTTAACCTAATTGCTTTAATCTCTCCACCTATTAGGGCTGGGCGATTAATCAAATTGTATTTTTAATTATGGTTTTGGCTTCCAACGATTTTGAAAACAAGATAATTGAGATAAAACGATTATTGTGCAGCATTTTGTTTCGCAATGAAACACACCGGCATTATCTTTAAAGCATCCTTTATTAAAGTTCAAATAATAAGGAAGCGGGTTATGAAAATAAACTCTGAAACTGGCATTTTTCTGTGCAGTCAGCATCGCGTCTATGAGTTGCGTGAAGTGACTGGGGAAGAGATTGAATCTTGTCCCGGATGATGCACACGCTGGTGCGGGACGCTTATGTGTTGCTGCAGCTAGATTATAACGTGATGGCACGTGATGTAGTGAATCATAATATATGTCACGTTCACTGTGTGTATCTTATCATGAAGAAAATCGGCGATTTAATCTCTATTAAGAAGAGAAAGTTTGTTTTTGTGACTTAAAGATGGATTGAAGTGAACATAAATGTAAGAGAGTGTAGTCTTAGCCCATTATACACTGCAACAAAATACGATTTTTATTTGGTCTTTTTTGGCTTGTTTTCCAAAATAATATCTAAAACAATGTACATTTATACTGCAGAAGAAAAACATTTTATCATAGAATGTTGAATACAATATTTAATCAGGGCTTAACATTAACGCTTGTCCGGGACAAGTGGATTTTTGAAGGGGCAAGTGAAAAATAATTTTACTTGCCTGACCAGACAACCAGACTGATTAAAACGTCAGTAATGAAAAAATAACTGGCTATATTTGTGATAGCCTAGGCCTGTGTCACTTATTAGAAAGTTCATATTCTTATTTTGCTGTTGAAAGTAATCAATAGCATGTAATTTTAGAATTCGCAAGCGATATAGTAACAGCTGCGCCCTGTTTGATTGACAGGCGGCATATGTATGTGTGCTGAAAATGCTCATGCAAATGCACCTGAACGGTCAAATACATTTCAAAATTCCGCCAAAATGCCCGTCTCGGCGAGATATTCATGTAAACATAGAGAGTGATGTCTAAAGTGAACATAAACAGAATTTATAAACTTGTAAGTATAAATGTAAGCTAATAGACCTGCTGCTGTCTAGTGTGCCATTATAATAATCAAACAACCATAACAAGAAAACACTCACTGCTCTTGACTGAGTAACTTAGTAGATTTAAAAAGTATTAATGTATTATAATCATACAGTGAAGACCAGTAGTAGTTTTATGTTGCATTTCATTCTGAATGTTTACTTGAATGCTTGATAGCCTAAAGCTGTTAAAAAAGGCACTGAATTTTCTTAATTTGTATTTTTTGTTTTATTATTTGTAATCTTTTTTTATTCATTGCTGTTTTTTATTGTTATTTTATTACTGACTGTTTACTAGTCTTGAATAATTACTTAAACTTTTCTTTATTTGACTACCATACATAACTTAAAATAATTATCATATGACAATAGCCTCCTCCCCTACCCAGTGCTGTTAAATTTCAAGTTAAATAATCGTGATCTTAATATTGACCAAAATAATCGTGATTATGATTTTTGCCATAATTGAGCAGCCCTACCACCTATCTTACACTCTCAGAAGCTGAGAAGTGTATTTGTTGTCAAGTGGAGTGGCTCTTTATAAAGGTGACTGTAAACACTCTGTTTCCTCCAACAGAGTCTTGGGCTTTGTCATTCTGCTACTTCTGAGCTTGAATTATCACTTTGGTGTGTTCAAAAGCCCATCTATTGGCCTGCATTGATCTCAGCTGATCCCCAAGCAAAACCTTGTTCTGCATCATTGCTGTCATTTATATATTAAGTTGAATGAGACTTCATATCAAGTAGGCTAATTGTTAATGGCATTGATTGTATTTTTCATATTAGATTACATAACAGGATGCATTTATTATGGAAGCGGATCTGAAATGTGTGGTCAGCTTTGATTTGCTTCAACAAGCCAATTATTGGCCATTAAGATAAGCAGCAAAGAATCAAGACTGCAATGAAGAATCATTTGAAACACATGACGGTGCATTTCTTTGGCATAGCAAGTTTGCATGTTTTCTTTTATCAGATTCGTAAGATGTATTATTGCTGGGCCACTAGTGTCATAAAATGGAATTTAAAAATAAAAATAGTTTTACAAAGGTTTCCTGATAATTCCCTTTGTCTTCCATTGGGTGGAGAAAAAGGAAAATATGATGAAGAAAACATAATATGATGCATTTCCAATTGAAGCAGGATACTAAATTAGAATTTTTTACTTTCCCAGCACTAATATTTTTCTTTAGAGTCTGCTTCACTTTTATTTGTTTTATTCACATTTGCGGCTTATTTAATTTTTGAGGAGAATGCCAAATGAGGCTGTGAGGAATAGATTCGCAGACTCTTTATTGGGTTGAAATGTTGTTTTAAAGTGTTTTTGATCGTTCCGCTGACAAAACAATGCTAAAAATATCTTTTACAAAAATTTCAGTTGACAAAAAACTCTAGAAAGCATGAGTTGTGGAAAATTGTAGCTTTATTTATTTAAATGTATAAGCTTTATATAGTGCTTGCTATTGAAGTTATTTTTCCTCATTAACGTCAAAAATCAAATATGGCACTACTGTGAATAAGGTATACTGGGTTAAAAGTTTGGGTTTTGTGTTGGCTAAGTTTTGATACTTTTATTTCACCCCTCTGTTTTTCGGTTTTGGCCACAGATGAATTATAATCTCTTTCTCTCTCTTGTTTGCTGTTCTCCCAACAGATCAAAAGCCTCTGGTGGTTGTATGTGTTTTCCTAGCAACCACATAGATTACTCTGTTTATCATTGGTTGCTCAAAGCTACCCAACATGTCTCCTTGCAGCACCTGCATTGCCTCCCTAAGGCCTCCCACTAAAGCATTTGTCATCCCTTGGGTTTTTGTTGGTCACACCAAGTCGTACACACACATGGGTACCCCTTTACAGATTATAGGCTATTGCACAGTCATTTCATGTCATGTTTTCTTTTAAAGCTTATTTGTCATAACTTTTGCAATTCTCTGCATTGGCCATAATGTCTGTCTGAGTGTACAGTATGATTGGATAAGGTCGACAGACTTGGCTATTCTTGCAATACAGCATGTCTTTTTCGGTGCATCCTACTTAAATTAATGCAAATATTTGGCAGCTACCACATAAAAGCAGCTTTTATTGTGCCGACAAGTCAGGCCATGTATGTCATCAGCAAATAGATGGTCATATTTACCTTTTGTCAGAGCAGACACCATATAAACATTTTTGAAAATGAAAACTAGGCTGTGAGGGATTGAAATACCCCTTACAAAAAACCTAAACTTGCCACAAATTTGCCACAAGTTTGCTGCTTGTTGTTTTCACATGCAAATGAGCTTGTGATTCGCCGCAAATGTTTGCCAGAAGTTTGCAGCTCTTCACCACTAGTGGTGAACCTCTGGCAAACTTTTGGCAATAATGGACAATTTGCCGCAAGTTTGCCGCAAAGCTCATTTGCATGTGAAAATTATGAGTTGCGAATTTGTGGCAAGTTTGCGGCAAATTTGCCATGAACTCTCGATTTTTGTAAGGGACAGCCTGTTGTAAACAGTTGAACAGTTGTATACAGTACCTTGCAGGATGTCCCTATCAAAATAAGTGTGGTCAGATGTGAAATCTTGGTTGCGGCTGTTGACACTGAAAGTGATTTTGCTCTGACAAAGCCTCTGAAAGTAATTCATTTTCAGTGAGAGTTTTGAGGTGACATGAGTGACAACGACCGTTGATGATGCGATAACGTTAAGCAGAGTTTAACTTTTAAATTAGCAGTGATGCGACGTGGTGACAGTAGAAGACATTAACCCTATAGTATTAACCCTAAAATCTTGCACTGCTTCTTTGACATGTGGCAACCCCCCCCCCCCTTTTTTTTTTTCTTCTCCTGCCATGACCTTTTGAACAAAAGGTTGAGGGGGTAGCTGGGGGGTTCAAACTCAGCCTAATAAGTAGCCAAAGGCCATGCTTTCACCAAAGGCCATGCTTTCACCAAACCTTCTTGAAAAGATGTCTGGAGCCACTGGCACTGAATTATTGGGGGTAGCGATCTTTTGGAAGCCAGTGGTAAGGCATGAAATGTCAGGGAAAGGCTTTCACTGTCTTTGTCTGCTTTAAGTCTGCTTGATTATCACTTGTGGCAAAGGCACAGCCCTGTCCTTTATTCATGCAAGTCATTCAAGGCAGTGTCACTGCAGTGAAGTCATCAGAACGTCCTTCCTCTTAAGGTTTTGCTCCTGGTCAGATTGATCTCACAGAGAAATCGGAAAAAGTAGGTTAAAGGCCCGGTTATACTTAGTTTCTCTGGGATCGGATCGTGCCTGGCCGACTGTGTTGCCTTTCTGAGTACACTTTTCTGACCATGCCCACTACAGCTGCTTTGTGATACTGTTTTAGTCAGGGACTAAAAACAGTTCAAGGAACAAAAACGATTGGAATTTTTAGCAGAATGTAACCGAAAACCGGAACAAAGTGATTTTCAATTGTTCTGGAGTGAAAACATTATTTTTAAATGCTGGTAATCGGTTATAACCAGTTAATTGTGTTCAGATAATTTTTTCATGAAACCAAACACCAAAGGCACAGCAAATTTTTGGAACTTCACCACTTCATGTTGCCCGGAAAAATGAAATGCTTGATTTGATCCTGAAGGAAACTGCTGAATCACACATTTCTTTGCCTAATTGCACATTGTGGCTGTCACATTCTCTGAATGAAGACCTTTTTAACAACTTTGTATAATTATTACATATACATGCACAGTTAATCCAGATACAAGGAAAACATTATTAGAGGTAAAAAGTACTTTTCTCATCTCAGTTTTTTCCTTGTCTTCAATGCATTATTGTTAGATATGATGCATTAATACAGATTTGATGCTGCCAGGTTTTGAGTCAGAAGCAGCTCTGTAAATAAAATGATACATAAATGTTAATTAACTGCTTGTTATGATTTCTATGCCGATAAATCCACCACAAAGGAAAAAAAATTAATTGCTCATTTTCACTTATTTTGGTGAGGCAAGTGGCTTATTTTGGGCTTGTTTTTCCAGACCATGTTGCTTGTTTCTCTTGCAAGATCTGGCAAAACAGCAACTGGTATTTCACCCATTAGCGCAGAATACTGTAATTTAAAAAAAGAACGTTATTAACTGTTCTTTTATTTTGTTCTAACCGGTAACCATTTGGAAAGGAGGCTACGGAACTTCTGAACAGTTTTTGCTCAGAACAAACTGAAATAAAAAACATTTAGCTTTAGTAAAGTCAACGGCCGGCACATGTGCGACGATGCGGGTCGAGAAAATCTAGGCCATGCAGACTATGCTGGACGCATACTGTGCACAGAGCAATCAGCAACACGGAAACTGAAGTATACTCAGACCTTGACTTTTTTTTTTCAGTCTGTGCTGACCGAAATGCGAAACACTGCCCCCAGTGGCCAAAACTGGTAAGTGTTGTCAGGCGAATGTGCACGTGTGAGCTCCATTTTCTGGATGAAATGTCCACAGAGGAGCGCCAAAAGCGAATTGGGAAGTACGTTGTGTTCAGCTGTACAGGCTGTAATACAGTGAAGAGAAATGCATATTTTATAAACTGTACCCCTAAATCTCAAAACTAAACGTAACCATCAGTGGAGTAAAAATAGAATGTTAGAGGTAAAAATGCTACTGAATTGCGCTTGTCACTGATTATGCGAACCTGGGTACTTCCTGCTTTCAACGCATGATTCGAACCTGGGTCTCCCACACTGTTGACGCAACGCGCTTTCAGTCGCGCCTAGGGCTGTTACGGTGACAATTTTTAGCACCGTGGTGGTTAAGGGCCAATCCCCGCCGGTGAATGGTATTATACGGTGGTCGAAGGGCGGTGGAGGGAGTACGCGCAAATTACATGTTAATTGCGCATCAGACTTTTAAAAAGTGCATCATTGAATGCAAAATAAAAATTTATCTTGTAAAATATCACAAAATACCCAAAAAATAAATACAAAACTTTTTGTATTGGTTTTACATTTCTGTTTGATATTGGAATGCAAAGCCGATCTTAAACATCAGTAACATGTACAGTACACGTCAAGGACTAAAAATATTCCAGAAGTCAGATTCTGTTAATATTGTTAAACTCCAATATTCAACACGACTAATATCACTAAAGAGCTGGACGATAATTAAATAGTTGTCCTACCTTTGCTGAAAGCTTTTCAATTGTCAGATGCTTTTAATTTTTTGCAAGTTATGATGCTTCCAGCTGCACTCAATACACGTCCAGATCGTGGTGTTAATCTCGTCAACGAAATTTCACACAAACTTTTGAGTTGTTATTTGATTCCGTTTCCAAAGAAGGGATTATTATGATAATTTTCAGTATTTATTTTTCAAAATCGAGAAGTCTCTCAAAAATGGAAAATTAACACGTTCCTATGATAAATGATCCACAACACAGTTACTAAAGATCTAATAGACATTATTTCAAGTTTTCGTAAGGTCTTTTAAGTAAGTTGATATATTTATGTCACGTGCATAACCGCTGGTGGCACTGTGCCCCCGAGGTGGCACTCTACCACTGCGGTGGGGCATTTGTCTTGGTGATGCTACTAGCCCTAGTCGCACCACAGGGGAATGTAAACACACTGGAGCCAGTGCAAAAATGTGTGAGAAGAGATGCCACTTTTCTGTGAGTCGGCATAATGTGGACAATTCTATGGTACCGGAACTCTCGGAAACAACATGCCGACTTTCCATGTGATCATGTTGCCCTGGTTGGGTCTGTTTTTAGAGTTGATGTGGAGAGTTGTTTGCCATGAGTTCTGCTCTCCCACACGATAAAACCTCATTGTGGTCAAGGTGTAAGCTGCAGTCTTAAAGATTCAGGGGGCCACAGGCCCATCTCATGTGCCATGGCCTGGACTGTGCGGCTCCATCCCTGGAGGGGGAAACTTTTTGACAGGGCTGTGGTTTCAGCCATGGATGTGTGGGACTCTCAATGAAAAGCCCATTTATTGATACAAATCTGAGTGCCATAGTTCTTTTCTAAGTTGGGCACCAGCAGTTACAATTGGAAAGCCTGTTATTCAAACCCTTTTGATATTTTCATATTGGTTACTATTCAGTGACGTTTTTTTAAACTTCTGCACATAACTATTAAGCCCACAAGTATGATTTATTGTATAAATCCATACTGAAGACCTCCCAATGTTATTTATTATAAGAAAAAATTAATAATTTAATTTATCCATTTCGGTGTATTTCACCATTACGGAGACATACAAAGTAGCTAATTTCAAGGCAAATGGTAGCAGTCTAGCAGATAACAAAAAGCGTGAAGGAGAGTGATTAATATGGATGCATTGATCTAATGTAGAGGTTATGTACATTCATCTTACAAATTGCAAAATACTAATGCATAATGGTTTAAAAAGATAAAAGCATAATCTTTGTGTTCTTCATCAAGACTGGTGTATATATATAATTTTGCAACTTATATTTCAGTGATTTTCATGGCACCCGCTGAGCAGTGAAGTCTTGTGGAGGAAGTTTATTATGAACACTTGTTTTAACATATGGGAGATGATAAAGAAGCCTGTTGTATTTTTGTATAGATCCATCATAAGTTAAAGTTTCTCAATAGAGCAGCATCTTTTGCAGTTCATCTCTTTCGTTCAGAGCCATTTCTTTTACCCCATGCACAAAGCTGCATATGGTCTATACATGCATCTGCTTGTGGTTAATGATTGTTATGGGGCTTCGTCATTAACATATAGAATACAGAACCCTCTCAAAGCAAAACATTATGACTGCAGTCGAACCACAGAGAACAACCCTCTTATGATCATATTTTAGTTTGTGTGGATGAAGCATATGTTTTAACAATGCCCAGCCTCAAACAGTCTTTTGTGACATGCTGAACACTTAACTCAGGTTTCTGATCAAGAGCTTTAAGTCCCATCCAGATGTTATGATGGCCTGTAGAATTAGCTAGAAAAAAAACTAGACTGCATGCAAACAGCCTGTACGTACCGTGCTGATGACAAAATTTGTGCAATGCGCCCTGTGCACAAGATGTACTTACATGCAGAAAATGTAGTATACTTTGACCTGTAGTGATTTAATGCCATGCCAGCTTCCATGGCTATTTTCATGTCGAAAAACAAGTCTAAAGACAATGAAAGGTATAATGATTAAAAGTGGATTGCTAGGGTGTTCCAGGTGGTTAAGAGCCCACCCCCAACTCTCTTTATTGTAAGTCTATGGAATCTATTCACCCATTTTATCATCACCCAGACAAAAATCGCTGTTCAAATTCCTAATCCGAAGTATGAGCAGTTCCGCTAAGTAGTTCCGCTCTAAACTCATGTCATTGGCTTAGCTAATGTTGCTATGTCGGGCTAATTGGATGTTTAAAGTGCTATGTTTTGATCAGGGCCGTTTCTGAGCATATGGGGGCCCTAAGCGAAATCCTATTGGCCCATCTTGTGCCACAAGAGGGCCCCTTATCTAATTGTCTAATTGACCCATAACAGCTGCCTGAGACTTACTTGTAGCTTTTAGTATATTTTAAAGTAAGAAAAAAAAAAAAATCCCACCTTCACCCCTGGTGGCTCGACGGCCCTAAGCAACTGCTTATAGCTAGAAACGGCCCTGGTTTTGATGTGTGGCAAAGAGCCGCAGTGGTTAAATTTCTTTGGGAGCAGTGTTAGTTGATGATTGTCCATTTTGCACAATCTTTTATGTGGTTTGTCCCTTGCCTGTTTCCTTTCTCACTGGTATAGTATAGCCTCTGGCATAGACAGCTGTGACTGTGGACATCCCGTGGTCATCCTCTTAAATTATTGATTCATTTTTTATGTCAGGTTGTCACACGTTACAAAAATGTCCTCTCTAATGCATCGTGATAATTCAGTAAGAAGGGAGTTTTCTAAGGTCAAGGAAACACTAGTCTCCCTTGTGTCAATCAAGTTTTCCCATCTCCATTTCTGCTGATTTTTGTGTAAAACTACCCTGAACTTTTGGGCACAGCACTGGCTGTACAAAGCAGCAAGGTAGTGCGGCTTACATGGAAAATTTTATTTTGCTCAGTAGGGCTTCTATGTAGGTCTTTGTTTTTCAGGTTGGGTGGAACAGGCGCACACTCGCTTTGACGTGTCTCCCAGAAGACCTGGTTCAGTTTTATAATGGCTTGAAGAAACAGGGCTGACAGCCTGGTTGAGCATTGCTCTGCTTAAAAGAACAGTTACCCAAGGACACAGAGCAGCTAGCACCGAAAATAGACCACTCTTGACACTGTGAATGCTGAAATGTTTTTGCGCTCACTTATATCTACGTTGTGCTGCTGCTCCTTTTAGCCAGAAGAGAAGCTCTTGAGTGAGAGCAATTGAGATGGGGATGCAGTGCATGTTTGCATGTGATGTTCTGCCATTGCCAATAGAGAAGTGCTTCATTTCGAGAATGCAGTTTGTAGTAAATCTTCATGGGTCTTATTGCATAATGCACTGCCTGAAAGGAATTACCACAAGATGAGTTATCTAGCTTAGATGAGAGGTTTTAATTGCTCTAGAATGGAGAGTTTGCAGTGAAGTGTTTATTGGCGTTAAAGAGGAAATCTTTTTTTTTTTATCCATGTTGAATTGAATCCCAGAGGGGCTGATTTCAGATTGCTTAGTCCTATTGAATCTCTAGTTCTTTTCTAAACCTTGAGTTCTCGAGTCATTCATTCAAGGATCTGACTATACTGGTCACTGGTTTCTCACTGTAGATTTAAAAGAACTGTCTCATTAACCAAGCCATTCGAATGGACGGACTCGGAAACAGTAAGTTAACTTTTCTTTAGGTAAAATCGGTCTGACCCGAGTCTCCCACTCTGCTGACCCAACGCGCTTCTGGTCACGCCACAGGGGAAGGTAAACGCATTGGAGCCGGTGCTAAAATGTCTGATAGGACATGCCGCTTGTCAGCGAGTCGGCATTATGTGGCCGATCCTAGGGTACCAGAACTTTCGGAAACAACATGCTTACTTCCCGTGTGATAATTTTGGTTTGGAATTGGACAATCGGTCAGTCTTACAGACTGGTTGCCCTGTAAGTTTCGTGCTGCTGATTTAAGTAAAAACTGTCAGTGTATTTTAGTACGGTGCTCTGTCTACATCGGTGATGGAATGCACGTTTGAGAACAGTTAACAGAACAGAAAGTCATGAAAATAATTTGGTTCTAGCCTTTTTTTTTTTTTTTTTAAACAAGAAACAAGAACCAATTCTCTGTTCCCAGCCCATAGAGGGGAGCACATCTTATGACTAAAAGTGTTGCCTAGATATACGGCTTGGCGATAAGGCAAAAAATAAAATCTCGATTTGTTTTTATCGAACTTAAAGACGATTCACGATTCAGTTTTTTTTCAACTTTTAAATGTACTCAAACATGATTCAAATTGTATGTTCTTTATTAGAATGCAAGGCAACCTGGTTAAAGAAATCCAAGTTATTTTCATTATAGAAAACAAAGGTGTGCAAATAAAATGTACAAAAGCACTACAGAGGGAAGTTGTCAACATAGTGTAAATGTAAAATAAATTAAAATCTAATAAACCTAGATGTTCAGAAATAATAGAATAAGAAAACTGCAAAATAATTCTTAGCCAGTGAAGGTATTCATTTTATCTAAACCAAGTCTATCTAGAAAGTTATCTAGAAATCAATATCTATAAATTATCAAGTTTATATGGAAAGTACTCATTGTATATCAAACAATTTGTGTGTATATTCATAAACCCCTGCAGATAGAGACGCACCCTCTAGCAGTTCATGCTGAGCAGTGCAGTCATATTAAATAATTTATCATTACAATTCAACTGGCAAATTTTGTCAGATGATTGCTTGCCAAAAGTTGGCTATGATGCAGTACACTTGAACCACTTCACAGAATAAAGCAATAATTAGCAATCTATCTGAATCATCGTGGAAAAAGGAGCAGCGGATGTTTGATTTCCCCATATATAGCCTCTCTATGATTTGAAATGAAGCGCCCATAACTGTCACGTAACTAATGCTTTTTTTATGGGTGAAAAGTAAGGAGACCGTACATCAATTTGCGCATGCCGAGGCCAGTTATGGTCTTAAGCCAGTGTATACCTGCATGATGGACGAAGCGGAGCTACTATCACAGTGTGTACGATTGTACTGGAAATATTACCAGTGTTTTTATATCCGTCTCCGAGTTGTTAACCTGTCATGTTCATTTGGAGCACCACACGTGCAGCTGATCAGATCCAGGGCTCGGCATTAATGCTTGTCCGGGACAAGTAGAAATTTTGAACGGGCAAGTTAAAGAGAATTTTACTCGCCCGACCAGACAATAAGCCTGATTAAAATCTCAATAACGAATGTTAGCTCAATAGTGCAGGATTTCGGGGTTTTAGCACAATTTTAATCATTCCTGCATGTTTCACTTTCAAAATGCGGGGAATTCCCTCTTCTGCATCGCCCTCTCTCCCTCTCGCCTTCACTCATGGTGCAGCATTCAGCGGCTTGTGAGCGTGCGCAGTGGGGAAGCACATATTTACTGAACTTTAAATTTTACATATATAAACGGGTAAAATCCTGTTAACTGGACATGTGAATGGTGTTGTACCACGTCTCTATAAGCGAGCGATGTGATTAGAACTATTGCTCCTGTTTATAATCCACAAAGCTGATCTAATTTTGTCTTATCACATCGTGGCGCTCCCTCATAAAATAGCAAGAAAGGCAGAAATTTCAAAAACACTTTGTGTAATAAAACCATCTGTAGAGTGAAAAGAAACATTTAAAATAGACTTATGCACCCGTTACAGCTCTCATCTTTCTAGAGCTCCATCTGACCTATGCATCCGAGGTATTTTCACTGCCATGTGAATCAATTTTAATAAGTATATAACAATATACATTATAATAATATTAATACTATAACATTAATAAATTACACACAATGAAAACATATTATCTATCTTTAATATACATATCTGTTTTGAATATACAACATAACTGATTTAGCAGCAAGGTTCTCTCAGGATTTTATCTGTTAACATTTTCAATGCATTTTGTCAATATTAAACAGCTGTTTTTAATGCAACTGGTGAGAATTGACTCTTAAAGAGATGATTTACCCAAAAATGAAAATTTGGTAACACTTTACAAGAAGGTTCCATTTGTTAACAATAGTTAACTACATCAATTAACATGAACTAACAATAAACACCACTTTTATATAATTTATTAATCTTGGTTAATGTTAATTCCAACATAGAGTATATTAATATATTTTCATACATTAAAATAAAAAGTTGTATATGTTAACATTACTTCATGCACTATAAACTAACAATGAACAGTTGTATTTTTTTTTTTAGTAACTAACATTAAGATTGATAAATGCTGTAAAATATTGTTCATTGTTAGTTCATGATAGCTAATGCATTATCTAATGTACCTTAATGTACCATTATCTAATGGAACCATATTGTAAATTCTGTCATCATTACTCACCTTTGTTGTTCCAAATCGGTTTGACTTTCTATCTTCCATATCAGTCCAAGTATCAATCAATTAAGCAGCGCTGGCTCAGCGGTTGAGGCTCTGGGTTACTGATCAGAAGGTCGGGGGTTCAAGCCCCAGCACCGCCAAGATGCCACTGTTGGGCCCTTGAGCAAGGCCCTTGACCCTATCTGCTCCAGGGGTGCCGTATCATGGCTGACCCTGCACTCTGACCCCAGCTTAGCTGGGATATGTGAAAAAAAAGAATTTCACTGTATATGTGCAAATGTGTGAAAAATAAATATAATTAAAAAAAAAAATTTTAATTATAAAAAAATCCACTTATTTTATTGGAAATAAAAATATGCTGTGACTGACATTCCTCAGAAGAGAGAAATTCATACAGGCTTGAGTGTGAGTAATGATTTTCCGTCTTTCTGCACTGTGTTCTTAATCCCTATTAGGTGTAAATGATGATTATGGAGGCTTTTTTTTTCTTATGTCCTTTCTTTTGTTTTTGTCTCGGGACAAGTAACGTTTTTTTACTCGGACGAGTGACTGATCAATTTACTTGTCCGAAGGACAAGCACATGACAATGCTTAATGTCGAGCCCTGAGATCGGAAGTGGCATTAAGACAAGTGCTATGAATTATTTTTCTCTTACATATTCAGCCTTTGGTGGATTTACAATGTATCTAACTATAGCGTTTGCAGTATTTTTTTGCTAAATCTTGATTTCTCGATTAAAACAACTTATGCGTGTACAATTTTCCACTAGAACCGAGTGATTGATTTTGTATGTAAGGAGGATCCATGTGATGCGAAGGCGGAACAGGCCAGCCACAGAGAGAAAAGGACTGTAAAATGCCCTGATGGGAAATTTCCTGGGGATAGGAGGATGTGGTTTTCTCCAGCTTCCGCCACATTGCCTTGGCCTTTAGTTAATGACTGTGTATGCCTAATAGATCTGGCCCCTGATTAGTTAGCAAGTGGAGGTTTATAGATGGCGTTAACACTTGAAACCCTTAAAGACCATTGCTTTTTTTTAGTCTTGACTGTAAACTTCATTTTAAAGAGCACCTATTATGGTTTTTCAAATATTACCTTTCATGTAGCTGTTTGTGAATTTAAAAAAGTCTGCAAAGTTTCAAAAATCAAAGTGCACGACAAATGGATTTATTGAATCCCAAAATAAAGAACCGATTCTGAACACCTGAAACGAGTCGTTAGTAAATCCAGACGTACTTCCTGTACTAACCTACGTAATTTGGCAACAAAAATCCCACCTCTGGTCTTCATTGGCTGCTCACGAACAGCTTTGACCCTCAAACACTACACTAAGTGGTAGACCAATCACAACAGACTGGGACATCTGACCAATCAGAGCAGAGTAGGCTCTCAGAAAGGAGGAGTTTAGAATTAATCCTTTAGTACGGATCATTGAACGAGTAGTTTTTGACAAAAGGTAATGCTGCCATTTAAATTATGAGCAAATTAAAGTGTTTTTTGAACTTGGATGCATGTAAATCTATTGTATGAGACCTTTAAAAAAAAATTAGGCACATTTAAAAACCATAATAGGTGCTCTTTAAACTCTGCACTATGATTGTGAGAGCAGAACGTACTGTGCGATTTGAAATGCCTTAACGAGAGAGAATACAGCAACATTGGCACCTTGTCTTGAGTTAAATTTCAGCTCTTTTTTTATGTTTACATTTTGGCCTGCCCTGTAGTCCCTTGGTAATAGATTGGATAAAGTCTTGGACTGATAAAATGCAATGCTTTACAAAGCAGGATTCTTCTTTTTGATGCCTGTCATTTACAGAGTAGCAAGGGGACAGGAATTTTATGGGAATATTATTTTTATCAGAAAAGCTAAAGATTATTGGAATGAACACGAACGAAAAGATATTTATCATTTGGAATATGTCTCATCACACGGTTCAGCGCTTTGATGCTGCTTGAACCATGACGGCAAGGGAACGAAGCTTACCCCGCCCAGGACCGGACCTAAACTGGTGGAGATGGGGTAGGGGGGTGAAAACACGGAAGTATGCGAACAATGAGAGGCAGCTGGCAAGCTTATTAAAGCAGAGGCTGTATTGTGATGGGATGAGATGCCTGATAGAATGAATCCCGAAATCTTCCTGCTAGAACTATACATAAGCTTACATGAAATGTTATGTGCACTAAGCCAGAGCAATAACAAGATTTATTTTTGTGGGTTTGGGCTAGGTCTAGTATGAGTCTTGATGCTTGTTCATGAGACGTTTGAGGTTTGTTTTCTAATTAGCTGTTTAGTGGTGGTTTGTTTTTGTGTTACATATGTACTGATATTTTTTGTTTGTAATTTTGTGTTCCATTCCGACTTGCAGTGGGAGACCACACAGATACTCAAATATGAATATGATTTAAGAAAGACATTTATGAATGATTAATCAATGAGATTTAAAGATGTTGTTCAGTCTGTCATTACTAGGGGGTTTATTTACAGCATAACATACCACTTACACATAATCTGTGACCCTTTAAATGCATGGTTTTCTCTGTGTGTGTGTGTGTGTGTGTGTGTGTGTGTGTGTGTTTATAGAAGTGAGAGAGTGTGGCAGAGAGAGAGACAGACATATAACACATTGTTTTGTGGAATATATCTGTTGTGTGGTTGTCAGGCTGGAATGTTTATGTGGTCCCAGCTGTTAGTTTGAGATAAGAAGCTTCATTCACATTTACTCAAACCATATTCAAAGCCCTGTCCCATAACCCCTGCCTCACACACAACTTTCCTTTCTCTGAACATCTCAACATAATACACAGCACTTTTTATGGGCTCGTTGTTTGTGGATGTGGGTATTTGATGTAATGTAAAAGGTTATGAGGACCAGTCTGTATGAAGATTATAGCCTACTGCTGATACATTTTGTTATTCAGCAAATTAACTGTATGCAACTTGGTGAAAGTAGGCTATAATCCAAAAACAATTAGGAAATTGAATTGGTGTTTGGTATAGGCAATGTTTCATTCTCATTTCACATTTTCTATCCTGAGTGGTCATATGGTGTAACGTAACTATATTGTGGTTATGTCAATCTGTGGCCTAATTGAGGTCAGTTAGCATCCTTATAGCATACACAGGTTGCAAGGTCAAACTCACCTCTTGGCCTCATATCCTTTATAGATGTTATCTGTTTTTCCTGGTTGACCAAAGACCACCTCACCACAGAGACATCCAAAATAGTTGGCTGTTCAAAACAACACTATAGTGCCACACCATATGTTACCCATTACTCTGGCAATATCAATTTAATCTTAGCTATTCTAACACCTCAATAATGCATAGACTTTTTTTTTTTTTTTTTTTTTTTAGCATTTATAGTATTGCTTAAAATCATTTGTCTGAATACTTTAAACTTTTAAGTAGGATTTTCACTTCTCATTTTAATTTAAGTACAAACAACAAAAACGCAACCAAATACCATAAAACGTGCTGTTCCCAGGATGTAACCTCATATTAACTGCCGGTGTCTATATTACAGTGTCCGTTGTTGGTGATTATAAAGTGTGCAGGCTTCGTTTCCATTCACTATTTGTAAGACCTCGTAGTGGGTGAGCCATTGTGCACATTGTAGCCATTGTCTACAGCCCATAGAATATCCTGTCATTGACATAAAGAACAACAGGAATCGACATCCACAACATAATGCATGACATGTCAATAGTACATATGCCTGCTCTCACAGGGTAGAAAAAAAATGGCTCAGTCAATGGCACTCCTCTACAATTTCTTTATAGGAAGGATTTGTTTGAGTAGGGAGGTGTGACATATTTCCTGTATAATTGAATAGTAGTTTACTTTTGAGCATTGCAGCTGCTTCTTTACCCCAACAACAGGTTGATTTGGTTATCAAATGTGAAACTTTTGCTATTTTGACAGCCTTTGTAGAAGGTAATGAAGTTACAAAATCTTTGGCATATTCAGACTTGAGTGCTATCTAAATTTTCCCATTCCACAAACTTCTTATTAGCACCTCAGAACTACAATTAGAGACCCTGGATTAACAGAGGCTACTACTATCCGCTGCCCTGAGGGATAGAGAGTCTCTCATTTTACCTCCAATTACGTCTTTGTTACGGTGAATCCTTCTCCCCTAAAGCAAACATACCATGTCAGATATTTGAGTGCAACAGGCTTGGACTTGAATGTCAATGCTGTCCTTCTAAGGTTACTCTCCATGCACTGGTTTAGTTGAAAAACCCACACTTTTAAAGAGCCACTGGTTGCTTTTCAGAAAAGGGGGGGGGGGGCAGGGAGTGATATGGGGAAATCGAAGGCATGTCTTTAAACCCGGTTTGATCTTGGATAGGAGTCATAGGACAAGCACTGATGGGCAGACTAATGTCTGCCATGTGGCCCTCTGGTATTTAAATTCTATTTTTCCTCTGAAGTTGGTCACGATGGGCCTCATTGTGTAATTTCTCGTTAACACACGTGTTGTCCTGCTGTGTGTTGTGGACAGTTATAGTTCTCATCTCTGTCTGGGTTTAGACCCTTGATTTGTTTAGTTTGGTAAAACGAATGTGCTAATAGTGCATATTTGGGTTGCTTTTGGTGTGAATGGGCCATTTGTCTGCAATTCGTCTTGCTTTTTACATTGTGAATTTGCTATGTCATTGTTTTCCAATGTATACAGACTAGAGAGCAATTTCAAAAGTCTTAGTTTTGATGGAGGAAAACGTGCCTTAGTGTGGATGGGAGATGTAGCGTAAAAGTAGCTTTTTCAAAAGAAAATGTTTCAATGGACGTGGCCTAAAACTTGCCTGCAAGCCAGTGTGACAACATCAGTCGTAATATGTGTAATTGTTCAGATCTGTTAATTACAAAGATTGTTACATGACATACTTGAAAATCCGGCCCAATCTCTATAAAATGCTTTTACAATTTTTTATTCTGCAATCTTGAATTACTGGTAAAGTCATGGAAATTCACTGGTCAGAAAGTGAGGGAACCCTACATTCGATACCATCACTAAACCAGTGTACTATCACAGTATGTTTTTATAAGGGAATTCAAAGCTATGGCTTGATCTTGAGACTTTTTACAGGTTACAGTCAGAGAAAAATGTGTGTAATGTGTCAGTATCTCTTGTAAAATGAGACACCTATTCATTACATTAAATGCAAATGTCACAGCAGGGTCAGGCTATAGTGTTCAGGGGGTTATGAAGATGGACCAAGTAATAAAATCTGTAATAAGTAAGATTTAGGCTATGGCGTTTAAAACCGAGAGGATTTGCTGCTTTGTCAGAACGCCCATTAGCTTGTCAGCATTGAGCATTTGACCTGTTCTGCTAGCCTTGATTTTATTAAAGACAGTTGGCCTTACAGCATATAGACAGATTGGGTTTAGTGATTGTAGGCGTTATGTATCACCTAAAGACCAGGTTAAGTGAAAGAGTCAGTCATGGGAGGATAGACAGGGACTCAATTATCACTATCCAATTAGTGGAGAGTTAGAGTTATTTTCTCCTAGCTGAACACAGATATTGGTGGATTATAATTGTCTCTATCCAAAATAGTGCCTTTTTCAGTATTTTTTTTTAAAGCTTAAAACTTATTTTGTTGGGTTTAGTATTGCACACTGAATGTAGATCTCCAATATTGCATTATTCAAAAACCAATACACTCCCTTGTAAAATATAGTTGCCTCTACTTCACAATATTTTGGTAGGCCTGTAATATTACATAATGTTTAAGACAGCAAAGTTATAAATGATTCCAATAACAAAGTAACATGAGCTACAGCACAGTATTACAATGAGAATTTGTGGAGGAAATGTTTCACTGTCATGAAAATAATGCCACAATGCAAAAGATCTTAATGGTCTTAAAAATAGGCTTCATTCTTTATGCAAAATAATAAAATGTCTTACCTGGGAGTGTTTTTGTGAGATTCACCTAATTTTTATATTCATACAATGGTATTTACATGGCACTCTAAGGTACTTCAAAGAATTCTCATGGTGCATGTCCAAAAACCCATGTTATTGCCATGGTTCAATGCCCAAAAACATGATAATACCTTGCACTTTTTGCTTGGTGAATATTTCTAAATCTCAGGATGTTGTGAATTTCTAATTCTCTTGCTTTAAGACTGCGATGCCTCCTGCCCATCAGCTTTAAGCACCCTCTAGTGTCGGAGTCAGGGCTGTCAGGTCGGGTCAAACCACTCTGGCTTGAGCTGTCTTGCTCTCCGCTGTGAACTCCTCACAGTGGGCAGTCAGACAAGAGACTTGTACATTGCTAGGAAATGTTAATGTTCTCTGGCGGAACCAACCCCATGTCCACAGTGCACTGGAGTACTGTGACAGGCTAATGTCAGTGTGCAGAGCCCTTGATCTGACCACATGTGACCCCTAGTTCTGTCATCCTATCAAGATTACAGATCAGATCAGCCTTTTGGTGAAAACCATCATGGTCCCTTTGATAGAAAGTTTGTTTAAATATTAGCTGATAGGCTTGGGATTGATGCATTTTTCATGCATCAAAAATCAGAAAAGATTCTGATTATCGATTATACTCGTTGCACAAAAGTCTTTGTCTCTCTATACATATTTCTCAACACAACTTTGGTAAAGTGTGACTGACAGGGTAACTTAAAGGGGTCACACACTGTATGTGTCTGCCAGATGGCATGTTCTAAAATTCTAAAGTTATTTTCTATGAAGGTATGCACACCGCCACCGTTGCTAGGTGTGTGTCGGCGGCGCCCAGCTATGACTCAGGAGGCTGCTCAAAATTCTGTAGCACCACGGAGCGCAACTCGCATAGTTTTCCATTAAATTAGACAAAAATCATTATCAAAGGTCATATATTATTTACTCTATCCATCACTATTATGATATATTGTGTATGTGTATCTTTCATATAGCCTACCAGGGCTCGACAGTAAGGACTGCCCGATGGCCCGGGGCCAGTGTGAGAGAGATTTGGGCCAGTTGCTAGAACTGTCACTTGCCCTATCGGGCCAGTGCTGCATTTATAACATTAGTGCAAGAAAACAACAAGTGAGAGAGCACAACAATTACACTGAGCGAACCAAGTATTCTAACCGTCACGTGCAGACACTGAGTGCACTCTCCTAGTACTGTTCTCATGCTTTTCCAAGTGTCTTAGCAGCAGCTATTACCAATGTGTAGAAAATAGAAGGAAAAAAAAAACACTTAAGGAATTTCGTAGCAGGATTGCACGTCTTGTGCAATATTTTAAGTATCCCTGTACATTCCGTGTTCACAGTGCGCGAAATCGCCACATTTTTCGTTTTTACATGTTGGTGAAAATTAGTAATACACAGACTGGAACACAAGTAATCAACAGTTTCTTTCTATAGGACTGAAAATCCATGTCTCTCCGTGCATATGTCTCATCATCATATCTCTCTGTGCAGCGTAGACTGTTTAATGTGCATGCGCTCTCAATAAGGCACAGAGTGTAAGTTTTATTCCCACTGTAAAGAAAAAAGCTAATTTTATCTCATTAATTCACCTTTAGAGATGAAGCACCAAATGAAACGTAATAAACTTTGTTAAACCCCAGTTATACACATGCCTGGAAATCACAAGCTGCTCGGTATCCAAAATGTAAGTATAAATTGAAATTGAAAACGTAGCATTAATTCAACATTATAATGGGCAACATACAGAGAAACTGCATAATAAGCGTCGCCATTTCTAATCGTTCAGTTTGCGCAGTTACTCCAGTTTCATATACTAACATGCAAAGTGCAAACTCATCAACGTCACTTTGTTCATTCTTGAAGAAGTACAAAAACCATCATAGCTTTTGTGTGTCTGGCGACTAGATTCACAACTTTGGACTACCACCTGCACACATCGATGTGTCCTTTTGTGTGATACCTGTGCCATGTCCTCGCATGGCACTTCGCGTACGATTTGCAGCCAGCTCCAGTAAATGTTATATTACACCCTTATGGTCTCCCAAAGCTATTGCGTCTGACTACATTAAACAAAAGGCCAAATGACTGTGAATTGAAAAGCGAACAAATTAGGCTTCCAATTTAAATGTTGGCTAATGTTAATATCGATGCCTCAAAATAATCGATGTAACAATATTTTATGACATTCCTATTAGCTGAAGTTTTTTGTGGAATATTTTTCAGAATTTAGTAAATAAGTAGTAATTTAGCTGACGTTATATGACGCAACTTAAAGCTAGTGTATAGCTACTTAGTTTTTCTCCATGCCGTTCTGTCTTGTGCCAGTTCGGGCACGCAGTCTTTCAAAGTATACTCTTTTGACCGTATGCCAGTACAGACGTGTGAGACACATGCACTCTATATGGCTTTGAGATTATTTTTTAGCACAATTAATGACAGGTACATTTGCTTACGATGCACAAAGATGTGGATTGTCCCCATGTCTAGAAAAACCAGGCTGCACGCGGACAGTCCACGCATACTGTGCTGATGACAGAATTTATGACGTGCACACTATGATTGAGACGTGGCACACGGAAAAACAAAGTATGGCCTTGAGTGATGTGCAGTATGTGCATGGGTGGGATTTCATGTCATCTTTCAACTATTGAGGGATGGAGTTCTGCAGGTGTGTCATATACAGTTGTACTCAAAAGTTTGCATACCCTTGGAGAATCGGTAATATATATACCATTTTTAAAGAAAGCATGAGTGAGCAGGCAAAACACATTTCTTTTATTTCTTATGGGATTCATATTCAACTGTAGGTTATAACAGAATGGCACAATCATAAAACAAAACATGGCAACAAAGAAAAAAATGAAATGACCCCTGTTCAAAAGTCTGCATACCCTTAGTTCTTAATACTGTGTATTGCCCCCTTTAGCATCAATGACAGCGTGCAGTCTTTTGTAATAGTTGTCTATGAGGCCCCAAATTCTTGCAGGTGTTATAGCTGCCCATTCGTCTTGGCAAAATGCCTCCAGGTCATGCAAAGTCTTTGGTTGTCTTGCATGAACCGCATGTTTGAGATCTCCCCAGAGATCTAACAAACTCATTGACTATTTATACACAGACACTAATTGCAATTTAAAAAGCCACAGGTGTGGGAAATTAACCTTTAATTGCCATTTAAACCTGTGTGTGTCACCTTGTGTGTCTGTAACAAGGCCAAACATTCAAGTGTATGTAAACTTTTGATCAGGGCCATTTGGGTGATTTCTGTTATCATTATGATTTAAAAAGGAGCCAAATACCTATGTGATAATAAATGGCTTCATATGATCACTATCCTTAAATAAAAGACAGGTTTTTTTGCATGATCAGTCATTTTCAAAATCAATGCTAAAATTTCACAATTTCTGCCAGGGTATGCAAATTTTGAGCATAACTATAGACTCTTGCCATTGCATGTAGAATATTAGACAGATGTGTGTATGGATTCAACTAGAATCTTGCAGTTGTGTAGGATTGAACTGCCTTGTGTGGTCTGTAGGGCCCCATCAGGCTGTTCCAACAGTGCACCCCCCCCCCCCCCCAAGCATTGAATGCAGCAACTACTGAGTTTCTTGAATAGAGTTGTCACTTCAAACACTATACTGGAGGGCATTTGTACTCACTACTGCATTTTTATCATGGTCTTTGAAGTGGTATTTACAGAAGATAAATTTTTCATTCTTCACATGAACAATCTGTTTGATCCCAAGTCGCAATAAGGTATGAACCTTTGTGAACTGACTTGGGTAAACATTACGTTTTGATTTTAATACTTCTTGATCTCTGACATGTTGAGAAACACCCAGGCTAATTACAGGATTTCACACATTTCCAAGGGTTTTACTCCAAATATTGGTCTTCAAATGGCATGTCCTGGCAGCTCCCTCAAACAGTTGGCGATCAAACTGAGTTTTATGAGGGAAAGGGAATGAAACTTTATCCCTGGTTCTCTTTTTTCCAGCTCTTCTTGTTGGCATTCTCCAAACAACAGAACAAAGCAAGCCCAAAGAAATTAGTGCAACATCATCTTGCAACATAGTGGTATTTTTCTGTGCCAAAAAAATTGTGAAAGTATACTTTTGCAGTATGAAACTGTAGCTTGAATGCTTGTATTGAGTTTCTTGTGATGCTTTTCCCCTCACCTGAGGGCAGATGGAGTAGCTCGGGAAGGTCTGGATATGAATCACAGAGAGCGGGTCCAGTCTTTTCTCTTATTTCCTTTCCATCTCTTTTCTATCTCCCTTTTTCTCTTTTACCTTTCCTTTTAGTGTGTAATATAGCTGTTTGTGTGCATGTAAAAGGTCTGCAAAGTTACAAAGCACAAAGTCCACGCAAAAGGGAGTTATTCTCTCCCACAGACAATACTGCTCAAGAACTACAAGAAACGGCTGGATTGTAGTCCAGCCATTTCTTCCGTAAAGTATCTATGTAACACTTTTGCATAATGCCCGCCTATGGGCTACTTTGGCCCACCCTCAAACAAACGTAGTTATGGCTGAGGCCAGGATGAGTTGGGTTAGTGTTGTCGCCATGTCGAGAAAATGCTGTTTTCTTCACTGCAAAAGCAAAACCTCTTTGTTTGGACTTCCAAAGGCAGACGAATTGAAGTTAAAATTTATTTTTACCACTATTCCTCAGCAGTACAAACAATGCTGGATTTTCAAGTTGGTTACCCCTGAAATATGGTGCAGTTCCCACTTTGTTGGGACAATCTGGTGCTTCAGGATCACAGCCTGTAAGTATGCTTGATTATTTGTGGGTTTATCTGCTACTGAGAGTTCAAATGCAGAGTTTTGTGTTTTAGCTACGGTGTACACCCAGTGCACAGCTGTAGGCCTCTGCTAACCTGCTAGCTAATGTTTTTGCGTTTAAATAGTTTTGCTAATCAGCTGCGGGCCCACTTTTTCCTACAATTGTGTAGAATTATGCAGATTGTTTGTCGTTCTTACTCTCATGAATAGTGATCAAGTGTGGAGATGGATTTATTTTTGCAAACAGTAATTTTACATCTGCAATCCACGGTAGTGCTCGGCTAACTTGCTATGTAATGTTATTGTTTTGGTAAGGGTTTACTATTCAGCTGTGGGCCAGCTTTTACCTAAAACTGTGTAACAAAATGGTCAATCTTAAGAGACTTTTATAATGATATAAATCCAAGCTGTAATGTTACGGCCGCTATCGGTAGTCCATGGCTAACTTGCTCACTAACCGGGAGTAAACCTCTGTTCTCTGTTCATATCATAAAAGTTCGGCTACACCCATTCAAGCAAAAGATGACTAACTTAGATGCACTACGTGTCTTTTACTTGAAGCTTTGTTAGGTTCACTATAATCAACAGTGTACTCTACAAAATTAAAACTTAACACTGTGAAACTTTCTGCTTAAGTCGTGCTTGCAAAGGTGGTTTGGGTCGATCAGCTTGTTCTTCCAAACTTTCATTATCGGACTCTGGCTAGAGCTGGTATGGCAAAAACTGATGCCACTGTTACCATAGTTACAATAGTGTTTACAGCTGTTAAGGAAGCCTGAAACTCAGTTATGGTAAGGGGCGTACATTTCTGACACACGCTCTATGCGGTTGACCAATCACAACAGACTAGGCCAGCTGACCAATCAGAGCAGACTGGGCTTTTCAGAAAGGGGGGCTTTAAAGAGACAGGAGCTAATTCAGAGCGTTTGAGCCAGAGGATGAAAAGAGGTTTAGCAGAAATGTATAAAATAATGTGTGTTTTGAACATTTAAAGCATGTAAACCTATTCTAGTAGACCCCCAAAATAAAATCATGAACCTGTAAATGAGCATAATATGGGCTTTTTCAAACTTATTTGAAGATTGTTAAACTGATAGTTCACTCAAAAATGAAAATACGAATTTACCTGCACACTAAATGTAGATAATGTAACCCCAATATTAACCCTAACCCTAAAAACTTACATTTTAGAAAATGTATAAGTCTAGTTTCATGAAACAGTCAAATTTGGCACCTATTCAGCCTTGTCAAAAAGACCAGCTAACAGAGCCCACTCTGTAGTGTGGACCATACAGAAGTGAAAATATTGTTTGGCTTTATTTTGGAATTGTAAGATTTTCATTCTGAGAATGTGATTTGAGATCAGATAGTTTCTTTCATGGATCGAGCTCACACAGATATCAGACAGTGGCTGAATAAACAACCTTCCCCTTCACAATATAATTACTTATGATACGTCTCACATTTCTATGGTTCTTCTGCTTTATTTGGGTTGGATATGAGTGATGACTCTCATGGGCCAATGTAATTATGATCAATCATTAATGTTCTGTATATATATGCCTAGAGTGGGCCTGTCTAATCTTGTTGGGAGGTGCTATAGAAACCACTGAAGTGTTGGCCAGTGGGTCACTGTGGCTGAAACTAACTTTCTCTCAAAGCTGATGTAAGTGACTTTCATTCATTCTACATGAATGATAACAATGAAATACGTTCAGCTCACCTGTGTTAACCAATCAGAAAGCTTGATAGCAGTTCTACCAAAACAGTACTTTTTTTTTTTTTTTTGGGGTTGTCTGACATGTCATCATCTGGCACAGCCAATGGGGTGAGTTTTAGGTGGGACTACATGTTTGTTTGAACAATTACAGATGGGGGTAGTGTTTAGGAAACCAGTTTAAAAACAGTCATTATTTTTGCAATTCCTTTTGGTGCCACTAGTGCAGTTTTATACAATGCAGATTTTAGTAAAGCTTCATTTAACAGGTTTCGTTGTTTGTGTACTGTATGGATTTGTCAGACCTGGTGTAACAATGATTTGTCAGGGCTCCTGACTAAAAAAAATTACTTCGGAACCATTGGTTCCTAAACTGAAACATTAAGGAGCCAAATGGCTGTTTTTAGTAGCCAAATCATAGATTTTCTCGATTTAGATTGCCGTTCAGAAACAAGATAGAAAGCAGAAGAAAAGGAAGTCAGCTGATAACCCATTAATCAGAGGTTTAATAAACAGTATATTTAGTAGAGAAGATATGTTTGCATTCCTTTTTGTCTCATAAATGTTCACACCCCTTTCATAATTTATACAAATATAAGAGAGACATTTTTTTATTATTATTTAGTACTAAGCATCTAAGGATCACTGGATGTAGGAAAAAGGTGGATATAAAATAAAACATTTAGTATTAGCCTAAATTATCTGGATTTGATAATTAGAACAATTAAATAATCACACTGCCGCAGGTTTTTACGTATTCATGTATACATGAGACAATGCGCAATTGAATAGATGAAATTACCACAGGAAACCACACTACCGGGTTCTTTCGAGCAGCAGATTTCAATGGTGGAAGTAGGCAGTGCTGCAGTTTAATAATCTTTTAAGCTTTATAGAATGTAATAATGTCTTTTAATTTTAAAAGTTATAAATGGTTTATTTATGGTTTACAGTGAAGAAATTATGTGGGTTCTTTTCTGAAATATCAGCAAAACAAGTTTAAACTTGATCAATGAGCCTGTATGATTATATGGACATGTAACAGGTTATGAATACACATCCTCACGTTTAACACGCTTCTAAAGCCTAAGAAATTTAATATCTAAAAAATAAAAACTACCACTAGACATGCAATAAACTATTACTGTTTAAACTATTAACCCACATACAAGAGATAATAATATTCTTCAATATGATCATATTCCATATCAAAACTTAATAACAGCTTTTTTCGATTGAGCAATATAATTTACTGCATTCAAAATAAATAATTTTAGCAGTATGACATTATTTTTATTCACTTATCCTTTCACAAACAGTAGTCCATTTGCTGCGAGGGTGGAGACGGGATCTGTTGCTCCTGTTATATTGTGTATGGTGGTCTTGATCACATAAGATCATTGTTAGATCATAATTGACCTCATATCTATCACAGTGACAGCACATTGGAAATAAAAAAAAAAAGCAGTTTGTAATCAGAGTTTATGTAATTTCTTTGTAAAAAAAAAAAAAAAAAAAGTTGATATCAGACAACAGCTGCTGCGAGTTAATTGGGTATAATAGAGCAGACACGATAACATTGATGGTGACCCGTGAATTATCATCATTTATGTAAAATCCTGTGTTTGTTCTGATGCAACAATCTGGTGGAAATTTAAAGAAGCCCCACTCTCCAATAATCTGTGGGAAACGGGGTGTTCCAACCCCACAAACAGCACTTTTTGGGCAGTTTCAGCGCAATTTGAGCGAAGTGCCTATAAACAGCAGTTCTTTTCTGGGCTACCAAATGAACCCGGAAGGGGCGGAGCATTTGTTTGTAAACTGTAACTTCATCTATTGGTGAAGAAAGGACGTCAGCTGAGGAAATGACGTAGACGTTTTACTGTTCACCTTTTGCGTCATAGTAGAGCATCGCAGAAGTCAGCAAACTCGGAGCTCTTCTACCAAGAGGCACCTAAAAGGTTAGCAACAAAGTGCATAGCGCGGCAGTCCCATAGACATTCTATGAGCGGTAAACTGCTGACGAGACAAGAGGCTGTTCTTTTTTAATGTTTACAGCTCTCCCCATTAATTTGTATTGTATCCGCAAACGGTAACGTACTGTCGTAACGAGCTGGTTGACCGTTACGCTCTGTACTATGGTAAAAACACAGAGGTTTTTGTGTCAGTATAAAAGATCTCTGGCTAACTAGCTTCTCAACAGCGAGACACTTTACAGCCACGTGCATTTATTACATTCTCTATGTGCTGATTTTGGTGCAGATCAGATGTACGTTATCCGAAGGCAGAAAACAACACAATTTGCTCCTGGATTGTTCTAACTATACGAGCTCTGCATTGCTTCACTTTCATTCTTATAAACTCAATGTAAAGCGTAATAATATTTAGACTGAGGAGAGATGTTGTGAATAAATATACGATTAAGAAAATATATATGGTTGTCTATATTTTCCTCGCAATCGCATATTTTTAATAGGTTTGTTGTCTGTAAACTTGAAACAGTTCTGTGTCTGTGCCTGTGATTTACTTCAGGCTGCATATACAAAAAATCATGTTTTCTGCCTCATTCTATGAATGGAATCCACATGAGATGAGTAAAGAAGCTGTTATAACTACTCGATGATAACTGAAAGTAAGATGCAGTAGATAATGTATAACTTGTAATTTTGCATACTGCATGGAGCTAATGCTAACACTTGCGTGCTAACCTGCATGCCATAGTATGCACCTCTGCTTTTCGGAACATGCACATAACTTAGGCCTATTGCGGTCCGATTGATGCTGAACGAAACCGATCTACAATCGCATTATCTAGGTCTGGAAGCTCAAATTCGCAAAAAACAGACTGGTATGATTTCAGCAGGACTAACTATTGCTTTAATCCGTCTGAAATCTAACTTTTAAAGTGCATGTAAATGACCTCATGGTTTAGTTTTTTAGTTCCAGATTTGCTTTGCTTGGTCCCATGCATTAAAAAATAGTGCCCAAACTGGACTAAAATCCACACTCAACTCATTAATATCTCTAACTTTCTGATATTTTCTCAGTGTTGTTTGACGATTTCTTAATTTCAGTACATTCTGAGCCGTTTTACTGACATCTGTGCTTGGCCTTGGTCCATAAAAAGAATCTCCAAACACTGAGCTAGTTTCAAAGGGTGTGCTATTCATACATGTTTAAGTGAGGTGTAATTTGGTCCAGTTGAAGTCCAGAACAGGAAGGATCTGCTTCTCTGTAGGTTTTTTTTTTTTTTTTTTTTTTTTTTTTTAAATGCATGATTTTCTGTAAAGCTGCTTTGAAACGATGTGTGTTGTGAAAAGCGCTATACAAATAAAATGACTTGACTAGGTCAGTAGACAACAGTCTGACCAAACTCAGAAGACTGATAAATGCCTTCAGGCCAATTCTTCCTGCTTGTGTGTGTTTATGTAAGCAGGCCTCAAGACTGTCTCAGGAAATGGAAATGAGCTAATAGCTGGACACATCCCTTTGAGGTTCAGACTTCCTGCTGGGCCTAAAGAAGACTTGCAGTCAGATAAAGCAGTATGGGCTTCCCGTGTTCTTGTTGTCGCCACATGAAATGGCTTTATAGAGTAGAACTACAAATGTGGTGCTTATGTATAAAATATTTCTTAAGACTGAAAGAAATTGTTTAAAATGATGTTTTGGAATGGGTATGGGCAAAAATACATATTTTTAAAACAGACTTGTCGGTGGGTTGCCTGAACGACTAGTCTACTAAGTGGTCTAAAGAAGTTGTATAAATAGGCTGGTTTCATGTTCACCTGATGTTTCTTATGTTGTGTTTACATAAGAACATGTTTTTTGGGTTCAAAAGAATGGAACTCAGGGGTCTTGGGATGTTATTTTAAAAGTTGGACTGTTTTGAACTTACAGCGCCTTCTTAAAAGCACAGTACTCATAGATGCTCAAAAAACAGCGTGATGTATTGTAACGGCCAAGGACATATGTGTGAATAGCTGTAACATGGATGTTTTAAAAACCAATGAATTTAAAGAAGCAGCTTTTCCAAGAAATAAAATATAAATAAATGAATCAACCTCACAAATTGACTAGTTGGCCATTCGTGTCCATGGATCCCTACTTTGGAATGAAATGTCAAACTTCTAGCCTATTTATTTTATTTTTGTTTCATCTGCATATGTTATTTTAATTAACAGTTGCATTTAATTAACTTGGTATTTTCTTAACTTGAGTTACACTGCTGTACAAGAAATAATGACATCTGAAATTATATCTTTTGGTCATTTATTGTTGAATCCCACATGGATAGTTGCTGGATTACTAGCCGTTAGGTGAAATTTCAAGAGGACTGGCATATCTGGTTTTGCCCTTGAAAAGAGTGTGCTGTGGTATGGTATGATGTTCCTTTGCCTTATTGCCTTGGAATATAATGTCAAGTGGTTGATGAATGCAGCTGTATTGCACATACAGAAAGGATTCTGTCTGCCATGCCTTATTTGATTTTGATCATGCAAGATGGTGCTGAAACTCTTGCATCTTGGCAATAAATGGCCATTCTCAACGACCCATTTTAAACTGACTCTCCTTTTGGATTTTTTGTATGATGCCTTCTGCCCAGCCCGGAGTGGGCACCGCTGTACTGCCATACACTTTAAGACAACTAAATGACATCACACGAAGTAGTGTAATGAAAGGAAATATGGAATAGTTCATCTAAAATGAAAATTCATTAGTCATTATTTACTACTTATGTCAGTCCAAATGTTGAAAAGTGTTATGACCTGTAAAAACATTTCCTTTTGCACTCCTCGGAAGTCATACAGGTTTGAGGTGACATTAGGGGGAGTAGGCTTAAATAATGTCCGAATTTTAATTTTTGGGTGACCTGATCTTTTAACATTTACTGTATAATGACTTAAGTCACCGACTCGAACCCCCAGTGTTTCCCATTAGTTTCCCATTAATTACATAGACTGTGGCGGCCACAGTTTCATAATGAACCAAAATATTTTTACATTTCTCATAATAACATAAGATCTCTAACGTTGTATTTTGCGCCCTTGCTTCGGCAAAGCATCTCTCCCAGTCAGTCAGCCTCAGCCCCAACCCCTGCTGTATGCGCACATGCTCAAACACACACACTGGAAATGTTAACGTTATTACCAACAGATAATGAAACTATTTTCAGCATCTGAGGAGCAAGTTCAATACAGGTATCCACTTTTGCTTCATTTCTTTGATTGTTTACAGGGCTCAACATTTTTTTTGAAGGGGCAAGTGAAAGAGAATTTTACTTGCCCCACCGGACAAGTGGACTGATTAAAACGTCAATAACAAAACATAAAAAATAACCATATATATTTGTGATAGCCTAGGCCTGTGTCACTTATTAGAAAGTTCATATTTTTATTCTGCTGTTGAATAGCAATAAATACGTAATTTTAGAATTCGCAAGCGATATAGTAACAGCTGCGCCCTGTTTGATTGACAGGCGGCGTATGTGTGTGTACTGAAAATGCTCGCGCTAATGCACCTGAACGGACAATTACATTTCAAAATTCCGCCAAAATGCCTGTCTCGGTGAGGTATTCATGTAAACATAGAGAGTGATGTCTAAAGTGAACATAAACAGAATTTATAAACTTGTAAGTATAAATGTAAGCTAATAGACCTGCTGCTGTCTAGTGTGTCATTATAATAATCAAACAACCATAACAAGAAAACACTCACTGCTCTTGACTGAGTAACTTAGTAGATTTAAAAAGTATTAATGTATTATAATCATACAGTAAAGACCAGTAGTAGTTTTGTGTTGCATTTCATTCTGAATGTTTACTTGAATACTTGATAGCCTAAAGCTGTTAAAAAAGGCACTGAATTTTCTTAATTTGTCGTCTGTTTTTTACAGCAGAGAATTAAGTTGATTGCATAGGTAAACTATTAGGTTGGGCATCGATTGTAATCTTAGGAAACATACAACAGAAACTTTAACATGTTACTTGAGCATGTAACTTAAATGTCCTTTTTTCTCTCCGGACAAGTAACTTTTTTACTCGGACAAGTGAATGACCAATTTAGTTGTCTGGAGGACAAGCTCATGACAATGCTTAATGTCGAGCCCTGATCTAACGTTAACGTTATTACCAGCGGCTCTGACAACGTAAGTATTTTCAGCATCTGAGGAGCAAATTCAACACAGGTAACCACTTTTGCTTCATTCCTTTGATGGCTCAAATGTATGCTCTAGTCGATTTTGTGTTTTGACCATTTGTGAACTGCGTTAAACTCGGTCTCATTTACCATGCTTTGTGGGTGTGACTTTTTTGCCATGTCATTACCATTCATATCTATACAATGTGTTTGATTAAATTACTACTAGAGCACAAAGTTCTTCATAAATCTAGCCTCTTAATTTTGCTCTCAAAGTGCACCAGATTGATGCATTTAACTGTACAAAATTTTCTTTAGGGGAAGCATGCCCCCGGACCCCCCTAGAGGGTCCGAGGTCCACCCACCATAGTCTCCAGAATCCTGTGTGAAACACTGAACTACCTTTGACTTTATTCAAGTTACTCTGCCCTCCTATACAGAAATCCTTTTATAACTGAATTATATTTTGATAGAAATCACCATTACTATGCAAGGTTTTAGTTATGCAGTAATATGTTCCAGAAAGTAGGCATCCTTTTGAACATCAAAGTTAACTATCAAAACTATACTTAGTTTCTATTTATTGTTTGCTTCATGGCAGAGATGGGGCTGTGGTTTATGACCTGTGTTACTTTGTTGTGAGAATAGTGTGGTTCACAGGGTGCAACTTAACAAGACGGCTTGTTAGAGGTAGAAGGCAGCCTAATCTGCTTTTTGAGCTGTCAGAAGTGAGTAGACTCTCCCTGATGGACTAAAGTTGATAAAAATCAATCTGGCCACGGGCGATCACATTGCATGCATCTGTGCTCTGAGCCCTTGCGTAAGGCCTACCGACTGACGTCTCCCAGCTGTACTGAACTGAATGAAAATGGGATATTCCCTTGGCCACTGACCACCTGCCTATAAGAGCGACAGTCACTATCTGTTATGTGAATGAAAGGGAAGTTTTGTTCCCATAGGAGGGTCTGTTTTTTTTTTAAAATTTTTTTATGAAAGCTAAAACTTTTAGTCATTCCTACTTATCAATGTGTCTGCACAATTATTGTTTTTGTCATATTGCTATTGCTGTTATTAGAATGTATGTTAAAATATTCATTTTAAGTCAGTTTTGCTGTGTCGGGCAGTCAGGACACTCAAACAAACACCAATATTTTATAGCACCACAGAGACACAGTGTTTACAGTTTTTGGGGAATCAGCCTATGGCTTACTTATACAGTAGTTGTCTCTGCATGTTCAGCTGGATTTGGAGAAAGTATTTTACCATTGAAAAAGTTTTACACTTTAGCTTACAGTTTTTCACCATTTTAATGACCTTTTAGCAGTGTGACAATTACATTTTTGTCATGTCAACTACCGTCATAAATTTCAGCATCTCACTTTGGTGATCGAGCATACATGAAAGTCTGGAGTGTGTTCTCTGTGCTGAGCTGTTAAGCACATGACAGTGATGTATAACCTTGTGCATTAATGCAGGTCTCCTGACAAATGCTGCTATTTCAGGTACCTCTGATGAGCAGCTCTGCATACAGGATTCTGGTTCAGTATGTCCCACATAGCTTTTGGCACAAGCTGTATGTGGGAGAACAAGTGTGGCCTGCTTCTGGAACTGATACCAGAATATTGGAGACATCTGTTTGATGACTTGTTAATGGTCACAAAGTGTGTTGTTCATTTAAATGATCCATTTAGCAAATATTTTGCCCTTGTTACTTTTTCCCTGGTTAGTGTTTTTTGCTAGTGCCATATGGAGTAGATGCGATATTTAATTTGATGTGAATGAAAACGATGCTGTGAGATGTACAGTACATCATACTGTTGTATACCTGTAAGTTGTATCCAATTAAACATTTAAAATGTAATCCTTTTTCAAATTTGTAGTGGACAAATTAATGTTACCTAGGACCTCTAACCTTTCTCTTATCCCAAATTAATATAAAAAAGCAATTGTAAGCCATTTGTAGGTTGATTACGCAAAAAGTGTCAAATTTGTGGCTCTGTGGCACTTTCAGAGCAATGCAGTTTGTTTGAGAATCCTGATCAACCCGAAATAGCAACATTGGTTTAACCAATAGTGTGAGTTTGGGGCGGGACTAACTGTTTGTATGACCAATGGAAGACAGGGGAGTGTTCAGGAAACTTGTTTGAAAATAGGGCTGAAATGATTAGTCAACGTTATCGACAACGTCGTCAATAAAAAAATTGTTGACAATTTTCGTTGTCGAATAGTCATTTGATTTAATTTAACGTAACATGAGATCATATGAAACTCTAATGATGGCGCGAGAGCAGCAATGCAGCTCGCGCCTGACCGAGGAGAGAAAGAAAATGCAGCTCACAGTCCAGACGTACTCTAAACTTTCCAAACAGCTTCAGGTGATGTAAGTATGAGGGAATTATACAAAAATACCAAATAAATAAATACAGAAGCACTCTCGTTGTGGAATAATTAGAGCCGGAGATGCCGCTCCGCTTAAGCAAAACTTGCGTGTCGAGCATCTTTAAAGGAAACACCCTGGCGTTACATCTTTAATGCAGCTATATTTAATGTGTTATAGCTTTATTAAAGTTCAAATAATACGGAAGCAGGTCATGTAAATAACTATAAACTCCGAAACTGGCATTTTTCTGTGCGGTCAGCGTCTCTTCTATGAGTTGCGCAAATGTCCCGATCTAAAAGAGAGATTGAAACTGCACCTGGCTGATGCACACTCTGTCGCGGGGACGCTCATCCATCGAGCGGGCACACTTGCTGCAGCTAGACTATAACGTGATGGCTCACGACTTATTGAATCATAAAATATGTCACTGTGCATTTCTTATCGTGAAGAAATTTGGCAATATGCAGCTTTATTAATAAGAGAGAGTTTGTTTTTTTTGTGAGTTAAATATGGACTGAAGTGAGCAGAAGGGTGAGAGAGGTAGTCTTCACCCCAGTATACACTGCAACAAAAAATTTTTTTTTGATTTGTTTTTGTTTTGGCTTGTTTTCCAATATAAATATCTAAAACTCCTTTAAAACAACATTCATTTACTTTAACAGCTATACTGCAGAAGAAAAGATTATTATCCGAGAATGTTGAATATAATATTAAAAATACAAATATTTTAAAATATCTAAAAATCCTTTAAAAAAAAGATGCATTCACCTGAGAATCAGCATATAAGATATTTAGACTTGCTTTAAGAGAATAGATCTTGATTATAAGTATATTTTATCTTTACTGTACTCGCAGAAGTATAGTGACACTAGTATACAAAATACACTTATATTTAAGATACATTCTCTTAGCAGGGCCTGGGTAGCTCAGTGAGTAAAGACGCTGACTACCAGCCCTGGAGTTGCGAGTTCGAATCCAGGGCATGCTGAGTGACTCCAGCCAAGTCTTCTAAGCAACCAAATTGGCCCAGATGCTAGGGAGGGTAGAGTCACATGGGTTAACCTCCTTGTGGTCTCTCTAATGTGGTTCGTTCTCGCTGGGGTGCGTGGTGAGTTGTGCGTGGATGCTGCGGAGAATAGCGTGAAGCCTCTACATGTGCTATGTCTCCGCGGTAACACGCTCAACAAGCCACGTTATAAGATGCGCAGATTGACGGTCTCAGACGCGGAGGCAACTGAGATTCGTCCTCTGCCACGTGGATTGAGGCGAGTCACTACACCACCACGAGGACTTGGAGCGCATTGGGAATTGGGCATTCCAAATTGGGGAGAAAAGGGGAGAAAAAAAAAAGATACATTCTCTTAAAGCAAGTATGAATATCTTATATGTTGCTTCTAAAGTAAATGTATCTTGTTTTAAGGATTTTTAGACAATTTAAATGGAAAACAAGACAAAAACACTTGATATCAATATTTTTTACTGAATTAAACTTGATAAAGTATTTTTTCATTTTTAATTCAGTGAATGTCATTTAGAGATATTTTTAAAAGATGATTTTGTCCTCTTTATTGTTAGTAAGCACATTTAATACAACTTTTAACTCGGGACACAAGCAGAATAGTCAGTTTAAAGCTAATGATTAATCATTGCAATAATCACCCAAATAGTCAAATGATCGTTCTAATAATTGTTAGAATAGTCGATTTATCAAAATAATCGTTAGTTGCAGCCCTATTTGAAAACAGTCAATATTTTTCCATTGGTAATGCTGCTGGCACAGGAATTACACAGTTCACCTTTGAATAGAGCATCTACTTGAACGTCTGTTGTTTTGGGGCTTTGTCAGAGAGATAAAGTTATTTTTCTTTCCCTGGACTTTTAATGGAGGTTGTGCAAGTTCATTAACTGTATCCCAGTAAGCTCTAAATTGACCCTGTCCCTGTTGTTTGATTTTGCTCACATTCTTTCCAGCACTAGGAAGAATAGCATGGAATTTTGCATATAGCTCATCCCAGTCATTAGCTATCTCAGGATCCCATCTGTGGATACTGAATTGTTGAAGTTAACTGTAGAGGCAGACAGCGGAGGGCTGATTAGCTTGGATTCCACCTTCAGGTCTTGTTTTTGTAGTATCAGACGGTGCACAGGTGCTCACATCTATCTTTGTGTTTGAAGTGGATCACAGGGGCTTTGATCCAACACACGGTCTCACGCATGCTTTAATACACCGGCTCCGTGCAGATGTTTAACGTACACATGACCTCATAGGGCCAGGAATGCTCTTTGTAATCATGGAGTGTCGCTTGATACTGGCGACAAGGAGAGACGAGTGCTGAAATTTAAAATTACACTTTGAATGTCTGTAAGGTAATGGTATAGTTGAAGTAGTTGAAAAAGTTAAGGTTTATGCATATCAATTAAAAATAAAAATAATCAAACTGAATTGAGTGATCTTTAATAAAGTAAAATAAAATAAAAATTGGAGATATTTATAAATTGTTTTATTAATTAAATTCTGTTAAAGATTACACAATTCCGTTTAATTGAAATTTATTATCTTTATAATAGGCTTAATGGGATAGTTCACCCAAAAATTCTCATCATTTACTCACCCTCATGCCATCCCAGATGTGTATGAATTTCTTTCTTCTGCAGAACACAAATGAAGATTTTTAGAAGAATATTTCAAACAATGCAAGTGAATGGGTAACAACATTTTGAAGCTCCAAAAAGCACAAAGTCAGCATAAAAATAATCCATAAGATTCCAGTGGTTAAATTGATCTCTTCTGAAGCGATATGATAGGTGTAGGTGAGAAACAGATCAATAATTCAGTTTTTACCCTAAATTCTCCTCCTTGCCCAGTAGGGGGCGATATGCATGGAGACTGCAAATCGCCAAAAACACCTATCATATCTCTTCAGAAGACATGGATTTAACCACTGGAATCTTATGGATTACTTTTATGCTGACTTTATGTGCATTTTGGAACTTCAAAATGTTGTTACCCATTCCTTGCATTGTTTGAAATATTCTTCTAAAAATCTTCGTTTGTGTTCAGCAGAAGAAAGAAAGTCATACACATCTGGGATGGCATGAGGGTGAGTAAATGATGAGAGAACTTTTTTTGTTGGCTGAACTATCCCTTTAAAATAATTTTTTGAGTCCATGTTATGCAAACGGTAATGTAGAGTCATTTATGCAAAATCAACAGTGTTAGAGTTAGGGTAAAAAAAAAACTGAGATATACAATGCTGAAATATACATTAATTGGTGTTTTCCAATCAGTGGGAGTTTTCAAACCGGGATGGGCATTTTTCAATTGCTTTACACGATTTGCCTACTACATTGAGATTTTCCCTGCTTTCTTTGGATAGTTCAAGAATGCCCATCCTGGTTTGTAAATGCCCACTGATTACTACATTGAGATTCCCTACTTTCATTGGATAGTTAAAAATTGCCCATTGCAGTTTGAAAACATGCTCAGTTTGTGAAACACACATAATTGTTCCTCAGAGAGCTATACTTCAAAAATACAGTTGATGATCATGAGGAAAAAAAAAAAAAACTGGTACATCTGAAGTGCATTTATCATTATACAAAAATATTTGGCTTCTGAATGTAACAGTTTACCAAACAGATTGTGTAGTGTAGTTAACGTGTGTTTGGTGCTAGATAATAAAATTGAGCCTGTTTATCGTAATCCAGGCATTTCATACAATTCTTTCTGAATGAATTGATAGACTGTTTTCAGAAATCTGCTAAATTTTTGGTTCTCACAGAAGTGAGTGAATACATATAATTCTTTAAACAGCGTTGTATCGGTAGTTTGACCTTGTTAAAGTTCTAGCCATAGGAGTAATTTCCCTTTTTGCTTTTGTCGAAATATTGGGGCTGTTTTTAAAGCACTTTGCTTGTGCAGCATGCCAAAGTGGACTCATAGTTCAGATATCCCACGTTATGAGAAATACATAAAAAATGCAGGGTCACTTGGGGCAGAGAGAGGAAGTTTGAATGTATACCATGGTATGAAGCTGTACAGCATCTACAGTTGGCTGCAAATGTAATGAGCTCCATTCCCTATGACAAGGGGGCAATCACATGAGGAAACCGGAGGTAATTTGGTCAAAACTGCTTGTTAAATGAAGTGGAGTGCCTCCGTGGCTGTACGAGCTGTGCACACACTGGCTTTAGAGAATCATTAGATTTGTTTCTGGGTCCATTCCTCATTCTGGCTGTAATGAAACACAGGGCAAGGGTAGTTACCTGCCCCACCTGACTTTGCTGGGCCACTAGCAATAGGTTTCCAAAGCACTTGAAGATTTCTGCTAGTGATGTGCAAAAGTACGTATTTTCAAAATCGACTTGTGTGGGCCTTGACTGAACAGCTAGTTGACTAATTTTTTTTTAAGAAAGTCCTGTATAATTAAGTTAATTTCTGCTTTTAATAGACATTTTGTGTCTTTAGATATAGGCTCTTTTTCTTATGAACTGTGTTTATTTTGTTTGTTCAGAGATCCGAGCCCAGTTGGTGGAACAGCAGAAATGTCTGGAGCAGCAGACGGACATGAGGGTGCAGCTCCTTCAAGACCTCCAGGACTTCTTCCGCAAGAAGTCCGAGATCGAGATGGAGTATTCGCGCAACCTGGAGAAGCTGGCCGAACGCTTCATGGCCAAGACCAGGAGCACAAAGGATCACCAGCAATATAAGTGAGTGTGTTGTGGTTCATTAGAGATGCATAACATTTTAGTGACAGTTGGTATTGGACTATATATTCATTTTTGTTTTTTTGAATTATTGGTATAAATCAAATCAAATCACTTTTATTGTCACAACCATATACACAAGTGCAATAGTTTGTGAAATTCTTGGGTGCAGTTCCGAGCAACATAGTAGTTGTGACAGTGATGAGACATATAACAATCTACAATAAACATCAAATTTACACAACACAATTTAAATCTAATATACACAATTACACACAACACAGTATACAAATAATAACATACAATGTACATTATACAATACACACAATATAGAATACACATTATACATAAAATGTTCAGTAGGTTGTATTGTACTGTATTGACATTCAGGCTGTTGGTTGATAGTCAGTTGCCAGTTTGTTGTTAAGAGAGAATATAATTTATGACAGTCCAGTGTGAGATAATAAGATTAATAAAGTACAGTGCTGATGTATATTGATCGTGAGAGATCAAGAGTTCAAAAGTCTGATTGCTTGGGGGAAGAAGCTGTCATGAAGTCGGCTGGTGCGGGTCCTGATGCTGCGATACTGCCTGTCTGATGGTAGCAGTGAGAGCAGCCCATGGCTCGGGTGGCTGGAGTCTCTGATAATCCTCCAAGCTTTTTTCACACACCACCTGGTATATGTCCTGGAGGAAGGGAAGCTCACCTCCGATGATGTGTCTGGCAGTTCGCACCACCCTTTGCAGGGCTTTGCGGTTGTGGGCGGTGCTATTGCTGTACCAGATGGAGATGCAGCCAGTCAGGATGCTCTCTACAGTGCTGGTGTAGAACCGTGTGAGGATGTGGCGGTTCATTCCAGACTTCCTCAGCCGTCTCAGGAAGAAGAGGCGCTGATGAACCTTCTTCACAATGGCCTCAGTGTGGATGAACCATGTGAGTTTCTCAGTGATGTGGACACCCAGGAACTTGAAGCTGCTGACTCTCTCCACTGGTGCTCTATTGAAGGTGATGGGGCTGTGTTCTCTTTCTCTTCTCCTGAAGTCAACCAGAAGCTACTTTGTCTTACTGACGTTGAGGGAGAGGTTGTGCTCCTGACACCAGTGTGTCAGAGTGTGCACCTCCTCTCTGTAGGCTGTTTCATCATTGTCAGTGATCAAACATACCACTGTCTTATCATCAGCAAACTTAATGATGGCATTGGAGCTGAGTGTTGCCACACAGTCATGTGTGTACAGGGAGTGCAGGAGTGGGCTGAGAACACAGCCCTGTGGGGCTCCAGTGATGAGGAGATGTTACTGCCCATTCTAACCACCTGGCGTCTGCTTGACAGGAAGTCCAGGATCCAGCTGCACAGCGAGCTGTTTAAGCCCAGAGCCCGGAGTTTCTCATCAAGCTTGGAGGTCACTATGGTGTTGAATGCTGAGCTGTAATCTACAAACAACATTCTCACAAAAGTGTTCCTTTTTTCCAGGTGGAAGAGAGCAGTGTGTGTTGTAGATGCAATGGCATCATCAGTGGAGCGGTTGTTGCGGTAAGCAAATTGCAATGGGTCCAGTGATGGAGGCAGCACAGAGCAGATGTAATCTCTGATTAGTCTCTCAAAGCATTTGCTGATGATGGGGGTCAGAGCAACGGGACTCAGTCATTTAAGCAAGTGATTTTGGATTGCTTTGGTACAGGCACAATGGTGGACGTTTTAAAGCATGTGGGGACTACAGACAAGGAGAGGGAAAGGTTGAAAATGTCCGTAAAAACACCAGCCGGTTGGTTAGCGCACGCTCTGATGGCGCAGCCCAGAATGCTGTCTGGACCCACGGCTTTACGGATATTCACCCGTCGGAAGGATCGTGTTACATCCGCTACAGAGACAGAGAGCGAACTAACCTCTGTAGCTTCGGCCGTGTGAGCTCTCTCTGCGAGGGCTATGTTATTTCCCTCGAACCGTGCATAAAAAGTATTTAGCTCATCCGGGAGAGAGGCAGCGGTGTTCACAGCGGAGTTTTTATTCCCTTTAAAGTCCGTGATGATATTAATTCCTGCCACATGCTTCTAGAGTTGGTGGTGTTAAACTGTCCTTCAATCTTGTTCCTCAACTGGCATTTTGAGGCTCTGATAGTTTTTCAGAGAGCATAACTGGCTTGTTTATGCTCCTCCGTTTTCCTGGAATTAAAAGTGGAGGTCCGTGCATTAAGTGCCGCGTGAACATCGCTATTAATCCAAAGTTTCTGGTTCGGGTCCGTATTGTTTTGGATGGAACAACATCCTCTACGCACTTTCTGATGAAACACGTTACGCTTTCAGCGTAAAGCTCGATGTCGTCATCAGAGGCGGACCGGAACATATTCCAGTCCGTGTGATCAAAACAGTCTTGTAGCATAGAGTCTGATTGGTCCGACCAACACTGGATCGTTCTGAGGTTGGGTGCTTCCTGTTTCAGTTTCTGACTGTAAGCGGGCAAAAGCAGAATGGAAGAGTGGTCCGATTTGCCAAATGGTGGGCGGGATTTGTAGCCATCCCGGAAGGGAGAGTAGCAATGGTCCAAAACCCGGTCCCCTCGTGTGTTAAAACTGATGTGTTGGTGGTATTTTGGTGCAACTGATTTAAAATTGGCTTTGTTAAAGTCCCCAGTCACAGTGAACGTGGTTTCCTGCTTGCTTATAATCCCATACAGTTCCTTGAGTACCCGGTCTGTGTCGGCTTGTGGCTAGAATGGTCGACACCGAAGCATGAGAAATTCCAGATCAGGAGAGCAGAAAGACTTGATAGAATGTACATTCCTCTGATCACACCAGGATTTGTTGATCATAAAACATACACCACCACCTCTGCTTTCACCTGAGAGGTCTGTCCGCTCGGTGCACGGAGAACCCCATGGGTTCAATGGCTGAGTCTGGAATCTCCGCAGACATCCAAGTTTCTGTAAGGCAGATAATGCAGCAGTCCCTCATCTCTTGTTTGAAAGAGATCCGCACTCTCAGCTCGCAGAGCTTGTTGTCCAGAGACTGAACATTTGCCAGTAGAATACTGGGTAGCGGGGGTCGATTTGCGTGACGTCTTACTCTGATGAGAACTCCAGCTCTGTTTCCCCTTTTCCTTCTGCGTTTCCGCAGCCGGGCAGCCCAGACAAAGGGCTCCGCTGGCCTGTTTGTAAACAGCGGGTCGGCATTGAGGAATTTGAAGTCCGTTTTACAGTGTGTAATTGCAGAACCAATGTCCAAAAGTGTTTGTCTGTCGTAGACAATAAAGCAGACAACATCCAAGACAAAAAACATAAGAATTGTAAACAAAACAAACAAAAAACTACAATGTTGTTTCGGAGCTCGCAGCAGCCATACTCGGTGCCATCTTGAGTCCAATCATCCTGACATATAGGTCTGACATTGGAAGCAGATGAAATCAGGGCTTATTTTTCCAGTTTAATCCTAAACTTTCTATGCCAGGTTACAAAAATACTATAATGTTATCCATCTTTTCTATCGTACATAAAAAAAATATTTTCATGTCTGATTTTACTTAAAGGAATAGTTCACCCAAAAATGAAAATTTGCTGATAATTTAATCCATCCAAGATGTATCTAAGATTCTTTCTTTATCAAAACAGAATTTAAGATTTTTAGGATTTCATTTTAGGCCTCCTCCTTTAAACAATGCAAGTGAACGCGCTTCCTGCCTCTTCCTCCACGTGACCTTACCAACGAGCTTACGCCATCCCTCTCATGAGCGTGCGTCACAGAGATGTACAGAAGCGAACATTTCTAGTTAAAAAGTATAGAAGTATTGTTTTGTTTCTAAAAATAATCAATCGTTTGGGTTCAGAAGAACTTTATTTGTCGACTGGAGTCGTGTGGATTATTTTGATGCACCCTACATATACATTTTGGACCGTCAAAAAATGGAGTACATTCACTTGCATTGTTTAAAGGAGGAGGCCTGAAGTGAAATCCTAAAAATCTTAAATTCTGTTTTGATGAAGAAAGAAACTTAGATACATCTTGGATGGCCTAAGGGTGAGTAAAATATTAGCAAATTTTCATTTTCGGGTGAACTATTCCTTTAAAGCATGACACATTCTAGATCGGAGCTTGTTTGTACCCAAGTACACCCCTTAACTATTGAAAACTCATTGCAATGCACAGACTCTCATGGTCTTAAACCAGCTTTTGAAAATTCTTTTTATTTCTTGTTTGTTTGTTTGTTTTTTACTGACATTTTCCCAGTATGGTGCTATTTTGGGTCCTTGAGCCCTGTGAAATGTTGACGGGTAAAAAGCATGGTCATGGTCTCATTATGTCAGGAACATGTGTACCATTTAAGCCCATGTGTTCTTAAGCCCACTATGCTTTTAACATTTTAAATGCTTAACATTTTACTAAATAAATGCCTCAATTTTGATAAAATAATTATTTAGACCTCGAACATAATAACCATTAAATGAAATGTTTAATTTCTGAATCTCACAGTCCTTATTTTTTTTCTCTGCCTATTCATTTTCTCCCTGCAATGAAAATAGATTCTGTATGTAGAGTTGACAAGGAATTCAGTTTAATATGAGGTTCAATGGGTTATTATGAACAATAGGGGTCAGTGGAAAATAAACCTAAATAATTTAGAATCAAGGTAAACACATAATTTATTTTATTTCATGAATAAAAAAAACATTGTATTTTACAATGTAGAGCATGTGTGTTATTGGTGTTTAAACAAATAAAATAGTTATTCTTTTAAGCTATGAGTGAACAGGCATTTCAAAGGCACTGTTCCTTATAAACCCATGTGAAAATAAAGTTATATTTCTGGATTATAATTTCAGACAGAGGACTAAATTTTGTTTGAGTTCAAGAAGTTTTTAAATATTGAGAACACATTTTTTTTAATGAAAGACAATAGATAGTATAGAGTTATATTATATGCCATCATATCGGTTATCAACCGTAATAAAAAATATTATTTCCCATTGGTATCGACCACAGTTTCTACATCTACACATCCCTAGAGTGCATGCGCATGTCTTTTGGCTGTCTGGATTGCAGATGGTTCTTGGATCACCTTTTCTGGAGTTTGAACTTAGAATCTATTGCTCACTGGCCCAGATTTTCAACCACTATTATTTTACTTTAACCATTATTATTATTGTCTAAAGTATTATTGTACTAAGATTGAAAATGTTCACTTCTTTCAAATTGCCTTGTGTGCTGTGGCCTGGGTAGTTCAGCGAGTATTGATGCTGACTACCACCCCTGGAGTCACGAGTTCGAATCCAGTGTGTGCTGAGTGACTCCAGCCAGGTCTCCTTGGCTCGGTTGCTAGGGAGGCTAGAGTCACGAGGAGGCTACCCCATGTGGTTGCAATTAGTGGTTCTCTCTCTCAATGGGGTGCGTGGTAATTTTTGCGTGGATCGCGGAGAGTAGCATGAGCCTCCACATGCGGAGTCTCCAGCATTTCATGCACAACGAGCCACGTGATAAGATGCGTGGATTGACTGTCTCAGAAGCGGAGGCAACTGAGACTTGTCCTCTGCCACCCGAATTGAGGTGAGTAACCGCGCCACCATGAGGACCTACTGAGTAGTGGGAATTGGGCATTTCAAATTGGTAGAAAAGGGGATTTAAAAAAACAAAAAAAACGAATTGCCTTGTGTGCTGTCAACAATGGACCATATTTTAATCCAAATGATGCTGTTTTATCAATCTTTTATTGAAAAAAATCAATACATATACTGTATACAGTGTGAGCAGAGTAAATAAAAAAAAAAATCCTGCTTGTCTTTTATTCCACATTAATAAAGGGCATTCCAAGGAGTTGACGTTTGATGCTACGCACTTCATTCCCCATCTGAAATGGATTCTTAAAAAAAATTTTGAATTCATTTTGAAAACATTTATGTATTTCTCAATGAATAAGTAAACTTAAGGAATAGAAATGCAATATCTGATCAAGGCAGGCATGAAAAGTAGCCCCTCGTTCTGAATACATTTCCATATTTTATTCTTTCTCTAAACATATTGGCTTCCTCATACTTGTTTTACAGAGACATTCTCTCCTCACTAGTTTCTTAAAATTGGTTTTTGCAAGTTTGAGCCAAAGCCCTTAACCCAAGAAAATTTCAAGTTAAATACATATATGAAACTGATAGTTTCGACTTTAAATTGGATGAGCCACATTCCAAGCTGTTGCAGAAAAGCCCTCCCCTCCCCCCCCCCACATACACACACACACACACAAACCTGTGACCACACACCTAATGAATTCTGTATTAATGCAATGAGTCCATATTGCTACAGTGTGAACTAAAGAACTAAATAACTTGGTTGGAAGAATCATATTGTACATAAGTACACTCCTTAACCATTGAAAACTCATTGCGATGCACAGATTCTCATGGTCTTAAACCAGCTTTTGAATATTCTGTTTTATTTCTTGATTGTTGTCTTTTCTACTGACATTTTCCCCGTATGGTGCCGTTTTGGGACTGTGAGTCCTGAAATATTGACTGGTATAAAGCATGATCGTGGGCTCATTACGTCAGATGCTGGATGAAAAAGACACTCAACATGTATATAATGTTGCTACAGAAACTGCTGAAACAATACTAAATATAAAGTGTTTTTGCCTTTCGCTTCTGTAAATTGTCCAATGCCCAGCATAAGAGCCCAAAAATTTATCCAGCAGTTGTAGTAACTGGTAATAGAGAATCTTAATCGGGGTGCTTGCAATTTTTGTGGCTTGTCAGTTTGTGAACTCTGTAAGCTCTTTGACTTAAACTTTTTGACTGGTCACCATCCACTTTCATTGTTGGAAAGAGAGAATTTTGGACATTCTACTAAACTTCTATTTTGGTGTTCTAAGAAAGAAACAAAACAGTAATGCAAGTTTGGAGTAAATTATGACGGAATTTTAATTTTTGGGGTGAACTATCTGTGAAAGGGTCCACAGCAGAATGAAAGGAGGACACAGGGAAATGGGCTTCTCCTGGCACAGGTAAGATTTTTAATTGGCAACTTCAGTGCTTACAGCTTCACAAAACTCATTAGCTTCACAGGTACGTAGTTTCACAAACTCATTAGCTTCACAGAAACGAACACTCATAAACACATCAGCTTCGCAGACACCATGGACTTCCTTGTGCCAGGCTCTCTCTCTCTCTCTCTGAGGGTGGCGTGGCTGCTTATATGCTGCTCTCCCCATGCTCACTGGAATTAGAGACAGGTGTTAGACATAATCTAGCACAGGTGCAAGCGCCGTTACCGCTTTCTCCCTCTCAGGACAGACGCTTGACCATGCCCCCGCTGCCACAATATCCTTTTAACAGATACAGAAATACAGAAGAGCAGTATAAAATTCTTGATAAAAGAAAGTAAGTTTCCTCTTTTTGTCTAGAAAGTCTTTGGGAGATTAAAAAACCTGTGACACTGCTGTGAGGTTGGGTGGCTATTGCTAAAGCCAGCTTAGCTCAGCTTTGTGTGTTGGATGAATTGGCATAAAATGAGCTTGCAGATCATTCTTTAATTAGCTGGAATACCCAGACACCCCAGAGTTGTTCAACAGAACATTTTAAAGCTTTTGTAGTCAAGACATATTTACCAGGTCTTTCTAAAAGCTAAACTTGAATAATATATTATGTAACCACAGGGTTCCAGTAAAAAGGTCTGTAGCCTCTACATTGTATCCCAGTTTGTTCCTTAGTCCAGCAGTCTGGAACTGATGTCTGACCAATGGCGTCAAGTGGGGGCCAGCTGAGCCATTGCAGAGGGTATGCTTTACCACTTTGTTTAAGTTGGCCGGACATACACGCCCAGCAGAATTCCACAGAACCAGTGAGAGGGAAGATTAAGTGACTGTTTGTCAAGATGCATACAGTTTGCTCTACCTGTGAGATTATAGACACAGTTCATAGCAGAAAACAGAATCAATCTTCACTACAGCACCTGAAGCATTTCTGGTGAATCAAGTCTGGAGGTTGGATACCAGAAATATTGTCTGCCTCGTTAGATGCGTCAACACATACACACCCTTTCGAGGACACTGTTGTTGTGGCGACACAATGGCTAGGGCTTAGTATAGTGCTTGGATTTGTTGAGCTAACAAGCGTTGCACACTATTTGTCCAGGGAGGGATGCTGGGGACAGGATGGTATGATTTAATTAGATGCATTATCCAGCTGCCACTCCTTGGATACCATATTTCCTTTTGATTATTTGTCATTTAGCAGGTGCTTGTTATCCAAAGAAACTGACTACAATGACAGATTCCCCAGAGGATCTCAGAGTTAAGTGCCTATTTCAGTACAGTTGTGATGGCTCGATCACAGCAACTCTTTAGTTTATGGATCATACCTAACATGGTTTGAACCTTTGAATTTGGGGTAATCTTCATCTTAGATCTTTAACTGTTACGACGGGGGGTCCATTTTAACGGGATCAGCCAACTTTTATTTGACCACTGTGGAAAAATTTAAATATATGTTCACCAAAAATACTGTGTTTATCTAAATGATTAATTATCCCTCCCAGAATAAAATGTGTTATAGTATGTAAAATTAAATGTACAGGTATAAGACTCTAGACATCATTAATGATTATTTTAATGGCTTTGCAATCACAACCATAACAACAAAGTATGCAAATACATTATTATGTTACTATATGCATGTAATTAAAGGTCAGGCCTGGCCTAAAATGCAACACTTGATATTATAAATATGCAATATATGTAATATGGTGCAGGTCCCTTTTCCATCTTTCTATCCATCAAGGGGTCCTTAGCCTAAATAAGTTGAGGACCCCTGCATTATGACTATTGACCCATTCCTCTATTTAATGCATATAAGGCATCGGAGATTCCAACTGCCACAATAATTTGTTTGGTTTCAAAACATTACAGATCGTTTAGCCAGCATGATCAGTTCAGTTGATGACCTTGTTTGTTGTCAAACCCTCCTACACCGGCTCTTAAAAATCAGTGAGCTGTCAATACAATGTTTGTGATCTGCATGATGTTTAAACCAACACAGAATTAAGTTACTCTGGCTACAGTGTTGATGTTTACTGTATTGAATGTAGTTTTTATTTATATTTACACTTTTGTGGACCTATTTGTTGGGTGATCATGACTCATAAGTTCAAAATGATTTTTTTTTGGGTAGGGTAACCAAGTGTAATTCATTTGTGTAGCTGTCACTAATGTAGCTATAAAGACATGGTAACACCTCGGAAGGGAACACTGACAAAAAATAATCCAACCATAAAAATGTATGGTATTTAAGGCTTCGTGCATATTCAGTGACAGTGAGACTCATGTAGACTACATCCTTGTAACTAAATAAAAAGCAATCTTTTCTTTTGAGCTTGTTTTGTTTAAATGCTACAATTTAAACAGTTCTGTTTCATTCTGTTTTGTCCCCATACATTTGATTTTACAGTTAAAGGTGTTTTTGATGCCTACTCTCCATTGCAAGTATTTCTCTACACACTAAAGTATTTTTAGATGTTGATTAAATGTTGATTAAAAGGTCTGCTACTGTACAGTACACAGTAGTTCTGCTTGGCTGCAGTGTTAATGACCACGTTAACATGCACTTAAGAAAACGGTTTATTCCAGGGTTTTAGCAGAAAGTGGCGTTCTGAAACATTGTGTAAACAAGAATGCTGATTTACTTACGCCGTTTAAGGGATTAAGAGAAAGTGGTTTAACACACTGGAGTACGCGGCTTAATGCGCTCATGTAAACATAAGCGGTGTTCTGATGGGTGTTTGGGTCATAAGATGGAGCCCAACAACATGTCAACACAGCGGAAACAGAATTCAACATTTCTGGGAGTGCACTCAGTACAGTGGGAAAATCACATACGCTATAACGCTATAAAACCGCTGTAAAAAAACTTACTGCGCTCCTGAAATAGAAAACAAAAAGTATGAAGTATTAGTATTATCTTTTAGTGGTTATGGTGTTGATCATTTTAGGGACTGTTCTTAATTTTCCGTGCTTTAGACAGGTGATTGGTGATCAGCTCAGTTCACGCAGCTCAAGCAGGGAAATCCCCAACACTATTATTGAATTATTGAATACATTCTTTCTACATTCAACGAGATTAACAAAGAACATGATGGTTTTCAAATAACTTTAAAGAATTGTCATTCATTTTTCATGCATATATATTATTTTGACAGCACTTCACAGGGTGGCCTGGAATGCTGACAGGGGGTGCTGCAGCACCCTCAGCACCCCTACTTCTCACAGCTATGCCTGTAAATGATCTAGTCGTCCTACTCTGCCCTGATTTTCAGCAGCTTTCTTCACTGGCTGGTTTCTCCTCTCAACTTTGATTTACAGTCACATTCTGCTTTGCACAAGCATGTGTACTGCTGTGCATTAGAGCATAGAACTTGGCCACTCAGTTGCCCTTTGGAGGGACAGATGGGCAGTTGGAGGCCAATTGTTATTTGATCAAAAGTAACAGTCAGTATCTGGTGTGGACACCAGCTGCATTAAGTACTGCAGTGCATCTCCTCCTCATGGACTGCACCAGATTTACCAGTTCTTGCTGTGAGATGTTACCCCACTCTTCCACCAAGGCACTTGCAAGTTCCCGGACATTTCTGGGGGGAATGGCCCTAGCCCTCACCCTCCGATCCAACAGGTCCTAGACGTGGTCAATGGGATTCAGATCCAGGCTCTTCTGCCATGGCAGAACACTGACATTCCTTTCTTGCAGGAAATCACACACAGAACGAGCAGTATGGCTGGTGGCATTGTCATGCTGGAGGGTCATGTCAGGATGAGCCTGCAGGAAGGGTACCACATGAGGGAGGAGGATGTCTTCCCTGTAATGCACAGCGTTGAGTTTGCCTGCAGTGACAACAAGCTCAGTCCGATGATGCTGTGACACACCGCCTCAGACCATGAAGGACCCTCCACGTCCACATCGATCCTGCTCCAGAGTACATGCCTCGGTTTAACGCTCTTTCCTCCGACGATAAACGCGAGTCCGACCATCACCCCTGGTGAGACAAAACCGCGACTCGTCAGTGAAGAGCACTTTTTGCCAGTCCTGTCTGGTCCAGCGAAGGTGGGTTTGTGCCCACAGGCGACATTGTTGCGGGTGATGTCTGGTAAGGACCTGCCTTATAACAGGCCTACAAGCCCTCAGTCCAGCCTCTCTCAGCCTATTGCGGACAGTCTGAGCACTGATGGAGGGATTGTGCATTCCTGGTATAACTCAGGCAGTCGCTGTTGCCATCCTGTACCTGTCCCGCAGGTGTGATATTCGGATGTACTGATCCTGTGCAGGTGTTGTTACACGTGGACTGCCACTGCGAGGATGATCAGCTGTCCTTCCTGTCTCCCTGTAGCGCTGTCTTAGGTATCTCACAGTACAGACATTACAATTTATTGCCCTGGCCACATCTGCAGTCCTCATGCCTCCATGCAGCATGACTAAGGCACGTTCACGCAGGGACCCTGGGCATCTTTCTTTTGGTGTTTTTCAGAGTCAGTAGAAAGGTCTCTTTAATGTCTTAAGTTTTTATAACTGTTACCTTAATTGCCTACCATATGTAAGCTGTTAGTGTCTTAACGACCGTTAAGGTGCATGTTCATTAATTGTTTATGGTTCATTAAACAAGCATGGAAAACATTATTTAAACCCTTTACAATAAAGATCTGTAAAGTTATTAGAATTTTTACAAAATTATCTTTAAAATACAGTGTCCTGAAAAAGGGACATTTATATATAAAAATCGTATATTTATATCTGAATTTTGTTTTATGTACACACACACACACACACACACACACACACTGGCCCAAAAGTTTGGAATAATGTACAGGTTTTACTCTTATGGAAAGAAATTGGTACTTTTATTCACCAAAGTGGCATTCAACTGATCACAGTGTATAGTCAGGACATTAATAACATGAAAAATGACTATTAAAATTTGAAAAAAAAAAAAAAATTCAGAACTTAAACTACTTCAAAGAGTTCTTATCAAAAAATCCTCCACATGCAGCAATGACAGCTTTGCAGATCCTTGACATTCTAGCCGTCAGTTTGTCCAGATACTCAGGTGACATTTCAACCCCACACTTCCTGTAGCACTTACCATGGATGTGGCTGTCTCGTCGGTCACTTCTCGCGCACCTTACAGTCTAGCTGATCCCACAAATGCTCAAAGGGATTAAGATCCATAACACTCTTTTCCAATTATCTGTTGTCCAATGGCTGTGTTTCTTTGCCCACTCTAACCTTTTCTTTTTGTTTTTCTGTTTCAAAAGTGGCTTTTTCTTTGCAATTCTTCCCATAAGGCCTGCACCCCTGAGTCTTCTCTTTACTGTTGTACATGAAACTGGTGTTGAGTGGGTAGAATTCAATGAAGCTGTCAGCTGAGGATATGTGAGGCATCTATTTCTCAAACTAGAGACTCTGATGTACTTATCCTCTTGTTTAGTTGTACATCTGGCCTTCCACATCTCTTTCTGTCCTTGTTAGAGCCAGTTGTCCTTTGTCTTTGAAGACTGTAGTGTACACCTTTGTATGAAATCTTCAGTTTTTTTGGCAATTTCAAGCATTGTATTGCCTTCATTCCACAAAACAATGATTAACTGACAAGTTTCTAGAGAAAGCTGTTTCTTATTTTGCCATTTTTGACCTAATATTGACCTTAAGACATGCCAGTCTATTGCATACTTTGGCAACTCAAAAACAAACACACAGACAATTTTAAGCTTCATTTAACGAACCAAATAGCTTTCAACTCTGTTTGATATAATGGCAAGTGATTTTCTAGTACCAAATTAGCAATTTAGCATGATTACTCAAGGTGTTGGAATGATGGCTGCTGGAAATGGGGCCTGTCTAGATTTGATCAAAAATGACTTTTTTCAAATAGTGATGGTGCTGTTTTTTACATCAGAAATGTCCTGACTATAATTTGTGATCAGTTGAATGCCACTTTGGTGAATTAAATTACCAATTCCCTTCAGAAACAGCAAAATCTGTACATTATTCCAACATAATTGGAAAAGAGTGTTATGGATCTTAACCCCATTGAGCTTTTGTGGGATCAGCTAGACTGTAAGGTGTGTGAGAAGTGCCTGACAGGACAGCCACATCTATGGCAAGTGCTACAGGAAGCGTGGGGTGAAATGTCACCTGAGTATCTAGACAAACTGACAGCTAGAATGCCAAGGATCTGCAAAGCTGTCATTGCTGCACGTGGAGGATTTTTTGATGAGAACTCTTTGAAGTAGTTTAAGAAGTTCTGAACATTTTTTTCAAACTGTAATAGTCATTTTTCCCGTTATTAATGTCCTGACTATACATTGTGATCAGGTGAATGCCACTTTGGTGAATAAAAGTACCAATTTCTTTCTATAAGAGCAAAATCTGTATATTATTCCAAACTTTTGGCCGCCAGTGTATATATTGTATAATAATTTCTGTATTCTTTGTTTTATGGTTTAATCCAGTTTTCATCTAAAAGTGTCTAATCAGATGAATTCATAAACATTATCCATTACTGAACAGCTGCTGTTCTGAGTCATTCTGATTTCATTTAGTAGTTAATGCTGAATTTCAGAGTTATTTTTGCTGACTTGTTTGTCTCACATGGCCTCTTAAAATCCCATTAAAAAAAAAAAAAAACTTAAGTCCCAAGCATGCATCCCCCTGACACAAGCATAACTCTCCAATCCAAAATGCGTCTGCTCATTATTTTATTAGACAATTAATTATGCCTCAGCAAAGAACTAACATTTGCAATAATTTATGACTTTTTCATCCTAAATGTTCATCAAATTCAAAATGCACAGGCTTCCATAATTCTCCCTGCAATCTAAATCCCCCTCCCCTGAACACCATGCTCATATTGTGACCATGCATCTCCATGATTTTAGCTCAGTTACTTTATTCATTTGATCCATTCTGGCATAGATGACTGAATCTTAAACTCTGGCTTTTGAAACATGCTGTTACTCCAAGGAATGTCTTTCATCTAAGAGACTTATGGATTAAGTCAGCTGAAAGTTTGTTTCCTGTTTTTGTTGAATGCTGTGAAGGTTGGAAATTAAATGTTTAAGCTCATCTTCTGTGGATACAGATGCCTTTGTCGCTTTATAGCTCAAGTCATAGGTGTGTTTTGTTGGGAGGCCACAGGCCTTCACCTACAGCGATGACATGCATTGCCTGTTTTGTGTGCTGGGTTAGTAGGAAACAAAGTTGAAAATGACTTCCATATACAGTGTTTCCTGCTGGTCAAGATTTTGATAGTAGGAAATCCACTGCTTCCCATTTTTTGCTGGCTATGGCAAAAATAGTTAATATTGGGATAAAACATTCCAGTAAAGTTCCATGTACTCTCATTGAAGGAGGTACCTGAGCCATATCTAGGGAACAGAACATCATAGAGATTTAGGCCACATCTACAATAACATTTTTCGGTTGATTTTGCTACGGTTATGCCACTCATCCACACTGTAACAGCATTTTCCTCCACCGAAAACATAACCTCTCTATACATTGGAAAAGGATGATGTTAGGATATGAAAAACAGTTTTCAACTGAAAACATAGTGTGGACGTGGCCTTAGGGGGCCAATAAACACCCACCAAGCAACTCCATAAAATCCAACCAGAACACTGCTGAATAGCATTGCCATGGAAAGTACTCACAACACCCCAGCATCATGGCGGCTGATACATTGCTGAAAATGTAAAAATATAGTTGGTTAACTCTAGTTAGTTACAGTTGAAGTCAGAAGTTTACATACACCTTAGCCAAATACATTTAAACTCAGTTTTTTCACAATTCCTGACATTTAATCATAGAAAACATTCCCTGTCTTAGGTCAGTTAGGATCACTAATTTATTTTAAGAATGTGAAATGTCAGAATAATAGTAGAGAGAATTGTTTATTTGAGCTTTTATTTCTTTCATCTCATTCCCAGTGGGTCAGAAGTTTACATACAATTTGTTAGTATTTGGTAACATTGCCTTTAAATTGTTTAATTTGGGTCAAACATTTTGGGTAGACTTCCACAAGCTTCTCACAATAATTTGCTGGAATTTTGCCATTCCTCCAGACAGAACTGGTGTTACCGAGTCAGGTTTGTAGGCCTCCTTGCTTGCACACGCTTTTTCAGTTCTCCCCACAAATGTTCTACCAGATTGAGGTCAGGGCTTTGTGATGGCAACTCCAATACCTTGACTTTGTTGTCCTTAAGCCATTTTGCCACAACTTTGGAGGTATGCTTGAGGTCATTGTCCATTTGGAAGACCCATTTGTGACCGAGCTTTAACTTCTTGGCTGATGTCTTGAGATGTTGCTTCAGTATATCCACATAATAAAATCTATTTTGTGAAGTGCACCAGTCCCTCCTGCAGCAAAGCACCCCCACAACATGATGCTGCCACCACCATGCTTCACAGTTGGGATGGTGTTCTTCGGCTTGCAAGCCTCACCCTTTTTCCTCCAAACATAATGATGGTCATTATGGCCAAAAAGTTACATTTCTTTTTCATCAGACCAGAGGACATTTCTCAAAAGTAAGATTTGTGTCCCCATGTGCATTTGCAAACTGTATTCTGGCTTTTTTATGGCGGTTTTGGAGCAGTGGCTTCTTCCTTGATGAGCAGCCTTTCAGGTTATGTCAATATAGGACTCCTTTTACTGTGGAGATTGATACTTGTCTACCTGTTTCCTCCAGCATCTTCACAAGGTCCTTTGCTGTTGTTCTGGGATTGATTAGCATTTTTCGCACCAAATTACGTTCATCTCTAGGATACAGAATGCGTCTCCTTCCTGAGTGGTATGATGGCTGCGTGGTCCCATGATGTTTATACTTGTGTTCTGTTGTTTGTACAGATGAACGTGGTACCTTAAGGTGTTTGGAAATTGCTTCCAAGGATGAACCAGACTTGTGGATGTCCACAATTTATTTTTTCTGAGGTCTTGGCTGATTTTTTTCCCATGTTATCAAGTAAAGAGGCACTGAGTTGGAAGGTAGGCCTTAAAATATATCCACAGGTACACCTTCAGTTGACTCCAATTAGCCTATCAGAATCTAATTGAAATCATTTTCTGGAATTTTCCAAGCTGCTTAAAGGCAAAGTTAACTTGGTGAATGTAAACTTCTGACCCACTGGAATTGTGATATAGTCAATTAAAAGTGAAACAATCTGTCTGTAAACAATTGTTGGAAAAATTACTTGTGTCATGCACAAAGTAGATGTCCTAATAGACTTGCCAAAACTATAGTTTGCAAATATGAAATCTGTGGAGTTTTAATGACTTCAGCCTAAGTTTATGACTTCAACTGTAACTAATCTAGTTCATTCTGTCTTATTTTACATATTGAAATGACTGTCTTGTTTATATGGACCTACTATGCAATGGTTACCATACTGCAGTTTCGTTATGATCTTGAAATAGCTCCGAAATAGGATAATTTCAGCTCTGACCCAGAATCTTTCTGAAACTCCTACATGTTCCAGAAACATTAATGAGGCTCCAGATTACTTTTAGGCCCAAATCATGGTTCTGTTGCCTCACTGGCACTGCAGACCACTGCATGCATGCTACAAAGTATCCACAAATCATGCATGCCCAAATAGGCCACCTATCGTCAAGGGAAGAGATGAGAGGGATGGAAATGCATGTGATCCAAGTACATAGCTTTTAAAGGGTGAGCTGAGCAGCACAGATGGACTTTGACAGCTTGCAGAGAGGAGACTTTCATTGTGTTTGATCATTCTTTCTTCTTCTATCTCTTATACAGGAAGGACCAGAATCTCTTGTCCCCAGTGAACTGCTGGTACCTGTTGTTGAACCAGGTTCGAAGGGAGAGCAAAGATCATGCGACTCTGAGTGACATTTATTTGAACAACGTTATCATGCGCTTCATGCAGATTAGTGAAGACTCTACACGCCTTCTGAAAAAGGTCAGAACTGTTTTCCTTTTACTTTATTACTACTAATTTGTCCTGTCATGCGAATCTTAAAGCTACAACTGCCACAGTTGTGACTACTTCTACTAATTCTACTTAGTACGTAATATGATGTATAACTCCTTAAATATATATTTGGCTATTTAATTGCAATAAAGAAGTTCCTTGAGCTAGAGTGTCTCTTCATTTTTTTTCTGATGTTATTGTATAGACCCTAGTTATTCCTCTAAGTTTTTTTTTTTTCATTCATATTCGTTTCAGGTAGTTTCTATTATACTACCCAAAGAGTTGACTCTTCTAGAAACATTGAGTATTGATTGTATAGATATAGCAGAAATAGTAAGCAATTTTAGAAATAAATAGTAAAATTTTTATGCTCAAGAGACAAAGACGATGTTCTCATCATTCAAAGTATACCTGTTTGCACTTAGTTCTTGTTAAAGCCAGATGTGGGGCATATGATGTTTTTTGTGGTATGGGGTTGTTTGGGTGCCTGTATTTGCTTGTCAGATTTACAATGTGGGTCCAGCCATATGGGACCTCTGCTTCTAGGCTGTGGTTCTGTTCTGAAAAGTTCCTTAGGCCCGAGCTCTAATCATGGCCTCCTGCCTCTCGTTTGATGTCTGTGGCCCCATGACCGAGACGACGTGGCGGTCCCTGCGACACAGGCCACAGATGGGGGGACAACTCCCAAACAGATTATGTGCTGCCATGCATGCAAGTCCTTTGATTCAACCACAACAGCAAATTAAAAGGCTTGAATTTAGGAGGCAAACATTTGGTCTCAAACAAGGGTTATTCAAGGGGCTTGCTCAGCAGTTCTTACCAGCTGAGGGATGTGCAAAAGCAGAGATGGATAAAGGCTTTGGAGTCTTCTGTGACCCCTTTTCCACTGTCACTGCCACTGCTTTTGGCCAGTCTGGCCCTTTTCTGGACCTTACCGCCAAAGACAATGTGGTTCTGGGCTGAAAAAAAAAATCAGCTCTGCAATGGCCCCTAGGAATATTTTGTTGTGTTGATTACCACTAAAAAATTATTTAGACTTTTCCCTCCTTTTCTTTAAAAAGAAAAAGCAAAAATCGGGGTTACAGTGAGGCAGTTACAATGGAAGTAAATGGGGGGCCAACTTGTAAACGTTAAAAAGTTCTGTTTTAAAAGTATATCTACAAGACTTAAACAAGATGCATGTTAACATGATTTTAGTGTGATGAAATCGCTTATTAACATTTCTGATTAAAGTTATCCAATTTTACAACTTCGTTGCCATGACGACGTAACGGCAAACCCTAAAACGAACATAAATAAAACTATGATTTGAACAACTTCGCAGCTCAGATAATACACACATTTTAACAGAATTAATGTAAGTGCTTTTATAAAATTATAAGCTTCACATTTCTGCTTTTTAAACCCTCCAAAAATTGTCCCCATTGACTTCCATTGTGCCTCATTGTTACCACGATTTTTACTTTTATGAAAGAAAAGGAGGGACAATTTGAAATTAATTTTTGCGGTAATCAACATTATGCTACAAATTCTGTAGATTGAGCGTAACTTGTATTGAACCCGGTATATTGCTTTTAATCTGTTGGTTTAAAATCAGGTACCAGTAATATTGGAGAATGAGAGGTGTCCTCACCAAGTACAGTTTTCGAAACCGCAACTTTTCAAAGGTGTCTACGCTTCAAGACACGATGTGCGTTCAGTTGACAGACACCACATTCTGATTTCTGATGCACTGCTCAGTCACTCCCGCCACTTTATTTCCCCTGTCCATTGCCCAGTGATTTTATTTACAAATATCATACTGTATGAATTGTATTCATTATCTGTTTTTTATAACTTGCATAGAAGCATTTGACATAATAATACCAAGCAAAGTTACTTTGGATATTAAATTGCTTTCTCACAACTAAAACAAAAATGAATCCATCTTGGATCGGCTTTCATGTCAGTGAAAACACGGGCTGGTTCGCAGGTCTCCTGACTAAGCATCGGTTCTGGTACCAGCACTATTTTTGGTAGAAGTGGATATGTGTTGGAAAATATCACCTTGGTGTAATGTAGAGTGTTGAAACCTTCTCTCATTATTGCATGCTAACACAAGAGGAAGGTGCCCGTTATAGTAAGCAGGGTTAAAGACTGTATTATGACAAAGAACCAGATGTCTTCCGTGCTCCTCCTAGCTGTATTCAGAATAATGAGTGCCTTGCATTCAAGGGTAATAAATACATCTACATCACAGTGTAGGAAGTACCCTAGGTTTTATAGTTTAAACTTAAAAGGCAACATTATGAGTAACGACACCAACTTTGCGATGAAAGAAACCTGGTGGGTCAGTCAGCATCTAATACATTTGTCCATAAATGCATCTTGTAATCTGTATATATAAATATGTAAATGACCATTTGACATCCCCAAATGGGCATGTCTCCCTCTATAGCCCCTGTTTACATAAACCACTATTGGTATGCAGCTCTTATGTGACTAGTTATATAACAAGACCACTTCTTCCACATAACATCTAGCTCTCTGCTTTCTCAATGTGTTGACACAAGAGTGGCAGAAGAGAGAGAGAGCAGTGGGTTGTTTCCCTTAAGGGCGCTATATGTTGTTTGTGGGGGGCAGTTAGTCACCCATGGTGTTAAAACTGCTCTTCCTTGTAATCAGTGCATACCGCTTCCTTTGATCACAACATCATTTCAGTAATGAGCCCCACACACAGAAGATTGAAGCCCTTGCTGTCTCCTCAACCCTTCAAGGCACAGCTGCAAGTGTCACACTGAGACACTCGCTCACTCTCTGCTTCCAAGAGACAGACCTTGAGGATGTTCCTTTGAAAGGTGGCAAGAGACTTGGAAGTCAAACATCACTATTACAGTTGCTTATGCTTGGGGTAAGGGATTTGATCTAACCCATAATAACCCCAAGTATTAAACTTGGGCATGTAACTTAGTCCCACACTGTTTGTAAGAAGTCGCAAGGAGTTAGTTGATAGTTAACAGTACGTCTGATAAGTAATCTAATTTTTGTGAAAACAGACCAATGACAGACAGAATGTGGTTGTAGCTCAGCTTTGTCCAGCATGCATACAAGTTAATTAGACCACAACCAGCCATGGTGTTGATGCACGTTTCTGAGCATGTGTTGGTCGGCAGTAGTGACACGCAGCATGTAGTTAACACTTATTTAGATGATGTCCTTCCTTCAAATATTTCATTTATTTGAACTCTAGAAATGAAGGTTTCGTTAAAAGCAATAAAGTCTAAAGGAATGTGGTAAAGGATCTGTAGAGTGATGTTGAAATATACATTTAACCATGCAACATTCGAGCATCCCACCACTGATGGAGCTCAGCATCACTGGAGCACATGCTTCCAGCATGCATTTACAATTAGCAATTCCATCAAGGACGAACAGATTTCATCACATGCATTTTGTTTTCATTATTTATACAGCTTTTGCTTTTACACACTTGGAGGTAAATTTTGAATTCTCAGAACTCACTCTATTGCTCAGGCCAAAGGAGGTGATTGGTCTGTAATGGACGCCATTCATTTTCCTATCAATGCTCACCTTATTAATCTAGTTGATAAACTCCAGAGCCTTTCTCTGAGCAAGGAAAATTTCCTCCAAGATTAAATGCCCTTTTATTTAGCTAGTGATATAAGTACTACATAATACTGAAGCATGAATTGAAACACATAATACAGGCATAAATATAAATTCCACTGTGTGTGACCTGATCATAATGTGATGCTGTAAAGCTATCTATAGGCATGATATTTGTTAGATTTCTGTAAGCACTTTTATTTAGTTCCAGCTCAGCTGGTAGAGCATGGCACTAGCAAAGCAAACCTAGATGTATACTTGGATCTAAAATGCACTGTAAGTTGCTTTAGATAAAAATGTCTGCCAAATGAATAAATGTAAAGTCTACTACCACTGTGACCCAACTGTTTGACATGGATTGTTTTTGACTGGCTTCAGCATGGGCTCTGCTTCTGTCAGCCCTCTTATGTTCGTGCCTTGGAGGTTGTCAGTGTTTTATAGCTTGATTAATTTTAATGGAATACTGTAAAGCTGTATACCCAGAGGCTTGGTATGGTTATTTATGGAGTCCTTAAAATTAGCTCCCAAATGTTGTTCCACTATGACTCAACTTCTTACTTGACATGTACAAGCCCAGCATCCAAGTTGCAAAGTCAGGAACATCCATATGCAAGCCTGAGGTCCCACGTCACGCACCTACAGGAAAATAATGATTAGGCCTGGGATCTTTGAAATGGTGTGCTTTAATTAAGCAAATCTGTGATTAGACATCAGTAGACACTTGTCCAAACCATCTGTTGTAGGGCATCCCAAGATAACCAGATTTGTGTTTAAAGACATCCCAAAGATTTCCAGATATCTGTTGTTGGAAATGCCAATATTTCCAGATATCTGTTGTAGGTCATCCGGAGTTGTCCCAAAATATGTTGTAGAACATCCCAAGATTTCCAGCTATCTATTGTAGGACATTTAGAGATTTCTATAAATCTGTTGTTGGAAATCCCATAGATTTCCAGATATCTTGATATCCAGAAATTTTAAGGTGTCTATCATAGAACATCCAGAGATTTCCAGATATGTGTTGTAGGACATCCCAAGTTTTCCATATATCTGTTGTTGGACATTAAGATTTCCAGAAAACTGTTGTAGAACATCTGGAGATTTCCAGATATCAGTTGTAAGACATCCAGAGATTTCAAGATATCTGTTGTAGGACATCCAGAGATTTTCAGATATCTGTTGTAGGATTAGGGTTGCAAAGGGCTGGAAAATTTCCGGTAAATTTCCTGGAAACTTTCCAAAAACTTTCCAAAAACTTTCCATGGGAAGTTAAGCTGGGGAATTTTGGAAATATTGGAAAAAACTTTGGGCACTTGGCTATATGCTGCTGCATCTTTGTGGCATTCTTAACATAGGTCTTTGCACAGTATTTGCAAATGTACACAGCCTTTCCTTCTACATTGGCTGAGGTGAAATGTATCCACACATCAGATGGCGCACGTGGCATTGTTCTGTAGAATAAGATTAGAAAAAAGCTTGTAAAAAACACTAATGCAATGCCATGCACAGATATATAAATAGTTAGCTAAACAATTGGAATATTCTGGAATGGTAAAAATATTTGACAGTTGATGCTGGACAAATGAATAGAAATAGGCTAGATGAATAGATGAACACTCCTCAGTCAGCATGCTAAATCAAACTATAACCTACGTTCTTGTATGATAACAGAAAACTGGCTAGCAGAAGGCAGAAGAAACAGCATCACAGTTGAGCTAGCTAGCACTGTGATAGCTACCCTCTTAAATTGTCAATGAAATGGTGTTAGCTAGCTTACATTTAGCATATATGATTTACTGGCTTGCTAGCTATTGTATAAACACATTTTGATTTAGTATTTGCTAGTTAAACTTTAATACCATTGCTCAAATATATTTACTAGAGTAATATCATCAAAACTTACATGCTGTAGTGTGGCTTCAGTAGTCCTGCTGTAGTAAGAAGTGTGCTGTGTGCATGTGATTGAGGAATGCGCAGGGTAGAAATTCAACTGAATTTGCATTAAATCTGGTTGTTTTAACCAAGATTATGCTGCAAGATGTTTTTGTTTTTTTTTTCAACTACATTTAAGTTCCCTGTTATAGGCTAACTTGCAATTTTGCAAATTTCCAGTTTATTCCCGTTAATTCCCATGGAAAGTTTCCAACTTTGAAAATTCCCGGAATTTTGCAACCCTATGTAGGACATCGAGAGATTTTCAGATATCTGTTGTAGGACATCCAGAGATTTCCAGATATCTGTTGTAGAACATCTTGAGATTTCCAGATATCTGTTGTTGGACAACCCATTCAGTTAAATTCTATTACTACTAGGCTCTTCCTAACCGTGTAACCATGTTCCCATCAGTCTGGTTTTGACTGCACCTGTAGAAGCCTACATCAAACCACTCCCTTTCCACAATCACTTACTCTATTCCTTACTATACTCCTTACCTTACAGTACTCGACTGCCTGTACTGTACAATGAGTCACGAACAATTACTTAGCATTTAGCATGGTGTGTGTGTGTGTGATCCTCCAGGTGTGTTGACATGAACACATTTACAAACACACAGCTGTTGGCTCTTGTGTTTGTCTTTCAGAGGTAGTGTAGAAGAGCGCAGTGTGAGTATTTGAAGACATTAACTGGATTAGTTTAACTCTTGACCTCCACACAACACGTGACGTGTGTTACACTTGCATTCCAGATGCAATTCGAGTCAAATTAGAGTGCTTAGACAGTTGAGAAAGTATGACAGAGTGTTTTTGATGGATAGAAATGCATAAAATTTGAGCCATAATATAAACCATTATAACCACAGGGGCCCTCCCCACTTTCGCCCAAGTTCGAACATTGTTTCCTAATTAATGTTCATGACATTAATTCATTAATATCCAAATGGTATATAATGTGACCTCCCACTTTTCAGATCGTTTTGGTTGCGTGGAAAGAGTGGGGTCAGTTTGAAATAGAGTCGAAATGCAATGGATTGGATTTCCAAATAAATGTTTTCCTTACAGATGCATTCATTGAGAATTTTTTTTAAAGAAGTTGTGGCCTCTGGTTTATCCAGATTGACTCCAGTCAATGCGCATGCTGTAGTAGAAGGATTTGCTCATAGACCCATTGGCTGATTGTTAGGAATGGCACGTGGAATCGGATTAGTAGAGATATAATTGGGTTAGTGAGAGTCTAGAGTGCCTTGCGAGATGGAAAGATCAGCTGCATGCAGGTAATCCACACAAGCTAAAAGTTGAAGTGAATGTTACAACTGCAACGTGCAAGCCATCAGTGTTAACAGTTGGTGGAAATATGTATATGCAGTACAGTGTCATTGAGTTAGAAATATGTCATATAGCTCATTGTATAGTATGTAAGACACTTTTTTTTTTTTTGGTAATGGATTGCAATTTTGGTTTATTGTTTCTTTGTCTGAAGTTATTTATTTATAAATATAAAAAATGTATGTGTGTGTGTGTGTGTGTGTATATATATATATTAGGGGTGTAACGGTACACAGAATTCACAGTTCAGTACGTACCTCGGTTTTGTGGTCTCGGTTCGATACGAGTTCGGTATAACAGGAAAAAGCAACAAATCCCAAATGCTACAGTTTGTTCCACCTAGCGGCATTTAGTTACCCCTGAGGTAGTTGGTATAGTGCAGCCTCCTTTAGTGTATTCAGCAGTAAACAGAATGCATTCTTGCATAGGCCATATTTTTTTGTAGGGTAAAAACAAAAGGTATTTGGTCACAGTCAGCTACAAAACTGGAAAGCATCTCTTGTGTTATGAAAGTACAAAATAAATAGAATAATGAAAAATAAAACTTGTGCATTAGGAGAAGCCATTCTTGTTTTGGGTTGGTGCATAGATGGTCTCTTCTTCTGCTCTTTTTCCTGTTGTGGCGGTTAGCAAACAACGTTGCATTACCGTGCGCGCCCCCTTCTGGATTGGAGTGGATCGCCTGTGACTGACTCAGATGTATTCTTCGTCTGACTGCATGCACTGAACCGTGACGGTTCGGGATGAATACATGTACCGTTACACCCCTAGTGTATTTTATATATATATATATATATTAGACAGTATATTGTATGTTTGATGTAGTATGCTTGTAAATTTTAAATTGACATCAAGGCCAGGGAATCATGTTTACATGCATATGTTGACCGCTTTGTTCTGTGCACAGTAATTTGTTGGGAGTTTGCATATCATTCAATGTTCAAAGTACACCATTGGAGTTTACAGTGTGAATAACATGCTTACAGCTTTATTTTTGTCACATATGTTGTCAGTTAGTGTATTGCAGCCTGATTGCTGATGCCTCTTCATCCAGTTTTTGCATCTCTCTCTCTCTCTCACTCTCTCTCTCTCTCTCTCTCTCTCTCTCTTCAGAGTAAAGAAATCACCTTTCAGTTGCAAGAGGATTTAATGAAAGTCCTCAACGAGCTCTATACGGTAAGTACCATATTGATAACTCCTCTCTCTGTGACAGTATCTTAGTCTAATTTCATGACAATGCATATTTACTTAAAAAAAAAAAAAAAAAAAACCTATGATCTCTTGTGAGCTCCTCAAAGCAGAAAAACATTCAAGCTTGTATAATATTGGAAACCATAGCTTTAGGCCACAGCGGATCTTGTCTTAGCCTCAGACAATACACCCACAGACTGCCTACAGTTTGTTCCACTGTTTGTCTGATGCATATTGCACACACATGCTAAACACTTGCAGAAATTGCAAGCTCCATTCTGATTGGCCAGCTTTATGCAACTTCTGGACAGAATCATTATAGATTTAAATGTTTAGTTAAAATGTTGTTTTGTCTTCAGTTTAGTTTAGTTTTCGTTTGATTTTCATTCTAAGGCTGTTTGTTTTAGTTTAGTTTTAGGCCGTGTCCACACTAATACGTTTTGGTTTGAAAACGCATCTTTTTCTCTCTGTTTTGGCCTTCCGTCTACACTGAGATGGCGTTATTGACAGTAAAAATGGAGCTTTTTGAAAAATGCTCTCCCAAGTGGATAAATTTGAAAACTCCATCTTTGCATTGTAATGTGGACTGGAAAAACTGAGTTTTTTTACTTTTATTTCACTTAACGTAAATGTTTTAATTTGTTTTTTGTTTTGTTTTTTTAATCAATAAAAACACTGATGCAGAAATTTACATTTATGGTAATTTTTTTTTATTTATGATTTCTGTATAGTCATTAGTTGACCAGCACAACTGTGCCATTATTTGAATGAGCTTTTCTTCTCGCCGGTCTATTATTGTGGTATCATCGATACCTGATTAGTCAATTTACATCTCGGTCAAACAATTTCTTAGTGTCTAAGGGGCCGTTCACACTGAACTCATTTTCTGCTGTGTTTTTTTATTTGTCTTTCTATGCAAACATGTCCTTGACAGACGTCTTTAACAATTGTTCCGCGTCTTGCTGTTTTTCAGCATTACGTGCAGAACATCTAGTTTTTGAGAACATAAACTTTTAAAAATGTGGCTAAAAACACCTGCTTTCTGTTGTATTCATTGCACTGCATCTAGCTTTTTTAGCGCAAGAACACGTTTGGTCTGAACAGCCTCTAAGTGGGTAGTTCTTGGATAATTTTTGTCGCAAAGTAGGCTAAACTTTACGTCAGTAGTCAAAAGTCTGGTTTTGCGAGACTCCCCAATCTAAACAGGACATAGCCAGTGGGAAAAGGCCCATAAAACTGCCTATACTTTCCTCATACATTTCACAACTCTGACCTTTGTAGATTACAATGCTTCCACCAATAATCAATTGTTAATTCCCTACTTTAATTGTAGCTGTCAGGCCTAGCGCAATTGCTCAGATTCATGTGTCCGTTGCTTCCCCTGTTGTCTTAAAAAGATGCGAATGTATTCTCAGGTTTTCTAGAACACCTGCTGACTGAGAACTTGTCCTGAGTGTTTGTGTGTTTGCATACATTGTGTCATGTGTTTTTTCTTAATCTTTGTTAGTTTTTTCTGTGTATACTAACTAAGTGCAAGGCAATAAAGTGTTTTATTTACATACCTTCCATGTGTTTTTGTCATTTGGCATAGCATCTCAGTGAATACATTTGTGTTTTCCCATCATGGAGACCCATTGAGCAACCTCAGCCCAGATTCTTTTAAATCATTGAAGAGCTTTGTAACATTTACATTTGCAGAACGTTTGTTCTTGTAATCACACACCACGGCTTCCTTTGGTCTGTCAAGAAGTGTATCATCCCTTATGACCTGAATTAGCCTTCTGGAGGGAAACATTCCTTTGGGGCCGTTGCATCAGAAACCCTCCATGCAAACCACAGCCAGTAAAATAACAGGTCTGGTGCGACTAAAAATGTGTCCATCTAAAACAAGCAGAAATGTAAACAGAGTTCCAGCCCAGTAAGTGGAGAGCAGGGGCCCATCCTAGCCATGTGTCTTATTATACATCCCTGGACAACAGAGGACTGTGCTGCTCTGACTGTACATATTTCTGAACAGTATTTTGTTTGGTTGGCATTTTATAGTCAAGCTGCCTTTTGAGGCTTTACTGTACCATAAATTATAATGCTGCTTGACTGCCACAGCGATTATGGCCTGGACTGACCCTCCTTTCAGGGGTCTAATCGTCAATGAATCCTTGTAATCAGCTTGGTTCTCAGTCACCTTTGATTGAGGAGAAGGCAGATGGAATTTTTCCTTGAGAGTTCAAGCTGATGAGCAGAGCTTAATGTTTGAGTGTTGCAGTCAGATTTCAAACGAGGCTTATAAGACACACACACACAAATAAAACATTAAAACCATTTTCATGCAAAATTGCTTACTGTTGGTGGTTTCATTTCTTGCCATCTAACAGCTTTCCTCTCACCTTTTCCCCTTCGTCTTGTTAGTGGTGCCTGCTAAGGAAACCATCACTATTACTATAGATTCAAATCATTCATTCAAATCAAGGGAATTGATTTTTAACAATAACTTATAAACCTGTAAAGACAGACCTACGTGTGAGCGCCATGGTTGTTGATAATCTATGGTTTATGCATCTGTTGAAGCCATCAGTCTGCGTTATTTCAACTTCAATTTAAAAAAAATCCTGTTTAATAGGCATTTATTATAAGTGACTACACTACCCATGGCCTTGCAGAGAATAATCCACCAATCAGAGAATCGTGGCAAACAATAATACATTTGCATTTATCTGAATATTTTGTAATCATCTTAATATATATTGTTTGTTTACTTAAAATCGACATAGTTAAAGCAGAAGTTTCTTTTTTTTTTTTTTTTTAAGTTACGCCATTCAAAATTCTTTATGGGATTGTAGTTCATTCCCTCAAGTACACAGTCTTGTACCTTTTTGTTGTTGTTGTGTGTTTTTCAAATGCTTTTCCCCCCTTTAATTTAAAGTTTTTATGTTATGATTCACTTCTAAGCTGGTTGGTTTGGTTCATAGCTTAGAAATCTTTTAAGTTTTTTTTTTTTTTTTTTTTTTTTAAATCCCTATGGAAGAAATAAATGGAAAAATACTTCCAGAACCAAGATGGCTAAAAAAAAAAAGTAGGCAGACACTATTGCTATTGCACTCTTTTGTTTTACATTTACATTTATTAATTTAGCAGATGCTTTTATCCAAAGAGACTTACAAATGAGAACAACAGAAGTGAATCATCCAAGGGAGGCAGTAGTTACAAAAGTGCTGTAATACAAGTTTCAAAATTGTTTAGAGAATTATCCCTAGCAAGGAGGATGAGAGATTTTTTTTAAATGTTTTTTTTTAATCTATTTATTTATTAATTTTAATAAGACTTTTTTAAAATAAAGACTTTTAAGTGCACTAAAGGGATTGGGTCAAGTGCTCACGAAGAGCTGTGTCTTTTAGATGCTTTATGAAGGTGGTTGGAGAACTAGCTGCTCGGGTGGAGTTTGGCAGGTCATTCCACCAGCGAGGAACAGTTGAAGTGAAAGTCCTGGACAGAGATTTATGCTTCTTTGAGACGGCACTAGGAGGTGTTGTTCACCCTCAGAACGCAAACTTCTGGAGGGCACGTAGACCCATATTAGACCCATACCGTAGTTTGATGAAGAAAGGCATGACGAGCGCTCTTTTGGGCTCATTGAAGACCAATCGTGCTGCTGCATTCTGGATCAATTGCTGAGGTTTTACTGTACATGCAGGAAGGCCTGCCAAAAGACCATTGCAGTAGTTCAGCCTGGATAGCACAAGCACCTGGATGAGGAGTTGTGTGGCATGCTCTTATAGGAAGGACCTAATTTTCCTGATGTTGTACAGAGCAAATCTGCACAATCGGACAGTCCTTGCGATGTGGTCCATGAACATTTAAGACATTTAGAGAATGTCAAATATCTTTTAAAGAGATAGTTCACCCATAAATGAAAGTTCTGTTGTTGTTCCAAACCCTTATGACTTTCTTCAGTTGAACCCAAATGGCAGAATGTTTGGGACTGACAGTCTCAGTCACCATTCACTTCCATTGCATCCTTTTCCATATAATGAAAGTGAATGGAGATTGAGACTTACAATTTGCCAAACAGTTCATTTTGAGTTTTTCATTGGCAAACACCACTTCAGAAATTTTCTTAAGGAAATGTCAAAATAATATCTTAATATGGCATGCCATCCACTTCAAACTCGACTCTTTCTCCTTTCTCAAATGCTGGCAGTCTTTTATATAACTTCACAAGAATAGAAAAGAAGGAAGTCCTACTGACATTGCTGGAATATTGGTTGCTTATGATGCTCAATCACACAGTGCCACTGTTACATCCATTACATTGTGTCAAAGCTTTTAGTGTCGTTTAAGTACTCACTCTTCATGAAGAGTATGCCATTTAAGGCATAATTAGCTTATTAGGATGGTCTCATGCACTCTGAGTCATATCCTAATGCTTGTTATACAATTAATCTGAATGAGTAATAGCCACCTAACCAAAACAATGAATCAAAGCCATCTGAGCAATGTTTACCATTGTTACACACCTTCACATCACAATTATTGCATTTCTTCATATGAGTCTCTTATAGGAGTCTCTTACTCTGTACTGTTTATTTCATCTAAAAGGCTCAGAATTTAATAAAAGAAGTCGGTGAGGTGCTTAGTTGCCGAGGTAAAAAAAAAAAAAGTGAAAACGTCACTGCATCTGGTTGATTGTTTAAAGTTATTGTGTGCATGTTTTGGAGGGGATGTTAAAATACTTATCCCAACTTCAAATGCTGAGACCACAACAAGTATGCCATTTGTAACTGCAGTTGCCAGCTTACTTTAAACAGTTCTTCCCAGTGTAATTGTTTTAATCTCTCTGTCAGTACCAGTAGAATTGAGGGAAATATTTTGTGAAAATATGAGCGCCACCATGGCCCATTAAGAAACTAGCATTTCCCTAATGGTCAGAAAAAGAAATGAGAGAACTCCAAGTGGTTCCTCTTTAAAGGTCTACCTAAAGGGATAGTTCACCCAAAAATTCTCACTCTCATGTTTTTCCAAACCTTTATGATTTATTTTCTTTTGTGGAACCTCAGTCACCATTAATTTTCATAACATCTGTTTTTCCATACAATGAATGGTGACTAAGGCTAACATTCTGCCTAACGTCTCCTTTTGTGTTCCACTGAAGAAAGTCATATAGGTTTGCAACAACAGGAGGGTGAGTAAATATGTTATTTTTATTTTTATTTTTTTGGCAAGAACTGTCCTTTTGATTGTAGTCTAGATGCAAATCAGGGTATCTCAGGGATAAAAATTAAGTAATTATATACTGTCTAAAACTGTTTCAACATGATACTTTTTTGCACACAAAGGAATACAAAAAGCTGTTTCTCTTGAGAATAGAATTGATTCGTGTCAAGTGGGAGGATGAAAATGCTTTAGCTCAGACCAGCAGTTGCTGCATCTCTTTAGAGCTCAGTTGACTGTTATTGAACTTTGACCTCTGACCTCTGGGTCCCACAGGTGATGAAAACCTACCACATGTATCACACGGAGAGCATCAGTGCCGAGAGTAAGCTGAAAGAGGCAGAGAAGCAGGAGGAGAAACAGATTGGACGCACTGGAGATCCGGTCTTTCACATCCGGCTAGAGGAGAGACCCCAGAGACGGAGCTCTGTGAAGAAGATTGAGAAGATGAAGGAGAAGGTAAATGAGAAAAATACTTATATTATAATAGTTCATAACAACTAAACCATGATGAACCCTTCAAAGTTGATGAGGACTCGAAAGCAACTATCAAAAGAACTCAAAGCATCAAGTTGTGTTATGTTTTCTGTTCACCAAAGGCCCATAAAATGTATATAGCATGAAGTGATTGAAATGGCCATCTCGGTAAATCGCATAACACAAAGAAATATCTGGGCCATTTTTCCCCCAAAATCACAAGAAAAAACAAGAAAATATCATTTGCATAATGGAAATGAAGCCTGTTTTAGGACCTTTTTTTAGATGCTTATGGGAAATCTTGATCTCATGACTGCAATCAGTGCAATGGTGGAAAAAATATAGATTTTATTTATATTTGTATTTTATTTAATTTACATTTAATAAAATAATGTAATTATATATTTTAATTAACATTTAAAATTATTTTTGTAAAATAAAATTGTAAGTGTACATCATGTGATAGTATTTGTTGCACTGAAATTAATTGAAGCTGATTTTAAAGTCATTGTTTCCAGACAGGATGATTTTTTGTACTGTATTACAGTGATAAGACTGAGGACTTTTTCACGTTACAGTAATTCAAGTTTGGGGGACAGTATGTTTAACCTTTAAGAAAAATATTTGTACAATACAAAAAAATCTTTATTGTCCTAAAATACGCTTTTCTTTTGATTTTGGGGGCAATACAGTATGACCCAAATATTCTTACTGAGACTCACCCATCTTCATGTCCTAAATTGAGTCAAGTCATTTTTATTTGTATAGCGCCTTTCACAACACACATCGTTTCAAAGCAGCTTTACAGAAGATCATGTATTAACAGAAGATAAAACTGTAATATCTATGATGTCTTAGAGTCATCATTGTGTAATTGTAAATTTTGTATAAAAATAAATAATTTAATAATTATATAATAATTGTATTTAGAACCCCAGTGAGCAAGCTGAAGGCGACTGTGGCAAGGAACACAAAACTCCATAAGATGTTGGTTAATGGAGAAAAATAACCTTGAGAGAAACCAGGCTCACTGTGGGGGCCAGTTACCTTCTGGCTGACAGCATGAATATAATGCCAGTATTACTTATGTATAGTGCAAGTCATGGTTTAAAATTATTAAACTAATTAAGTGTTAAGGGTTAGTGTTTAAACAAAGATTTTGTAAGAACTGTAAGATTAATGACTAATGTCTTTAAAGTCCATCCTGGATTAACTGCAGAAGTTCACATAGATGCATTGTCCTTTATTAGTTAGCTGATGAAGGGATTTATTGGCAATTAATTGATAGTCTATGTATTCCATTTCAAGAGTGTAGTCCATCATTAGACCGAGGTGATGTAGTCAGAGATCAGTGAGGTGCATCGCAGTTCAACCTGGCCGGTAATTTTGGTGAGGTCTATCCTAAATCCAAGGTTCAGGCAATGGCATATGAAGTATCCCATGTTTTATGGTTGGAGTTAGCATCAGTTCATCTTCTGAAGTCCATCGTAATAGACTGAAGTGATGTTTGGCTGGCACCGGCTGCTATTAGTCATCATCACACAGCGACACATAGCAGTGGAGTGCAACACGAAGCAGGAATGGAGCTGGATCCAGCCGGTTCTGGTGACCTCAGGATAGGAGTCCCGAAGTTGAAACAGGGAAACAAATAAAATAATATTTGCATAGATGCCATTCAATTTATTGCAGAGTTATAGATCATGATCATTGTTTCTGGTTCCAGCAGACCTAACTAAAGCAGCCTAATTGTGAGTTGAAGGATAAATTAGGTGTATGCCTGGCTAAAAAGATGAGTCTTTAGTCTAGACTTAAACTCAGTGAGTGTGTCTGCATCTCGAACAGTGTTAGGGAGACTGTTCCATAGTTTAGGAGCCAAATATGAAAAGGATCTACCTCTTTTTGTGGATTTTTATATTCTAGGATCTATTAACAGACCAGAGTTTTGTGATCGTAATGAACGTGATGGAATATAGCATGGTAGAAGGTCACTTAAGTACTACGGAGCTAGACCATTGAAAGCTTTGTATGTAGTTAACAGAATTTTTAAATTAGTATGAAATTTTTTTAACAGGTAATTTAACAGGTAGCCAATGTAACGATGATAAAATGGGGCTAATATGATCATATTTCTTGGTTCTATTCAGCACTCTGGCAGCTGCATTTTGAACCAATTGAAGTTTATTTATTGAACTTGCTGGTCATCCTCCCAGTAATGCATTACAATAATCTAGTCTTGAGGTTATGAACGCATGAATTAGTTTTTCGGCATCAGTTACAGAGAGCATGTGTCGTAATTTAGCAATATTTCTGAGGTGGAAGAATGCTGTTCTACAAACATTGGAAATTTGATTTTCAAAGGACAGATTGATGTGAGAAATGGTCTGTTACAAATATTTCATTTATTTTGTTTTATAATTGTGATTTAATATGAATAAAGTTCATTCCACTAGTTGTGGACCTGTGCTTTTAATGCGTTTTTTTTATTTATTTTTTTTTTTAATGGAATCCATCCCTGAGCCCTGTTTTCCCAGAGTGTAGGCCATGCTGTATGCTCATAGTTGATCTGTTTTCTGTTAAAGCCTGTGACAAATGATTTAACAGATGTGGAATTGTTTTCTCTATTGATGCTTTCTGGAATGAGGCTTTGAGGGATGGTTAAAATATGGAAGTTCAAATGAGTCACTATCTGTGGGTCAGTTACTCCAGTTAGATGACCAATATGGATCTGTATGTTAGTAATAAGAAACAGGAAATTAGCAAAACTTGATCTGTAAGCCTATTTTAAACAGTGGGGTAAGAGATAAGAGATTAAAAATTTAAACTGGGAAATAAAGTTTTTGTATAAAAAAAATGTCATGATGTATAATGAATGAGAATATGTACGAAAGCTCAGATTTCCTTGCTTCCATTGAAACGCACAAGATCCTCAATGAAACATTCCCAGATCGGGCTAGAATAACATGGATCATCAGGTTTTGCATAAACTTGTGTCCATGATAGCTCGAATGCATGATGTCATTAAAGCAAAGGGGAACATACCAAATACCAAGAAATTCATGTTAATTTTTCAGTTCAGCTTTTCACTGAAATTGTTATGCTGATACTATAATTTGTAAAATTAGAATAATGCAAAATAAAAGCATTTTCACTTGGGGTCTCAGACTTTTGGACCCCACTGTAGTTGTGCCCTGTTAGTGTAGTGCCATCTTCACATAGTACTTTACGTACTTTGATTCTTTGCCATTTAAATGCTTGTATGTTCTTCTCAGTTGTTTATTTTTGGATTTCACAAGAGATCTTCAAAGAACAGACTGTGTGATAAAGGCACGGTTGTGTGCTCAAAGTGTTTTGCTAGTTATATTTCAACCTGTTTTCTTATATTGTTTGTTCCATTTCTACACTCTCTCTCTCTCATCAGAGACAAGCCAAGTACTCGGAGAACAAGCTGAAGTCGATCAAAGCTCGGAACGAATACCTGCTGACGCTCGAAGCTACAAATGCTACAATCTTCAAATATTACATTCACGACTTGTCAGACTTAATAGACGTAAGTACCAGAGGAAAAAAAAGTTGGTGCAGGGATTCTTCATTAGACGAAGAAACTTTGTGTGACAAGTAGAACAGATATAAAAAGAATTTCAAACTGACCTCAAGTCTGCTGGGAAGGCTAAATATGACAAAGACGGCTGCCGTTTTCAACGGTTTGTTGGACGAAGCCTGGCTGAATATGCTTCTTTGTCTACATACCTGCTTTGATCGGAGGGAATGTATAGACTCCAACCGAGAGCTCTGTCAACACTGCATTCAAGTTTAAGCTCTTAAGAATCCAAATGCAGGTGTGTCTGACAGGAATGAGATAGGTTTTTAAAAGTATACTGAGGTTATATTGCGTGCGGTTTTTTTTATTTATTTTTTTATTGCACTTTTTCTCCAAACAAACCTGTTATAAGATGACATTCTATGATGTTATTGTTGAATAGATTTGTCTGAGAGAGAATGATGAGTTTACAGTGGGCAGTTGCCTTCTAAGGGAGCATCCTAACTAAGATATAACCTCACAAGTGATTGATCAAGAATGTTTTACATAGGCAGCTCATTAAGTTTTGGAGTAGAGCTGTAGTCCCCCTAAAACTGGGCACAGTAAGTGCTCAGTGTGTGGAATGGATCGGCCCTCATGGAGAAGAAGCAAAGGTAATAGTGGTGGTTTAGACATGTGGGCAGAGAAATACAGCACCATACCACTGACCCCATATTGAGCTGTGCCAGGATTTCTACTGTGCTATGAAACCATATCCCTTTTGAAAATGTTTTCTATCATTCCAGCTGGCCCAAAGTGATGAAATTTAAGACATTTAAAAAAGAAAGTTGGTGTTTTTCAGTGCCATGTACTGTCAGAGAATTATATACTGTATTTCTCTTAGAGCTGACTCTTGTCCTACTTCCATACTTTTTATATTAAGTTAGCTGTCTGGTTCTTGACGTAGCGAAAACCTTGTATTTAGCATGAAATGAGAGGACGTTACACCTGGCCTAAACACCCACATTTCTGTGAATCACACTGCTTGAAAAACTCTTTTAGATTAACCAGTGTCTGTTATAATGTACTTTCTTTTACATTTCACTCAGCTCAGTGCTGCTCCTTGATCAGTATCGTGCATCCGAGCCTGAATCTTTGTCTTAACCTGTCAGCATTATTTATTTATAAAGTTGAGCATCCAGCAATATTATTTTCATCTACGAAACTAAAGCTTCTCTGCAGGGGGTTGAGAGGAGTGTTTGAGCGATGTGCTTGCATAGTCAGTTTTTTAGATGTTACATTGAAGGAGAAAGAATTTGATCTTGTCTAATTGAAATTTTGTTAAAAAAGACGCAGTGGAACTTTTTCCACTGCGTCTAGTTGCTGCTATCAAATGAATACCTCCACTTGTCTAGGGATAAAATGAAAAGGAATTGAATGATTCTGGCTCTGATTCCATTTCCACTTAAAAGAGCCCATGAAATCAAAATTAGAGTTAATTAGAGTTTATTAGTTTCCTTCCATGTCTATTAGCTTTGAGGCCATCTATTCCTTTTCTAGTGTACTCCTAAAAGTTGACGAAATGTAACTTTTTGCCAATTTTCCCTGTATATTTTGCAGATACACATTTGAAATTGACAATCTTTCACTTCCAGGAAACAGACCAAACATATTAATGACTCATCTTGCACTACACAGATTTTTGTCCAATCAGATGCTCTCTAGAATGAGAATGTTCCACCCATTAAAACCACCTGTATCCTACTAGCAAGTAGCCAATAATGGTCCGTCATAACTAAACCTAGTGGTTATTTAAAAAAAGGGACAAGCCCTTCAATATGTCTTGTTTAAATAGGAAATACATCAACACAGAAAAGAAACCGAGCTTGTCAGACGATTCTGGTTCCTTTAACGATTATTTTAATACTTTTGTGCTTGAGAAAGTATGACTAAATAAGAACCGGTGTTCGCTCTCCTCTGCAATGTGCTGTCTCACCAAAGAGAGAGAGAGATGCAGGAAGAGAGACAGACAGAGATGAGCTGGGACAGCTATTCACTCTCTACCCCGTTTTGTGCTGTCTCACCAGAATTGGAGAAACCTACATCAATGGAGAGACTGAAAGAGTGCCCAAGAAAGAGCTAAAGAGACTGCAAAAAATAATTTGCTTAATCAGTATTTATTTATTTATTTGTCTAAGTTTATTAGGTGCTAATAGTTACAAATCAAAAAGGGAAATGGAAAATGCACACAGCAGTTACGCTCGGTCTCAGGAGGTTAAGAGAGCAAGAAATATGGACACATCACATTGAAGTTCTTCTTTATTCCTCACTCAGAGCCAAAACGAAGTTTGAAACAGCTGAGCAACGACATACTGTTTGCAAACATTTAGACACCGGCCACGCTACAGTGGGAGGTGTTTAGAGAGTTCATATTAACATTTAAACACGAGGACGCTCAAGACTACACGTAAAACATCAACTAATATGACATTTAAATGTGTTATCAATGACTTCATGCTTCATTCTATGAGTAGAATTCACAGAAGATCAGTAAAAGAAGCTGTTTAACTACTCAATGATTTAACGTAATATACATGCACTAGACTAGATAATGTGTAATTTGTAATGTTTACCTTTTGCATTAATGGTGTAAACGCGCTAATACGCTATACACAACCATAATTTACACCATTTACACTGTTATTGTATTTTATGATGACACTGTCACTCAAGGGCGTAGATTTGGCTTGAATATTGGAGGGGTTGCAGCATGAAGGCAAAAGAATGAAGATAGGCCATATCTTTCTTTGGGCAGATGTGTGAATGGCTTTCACTGCAGACGCCACATGAAGCAGCATATAAAACAAAAAAGTGAATGGGCACTTAGAGTATTTGAGTAGGTTTGATTCCTTTTGTAGATTAATTAAACAAAAATAAATCACATGACATGTTCTTACAGATGTAGGTAAGATTGCATCAGCTCGCTAATAACTCTGCACGCCGGTGTGTTCATGTTGACTGATTGTAACTGACTGAAAGGGAATTAGCTGTCACCTCAAAGCAGGTGGAGCTCCAGGTCACACTTATTAATGACGTGAACTAATAGAAGATATTTAGCAGCCGGTACGAAGTTTTCCTGTTCATACTGATGATGAGCTTCTACGAACCACCAAAATGAACTAAAAAACACCTTCTTTTTGGCCAGATTTTCTTCTAATTGACGTCACACCCATTCGTTCTTCGATTTAGTATGAATTATGCTGGGGCCTTAAGTAGTAACTTTTAAGAAGGAACTGAAGGCAGCATATGCAGCATTACCAAGAGAGATTATTTGTCTTTTTTTATGGTGATTAGGGTACAGTAATTAACTAATAGGTGACACTTTTCTGTGCCTCTCTGCCCATATAGTGCTGTGATCTAGGGTACCATTCCTCTCTGAACCGGGCTTTGCGGACATACCTCTCGGCCGAATATAACCTGGAGACATCCCGTCATGAAGGCCTGGACATCATTGAGAACGCCGTGGACAGTCTGGACCCCCGTAGTGACCGGCAGCGTTTCATGGAAATGTACCCTACTGCATTCTGCCCACCTGTGAAATTTGAGTTCCAACCACATATGGGAGATGAGGTCAGATTTAAACAAAGCCATACCACCACGCCCATGTACCTGTACATATGTGTACACACACATATATAGTACAGTGGGATCCAAAAGTCTGAGTAGTGAAAATACTTCTGTTTTGTATTTTAATATACATTTAATACACGTTATGATCTTAACAATTTTTCATTTGAGATTTTTCAAAATTGTGTAACTTTTTTTGTTTATATACAGGTCTTAATTAGAATTTAAGGTTAAAATGAATCCCAGATTTTACAGTGTGGTCTCAGACTTTTAAACCCCACTGTATACACACGCACACATGCAAATCACACAATAGCAACCACACTGACACCCAGTGCGTTGGTTCAGCTGCATCTTAATACTGAGAGGAGGGTCTGCAGGTAGATTTATTTCCTTAACAACCTTTGTCACCTCACATTCCATACCTGAAAGTAGACATTACATTTCATTTTCAGAAAACACAAAAACAGTGATATGCAAGTGCGCCTCCCATGCCGCTGGCCCATCCATTAACCTGAACATTAATCTTGTCTTAGCCTGTGCTGAAGCATATGAGGTCATACAGGATACAGAGTGGAAAAAAGCATGTTAATGAAATTCTGAATTAGATGTGGTCATGATTGCTTCATATCCCTATTTTATTGTTTTGGGAGCATATCATATTGCATTTCTCACCCTCGTGTCGTTTTTTTTTAGAGAGTGTTTATTGGATTAATGCTACCTAATTGGCCATTTTGTCACTGATATCATGTCTGCGCGTGCTTTACAACCTGTTTTTTGTGGTCGTGCCTGCACTCTCGGTCAGTAAAAACAAATGGGGTTTTGCTTTGTAAGGGCCGATTATAATGCGCAAACCAGGTGTTGTTGAAGTTATTTGTTTCAATCTGGGGTGAGATTCCTCCTTTTGGAAACTGTTCTATTATAGTAGATTCTTCAATGGTTGCAGTCATCTTTCTCTTACCTAATTGGATGTTATTAAAAATGACTTTATTTACTTTCTTAATGCACATTCCTGATATTATTTTGCACAATTCATGAGTGCAGATTATTCCAGTGTTTGTCTATGTAATCTTTTATCAAAATGTAATAACTTGCTCTGCCTTTGAAACAAACCCCTCCCCTCTAACCACCTTGCTCCACTTTTCATGATCCTATCAATTTGTAATACTGTATGTAAAATTTTCTGTGCCCTTTTATTCATAATATGTCAGATTATGGAAGTGAAATCGGTTGGAATGGTGTTTCATGTTGATTTCCACTCTCAAAGGTATTGACCAATCTGCAGAGACTGAGAATTAGAGTGGAGCTCTCTTGTAATTTGAGGTCTTGTTTTTTAGGTGTGTCAGATCACGGCCCAACCTCCAATACAGGCCGAACTCCTGCTGAGATTCCAGCAGCTGCAGTCCCGGCTGGCCACTCTCAAGATCGAGAACGAGGAGGTAAGGGACCTTTTTGGTCAAGCGTAGCCAGACCTTTGACTTGCTTCATTAGGTATGATCCACATTGCAGCTTACTCTGGGCCAGAACCGCCTACTTAGACAGGAAGAGACTGTGTAAACGACCTATAAAGAGACCAACCACATTTTGCTTTGTTTTTACGTGTTATTTTGGGTAGTTTTAATAATGGCGATGCTATTCTAATAATGGTGCAAGAAGACATCCCAGGTGTCCTTGAATGCAAAAGTTTTCCAAAGACTCTCCAGGAAATCAGCATACAGCTTTGGGTAAAAAGAGTCTGCTAAATAACAATTCTATCAGATGATGACCACGGCTGAAGAGCATAATTGAATTTGAGTTAGACAAAGTCCAGGAACACGCTTCCCATATCTTCTTATTGCATTTGAGCGAGACAGCTTTGCCGTGTTTGCTTAACTGAGTTGGCAAGAGCTGATCGTGAAAGAGGCTTTGGGAGACTTTCAAGAAATCATTTTTCCCTCCCTGCAGAGTTTTCACTGTCCTCTAGATAACCCCAGTGACGCACAGGCAGGCTTCTCTCAATATCAACATCTCCTTTTTTCTTCTCTTAGACATTGGGTGTCTTTTTCACATTTTATTATCTGTGCCTCCTCCAAGGCTGCAACATTTGAATCAGTAGTTAAAGCACTTGGTCAGGAGGATTGTGGAGTCTTCCATCATTTCTCGCCATTATCGTGTCCATCATAGATGAACGAGTGTCTTAAATCTGGCCTACTCTTCTCTTATCTCGTTCCAGTTATTTCACTGCCCTGTGCAGATTCTTTTCCGCTTTTAACAGAGGGCTGTGAGCAGAGAGAGAGATTCTTTGATACACAGACACAATCAGAATATGGTACTGACTGTGCCTTCAAGTTCACATGATGTAGACCATTTATTATCTCTACAGCACAGATTTAACTTGTGTTGTCATCCACAAAGCCTCAAAGAATGCTTCTGGATATTTTACTTGTTAGTTTTTTAGTTGTTTTTTTTTATAATTCACATTATTCTCAGTTGTGATTCTCATTACAGAATAAAATTACTTAAAGGGATAGTGCACCTAAAAATTAAAATTCTCTCATCATTTACTCATCCTCATGCCATCCCAGATGTGTATGACTTTTTCTCTTCTGGAGAACACAATTGAAGATTTTTTAGAAGAATATCAAAGCTCTGTAGGTCCATACAATGCAAGTTTATGCTAGCCAAAATTTTGACACACCATAAAGCACATAAAGGCATTATAAAAGTAATCCATATGACTTCAGTGTTTAAATCCATATCTTTTGAAGTGATATGATGGGTGTAGGTGAGAAACAGATCAATATATTTGTCCTTTTTTGCTAGAAATTCTTCTCCCTTCCCAGTAGGGTGTGGTATGCATGAAGAATGTGAATCACCAAAAACACAAGAAGAATGTGAAAGTGCAGATTGATTGAGCAGGGAGGAAAATTTATAGTAAAAAAAGGACTTAAATATTGATCTGTTTCTCACCCACACCTATCACATCACTTCTGAACACATAGATTTAAACAATGGAGTCTTATGGATTACTTAAATTCTGACTTATGTGATTTTTGGAGCTTTAAAATTTTGGCACCCATTCACTTGTATTGCATGGACCAAAAGAGCTGAGAAATTCTTCTAAAAATCTTCATTTGAGTTCAGCAGACGAAAGAAAGTCATACACATCTGGGATGGCATAGGGTGAGTAAATGATTAGAGAATTTTAATTTTGGGGTGAACCATTTCTTTTGAATAGTTCAGACCCCCCCTTTTTTTTTTAAAACTACGCTAATGAGAGTTAGATGGAGAAATGTGATTAATTTTCATGAAAATAATGTCACAATGAAATAATTTTTTCTAATTTAATGGTCCTAGAAATAAGATTCTTTTTCAGCGTTAATACTCGCTAAGCTACCCAGGCCCCAAGATTCATTTTCTTTATGCAAAAGCAAATTTTTTATTTGGATAAAATATATACAAAAGTCTAAAAACTTTATGAAACCTTTATTTTACACAATATATTTACTCTAATTTCACACAAAAATCTATGAAGACAGAACATGTGCATTATCCATTGACAAGGCTTCGGGAGCCAGATTTAGGAACTGACATAAGAAGGAAGTATCCTTGAGTATCAGCCAAACAGCATGGTTATATGCCAATACTGATAATCTCCATATATCGCACGGTTAATTGCCCTGATGGAGATATTGGTTTATGACTAGTATAGTCCATTGTTACGTAGAATACAAAGCATATGAATGATGAGTGTTTACAGTGACTGGACTACTTACCTGGATGAAAGGAAGGGGAAGCACAAGACAAGTGGATATGAGGTCAGGGCACTTCCTGGTTCAAACATGTGACATCAACCTCAAGGTCTGTTTAAGAGCCTCACAGGATACAGAATACAGTATTGATACACACCAAAGTCAGGTTTTTTGTGCAGCTGTTTCCTTGAACCTTCACTGCATTAGAGGACAAAAGAAATTAACTGATGAATACTTTATGCTTTATACTAATACAGCTATAAAGCACTCATCCTGGTAGGCTTTGCCTTGTGCGTCAAACACACCTTTACCGCACACACAGAGGAAGGAAAAAGTCTGTCTTTGCAATCTCATCCTTTCATTTCTCTTCAGAAATTATCCAGCTGTCATCCCCTCCATTTTCCATTTCTCCTCTAGAGCTCATAATTGAATAATGTAAATAGAGATTAGGATGAGATTGGAGTTGTCGGAGGAGAATTGACAGTGTTATCTCTATCTTTCTCTTGTTCTCCCTTATCTCTCTCTCCTATTCTCCCTCCCTCCTCTCCTTCTCCAATGAAAATTCTGTTTTCATCAGACACTAAAACCCTACTAAGTCATTGCACAGTTCGCTGTAGGAAGTGTCTGTTTGTTTTGCTGCAGAAAAACCTCTGGGAGGCACATCAAAAGCTTTTGTGAAAGCTTTGTGAATCACTGATTGTATGATTGCGGCCTTCTCTGCTGCCTTTGTACTGATTATCGGGCCCTTCTTTTAGTGCTAATACTTGATTGACACAACACTGCAGATGTGCTAAAACATCTTTTTGCAGTGCCTTTTATTACCCTGAGTAGCTTCTGAATTTGATTTTACAATTATTACATTTATGGATTTGGTCGACATGTTTATCCATAGTAAATCGCAGTGCATTTGATAATACTTTATTTTTATTTTTATATGTGTATCACTATGTGTGTTGTTTGGAAATCTCACCCAAGACCTAGGCGTTGCTAGCACCATGCTCGACCAGTTGAGCTATGGAAACACCGATCAGCTGGCCCAGATGGAATCTGCACACTTTTTTGGTGTTTTCTGCACTGTTTTTTTTTTTAAAATCTGTGGATTTCTGCTTAAATCTATGAATATCTGCAGAGTTTTCTGCAGAATTTTGCATATACAGATTCTGTACGGGCCTGCCGATCGGTTTACAGATAAAGTGGTCACAGCAAATTGGTGTACCGAATAATAATTTAATTGGTTTCATTAATAAGTCATGAACAATCATTATGTAACACTTATCTGCTAAGTAGCTAATGTACATTACAGTATGAATTTATACAGTATATGGAAGCATAGGAAAGAATTAAAGACATGACATTTCATTAAAGCATTATTTTACTCAGCAAGTTCATGATGGTGCTGCAGATGGCAGCCTTTGTGTGGAGCTCTCCAATTATTTTGTTGTTTTTGTTTGTTTGTCCTGTGTTTAGTAATTTTTTCCAATCAGTTTTACCAGGGACGAACTGCTGAACATTCAGCAGCACATACCAGACAATCTTTTCCTGGTTTTGGACTATTCTGACATTTTGCTGGACATTTTAGTCGGGGGCGCAGCTGTGTTGTTAAGCACGCTATGGGATGCAAGCGAGGGAAGTGAGTTGGCGCGCAGGTCAAGCTCCGACAGCATGGCTTTCGAACAGCGCTGTACAGAATTCATCTAGCGAATCTCCGCTCTCTTCCTAACAAAACGGACAAACTACATCTCACCCATACAAGCAAGGACTTTTCAAACTCTGCTGCCTTGTGCAAACCTGGCTGAATGAAGCCATTCCGGCACGCTCTATCAACTGTTAGCCTTTTTACTCACCACAGGAGTTTTCCTTGTTTATTCTGGTGAGTGTTTATATTCCTCCACAAGCGTGTGCGAGCGCAGTGCTGCAACAGCTGGCTGATGAGATCACAGACATGGAACAACAGTACCCGGACTCACTCAGTATTATTCTGGGAGATTTTAACAAAGCAAATCTCACCCGTGAACTGCCAAAATACAGACAACACATTACATGCCCCACCAATTACAGAAATACATTGGATCATTGCTACACAACAATAAAGGATGCATATCGCTTTGTCCCTAGAGCAGCTTTGGGACTCTCTGATCACTGTCTGGTTCATCATCTTCCAACCTACAGGCAGAAACTAAATTCTGCTAAACCTGTAGTAAAGACTGTCAAGTGATGGACAAATGAAGCAGAGCTGGAACTAAAAGCTTTGACTGCACTGATTGGAGTGTATTTGAGGCTGCAGACACCAATCTGGATGAGCTCACAGATACTGTGACATCATATATCAGTTTCTGTGAGGATATGTGCATTCCTACTAGGACTTATTAACATACAACAATGACAAACCATGGTTTACAGCAAAACTCAGGCAGCTTCATCAGGCCAATGAGGATGCTTACAGAAGTGGGGATAAAATCTTGTACAGTCAGGCCAAAAACACACTGAATAAGGAAATCAGAGTGGCTAAAAGAAGCTACTCTGATTTCAGCTAACTACCCTGCATCAGTGTGGAGAGGCCTAAAAGAATTTACTAACTTCAAGACACCATCCCCCAACACTGTAGGGAACCAACAACTGGCTGACGACTTGAATGTGTTTTACTGTAGATTTGAAAGGCCCAGTCTCACACCCTACACCCGCTCTGACCTTCACTTCACACAAACATCAACAACCCCTGCAACCCCCCTCCTCCCCCCTCCTGCTATTCAACCTGCATTTAAGATCTGTGAAGAGGAGGTGTGCCATGTCTTCTGGAAAAAAAGACTAGGAAAGCACAGGGCTCAGATGGTGTTTCACCCACATGTCTAAAATCCTGTGCTGACCAGCTGGCCCCTATCTTCACACAGACTTTCAATAGATCACTGGAGCAGTGTGAAGTTCCCTGCTGCTTCAAACACTACACCATCATTCCTGTCCCAAAGAAACCCAAAATTACAGGACTTAATGACTACAGACCCGTCGCTCTGACGTCTGTGGTCATCAAGCCATTTGAGAGACTGGTGTTAGCCCACCTGAAGGACATCACTGGACCCTTTCTAGATCCCCTCCAATTTGCTTATTGAGCAAACAGGTCTGTGGATGATGCAGTCAACATGGGATTACATCATATCCTCCAACGTCTGGACAGACCAGGGACATATGCAAGGATCCTTTTTATGGACTTCAGTTCAGCTTTCAACACCATCATCCCAGCTATTCTCAGGACTAAATTACACCAAATCTCTGTTTCCGCATCTATCTGTCAGTGGATCACCAGCTTTCTGACGGACAGGCAGCAGCTAGTGAGATAGGGGAAATTCATTTCCAGCACATGTACGATCAGCACTGGTGCCCCCCAGGGATAAATGCTCTCCCCACTACTCTTCTCCCTGTATACCAATGACTGCACCGCCAAGGACCCCTCTGTCAAGCTCCTGAAGTTTGCAGATGACACTACTGTTATCGGCCTCATCCAAGATGACGATGAGTCTGCATACAGAAGGGAGGTTGAACGGCTGGCTTACTGGTGCAGTCAAAACAACCTGGAGCTGAACATGCTCAAAACAGTGGAGATGATTGTGGACTTTAGGAGGAACACCCCAACATTGACTCCTCTCACCATTCTAAACAGCACTGTGGCAGCACTGGAGTCATTCAGGTTCCTGGGCACTATCATCTCACAGGACCTGAAGTGGGAGACACACATTGACTCTGCAGAGGTTGTACTTCCTTCGCCAGCTGAGAAAGTTCAACCTACCACAGGCACTGCTGATACAGTTCTACTCAGCAGTCATTGAGTCTCTGCTCTTCAATAACTGTCTGGTTTGGTTCAGCTATGAAATCGGACATCAGAAGACCACAATGGACGGTTCATACTGCTGAGAGGATTATTGGTTGCCCCCTGACCTCTCTACAAGAACTGTACACTTCCGGAGTAAAAATAGGGCTGGAAAAATCACTCTGGACCCCACTCACCCAGCCTACTACCTTTTTGAACAGTTGACTTCTGGACGGCACTACAGAGCACTGAGAACCAGAACCGACAAGCACAGGAACAGTTTTTTTCCCTCAGGCTATCCATCTCGTGAACAGTTGAAACTGCCCCATTGAGCAATAATTATGTGCAATACACAGCTTAGTCTATTTATATTTATCCAACATACCCTACCTCTTCTGCCATACTTTCCCTTGCATCTGTATATAACAGATTTGTATTTGTACATACGTATATATACATTTGTGCCCAAAAGTTTGCATACCCTGACAGAAATTGTGAAATATTGCCATTGATTTTGAAAATATGACTGATCATGCAAAAAAACTTTTTTTTAAGTTTGAATTCTTTTATTTTAAGGATAGTGATCATATGAAGCCATTTATTATCACATAGTTGTTTGGCTCCTTTTTAAATCATAATGATAACAGAAATCACCCAAATGGCCCTGATCAAAATTTAAATACCCTTGAATGTTTGGCCTTGTTACAGACACACAAGGTGACACACACAGGTTTAAATGGCAATTAAAGGTTAATTTCCCACACCTGTGGCTTTTTAAATTGCAATTAGTGTCTGTGTATAAATAGTCAATGAGTTTGTTAGCTCTCACGTGGATGCACTGAGTAGGCTAGATACTGAGCCATGGGGAGCAGAAAAGAACTGTCAAAAGACCTGCGTAACAAGGTAATGGAACTATATAAAGATGGAAAAGGATATAAAAAGATATCCAAAGCCTTGCAAATGCCAGTCAGTACTGTTCAATCACTTAAGAAGTGGAAAATTTGGGGATCTCTTGATACCAAGCCAAGGTTAGGTAGACCAAGAAAGATTTCAGCCACAACTGCCAGAAAAATTGTTCGGGATACAAAGAAAAACCCACAGGTAACCTCAGGAGAAATACAGGCTGCTCTGGAAAAAGATGGTGTAGTTGTTTCAAGGAGCACAATACAACGATACTTGAACAAAAATGAGCTGCATGGTCGAGTTGCCAGAAAGAAGCCTTTACTGCGCCAATGCCACAAAAAAAGCCCGATTACAATATGCCCGACAACACCTTGACACGCCTCACAGCTTCTGGCACACTGTAATTTGGAGTGACGAGACCAAAATAGAGCTTTATGGTCACAACCATAAGCGCTATGTTTGGAGAGGGGTCAGCAAGGCCTATAGTGAAAAGAATACCATCCCCACTTTGAAGCTTGGTGGTTCACTGATGTTTTGGGGGTGTGTGAGCTGTAAAGGCATGGGGAATCTTGTGAAAATTGATGGCAAGATGAATGCAGCATGTTATCAGAAAATACTAGCAGACAATTTGCATTCTTCTGCACAAAAGCTGCGCATGGGACGCTCTTGGACTGTCCAGCACGACAATGAACCTAAGCACAAGGCCAAGTTGACCCTCCAGTGGTTACAGCAGAAAAAGGTGAAGGTTCTGGAGTGGCCATTACAGTCTCCTGACCTTAATATCATCGAGCCACTCTGGGGAGATCTCAAACGTGTGGTTCATGCAAGATGACCAAAGACTTTGCATGACCTGGAGGCATTTTGCCAAGACAAATGGGCAGCTATACCACCTGCAAGAATTTGGGGCCTCATAGACAACTATTACAAAAGACTGCACGCTGTCATTGATGCTAAAGGGGGCAATACACAGTATTAAGAACTAAGGGTATGCAGACTTTTGAACAGGGGTCATTTAATTTTTTTCTTTGTTGCCATGTTTTTTTTTTTTTATGATTGTGCCGTTCTGTTATAACCTACAGTTGAATATGAATCCCATAAGAAATAAAAGAAATGTGTTTTGCCTGCTCACTCATGTTTTCTTTAAAAATGGTACATATATTTCCAATTCTCCAAGGGTATGGAAACTGTATATAAAACTTGTGTATTATTTGATCTGTAAAGTTGTTTAAATCGTTATTTTTACAGTTGTTTTAGAGTTTCAGTGTTTGCGGCGTTACATCATGGCAACAAATTTGTAAAATTGGATAGAACTTTAAACAGAAAACATTAAGCGATTTTATCACACTAAACTCATGTTAATATGCATAATGAAGTATTTTGAAATATGGAGTATTTATTGTTTACTGATTGGCCCCATTCACTTCCATTGTAAGTGCCTCACTGTAACCCATGTTATCAACATGCTGTCAACTGAGTTTAACTTGTAATGAACCCAGAATATTCATTTAACAAAAGTTATGATGCCAGTATTGTCTTTACAGAATTTGAAAAGTCTATGACAATAATTTTGATTGATGCCTTTAGCATTTTTAATGTTTCACATTTTATGTTTTAAACAACACACCTTGAAGGTAGAACTTGCATTTGATGAATTTATTCAGCTGAAGTATGTTAGTTACAAAAAAAAAAAAAAAAAAAAAAAAATGGTTCTAATTTGACAAATGTCTCAAATTAAATGAATATTTATTTTACACAATATATTATTTATAGAAAATGTGCATTGTCCTTTCACAAAGCTTTTTCTTATTATATTTTTTTGCAACTTTATCTTTAGTATCTTTATCTTTAGTAAGCTTATCTCTAGTATTTGTGTCTTTGCACACCTGCGGTTTAAAAAAATATCACTGGAGGGTCTGGGCTCTTAGCAATATTAGTGTTATTAAAAAAAAAATCCCTCTTGTTTTCACAAAGTCATTTCATTTGACTGCTTTGATGTGTTTAAAACCGAGCAATTTCCCTTCCCCCTCTTCCCACCTGCTTTTGTTATGGCTCAACTGAGGTTCACTTTCCCAGTAAACCACATCCGACAGACAGGTGCGGCACATCATCTACAAAAACCTACAAAAAGGCAGGAGACAATCTTAAACCTGTGATCAGCTCTTAAATGGCTTAAATTGACTTAAATGTCATGCACCATTGATTTGAGGGATGATTCAATCCGACCCAACGGGACAATGAGAGATACAAGCTCACTGTGTGTGATGAAACTGCCAAGGTTTTATGTGGCATGATACTTCATGATGGTAGTCACTGGGTGTCTGTGACACGTTGTGTTTCTGTTTGTGTGTGTGTGTGTGTTAGTGTTTTTTTTAGCCAGAGGGCAAGAAGATTGCAGTGTTCTCACAAACCGAATAAGCTCTGCTCTTTTTCCAAATGGGGTGGGTGTGTGTGTGTGTGTGTGTGTGTGAAAGAGAGAGAGAGAGAGAGAGTGAGAGAGACAGTGGGAAGATGTTAGCGTGAGAGAAAAATTGCTCTTGCACACTGAGCATGTTCTTTCAGCTGGTGAACAAATACATCCACTAAGCAATTGCACAAGCTTTCAGCATTGTTTCCCCATCATTTTTCTCCTCACCATTTTGTGCGTTTAAATTATTATATGCTGATTAATATGTTTTAATTAGGGCCCTCAATTGATTCAAAATGGTAATCCCAATTAATTATTCATTAATTAATATAATTTATTAATCAGATTTATTACAGATTTATTTTCAGCATGTAATTCTGAAAAACACGTTACATTGACATCACTAATAAGAGTCGTTTTTCATAATAGTACTCCAGATCTTCAGGTAACCCATAGAGTTGTGTCATTGCTGAACTCCAAAGCTCATAATGCTGGGATATAGGGCCACAGTCCCAGACATTTATAATTTTAAGATAATGTTGCATGTCTGGCACTGAAAAGCTCCAGAAAGGAACCCTCAAGGCCTTTAAATGAATGATGCTCCCCTTTGGCCACCCTCCTCTCCATAAATTGATTTCTTTGGTCTGGTGTCTTGCTCAAGGCTTGCTATTAGTCATAGTGCACATGTCAGGTATGGATGGTCAGGGTGAAATTTTTCTCCCTGTGTGCTTATTGTTTATCTAAAAAAAATATATATATATATACTATATATACTATATACTTATACTGAAAGCCCAGTATTCCTGAAATATTCTGAAATGAGGTTGTATGGCATTATACAAAGTGTAAGGGGGAGGCCACCCAATGATCCAAGGACGGTATCCAATGGTGTGGTTTGCGCGTCTTGTCTTATCGTGCGCAACATTACATAACACTTTGATTATTTGATTTGAGTTCCATGTTTTATTAATCTTATCATTAATTTTTTTCTTTATTTCATCTGACTCCAATTATGAAAAATCTCATTGATGTATCTATGCTCTGAATTTAAGTTTTGTATCTTATTATTTTTAATAATTCTTTCTTCTAGACTGCATTTGTTATTTCAATGTTATTTGAGTCCTGTGCCGGCTGGACGCAGGTCCTTTATCTACAAATTCATCAGTTTCAGATATTAGTAAGTTTTAGACTAAGTCCTTATAGGTTCTCGGCTTTATCCGTTTAGTCTGATTTGGCTAAGTTCATATAGATTCTCGACTCACCGTTTAGCCCCAGTCAATTAAGTTCTTTTTTACAGATTCTCGGTCCTACTCTTAGTATTTCCATTTAATTCTACTTGGCTAAGTTCTATTATAGATTCTCGGTTCGCCGTTTAGCCTTTTAGTATATACTTAACTAATAGGTTACTTCTGAAGTAGCTTAGTTAAGCCAACTCTGACCATAGATTTGTAGTTAATAAGAAATATACTAGAAAAGAGTCCCTCAGAATGAATCATAATAACAATTTATTTTACCAGGTAATTGTGATACATTCAAACAATCCAATTAAAATAATAAATCAAACTCAAAGCTATCAGTGAACCAAACATAATAATATGATTAAAGTTGCATTCCATTCAAACATTTACCAAACATAAGAAATAAGATTTGCATACCTGGTAGATAAAACTACACACAATGTTTTCTGTGTTTGTCATCTGGCTACAGAGACCCTGAGCTCCTCTGAGCTGCCATCCTTCCTTAAGTACCAAAACGATTCTATTGTTATTTCAGATGTGTATGTTTGATGTTATTTAGGATCTGGTTTTACAATTTAGGGGGTTGCAAGCAAGTTCTTTGAAGCTTGCATTTATGTTTACAAAGAATGCACCTAATCTGCATACAGCATCTGGTATCTGTGATAGATCTGGGAGGGGTCATGCACCTGATAGAATACAGTATATTACTGTTCTTAAATCTTACTTGTGATTTGACTTTGCTGAAAGGGAATGAGTTTGTTTTACCAGTTGCACTGAGACCTCTTGAATGATACCAAACATGTATGATCAGAAAACCTTTTACATTACAAAACAGGATAAGTCATAACTTAGTTTTTTGGTGTCCTTAAAGTGACCTGAGGTGAGAGAGAGAGCAGATGTGAGTGTGGTTTGCGTTTTATGGTCCCTAATCAGTGGGGTGTGTTTTCTCAGGTGGAGATGCTCCTCTGTGTGAGAGTTTTATGACGTTGGTTCTCGCAGAGTTCTTTGACTTTCCCGGAAGTGATGCAGACAATTTTGTGCCAGTCTTACAAAAGTTATATATGTGAATCCCTACAAATGTGAAACTTGATATCTGGTTTTATGTACCAGGTTTCCCTTCTTTGAGTGCTGTCTGTAAAAAATGTAAAACATGCAGAACTCCTACTGAACCAGGGCCTTGTCCCATTTCAGATCAAGAAGACCTCAGAAGCCACTCTCACTACCATTCAGGACATGGTGACCATCGAGGACTACGATGTGTCAGAATGCTTCCATCATAGCCGTTCAACTGAATCAGTCAAGTCCACAGTGTCAGAAACCTACCTCAGCAAGCCAAGCATCGCTAAGAGACGCGCCAACCAGCAGGAGACGGAGCAGTTCTATTTTATGGTAAGTTTATGTATCATGAAAATGTATTTCGATCTGGTGCTATATTCAAAGAAAAAGGCTTGCTATAAAGTTAGGTTGTCAACTTATGTTGTGTTTGTGATAGAAAACCCCTCGGCTGTGTGCTTAAAAGTGCTGTAAGTGATTTTAGTGTTCTGAAGCTTTCACGTGACTGAGCCGTTGAATTAGCCACGCCCCCTTATTCCAAAACCTCACCCTCTAAACATAATTTTGAGACCAAAACCGAGCAAAAGAGCAGCATTGTTTGTTCCTGTGGCTGTCAAATTCAACAGTGGCACAATAGCACCAAACAGTTGACTAACATTATGAATCATAGCCTCAATGATCCGCTTCAAATAGGAGAACGAGAGAACTCTCAAAATGATTGACAGGTGAAAATCGTCAATGTCCATGGTCCGTGGACACATTTTTGTTTGCTGTTTACAAAGTCTACAGCTGTCACAGAGACCGGTGAAATATCTCAGGACATTTATTTCATTAATATCTTTTAGGGAGTAGGAAAATATTTTGCATACTTTTCCATGAAAAAAATCGTTTATAGCACCTTTAAGTCGGCCTGCTGTCAAATTCCTCTGGTCTCATGCAGGTCTCAATCATGTCTCTTCTCAGAAATTCCACGAGTATCTGGAGGGCAGCAATCTCATTACTAAGCTCCAGGCAAAGCATGATCTACTGAAGAGGACCCTCGGTGATGGTACCATTTGCCTTTGTACTGCATGGATAGAATAATTATTTTGAGAGTATATGTACTTTATGAATTATATAGTATTATATGAATCATAACAAATTTGGATCCAAATCCTCATGGCCAATAACTAGGAAATTATTTTATTTAAAGAAAATGTGATTGTTGGAGCCATGGCACATTGGTTAGTGCACATGTTCCTGACACGTTGAGCCAATATTGTCCTAAAATTTTCCTGTCACTGTCTAATATATCTGTCTAAAAATATATCTTTTACCTGCTACTTTACAGTGCATCCGGAAAGTATTCACAGCGCTTCACTTTTTCCACATTGTGTTATGTTACAGCCTTATTCCAAAATGGATTAAAATCATTATTTTCCTCAATTCTACAAATAATACCCCATAATGACAATGTGAAAGAAGTTTGTTTGAAATCTTTGCAAATTTATTAAAAAGAAAAAACGAAAAAAATCACATGTACATAAGTATTCACAGCCTTTGCTCAATACTTTGTTGAAGCACCTTTGGCACCAATTACAGCCTCAAGTCTTTTTGAGTATGATGCTACAAGCTTGGCACACCTATTTTTGGGCAGTTTCTCCCATTCTTCTTTGCAGGACCTCTCAAGCTCCATCAGGTTGGATGGGGAGCGTCGGTGCACAGCCATTTTCAGATCTCTCCAGAGATGTTCAATCGGGTTCAAATCTGGGCTCTGGCTGGGCCACTCAAGGACATACACAGAGTTGTCCCGGAGCCACTCCTTTGTTATCTTGGCTGTGCGCTTAGGGTCGTCTTCACTGTAGGGATGGTATTGGCCAGGTGATGAGCGGTGCCTGGTTTCCTCCAGACATGACGCTTGCCATTCAGGCCAAAGAGTTCAATCTTTGTTTCTCATTGTCTGAGAGTCCTTCAGGTGCCTTTTGGCAAACTCCAGGTGGGCTGTCATGTGCCTTTTACTGAGGAGTGGCTTCCGTCTGGCCACTCTACCATACAGGCCTGATTGGTGGAGTGCTGCAGAGATGGTTGTTCTTCTGGAAGGTTCTCCTCTCTCCACAGAGAAATGCTGGAGCTCTGTCAGAATGACCATCGGGTTCTTGGTCACCTCCCTGACTAAGGCCCTTCTCCCCTGATCGCTCAGTTTGGCCAGGCCGCCAGCTCTGGGAAGAGTCCTGGTGGTTCCAAACTTCTTCCATTTTTTTTATTTTTTTTATTTTTTTATTTGTAATAAATTTGCAAAGATTTCAAACAAACTTCTTTCACGTTGTCATTATGGGGTATTGTTTTTAGAATTTTGAGGAAAATAATGAATTTAATCCATTTTGGAATAATGCTGTAACATAACAAAATGTGGAAAAAGTGAAGTGCTGTGAATACTTTCCGGATGCACTGTATTTGTGTTGTCTTGTTAACAGCATAGGAGCTCTTTACTGTATATATTAATTGTAACAGCAGAGAGCCTTATAATCCCTCTTCATCATCCCATAAGCTCAGCACCCTCTGAACCCAGTGCCTCTCCATATTTTTGAGCCTGGGGCATTTCAGTCTTCTTTTATGAACATCGTAGACTGAACTTTCAGGGGCCGCTGAGCTGAGTGCTGTGTGGGTGGGCTTGACAAAGCTGTCAGAAACCATGTTTCATTCCATTAAAATCAACCATAGCTTGTTTCTTTTCAAAGATTGTAGGCATTAGTCTGTTTGCTGGATTCTGACATTTTAGATATTTTATTGTTTCTATCCATAAACAAGGAACTTGTAGATAAAACTCGACAGCTACAGTACCATTGCAGCAGTTTGGAAATGTAGAATTACTCTATAAATCCTAACAATGTCCTAAAGGTGTGAATGTGTGGATTTTCAGTTCTAGACAGATGGCTAGCTGCATGCGCTTTACTGAGCATAAATAACACCTTCCCCAGGGACTCTAAAGAACTGTCCTTCTCTCTCTCTCTCTCTCTCTCTCTCTCTCTCTCTCTCTCTCTCTCTCTCTCTCTCTCTCTCTCTCTCTCAGGTTACCGGCCTGAGTACGCAACCACAAGGTAAAATCATTCTCCACTGTGTTCACAGTTTTGTCTTGTTTGGTCTTTTCAAAAACACATTACAGTGAAAAATAATATTGCATTATGGCAAGCATTTTTTCAAAGATTACAAGGCTGTGGCCATACTAGTGTACTTTTGCTTTAATTTTGCTATACTTATTACATAATATGATCAATCCCACGCTCCTTATGGTTTTGACATTTGAGAATAAAGTATATTTGACTCAATATTAAACTCTTTCCTTGTGACTCTAACACTGGGCAACAATTAACTGATGCACTGGAACCCAGATCACACATAATATACAGTATATCATATCATAGCCTTTGTTTTATCCATGCTGTAGGTCTGTTTATTGGTGGGGTCTATCATAATTAAAGGGATAGTTCACCCAAAAATGAAAAATCTCTCATTATTTAATCACACTCATGCCATTCCATATGTGCATGACTTTCTTTCTTCTGCAGAACACAAATTAAGATTTTTAGAAGAATATTTCATCTCTGCAGGTCCATACAACGCAAGTGAATGGTGGCCAGAACTTTGAAGCTCCAAAAAGCACATAGAGGCAGTATAAAAGTAATCCATATGACTCCAGTGGTTTAATCCATGTTTTCTGAAGCGATCCAGTCAGTTTTGGGTGAGAAGTAACCAAAATCTAACTCTTTTTTTTTTTTCTTCACTGTACATCTTGCCATTGCAGTCTATAGGCACAATCATGATTTCATGCTCGATTACACTTCCTAGTGCTTGATGTATGCGCAGAGCGCTAGATGGAGCTAAGAAAGTGTAATTGAGCTTGAAATCATGATTGACAAGAAAACTGCTGATGTCAAGATTTATAGTGAAAAAGGAGTTACATTTGGTCTGTTCTTACCCAAAACCAATTAGATTGCTCTAGAAGACATGGATTAAACCACTGGAGTCTTATGGATTACTTTTATGCTGCCTTTATGTGCTTTTTGGACCATCACCACTCACTTGCATTGTGAGAACCTACAGAGCTGAAATATTCTTCTAAAAATCTTTGCTTGTGTTCAGCAGAACAAAGAAAACCCTACACATCTGGGATGGCATGAGGGTGAGTAACTGATGAGAGTATTTTCATTTTTGGATGAACTATCCCTTTAAACCTTATAGTTATTTAGCCTCTTTATTTTAGCAATCATATATCACAAAGAAACACATATGTAATGTTTACTTTAACGTTTATCTGATACTAATTTGCCTCAATTAAAAAAGTACTTGTGAGAAAGTAGACTTGAATGTTGAAGAGATAAGAGAGATGCACGAGAGATAGAAACAGAAGAACAGATGCTTGTGACTCTTCAGTGCCATAATTCACCATATGACTCTGTTCCCCGGGGTTACTCTCCACAATGCTTTACACCAATAGCTCTCTTTAGATTTGACTTCGCTCAAAGCCTACTGGGCACAATTTGTAAAAAAATGAATAGGCACTTCCCTACTGAGGAAGGGACACGTTTGCTGTATTGTTTTACTTTTCTTTTTTTGACACTGTAGTGCTAAAACATTAGGTTTCAGAATTAACCGTATAAATTGAACTCAGTGTAATTTACCTAAGAATAAGAAATAATGGAACTTGAAGGATAGCGTTTTTTGTGCTAAGCTGTTTTAAGCATGTTTTTTCCAATTAGCAGAGCTCACTCTATAGTCGTCTGCAAGCGAATGTTTCAAGAGCTGTTGGGAACATCGCATTAGGTCTGTCAGAGGACAAGGAATGATCTCTGATATCAAAATGAAACATGTATTTAGGTACAACCCTGTATGATCTCCCTATTATAATACCAGCAGCCCACCAACTCATCCTGAAACCGAAAGATCTCGGACCTGGTGTTTCCATGGCCTTTGATGTGTGGTAGAAGTGAAGTTTATGAACAGGACATTGGCTTGTGCAGATCACTGAGCTTAGCACGATAGGAGATTATCACTTACCCCGAATAACCTGAAATCACATGTCCACCACTCTATCTAATCTTTCTAAAGGTGTATACACTTTTCCTATAGACCGTGTATGAGATATAAACACATTAGTGGTGCTTGCTAAGACAAGAATCACTATTACTAATGCTCGTTCTTGAGGTAAGGGGATTTCAACAAACCCCTAAATCTAAATATGTGCGCTGTTACTTTTCTTAGCAATCAAACATATGATTTTTACCTGCCAGATGATAATCTAGATACCAGAAATCATAGAGACTTGATAGTGGTCTCTTTTGACGTGCAGTATCGCCTTGAAACCACCTACTGTAGCAATGAGTCATAACACCTTAGCAAATGCATGGCAACCACCCAGGACACCCCTAGTTCCATGGCAAGTTTTGCAAGCACACTTTTTATTCAGAAAATGAAAGACTGGTTTGTTCTGTCAATTGAATGCAACCTGTAGGCTTCAATTGCAGTGCTTTTGAATTTATTAAAGAGTAGTAAAAACAGCCATTAGAAATTCAAATGACATGCTCAGTTTTACAGGGAATACAGTATGTCTTTGAAGGATCTCAGTTAAGTTGGGTCATCGAAGAATAACTCTAGTAGACTTTTATAGGGAGTTACAGAGTGTTGGATATTCCAGATTAAACTTGTAAACATTTCTTTATAGGCCTCCCAGTCTTCCTCCTAAACCGTTTGGTACTCACAGGTCCAGGCCACGCTCTGTATTTAACGTTAAGCTTTTTAATGGCAATTTGGAGTCATTTGTTAAGGTACTTAGAGCTGTGGGTGCTGTATTACCTCCTCTGAATACCGCCGCTTGAGGCCATAATGATCCACAGCTACTTGCTTCTACTTGACTGATCATTATTGCTGGGGGACATCTTCAAACAGAGCAGAAACATGGGGGAGTGTGTGTGTGTGTGTGTGTGTGTGTGTGTGTGTGCGCGTGCGCGCACATGAAGTGAGATGATGGAGATAAAGTGCGCTTCAGGCATCAACATTCACACGGTTGCTTCTGGGCAGCTTGAACGCTTCTTAAAGGAGTACTACCCCATTTAATCACCCTCTTTTCTTTCCAATTTCATATGCTGTTATTTTTGTTGTATAACACAAGTAGAATATAAATTATTAGAATAATTGTTGGTAACACTGAAGTACAACGAGGTTCTATTCGTTAACATTAGTAAATGCATTGGGTATCATGAACTTGCAATGAACAATAATTTTTCTATAGCATTTATTAATCTTGGTTAATGTTACTTTATGAAAATACTATTTATCATTGTTTGTTCGTGTTAAATTTGTGTTACATTCATAATACATTAATGTTAACGTGCACAACTTTTCATTTAAAAACTGCATTGGCATATGTTGAAATTAACATTAACAAAGATAAATAAGTTCCTGTAAAAGGATTGTTCATTGTAAGTTCATGTTAACTATTGTGTTAATGATGTTAACAAATCAACCTCATTGTAAAGTGTTATCAAATTGTTATGCAGCTTTTGTCATACAACTGCAGTTCATTGTGATTAGGGGCTGTTAAGCCCAAAAAGGAAAAAGAAAAAACAACATAAAACTATCATAAAAATAATCCATATGACTTGTGCACTATATTTTAAGTCTTGTCAAGATGGCAGCTTACCTTTTTTGAATTCTGGACTCGAACACGGGATGGGCGCAAGTGTCAGAGGACTGCAAGATTATCAGTGAATAATGATTCAGTGACTTAAATTTTGGTCTCATCCTTACACAAAGCAAAGGAATATAGCCCACGAATCATATAGACTACTTTATGGTACTTTTTGGGGCAATTATGGTCCTTTTTAGAGCTTGACTGGAGTTGTCACTGAACTGTCGTTGCATGGCAACATAAAACTGATTGTTAAAAAGTTTCCTTTTTGTGTTCCATGGAATACATACGGATTGGAACAGCATGAGGGTGAATAAATGATTTTGAGGTAAACTATAGACCTTATTCACAGCAGCGCCATCTTTGATTTTTAATGGAAATGACACCAAGGCTGAGAGGAATAGACATACAGTCTCTTCAATGGGCTGCACTGTCGTTCAAAGTGTTTTTGGGTCGTTCCACAGAAAAAAACATTGAAAAAATATCTTTCCAAGAAACTTCAGTAGATGAAAACTCCAGACAACATAAGTTGTGGATAATTAGATGTGATCTAGGCGCTTTATATCTTTATACCGTGCGTGCCATGGAAGAGATGGTAAGTCTATCCCTCAAAGCCTCATTTTCATTCCTGTCAAAAATCAAAGATGGCGCTTCTGTGACAAAAGACTATTGTATTAAACACCCATTCTCAAATTTTGGATCCAGGGACTTAAAATGCACAGTGTATGTGTGAGAAAGTAATGGGATGAGAGGATACAATGCTGTGTCAGCACTCCCCTCTCTTTCTCTCTGAGGCTGGAGCTAATGGTGTCATTGGAAGACTAATAATGATGTTGTAAGCTGTTGTTGGTGGCTTTACTGCTGGGACCAAATAACCTGGGGATCGCCTCTGTCTTGCCTCTGTTTTTCCCTGCTCTCTTGCATCTCTCTCGTTCTGCTGTCCTCTTCTCATAGTCGCGGTCGACGGAACTCTCACACAAGGCATCAGGTACAGAAACATTTGGCTTGTTCTGATTGGCTCATTGCTGCATGTTTGTCAAAGCTTCTTGTTTGCACCCTTGCTTACTCAGGAGTTCTAAACCATGTATAGTGGCATCCCAAAGTCTGAGACCACATTGAAAATCTGTTATTTATTTATTTATTTTGTATTTTTTAGACCTGGAAATAAACAGCATAAGTGGGACATACCAAATACTAAGAAATTCTGAAATTCATGTCACTCATATTGTTATGCTGGTAATGTAGTTTGTAATGAAAGATTTTGTATCAGAAACATGCAAAATAGAAGCATTTTCATTAGTGAAATCTCAGACTTTAAAACCTCACTGTATAAACCCATGTATGTGTCATAGATGAGAGCATGTCCTTCTTGGACATCCCAGACCAAGATACCCACTGTAGAATTCCATTAAATTTAAAGGAGAGAATGGAGCCCAAATGTTTTTTTGTTAACTTGACTTATAATTTTATAATTAGTTTTAAAACAAACATAAATAAATGTTTTATTCTGAATATGTAAATATAGTGTAAGGCAAGCCACAATTATTTGTGGCAGGGTCAGAAATTAAGGGGGGCTTGGGGCAAAACTGTCACCAAAAATGAGAAAAAAAGCCCCCGAAATTCTACATTTGGGGCCAAATATTAATGTGAAAGTTAATTTCTGACACTGCACTGTGGTAATTCAGAGTGCTTTACACTGGTATCAGAAAGAATGAAAATTTAAAAATCAAATTAAAATATTTTTAGATTATAGATTATTTTAATTTAAAATGGTTTATTATTATTTTATTAAATAATCTTAAAATTAGCTACAAATGATTAAAATAATTGAGAAATTAAGAAGAAAAAATCTTTTTATGAATGGATTTATGAATGGATAAAAATAACTGAAAGATAATGTACAGTATAAGGACATAAATGGAACTCAAATAATGCAGTGCCATAAAGTAAAACTAAAATGCAGCACAGTCCCTTATTTTATTATGTATTCTGCTCAAAATGCTCTATGATTCAAGCATAGACCTGAGTTGTATTAGCCTGTAGGTATTATTTAAGAATTTATTGCAGACGTATCAATATTTAAATACTTTAAGGACATAAAATTTTATATGCACCATATTGCATGGAGCATAGCTGGGAAATATAGCCCCTGCGAGGTGTGCCTCTGATCCTGGCACTGGCAGAGTGCTCCGGCTTGGCACATTCCCCAGGTTAAAAGCAGATAACGGCTTTTATAAAGGCATGTAAGATAGTGTGCTGCCAAACACTCTACAAACAGCTCTGACTGCAGACAACAGGCAGCTCGAGTGCAGGATTAACAGAATCAGTGTATAGCCGCAGCCAACATTTGTTTTTCCGCATTTGGCATTCGGTCCATTCATATTCAAGAACCTTATTGACACAGATTTAAGTTGTCATGTAATTTCCTGTCTCTTCAAGAACTTTGACTGAAGCAGGATAGGGTAGAAGGTCTTTTGAATTTATTTGCTTTTCAAAATCTTAGGCGTGTACATTTAGATGGCACTTTAAAAAGGTTTAAAAACGAAAAATAAAAGGGCTTGTAAGGGTTTGCCAAGAAGGATTACTCTTTAATATCTGACACTGATGATATGTGCAGGGTTCCCATGGTCATGGAAAAGTTGGAAATATCAGGAAATTGTCAAATTGTGATTTTCAGGTCTGAAAAAGTCATGAGAAAGTTGATACAAATTTAAAAAGTCAAGGAAATGTCTACAGTGAATAAAAATATTTCTAGTTGTCCTCATAACTAAAACAGTTAAACTGGTCTTTGTCAGTGCAATCTCCATAAAATGATTTTGAAAATCCTACTCCAGTGATCAGAAACATCTGGAAAAGTCATGTAGATTTGTTTGTCAAAAGTGGGTGCGGGAACCCTGCACATGGTTTAATTGTGTGGTATATTTTCAGTGATTGTATAATTGTCCATTAGACATTTATAGTTTAGTGAATAGACTGTTTTTTTTTTAGTCCATGTCTTAATGTTATGTCTACATTCATCTCTTTTTAAGGACTCTGGACAAGCAATACCACGAATTGTTGAGAGTTGTATTCGATTCATTAATCTATATGGTAAGTTACCTCACCAATAATAGCTATAACTCCATAAAATAGTCCACCAGAAAAGGCCAAAGATGAAGCTTATATTAATGCATTTGTCATGAAATTCTTCTCTTAAACATCTCCAAGTTAACGGCTACCTGTGCTATCATTGTCCTCTTCCAGTTATCCGCAATTTGGGGCTGAACCAACAAGTTGTCAGTCTTTTGGAATCAGGGCAGGTCGTGTTTTGTGTGCCCCTGCCAATTCCGCCCTATCCCGGCCTAAGCCATGCAGACTCGCTTTAGGTCTATTTTGAGTTCAGTGTGCTTCCCAGCCAATGCCAGAGGACATTCAGTCCGAAGAGGTCTTTATCATATTCAGCTCCTGTGTAAACTGTACGAAGATGATCATAGATTTTGCATGTCTATTTTAAGTGCTGAATGTTCTCTGTGTGTGGCCGTCTTACTGGAAATGTAGAGGAGTTTTTAATTAATCCGTTTTGACCCATAGCCAGGCTTTCCATTAAAAGCTAATCCAGTCTGACGGATGTTTTGTAGAAGTTGATTGCAGTCTCTTTTCTTCATTCATTATCTTTAATTAGAAAAGAAAAGTTTTCTAAAGCTCAGCTTTTGAGTTGAGGAACTGAAAGTAGTCACTACTGTATGGATCAGCCTTTATTTCCAGTGGATTTAAATGTGAGGAAGACTCTGCACATCTTATTTAACAGCTTCACAATCTCTTTCTCTTTAGGCCTTCAACATCAAGGGATATTCCGAGTTTCTGGATCTCAAGTTGAAGTCAACGATATCAAGAACTCATTTGAGAGAGGTGTGTGTGTGTATATGCGGTAATGCAGAGTTCAGGTTTCTGAAATAGCACAGCTCTTAAAGTGCTGTCAGTTCTGAATAATAATGAGTGTGTTATGTCATTAGAGTGAGTCATATCAGCCACAAACTTAAATTTCACTTAACTTAAGGACACTTACTTGACTTGTGCTTTGGCAAAACATTTGCTTGGTTGAACATATTCTTGACATTTGTCCTTAACATTCGCATGCCAAGAACAGCAAAAACTATTTATCTGGATGGTAGAATTTACAGCAAATGCTAATTTTTAAGGTTCTGTTTTGTGTTGATATTGTAGTACCATTTTGTATCTGATTTATTATGGTTACAATTAATTTATGTGTACCCAATCATCCTTATTTAAAGCTGACATGTGTAATTTTTTCCCCTATATTAATGTACTTTCTCCTATTCGAGTTTAAAGGGATAGTTCACCCAAAAATTAAAATTCTCTCATTCTCAAAATCTCTCAGATTTTGTCTGCAATGTAGATCCATACAATACAAGTGAATGGTGACCAAATCTTTTATGCTGCCTTTATGTGCTTTTTGGAGCTTCAAAGTAATCCATATGACTCCAGTGGTTAAATCTATATCTTCAGAAGTGATATGATAGGTGTGGGTGAGAAACAGACCAGCATTTAATTCTTTTTTTACTATAAATTATTCTCCCTGCCTAGAAGGTGGCATTATGCACAAAGAATGTGAATCGCCAAAAACAAAAGAAGAAGAACTCTTTGGAGAGAAGAGAGCTGTTTGAAGGGCTGGTGAAAGTGGAGATCTATAGTAAAAAAGAACTTAAATATTGATCTGTTTCTCACCCACACCTATCATATCTCTTCTGAAGACATGGATTAAACCACTGGCGTCGTATGGATTACTATCATGCTGCCTTAATGTGCATTTTGGAGCTTCAAAAGTACTGGTCACCATTCACTTGGATTGAACAGACCAAAAGAGCTGAAATATTTTTCTAAATATCTTCGTTTTTGTTCAGCAGAGGAAAAAGTCATGCACATCTGGGATGGCATGAGGGTGAGTAAATGCTGAGAGTATTTTTATTTTTGGGTGAACTATTCCTTAATGTGTAGAGATAACAACAAGTAAGCCATTTGTGGGTTGACCTCCCAAAAACCTGTTTGGAAACAATAATCATTGTTTGGTGAAACTAGTGGCACAGAGAATGCGCTTTTTAATATGTAGATGAGTTACTGTTATCATTGTAGTTTTTTTTTTCAGGGTTATTCAGGTCATGTTTTCTATTCTATCAGATTATAAACATTTGATATTGCCGTGTTGATAAAATTGTTGGCTCTTTTATGATAAATTACTTGTGTCTGCTAAATGAATAAATATTCATCTAAACAATCCAGCTGAGCGGTGACATTTATAGACGCATGAAATATCTCATAGGTAACGATCCCCTGACAGACGAAGAGAATAACCATGATATTAACTCTGTGGCTGGGGTTTTGAAACTCTACTTTCGTGGTCTGGAAAATCCGCTATTTCCAAAGGAAAGATTCAATGATCTCATCTCCTGTATCAGTAAGTGGCTTCTTTTTTTGCTTTGGACTGAACAATAAAAATGTATGTTTGTGCCTGTAAGTGTACAGGACCATAAATGCATGTGTGCCATGATTGAATGTATTGACATGCAGCTGTAAATCTATCACTGATTGTCAGTGTGAATTAACAGTGCCTTGAACTGTGATCATTTGCTCTCAGATAAAGAGAGCTCAGTCTTTTGCCTTCAGCAGTGGCACAGTGACTTTCCTCTCTGTAGGATGAGACATTCACCGCCTTAGGCTAAAGCCAACAGCCTCACACTCACTCTGTTACAGCAGTGTGTGTTCAACCACGATATGACATATTAGCGCTTCAGTTGGTCCTTTAACAGCCATGAATGTAACTTTGTGTGAGAGTTCAGAAAGAATGCATTATCACGATCACAGTGATGGTACACTGCTCTGAATGAATGCAGTTTGACACCATGAAGCTCCATCTTTCCTGCTGAATTTCAGGGGCGTTGTTTGTCATCCACAGCTGGGATCAAGCAGGAAAAGAGTAAGGGGAGTGCGGCACAACTTTTTACCAAGTTATGCACTCAAGAAAAAAGACAGAGAAAGAAGTAAATCTAATAAAAGTGACATGAAAAATCCTTATCCCAGGCAGCTGAATGTGATGGGCACAGTCTAAATATATTATCTCATATAGTTCACTAGATTACCCACTATCTCTTACTAAGAAATCATGTGTACATACATGTGTAAGTTTGGAGGGGTTTGTTTATCTATACATTAAGAGGAATATGAAGGCGTGTGCATATGCATACTCCACCAACGTGTGACCCTGTGCCTCAGTGTTGGATAACTGACACTCGTTAGTTTGTGACTAATGGGAGTTCCCTGCTGTTTACATTTACGTACGCCTCGCCCCATTCACGGCATACCATGCGCTATCTTTTTCTCTTTTTCTTGCACACACTGGGGCAAATTCACTAAACAGTTGTGGCCTTTTTTCTTTGTGTGTGTGTGTGGTATATAAACGCAAAAATGTGTCACTAACCACGCACTCTGTGCTGGTGTAGCACTGCGTCATCTGTAATAAAATCATCAATCAAAAGTCCTTGTCATTCTTAAGAAATTGTGCTTTATTCACAAAAGTCAGTGCTATTACAGCCCACGGAAAGCAGCTGGTATACAGAATTTTATTAAAAAGGGAGATGTTGTGTAAATTTTTCTTGATCATAACAGTAGCAGTTCATCAAATGATGGAGAAGATTGTTAATACCAGGCATATATGAAGCATCAGCACACTTTCTGCACTTTTAAGAGCCAGTATTTACATCATTCCTTTAGTGAACCAGCTGGTGAAACAACACAATGCAGACATTGTAGACAACGCTAACAACAGCCGCAAAACAACATCACCTTAGTGAATACCCTCACAATCTGTCCATATCACTTTCCAAGCTCTATATTTCCTGCAGCTCTATATGCAGGCTGTCAGAGTAGATTGTACACTGCTCTGTAATTGAGATAAGTTTGTGTTGTGTAGCTGGAGACACGTGTCTCCTCTGTGGTGAGTCTTGGCAGTGTTCAAAATGGCTTCTTTTACTCAGGATCCATGTTGGAAACCAAGTCTTGTGCTTATGTAGGAGGAATAACACAACATATTCCCAAAAACTCCTATGCCAGATATTTATCTTTTGATAGTGACATGGCTATTTTAAGCTGCTATCAGAGGATGAAACCAAGGATCTGGGTGCACTTAAGCAGCTATGGATGAGAGCAGATCATCATGTTTTTTTAGTTGTTTTACAGAGGCTGGTTTTGCCTTGTATAAGTGCCACTTGTGTCACATGACCTAGGTATGGAATCCAAAGAGGTCAGTACAAAGGTGTTAATCTTGGGTAATATTTGGAATGAGATACTAGCATACTTCTTACTGCACACTGCACAGTATACAGTGCTTACTGCCTACTGTTATTACTGCATGCAGTATGCATCAATAAAACTTCTCAAAGGGATAGTTCACCCAAAAATGAAAATTCTCATCATTTACTCACCCTAATGCCATCCCAGATGTGTATGGCTTTCTTTCTTCAGCAGAACACAAACAAAGATATTTAGAAAAATATCTCAGCTCTGTAGGTCCATACAATGCAAATTAATGGTGATCATACTTTTGTAGCTCCAAAAATCATATAAAGCAAACATAAAAGTAATCCATAAGACTCCGCTGTCAAATCCATATCTTCAGAAGTGATATAATATGTGTTAGGGGGGTTAGGGTTAACCCTAACTTTCAGATGTGAAAGTGAAACTAAACAGGCAATGCATGTGACTTTCAGGTGTAAAAGTGAGAGTTAAAGTGTAGATTTAGAGTAAATAAAGAACTTAAAATTTGTATCGGTTCCTCACCCACACCTATTATATTACTTCTGAAGATATGAATTTAAATTCTGGAGTATTATGGATTACTTTTATGTTTGCTTTTGCTACAAAGGTCTGATCACAATTCACTTTCATTGCATGGACCTACAGAGCTGAGATATTCCTCTAAAAACCTTTGTTTGTGTTCTGCAGAAGAAAGTAAGTCTTACACATCTAGGATGGCATGAGGGTAAGTAAATGATGAGAGAATTTTCATTTTTGGGTGAACTGTCCCTTTAAACAATAGTGTTATTGTTGTGTCATGACAATATGTTGCAAGTGGTGTCCAGTTATTATAGTGGAAATAAAAACTGTTATTTTGTGTTCTCAATTGTTGTGTAAAAATGTCACGATTTTCTGCAATTTGATCAAATAATGAATCAAGAAAGAAATTGCAGTTGATATTAATTTTGATTCATTCATCACGCCAGAAATGGATGGTCAAGTTGAGTGCATTGCACTTGCATTGCAAGAAGTATTCTGTGTTCTGTGTTGTATACTACATATTTTGGCAACTGTCACCTGGGTGTTCCATGCATACACAAAATTGGCATACTGCAAACAGTATATATACAAACAGTGTACATGCAGCAAAAATAGTACAAGCAGTGTGGTCGTATGCTATTTTGAGCATAGCCTGACATCACATTACTAAAGAGAGATAGAGAGAGCACAAAATGTGTGTTGGTGTTCCAGAGGGGACAGAAAGTAAGTTGCAAGGGCACGGGAAAGAAAGCCCACTGAATATTGTGGACATTTGCAGGCAAGGAGCTAAAGGAATGCTCGCACAGATATCTAGGATTCCAGTCTTCTGGATTAAGCTTTAAGCTCCTTTAAAAACGAGTTGATTAGTTTTGAGACTTTACCTCATTTAATGCTCTGTTAATCAGCTTCATTAAGTCCAGGGTGAGGGCGGGCACACCAACCGATTTTATTTAAATGAATACAAGTGAATCACTTCATTTTGTAATCACTGTCCCTTGAAAGAACTCTTGTTTAATGCAGTCTTCTCTACCTGGTGGTAAAAACACTAAAGAATTTGTGACAGATACACCTACCTGCATATGGTGTGTCTGCTGTTATGGGCCTTTTCTGTCAATTGCAAGTGTGCATTTATACCTAATATAAATATGATTTACAGGGCATTCACACTAGCCGCATTTACACAAGGTAGACTGATTAATCGGTTCTGATAGTTGTTTTTGGAAATATTGATTATCTGCAAAAATCTATGTAATTTTGGTTGCACAATAAACTGCTTTTGGGATGTTATTTATTTCGGACTCTTGTGCCTCAATGTCTGTTCCCGTCATAGTAAGGAAAGACTAAAAACATTTGTATCAATCTATAAAGCATTTCTTTTTTTTTTTTTTATAACTATCAGCCAATTCATTGGTTATCTGCCTTTTCCACTACCTTAGTTATCGGTATCTGCTAAATCCACAATCGGTCCACCTCTAATTTACAAAACTGTCAACAAATCTGTTTTTTTTTTTGTTTTTTTTTCTCACCAATATCTGGCAAAGATCTATTCTTGTCGCATGCTTGAAAACGGCTTAAACACATGTGAGATTGGATCCAATATGATTTCAAATGGTGGTTCTACTGTAAATTCAATACATATCTGATATCTGGTCATCTGACCTTCATCTATCGATCCAGATCCAATCCTATGTGTCAAAATACTGGAACTGTGAATTAAAATAATATTCTGGGTTCAATAGAAGTTAAGCTCATTCAACAGCATTTGTGGCATAATAATGATTACCATAAAAATTCATTTTGACCTGCCCCTCCTTTTCTTTTTAAAAAAATAAATAAATAAAATAAAATAAAGCTAAAATCTGTGTTACAGTAAGGCACTTACAGTGGAAGTGAATGGGGGCCAATCCATAAACATTAAAATACTATTTCAAATGTTTAGCCACAAGACATAAACAGTATGTGTGTAAACATGATTGTAGTGAATAAAATCACTTACTAGCCTTTTCTTTGTAAAGTTGTGGCCAATTTTACAACTTTGTTACCATGACGATGTAATGTCAACAAACCCTAAAATGACTTTACCTAATAATGATGATTTATACAACTTTAAAGCTCAAATAATACACAAGTTTTAACAGAAGAATTAATGTAAGTGCATTTATAAAATAATAAACTTCACATTTCTGTCTCCAAAAATTGGTTTCACTGTAAAAGTTTCACTGTAACCTAAATTTTTGCTTTAGTTTTTTTTAAAGAAAAGGAGGGACGAGCCAAAATGTTTTTTTTTTTGTTTTTTTTTTGTAATCAACATTATGCCACAATTGCTGTCAATTGAGCTTAATTTGTATTAAACCCGGAATATTCCTTTAAGTCTTGCACTGTAAAGACTGCAATGACAGTGAATTGCAGCAACTAAGTGACTAAAGTCATTCATTTTCAGTGAAAGTTTGCTATTTGTGGTGGCATGGCCAACAGCAACCATTGGTGACTTGGCAACCTCCAGTGATTAAAACACTGTCTGGTGAATGCACCATTTTAATGTTAGATTATAGCTTACATAAACACACTTAACATATCACATATACTCTTCATGCTATGTTCAACAGATCTGACCCTAGGCAATGTTTTTGTCCTCCAAAATATATAGCGTGCAGTGGTGTCGTTATCGGTGAATTAGCACATTCATATGAAGGCATGTCATTAGATACTCAGGGATTTTAAGTTGCCTGGATGAAAACAATGGCCATTAAAAATCATTGCTGAATGTCTTGACAGAACAAGAGGAGTATGTTTCCACATCTATCCCCATCATTCTCTGACATGCACAAATGTTAATGTCATCATAAATCTATGACATTTTCATGTTTGTGGCCATGGTTACATTAAACCTAATGAGGCAACACTATCATGGGCTCTGTGTGGAACTCTTGTCCCGTATTATGTCTTAAATAGTAGTAGACCAATAAGGCTTTTTCAATGCCATTTTTGTCTATCTGAATATGTGTATTTAAATGATACCCATAATTTTTATGTGGGGATCACAAAGTTTAATTTGTTATCTTGATAAAAACTTCATTATTTTATCTTGATAAATGTTTTTATTTTATTTTTTTACATTTATTCTATAGAAATGTATTCAACAGAATATTAACTTAAAATTCACTAATCATATTTGTAAACCAAAAATGTGAACTCCAAATTTACGACTTAATTGTAAATCGTTAATTGATCAAGTGACGAGGGTTATCCGCTGATGCCAATAAACGTAAACAGTTTGGCTGAGATAAATGAGAGATTTCTCTCTAGTTCTCTCTAGGATTTTAATAATTTTTTGTTACAGTATATTGTTTATCTTACTCTCTCTCTCTCTCTCTCTCTCTCTCTCTCTCTCTCTCTCTCTCTTTCAGGAGTTGAAAATCTGTATGAAAGAGCTCTGTATATTCGTAAGATTCTCTTGACTGTGCCCAGATCAGTGCTTGTGGTCATGCGTTATCTGTTCGCCTTCCTCAACCAGTAAGTATTGAATGTTCTCAAACATTCAAAGCTATGAAAAGTGTTTGAAATGATTTATGTGGTGTATTATTCATAAATTATTTGCTGCCTTCAGTTAAAAACCAATAGAACTCAAGCATTTCCATAACTTGCATGATTATTTCTGTATTTATAGACATTTCTAGTCATGTAACCATTAAATCCAAGACAGCGTTTCTAGATACAAGAATATGAAGCACTTACAAATCTAATATGCACATTGTCATTGTGTTATGGTAAAATCCAGAAAATAAAGAGTTCTTTCTCTGTTCTGAAGAAAGATACAACCCTACTTTGAGATTAATGGGATAGTTCGCCCAAAAATGAAAATTCTCTCATCCTTTTCTCACCCTCATGCCATCCCAGATGTGAATGACTTTCTTTCTTCTGCAGAAACCAAACAAAGATTTTTAGAAGAATATCTCAGCTCTATTGTTCCTCATAATGCAAGCGAATGGTGACCAAAATTTTGAAGGTCCAAAAAGCACATAAAGGAAGCATAAAAGTAATCCATATGACTCCAGTGGTTTAATCCATGTCTTCTGAAGCGATGTAATCATTTTTTGTTGAGAATAGACCAAAATGTAACTTTTTTTTTTTTTTTTTTTCACTGTACATCTTGCCATTGTAGTCACAAGGAAGAATCATGATTTCAAGATCGATTACACTTCCTAGCGCTTGACGCATGAGGCATCCCAGGGGACACACAAACTAATAAAATGTATACACTGAATGCACTGTAACTCGCTTTGGATAAAAGCGTCTGCCAAATGCATAAATGTATAATAGCAGTCAAATTGACTGACTGTTTTCCACAAAACTTAAACAGGAAATCTCAGTCAGAGGAACAGAGAGTGCTGACATTCAGTAGGATATGTTTGGTTCGTTAACCAGAGTCTTTAGAAACCATCACTGTCAAACAGAACAGAGGAGTAGTGCCCATTCTTTCCACATGAATGAATCTCACTCATAATTAATTCACTTGTTCACACAGTTCAGTTAGTGCAAGCCACTGCTTTTTTGTTTGTTCAGCTACATCTCCTCGAGCTAATGGAGCGGTGTACTGGTTCACTCTGAAGTAGTATTCCAATTTGGCATCCAATTACAAAAATGTCTCAAAACAATCTGATTTTAAAGAACCCATAAAATCAGAACTGGAGTTTGTGGCTTTTAGTCCATGTCTGTTAGCTTTGAAGTCATTTATATGCTAGTGTACTTCTAAAAAATGACAAAATAAGCCTTTAAAATTGACAGTCTTTCTCTTCTTTGAAAACAGACCAAAATATTGATGACTCATCTTGCACTACACAGTTTTGTCCAGTAAAACGCTCCCTAGAATTACAATGTCCCTGCAACTGACTAGGAATTAGCAATTTATGGTAATGGCTGACATAACTGAAGACTTTTGGCTATTTAAAGGTAAATGGGACAAGCCCTTCGATATGTCCCATCCAAACATCCCATTTCAATAGTAGAATAGTAAAGAATTGACATGTCTTTAAATGCATCCCTCTAAGGCTCTTGCTTTTGTGCTAGTTGTTCTCAGACATGTAAGTCATGTGTAATACAATTATTATGCCAAATGTCCTGATTGCTTGCTCCTGTTTCCTGCAGCCTGTCCCAGTACAGTGATGAGAATATGATGGACCCCTATAATTTGGCCATCTGCTTTGGGCCCACCCTCATGCCCACCCCAGACACGCAGGACCAGGTCTCCTGCCAGGCCCATGTCAATGAGGTCATCAAAACCATCATCATCCACAATGAGACCATCTTTCCTGACACAAAGGAGCTTGATGGCCCCTTGTATGAGAAGTGTATGGCAGGTGGCGACTATTGGTGAGTGCTGTGATGGAAGAAATTTGTTTAGTGCGTTCATTTATTATTTATTAATTATTGTCTGGACAGCTCTGTCTGGGTAAGTGAGGGAGGGGTGGTGTGGGGCCTGGTGGTTAAAGATATGGGCTGGTAATGTTGCAACCATCCAGAACACCCTAGTAACCATCCAGCAACACCCTGGCGACTGGCAACAACACACTAGCATCCTGGCTGTGACTTTTGCACAACTTTTTGCATGTAAAAATCTAGTCAGTAAGACCTACAGTGAAACACAGATTTTGTTGGTACAGTTTTGAGATGTGACATTTCTAGTTGTTTGGCATTAGAGACAAGATAAGTACCTACCTACAATTAAGGTTTGAAAGGGGAAAAAATTGTGCAACTTGCATAACTTATAGTAACTGAGTATGGATTCTGGTAATCACAGCAAATGATTTTCTTCCGAACTGTAAAGTAGCTGAAATTGATGTTTAAAAATGGCTGACCAGATGTTCAGTATTGGTATTTAAATTTTATCTTTGTGAGGATATGGCAGGCCCAAGGCCAAAGGTTTGTGATTAAGACAAACTGGTTATCACAGGTTTGTGCGCCGAGATGCAGCGGTCGACAGGTCCAGATGTGTCTGAGCTGTGTTTGGACTCTGTGTGGGTAATTATGTGAAATGATGAGGTGCCATCAGGGAACTCTTTAGATCAGGTAGGAAATGTTTTAGAGGCTAAAGGGTTCAGTAACTAGGAGAACCAGACTGAAACCATCTTGGTAATTGCCGTCATTAAGGTATGGAAAGATCGCCAGCCAATCCAGCGTAATATTTTATTTATTTATTTTTTCAAAATACACAGTGGGGTTTAAAAGTCCACATTGAAAATCTGGGATTCCAAATCCCAGAAAATTACCAGAAAGTTGTAGGATTTTAACTAAAATAAAGCAACATCAGCAGAATTAGAAATATTTAAGATTGTAGGCCACCATGTTAACAACTTGGTCTACAATAATCTTTCGATTTACAAGAGGTCAGATGACCTTGCTTCCATTAAAACACACAAGATGCTCTTTGAAACATTCTCAAATCATGCTGGATAACATAAATCTTCAGGTTTTGACAAACTTGTGGAGTCAATGCCAGCTCGAGTGCATGCTTTTATTTAAGCAATAGGTAGGACAAACCAAATACTAAGAAATTTTGAAATTCTGAACATTTTACAATTCAACATCTAACTCAAATTTTTACGCTGATAATGTAATTTGTAGTGGGGAAAAACTGTATTAATAAAAAAAAAAACAAAAAAAAAAAAAACATTCAAAATAGAAGCATTTTAACTAGTGAACTCAGACTTTTGCACCCAACTGTACATGGAGGAGAAGAGGAAAGAGGAATTTTCTGCCAGCTCATCCGCTGTGTGCGTGCATATATGTGTTGTCTTAAAAAAGAGTGGCTCAACTCAGCCTCCCCACAAACTGAAGCAAAACACCTGCCACTGCAAGCATCTGTTCTTAAGCTCTTCATATGATACCGTCTCTTTAAAGTAATAGTGTACCCAACAAGAAAAAAAAAGTGGTCTTATGTTCCAAACCTGTATAAAACCTTTCTTCAGTAGAACACAAAAGGAGATGTTAGACAGTATAGGCTGACAGCCACAGTCACCATTCTCTTTCATAGTATGGAAAGAAGATGCATTGAAAGTCAAGGGTGACCGAGGCTGTCAGCCTATACTGTCTAACATCTCCTTTTGTGTTCCACTGAAGAAGTAATGTCATAAGGGTGAGTAATTGAAAACAGAAGTTTTATTTTGGGGGTTAACTATCCATTTAAACTCGGCAAAGTGAGTTCTTATATTTTCTCCTGTGGTGGCATGGCATGTGGGAGTGGCAGTGCTCAGATTGAAATGGCTTTACTGTGTGTCAGAGGTAATCTGTGAAGGGCATTAGTGCCAGTCTCAGTAACCATGCTGTGCCACTGCCAGAATCTCAATCGCCCTCCACAACTCCTCCTGCATACTAATGACAGCCTCTGTACTTTTTGCTTGACAGAGGGTTTTACTCTGGCTGTTACTTTACCCACTCTGTTTTTCCCCCGTGTATTTGTTTTGCACCCATTTCATTATTTATTTATTTATTATTATCATTATTAAAATGTTAGTTTGGAACAATTCATACTTAAGCGTCACAATTTATGTACAAAACTAATTTCATGCATTTCACCAAAGGCCTTAAATCAAAGGTATTTAGGATAATGTAAAATATGGATTCAGTCTGGTGTGTCCAAATTTGAATCAATGAATCATTCTGGCTCTAAATTCTGATTGGATGAGCCATGTTCGAAGCCTCCTAAGAAGTCAGTGGATGCACACCTGTGACTGCACTTCATTTGAATTCTATATTAATGCACAAAGTAGCTTCAAACCATTGAAATGCTAAAGAACCCTTTCACTTGGTGGGAGAATTATTTATTGTGATTATCATTAATGCATTTGATTATTTATTGTACATATGTGTCTTTTATGATGTTGCTGTTGCTGCCATTTTAAAAGCAATAAGCCACTTGAGGCTGTCCATTATCATTTTATTACAATTAAGAGGGTTTTAGGTAGTCTGCTTCACGTTGCACATAATAGCAACCTTTAACCATGGTGACAACACAGTAAAGCATGGCGCCTCATGATGTTCATGGATTGTCTCGTCTTTTCGTGTTTTCTTGCAGTGAGAGTCCGTACAGTGAACATGGAGCTCTAGAAGAGGTTGACCAGGATGGAGGAACGGAGACCCACACCAGTGAAGATGGTATGTCTATTTTGTTACCCACACTGTGAAAGGATATATCCTGAATGACATCCCTTGCCAATGTAAGTGTAACACTGTTAAAGTGCTGTGATGAGGTCAATGGGTTAGGTTATCTTTTCTAGGTTGAAAAGGTTGTCTTATCAGTGACCTTACATTCTTTTCATTGGCTCAGCTGGACTTCAGCCAATGAGCATCGACTCTCTAGATTGGTTAGGAAGGGGTTTTTAATCAAGCATGTTAAATGCGCTCGCCAGCATTAGGTGCTTGCCAGTGCCACAGGATCGATATACATCTGTAATGGTGATATAAATAATCCATTTGAATGATAATTAATAAGATGCATAAAATTGATTCATTTAAATGTAAACTCATTTTACTCTGTGTTTATTGGAAAACAGAAAATGTGTGCTCTCTATTGATTGGGCTGATGGTAGATTTTCGAACTGACACTAGACGAAATGACCGCTGATATTAATCGGCCAGTCGGGCACATTTATCAACCAATGTCAAAAATCTCAAGGGCCAGATATCATCTGATTAATCAGCCTAAGCAAAATATCACTTGCCACATGTGAAGTATGCATTTCTATGCCTCAAACTGAAGCTTTCATGTAATTTTACTAAAAACAAAACAAACAAAAAAAGTTCTTTAAAGACTTTAAACTCACTGTCACAGACAAACATAAACCAAATGCTTGGCTCATCTATGACATATGGACCAATTCCCGAGTCTAATATGAGAAATAAATGGTGCTTTTCAGGCTGTGAAGACTATATACTGTAGTGTTTCATTTTAATTTTTTTTTTCACAATTTTGTCGCTGACCTGCATGCTACCCTTCTGAAAATAGACACATTTCCTGTCTCCTTCTGTAACAATGCCTGTTTTCTTCTGCTTGATTTAATATGAGCAGTGGGAAGTCTGCTTTTGCCATAGCTACGATTTCGATGACAGACAAAACCGACTGTTTAATCCTATTGTTCAAGAATGAACGTTTATGCAGGGAGTTCATTCTTTATTCTCAGACTTGAATAATTGTCGCAAAAATACTGTAAACAAATTAACTTTGTGATAGTAACCTTATGTTGTTCCAAACCTGTATGAGTTTCTTTCTTTCTTTCTTTTAAACACAAAAGGAGATGTTAAAAGAATGTTCCGGTTTCAATACAAGTTAAGCTCAATTGACAGCATTTGTGGCATATTTTTGATTACAACAATATTTTATTTTGACTCGTCCCTCCTTTAAAAAAATAAAAAAATCTTGGTTACAGTGGTGCTGTTACAATAGAAGTGAATGGGGGCCTTTTTTTGAACATTGAAATACTCACTGTTTCAAAAGTTTAGCCACAAGACATAAACAATATGCGAGTAAACATGATTTTAGTGTGATAAAATCACTTACTAACCTTTTCTGTGTAAAGTTATAGCCAATTTGACAACTTCATTCCCATGACGATGTAATGTCAACAAACCTTAAAACCCTAAAATGACTGTAAAATGACAATTGAAACAACTTTACAGCTCAAATATTAGCTTTAACAGAAGAATTCATTTAAGTACTTTTATAAAATTATAAGCTTCACATTTCTGTGTTTAAACCCTCCAAAAATTGGCCGCATTCACTTCCATTGTAAGTGCCTCACTGAAACCTAAATTTTTGCTTTTTTTTATTTTTATTTTTTTTAAAGAAAAGGAGGGACAAATTGAAATAATGTTTTGTAGTAATCAACATTATGCCACAAATGCTGTCGACTGAGCTTAACTTGTATTGAACTCGAATTGTATTGAATATTCCTTTACGCAGAATGTTAGCCTCAGTCACCATTCACTTTCATTGTATGGAAAAAAGATGTAATGAAAGTGAATGGTGACTGAGGCTAACATTCTGCTTAACATCTCCTTTTGTGTTCCACAGAAGCAAGAAAGTCACACAGGTTTTGAACAAAATGAGGGTGGGTAAATCATGAAACAAATTACATTTTTTGGTGAACTATGCTTTTAAGACTGGACCTGTGCTTAAACAGCTTGAGACTTGTGTCTAAACCTGACATCATACCATCATCAATCATCCAATCGCTGCTTCTCTAAACACTGCCAAACAGACAGATCTCATATCTGCAGTAATATAAACAGAACCCAAAAGCTCTGCCGTTCTATTCATTCATAGGTTATTGCACACAAGTGTGTCATTTATGTCTGTAAATCACCATCAGACCTCCAGATCTGCATCTCTGCATGTTGAAGATTAGTTTTGACGGTTCCCATCTCACTGTCTATTTAAAACTCATGCATCTGTCATATTTATTCAGTCCCGAGCACTGAGAAGCCTGATACTGCAAGTAATGTATGTCATGGTTTCCATTAACTAACACAGATGTGCTGATACATAACTGACCTGCAAGATTGTTAAATCACTCTCAACTTCCATGGTTTTGCTCCAAATATTTTCCTCGTGGAGGTAATGAAGTTCTTACCACAGAGACTCTTTAAGGAATGCTTATACTTTTCCTTGCAGGCACTGTAAAAAGTGTGCAGCATTATGTTGACATTCCTCAAAAATTCTGGTTAGGGTTTTTTATAATCCAATAAACCTAATTTAACTTCCACAATGTTTTCAGCCTTTCAGCCCAAAGATCATAACTTACAGACTCCATTAAACATTAACTTTGTTTTATTGATCATTTCAGTCATAGGAGGCATATATATTTTTGAAAGCTGTATATTTGTGAAATGTAAGATTTACCTTTAAAAATTGCCCTTTGACTTACATTCATAAAATGTACAGCATTCAAAATGTAACTGACAGCGATGACAGTATTTGCATACTGAATTATGATTGACCCACTGATCTATAAGATTATATATTATAATAATGTATTATATATAAATATTATATAGTAATTATAATATCATATTATCTATATAGATATATATTATTATATATGATCTATATTATTGATCAGTGGATCCAGTTGATCCATTTATAACAAAACTACCTGAAACTTTAACACTGCTCTTTTGCTACCTTTTGTTCAAATCTAGTTTTCTTTTGCATTGCTGCAAATGGCCAGAAATCTCAATTATGGGTATGTCCCTAACAATGTATTTTGTTTCAGTTTCATAAAAAAAAATGCATAAGATTACCTTCTTAAATCCTCTCTGAAAAGAGCCCTCTTTAGAGTTTTACATTTGCTTATCAGCTGCCATTATTATGGAGAATATGGAGAAGCCTGCCAAGGAACTGGTGCCTGGACTCTAAACATATAGCTACTGTATATCAGCCTGTTCAAGCCAGTGGCCATTGTAGCATCTGTCCTCAATCACTAATTCTGAAAGAGGGGATCATCTAGTCTCATTCTGGAAAATCTGCTTTGCTGAGTGATGGGACCCCTGCTATGCAATCAGTATAATTTACTCTCTCAAGTGGACTGAACGAGCAGATTGAATACACCCATGGGATGAAAACAGCTGCGGCCAGATTTACAAAACATTTTTAAGAATGACATTTTCCTTAACTACTCTTTTCTTCTTATATTCTAACTTAAAAGAAAAAGTTAAAAATATATTGTATTCCCAAAAAGACTTCTTAAAAGTTTTCTTTCTTTTTTAATAATAATGTATTGTACTTAGGAACATTCTTGCAAACTTTCAAACAGAACATTCAAACAAGAAAACTGTAGGGCAGGACCATTGGCAATAGTTTTGATTGTGGAAGTAGGTGTTACGTACCAGAGTTGACCCAGGTGGGTAGAGGGGCGGGCCTGAAAAGTAAGAGGGTTTTGTGATGTCAGTAGTAAGTAAAGTTGTTTCAAACGTGGAGCAAGTTATTACATTTCGATAAGGTTACCCTTTTTTTTCTCTTTTGAATAACGTGACCAAAGGTTTGTTCACAGCAAGACCAGGCTTTGTTTTAAGAATGTAAATGAGTCATGTTGACTTCAAGAAAGCATGAGTAGAAAGTATCTGTTCAACAACAGAGGAAACACTTTAAACTGTTACAACATGTGGTTTTGCTGCAAGACAACACATTTTTAACAGCCCCCTGATGTTGCAAAGAGCTGATTTTCTCCTCTAAATGGTAGTACCCCTGGAGTCTGCATGCATATCTCCATCAAAAGCATGTTAAAAAAAGGAAATGCAGCTTACAAACACAGTTTTTACTCTCAGTTTATTTTTCTCCTGGGTCTGCTTGCAGTCAGGGGTGCTGGTGGGTAAGTCACTGCTACAGCAGTATAACTTCAGCTGGAAAAAAAACAGCACGGGTTATTGGCTCTCCTCTGTGGCAACAATAGTTCCATATGGTACAATATGCAATGAACCAGGACAGGGTAGCAGATGCAGGAACAACACTTTAATGTCTGCGAGTAAAAATAGCACCATAATAATAAAATTACAGCCTCTTTAGACCTCCTGAATTAATAAAGAGTGCATTACTTAAGTGCCTTTATAAAATTTAGCAAGCAGGATTTTGGATCAAACAGTAACTGTAATTGAATGTCAGTAGAATGTACAGTATGATATATATCAAACTGTCTAGTTGTTGAAAATTGTTACAAATAGGGAAGAAATATCAGGCTCAATTCATGTTTTTATATGTTTAGCAATGGTTATGTTATGATGTATCTAAACGTCTAGGCAGTGTTAACGTTAACAAAAACTAAATACATTTTTTTTTATTATTTATTTATTTATAAAACTGAAATGATTGGAAAAAACTGACACTAAACTAAAATACTTTTTTCACAAAACCACCTAAAATAAAATGTAAATAACCTTATATATATTATTATTATTTTTTTTATACATGGTAGGGTAAATATGGGCAAAGTGGGACACTTTTGGACATTTTACTTTTCTTGACACTTTTAATTATGATCGAAATGCCACATAACATGACATTATAACTTTATATATAAAGCTTATCATGTCTCCTACTTTAGTCAATGCTGGGAAGAAGAACCTTTGAAATTGGGCAGTATTGGTAAAGTGGGATAGGAACAACTACCAACAAATTATTTGTATGTATATACATTGGCGGCCAAAAGTTTGGAATAATGTACAGATTTTGCTGTTTCGGAAGGAAATTGGTACTTTTATTCACCAAAGTGGCATTCAAATGATCAACTGATTTAGATGTACATCTGAACAAGAGGATAAGTACATCAGAGTCTCTAGTTTGAGAAACAGACGCCTCACATGTCCTCAGCTGACAGCTTCATTGAATTCTACCCGCTCAACACCAGTTTCATGTACAACAGTAAAGAGAAGACTCAGGGGTACAGGCCTTATGGGAAGAATTGCAAAGAAAAAGCCACTTTAGAAACAGAACAACAAAAAGAAAAGGTTAGAGTGGGCAAAGAAACACAGACATTGGACAACAGATAATTGGAAAAGAGTGTTATGGATCTTAACCCCATTGAGCTTTTGTGGGATCAGCTAGACTGTAAGGTGTGTGAGAAGTGACCGACGAGACAGCCATATCTATGGCAAGTGCTACAGGAAGTGTGGGGTGAAATGTCACCTGAGTATCTGGACAAACTGACAGCTAGAATGCCAAGGATCTGCAAAGCTGTCATTGCTGCACATGGAGGATTTTTTGATGAGAACTCTTTGAAGTAGTTTAAGAAGTTCTGAACATTTTTTTTCAAATTGTAATAGTAGTTTTTCACGTTATTAATGTCCTGACTATATATTGTGATCAGTTGAATGCCACTTTGGTGAATAAAAGTACCAATTTCTTTCCATAAGAGCAAAATCTGTACATTATTCCAAACTTTTGGGCCAGTGTGTGTGTATATATATATATATATATATATATATATATATATTCTTATACAACTCGCATCATAAATCACCATATGTAACTTTAACAAACTTGGCAGAATGTTAGCCTTTAACAACTGTTACTTTGTCACCTTAAAAAAACTGGCCTCAAATTTCAAATTACATTTACAGTCTATCTTAATTAAACATGAAAATGCCACATGATAGATGTAACACAAGATTGCCCTGAGAAATGTAATGATGTTAGACATTTTAAATTATACCACGCTTTAGCTTTGGCAGCCATAAAATACTAAAACTGAAACATTAAAAATGAACTAGTGTGAAAACTGATGAAAACTAACCTATGTAAATTGAAATAATTTGAATATAAAAATGAAATAAAAACAAAATAAAAAAATCCAAAACTATAATAACCCTGCTTCTAGGAAGCATTTTTGCTTGTCTGTAGTGCTTTGATACTCTCATTTTTGTATTTCTCTTCCTCTTTTTTTGATTGCTTCTCAAGATAAGCCCACACATAGCCTGGTAACTTCTTCCTAACTCAATCTGTCTGCTACTCTTGTTCACAAGCGCCATCCTGGCAGCACTATGATACATGAACAGGCTTTGCAAGGACACTGAGTAAATAAGAGTGTCTAACAGACAGAGATGGAGGAGAGACACGGACACGTGGACAGCTGATGGTCATATTGATCTCCACCCGGTCCTCTTTATTAATCAGGTGCCTGGACCCTATGTATTCACACAATAAACTCACGCCAGTCATGTCTCATTGACTCATTGTCATTTACAGATGGTAGAGAATGAAAAAGCATTTCCAATTATGTTTTGGGTCTCTCATTTGTTATAGGAGGCTTTTAGTGTCTTGCCAATGGAAGACCAATCTTGCTTATTTACAGTCTATGTCTGGAACAGTGGGGAAAGTCAGCTGTTCAGAAAAGCACTGCCTCATTTCAAGTGCTTTTGAGGGATTTTAAGGAATTTTAGCTAGATTTATTACAATATATACATTTAGTTTTACATCTGGCCAGCCCTTATGGATTATGATGCAGGAAAGAAAGGATACAGTTTCAAAATTGAATCCATACATATGTTCAAAACATGCTTTTAGTTGCATACAAAAAGTACAAACTGATCGCATAGGTTTTATGGAAATTGGAATCATTTGGTACCACTTTTTTTTTCTTTTTTGGACATTACCATGATAGTAATACCATTATATTTTTTTAAATACCTTGGAGTTCCATGTAAATAAAACATTATATAAATATGGTATGTACAAGAGTGTCAAATTATAAACTGCTAGTTTCAGTCCTATATGTATATATGTGTGTAAGTATATATGTGTATGTGTGTGTGTGTGTGTGGGGGGGGGGTGAGCAGGGTGGGGCCGAATGGTGTCTGGGCAGAGCAAGGCCGTGAAGATAAGTGGTGAATGACTGCGTAATGTGCCATGCTGCTTATGGAGGAGCTGACACATTACGTAGTCATTCATCACTTATCTTCACGGCCTCGCTCTGCCCAGACACCGCTCGAATTCTACCCGCTCAACACCAGTTTCATGTATAACAGTAAAGAGAAGACTCAGGGGTGCAGGCCTTATCTGAAGAATTGCAAAGAAAAAGCCATTTCTGAAACAGAACAACAAAAAGAAAAGGTTAGAGTGGGCAAAGAAACACAGACATTGGACAACAGATAACTGGAAAAGAGTGTTATGGATCTTAACCCCATTGAGCTTTTGTGGGATCAGCTAGACTGTAAGGTGTGTGAGAAGTGCCCGACAAGACAGCCACATCTATGGCAAGTGCTACAGGAAGTGTGGGGTGAAATGTCACCTGAGTATCTGGACAAACTGACAGCTAGAATGTCAAGGATCTGCAAAGATGTCATTGCTGCACGTGTTTTTTTTTTAATTTTTTTTATGAGAACTCTCTGAAGTAGTTTAAGAAGTTCTGAAAATTTTTTTCAAATTGTAATATTAATTTTTCACATTATTAATGTCCTGACTATATATTGTGATCAGTTGAATGCTACTTTTGTGAATAAAAGTACCAATTTCTTTCCATAAGAGCAAAATCTGTAGTGATTATATATAATGCCAGTGTATATTTATACAGTTGAAGTCAGAAGTTTACATACACCTTAGTCAAATACATTTAAACTCAGTTTTTCACAATTCCTGACATTTAATCTTAGAAAACTTTCCCTGTCTCTGGTCAGTTTGAATCACTTTATTTTAAGAATGTGAAATGTCAGAATAATAGTAGAGAGAATGATTTATTTCAGCTTTTCTTTCATCACATTCCTAGTAGGTCAGAAGTTTACATACACTTTGTTAGTATTTGGTAAGCATTGCCTTTAAATTGTTTAACTTGGATCAAACATTTTGGGTAGCCTTCCACAAGCTGTCTCACAATAAGTTGCTGGAATTTTGGCCCATTCCTCCAGACAGAACTGGTGTTACCGAGTCAGGTTTGTAGGCCTCCACGCTTATTCAGTTCTGCCCACACATTTTCTATTGGACTGAGGTTAGGGCTTTGTGATGGCCACGCCAATACCTTGACTTTGTTGTCCTTAAGCCATTTTGACACAACTTTGGAGGTATACTTGGGGTCATTGTCCATTTGGAAGACCCATTTGTGACTGAGCTTTAACTTCCTGGCTGATGTCTTGATGTTACTTCAATATATCCACATAATATTTCCTTCCACATGATGCCATCTATTTTGTGAAGTGCACCAGTCCCTCCTGCAGCAAAGCACTCCCACAACATAATGCTGCACAGGAAATTTCTCAAAAAAGTAAGATCTTTATACCCATGTGCACTTGCAAACTGTAGTCTGGCTTTTTTTATGGTGGTTTTGGAGCAGTGGCTTCTTCCTTGCTGAGCAGCCTTTCAGGTTATGTTGATATAGTGGTGGTGGCGTAGTGGGCTAAAGCACATAACTGGTAATCAGATTGCTGGTTCAATCCCCACAGCCATCACCATTGTGTCCTTGAGCAAGGCACTTAACTCCAGGTTGCTTCAGGGGGATTGTCCCTGTAATAAGTGCACTGTAAGTTGCTTTGGATAAAAGCATCTGCCAAATGCATAAATGTAAATATAGGACTTGTTTTACTGTAGAGAGAGATACTTGTCTACCTGTTTCCTCCTGCATCTTCACAAGATCCTTTGCTGTTGTTCTGGGATGGATTTGCGCTTTTCGCCCCAAAGTACGTTCATCTCTAGGAGACAGAATGCGTCTCCTTCCTGAGGTTGTGTGGTCCCATGGTGTTTATACTTGTGTACTATTGTTTGTACAGATGAACGTGGTACCTTCAGGTATATGGTAATTACTCCCAAGGATGAACCAGACTTGTGGAGGTCCACAATTTTTTTTCTGAGGTCTTGGCTGATTTATTTAGATTTTTCCTTGATGTCAAGCAAAGATGCACTGAGTTTGAAGGTAGGCCTTAAAATACATCCACAGGTACACCTCCAGTTGACTCCAATTAGCCAATTAGCCTCAGAAGCTAATTGGATAAATGCCTAAAGGCTTGACATAATTTTCTGGAATTTTCCATGCTGCTTAAAGGCACAGTTAACTTAGTGTATGTAAACTTCTGACCCACTGGAATTGTGATATAGTAAATTAAGTGAAACAAACTGTCTGTAAACAGTTGTTGGAACAATTACTCGTGTCATGTCATGCACAAAGTAGATGTCCTAAATGATGTTTGCCAATATGAAATCTGTGGAGTGGTTAAAAAAAAGAGTTTTAATGACTTCAGCCTAAGTGTATGTGAACTTCTGACTTGGTTGGATGTGCCAGACAGGCTGGTTTGAGTATTTCTGTAACTGCTGATCTCCTGGGACTTTCACACACAACAGTCTCTAGAGCATATATAGAGTGGTACAAAAAACAACCAATGAGCGGCAGTTCTGTGGACAAAAAACCCTTGTTGATGACAGAGGTCATCGGAGAATGGCCAGACTGGTTCGATATATTATAATATACAATATAGCATTGCCTCTTATACCTTAAGAAACATGGTTCTACCATCTGATACCATTACTGTACCATGCTACCGCCTCAGTACATTTTTTGTTGTTCCACTGGGCCAGTCAGATTGGCAGTGATGTTGGGTTTGGTTAACAAGAGGTCCACATTGCTTGATTGTTCAGGGGATGAGAACAGCCTGTTCTGCCAGAGCTGCAGCTACTTTGCATGCATTGAAGTCTGCTGTCTGCTCTGTAATGAGTCCTTATATAAATGGGGTCACGGCAGCAAAGGTGCATACAGCAGCCAATCAGAGAATCTCATAACACAATGCATTCAAATGCGCCGATTCACATGCCAATTGATTCAACTTGGTACCATAAATAGCACCAACCAGTGCATAAATGGTGCTCTGTTCTTCCCCTTTAGGCGTTTTTTGTAGCATATGTCAACAGTGCAGAAATCAGCAGCGGCACCCATGTGTAAAAATGAATTGATCACGCACTAGTTATGATCGGAAATTCTCCAATGAATATATGGTGGCAACGATGATGTGTATGATGAATTGTTCTCAAAGGGATAGTTCACCAAAACATTTCAATTCTGTCGTAAGTTCCTGTGATGACAGAATTTGGGTGAAGGTGTCATGTTGTTCCAATACCAAATCACTTTCTTTCTTTCATGAAACTCAACAGATGTTAGACAGAATGTTAGCCTCTGTCACCATTCACTTTCATTGTACAGAAAAAAGATGAATGGTGACTGAGGCTAACATTCTGGTCAAGAAAATGATAAAAATTTAAATTTTTGGGTGAACTATCCCTTTAAATCTTCTCTACTGTGTATTTTTTCCTGTATAGAGGGGGAGCCCATTGAAGCCATCGCAAAGTTTGACTATGTGGGGCGCTCTGCACGAGAGCTATCCTTTAAAAAGGGTGCATCCCTGCTGCTGTACCAGAGAGCATCAGATGACTGGTGGGAGGGCAGACATAACGGCATAGACGGCCTAGTGCCTCACCAGTACATTGTTGTCCAGGACATGTGAGTATCTCACACATACATGTATATTGTTCTAGATACTAAAGTGATAAAGCATCTCTGCTGACCTTAATGGTCCATTATTATCATATTTCTAGGACACTTGGAAATATAATCAGGGTTCGGTTGATCTGACATCACATAAATCAATCAAGGTCAACAATATTTTGAATAACAAGTTGAATACATGTTCAATGCAAGCTCTGACAGTTGAACTTGAACATTATATGTGTTAGCATGAGGTAAGTGTGATAGAATTGCTTTCTTACTGTCTGGGTAAAGTTATATCCAATTTTTCAAACCTGTTATGACCATATAAAGTCAGAAATAGTTGTAACTTTCACAGGATACATGCAAGGATACCAGAATGGGACATGACATAACTATCAGTAAAGCACTGTTTACATGGAGCAAATGTCACCCACAAGAATTACCTTGGAATTACATACACATATTGTATGTACACTTAACCAGAAGTTCATCCACCATAAAAAGAACAATCAAGACAGCTTTACAGATCAAGTTATGAAAGTTTTTGTGCAGAATCATTTATTAAGCAAAAATACAAGCTTCACTTTTCTGCTTCTAAACTCGTTAAGTGCTTTGCCCCATAGACTTCTATTAAAGGAGTAGGTCACCCATAAAGGAAAATTCTGTCATAATTTACTCACCCTCATGTTGTTCCAAACGTACAGTATATGATTTTTTTTTCCTTATGCGAAACACAAAAGGGTAACTCTGTCTTTTCAATATAATGGCAGTTGATAGTGAGTCATTTTTTAGCTTAAAAAGGACCAAAAAGTATCATAAAAGTAATCCATGTGGCTTGTGCGTCATATTTCTAAGGCGTGTCCCAAATCGCATTTTTCTGCACTATCCAACATCATTTTTTATTGCAAGTAGTGCGAGCAGTACAGGATGTTAACTCTTTAAAAAAAATAATAAATAAATACAAAAAAAAATAAGTGTACCCAGATGATTTACTACTTCAACCAAAAAAATAGTGTGTGAAATGTTGGACACTTCATGCACTTAACGGTCGTGGGTTGCCCCTACATAGAGGAAGGGGCGGAGTTACCTGGCCACGATGCTGTTTTGACAAAACAGTTGTAATTAATGGTGAATGTGGCAATTAGCAAAACTTCTGTAGAGACAACACCTTGCAAATATGAGTCGAGTGCTTTACCATCACCCTACTCTGTTTGAATGTACAGTGCATCCGGAAAGTATTCACAGCGCTTCACTTTTTCCACATTTCGTTATGTTACAGCCTTACTCCAAAATGGATTAAATTAATTATTTTCCTCAAAATTTTACAAACAATACCTCATAATGACAACGTGAAAGAAGTTTGTTTGAAATATTTGCAAATTTATTAAAAAGAAAAAATGAAAAAAATCACTTTCCGGATGCACTGTAAAGTAGCAGGTAAAAGATATATTTTTAGACAGATATATTAGACAGTGACAGGAAAATTTTAGGACAATATTGGCTCAACGTGTCAGGAACATGTGCACTAACCAATGTGCCATGGCTCCAACAATCACATTTTCTTTAAATAAAATAATTTCCTAGTTATTGGCCATGAGGATTTGGATCCAAATTTGTTATGATTCATATAATACTATATAATTCATAAAGTACATATACTCTCAAAATAATTATTCTATCCATGCAGATAGATGGTATTGGGATGGTATTACACTTAGAAAATGCATTCAATACATGACTGAGTGCATAGTGTTTAATGTAAGTGCATAGTGTATAGTGCATCATTTGGGACTTAGCTGAAGTTTTGATGAGAAATAACCCAAAATGTATGTCATAAAACAAGAATAAGAACTAGAAAGAAAGTCATACTGGTTTGGAACAAAATGAGGATGAGTAAATTATGATAGAATTTTCTTTTTTGGGATGGGTGTTTTACATTTTTCACTTTCTATTGATGTTACTTTTTATTACTCTAAAGTTTTCTGAGGGATGAGTTAAAATTAAGCCAGAAATAAAAATTTTTGCTTAACTTGTATTGAACCCGGAACATTCCTTTAAAATGCCATTTTCATTTTCATTACTTCATACATTAAACTAAAAGCTCATTGCCCATTCTGTTCTGTTAATCTTCCCAGAAATGGGCATCATTTGAGTTTGGTTGCAACGCTATACTGTGCACTATCTTCCTCTGGTAAACCCCTTTATCGTCATGACAACTTGTTCCGCCCGGGAAATTATTGGCGCCTAGTTGAACAGATTATGCCTCATAAAGGGGGCAAATCTAATGGATCAGGCACAGTGCTGAGTGACTCCAACAACAGTGCCCATACTAGCCCACTCACTACTGTGTGTGTGTGTCTGTGTGTGTGTCTGTGTGTGTGTGTGTCAATAATTCACATCATGACCCTCTGCTGATGTGTGTTCTTGGCTCGTGGCACTGGTACTGAGAGAATTTACAGCCCAGCGTAGAGAAGGAGTTTAAGAGCCCGTAGACCAGCAGTGTCAGACCCTCTGTCTTCTAAAAGAGCTGCGTTTACAGCAAGAAATTTAAAGGATGGCAGAGAGACTGCTCGCATAATGTACAGATAGGATATCTTTTGTCAGTAAAGAAAAAAAGAGTGTAGGAATCCTATTTGGTGCAATAAATGCACACATGCAACCTTATGAACTGTCCAATAAACATAAAACTAAAACTTTAAAGATGCAGTCAGTGATTAAAAAAAATCAAGAATTCTCTTGTGAATGAGCATTTAAAGTGTGAACAAGGGTGCCAATGTATTTTTGTGGCATTTGGATCTCTTCTGTTATCTCTGTTGCCAAGTGTTGTTGCACTTAAAAAGGAGCACATGGGTTTATGACTGTTTGTATGTGATTTATGGCAGGGATGACACATTCTCAGACTCTCTGAGTCAGAAAGCGGACAGTGAGGCCAGCAGTGGACATGGAGGAGAGGAGAAATGCTCCAGCAGGGACATGGGATCTCCAACGCACAGCCAACAAACTGATCCATACATCAGTAGGTGAGTGAACTAATTAGATCCTAAAATTGCCCTTTCTTAAAACAGAGACTACATACAGTATACTTGTGTACTCCCTGCTGACTGTTTGACCATTTAAGCACAGTAAAATTTGATTGACAAGGATTAGATCACATTAAAATCAGGGGTCGTTCACACAGGACACGTCTTGCACTATTTTTTGATTGTTGGTCTATGTACACATGCACTGGATAGACTTCTTTGGTAGCCACGTTTTTAAAATGCACTTTGTTTCAGAAACAGCACAGTGTAGCGTAACTTCTTTTCACTTTACATGGTGTCTTAAATATGTGGTGCTCTTGGCACGAGATGCTGAAAAACAGTCAAAAACGTCCATCCAGCTAATGTTTACATAGAAAAACAATTAAGAGACTGCAGAAGGATACAAGAACATCTAAATGTTTTTAACCCTTAACCAAAACGTCTTATGAGGGTGCCTACAGTATGTGTGGGACATGCCCTATTCCTGTAGTTTGTAGCTCATGATGGTTTAGGGCATACACTCATTTTGAACCTGTATTGTTTTCGGCCTATTTTAAACATTCTTTATACTGTGTTACTTAATGTGTTTGTTCTGTTCTACTGTATATTTCTGTTGAATTATCTTGTATTCATTTTCTCACTGGATCGCTCTATCCCTCTCTGACGTGCATCTATGTTTCCTGCCTCTTAAATCTTTCATTGCATTTGGCTTTATTTAGATGTTCTCCTACCTCCATAAGCGCATTTACCCAACATACTTCCTCAAGGAAGAGGATAGCTTCCTCTGCGACTATAAACTGAATTAAATTATGGCAATCAAATCATAAATTGGAGGTCTCCAAAAGTCAAATATGCCCTTTGATATGTCAGCACTATTCCTAGCAGGGGAGGTGGGGTGCTCAAACACATGAAATCAGTACGTTTACATTCAGTTTGCCAGAAATCTGGATAAGCAGTGACATTGTGAGGATTGCAGAACAAAAACAGACTCCATGCAGCACCTTTGAAATAAAAGTACACCAAGAAAGAGACTGTTCACCCAAAATGTAACTTCTGTCATCTCCTTCTTATTGTTCCAAACCTGTATTACTTTCTTTCTTCCATAGAACATAAAAGGAGATGTTAGGCGGAATGTTACGGGACTGACAGCCTCAGTCACCCAGTAACATCTCCTTTTGTGTTCCACTTTAGTGTTTTTAACAATATGAGTATGAGTAAATGATGACAGAATTTTCATGTCCTCCTTGCATACCTAAATATAAACAATGTGGTCCATGCAGCAGTGTGTCATTGCATTGCTGCATTGTTTTATTTCAGTGCAGCACGCCCCCTGCTGGACAAACATCTGCTTTACTGCTACGTTTGATAAAATTGCACTCCAGTTTAAGCGAGTTATTCTTTAATCATTGCAAGCAAAACATTAAACCTAGTCTTAGCCTAACAGCAATAAGCAATTTAATTTATTTCCCCTGTCGTATGGTGTAGTTGCATAACTTATGAACGCACGTATTAGCATCTTATTACTAATTGCCATTCATCAAGGACTGTCAAAATAATTATGAGCGCATTAAGAGAGCTCATTACGTACAAATTAAGCAGAGACTCACGGCTGAACAGCTATGATAGATCTTGCTAACTGAGATAATGTATGTGTTATGTGGCAACCCACAGAAATTGGAGACCAGTTTAGCTGTTAGCTCGAAAATGAACACATCCTGTGATCTGTATGTCATCTGTGCTTTTAAAGGAATAGTTCATTCAAAAGTGACAATTCTGCCACGCCACCTGTTTACACCCCCTCATGTCATCTTAAACTCATATGACTATATTTTTCTGTGGAACACAAGGAGAATTTACACAGTACTTTCCTGTGTCAAGCTCCAAAAAAGCACCATAAAAGTAGTCCATACAACTTGTTCACTACATTTCCAGTCTTCTCTCATCATTTACTCACCCTCCTGGCATCCCAGATGTGTATAACTGTCCTTCTTCTGCTGAACACAAATGAAGATTTTTAGAAAAATATCTCTGCTCTGTTGGCCCATTCAATACAAGTGAATGGTGGCCAGAACTTTGAATCTCTAAAAAGCACATAAAGGCAGCATAGAAGTAATCAATACGACTCCAGTGGTTTAATCCATGTCTTTAGAAGCAATGTTTCTAAGTGTGGGTGAGAAACAGATCAATATTTAAGTCCTTTTTTGCTATAAATTCTCCTCCCTGCACAGGTGGCGAAATGCACGAAAAATGTGAATCGCCAAAAACAAAAGAAGAATGAGAAAGTGTGGATTTCAAAATTAATTTGTTTCTCACCCACACACATCATATCACTTCTGAAGATATAGATTAAACCACTAGGATTTCTTTTATGTTGCCTTTATGTGCTTTTTTGAGATTCAAATTTCTGTCCACCACTCATTTGCACTGAACACACCAACAGAGTGGATATATTCTTCTAAAAATATTTGTTTGTGTTCTGCAGAAGAAAGTCATACACATCTGGGATGGCATGAGGGTGAGTACTGTAAATGATAGGAGAATTTTCATTTTGGGGTGAACAATTCCTTTAATTATTCATTGAAAATGTCTACTTTCACAGAAAAAAATAACAGGTTATAAAATATGTAGGTTAAGAGTTAAAAGGTTAAGAATGACATGAGAGTGAGTAAATAATGTCAGCAAATTCATCACTGGGTGAACTATTTCTTTAAGCACTGAACCTTAAATGGTCCATAAGCAGGATTTTTTAAAGAGATATAAAATATCAACCAGTGTTGTAGATATCTTGGTATTTTAGCTTTATACAACCTCTTTGGTTCCCAAATGTCAATTTTAATCCTGACTCCAGGCATCTTTTCTGTGAAGCTCTTTTGGTTTGTCTAATACTGTGATATCTGCAGTCATAATACAACATTTTGTCTCATGCTAAGCTGTTTCCTGGCAGGCATCATGTCATGAATATGCAGAGTAGATCTTACAAAGACACTCTGGAGATGCTTCTGACTCTCATGCTAATTATGCATTAGCGCTGAAGGTTAGTGTTAAAAGCACACACGCTTGATGTTGCCAAATGCAGCGTGTGATGGCTAGCAGCATGTACCCATGTGAGTTCAAACCGTGTACACCATATAGCATTGAGCTAACATTATTTGAAACGGTGAGTGCTGTAGGGGCGGACAGAGTTCACAAATGGCTTACTAATTGATGTCTCTGCATATTAAATCGGGATAGGAGAAAATAATTTTAACATTGAAAAACTTTCATCACCTTTAAGGTATCGCTAGTGCAGCATTTCATTTACACAGAACCACAACCTTAAAACCTGAGCTTAAACTTTAAAGAAATAGTTCACCCAAAAAATGGAAATACGTTTTTTAGAAGAATATTTCAGCTCTACGGGTCCACACAATGCAAGTTCATGGTGACCAAAACTTTGAAGCTCCAAAAAGCACAAAGGCAGCATAAAAGTAATCCATACGACTCCATTGGTTTAATCCATGTAATCTGAAGCGATCTAATCGATTTTGGTTGAGAACAAACCAAAATATAACTCCTTTTTCACTGTAAATCCTGCCATTACAGTCTCTAGGCACAATTGTGATTTCAAGCTCTATTACACTTTCTACTGCTTGACACATGCTCCGAGTGCTAGATGGCGCCATAGGAAGTGTAATCCAGCTTGTAATCACGATCACCTTGGAGACTGCTGATGTCAAGATTTATAGTGAATAAAGAATTCAATTTTGAACTGTTCTCACCCAAAATCGATTCAGAAGGCATGGATTAAACCACTGGAGTTGTATGAATTACTTTTATGCTGCATTTATGTGCTTTTTGGAGTTTTGGTCACCATTCGCTTGCATTGTATGGACCTACAGAGCTGAGGTATTCTTCTAAAGATCTTTGTTTGTGTTCAGCAGATGAAAGAAAGTCATACACATCTGGAATAGCATGAGGGTGAGTAAATGACAAGAACATTTTCGTTTTTGGGTGAACTATTCTTTAACACATTTTTTACTGCCTTCCAAGCACTTGTATTTCCTTCAGGAAACGCAAATCTAGTTTCATATAAATCTATATTTTCCTTCCTATCTTTCCCCTGTTTAGCCGGCACAGGAAGAGAAGTGACCCCCCGACCCGCCGGCCTCCAGCTCGGCCCACTGACGCTCACTGCATGGTCCACCACTCTCAGGGACACCACAATAACCACAGCAGCCACGGTAGTCATGGCACACCAGATTTGGGCTCCCCAGTGATGGGTCACTACAGCCCACGGGACCTGCTTAGAGGAAGAGGACACATGCCCATGGACAGTCCCGAGAGGCGCAGACGGATGGGCCACGGCAGCCTGACCAACATCAGCCGCCATGAGTCCATGAATAAGATGGAAAGCCCGCCCATCCGCAGGTCCACTTCTTCAGGCCAGTACACGAGCTTCACCGAGCCTCATGGCAAGAATCTGGATCCAGAAAGCATCGCACAGGTCAGCGGGAGGCGAGCGACGGTGCCCCTCACACCACGCGCAGCAGGCCCAGCCCTGTAACATAGTCAGTTACTGTCTCCTGTTACTAATGACTAATGCGTGTCTATACACAACACACATAATCACACACACACACTCAGATTTAAAAAAGGCCTATTTCTGGAACAAAGACGATATCAGTAATAGTTTGTACCTAACGTTGCATTAACTATCCACTCACTAAGTATGTTTAAATAGTCACCAGTGGTTTCACAACATTTATTGCATCCCCTTAATACATATTTCATACATTGTGCCACTTATCCTCCTGGGACCTAGTAAAAAAAAAAAATTGGTATTTATTTTCATTAATGTATTTTATGCTTTATAGTTTACAGATAATTTTTGTAAACTTGGACAAATTTTGATATTCCCAATCTCATTAATATTTACATATTTTTGTTTTAAATTATATTTTATATTAATATTTCATATTTCTTTATATTTCTGATGGCAAAGTTTCATAGCAAAATGTTATATTCCAATTTGTAGTTATTTTTTTAGGTGATTCTCACAAAAACCTTTCAATAAAATTTTGCCATCCAATTTTACTACAAAATCAAAAGAAATAAGAAATTATATTTTGCATGTGCAAACTAAAGCCTATTTAGAGAGCTTTTTATTTTCAGTGACCTTAAATCATAAAAAATGTATTATTTAAATCGTAAAGTATTTGTCAGGATGGGTTGGAGAGAGAGGATGAGGACTCAAATGACGTGAAGTAGAATGGACTTTATTAACTCGAAACCAAACATAAACTACCCCGAAGGGGAAAACTCCAAGGTCCAGGGCAGTGCAAAGCAGACCGATTGGGATGGAACTAACAAGGCAGACACCTAACAGGATGAACAACCACAACGAACTGGTGCAGAACAGAAAACACAAAGAGATTAAATAGGGAAGGAAATTAGGTGGGTAACGAGGGAAGGCAGGTGAGGCAAATTAACTAATAACAAGGTAACAAGGAGGCAGGGCCAAGACGTGAGACAGGAGATCTCATGGCAAACAATTCTGACAGAAGCCATGTGCTCACACTTAACACAAATGACAAGACAGAAGAGCACATGGCGAATGAACACAATCAGAAGCCATGTGCTCAAACAAATAACACCGCACAAAAGACAGACATTAAGAGCGCATTGCAAAAGAACTGAACCTGAAGACATGCGGCCACAAAGACACAAAGGTAGTACGGCCTTGGTACTGCCTTTCATTTGCACTGATTTTAATTTTAATAAACATTGTATACTGTAATACACTTGTACATTGGTACAAGAATTACTGTTACAGTAATGAAAGTCATCATTGAATTTGATTTGGGGTTAAAAATGACCAGGACATTTTCTTGATAGGTTTCGTGTGAATCAACTCCTTACCCTATTCTCTGACTGGTGAAAACATATCTAAATTCCACTAAATTCTGATGTCCCCCTACATAGGGCACATATGATCTTGATGTCTCTATTCTTTAAAAGAAAAAGAAAAGAAAAAAAAAAACACCCTGTATATTCAAGTTAATATTAGTTAATAATACTATACACTTACTGTTCATCTTTCAATTTTTTTTAAATTTTTTTATGTCAGACATTTTTGAAAACAGTGGAGGAAGTTTTCATGAAAAAATCCTCAAACGTTTGGGATCTGGTAAAAGTCCAGGAAGTCCTTTTTAAGATACATCAGTGTTACTGTGGCATGTATGATCTCTGCAATTCACTTAAACAACTAAAATGTTGCTGGGTCCCAGAAGGTTAAATATCCGCTTTGTTCATTAGTAACAATCTGACCATTTCACAAACACTTAAAGTACATTTGCAATATGTGTAGAAACGACAGTTCTTGCATTGGAATGCATGGAGTGGACTTAAGTTTGCTATTAAGATTTTTATTGATTCTTATGTGAAATATGGAATAAACAGAACATGAACACACAGAATCAACTTAATTCCCATTATATCCCCCTCCCCAACTCCACCCTGCCCCTCAACAAATATTCCTGTGGTCAAAGCCTAAATTACACCATGCACACATATAAGCAAACAAACAAAAGAAACTATTTGAGAACATAAAAATATAAAAATCAACAAACAAAGAGTAAAGAAAAAATTCCACAAAGAATAGAATTTAAATTACCACCACAATTCTGTTTCTCTCCACATGGTCCTCACTGAGAGCCCTCCAGAAAGGCCAAACCTGTCCCATTTCTTACCATACATGTCTATCTTGCCAAGCTGTTTATATGACATCTTTTCAAATGACGCCACCCTACTCAATTCGGTGAACCATTCTTGAAATGAGGGAGCGGCAGTTGACTTCAATCCTCTAAGAATTATCCGTCTGCCAATCATTACACTAGTTTGGACCAAGCTTTCTGCATATTTGTCACCTGCTTTAATGACCTCCCCATCACCCAATATACATAGTTTGGGGCAGAATGTAATTTGAGTATCTAAAACCTCACAGATAAAATTCTGGACTCTTACCCAAAATTCTTGAATCTTATCGCAGAACCACAGAGCATGGGCCATGTCCCCATCCTCTAACTGACATCGCCAGCAAGTAGGTGTGTCTTTTATCACCTGTGTACTACCACCAAAAGGGCTCTCTCAGGTGGAAGAGACCAATGGACCAGGTGTCTGAGTTTAAAAGCATAGTAATAAAAAAAATATTTTGGGGAGGCCTAAGCCTCTGTCAGTTGGTCAGTGTAACTTACTGAAATGCAACTGAGGTCGTTTACCATTCCAAATAAAAGATATTCTATCAAATTGTTTAAAATAAGAAAGAGGAATTTCTAGAGAGAGAGAGAGAGACTGTAGTAGGTAATTGAATTTGGGGATACAATTTTTATAACATTGACCTTCCCTGCCATAGACAAATGCAGTGAAGCCCACCTATCCACATCACATGAGAAACTTTTCATTAATGGGTCAAAATTAACTCTAAATAAATCTCTCAAATTTGCTGGAAATAAAATGCCCAAATACCCAATGCCTTGCTTGGGCCATTGAAAGGCGCCAGGTTGGGCAATATGCTGTCAGAGCAAAAGCTTCTGATTTAGACCAATTCACCCTGTATCCTGAAAATTTGGAGAAAGAATGAATAATTCTATGGAGGCTAGGCATAGATCTTTTAGGGGCGGAGACAAATAATAATATATCATCTGTGTAGAGTACAAGTTTATGCACTACACATCCTGCTACAATGCCAGGAAAATCATCCTCTTTTCTTATTGCGGCTGCTAATGGTTCCAAGGCAACACAGAACAATAAAGGGGAGAGAGGACAGCCTTGCCGGGTTCACCCAAACAAAAAAATCTGAAATGAATCCATTAGTTTGCACCGCCACTTACGGTTGTTTATAAAGGAACTTAATCCACCCAATAAAAGTGTTCCCACACCCGTACATTTCCAAAATTTGTAAAAGATAGTCCCATTCCACCCTATCAAACGCCTTCTCGGCATCAACTGAGATTGCAGCGATCGGGGTCTGATCATTCACAACTGACCACATAATATTTATAAAACGTCTAATATTATCAGAAGAACTATGACCACGTATAAACCCCACTTGATCTATATGTATAATCGATGTAATTACTCTGCTTAATCAGTTAGCCAGAATTTTAGACAATAATTTTACATCTAACTGGATCAGGGAAATTGGATGATAACTTTTACATTCATTTTGGTCTTTATCTTTTTTAACAATGAGACTGATCAGGGCTTGCATCATGGTTGGCGGTAGTTCACCTTTCTTTGACTCTGTCTAAACTTTTAACATAAGTGGAGCTAGTTCTGTGAGATGAGATCTAAAAAATTTCACAGCAAAACCATCTGGCCCCGGAGCATTACCTGTTGTCAAGGCTTTAATTACCTCAACAAGGTCCTCCAAATTAATATCCAAGTCAAGAAATTATTTTTGATCATTTGTAAATTTAGGAAGTTCTAATGGCTCTATGAATTTGCTAATATACTTATCGGAAGATGTGGATGTGGAACTACAAAGATCGAAATAGAATTCTTTAAAAGGCCTTATTAATATCTGTGGGAGAAGTAAATATATTGCCTCCAGAAGACTTCACTGAAGGAATGGTGGAAAAAAACTCTCTGTTTTATGTATCTGGCAAGAAGTCTCCCTGCCTTGTCCCCCAACTCAAAGTATGTCTGTCTTGCCCTGAATAACCAAAAGTCCACTCTCTAAAACCATTGGATGACATTCAGCGCTTCAGCTCTGTTTCAGCACTTTTAATATTCTTTTCCAATTCTATGAATTCCTGTGCTCTGAACTTTTTAATGAATGAGGCGTATTGTATGATCTGCCCCCTAAGAACTGCCTTAAGCTCCTCCCATGCCATGCCCACAGAGGACACTGAGGACCAATTGGTTTCTACATAAGCATTAACTTCTATCTTTAACATTTGTTGAAATGTTGGGTCCTGTAGAAGGGATGTATTAAAGTGGCATCTATTTTCTATTATTTCTATTCTTTTCTCTATATGTGGCAACATTTCTAAATACACCAAAGCATGATCTCAGTCAGTGGCAGATGGAGTAAGTGACTTAAAAAAAAAAAAAATCTATTCTAGAGTAAATCTTATGAAATGCTGAAAAAAAGGTGTAGTCCCTCCCAGATGAGTTCAAAAGTCTCCAAATGTCTGTAAGACCAAGATTTTTACACATCCTCTGTAGTGTCAATGTTGCTCTAAAGCAGGGGTGTCATTCATTTTGGGTCGCAGGCCTGATTGGACCAAGCGACATTGCTTGGGGGCCGAAGTTTATATTTATAAATTATATATACTTTGTGTATATACAACTCTGGGGAAAAAATGAAGAGACCACTGCAAAATTATCAGTTTCTCTGGATTTACTATTTATAGGTATGTGTTTGAGAAAAATGAACATTTTTGTTTCATTCTATAAAGTTCCAAATTCCAAATAAAAATATTGTCATTTAGAGCATTTATTAGCAAAAAATGACAACTGGTCAAAATAACAAAAAAAGATGCAGTGTTTTCAGACCTCAAATAATGCAAAGAAAGCAAATTCATATTCATTTTTAAACAACACAATACTGTGTGTGTGTGTGTGTGTGTGTGTGTGTGTGTGTATATATATATATATATATATATATATATATATTATTTAGCTTTGTTTAAATAACTTTTAAAATTATGTATTAACTTTATTATGTTTAACAAAATATATGTTATAATATGTTATAATATTTTATCAACTTTGTACACAAAACATTTCGACATGACTGAGAGCAACTTGCAAAAAATGACATATTTATTCAGCCCCTCCAAGTAATTCAGTATGTTCATTCACTGAAGGATTCGTCAAACTGATTAAAAACGAGAACTCGTGAGCTGGTGAATCACTGTTTTAAAAGTACCGGCTCATAAGAGTCATTTAGTCATGAATCGGACTAAACCAGTCACAGTGTTTGTTGTTGAGTACATCTAGCGAACACAACGCAATAGAAAGGCTTGCTTTTTTGGTGTTATTTCACGGTGCATGCTTTTTTATGTCACCACATTCAATTCAGACTGCAATCTCATAACTTGGGAGGTTGTGACGCTGGTAGATCAGCGGTGGAGCAAAGGAAAATCAGAGCAGTAAAATTTTGATTTGCCCACCTGCAACAGTGGCTATGAATGCCCAATTTCACCAGCCACTTTGATTTTTTTACCAGCTCCTTTCGTTATTCATAAAGGTATATAAAACACCACTTCTGAAGCTGTAGTGTATTATAATGACACACATGACAATTAATTAATGCCACTGCATGTCATTTGCTTTGTATGGTTACGTATTACGTATACAAATGTTTGGAATTAAGCAATGTTGCATTCACAATGCGTGTAAACGTGAACTGCTCCGTGGAAATCAAGCAAACTAAATTTAGAGCACCTCTTGAGATGGTCTGAGATCATTTGCAGCGTTCTCAAGGATGACACTGTTCTTGCAGTTGCAAACTATTTTCAGATGACTGAAACAGCAGAAACAGTGAGCACTCTGCATGCGCATGTTCCATGATAAGGCAGAGTGCCTCTAAATAAACGGTGAATCAACAGCTTTTCTTTCATCTGTTCTTCAAAATATAATCAATGTGTTTCTTCAAACGCACATCTTTGTGTCTGACAGCATTTCTTGTCACGTCACTCCAAGACTTTTTATAAGTCGCCCGCCACAAATAACCCACCACTGCGCATAAAATATCCACATTTGGTGGGTTGGTGGGTGCTAATTTTAAACCCTGAACAAAAGGAAAAACACAGAATTGACTAACTTTATTAACCAGAGGTTATATCACAAGTACACACACAATTAGTTGAAGGGAATCAAGCAATAATATTTACAAGAAAAAGAGAACCGCTTTAGCCTCAATAAACAGTCTGAAACTGAACAAAAACGCAAAAAAATTGAATCCTGCTTAAAATGAATAATAGTTCAATGGGATGGAAACAATGCAACAGTTATTACATCTAATGTTTATCCTTGGACCTGTCCATGTTGTCATTATTTCCATGAGATAAACTTCACTGTGGGAACATGTGGCCATGGAACTTGTCACCCTCAGACATATGTGGCGTTCGCTGATATGCATGACTCTGCGAGCGCTGAATGTCCCACGTAATTAAAAGAAATTCCACTGATCATGCAAGCTATAACATAGCTACATGCAACACCACAAATTTAAATGTTTATCTGTTCTGCTGTTGCTAATAAAATAATAGTATGAATACATCTTACCCAAGTTACAGGCTAAATCAATGTGAATGTTTTCAAACATTACTTATTTTTCCGCAAAGTATCCCACCGGCCGGAGATGACTCCTTGGCAGGCCGGATCCGGCCCGTGGCCCGGATCCAGCCCACCGACCATATTTTTGACACCCCTGCTCTAAAGGGTCTACACACCTTTGCATCACTATTATCAAGGACCGGATCCATTAAAAGATTGAAGTCTCCACCTAAAACTATATCATGAAGGATCCTAGCAGCTTGTAGCTATCGTACCCTCAAGATCTGTAAAAAAGTTCTGATTATCAGGGTTGAGTGCATAAATATAAGCCAAAATTTGATTTTGCCCCTGTATTTCAGCCAAAACAATAATGATTCTTCCTAAATTATCTTTAATCTGTTTGAGACATTAAAATTGTAAATGTTTATTAATGTGATGACTCCCCTGCTCTTACTCGAACCAGCACTACAAAACACATGCCCACCCCATGCCCTGCCAAGTTTTTCAGCTTCCTGTGAAGAAAGGTTTGTTTCTTGAAGGAACACTATATCAAATTTTTTACACTTAAGAAAAGAATCCTCCCTCTTTTTATAGGGTGCCCCAGCCCATTAACGTTCCATGTGGAGAGAAACATTTTAAAGTCTGACATATTGACATGTAAAGATGAAATTGTGTACCCAAGGCTAAATTATATAGACCACTATCCATCATTGTTGTAACCATAACATCCCACAGAACAGAAAAAAGATGCACTTCAAACCCCTTGCATAACAATCCCAACTGGTGTCCATCACTCGGAAATCCGACGGTCCATGCACACTCACGAGACTTTCTGCGACACTATTGCTACCAGATTACTCAAGTCTGGTGATTTTTACATATATACTATGTATAACTGTATTTTTATTTGTTTGTTTGTTTTCCCCCCTTTTTTCTTAACATAAACCATGCCATTAAATTGTATATAAAAATGTTCAGTAAAATGAAAAATAACAAAATAAAATAGGCCCCAGTAAACAATAACATCGAACCCACAACATGAGCAAATGAGCTCTACAGCAAGTTAACAAAGGGAGAGAAAAAAAAAAAGAGTCAGGCAAGAGTCAGTAGGCAGACAACAGAACAACAAACCCTCTCAGGCTGCATCAGTAAAATGCACAATGTGTAGTCTGTATTGTTGATCGAGTGCAGGCAAACTTGCCCACTCACTCCATTGATTTAATGAAGGCCATAGCTTGTCATGGGCATAAAAGTCTTATGCCCATCCTTACCATCAATTTTCAGCTTAGCCGGTAGAGCATTGCGAAGCTTACCTTCTGTTGGTGCAGCAATTTTTTACATTCTTTGAATCCGTCCCGCTTCGCTTGAGTCGATCTAGCAAAGTGTGGAAAAACTATTATGTTGTGGTCCTCCCAGCACAACTTGCCTTTATTCCTCGCCACTCGTAGAACAAAGTCTCTGTCAGCCAACCACAAGAATCTTGCCAGGATAGTTTGGGATCTGTCAACCACCACGGGAAGCTGACCGAGAGCTCTGTGTGCATCTCGAGCCGTCGGCCCGCTGTGACGATCAAATTCGGGATAAGCTTGTCCAAAAACTTCACCATATCCTGATCTTCCTTTCCCTCAGGGATTCCAATGAAACAAATATTATTACGTCTGCTCCAATTTTCCATATCCTCTAGTTTTTCCCACAACCACTCCACATCAGCCTTGGAAGCAGGTGGGTTAGCCTGTAGTTCTCTTTTGGCCAACTCCAGAAACTCAACCCTTTTTCAATATCGTCCATTCTTGTGATCAGGGTGGAAAGTTTCGCCTCCAAAGATGTGATCGCTCTTTCTGCGAGGCCCTACGTGTCGGTCGAGATTTTTGTCAGCGCTGCATAAATGTTCGAGATATCCTGACCTACTTCACGAAGCTCGCTGCTGTCACTATTGACTAGACTTCTGCCATCTTGATCCTGCGAGGCATCCGACACGTGAGAGTATTTTTTTTATTTTATTTTTTTTTATAAAAAATGTTATTATAATTTTATTCTCCCCAATTTGGAATGCCCAATTCCCAATGCGCTCTAGGTCCTCGTGGTGGCGTAGTGACTCGCCTCAATCTGGGTGGTGGAGGACGAATCTCAGTTGCCTCCGAATCTGAGACCATCAATCCGCGCATCTTATCACGTGGCTTGTTGGGGCACGTGGCTCACCGAGAGCGAGAACCACACATTATAGCAACCAGGAGGAGGTTACCCCATGTGACTCTACCTTTGTTTTTTTAGGAGACCAGGCTGGAGTCACTCAGCACACTCTGGATTCGAACCGCGACTCCAGGGGTGGTAGTCTGCGTAAATACTCGCTGAGCTACCCAGGCCCCCAGAGAGTATGTGCTTTTTAATGTCCCCACAGGCCAGGGGCCTGGGTAGCTCAGCGAGTATTGACGCTGACTACCACCCCTGGAGATGCGAGTACGAATCCAGGGTGTGCCGAGTGACCAAATTGTCCCGGTTGCTCGGGAGGGTAGAGTCACATGGGGTAACCTCCTCATGGTCATGATTAGTGGTTCTCGCTCTCAATTGGGCGCATGGTAAGCTGTGCGTGGATTGTGGAGAGTAGCATGAGCCTCCACATGCGGAGTCTCCACGGTGTCATGCACAATAAGCCACGTGATAAGATGCGCAGATTGGCGGTCTCAAAAGCGGAGGCAACTGAGACGTGTCCTCCGCCACCCGGATTGAGGTGAGTAAACGCGCCACCACGAGGAATTGGTGGGAATTGGGCATTCAAAACTGGGCATTCCAAAATTGGGAGAAAAGGGGATTAAAAAAAATACAAAAAATGTCTCCACAGGCTGACAATTTCGAATTTTTCGACATCCTGCCCTCCCAGCACAGTTTAACAAACAAAAATATTACAGTTCTCAGCGGTTAAAATTGCATAAAAGGATAATTGTAGCAAAGTTTAGCAGAGCACGCCTTTAAGCGACCAATCCAGACTTACTGAATTAATCTTGTGTGTCAGGCATCTAGGAAAGAGGAATATTATTATCATCTCTTCTCAATCTGCGCAGTTGTATTGGCTTCAGTGGCTTTATAGGAGCTGGTTAGTTTAAGTAGTTTAGAAGTAGTGTCTGTGAATAAGGTTAGCTTGTGGAAGTCCAACAGTAGTATTTACACTGAGTATCGCTGAGCTCAGTCAAATAAGGTTTCACTCAAACTCAAACTTTATGTCAGAGCCGTGGCTCAGCAGTTAACATGTGATCCATACATGTTGGGCCTTGGTGCTCATACGGGAGACACAAGTTTGAATCCAGTCAGTTTCACACACTCATTTGTCATATTTCTACTGTCAAAATACCATACTTTCTATTCCTCATATTCCGTTTTTCCATTCCCCATCCCTTGTCTCCCTCTGATTCTCTCTCTGTCTCCTGTAGGACATCGAGGAGACGATGAACACTGCTCTGAATGAGCTAAAGGAGCTAGAAAGGCAGAGTTCTGCCAAACACGCCCCTGATGTGGTGCTGGACACCCTGGAGCAGATGAAGAACGCTCCCACTCCGACCAGCTCCACCGAGTCCCTCAGCCAACTCCACGGCCTCCTGCTGCGGCCCGCCGTCACTGAGCCGCCCATGCGCCGTAGCACAAGCTCATCCAGTGATACCATGAGCACCTTCAAGCCTGCCGTAGCTCCGCGCATGGGGGTACAGCTCAAGCCCCCCGCTCTGCGGCCCAAGCCCATGGTGACGATACCCAAGACAGGAGCAGCACAGCATCCGGCGCCTCCTCCACAGGATCCACTGGATAAATCCTGCACACAGAGAGGACACAACAGTTGAAGGACAACAAAAGATAATGTTCACTGCCATAAAAGCCAGATTTATAGTTGATTTTAATGTCTTCTCCAACATTTAATTCGCTTTAGAGATGAACAGCGCTTTAGAAAGGAATGGGCTAAAGCGAATAAACTGCAGGTTAAATACAGAAACTGTAATACAGATGTAGATATAAATCTCCTGATACTTTGTTACTGTGGTCGGCATGGAATTAATAAACTGAAATAACAGTGGTCACTAAGCAAAGTTCAGAGGACGAGTAGACTTGTTTAAGGGATAGTTAACCCAAAAATGAAAATTCCATCATCATTTACTCACCCTCATATTTTTCCAAACCTGTTTGACTTTCTGTCTTCTGTCGAACATAAAAGGAGATCTTAGGCAGCATGTCTTAGTCACCATTTACTTTCATTGCATCCTTTTTCCATACAATGAAAGCAAATGGTTAACATCTGGTTTTGTGTCCCATAGTAGAAGGGAAGTCATACGGGTTTGTAAAAACGAGGGTAAATGATGCCAGAATTTCCATTTCTAGGTGAATTATCCCTTTAAACTGGTGTTTAATATTTTAGAGGGTTATACTTTCTCTTATGTGTAGGTGTAACATGCCCTCTTTTGTCACTTTAATTAAACAAAGGGACATTCTTGTAGAGCAAGACACCTGTAACTAATGGAAAGCAATTCATGTGTATCCAAAAAACTGTTTCCTTGCATGTACAACACCTTATTTTCCTCTGTGATACTCCGTGTGAATAGATTAAGGAATTCTGACAATGATACTAAAGAAAGCAACAAATCACTTTGGCTTCCTGTGTTGTTAAGGTGCCGTTTTATATTAGTAGTTTACATCCAGACTGCTAAATGTGAATAATACAGAAACTAAGCGGGGTCTTTGGTTTCTTTGTGTGTTTACAGTTTACGGGAAATGTAGTCTTTACATCTCAGTGTGTTTGTCTAGTTAAACCTGCCTGGTTGGCACTCTGACTTTTTGGAGTGGAATGTTGACTTTGGAAACACTGCCACATGATGATCGTTCTGATTGGCTGTTTAAAGCAGTTGGATGTTGTCAACACCTAATAAGTTGCATCAGCAAGGCTTTACTTTGAATATTATATTTTTGATGATAATATTTTTTTGCGTAGAGTGAGTTTGCGTGCACCCCATCTGTATTGAAGATGTTGAACAACCATTTTCCTAGTTACTTTGTTCATTTTTTTTAAGTGCTTCAATTATTTTCTTACTTGGAAAAATATATGTTGTATACATGTATATAAATATACATCCACTAAACCTTTTTTCTTTCTCATTTGCATAACGTTGTCCCAGATCAAACAGTTGCTCACTAGAGACAATATTTTTTTCTGTATTTTTTTTTTTTTTTTTTAGGATCTGTATGCTTGGTTAAATGCAATCTGTGAATAGTTAAGTCTAGTTGACAAACAAAACGTGAAGTTTGAGTTAGAGTGTGATACGGATAGGCTACAAAAAGCTTTCCTGGTCCGCTTAGCTGTCTAAACGCTCGGCTTGGCTCTATGCTATAAAGCATGAATGATAATCCTTTTAGTTGCGATATGCAAGTTCTTTTCTAGAAACTTTTCTGAAAGATTTAAGGCAATAGTTCTTGTTGTTTCACCAAACAAGGGAATAATGCCGATAGCCATGGACTCAGAGACTGTTACTGCAGTACTTTCATAGGATAGTACTGGTTTTCTAGTTATGTGCGCTAGAGTCCTATTAACCTTTTGTAAGACGTCACATACGGCACTGCACCTAAATTAAAGGGATAGTTCACCTAAAAATTCAAAATTGTTTACTTGCCTTCATGATGTTCCAAACCTGTATGATTTTCTTTCTTCTGTGAAATTAATTAGTAGATGTGAGGAAGAATGGTAGCCTCAGTCAACATTCACTTTCATAGATGTGTTCCACAACATGAGGGTGAGTAAATGATGACAGAATTTTCATTTGGGGGTGAACTATCCCTTTAAGTCAGTCACACAAAGTACCCAAAGAAGAAGTATGTAGTGCATGAATCACTCCTTTTTTGAAGATTTCTCTTATTTGCACTCACAAAAGGCCAGTGATTTAACTTTAACAAGATAAAGAGCCAAAATTACAATAGCTGTACTGGGATTTCATTTACAGTATGTTAATCTGACAATTATCCTTCCAGTGCTGACATTAATGATGAATCGTACAAGTGCATTGCCATTTACATTATTACAACAGTTTGACAACACAATAGCTTAGTACTTGTACTGTATTCACAGATAATTATACAAAAAAATGGACTCATATTTAGGTAAAATAATATGTTTATAAACATGTTTGGATGATGGTATGGATTGTGTACACTGTCCATCACTGATCCAATGGTAAACACGTAAATAATTCTAAGTAAAATATAAGCATTGCATGTTTTTAACATGTAATTATAAAGTCGTTGAACATACTAAAGCCTTTTGATTACCATTTTTTATTGAACAATATTATAAACAAGTTTTTTTTTTTTTTTAAGATTGTACATTATATTGATAAGCCTTGAGAAATAGTATTCTCTCTGCAAATCTATACACAGTAGCAGACTCTCTGTACTTAATTGCTGTTATATTGGGTTGTCCATGTACATCTCTGTACAATGTACTTGTGAAAGTGCCTTTAAAAACTATTTTAGAGGAACTTCATACAAACGTCCTCTGTGCTGTGGCGTTCTTATTTCAGATCCAGTGTACCCAGTAGGGATTACAGTAAATAAATTATTACCAACGTGGTTCTGTCAGTTAAGCTGTATGAATGATCAAGTAAAGATACTGCTTATCCGTTGTGACGTGGCACTTTTATGTAAGACTGTATATTTGGCATGTAACATCCTAACAAGTTGTAGAGCTCTTTGGAGGAATGCTCCTTTCTAATAAAGAACATAGTTTGGTCACTCCACTGTGGTATTGGCTTGTATCTTCTATGCAAGTTTTTAAAGCTGATGTTTTAAAAAGAGACCGTATTTTATCATTGTTATTATTATTATTATTATTATTATTATAGTAAAATGCACAGTAGGGTACAACAGGACTAAAGACACACCTTAAGGGATTTAATTTTTTGAATATTGATGAAGCAACATGATTATTGTGAAAAGAAATAATCATAGAAGGTTGTTTTGATGGAAAAAAAAAAAAAAAATGGGAGTAAAAAGCCGCCAGGGGGTTTATAGTGATATCATGTAGATGTAGTTGAAGTCAGAAGTTTACATACACCTTAGCCAAATACATTTCAACTCAGTTTTTCACAATTCCTGACATTTAATCATAGAAAACGTTCCATGTCTTAGGTCAGTTAGGATCACTAATTTATTTTAAGAATGTGAAGTGTCAGAATAATAGTAGAGAGAATGATTTATTTCAGCTTTTATTTCTTTCATCACATTTCCAGTGGATCAGAAGTTTACATACACTTTGTTAGTATTTGGAAGCATTGCCTTTAAATTGTTTAACTTGGATCAAACATTTTGGGTAGCCTTCCACAAGCTTCTCACAATAAGTTAGGAATTTTGTCCCATTCCTCCAGACAGAAGAGTCAGGTTTGTAGGCCTCCTTGCTCGCACATGCTTTTCTACCAGATTGAGGTCAGGGCTTTGTGATGGCCACTCCAGTATCCTGACTTTGTTGTCCGTATGCCTCAAATTTTGAGGTATGATTGGGGTCATTGTCCATTTGGAAGACCCATTTGCGACCGAGCTTTAACTTCCTGGCTGATGTCTTGAGATGTTGCTTCAATATATCCACATAATTTTCCTTCCTCATGATACCATCTATTTTGTGAAGTGCACCAGTCCCTCCTGCAGCAAAGCACCCCCACAACATGATGCTGCCACCCCCATGCTTCATGGTTGGGATGGTGATCTTCGGCTTGCAAGCCTCACCCTTTTTCCTCCAAACATAACGATGGTCATAATGGCCAAACAGTTAAATTTTTGTTTCATTAGATCAGAGGACATTTCTCCAAAAAGTAAGATCTTTGTCCCCATGTGCACTTGCAAACTGAAGTCTGGCTTCTTTTTATGGTGGTTTTGGAGCAGTGGTTTCCTCCTTGATGAGCAGCCTTTCAGGTTTTGTCGATATAGGACTCATTTTTCTGTGGATATAGATACTTGTCTACCTGTTTCCTCCAGCATATTCACAAGGTCCTTTGCTGTTGTTCTGGAGTATATTTGCACTTTTTACACCAAACTACGTTAATCTCTAGGAGACAGAATGAGTCTCCTTCCTGAGTGGTATGATGGCTTTGTGGTCCCATGGTGTTTATACTTGCATACTATTGTTTGTACAGATGAACGTGGTACCTTCAGGCGTTTGGAAATTGCTCCCAAGGATGAAACAGACTTGTGGAGGTCCACAATTTTTTTTCTGAGGTCTTGGCTGATTTCTTCTGATTTTTCCCATTATGTCAAGCAAAGAGGCACTGAGTTTAAAGGTAGGCCTTAAAATACATGCACAGGTACACCTCGAATTCAGTACACCTCCTATCAGAAGCTAATTGGATAATTGTCTAAAGCCTTGACATCAATTTCTGGAATTTTCCAAGCTGCTTAAAGGCACAGTTAACTTAGTGTATGTAAACTTCTGACCCACTGAAATTGTGATTTAGTCAATTAAAAGTGAAAATCTGTCTGTAAACAATTGTTGGAAAAATTACTTGTGTCATGCACAAAGTAGATGTCCTAAACGACAAAATTATAGTTTTCTAATATGAAATCTGTGGAGTGGTTAAAAAATGAGTTTTAATGACTTCAACTTAAGTGTATGTAAACGTCTGACTTCAACTGTATAGGGGCAAAAGTTATAGTGCAACATTTGTCAACTAATGCAAATACTTTTGAGACAGCAAGAAGCTTTTTTGAGTAAAACATTTAAATAATGCTTATTCAAAATAACCACTTGAAAAGATTGTGGCATTTTTCTATAAACAAATGAATCTCCATTGTGATTGGATCGGTCAATGTGAGTGCACTTTTAACAGTTTTCATATCAAATCTATTACCCCCACTCAAGAAAAGCAATGTGTTTAACAGGGGCCTTTAGCCCCTGCAACAGGGGGGCTTTTTACCCCAGATACTATCCTGCATAGTGACAAACAGGTGTTTAGGAAAGTTACATGGTAGTTTCTGTTGCTTTTTAGTGTTTTGGGAGAAAATCAAATCAAATGTGCCTTTTACCCCAGTGGGAGGCTTTAACCCTGTTGTACCCTACTATATGATGTTTTTTCCCCTTGTTTTTAGCTTTGTAGTTACAAATAATAATAAACAGCAGAACCATCATCATTTATATTAACAACAATATTATAATTAAAGTAATAATTATTATGATTATTTTAATTAAAAAAACATGTAAAATATAAATCATTATATTATTATGAATAATAATATTATCATTATAAAAAATTATAATATAAATAACTGTGACAGTGTTTGGGTCTTGTCTTAATTAACCAATTACCACTGGTAAAGAGCTCAGGTGCAAGGAACAGCGGAGCATTTTGAAAAACAAAGTCAGGCAACAATGTTATTGCAAACAACCTTTGTTATCTGACTTGTGCCTTGTATTGTGACATTGACTGGTAAACTTAAGGGGTTTATTGTTTTGTTTTAAAGATATACAGTGCATCCAGAAAGTATTCACAGCGCTTCACTTTTTCCATATTTTGTTATGTTACAGCCTTATTCCAAAATGGATTAAATTAATTATTTACCACAAAATTCTACAAACAATACCTCATAATGACAACATGAAAGAAGTTTGTTTGAAATATTTGCAAATGTATTAAAAATAAAAAACAAAACAAAATCACATGTACATAAGTATTCACAGCCTTTGCCATGACACTCAAAATTGAGCTCAGGTGCATCCTGTTTCCACTGATCATCCTTGAGATGTTTCTACAACTTGATTGGAGTCCACCTGTAGTAAATTCAGTTGATTGGACATGATTTGGAAAGGCACACACCTGTCTATATAAGGTCCCACAGTTAACAGTGCATGTCAGAGCACAAACCAAGCCATGAAGTCCAAGGAATTGTCTGTAGACCTCCGAGACAGGATTGTATCGAGGCACAGATCTGGGGAAGGGTACCGAAAAATGTCTGCAGCATTGAAGGTCCCAATGAGCATAGTGGCCTCCATCATCTGTAAATGGAAGAAGTTTGGAATCACCAGGACTCTTCCTAGAGCTGGCCGCCTGGCCAAAATAAGCGATCGGGGAGAAGGGCCTTAGTCAGGGAGGTGACCAAGAACCCGATGGTCACTCTGACAGAGCTCCAGCGTTTCTCTGTGGAGAGAGGAGAACCTTCCAGAAGAACAACCATCTCTGCAGCACTCCACCAATCAGGCCTGTATGGTAGAGTGGCCAGACGGAAGCCACTCCTCAGTAAAAGGCACATTACAGCCCGCCTGGAGTTTGCCAAAAGGCACCTGAAGGACTCTCAGACCATGAGAAACAAAGATTGAACTCTTTGGCTTGAATGGCAAGCGTCATGTCTGGAGGAAACCAGGCACCGCTCATCACCTGGCCAATACCATCCCTACAGTGAAGCATGGTGGTGGCAGCATCATGCTGTGGGGATGTTTTTCAGTGGCAGGAACTGGGAGACTAGTCAGGATCGAGGGAAAGATGAATGCAGCAATGTACAGAGACATCCTTGATGAAAAACTGCTCCAGAGAGCTCTGGACTTCAGACTGGGGCGAAGGTTCATCTTCCAACAGGATAACGACGCTAAGCACACAACCAAGATAACAAAGGAGTGGCTACGGGACAACTCTGTGAATGTCCTTGAGTGGCCCAGCCAGAGCCCAGACTTGAACCCGATTGAACATCTATGGAGAGATCTGAAAATGGCTGTGTACTGACGCTCCCCATCAAACCTGATGGAGCTTGAGAGGTCCTGCAAAGAAGAATGGGAGAAACTGCCCAAAAATAGGTGTGCCAAGCTTGTAGCATCATACTCAAAAAGACTTGAGGCTGTAATTGGTGCCAAAGGTGCTTCAACAAAGTATTGAACAAAGGCTGTGAATACTTATGTACATGTGATGATTTTTATTTTTATTTTATTTTTTTTATAAATTTGCAAAGATTTCAGACAAACTTCTTTCACGTTGTCATTATGGGGTATTGTTTGTAGAATTTTGAGGAAAATAATGAAATTAATCCATTTTGGAATAAGGCTGTAACATAACAAAATGTGGAAAAAGTGAAGCGCTGTGAATACTTTCTGGATGCACTGTAACATCTCCTTTTGTGTTCCACAACATGAACAACATGAGGTGGAGTAAATAATGACAAAAATTTCCACTTTGGTGTGAACTATCCCTTTAATTTACTGCTAACCTACAGGGTTCATTGAAATGACTGAAAAAACTGCCAAAAGATGTTTTATCATTTACCTTAATAATGCTGTCGGAACTAAAACTAAGCCTTTAACTCACCTATTAGATATTTAATGAGTTCATATGAAATGTCAAGCAGTTTCAGCAGTGTCCTGAACATACTCTTTATATGATATAATGTTAAAATAATATATTGCTCTAACCATAGAACTTAATCACTCTCAAATTATAATGCTTCACAAAAGGAGGACTGTTGTAAATTTCATCTTTAGAATATATAATTGAAGGCAGGTCTTTAGATTGTATCAGATGTACCAATATACTGTATAATTCAGTGAAAAATGTATTTGAATTGCAATTCTGTCTTTAAAGGTGCACTCTGTAATTTTTTGATGTCGAAGTATGGCTTACACTGACACCTAGTGGCCTGGATGCAGCATCATTATAACTCAGTCGTTTTCAGTTACCAGTCCCATTGCAGAAATTCACTATGCACAGAAATTCAGGATTAATTTAATCCATGAGTGAAAGTCTCCAAAAACTGGGCAGTTACTGAGAATAAGTAAGTAGTATTCAGCTGGTCATGTGATGCTAACATGGCTGCCCCCATGAGGGGACCCTCTGCATGTAGAATAAAAGAGCTTTTATGAAGTTATCACGATTTTATACATTTGTTTTTCAAAATTACAATTCATTTCTTTAGAAGAACTTTTTAAAAGAGGGAAAAAAAAATACTGAGTGCACCTTTAATATCAGTTGTTCACAGACATTCAAGATCTTGGCAGATCATTCTTTTACCATTTAAAGACCTTTTATACAGCCTTTACAGGTAGGCCTACCAGTTGGTTACTATAAATGTGGTAACTCTTCAAAAAGATTGTAAAATGGATTCTGTCAGACTTGGAGGGAGATCCCATATTTTTTAAAGATGTAACAGTAATGATGGTTACGATGGTGAGTTATGTAGTGAGAGAGCGTCTGTAGCAAACCGCAAACGCCAGGTAACGCTCGAGAGCAGCACCAGTTTCGGTTTCGTTTCTGTTTAAATGCCTCAAACCATTAGCTAGACGCAGGAAATTGATCATCTTCGAACATGGCATCTATCGTGTCTAACAGCATATATCACTTTCTCTGTAAAAACGAGGGCTGTTCGGATTTTGGTAAAGTGGAGAGTAATTTACGGCAGAGTTTTACGGTGGCGGATCAGGTGTTGTCTCTGGTGCTCGATGATCAGGAGAGGTTTGTTGTAAAAGAGGATGAAGACTCGAACGACACCAAGTCCTTACTGCCTGCTGACAGTCTGATCATTGCCAAAACCTCCCTGCGAGTGTGCAAAAATGACAAATGTGTCAGCTGTGAAGATCTGCACCTGTGCAGATACTTTGTGTGTGGAAACTGCAGATTTGGGTAAGTGAAGTCTCACCCTAGGCCTGTTCTTAAAGTGAATACGTTGAAACGGGACATTAATTCATATTTAATTAGAGACAATGTCCTTTCGACAAAGTTTTTGCGAATACGTCACATGTATTGAAAGAGCCGTGACAACTGAAACAAATGAGCAGAGAAAATTGTTTAGACATGCATTGTTTACCCCTGACCAGAGTCTTTCTAGCAAGTCAGTCCACTGTCGTCCATGTTTGGAACACTCTCGGGAGGCTGTTTCCAGTCATGAAAGTACAGCTCCTATCTACTTGAATGGTGAAAGACCAAAATCTCAAAACGGTTGGTCAAGATTACGATCAAAGAACATATTTCAAATCAGCAATAAAATCTGACAATACTGGTATCATAAATTGTGTTTCTTTACCTCATTTTACACACAAAAAAAAAACAACAACAAAAAACCCGAAATTTTCCTAGCTTTTTAGCTAATGCGCATGCGCGTTCCAAAGTTGATTGGCAGGCGATGTATCTAAAAGGCGATTGGCTCTTTTAACTGTAGGGCGGGATTTCCTTTCTACATCCGCTGACCGTTGGGCGCTCAGAGCTGATTGGTTGAGCGTTCCAATTTCTCCCATTCATTTTAATAGAAGTGGCCCTTCTCTGCTAAATAATCTCTGCCCTTTCTAAAATTCACCATGGTAATCAATTTTTTCAAATTATACCATTACTTAAGATATTATTTGTACAAAATATATGAATATAGGATTTCTTACAAACATGAATCACACTGCAGAGTAGCTTCATTCCTGAAAGGGATAGTTCACCCAAAAATAAATTCTCTCCTCATTTACTCACCCTCATGCCATCTCAGATGTGTATGACTTTCTTTCTTCTGCTAAACACAAGCGAAGATTTTTAAAAGAATATCTCAGCTCTGTTGTTCCTCACAATGCAAGTGAATGGTGGCCAAAACGTTGAAGTTCCTGTAACTCTTGCTAGGTGTCGAGAGGATATAGTATTATTGGAAAGTGTAATACTGTGTTTTTCTGTTCACATGACAGTAAACAACAAACTTGACTTCATAAGTTCTTGCAATATATTGCAAAATATTAATTTGCTCTTTCAATATATTTCTATGTTTATGACAATCTCAGAACAAAGTGCAAAAATTCCCATGACTTGGCCTCAGCACATAATTCTGATCTTCTGAGGAAGCGAGATCTTCAAGGACTTACAGGTGGACAGTTGTTTCGACTTCTTCTTCAGAATGATCCCTTTTTACTTCCAGAGGTCAGTATCTATTAAATCAAATATGTGTACACATTATCTCATTGCTGGTCCAGTGCATGTCAGGCTCTGGTCGACATACAAAATTGACGTAAGGAAAACTGGGAACACTTCACGAAAAGGTTCCTTTCGTCAACATTAGTTAATGCATTAGGTGCCATGAACAAACAATGAAAAATATATTTTTAACAGCATTTAGGCTATTGATCTTTGTTAGTTTTAGTTATTAAAAACACAGTTGTTCATTGTTATTTCATGTTAGTTCATGGTGCATTAACTAATGTTAACAAATACAACTTTTGATTTAAAAAATGTATTAGTATTTGTTGAAATTAACATTAACCAAGATTAAAAAATGCTGTAAAAAATATTGTTCATCTTTAGTTCATGCTAACTAAAGTTGTTAGCTAATGTTAACAAATGGATCCTTATTGTAAAGTGATACCATAAAACTTACTATATGTAAAATAAATACAGTAGTAACATATCTCCTGCATGGACATATCCTATACTGCAAAACGAGGAAAGTGATCACAGAAGTTCAGACTTTGTGTGGGTCAGATATACGGTGACCATACATTTATTTATTTATTTATTAAGTCTTAGAACAATATTAGGCATAATTGTTTTCATACATTATATAGTTTCACTCCACCGCTACTGAATACAGCGCCACGGCAAAAGAAATTGTATTTTACCTGAGTTATGAGTTGGCAGTCTGTATTAAACCCTAAAATTCATATGTGGGTTAAAAATTGCTTCTGGCGACTTGCATTAAAAGTGTATTCTTGTTAAGTAAGGAAAAAATGCAGATGTCTGATCAGGCCGTGAAAGTGTTTACAAGGGTATGCTGCTTCTGCTGTAGCATGCAGGGAGAAGAGATCTTCTCCCTGACCAGGTGCAGATTAGAACAGCTAAAGCGTTTGTAGTGTTCCAGAGACACAAGAGATATACATGCAGCCCTGCAAGAGGATATCTGGGGATGTGATGCTGCGTCACCAGCCAATCAAATTGCCATGATGGTATAGGATTTCAGGGTACAGCCTCCCGAGAGCAGTCCCCTAGTATCAGCATTCTGACCTTCCTGAAAGGGAACTAAACATTTAACTTAGCATACACTGGCAGTGTATGACGTTAACAAATATGTCACGAGCATTTGTGCACTTGCATTTTAAATATACCTACTCTGAATGATGCCCCATAGTGAGTTTTTTATACCGATAAAAAAAAAAATGCTATGGTTCTCCAGACTAAATTACACCAACTCTCTGTTCCCACGTCTATCTGTCAGTGGATCACCAGCTTTCTGACGGACAGGCAGCAGTTTGTGAGACAGGGGAAATTCACTTCCAGCACCTGTACAATCAGCACTGGTGCCCCCCAGGGATGTGTGCTCTCCCCACTACTCTTCTCCCTCTACACCAACGACTGCATCGCCAAGGACCCCTTTGTCAAGCTCCTGAAGTTTGAAGATAACACCACTGTCATCGGCCTCATCCAAGATGACGATGAGTCTACATACAGAAGGGAGGTTGAACAGCTGGCTGTCTGGTGCAGTCAAAATAACCTTGAGCTGAACACGCTCAAAACGGTGGAGATGATTGTGGACTTTAGGAGGAACACCCCAACATTGACCCCCCCTCACCATTATGAACTGCACTGTGGCAGCAGTGGAGTCATTCAGGTTCCTGGGCACTACCATCTCACAGGACCTGAAGTGGGAGACACACATTGACTCCACTGTGAAAAAGGCCCAGCAGAGGTGATACAGTTCTACTATGTATCACTGATACAGTTCTACTCATCAGTCATTGAGTCTGTCCTCTGTACTTCTATAACTGTCTGGTTTGGTTCAGCTACTAAATCAGACATCAGAAGACTACAATGGACAGTTCGGACTGCTGAGAGGTTTATTGGTTGCCCCCTGACCTTCCTACAAGTACTGTACACTTCCAGAGTAAAAAAAGGGCTGTAAAAATCACTCTGGATCCCACTCACCCAGCCCATTACTTTTTTGAACAGTTGCCTTCTGGCCGACGCTATAGAGCACTGAGCACCAGATCCGACAGGCACAGGAACAGTTTTTTCCCTCAGGCTATCCATCTCGTGAACAGTTAAAACTGCCCCATTGAGCAATAATTATGTGCAATACACCGCTTAGTCTATTTATATTTATCCAACATACCATACCTCTTCTGCCATACATTCCCTTGCATCTGTATATAACAGATTTATATTTGTACATACATATATAATATATTTGTAGTTGTCTTATTGTGCATTTCTATATATACTTATATTTTCTATTCACTTATTATTTTTATTCTATTTTTTTATTATTATCTCTGTCTTCATGTTGTATTGTTGTACACTGGAAGCTTCTGTCACCAAGACAAATTCCTTGTATGTGTAAGCATACTTGGCAATAAAACTCCCATACGTGGCCCCCCACTTAAAAACTGGTTCTGGCACCAGTGACTCAAAAATTCATAAAACTTCAACCAGTCAATTTGTAATAAATTATATATTTTTTTAAATACATATAAGCAGAAAATGTATGTGCTATTTGATACAATATATGCCTCTCGTCTCTCTATAATGTTTGCAGGTTTGCTCCCATTACAACAAGGGAAATGGAGAGCATGGCAGTTGTAAGTATAAAACATCTTGCACCAACCTGCACCTGTGCCAGCACTTCCTGCAGGATGACTGTAAATTTGGAGCTGCATGCAAAAGAGCCCACAGATTTGATGCACAGGCTCAGAAAATCCTCAACGGCAGAGGGATCAGTCCAGAAAACATGCACAAACTCCACAAGATTTACAAGAACAAGTTTCTGATCACTTCCCATGTAAAACCTGTCAAGAAGAGAGCACAAACAGGTGAATAAAACTAGCACAAGAGCTAACTGTCTTTGTTCTGCTGTTTAAAGTTAGCACAGATGTTTATTCCTCGTTGAACAAAACAGGCGATCTCTAGAAGAGTAGTTCTCGTGTACAATGGGAACTGGTGTGTCGAGTAGGTCCATTCTATGTGGTCACGGAAAAATCCAAATAATAATAAAATAATAGAATGTAACTACTGTATATGGAATGTAATTCTAATATGTTGTAATCCATTATGATAGCAAACTAAATCAACTAAATCAAGCTATAAATTTTTAAAAGAGAAGAGAAAATGCTTTCTATATCTTTTACTGTTGACGTCAAAAGCTGCATGTCCAATAATTATTATTTTTCTTAACCTAATTAAATATTTGAACTGGTAAATCATACAGTAATTCTGCTGTTTATACAAAATTGTCAGTTTTCTTAATCAGCCTATGTCATCTTAATAATATTGCATATTGTTGTGCCTAGGGTAAGAGTGATACATATACTGGTTATTTTTGTATCTAAAGCAGTTTTGGTACTTTCACTTGATGTCTAATGTAAAAATCTGGGTCCTGCAAAAGCTGATGATAATCACCGTTCTAGAATATTATACTGTTTGTTTTTCTCCTGTTCTCCTCAATGTCTCTGTCCATTCTGACTACAACTCCAGCAGCTCTACCAGCAGTGAGAGAGCGCACTAGACAAAAATCCAGCAGTTCTGTCAGTGAGGCTGATCACAGTGAGATCTGTCTCTTTTTCTTGCGCACTGGATGTAGTTTCAAAGGTAATGTCATTATACAGGTGCATTTCATAACTCTAACTGTACACTTTCTGGTTAAAGGAATAGCTGACCCAAAAAGGAACATTCTGTCATAATTTACTCACCCTCATGTCGTTTCAAACCCTTATTGACTTTCTTACGCGGAATGCAAAACGAGATGCTTTAGTGAATCTCGGTCCATCTTGTTAGTACAATGGCAGTGAATAGTGCCTCACTTTAAAATTAAAAAAGAACCCAAAAGTATAATAACATTAGTTAGGGGTGCTAGGCAAAGTACAGGAATGGGGCCCTCTTCATTGTTGTTATTTTATTATTTACTGTGGTATGCCATGAAAAAAAGTGGTAACTCATTCAAATAACCACTTAATCACACAATTTGCTTCAACAACAATATTTAATTTCTTTCAATGCCATAAAGTTTGCAAGCTTTGGCAAATCTAATAAAAAAGTTTTAGACTAGTTCTTTCTCAGAGGTGCTCATTGTAGCAGATGAGTCTGTCTCTGTCTCACAAGAGCAGCCTATGGCAGCCAGCCAATCAGAATGGATTTTCTGCCAAATTTTACAGAAGAGCATAATAAATAATCAATCGCATTTTAATTAAACCCCTATCCATAACATGTTATATAACTATTAATATTCGTGTTAAGATAAATGATTGCAGTTTCTAAAACTCAAACACAACACAGAATATGTAGGCCTAGTTTCTTATTCCCTGATTTGTAATTAAAACCCTAATACTTTGATTTGATAAATACATGTTTTTATTAACATATACATTGTGGTGCTTTATAGGTAGACCACTAATCTGAATAGGTTAGAGGAACTCATCCCACTAGAGAAACATGCTGATGGCGTTTGGTGGAGTGTGTAGATGCGCTTGACGTTGTAGCACTATCAGGGGTGTTGATCTATCTCTCTTGGGCCCCCCTCAGTGGCTGGGCCCCTGAAAGCTGTCCCCTTTTTCCCCCCTTATGGGCTGACCTGCTGAAAATAACAGTAATATTAATCATATCGGTTAAAACAGCGATATTTCAAGTTATGTTATTTTGCATTTAATAATTATAAAAAATATAATTTGTATTTTTAGGAGGCCCTAGGCAGATGCACACCTTTGCCTAGTGCTGAGTCCGCCCCTGCCAGTAGTCCATGTGACTCATGCGTCCTATGCCAAGTCTTCTGAAAGCATGTGAAATGCTTTGTTGAGAAACAACCTGAAATTTTGGTCATTTTTCAGTGAAAAATGTGACGTTCCTTGCACATTAATGAGCATTATGAGAGAAGCTCGTTCACAGTGGCATGCGTATTCACACGAGAACTTTTAGCTGAAAACTACTCAAGTTCTCATTTAATATATGTTCATTAATATTTCTCCTATTGTGTTTCACATAAGACAGAAAGTCATAAGGGTTTGCAAAAACATTATGGTGAGTAAATTCTGACAGAATTTTCATTTTTGGGTGAACTATTCTTTTAAGAAAGACATTTTTAAAAATGTGCTTTCTTCTCATGATGACAACTGTCATTGTTTGTGATTTTAGACAAGTGTGTCCGTGTTCACCACCATCTACCGTATAAATGGCAGATTTCACACTCGTATGAAAATACGTGGACTGACCTGCCAAATGAAGAGGAGATTGAGAAGGCGTTCTGTAGTCCATCTAATGATTTGAGGTCTAACTCTATAGTGTTTTGTTATACTATTATGCATATGTGATAGATTCAATTTGGGTGATTTCTTTAAATCTCTCACCTATTCTCCACAGTATTACTATGATCAACAGAGAATATCTGGAAATGAATTTTATCACAATGACATGTGAACAATCGAAAATCCGTCGCCTATCTACAGCATCATCTGTTACTAAACCCCCTCACTTTATTCTGACTACTGAATGGCTGTGGTATTGGAAGAATGACAGTGGGGGTTGGACAGAGTATGGCAAAGGGGTCAGTGGTGTAATTGTCATATTATTATATCTTATTTTAATATCAGCCTAAATCAAGCTATTCTAAACGTCATGTTTAATATATTATTGAAATAATCAGTTATCTTATTACTGAAATTCATAGCAGGTACTGTTTGAATCTTACAGGAGGATGCAAAACTTGTGGCCTCGGTCACTTCAGAAGACCTTGAGAAGCATTACCTGGCTGACAGTGAGAAGGAAATTACATTTAACTCAGAAAACCATAAATACACTCTCAAATTTAAAGGTACCTAAAAGGAAAGGAAAATTCAGTCATCATTTTCTCACTCTCATGTTGTTCTGAACACAAATGACTTAATTTATTCTGCGGAAAACAAAAGTAGATATTTAGAAAAATGTTAGTCTCAGTCAGCTTTCACTTTCATTGCATTTTTACCCAAACATTGACTGTGAATGGTGACTCAGGCTTTAAGTCCTTAGCATTCTGCCTTAAAGGTATAGTTCACCCAAAAATGGAAATTCTCTTATCATTTACTCACCTTTTCTTTCTTCTGTATATATTTCATATTTTAGCTCTGTAGGTTCATATAATGCAAGTAAATGGAGGCCAGAACTTTGAAGCTCCAAAAATCACATAAAGGCAGCATAAAAGACTCCAGTGGTTTAAACGGTGTCTTATGATGCAATCCAGTTGTTTTTGGTTGAGAAAATATAACTATTTTTTTTTCATCTTGCCATTGCAAGCTCGATTACACGTCCTAGCTCTCTAGGCATACGCAGAGTGCTAGATGGTGCTATAGGAAGTGTAAACAAGCTTGAAATCACGATTGCCAAGGAGACTGCTGGCAAGATTTACAGAGAAAAAGGAATTACATTTTGGTCTGTTCTCACCCAAAACCAGATTAAACCACTGGAGTCTTATGGATTACTTTTATGCTGCTTTTATGTGTTTTTGGAGCTTCAAAGTTCTGGTCACCATTCACTTGCATTGTATGGACCTACAGAGCTGAAATATTCTTCTGAAAATCTTAATTTGCATTCTGCAGAAGAAAGAAAGTGTTACACATCTGGGATGGCATGAGGGTGAGTAAATAATGAGAGAATTTTCATTTTTGGGTGAACTATCCCTTTTAAACAGTCTTTTCAACAACATTTTTATTTTATGTAGCAAACATTAACTATGGTGTAGTTATAACCCTTTAAAGCTTTGTGTTTCATGGAAGAAAGAAAGTTTGGAATGGCATGGGGGTGAACATTTTTTTTTTGTGTGAACTAATACTTTAATCATGCAATTTTGGTTGCTTTTTATATGGCAGTTAACTTTACATGATTTTTTGGCAAATCATTTTCAGACATGTATCAGCAAAATCAGAAGTACAAAACTGTTAGAGAGATTCGAAGGAGACCACGTTTTGTGTCTGCCCAAGAAATCAAGAGCAAAATAAAGAGGTAAGATATACCATTCATCCATTACATTCTCACATACAGTATTAAACTGTTATTTATTGTACTTTTCATTGTATGAATACATTGTTTTGATTAGAAGTGAGTCTCCAGAGAGCTCAGCCTCTTCTGTGGAAGTTCCTTCTTACTGGGACAAAGGAGCTCTCCCTAGCTTCACCTACAAGGTACACCATCCAGTCACTCTGAGAACATCAAGGCAAAGTACAATATGTCTTCTGTCATTATACATTTAGGGAATCAATTCTAAATGTTTAGTGCTGTATTTAGTTTTGCACCTCTCTTAAAATTGTTATCCGTGGTTAAAGATGAGGACCATTCCAAGTTGCTAAATTGTAATTGGTTTTCACTTGTGAATCAAATGGAAGCTGTTTGTTGAAAGTAGCTGTTATTGTTTATCAACAGCCATCTAATAATACTGAATTTCTGAATCATTTTAATTTCCATAGATTGTTCCTCTGCAAAACTCTTCCAAGGAATACAAAATGATGTGCTCAATGTTTAGTAGGACGATGCCCAGTAGCATCATTCACAGGATTGAGAGAGTGCAGAACCAGTCTCTTTGGAGAGTCTTTCAATGGTAGGTTTCTTCATGTAAACATGTGTACACTGCTCGGTACAGAAAGTTGAGTCATTTACACAGCACCATACTGTTGATGACTTGAAGTTTTCCGTCACCGCAGACCAATTATCATGTTGTGATATTAAGAATTGAGGAAAAAAAAAATGTGCTTAGGTGAAGTTGAAAAAAATAAAATATAACATGAATTTCTGGAATGAACTTCATTTGCATACTTTATTTATGTACTGTACAGTGGCCCTATCAAATATTTGGACACTTAAAGATATATGAATTTCATTACAAATAACAGCAATATATCAAATTTTCTTTATTTTTTGGGGGGATTTTTCCCCTTTTTCACCCAATTTGGAATGCCCATTTCCCAATGTGCTTTTAAGTCATCGTGATCGCGTAGTGATTCACCTTAATCCGGGTGGCGGAGGGCGAATCCCAGCTGCCTCTGCGTCTGAGACCGTCAACCAGTGCATCTTATCACGTGGCTTGTTGAGCGCGTTGCCACGGAGACATAGCGCGTGTGGAGGCTTCACGCCATCCACCGCGGCATCCACGCTCAACTCACCACGCTCAACTCACCACGCGCCCCACCGAGAACGAACCACATTATAGTGATAATATAATATTATAGTGTAATGACTGTAAATATTACGATTTAAACAACTTTACAGCTCAATTAATACATGAGTTTTAATAGAAGAATTAATGTAAGTGCTTTTAAAAAATTCTAAGCTTCACATTTCTGTCTTTAAACCCTCCAAATATTGGCCCCATTCACTTCCATTGTATGTGCCTCACTGTAACCTCGATATTTACTTTTTTTAAAGAAAAGGTTGGACGAGTCGAAATAAATTTTTGTGGTAATCAACATTATGCCACAAATGCTGTCGATTGAGCTTAACTTGTATTGAACCCGGAACATTCCTTTATCTATGGACATGTTCCACTAACTACCAGAAAGTGCCACATAATAATTTTTGCCTTAATTTTGAACAGTATATCTGTTGTTCTTTTTGTGAACTTTCTGCATAAAAATCATTTGTGCTATATTTCTTTAAAATAAATGCCACTTGGCTTGATATTTTGTTATATAATGCGAAGACTTCACATGTTTTTAAGTGTGGTTTAAGTGTCCAAATACTTTTTGAGGCCACTCTATGTATATGTATGTACTGGACATAATAATCTGAATATGGAAATGATATAAGCTCCATTTATCAATCAAATTTATTAACATATACATAAAATGTTTGGGTTTTTTTCTAGGCAAAAAGAACAAATGATTGAGAAGAATGGAGGGAAGGTAGTAGACCAGCGTTACCTTTTCCATGGTACGGATGAGTCTCTGATAGAAGCCATCTGTGAGCAGAACTTTGACTGGAGGATCTGTGGCAGTCACGGGACACTTTATGGGAAAGGTACTTCGACATTCATCTCATACTTGCAGCATGAAGCAGCTTTTGTTCCATGCTTCATAGTGCTGTATTAGCTGTGAAATCTTTTCTCAAACATTTCTCATATTTATTTTTAACAGGCAGCTATTTTGCCAGAGATGCTTCATACTCTGACAGATATGCAAAATCCAGAACCAAGACCAAAAAGATGTTTGTGGCACTGGTGCTAGTCGGAGAGTTCACAAAGGGTAACAGTAGTTTAGTCCGACCTCCACAGAAGAAAAGCAGTCTGAACCTTTACGACAGCTGTGTTGACAATGAAACCAATCCAGCTATTTTTGTAGTTTTTGAGAAGTACCAGATCTATCCTGAGTACATCATTGAATACTCCTAATTTGTAGTACGGTTTCAAAACATGTTTGAATATAAAACATGATGATACTGTAAGCAACACTCACTTGAAATTTTAGCACTTATTTTATCTTATGATCTAACATTTGAAACTCTGTTACACAAATGATTTATGCTTAGGCTTACATTACTGAAAAATAACCAAAATCTTGAACTCTTGAGGCATTTGTTTAAGGCAATCAATACAATACAGCAGGTTTTTTTTTATTTTATTTTTTTTATGTAATTAACTTTAGTATACCCTCTATGACAGACTCTGTGGTGAAAATGGCAAATTGTTAAGTAGAATATATCAGAATTTGATGCAGATTGCTTAATGCATTAGGTGCAATAACTGTTCTTGTTGCAAAGAAAACAAAATAGACAGCCAGGTACATTTGTACAACCTGATACCGTATTTAACTTTACACAAGTGCCAGTGATTATAAATCAATAGTCACAATTTTTATTGCGCTATATTTTAAAGCACTGATTTTTGTGCACAATTCAAACAAAACAAGATTTAGTTGAGAGCTGGCAAAATATGGCACACCTGAGCATTAATCTTGCCTATTTTAATCATTTCATTTTCATGTTAGTTTTGGCTGTTGACATTGTATTGATTTATGATTTATTAGATGTTTATATAATTGATGTGAACATACTGTACAAGACAGGCAAGGGCAAGTAGGACATTTACTAGGTATCGGTAAATTATTAGGAGACACAAGAAGCATGCGTGTCATTGACTATGGAGACCTTTGCCACTGTGATCTGATGGTAAGCTTGAGAAATGAAGGGTGTGATTGTGACAGTCTATAAATAACAAGACAGCATGTAAAGCTGAACGAGGCTTAAAGACTCGGACCACTTTTCATCTTATATTGGTCAAGAACCACCTGGTTAGACAGGAAGTTGCTGTCTGACTGATAAGCAAACTGTGGATGGTCATTTGACTTGTTTTGTGAGGTGTGCTTCTGTTAAGCAAACCTCAAAAAGCTTAGTGGTTTAAAACTCAAGAAATCATAACTATTCGTTAATGTTCCTGCATTTGAGTGTTTGTTATCAAAATAATGCAACATTGATTTTAAAAATGAATAAAAAAAATAAACCCATTTATCAAGTCGTCATTTTTATTTGTATAGCACTTTTCACAACACACATCGTTTCAAAACAGCTTAAATGCATGAACAGCTTCATGCATTTAAAAAAAAAAAAAAATTAAACTAATATCTATAAAGTTTTAGAGTGATCATTGTGTAGTTTGATTAAATAATTGTATTTAGAACCCTTGTGAGCAAGCTGAAATATGCTCACAAAGGAAAATTTTAATTTAGTCATTTGAATTCACTTTTTTATCATTTGAGTAAATGAAATGTTATCTTTCTAATGTTCATAAGTTGGGTAAAATAAAAAATCACATTCACATTTTCTTAATGCAGCACTTAGTACAACTTGAACCTCAACAATCATATTATGGTGCTGCATTGCAGCTTAATGTAAAATAAATTAAAGGATATAATAATATAAGATGCAAAATCACTCAAATCATTTCTAGAGTGGAAATATGGCAATAAATGCCTCTCTTTTTAATTTAGGCAGCTTTGTTTCTTTTATAGTTACATTTACCTCTAAATTTAAAGAACTTGTTTTTTTATTCGTATTACACAGTGCACTGACAAAAAAGCAGTTTTTTTTTTTTTTTTTAATCCCCTTTTTCTCCCCAATTTTGTAATGCCCAATTCCCACTACTTAGTAGGTCCTCATGGTGGCACAGTTACTCACCTCAATCTGGGTGGCAGAGGACAAGTCTCAGTTGCCTCCACTTCTGAGACAGTCAATCCGCACATTTTATCACGTGGCTTGTTGTGCATGACACCGCGGAGACTCACAGCATGTGGAGGCTCATGCTACTCTCCGCGATCCACACACAATTTACCACGCGCCCCATTGAGAGCGAGAACCCCTAATCGTGACCACGAGGAGGTTAACCCATGTGACTCTACCCTCCCTAGCAACCAGGCCAATTTGGTTGCTTAGGAGACCTGGCTGGACTCACTTAGTACACCATGGATTCGAACTCCAGGGGTGGTAGTCAGCGTCAATACTCGCTGAGCTACCCAGGCCCCCAAAAAAGCAGTTTTGATGAAATTAGATCTAGTTAATCATATTTACATTATAATTAAGGGAAATGATCATTAGCTTCAATAACAAAATAAGTCCATCTTCCTCTTACAACACTGAACTGATCATACAAGCAGAACAAGCTGTTGGTCAATGTGTGTATATAAAGGACTGTCTCTTAAAGATGCCTGGACTAGTACTGACACATGAAATTGATTCCAGAATAAGAGTTTAGATATTGGTTCATTTTAAGTGATATGATTAGAAAAGAATCAGATTGTAAAATCTTGGAATGGAAACTCTTATCAGGACTCATCCTCAAAATTCTCTCTTTTGGTGATTTTGACAAGAATTCCATTCTTGGGTCCAAGTGTAGTACTTGACTTTAACTCCAGAGGAACCTGTGTGACATAAAATAGAAGAACATATAGACTATAAACCTGTATCATGTCCTCAGAAAATCTCCCATTTACCTGGCTTCAGATTTGTGAGAAACAGTATCTTCATATATGTTCCTCAACTGTACAAGCCAAAAATAAAGTTGTAGAGATCTGCGACCGACCCGAGTCTGACGGGACCTGACAAATCGTTGGCTTTAGGGCCTGGTTTGGGTAGTTTTTTCATGCACAGTTTCGGTTTCAGGTCGTGTTTATAATAAATAAATACATTTGTAAATAATATTTTAGTATTTTTTTTTTCTATGTAAATACGAGCTGGACGTATTTGAACGTTGCGCCACATTTCACTATTTTTTCCTACATCTCGCGCAGGACCGCTACATTTGTTAGAATTTGTGTCAAGTTATAAAGAACTCAAGAAGCTTGAGACACCCGAGTTCTGTTTCATTCGTCTAGCCTTTTTAGTGCAGGTGTCACAAAGATTTGATGTTCTAAAGAAGTTCAGGTTGCAAAGAGGACTTCATGTGACTATTACATATGATTCTAGATTGTTCTTCCCCCCTGCAAAATTTCAGCCATTGCCTTTTTCCCTTTTGCTCTGGTGTGCAGAGGGGCCACGAGCCTTGTTTAAACAGTATGTTTAATGTCACTAAAGTGTTACGGATGTTGTCTGCGATGCTTAAAATACAGTCTATTGCAATTAACTGACTTGCTTGAAGAAGAATTTTTAAGAGAGTGAGCGATTTCAGGTAGGGTTCGGGGCTTCACTGTACCGGTCAGACAATCTCGGGCAGGGGCCGGGTATTGGGCTTTAACGTGCAGACCTCTACAAAAGTTTCTCTTTCCCAGTCCAACATCTATTAACAAACCTCAGTGTCCTCGCAGGCCATAACATTGAACCTTCTCAATATGTGCACCAGAGCCACTTTTATCTCCAGCTGAGCCAATCTCATGCCCACACAGCTGCGTGGCCCTGCTCCAAACGGCAGATATACAAATGGGTGCCGGCTGGCCTTGGCTTCTGGAGTGAATCTGAGACAAAATACAGAGTTCAATGTTAGCAAATCACATGGCAGACTCACAAACAACATTGGAGAAGTTTTATGTGCAGCTTGTTCTAAATATCTGTAGAATATCCATAGATAAAACAAGAAGTTGCTTATAAGCTTAAGCAACTACTTGAGGGTTTGTTTAAATCTGTTATAGTGATAGTTATGCTTGTCTTAAAGCACCACTAATGAGAAAAGATGTATATTTTGAATATGAAAATCCATAAATCTAGTTTGAGATATTTGCACCCTAAAATGCTGTAGAATTGTTCTTTGTTTAGCAAGGTCATACATGTCATGCAGAATTTTCTTCTTTATTTGATCTTTAACATTCAGTATGATGGCTGTGCCATTCTGATAATTCTGATTATCTACCAATGCAGATGATTTGGATTTCAGGCCTTGTCACTTCAGTAATATGGTACACTGTAAACCCTAATGTTGTCATTACTGGACAAATCAAGTTTTCTTAATTAAACATTACTTGAAATGTCAAGTTTTGGGCTCATAGCTCATAACAAAAATCTATGTTCCTTGAACTTATTTATCCTAAAAATCTATAGACTTAATATTTGAAGCATTAACTCAAAGAATTGAGTACAAAATTGAGGTTATGTAGATTACCCATATACCTTGCACTTGAATTATTTATATTTTTGATCAATAGGAACCTGTTGTTTTGTTGCAAATAGATGTTTCAGGTGATGTCACCATTATGGTGATCTGTGTCCCCTTTGGTCAAGTTGGACACTGTAGACTCTGTTTCAGTTCACCTTGTGCATGTGCAACTGAAGAACAGGTATATACAGTATGCATTTCAGTGGAGTATTACGTTTATTTAATGACTGGCCTAGAATCGGTTATACTCTTCTTTATTTGAGCTGTCTTATTGTACAATCTAAATATTAGTCAATTCAACTAAAATTATTGAGTAGAAAAAACAATAAATAGCAAAACTGAGTTAAGTGTACTTGCATCTAGTTACCTTAACTTAAATAGTTAAGTTCATTCTATATGAACACCACAGGTTTTGGAGACGCCATTACTTAATTCAGTTGAGGGATCGAGTTTACTCATTCAACTGAGTGAAGTCAACTAATGAGGGTTTTCATAGAGTAAGTCCTATCAGCTTTGAAAGAACTGACTGTAAAATAGTTCACCTCTCGGGTATGAATTTTTCCGGTTCGGGCCAGTGCTCTGGGTCACGGTGAAGGAAACCTGCAGGGATTTCCATGGACACCCCTTTTGGCAAAAACTGGCCATTTACCACACAGTCTTGCTCTATTTCTCGTGCAAACCTGTGACGAAATACACAAAACCAACATGAACATTCAAAACCAAATCTCTTAGATTCAGTCTTCATTGCATGTAGTTCAACTCCCAAAACATTAACATTTTTATTAGAAGTGGCTATGTCATTCATAATAATCTGAGTCTAAAAATGATGCTTTTGGTTCTGTGCATGCACATCAACTGAGTTATGAAATCACTTGACGTACCTGAACGCAGGTGGATAGAGTCTGAGGGCCTCACAGATGACCATGTCTAAATATTTCAGCTCTTGGACATTAGTGTAATTGACTGTCTCCTATGAGGGAAAATGAAACACATTTAGTGTGATAACACCAAGGCCTGTTTGGGATTATTTCTGAAGTCACTACATATGTATGATCAGTAGAGGGAAGCACTGCAACAATAATCACAGCCACACTGAAGATGGGGGTAATTTCAGTTTTACAACACGCCATTGACTCAATCCATTTCACAGAACATAAAAGTTTTTTTCTTCAGCAAATACAATGGAAAATGAAAATAAAAGACTGACAAACTATTCACAGATCAGCTACTATATAATATTCTTGTCTGTTTATCGCTGGGGCATTAATTCCTGATGTTTGTTATGTCTTTGTGTAAACTGAAACACAGAAAGCCACAGCAGAGAAGGCAGTGCTAAGCAGTCTATTACTGCATGTCTCTGTGAAAACAGGGGTCAGACACTAAGCACGCTCCCTTACCATTCTGCCCACGACCTCTTACTCTGTGTCTCCCAGACATGCAATGTGGGCACTATAAATGACTGGGTGCTCTAAAGTCACTCTGTTCCATCAGTAAAAGCATCCGTTATAGGGAAGAGAGGATGCAGCGGGGCGAGAAAGGGGCAGATTTAGCCATGCTGGATACAGTTGTCTGCCCCCTTATTGTCTGGCTAGACTGTCACTTTTCATTAGGTGTCATTCTGGGGCGGAATTACATAACTGTGATGAAATGCTGTGAGAGAGGCAGCACTAAAGTGGATGAGCTGGTAACTAATGACAGTATGTAGTATGTTTGTAGCGTGCTTGAACTACAATTACATTAGGGACCGAGAGGTGCTCTTGAATTTTAAAGACCTCAAGGTGTTATAAGTCTCAGGCAGAGATCAATTACGTAAATGTCTTGTAAATGATTGAAAAGACAAAAAGATGACTCTAGCCAGGTCTCCTAAGCAACCAAATTGGCCCAGTTGCTAGGGAGGGTAGAGTCACATGGGGTAACCTCCTCGTGGTCGCTATAATGTGGTTCTCGCTCTCGGTGGGGCACGTGGAGTTGTGCGTGGATGCCGCGGAAAATAGCGTGAAGCCTCCACAAGCACCTCGTCTCCATGGTAATGTGCTCAACAAGCCACGTGATAAGATGTGCGGATTGACGGTCTCAGACACAGAGGCAACTGAGATTCGTCCACCGCCACCCGGATTGAGGCAAGTCACTACGCCACCACGAGGACTTCGAGCGCATTGGGAATTGGGCATTCCAAATTGGGGAGAAAAAGGGGAGGAAAAAAAGAAAGAAAAAGGGGGCCTGGGTAGCTCAGCGAATATTGACGCTGACTACCAGTGTGTGCTGAGCAACTCCAGCCAGGTCTCCTAAGCAACCAAATTGGCCTGGTGGCTAGGGAGGGTAGAGTCACATGGGGTAACCTCCTCGTGGTCGCTATAATGTGGTTCGCTCTCGGTGAGGCGCGTGGTGAGTTGTGCGTGGATCACGGAGAGTAGCGCGAAGCCTCCAAAAGCCACGTGATAAGATGCGCGGATTGACGGTCTCGGACATGGAGGCAACTGAGATTCGTCCTCCGCCACCCGGATTGAGGCGAGTCACTACACCACCACGAGGACCTAGAGCGCATTGGGAACTGGGCATTCCAAATTGGGGAGAAAAAAATTAATAAAAATCACAGTTACAGTGAGGCACTCAAAATGGAAGTGAATGGGGCAAGCCCATAAACATTTCACCGTTTCAAAAGTATAGGCACAATACTTAAACATAATACATGTTAACATTATTTTAGTGTGGAAGAATTTGGGATTTACTGGTGTTATGGCATTCCTCAGATAAGAGGGTTGACCGGCGTTACCTCGTCATGACAACAAAGTTGCAATATTGGATTTAACTTCACACAGATAATTTTAGTTAGTGATTTTATCACACTTAAATCATGTTAACACATACAATATTTACGTCTTGTGGCTTTACCTTTGAAACAGTGTATTTGTATATGTTAATGTTTCTGAAATGGCCCCATTGACTTCCCTTTTAAATGCAATACTATAACAGCAATTTTTGTTTTATTTTTTATATTATTTTTGTAGTAATCAACATTATGCCACAAACACTGTCTATTCAGCTTAACTTTTATTGAACACGGAACATTCCTTTAATACTGAGGGTTAGGGGTTTTGAACAAATACCTAACTGAAGTATGCGCAATAATTAGCATAGCATAATTAGCATAGCCACTGTGGTATTTTGGCAGAAACTGTGGTTACCATGTTGAATTTTTGTATAAGGTAAATACAAATACTGCATATCTAACATATTTTTACTTCATCTCTCCCTAAAACTAAAATCCATGCCAATTTACTCTGTATGACATTCGTTTCTATGTGAAAGAGGCATATTTGTTTCAGTTGGCACAGCTCTGTGTTATTTTTTGAATAATTCCTTTCAATGAATGTGAAGTATTCACCAAATCTCAGCTGAAAAGAAAGACCCTTGTCTCGGTTTATTCCTTGACTCACAGCCTGAAGTATGACTAAATTTAACTCCACTGAATGCACTTTGATGCCTCAAAAATCACAAAGCAAGGTCAAACAACCCTGCAGACAGGCTTACCAATTTTTCTTGTCTTGGTTGATTCTCTTTTTTTTTTCATTCAATTCATGCTGTCATCAAACAAACAACCAACCAAACAAAATTCCAGTGCAAAGATTCTGTATAATGTCTATATAATAGACCTTACACAATGTTCCCATAATGCATTCGTAATACCTTCCAGTATGCATCACAAGGGATATGTTTTGCTTGAATGCTCCAATAATTAATGACCGTGATCAGGGACTGCAGGCAATTTTGGCCCAAAGTAGCTTTTCTGAGAGTATGCTTCACAGAGCTCAGTAGGATACAATACAAAGCAAAACAGATGAGAGACAGGGTGACATCTCGCTGCTTTCATACCGTGAGCAAACAGAGGAGACTATTTCCAGTTTAAACCCAGTGTTGAATTATAACCATGGCACAGAGTAGAGAAGTTTGTAGAACTGACACTTCAGCTGGTAGTCTCCGCCTCAGACGACTTGCCTCTTCCAGTCTTAAAGTCTGTCTCAAGTATGTTTCTAGTCACCTCACCCTCAAACATGTTGATTATTGGCCCGCTTTTTTAGATCAAGAGTATTCCTGTGTTTCAGATGTAAGCGTTTCTAAACTCATGATGGGCTCTCTCTGAATATAATTGCACATTTGCTTGTTCTCATTCTGCAACAACAAACACGCTCTGCTATGCAAGTACTCTAATGTATTCTCATTAAGTCAAAATAAATTCACTTAAAAAGTAACAGAACATATCATTAAAATCCAAAAGCCCGTACAGTTTGAATTAATAAAACAAGAAATACAGTCTCTATGGAAATGCTTTGGACTAAAAATACTCAAACGTTTCCTTCACATTCATTTCTAGAGAGACAAAAAAAAAAAAAAAGCCTCGCTGTGTTCAAGGAGCACCCTGCTAAAACAACTCATTTCCCTGCATATTTCTGTGCCCCTTGGTATTAATATCAGCCTCTTTTCAGAAAATGAGATTCATTTTTCCTGCGAGAGTGTGTGAAGTGTTCACAGGCCTTGGAGCAGAGGCGGCCTGCCTTCTCACGTCTGCCTTATTTATGTTTCTTGCCTCATTCCAGACAAGGAAGAGACAGACGATCTGTCAATTCATGAATTTTAGACATTTAACCTCCTGTTTATGGCTAGCTGAACATGATATGTGTGCATGTGTATGTGACATCCATGTAAAGACTTTCTGCATAACTGGATGACTTTACAAATACAAGAGAGTGTGCAGCGTTTTTGACATTAACAACAAAATATCTGGCTACTTCAAGTGTTTTTTTCACCTTTTTAAAGAGAAAATGCCTATTTATTTTGCTATCATAACTATGCACAATTATGATATTGTTAGTTGCACTGTATAATTTATATTTCGCATTGTTGTTTCCCTGCTGACCATATCAGAACAGACCTTCAGCCCATTTTTGGGTTGTGACCCACCAGTTGCTTTACATTATACCTTATTTTCCCATTTTTATGCCTCTTTTTTTTTCTTCGGATAATCATTTCCCCCCTTTTGTAAATGTTGTTCCCAGAATTCTATGGGAAAGTGCGTGTTGGCTGGTGTCTATGGGTTGGAAACAGCTAATATGGCTCCTTATTTCGCCCGTCCCTTTAGGGTTTCCACAGAAATGGTTATTTATTGTTACTGATAGAGATGGAGGCATGCATGTTCAAACAGAAGATGGCTCAAGGGGGCTGTTAGTGCATAAACACACCGAGTGTCATTTTCCATTGTCTTCTGATAGCTTGGAACAGGGGCAGATAGGCTGGAAGACTTATTGTGTTTCTGATGCTAATAATGCACCCCCATATGTTCGGCTATCATATCCTTTAATGTGGCATCAAGCGGATAGAACAGCAGGATCATTTAAAACCAAACAAACAAAAGCGGCATAGTTCTGACTCTTAATTCTGACTGGATGAGCCATCTTCAAAGCCATTGTATAATGCAGATAAACACACACAGAACATACTATATTAATGTGCCAGGTTGCCACATTGCTTGGCAACCGTAAGCAGTCTATATTTAGGCTGTGGAACTAGATTACATGGCTTAATATTAATAAATTAAACTATTTATGGAACATGTCTGTTTAGGGTGTCTTTTATTATATTGTTGTTGCCGGCATTCTATAAAACAAGCCACTACAGGCCATGCATTACAGTGATTTTACCATGGTTAAACAGTTACCACAGGTATGGAGTGTTCTTATCCCATGGTGACTCCCTAAAACCAGGTAACATCACTGTTAAACAGAGCCTAAAGTGGATTATTTCTTTACTCTGGAATTGTGAGTTGAGACTGAATCATAATCTTTGTTTCAAGTGAGTGACGGGATCTAATTTAGTGGCCATTTCAAAAACATTCCCTTCAAGCCTTGCAATCAGCCCCCATGGTGATTATTTCCTTGGCCAAATGGTTAATTAGGGAAACTAATTGCAGGGAGTGTCAGAGACATTGATTGTGCTCTTATCAACTGGAGACAGCCTATGCCAGACAACTGTGGGCTGGCTATACAAATGATACAGTGCTGGCCAATGCCTGAACCAGAGAAGGTGGGACAAACAATGGGCAAACTAATTAAAATTACCTGAGCAGAAAATCAACACTTTGTCATGGTCTGAACAGTTGACGGAGGAGATATTGTGCCAGAGCCAGTCGCAAGGCCTCTATAGGTATGGAAGAGTCTGGTGGATTAGACAGTTTTAGCTCCAGACACATTTAAGAGTTGCTAACTACATTTCTTTGGAGAAAATACTGTGTAGAATGGGCATTCACACTGGGAGACCCATCACATTTTTATCCCCAATCTTCTTTTATACACAGCTAGCCTGCTAGGTATTTTAAGAAGCAGTTATATGCCAGATGCAAGTTGAATGCGAACAGAGTTTGTGATTTAAAAACACTGCCACATAATTTATAAGGCTTAAAAATTGAGCTCTGAGATTCTTGGTGCGGTTGGGAAAAAAAGAGCTACCTTAGAGCTTCTGAAATGCAATAGTGGGGAAAACGAACAATAACAAAACCACACCAGATGGACCCAAATCTACACAAAACCAAACCCCATATTAAACACATTTTTGCAAAAACACTGGCATTCTCGTCTGGGATTCTCAGAATTGACTGTTCAGCTGCAGAGAATGAGGTTTCCATGTATACATCTTTTATGTATACATGTATACATTATTAATTCAACTGTTTCAATGGTTTGGTCTGTTCCAGCCCAGTAGTTATAGAAATTTCAGGAGAATATGTGAAAATATCCAATCTAAAGGGGTGTTGTGTGTGCTGGTGAGTGCACTGAAACTTTAATGGAAGGTATTTTTTATTTTAATTGGTGGTAATTATTATAATTTTTTTTTTCATTGATAATTAGTTTAGTTTCAGTTTATCTAATTATGTAAGTCTTTACTTTTATTTAAGTTAATGAACATGTTTTCATCTTAGTTTCCTTAAGGATAATAACATTGGGTTGGTCTCCAGCAAGACTGAGCTTTAATCTCTGGCCCTATTATGCATCTGTTCCCTGCCGTCCATTCGGCTAGGCCGTGCACTCACCGCGAGTCTCCTCCATGTGCCTGATGCTCATTATGTTCTTCACATGGTCCTGCCGTGTGTCTGTGATAGAGCTATTACAGTCCAGCATTGCCTTTGGGATTTAACACCCCCACCCTCCTGCAGACCTGGACACCTTTTATTCAATTTGACTCAATGTGCAGGAAAATACAACTGTAATGGACAATCAAATGACAGGTCACGAGGCTCCCTGCTGCAAAAGCAATTATGAGGGGTTTTCACCAACATGGTTCTGGCAGAGAATGCAGCTAAAATGCTCATTACTGTGGATGCAGCTCCACGCGGTTTGGCTCACCTTCGCTTATTATGCAAGCTATACTGTGTAAATTATTCAGAGTTTCTTGGAAAGTACACATTATATGTTCATTGAGAATGCTATGAGGGATTGGCCTCAGTGGTCAACAGGTCATCCAACAACTGACTAGTTGATTAGTGAGGTTGACTAGTTTATGTAGATATTTTATGTACGCAGTGCTACTTTAATTAACGTGCTAACAGCATGCTGTTCTTTAGCTGTTAGATAATGCACTGTAAAACCCTTTCAGAAAACCTTTTCATATATATTCAGACTGTTCTCTTTGGCCATTGTGTTGCATCTTGCACAGTGTTTTTGAGCGTTTCACTGTGAGTGTTGTGTTATAGAGCGCAACAGTCGGGTTCTGGAAGTAAAAGTCCCATTAATTTTTTTTTCATAGACAAATTGATTTTTACAGATAACTTACAAACCCTTTAAAGATAGACATATCATGAGCTCCGAGGTTGTTCATTAAATCTGCACTATGTAACTTCACTGTGTTCTCTAGCGATATCTGTGGTTGAAATTGAACATTTCAAGCAATTTGCGGAAGAACATTTTACGTCCGTTGTGTTCCGACACTACTGCTCTGGTGGATGAATCTCTTGATTTGAGGTTACCTGGACATTGCCTGTGTGTGATCATGATTGGAAGATTTTCAGAGCCAGAGGCATAACATGCTATTTTCATGTTGATATTATGTCATACGATTAAACATTTAAAAATGAAATATTACTTGCTTTGATGAAGATAAACAACACTCTTATTTACATATTTTGAATGAATGAATTGTACACTTTTCTGACACTATACTCAAAGTGCTTTTACATAGAGAACAGGGGACTCTCCTGAATCACCACCAGTTACAAGTATATTTTAATATGATTATTCAAGTGTTTTATCCACTATTAATGTTTGTATTGTATTATACTTATCAATTTAAGAGACGAAACTCGTGATAATGCTGATTCAAGTTCAATGTAAGACTTCATTATTTTTACATTATTAATCTCGTCAAATAAATCACTGATGAAAACGTCAAGGATAACGAAGACGAGACGAAAATTATTTTGACGATAAAAATGCCGCTACATGCAATATGTCCTTTCACAGAAAATGAATAAGTCTCTAAAGCATGAAGAATTCAGAATACAGGCTAACTTCTAAGAAAAAGCTAATACTTTAGTCTATTCATTGTTATTTCTGGAGCTCAGGTTTTTCACAACAAGGACAGTAGGCCTATGTATATTTATACTGAATGTTTGATTTTTATGAATATTTAATAAAAGTTTGGTCTGTTACAGTTTGACACTTTTTTTGTCCATTTTGCACGTCATCATCTAGTAAAAGATATTATTTTCGTTGACTAAAATTTTATGTCATTTTTGTCAGAGTAAAACGGACTAAAATGAATGAATATTACATACTGACTAGGACATTTTCGTCAAAAGACTAAAATGAAAAAAATGAAGAGGGCAGTTGATAAAGCAGGTGAAACTGTGGGCCTAATAACACTAAACTAAAAACATAAAACGAGCAATAATGGGGATAAAATATAATTTATAAAACATGAAAATAATATGTACAAATCATACATATTAGTAAACATGCACAATAGCTTCCCCTGCAATGTAGATCGTAATCGGTAAACACACACATAAAAGCATGACCCTACCAGACAACATACTGTATCCAATTCCAAGCATTATAGCAAGTAAACAGACTGCAGAGATGCCATCCTGAACTGTGTGACTGTGACTGACTGAACTGAACAGTGTCCTCAGCCGGAACACGTGACAGCCGACACTTCTTTTGCAGTGCGTCATGGGACTATAGTTCGTGCCCTAGTGAAAGACGGCAAGTACACATTCTTGTACTGTACCTTTGTCTTTTTGTCCGAATTTCAAATACATTTTTGCTTCAAAACAAAGTTTTTGGCGGAGTTACGTGATACCATGCGAGGAGTAGACATGCAAATGGCGAGCTCTGTGCACTTTGCTAATTTTTTATTATTTTTATGTTAGAAACCGGTGAGATGCGACATCCTGTTACATATCTATTCTTTGAAGTCATCATGGCAAAGAAGCTCTGGAGATATTATTAAAAGACACTTACGTGCTCAAGCTGAAACCTCTGATTGGCCTGCGGACCAGGGAATCAGTTTGGACGATGCTGACTAATGTTGTTGCCAACTTAGAGGATTTGGCTGTAATACGTCAATCGATTACGGCAATGGAGTTGGTTACAGATTGTTGGATGTCGAGAGACGGATCGATTATCTAGAGTCATCAGAGAGAGAATTAGCTGCTAATCCGCTGGGGGCCAAGATTGATTTGGAAAATTTTTGAAAAATTGGAGGATTTGGAGAACCGCAGTAGGCGAAATAACGTCCAAATTGTTGGAATTCCTGAGCATGAAGGCAGAGATATGGTCAAATTCCTAGACGAGCTCTTCTCGAGTCTGCTCGACATAACAGGCCATAAGCTGGAAATTGAGCAAGCTCACAGAATCCTGGCTCGGAGATCCACAGAGGGAGACAGGCCCCTATCAATTCTGGCCAAATTTCTGACATCATCCGATAAAGATCTTGTGTTACGTGAGGCGAGGAGCAAAGGAAAGCTTTCTTGGAAGAATCACAACATTTTCTTGTTCCCAGACTTTGTGAATTTGACGAGAGAAACGTGATCAATTCAAGGAATGCAAGAAACTCTTACATCAACAGAAGATCGCTTTTGCTCTGATGTTCCCGGCCAAATTGAGAATAGATACTATGGATGGCCACAAAATATTTACATGCCCAAACAAGCACTGTCTTTCATAGAGGCAATGGGGGAGTAAGCCATTTGATGTTTCTCATGTGGCCTACGAGTGAACTCGTCTCGCCATACATACACTTGTTTGTCCGAGGAAGCTGAGTACCGCCTTTGTTTCTTTTTGTGCTGATTCTGCCAAGCGGCTGGAGTTTGTTTTGTGGAATAACACTCCTTCGGGACAGTTGTGGATGAATCTGTTCATTCTTTGTTCTTGTGCCTCCTATTGGCTGGAGTTTGTTTTGTGGAGTATTTTTTTTATAGGACATTGGAAGGATTACGTCATCTGCTGCACTTATGAAACAGAACATTCACTCAGAACATGCTCGCTGAACATTCGTTTGACTGCTCGAGGAAACTGGTTAGCGGCTGGAGTTTTTTGTGGAGGAACACACCTTCGAGACAATTCTGTGAATGAATCTACACATTCTTTGCGTTATTCTGCCTACTGGCTGGAGTGTGTTTTACAGAGTTTTTTCTGTTATGTAATTTTGTCTCACAAAATGTTTATAGAAGCACCAGACTTGAGCAATCCAACGGCAAAGTTGTCACGGGGGCTCTTGTAGGCGTACATGGACTATTTGAGTTTAGAGGGATGGATGTCAGTTGGCGCTGTCGTGCGTGGGGTTAATGCACACATTTATCTTTTTTCTGTTTGTTTGGTTCTGGGGGAAGTTCGGGGTTTGATTGTTGCACTAATGGGGAATGTGGTCTTTATAATCTTGTTTTTGACACAATCTATGTTTTCTAATATGTCAAAATGTCAAATGTTAATATGAGTGGATTATCTCCCTCTACGTGGAATGTGAATGGGTTGGGGCACCCCATAAAAAGAAGGAAGGTTATTTATTTTCTTAAACGTAAGAAATATGATATTGTGTTTCTACAAGGTTATTTGGTTATTTCTTTTCTTAAATGTAAGAAATATGATATTGTGTTTCTACAAGAAACACATCTTTCCCCGCAGGAAGCTGAAAAATTTGGGAAGATATGGGGTGGACATGTTTTTTTTTGTGCGGGCTCAAGTAAGAGCAGGGGGGTCATTATATTGATAAGTAAACATCTACAGTTCAAATGTCTAAAACAGATTAAAGATAAATTAGGAAGAGTCATTATTGTTTTAGCTGAAATTTAGGGGCAACGGTTGATTTTGGCTAATATTTACGAACCTAATGTTGATGATCAGGGCTTTTTTTTATAGCTTTTGAAGGGATGTTGCAAGCCGCTGGCACCCCTCATGATATAATATTGGGAGGAGACTTTAATCTGTTGATGGACTCAGTCCTTGATCATAGTGAAGCAAAAGTGTGTAAGCCCCCTAGAAAAACATTGACGCTTCACAGGATGTGTAAAAATCTTGGTCTTACATATATTTGGAGACTTTTGAACCCATCTGGTAGGGACAATAATTTTTTTTTCCATCAGTCCATAAGATTTATTCTAGAATAGATTTTTTTTTTTTTTTATATCTAAGTCCCTCATTTCATCTGTTGTTGATTGCTCAATTGGAAACATCTTAGTCTCAGATCATGCCCTGGTGAATTTAGAGGTGTTGCCACATACGGAGAAAAAGAAATCATATAGTTGGCTCTTTAATGTATCACTTTTGCAAAATCCTGATTTCCAACAAATGTTAAAGGCTGAAATCAGTGTTTATATGGAGATCAACTGGTCCTCAGTATCTTCTGTGGGCGTGGTTTCGGAGGCACTTAAGGTGGTTCTTAGGGGCCGGATCATACAGTATGCCTCATTCATCAAAAAATCCAAGCACGAGAACTCGTGCAGTTGGAAGAGAATATTAAAAGTACAGAGACAGAACTGAAGCGCCGAATGTCGTCTAATGGCCTCAGAGAATTTACCCAATTGAAACACAGATTTAATACTAGTCTGTGGCGGAAGGTGGAGTTTTGGTTATTTAGGGCAAGACAGTAATATTTTGAGTTGGGGGACAAAGCAGGGAAGCTTTTGGCTAGATATTTAAAGCAGAGAGAGTCTTTTTCTACCATTCCCTCAGTGAAATCTGCTGGTGGTGAAATTTTTACCTTGGCCACTGATAATTATTAATGCTTTAAAAGAATTCTATCTTGATCTTTATAGTTCCACGTCTTCGTCTACTGATGAAGATATTAGAAACTTTGTGGAACCATTAGATCTCCCTAAACTGACGACTGAGCAAAAAAATTATCTTCATTCTGAGATAGCCTTGGAGGAGCTTGATGAGGTAATTAAGGCCTTGCCTTCAGGCAAGGCTCCGGGGACAGACGGTTTTGCTGCTGAATTTTTTTTTAGATCTTATGCTACAGAACTGGCTCCACTTTTGTTAGAAGTTTATACGGAATCATTAAAGAATGGAAAGCTTCCGCCAACCATGACACAAGCCTGGATCAGTCTGATTCTTAAAAAGGACAAAGATCCAAGCGAGTGTAAGAGTTACCGTCCAATTTCCCTGATCCAGCTAGAAGATTAAGTAAAGTTGTGACACCTCTTATACAAATAGATCAGGTGGGGTTTATTCGGGGCCGTAGCTCTTCTGATAACATTAGGCGTTTCATCAATATCATGTGGTCGGTGGCGAATGATCAGACTCCAGTTGCTGCCATCTCAATTGATGCCAAAAAGGCGTTTGATATGGTAGAATGGGATTATCTTTTTAAGATTTTGGAAAGGTATGGGTTCAGGAATACTTTTATTGGATGGATTAAGTTACTTTATAGACACCCGGTAGCGGCGGTACAAACAAATGGATTCATTTCATATTATTATATTCTGGATAGGGGCACCCGGCAGGGTTGCCCTCTTTCCCCATTATTGTTTTGTCTTGCCCCGGAACCAATAGCAGCTGCGATAAGAAAGGAGGATGATTTTCCAGGGGTGATGGCGGGAGGTGTGGCGCATAAGCTTTTGATTTATGCGGATGATATTTTATTATTCGTCTCTGACCCCATTAGATCTATACCTTGCGTCCACAGGATTATTAATTCCTTTTCTAAATTCTCAGGTTACAGAGTCAATTGGTCTAAATTCAAAGCTTTGGCTCTGACAGCGTACTGCCCAGTAACGGATTTTCAGCCGGGCACCTTCCAGTGGCCCAAACAGGGCATTAAGTATTTTGGGCATTTTTATTCCCAGTTCATTTGTGTGATTTCGTTAGTTATTTTAAGTAAGTTATTTTAAGGGGTTGGAAGTTGGACGGAGCGCCATAATTTCCGGAGTGGTGTACAGAGATGGGGAGGGTGGCCGCTTTTGAAGAAGGGGTATTTTGAGGATTGGGAAATTTGGACTTTTTGTGTGTGTGTGTGTGTGTGTGTGTCTATAATCATTTGGGACCACTGGGGTGTTCTTGTGGTTGGGGATTGGGGGGAGGTAATAGAAGGGGTTAAGTATTGATTCTGTTTGTATATATGTTTATTTGTTTTATATATGAATCAATAAAAAATGTTAATCACAAAAACAAAAACAAAACTTTTTTGTACTGTTGTGATTCATCTCGGAGCTGGTTGGTTTATTTCATGGCTTAGAACTATTTAATGAAGGATTTTCAAAAGTTTACGGAAGAAATAAATGGGAAAAATAATTCCGAAACCCAGGCGACTGAAAAGATAGGCCGGCACTCTTGCGCTCTATTAAGATGCTGTGTCAAGTTAAAAATTTTCCTTTTTAAAAACGTTTCGAAATAAACAGATTCAGATGGAGGTCTTTGGCTGTTGTGTTAAATCTTGCACAGTTTTTTGTGCATTTCGCCATGAGCACTGTATAAGATGTGTAAGTTTAAGATGGCGTGTCAAGTTAAAAATAGTCCTTTAAAAAAATAATAATAATAATGTTTTGAGTAGGGCTGTCAATCGACTGATTTTTTATTTTTATTTAATTAATTACATGAGATGCCGATTAATAGGCTAATTGAATTAATTGCATACAGTATGTCAGTATTAGCTGAGAAATGCCCCTAAATACTGATATTTTAATACATAATTATACAAATATTAAATATATAATATTATTGTAAATATATCCACTAATATTACAAATATATCTGTTCAAGGTAGACCGGGCTGTTCTCACAAGACGCGTTCTTATGTCTGTCTGTGCAATTTTTCAAGGCCAATTTGCACAAGCATCACACAGGCATTCGAGCATCTCACTGTGTTTGCGTGTTTTAGCATCTCGAGCATAAATGCTGCATTTTTAGGGTGCTGTATCAAGTAAAATGCAGTTTGAAACCAAAACGTCTTGAGACCGCTGTATTAGAGTTGCCCTTCATCCTGCTGTCTTTGGACTCAAGACCACGTCCTGCTCTGACTCTTTTAGTGCTGTTCGCTCTCAGTAAAAAGTGTGATTTGCTGCCAGTACAGTTTAAGCTGCACTGACTGCCCCCTTCTGATGGAATTTACATACGGCATGATTACTTGTGTTATTTTTCACATAATTAATTGCACAGAATTAACACACTAAATGGTCAGGCTTAGTTTTGTGATATACACATCCAGACGGATGTCTTTGGCTGTTGTGTATTGTTTTTTTGAGTGTCTCAGGACAAGCATTGTTTTTTTAAGATGTCATATCAAGTTAAAAATAAAGAAGCATGTTTCAAGATGCTTGCATTCTGTTCCATTTTGTTGCAATCCTTATAGCTGTTTTTAAATGCAAGAATATGTCTAAGGTAAACACCACCTAAGAAACATGTCCGATTAGGTGACCATTTTGTCAACCAGTCATTCAGGCAACCCACCGACTAGTCGATTTTGAAAATATGTAGTTTTTGTGCATCTCTAGATGCTCCACAGCTCTCATATATAATATATACACACCATGTTTGAATAAAGCCTAACAATGGCAGGTAAATAATAGAACACATTTTCATTGCCACAGTGGCTGCATCATTTGCATACCCCCCAGGATTCACAGCAACAGTGGTTCGCAAACAATGGCAGGCAGCCGCTGCTGACATTCGACGCACACGCATCAGGTTGAGGTGCAGCTGACTGGCAGAGGATCTGTTTGTTTAAGTATGGTGCATTACATGTATCCTTCCTTCCTGTCTCAAGGGTCCTTCCATATTGGAGCCCATCTACAGTGGCAGCAGAGGTTTGATGACTCCATCTGCTCCGTTCCATTACACATGCGGAGGAGATCGAAACGGCTGGAGCACAAAGACAAAATAGCAAACAGGGGAGTCGTATCATGCTTTCCACAGTATCAACTTCATAATGACACAATAGTGGCATCTGTTCTAAGGGTGTGCAAAACTACAGTTCTTTTCATGTCCCTTTTTTGTTGTGTTTATTATTGTTGTAATGTTGTATGCTACCATTTTGGCCAGGTCTCTCTCTAAAAAGAGATTTTAATCTCAAGAGACTAATCTGGTAAAATAAAAGGTGGTGGGTTGCCTAAATGTCTAGTCAATAAATCAGTTTTGGGTTCACCTGTCCTCGATTGGGCCCGTTACATAGAGGACGTTTACAAAAGAGGTATTCTTGCATTCAAAAACAGCTAGATGGAACAGAATGCAGGGGTCTCGAGACACGTTTTTTTAAAGTTGGACACACTGTATTCAAAACACAATGGAGGGACCCTCAAAAAAAGAACACAAGGAGTATGAATGTGTTTGGCTGTTGTGGTGGTGTTTTAAAAAGTATGAATTTATAGATTGAACTCTTTTCTAAAGGGTTTTATCTTGAAAACTTTCTAACAGCTAAAGCACAGCACACTGAGCACACTTATTAAAGCACCACTACTAATAATATCAAAATATACGAGAAAAAAAATCTTAATAAACCAGTCAACCTCACTAATTGACTAGTTGGTTATTGGACGACTAGTTGACCATTGTGACCCATCTGTTCAGAGGAAACTTTGAAAGTGCCTCGTTTTTACAGTCATGCTTGATACAAAAACCCTGTTAGGTAACATTGCAAAGGGTCTTGCGCAGTAGACCATGACAGTGTGCATGAATGCACATGACTTTTGCATGTTTTTGTATGTGTGTGTCTGCTTGAGAGGCCATTTGGGACATGTAGAGAGCTTGAAAAAGTACAGATGACCTGCTGCCTGTAGGTGGGACTGAAATATCATAGTATTAGAACTCACTGACATATGCAGCCCATGCTGCTCTACTTACACTGCCCTGGGCAGAGAAGAGAGGGGAAGAGAAAGAGTGAAAGAGAAAAAAGTAGCTCTGTTATAAACCTAGTGAGCTGCCTGATGTCTACATAGGCAGCTGCCTTCTAAGGCAGTATCCTAACCATCCTGGAACCTCTTAAGTGACCGCATTTGAATTCTCACTAGACAGCAACTCTGCGTGCCATACAAAGACTTACAACTGATTCAAATTGAGTTTGGTTTTAGCATGTTGCTAAGCTAATTTTGCTAACAAAAATTAAGCAGCGGCAATATGTATAATGCCTCTGGGAAGCTATTTCCTAGTCACAAAAGAGCATTAAGATTTCTCCATTTATATGTAAAGAATGAACCGGCCAATCCATATATGTCTCTGTCAATACTCCAAAAAGCATAAAAATACATATTACACACAAATATTGGGTAGTTAGACCATTTTTGATGATACCCCAGAGCTCAAGACCAGTCCTGTGCTTGAGCCCCTCCGTTATGGACCGCACGACAAATCCATTTACCAGGACTATATGATCCAGTGAAATCCTGAAATGCAGTATAGGTAGGCAGCTCACTAGGTTTTCAAACAGCACTTTGGTGTCCAAACAACTCAAGGCCTATTTTAGCACTACATTAACTCTCTCTCTCTCTCTCTCTATCCAGTGTTCTTTTCATCACTGCTCACACAAAGCATTAAAATGAAAAGATAAAAGATGAAAAGAAGACAGAGTAAACTGCGCTAGAAAACACATGCAAGCTATTTGCATTCACTTAGGTAAGCAGCATACACATCATTTCCTAAGTTGTGTGTTTGAAATCTGATTGGCAAGCTGTTCCATTAGGAATGAGTGCAAGGACGGATTAAGTACTGAGAGGCCCATGGGCTGGTACACCATGGAGGCCCCCTATGACGTGTCACGTGACTTCGTTCACTTTTATGCGCTATAGGACGATTGCCAGATTTTGTTGGATTTTTCAAATTGACAGAAGAAAAGTTTGGAGCAATGTCTTACATGGCCATTTATATGTACTTTTTAATTCTGAAACGAACTGATCCAAAATCATGCATTATTAATAGGGATGTGCATGGTATTCAAATACCAAAATCACTATTCGGGTATTCTGCATGAGTTTAGAGGTCTTCAATCTGATCCGAGTCCAACGGTACCCAACAAACCTAAAGGTTTTGGGCCAGGTTCGGGTCAGTTTTTCAAGCAGGCTATAGGGCGAGGTATGGGCTGTTCCCACGTGCGTCGAGGCCATGTAAACACACACTGGAAGGACGTCTTTGATTGTTGTGCCACAACTCACTTTTTTCAGCATACCACAGTTGCATTTTTTAGACTGTGTTAAGTTTAAAAGAATTATAATATTTATAAACACATCTCAAGACACCTGCGTTCTGTTGTACAATTCATTGTGCAGGACTGTTGCATTTTTTTAGACACCATTACCTTAAAAATAATTTCAATATTCATTAACACATCTCGAGACACCTGTGTTCTGTTTCACCATTTGTTGCGCTGCATCAAGGTTTTTCAGCGCTAGTGTCACAAATCAACATTCTGATGAAGTTCAGGTTGCAAAGAGAACCAAATGTGACTTTTACACATGATTCCAGATTGTTTTTCACCTGGCAAAGTTTCAGCGCTTGATAAATGGTGAGCCAATGTTTTTTCCCCATTTTGCTCTGGTATGCAGACAATAATTACACAAGTTAAATGCTGAATCATTTAAAAATCAAAGCATCCCGAAGAAGTCCTATAAACCGCAGCGTTCGTGGCCTCATGAAAAGTGAACCTGCCCGGGCAGAATTATGCATTTTCCATCGGTTAATAATAGGCCTACTATGTTACAGGCAGTGACAGACATTATTTTTGTTAGACTTTAATGTGATTTTATCATTTGAAAATCTATGTGTTGTGCTATTTAGGCTCATAGCTCACTGTGCACTTTATTCCCTGCTATCTGAGATTGTGTTTGACGCATCCATGGCAATAAATGTTCTTTATTCCCAAGTCTCGACAAATAACACAATAACTGTTCGTGAACTCTCACGGTTAACCAAATATTACAAAAGGTTACCATGCACATATTTAGGGTATTAAGGCAACTTTCTCTTTATCATTAAACATTAAATGCATGCAGGACTTAAACATTTTAAAGTCCTCCATACTGTTGCACGAATTCTGTTGCTTATACACTTTCTGGTCGTACTCAGTTCGTACAATTCAAACATTTTCGATCTAAGTCATCACAAGTTATCACTGGCATTCCACAAGGCTCAGTTTTGGGCCCTCTTCTATTTATTATTTATTTACTGCCCCTTGGTCATATATTTAGGAAACATGTTGTCCATTTTCACTGCTATGCTGACGACACCCAGCTCTACCTATCCTCCAAGCCCACTTCTTCCTTTCCTCTGTCCTCTGTCCAGCTGTTTAGCTGAAATTAAAAAATGGTTCTCATCTAATTTTCTCAAATTAAATTGTGGTAAAACCGAAATCCTCCTTGTAGGCACCAAATCTAATTTGGCAAAAACTGACAGTTTCTCTCTGACTATCGATCAGTCCACTGCTTCTCCTTCACCACAGGTTAAGAGTCTGGGTGTCATCCTTGATAGCACCTTATCCTTTGAAGCCCATGTTAATAATATAACTCACTCTGCATACTTTCATTTACGTAATATTAATCGTCTTCGTCCCTCTCTCACATTGAACAGCACTGCCATTCTCATTCATGCACTGGTTACATCACGTATTGATTACTGCAATGCTCTCCTCTCTGGTCTTCCTTCCAAACTTCTTCATAAACTTCAGCTGGTCCAGAACTCAGCTGCATGAATCATTTCAAGAACCCCCTCTATTGAACACATTTCACCTGTTCTTCAACATTTGCATTGGCTTCCGGTTAAGTACCAAATTGATTTTAAAATCTTGCTTCTTACCTACAAGGCCTTAAATAATCTTTCTCCTTCATATCTCTCCGATCGTTTTCATATCTATACACCAACTCGTACCCTCAGATCTTCCTCGTCAAATCTTCTTGCTATACCACGTATTCGTCTGAACACTATGGGGTCTAGAGCCTTTAGTTATACTGCCCCTCACTTATGGAATTCCCTTCCTCTGGATATTCGCAACAGTGATAGTCTTCATACTTTTAAATCTTGTCTTAAAACTCACCTATTTAAACGGGCCTTTTTATGACTGTGCATGCATTGAGTTCTTACTTTGTATCTTCCAATGTCTTATTGTATATCATAGTATTGTTTGCTTAAGGTTGTTACTGTTGATGCTTTCAAGGATGACTTATTTTTGTGTGTGTTCTGTTTGTAAGGTGACCTTGAGTGTCATGAAAGGCGCCTATAATTAAAATGTATTATTATTATTATTATTATTATTTAATTTAAGCCTTTGTACACAGCCAGGGTAAACTGCACCTTATCTTTGTGTTTGGAAGTGTTTTGTAAATCAGATGCTGTTTTCTCTAGTCCTTCATATAAACAAGTGGTATTTTACATAAGGCTGACATTTACGTGGATTTATAATAGATAACTCAAAATTAATAAATAATTGATTTAGAGCTTGGGGCCCTTTGGATTTAGAGGCCCCTGGGCAACTGCCCAATCGGCCCGGTGGTTAATCCATCCCTGAATGAGAGAGGCAACAGCCACATCAATGGGAACCAAAAGATACAGCGCTGTGGTTCCGGAAGCATCAAAGGCTGTGTTATTAAACTTAGCGGGAGAGAAGCAAGCTCTTTGTTCAGATTTGAGCATTTTCAGGGAGGGGAGAGAAGCCCATCACTGTTCTGAGTGAGTGAAAAAGCCCCCTTGAGGCGAAGCCTCAGAGGCACGTCACCAATTCATTATTCACAGATAGGAAAGGCTGGCTACTGACTACTCTCTCTCACTCTCCATCCCTCTGTTTCCTTCTTTTGCCATCTTTTTGTTTGTGCTTACCTCTTGCACACAAAAAAAACTGATTCAACCAGCTACCTAAGATGGTTTGCTGGTCTGCCAGCTGGCCTCCTAGCCCTTAAAACCATCAAAACACCAGCCTAACCAGCTTAACCAGGCAGAAAAAACAGCTAACTAATGAGTGATGCATAAAGTCATGAAATCAGAGACCCTACCTTCGAAATCTGAAAACAATCGGTCAAAGGAGACATTTTGAGACGCATATAACGACCAGGTTTAAACAGTGATGTACTGGAACAGAGCTAGAGTCTTTTCTCTCTGGGGTGCTCTCGCTCTCTTCTGCATGGTCAGTTGTGTATTATGACTGTGCACCCCCCAACACATGTTCTCTGGATTTTCATTCTCCCTTTCTCTTCCTCTCTTCCACACTTTCATGTTACCAACAACACAATGAGAAATCACACTTTGCTGATCAGATCATTAAATTCTTTCCCAGTGCTATCTGGAGAGACTCAGTCTGTCAGTCAGACCACATCAATGACAATGCCCGAACCCTTTTGTTTATGAACTGAATTGTCTGTCTTCTAATATCTATATTTTTGTTAATCTTTTATGTCCTCAAATAAACTATCAGTCAAACGATTTGACACACTTGAGTGGATTTATGCTTTTGAACTTTTTGATCTTAAAGCCTAAGCTTACTAATTTTTGTTTAAAAGTGGGGTGCTGGATTTTTTTTTTTTTTTTAAGGATGTGTTGGGCCGGACAGTGCAAGAAAAAAGCCAACAAGTGCCCAGCATACAGACAAAGGGTGGCTAATTTGAAGAAGTTAAAATACAAGATAGTTCTGATTTGTTAAACATATTTTGGTCACTACATAACTCCCATATTTCCATTTGTTACTTCATAGTTTTGATTACTTTTCTATTATTCTAAATTAGTTTGTGATGAGGAGGAGGGCGTAGGCGGGCCATGCTGAGTTGCCCCAGTCAGCGGGAGAGAGAGATAAGGAGGAGCCGGAGATGCCAGAGAGAGAGAGAGAGAGAGAGAGAGAGATGCACGCAGCTGCTGTGTGTGTGTGCATCAATGTTGTTATGCTGAAAAGCAGTTTTATGTTGTGTTGTTTTTAATTAAAAGTCTTTTTGGTTAATAACCCGGTTCCCGCTTCCTCCTTTCCGATGAACAAGAGGCGTGTCTGCCACAGTGGTAAATATTAGTAATACAGAATGTGTAAGTGTGTCCAGATTTTGACTGGTAGTGAATATCTGTCCAGGCTGATGTTGAAAACATGATATTGTCTCTCAGGATATTCCTGTCAGTGCAATTGATTGCAATGAATAGTTTGGCTGTTGGACACAAGTTAGAAGCTTGTTGTGGTTTGAGACAAATGTTCGGAAAGCTCACATTTTTAGTACAACTCACTAAACTCACTATATCAATCAGACATTCTATTAAGAAGTACATCTGCATTTATACGCTATGGCCATGAGTTTTGTTTTCCCATCATGTTAAAAACACTCACAGAATCAATACAAGCAATCTAATCTGTATTAGGACCCACAGTAACTAAGAATTTTAATCCCTGATTTTGAATTTGAATCTTATGAAAATTTGTCCAGGTCACATTTCACCCTAAAATCAAAAGAAACAAATGTATAAATTATAATTTGCCAGACTATGAAGGACCATTACGATTTTTGACACTAAAATAGGGTTTATTTTCTTTAAGCAAAAAAAAAAAAAAAAAAAAAAAATTAAGGTCATATTTGAGCCGGACATGTCCTTGATGGGTTTCGTGAGATTCATCCTATCGCATACAATGAGGAGGTGGAGCAAAGACAGTTGAAGACATTAAGAATAAAGCCAGGGATTATCCCCTGGAGACAATCAGTCAGTAGGCTCATACAATTATTATTTAATTACTTATTTTTAAACACAATGCACAATCATATTTTATCAAACTACACAATGATGACTCTAAGACTTTATAGATATTACAGTTTTATCTTCTGTTAATACATGGTTTTCTGTAAAGCTGCTTTGAAACTATGTGTGTTGTGAAAGGCACTATAAATAAAAATGACTTGACTAGGCTGATTGTATCTAGTAAAAAAAAATAAAAAATATTTGTTGTTTTCCTTTCTCAGCCAACCCAACTCTCTCTCTTTCTCTCTTTGGGAGAGGCCTTAGCTGGAGACGTATAAGTTAGCTTGATTTCTGGCCCCCCTTGCCCCTGTCTCCCACCTCTGGATGACTCATTAGGTAGAGCTCCACTTTAGCTTCCTGTTGTTTATGCAGATAAAAAAGGCAAATTAATGACAGGCACCCGGGGACGCAACATCCAGCCCTGGAAGAGAAAATTAAAGGCTAGAGCAGCAGACACACTGTGTGCAGCCGGTAGCACATTCACCAAGTGAGTTGAGCGAGCCATTAACATGTTTGCCACTTAAACTGTCCAAGTGGTAAAAATCAAACTGGCAAATTGATGTCAGTAATTCAAGAATTCACCCTTGACATGACATATAGCTTGTTAAGGGCATGGGTATGTAAGTGAGAACCGGTAATTTATCGCAGTCAGCTCTATGGTTCAACAAAAAATGAAAATTCTGTCTTTACTTCCTCTCCCTTGTGCTGTTCCAAACTTGTATGATTTTCTTTTTTCTGTAGAACACAAAAGGAGACATTTTACAGAATGTCTAAGCTACTCTTTTCCAACAATGAAAGCAGACAGTGACCACGGTCTGTCCAAGCTCCAAAAAGGACAAAAAGCACCATAAAATAATCATAAAAGTAGTCCATATGACTTGTGTGCTATATTCCAAGCCTTCTGAAGACATTCAGTAGCTTTATGTAAATCCCAGTCCAAAATTAATAGTTTTACACTGGAAATCTTACTCTCCACCATGTTTCTCACTCGCACTTTTACATATTCAATCTTTTTATGTGTCTGATCCTCACACAAAGCTATCCTATGGCTTCAAAAAACTTGGAATATACTGTAGCACACAAGTTGTATGGACTACTTTTACAGTGCTTTTTTGTCCTATTTGAAGCTTGACAGCCCCTGGCAATTGTCAGCTTTCACTGCATGAAAAAGAGAAGCAATAATATCTTAATTTTTCATCTTTTTTGGGTTCCATAGAAGAAACTAGTCTCATGGGTTTTGAACAGCATAACATTAAGTAAACAATGGCAGAACCCTTTAATGATCCTGTTTTGCATATTAAAACTAAAAGTACTTCTTTTTTTTCCTTTTTTTATTAGTTAAAAACTATTTCCCACCATAAAGAGTTTGTGGTGCTCAGGTACCACTCAGAGCTTCACTGCAGCAGTTACACTCAACACTAAAAAAACTTTCAGCGCCCTCCTGCAGGGTGTTTTGAGGAGGAGAGTGACATTTGAGAAGCTTTTTAGAGGCAAAACTGTGAGCAGCAAGCACACGGTGAGGGGTGTTTTGAGAATAAAACTGCTCTGAAGGAGGAGCTAAAGTCACTTTCTCCCAGAGCTGAACTCAAGAGCACTGATAGACATTATAGCAGCAGGATAGATGAGACTGACCTTCAATATGCTCTAGGGCCACGTGTCTTTTTGGATAGATCCCCAGCAGCTCGATATAAAGAAAATATTAAGTTATTGCTGGCTATACAGTCAACATAAAGAGATGGTTTCCTCATTAATGAAAGTCATCATTTACTCAACCTCATGTTGTTAAAAACCTATATGACTTTCTTCCATGGAATACAAAAGTAGATGTTAGGCAGAATATTAGAATATCACTATTCACTTTAATGGCATCTTTTTCCATGAACTGAGAGTGAGTGAGACTTACATAATGCCTAACATCTCCTTGTTAGATGCATTTTTGGGTGAACTGTCCCTTTAAGATGCAAGGCTTCACGAGACAAGGCCAAGGCTGGGCTTGAGTTTTATTGTGCTGCTTGTAATGCTTTCTGCTTTTATAACTCTGGCCATAAGCTGTTTTATTTGAAAACTTCATGGCAAGCAGGTTTATAAACATCTATTTGGTTTATGTTCTATCCAGAAAATCCTGTCAGCTAACCTCAATGCAAGGGGATAAAATGTAAAGCATGATGGCTTAGCGTGATGTGTAGACGGCTCTTTTCCAGCTGTATTACATAAGTGACCAGATGCATGATGCATTATCGTGAGAGACTGTTCAGGCCACAATTTTAGGCTAACGCCAGAAACATACTTAACGCAAGTACACAAATGCTGACGTGAATGCTTAGAATTGTGCTTTGACCACAGGTGTACAAAGTACAAATACTTAGTTACTGTATTTAAGAACAGTTTATCCTGCCTTTCACAGAAGGGGGGCTACATTGGCGCAAGCCCCTGCCCCTTTCGATCATAAATCTAAAGGTGCCCTTCACAAATGTAAAGGTTCCCTTGCCTTTAAGAGCACCGCAGAGATTTAAGCGGAGGTGTTTTTACTACAGCAACCCCCAAGTCAATTGGTACCAATATTTTGAAGCTAAAAAAAAAACACATAAAGTCAGCATAGAAGTTAATCATATGACTCCTGTGGTTAAATGTATATATTTAGAAGTGATATGATAGGTGTGGGTGAGAAAAACATAAATATTTAAGTCCTTTTTGTTTTTTTTTTACTATAAATTCTCCTCCCTGCCCAGAAGGTGGCGGTATGCACCAAAAATGTGAATCACCAAAAACACAAGAAGAAGAATGTGAAAGTGGAGGTTGATAGTTTAAAAAAAGGACTTTTAATATTGATAATTTTCTCACCCAGACTTATCATATCACTTCTGAAGATATGGATTTAACCAAAAAGAAAGTCATACAGATCTGTTGTGGCATGAGGGAAATGATGAGAGAATTTTAAATTTTGGGTGAACTATCCCTTTAAGCCATTTATTTGTACTTCTGATACTTAAGTACATTTAATATCAGTTACTTTAATACTTTAAATACTTAATACTTTACTTTAAAGATATCTTTAAGTAAAAGTAAAAGGCCTAACAGTTCTGAGCAAGCATTAAAATAAAGGGAGACAAATAATATTTTCTTACTTTCAAGAAATTGGAGGATACTTTTGGCCCTCATTATATTCTGGCACACGTGATATCTATACAATGTACCGAAGATAAACGATCTCCCTAAAAGCCCCACAGAACATCTCTCTCTGTTAAAATGAATCACTCTTTATGAGAAAACAAACCCTGACTTCCAGAGAGATGAAATGAGAAGTGGAAAGGGAGTGCTAAAACTGAGAGAATGAAGGAGGCAGTAGAAGAATGAATGAATGAGATGAAAGGGTAGACAGAGGGACGCAGAGCTGAACTAATGCAGCGTTTGATCCCTTCCTCCTGTGGGTGTCTGCCAAGTCCTGGCTGCAAGTTTTAGGATTCAACAGATGCAGGTGTGGGTTTATGAAGTGTCAGCCATTACCATTCACAGCCATTCACATGTTAATAAGCAACACTGCGGCTGACGGATATTATGACAGACAGCGAAATGAAACTAGATTTTTACAGTTTGTGAAGAAAATGTGAGTGCTGCTTACCGCTGCAAAACTCACTGCCACAATGCTAGGGAAGCAAAAGTCTGATTGCTTAGAAATGTAACAAGCTGCATGGTTTGAGATATCATCCATGTCCAGAGCACAAACAGTGCAGGACAATTTAGACTCTAAAGGTAATTCTTAGGGTTAGGTGTTAGGCGTTTGTTCAACTCCACAATCCAAAATATGAGCAATAATTATAGTGATGCTTGGTTTAGCAAGCACCACTAACAGAAAAAGACAGATACAGTGGACAGACTAATTGGGCTACATTTTAAAGATTCAGAAAAGAAGCAACCTGTGTTTGGTTGATTACGTACAGCATTGTGAAAGCTATGGGTGGCTTGTACAAATGTTTGATTTGCAGTTTATCTCCTTAGATCATTTACTCGTTTGTATAAATAGCGCATGTTTGCAATGATGCTGGTGCTTCTGCTGATTTGATGTCTTATGATTGATTCTCAGTTGAAACCTGGGAGGGTGGATAGTGAGGAGGAGGAGGGTACGTTGCAGAAAGAAGAGCCTCTACATCAGTGTGAATTATTAGAAGGGGCAGGGATGACTCAGGCTGTCTGTTGTTGCTTTTTTGTGTTTGTTTCTACTCATTGTCTCAGGGGTCACAATCCCCTGTCTTATTCACAATGCACTGTATGTACAATTGGTTTGATTCTGTATTTTTTTAGAAAATGTGTTTGCTAACGTGGACATGCCATCCATGGTTGCTGGACTACTGTGTACTGTTATTTCCTTCTTCCTGATATATTAACAATTTCTTCATGTGCAAGTAAATTACTAAATAAGATACTGCTATCTATCATTTAAAATACAATATTATTTTTTTAGATTATTTTTTTTACAAAGTTAAAGTTTAGTGTGAGTAAATATAGTGCTAAATAAGACTTAATAATTTTTTTTTTTTTTTTTTGCAATTTTATGTTTTTATTATTTAATATATTAAATTGTGTGATATATTGGCATTGTATCGGCCTATCAGCCACCCTGCTCTCTGGATATCGGCATCAGTCGACCACAAGACATAAACACTATGTGTGTAAACATGATTTTAGTGTGATAAAATCACTTACTAACCTTTACTATGTAAAGTTATAGCCAATTTTACAACTTCATTGCCATGATGATATAGTGTCAACAAACCCTAAAATGACTGTAAAAATGATTATTTAAACACCTTTACAGCTCAATTAATACATACGTTTTAACAGAAGAATTAATGTAAGTGCATTTATAAAATTATAAGTTTCACATTTCTGCCTTTAAACCCTCCAAAAATTGGCCCCATTCACTTCCATTGTATATGCCTCACTGTAACCTTGATATTTGCTTTTTTAAAGAAAAGGAGTGATGAGTCTAAATAAATTTTTGTGGTAATCAACATTATGCCACAAATGCTGTCGACTGAGCTTAACTTGTATTGAAACCAGGATATGTCTTTCAGATAAACTGCTAAAGAGGAGAATAAGGGAATGGATAGAATATGCTCACTATGTAGTGCAAAACATAACAATTACTATTGTTCATACAGTACTAAGGGTTAGGGATTTAAACAAAGCGTTACACTTCCAACTTGCACTGTATGTGCTATGGTCAGGAATGATAATTCAAATTGTGCAACTTGTTGAGGAGACATGTGCTATTACTTTTCTATGTAATCGGATTTACTATTTTCTGGTCCATGAAAATATTGCTAAAAATAATCCCACAGATATACATTGAATTAGAGACAGAACACCCTTTCAACCACCTAACAATGCCCTAGCAACCACCCAGAACACCAAAGCAACCACATAGCAACGCCCTAACAACCACCCTCAACACTTTCAAATTTCATCGAAAAATATAAAAATGTTCTACAAATTATTCTCAGCAAATAACTACAATAACTGATTTGCATGTATAAATGGCATATTAATCTTTGACTCACATGTGTGGTGAAGAATTCGTCCACTTCCTGTTGGGCTTTGGCCTGGCAGTCTGGGTTGATTGCTAACAGGTAGCACGTGAACGCTAGTGTGTTGCTGCTCGTCTCATAGCCAGCTAACAGGAAGATGAATGCCTGACCCACAATCTCATCTTCTGTCATCATTCTCTTCTGCTGGGTGCGCCTGCTGGATTCATGGCCAGGACTGTTTTCCTGTCCGTTGGCTGTTCCCTGCTCTGTGCAAGCCTGTTCATCAGCATGGTTTACCACATCGAAATGCTCCAGAGACAAACACTCACTGTTGCTTCTCACATCCAGCATCAGCTGCAGGAAATCTCGTCGTCGCTGTAGACAACAGAAAACACAGATCACAAAAACTGTGCAGCTTAAACCATCCTATGAAGGTTAGTTGGTCTTTCCAGTTGACCAACCCGGTTGGGCTGGACGGTTCTGATGGTTTTGACGGCTTGGACACTTTCAGATGGTCAGTTCAGCTTAAAAAGCTAAACACTAAGGATGTGCAAAACTTAATATTTTCATAATCAACTAGTCAGTGGGTTGCCCAAACGACTAGTCAACTAATCTGTTTTAAGGAAGCCCTGTATAATTAGGCTGGTTTTGGGTTCGCCTGACCCCGATAAGACACGTTTCCATGAGACATGTTCTTGTGTTCAAAACAGCTAGATGGAGCACAACTAAACTGAAAAGAATGCAGGGGTCTCGAGATACGAGATGCAACGCAACAGCCAAAAACATCTGTCTGAATGTGTATACCTGTAACGTGGGTGCTGCAAAACGAAACAAGCTAAAATTCATACAGTATGAGAAAAAATTGAGAAAGTAGTCAACCTCACAGAAGGACTAATAGGTTTTTGGACATCTAGATGACTAGTCGACCAACGTGGCCCACATCTACTAAACACCAGCTTTGTCAGGCTGGAAGAGCAGCTTTAAACAGCCAAAACCAGCAATCTACCTTAGGCTGGTTTAAGTTTTTTCTGCAGGGTTGTACATTGCAGTACCTGTTCTGGGGGCAGATCATCCCTCTGTTTAATGATCTTCTGGATACAGCTGATAAAAAAACGGTTCATTTCATCTCTCGATTTATTTGGGAGTAGACCAGCAAGGGGCGCGATGAGGAATGGAAATGCAACTGCAGCAAAACCCAAAATGGAAAGAAAGTAATTAAAACATACTTTGATGGAACTTCAAGAACAAAGACCTTGTAAAGAGCACCCTTTTTCCACTTACTCATATCATAAATATGCTAAATCACAAAATCATCATAATAAAAATGTATTTCATATTATCGTCTGACAGTAGCACTTTCCAAAATGTGATATCCATTGTTAAATAATTCAGGCTAATTCAGTAATGAATTGTTATATTGAAAGCACAAGGTTGCATGAATTGAGGTCTGTTTTGTTATGATGGTTGGACGTACGGAAGAAAATCATGATGGGTTGGAAGAAGGTGAAAGAGAAGAACTTGGAGGCGTGGTGCACGAACGGGTCATCTGGATTGTTCTGAGAGTCCACCTGTGTACCAAACGCCACACTGGCAATCACATCCATTGTGAAGCAGCCAAAACACCTACAAAAACAGATATAGAATTTCATATTTATTTAATAGTACATTGTTAAAGGAATAGTTCACCCAAAAATTTAATTTACTCACCCTTATCCCATCCCAGATGTGTATGACTTTCTTTCATCTGCTGAACTGAAATGAAGATTGTTAGAAGAATTTCTCAGCTCCAAATTGCCAAAATTGTGCCAAATCTCCAAAAATCACATAAATCAGAATAAAAGTAATCCATACGACTCCAGTGGTTAAATCAATATCTTCAAAAGCAATTTGATAGGTGTGGGTGAGAAACAGATCACTTTCACATTCTTCTTCTTGTGTTATTTGTGATTCATAGTCTTCATGCATATAGCCCTCTACAGGGCAGGGAGAAGAATTGCAAGCAAAAAAGGACTTAAATATTGATCTGCTTCTCACACCATATCACTTCTGAAGACATAGATTTAACTGGAGTTGTATGGATTACTTTTATGATGCCTTTATGTCCTTTTTGGAGTGTCAAAATTTTGACACCCATTTGCTTGCATCATACAGTGGTGTGAAAAAGTGTTTGCCCCCTTCCTGATTTCTTATTTTTCTGCATGTTTGTCACACTTAAATGTTACAGATCATCAAACAAGTTTAAATATTAGTCAAAGATAACACAAGTAAACACAAAATGCAGTTTTTAAATGAAGGTTGTTATTATTAAGGGAAAACAAAATCCAAACCTACATGGCCCTGTGTGAAAAAGTGTTTGCCCCACCTGTTAAAACATAACTTAACTGTGGTTTATCACACCTGAGTTCAATTTCTCTAGCCACACCCAGGCCTGATTACTGCCACACCTGTTCTCAATCAAGAAATCACTTAAATAGGACCTGCCTGACAAAGTGAAGTAGACCAAAAGATCTTCAAAAGCTAGACATCATGCCGAGATCCACAGAAATTCAGGAACAAATGAGAAAGAAAGTAATTGAGATCTAACAGTCTGGAAAAGGTTATAAAGCCATTTCTAAAGCTTTGGGATCCAGAGAACCACAGTGAGAGCCATTATCCACAAATGGTGAAAACATGGAACAGTGGTGAACCTTCCCAGGAGTGGCCGGCCGACCAAAATTACCCCAAGAGCGCAGCGACGACTCATCCAAGAGGTCACAAAAGACCCCACAACAACATCCAAAGAACTGCAGGCCTCACTTGCCTCAGTTAAGGTCAGTGTTCATGACTCCACCATAAGAAAGAGACTGGGCAAAAACTCTGCATGGCAGAGTTCCAAGACGAAAACCACTGCTGAGCAAAAAGAACATTAAGGCTCGTCTCATTTTGCCAGAAAACATTTTGATGATCCCCAAGACTTTTGGGAAAATACTCTGTGGACTGACGAGACAAAAGTTGAACTTTTTGGAAGGTGTGTGTCCCATTACATCTGGCGTAAAAGTAACACCGCATTTCAGAAAAAAAACATCATACTAACAGTAAAATATGGTGGTGGTAGTGTGATGGTCTGGGGCTTTTTTGCTGCTTCAGGACCTGGAAGACTTGCTGTGATAAATGGAACCATGAATTCAGCTGTCTACCAAAAAATCCTGAAGGAGAATGTCCGGCCATCTGTTCGTGACCTCAAGCTGAAGCGAACTTGGGTTCTGCAGCAGGACAATGATCCAAAACACACCAGCAAGTCCACCTCTGAATGGCTGAAGAAAAACAAAATGAAGACTTTGGAGTGGCCTAGTCAAAGTCCTGACCTGAATCCTATTGAGATGCTGTGGCATGACCTTAAAAAGGCAGTTCATGCTCGAAAACCCTATAATGTGGCTGAATTACAACAATTCTGCAAAGATGAGTGGGCCAAAATTCCTCCACAGCGCTGTAAAAGACTCATTGCAAGTTACTGCAAACACTTGATTGCAGTTGTTGCTGCTAAGGGTGGCCCAACCAGTTATTAGGTTTAGGGGGCAATCACTTTTTCACACAGGGCCATGTAGGTTTGGATTTTGTTTTCCCTTAATAATAACAACCTTCATTTAAAAACTGCATTTTGTGTTTACTTGTGTTATCTTTGACTAATATTTAAACTTGTTTGATGATCTGAAACATTTAAGTGTGACAAACATGCAAAAAAATAAGAAATCAGGAAGGGGGCAAACACTTTTTCAAACCACTGTATGTACCTACAGACCTGAAATATTCTTCTAAAAATCATAACTTGTGTTCTGCAGAAGAATGAAAGTCATACACATCTTGGATGGCATGTGGGTGAGTAAATAATGAGAGAATTTAAATTTTTTAGTGAACTATCCCTTTAACATTGGATCACAATCTCAGAGTGGCATCTGCAAACAAATGAGGCTAGACCTTTTCCCAAAACTAACTCTGAGCCCATTTTTGCAATGACTTTTAACCAACTGGTACCAAGATGATGTATGAAGTCAGTTCCGTTCAAGTTCACACATGTTCCACTAACATTTGACAACCAGAAAGTGTCCAAATACCTTTTATGTTAATTTTGAACAAAATGTCTATTTTTTATTTTCTATATCATTTACTGTATTTCAGGCAAAGAAATCCATACTTGTGGATGTCAAAGCTGTCACCAGACTTGGCATGGGTCTTCAGGTTTCTCAGTAATGTCTCTGTTGCTGTGTTGATGAGAGGAACCATCTGCAAAACGAGTAATGTGCCCACAAAGACATCAACATCAGTAAACACAACAAACCAATGTAGAGTTAGATTACAGCAAATTACCACAAAGCAGATAACAGAAAATGACTGATTTGCTGTCTGTTGTTCATACTTTCCTCTAAAGGACCACAATCACACAGAACAAATAATTAAAATAGTTTGTGTGCGCAGATTTGGTTGGATACAAATATATAATTAATTTTTCTCACAACCGTCCTGAAGAGCACATGTGAGACAGCCGTGAGGCAAGCCCATTCACACCTGTTTGTTTCCAGATACCATGACCAACAGGATAAGAGCTTGATATTATTACTAAATATATATATATATATGTGTTTAAAAAAACATGAATGAAGAAAAAACACTGTTTGTTGTAGCTTGCCACAGAGCAAATACTGTTCAGTGTACTCTTTCAAAAAAGTACAATGGTAGAGAGATAGTATCATATATTTAATACTACATTACTTTGAAATATACCATATAATGGAATTATTACCATATTACAAAACTACTTTGGGCTGGTAACTGCCCCAAATCATACATTGTTATTTTTGCTAGTGTAATTGGACACGATTAAGTCACAGAGGTAAATTTTATATTGACACAAAACATGTTCCTTTTCAATTAAATACTTTTTTGTTACAAAACACTCCGCAGCTCAGCCTGTGTTCGCTTGGTCCATTCATTCGGGAGGAGAGGACCAGAGATGACACAAAGGGCTCGAGATAGATTAAGCTCCTCTAGACACAAGATTCTGGAAACTGTCCTGTTTCACACCTGCCATCTCTTTTCGCTTCCTCTCTATCTCTGTGAGGTGATAGATTGTCCAGGCTCTGTGTTCAGGGCTCTGGCTCTCATCTCTGGCACCCATGACTGCAGCCGTGATAAGCCAGCAGCTCTTATGAGACCTATTGATTCCGTCGGCTCAAGAGGAGAGAGCCAGAGTAAGAAAGAGATATAGTCTGCTTAAGAGCAGGGAGCCACAGAGGAAGAGGTATATATGAAGGAATAGTAGAAAGAAAAGGAAAAGAAGCAATGTACAGAGTGTTCTGTCCAGGGCAGGCTACTGTCTGCTGAGAAGCCAATTAGATCAATTCAGCTTTTAATTAGGAAACTGATCAACTTCACATCTTCAATTATGTCATTTAGTTACCCTGGAGAAAAGACTGGCTTCCACTGCCATGCATTTCAGTGCTGGTCCAGGCTTCAGACTGAAGTGAGTGTGTAACTTCTTCCGATATTAAAATACTTTCTCCTATCCCTGCTTAATATGCAGAAAGAACTATAAGTAAGCCATGCATAGGTTAATAGGTCACATGAAGTGCTCTGAAGATTCAACTTAAAGGGATAGTTCAACTCCAGTGGTTAAATCCATGTCATCAGAAGCAATATGATAGGTGTGGGTGAGAAACAGATAAATATCTAAGTCCATATCGTTATTATAAATCCCCACTTTCACTTTTATTCTTATATTGTTTTTGGCGATTCACATTCTTTGTGCATTAATTGAGGTCCCCTTCAAAAGAAATGCTATGGACCTTGTCAGGCCATTAGAGCGGATGGCACGCAGACATCGTTTTGTATTGGTTCTGGTGGACTATGCAACGCAATATCCAGAAGCAGTGCCTCTGCGCAACATTTCAGCGCGAAGCGTTGCGGAGGCACTCTTCAGAATTATCTCCCAAGTGGGGATTCCGAAAGAAATCCTCACTGATCAGGGCACTACGTTTATGTAACGTACACTACGCGAACTGTACAAATTATTGGGGATTAAATCGATTCGGACCAGCGTTTACCACCCCCAAACGGATGGCTTGGTCGAACAATTTAATCAGACCCTAAAGAATATGATTTGTAAGTTTGTGCACGAATATGCTTAAAATTGGGACAAGTGACTCGAGCCCTTATTATTTGCAGCACGAGAGGTCCCGCATGCCTCCATGGGGTTCTCCCCATTTTAATTATTGTATGGGCGTGTGGCATGCTCTACGTCCTACGGGAAAATTGGGAGGAGGGATCTTCAAACAGCAAAAACGAAGTTCAAAACATTCTTGACCTAAGAGCAGAACTCCACACACTGGGGCAATTATCACATGAGAATTTGCTCTAGGCTCAAGAATGTCAAAGCCGGCTGTATAATAGCGGTACTCGGCTACGGGAATTTACACCGGGAGATAAAGTCCTTGTATTTCTCCCCACATCGAGCTCTAAATTACTCGCCAAGTGGCAAGGACCCTTTGAGGTCACACGGTGAGTTGGGGAAATCGATTATGAGGTGAAACTAACGGATAGAGGAGGAGCACGTCAGATTTACCACCTCAACCTCTTAAAACCGTGGAGAGAGGCAGTTCCCGTGACTTTGTCGATGGTGGTTCCGGAGAGGGAGGAGCTTGGACCGGAGGTGAACTTAAAAGTCACCGATCGAGTCACTTGTGGAGACCACCTCTCACCATCCCATATCACGGAGGTTGCAAGGAGAATTCTCCGATGTGTTCTCGCCTCTTCCCGGTCGTACGAATCACATTGAGTACCATATCGAGATGACCCCAGCGGTAGTAGTACGTAGTCATCCCTACTGATTACCCAAGCACAAAAAAAAGTGGTTTGGGAAGAATTAAAGGCCATACTCGATATGGGGGTAATAGAAGAATCCCACAGTGACTGGGCCAGCCTGGTGGTTTTGGTTCCGAAGAGCGACGGTGCAGTCCGGTTCTGTGTGGATTATAGAAAAGTCAATGCGGTGTCTAAATTTGATGCGTACCCGATGCCTCGGATTGATGAGCTGTTCGATCGGTTAGGTGCGGCTCCCTTTTATTCAACACTGGATTTAACGAAGGGATATTGGCAGATCCCCTTAACTCCCATGTCCCGTGAAAAGATGGCATTTTCCACACCGGTTAGATTACACCATTTTGTGACACTTCCGTTCAGTTTGTTTGGGGCCCCAGCTACATTTCAGTGGCTCATGGACCAAATCCTCAGATCTCGACGACATCATTATTTACAGTAATGACTGGCAGCGGCACCTGCAGCATCTGAGGGCTGTCCTGAGGTTGTTGAGATGTGCAGGACTCATGGCAAACCAAACGAAGTGCGCATTTGGGTGGGTGGAATTATGGTATCTGGGCTTCCACTTGGGTCATGGGCAGGTGCGGCCCCAAATTGATAAGACCGCAGCGATTGCAGCCTGGTCAAGACCCAAGACCAAAAAGGAGGCGAAACAGTTCCTGGGGCTGGCTGGCTATTATCGCAGGTTTGTGCCTAATTATTCGACTGTCACCAGCCCGCTGACTGATCTTACTAAAAAGGGGGCACCAGATCCGGTCCAGTGGACGGAGCCGTGCCAGCATGCTTTGAGACAGGTGAGAGCTGCACTTGGCGGCGGGCCGTTATTGCACTCTCCTGACTTCTCTCTCCCTTTTATATTGCAGATCGATGCATTGGACAGGGGTTGGGAGCAGTACTGTCCCAGACGTGGAGGAGCGCCCCATGCTGTACATTAGTCGCAAACTCTCACTGAGGGAGACTAAGTACAGCACAATAGAGGAGGAATGTTTGGCCATTAAGTGGGCCGTCTTCACCCTCTGGTACTATCTGTTGGGGCATGTTTTCGTCCTCCGTTCAGACCATGCCCCGCTCCAGTGGCTCCATCGCATGAAGACCGCCAACGCGTGGATCACCCATTAGTATTTGGCTCTCCAGCCTTTTAAGTTTGAGGTGGTCCACAGGACGGGGGCGCAGATGGCTGTTGCAGATTTCCTCTAAGTGACAGGCCGGATGGCTCCCCGGCCTGAGTCGGCCAATGGGGGTATGTGGTGATGTGGGCGTAGCCGAGCGACGTCTGTGGAGAGCGAGGCCGGGAGAGGAAGAGTGGTAAGGATTGACAGCTGTTTTGTCTTGCAGTGAGAGCTGGAAGGGGTTAAAAGGGCAGTCCAGACCGCTGGAGGAGTGAGAGAGACGCACAAAGCCTTGTATGTTCCTGCGTGTGTTTATGTTGTGATGAAAAGCAAACCGTTTTGTGTTACACTGAAAAGACATTATACCCGGCCCTCACTTCCTCCTTTCAATATAGCAAAGGGTGATTATAATTTACAAATTACTCATTTTTGTTTTTATTAGCATTTTTAATACTGTCCCAACATTTTTGGAATTGGGGTTGTATTAGACATTTAACTATTATGTTTATTAAGCAGTTAACCCAACCTTACCCTAACCCTAAACAGACTACCCATACAATCAGAGAGAAATGTTCATCATTCAACACAATGTTCATCATTCTGTATTCACCAGTGGGTCAAGTGATATCTAAGTTTTATTGGAACAAATTATACCTCTGTGAGGCTTTCCTTTGTAGTAAAATAAGATGAACAGGTGTGTGTGTGCATATGTTTGTTGAGGCATAGTGACTACGTGCAGGCAGACAGAAGAAGATGACTGGAGAGGCTGATGGAGGACGACAGGAGCAGTGTCCTCTGTCTCTTTCTGCCGCTACACTGTGGCTAATGAAAATCAATACAGGCAGCAAGTGCATGCCTACACATTTGCACAAACATTTATAAATGTACACAACTTGGGGATTGGTTATACATTAAACATTCAAGCAAGCTAAATTTTGAACCCGATTTGATTTCACAAAAAATCCTTGGCCAGAGGCAGCTAATATTTAATAGTGGAATGCATCGAGTGTTTGAAAAGCGTCAGGCTATACTGTGGGTTTAAAAGTGCAAGCACAACAGTTCTGTTTACTGTAATTAAATTAATGGACATGCTTTAAGAAGCAGCTCAGAGGCTTGGATTATCATGCACTGTAAAGATGTTTACAAGCTCATTAGAAGTTTGCGTCTTTGCCACTGTGCAGAATTTCTCCCCAACACTGTGTTCAGAAACAAAGGATAGAGTGTGTGTGTGGATAGCTCCTGCATGATGTCACACCATGTTGAATATAGCTTGGGTGAATGTCACTCCAGAGTTATGGGTATTCTGTGGTATGTAAGTGATCCCCCACCCACTTTTTTTTTTTTTACAGCACACACCTCTGAGATTCATGATGGACATGTTTACCATCCAAGCTTTACAAGAGAAATGACATGTTTAATGCATGCTGGTTCACTGGCAAATACTTGCACAGGGTTGTGGCCAATAATGGTAGCACTCTTACATTTTTATTTTTTCAAATGCAATATTTCTGTAACAATATTGCACTAGAGATGCAATATTTGCATCTAGAATGCAATATTGTTGAAATAAAATAAAAAATTGGTATCCACATACACTACCAGTAAAAAATGTGGACACACTTGACTGAAGTTATGTTTCTCATGATTTTTTGACATTTTGCTCTCAAGGCTTATGCTTAAATCCTTGAAATTAGTTTTGTAACTGTGTATTTTAGTTAATCCTTTTTTCTTTTTTTAATGAATGAGTTGGACCAGATAGTAAAGGAAAAGCAGCCAACAAATGCCCAGCAGCATACATGAGAACTCATTTAACATGGTTTATTAAAAAGCATCCCATGGACCGTGCTTTGATTTGACCAAGCTGTAATCCAGGCAAGGACTGGCTACTTTGAAGAAGCTAAAATATAAGATAGTTTTGATTTGTTTAACTTTTTTGATAACTACATAATTCCCATACTTTCAAATGTATTTGTAATAGTTTTGATGACTTTTCTTCTAAAATGTAGAAAATTGTAATAATAAAGAATAAGTATAGTAAGTGTGTTCAAAATTTTAACCGATACTGTATGTATTTGTGTACTGTATGTATTTGATACTGTATGTAAGAGCAGTTCAACACCACCGACTCTAGAAGCATGTGGCAGGGAATTAATATCATCATGGACTTCAGAGTGAATAAAAACTCCACCGTGAACACCGCTGCCTCTCTCCCGGATGAGCTAAACACATTTTATGCTCATTTCGAGGGAAATAACACCACCCTCGTGGAGAGTGCTCCCGTGGCCGAAGCTACAGAGGTTAGTTCACTCTCCGTCTCTGTAGCGGATGTAACCCAATCCTTTCAGCGGGTGAATATCCATAAAGCCGTGGATCCAGACGGCATTCCGGGCCACATCATCAGAGCATGCGCGAACCAACTGGCTGGTGTTTTTACCGATATTTTCAACCTTTCCCTCTCCTTGTCTGTGGTCCCCACATTCTTTAAAACGTCAAAAATTGTGCAGGTACCAAAGCAATCCAAAATCACTTGCTTAAATGACTGGCATCCTGTTGCTCTGACCCCCATCATCAGCAAATGCTTTATAATTATAATTTTAATAATTATAATTTTATTTATTTATCACACATTATACATTTGCACATATACAGTGAAATTCTTTTTTTTTCACATATCCCAGCTAAGCTGGGGTCAGAGTGCAGGGTCAGCCATGTTACAGCACCCCTGGAGCAGATAGGGTCAAGGGCCTTGCTCAAAGGCCCAACAGTGGCATCTCGGCAGTGCTGGGGCTTGAACCCCCGACCTTCTGATCAGTAACCCAGAGCCTTAACCGCTGAGCCACCACTGCTTTAAGAGGCTAATCAGAGATTACATCTGCTCTGTGCTGCCTGCCTCACTGGACTCACTGCAGTTTGCTTACCGCAACAACCGCTCCACTGATGATGCCGTTACATCTATACTACACACTGCTCTCTCCCACCTGGAAAACAGGAACATATATGTGAGAATGCTGTTTGTAGACTACAGCTCAGCATTCAACACCATAGTGCCCTCCAAGCTTGATGTGAAACTCCGGGCTCTGGGATTAAACAGCTCGCTGTGCAGCTGGATCCTGGACTTCCTGTCAAGCAGACACCAGGTGGTTAGAATGGGTAGCAACATCTCATCACTGACCCTCAACACTGGAGCCCCACAGGGTTGTGTTCTCAGCCCACTCCTGTATTCCCTGTACACACATGACTGTGTGGCGACACACAGCTCCAATGCCATCATTAAGTTTGCTGATGATACGACGGTGGTAGGTCTAATCACTGACAATGATGAAACAGCCTACAGAGAGGAGGTGCACACTCTGACACACTGGTGTCAGGAGCACAACCTCTCCCTCAACGTCAGCAAGACAAAGGAGCTTGTGGTGGACTTCAGGAGAAAAGATAAAGAACACAGCCCCATCACCATCAATGGAGCACCGGTGGAGAGAGTCAGCAGCTTCAAGTTCCTCCGTGTCCACATCACTGAGGAACTCACATGGTCCGTCCACACTGAGGCCATTGTGAAGAAGGCTCACCAGTGCTGCTTCTTCCTGAGATGGCTGAGGAAGTATGGAATGAACCACCACATCCTCACACGGTTCTACACCAGCACTGTAGAGAGCATCCTGACTGGCTGCATCACTGCCTGGTACGGCAACAGCACCGCCCTCAACCGCAAAGCCCTGCAAAGGGTGGTGCGAACTGCCAGACACATCATCGGAAGTGAGCTTCCCTCCCTCCAGGACATCTATACCAGGCGGTGTGAAAAAAGCTCGGAGGATCATCAGAGACTCCAGCCAACCGAGCCATGGGCACCAGCCGACTTTATGACAGCTTCTTCCCCCAAGCAATCAGACTTTTGAACTCTTGATCACTCACGATACATATATCAGCACTGCACTTTATTGGCCTCAGTCTGGAATCACATTTTATACTTCTCTTAATAACATACTGGCATCTGACTATCAACCGACAGCTGAATGTCAACACAACACTTCATATTTATTTCCACTGATTACATCGAGGAAATTATGACTTTTGATTTGATATTTCTTTGGTTTTGATTTATGTATGTAATTAGCTGTCAAATAAGTAATTACATTTCCAGTGTGTAATTCATTAATGTAAATATTTATTCTGTATTTAAGTAAGCCTTTTTGTTTTGGTTCACTCAAGCAAAGAAATACAAATGTGTATACAAAAGACCTTTAATTTCTGCAATGTTTTGGAAGACATGCTGCATTCCAAAATTCGGTCCCACTTTATATTAGGTGTCTTTAAATACTATGTACTAACATTAAAATACATACAGTTCAATGTATTTATTGTGAAATTACATGTTGTTATGCAAAATTCTTACAAGATTCACATTTGCTGCTACTGTGGTTGAGGTACAGGTAGGTTTAGGGGTTAGGTTTAAGGGTTGGGGTAAGGCTAGATTTAGGGTTAGGGGTAAGATTAACAGTGTAACTATCACAGATGTAATTAAATGCAGGTACTTTAAATGTAAGTACAATGCAAGAACACATATGTACACAATAAGTACATTGTATAAAATGCTTAAGTATGTAGTAGTTAAAGACACCTAATATAATGTGGGTCCCAAAATTCAGAAAAAATGCCAATATTTTGGACTGTTCACATATCCCAAAAGCTGATTCTTTCTTTTTTAGGAGATGAAATCATCTTCTATTCTTGGCAACGCTAAAAGGAGGACACAAACTCATAAAGGCTTCCAAGACACAGATTATGCTCAAGTCTAAAATATATTTTCAATGGAAAAATCAACATTGACAACATAATTTATAAAAGGACTCTTTTAACATGACTTACTGTATTTAATCCTATTCAATCATTCAGCATTAAAAAGCAGTCACATGAGACATGGGAAACTTAGAATAAGAATCGATCCTGCTCTGTGATGTAAGATCTGATGAGTGGTACTTCAAAACACATTACCCAAGAGGACGAACAGCAATTAACTGCTGTCATCAAAGACCACCCAATCACAACTCAACAATCCCATTCTGGCCAGTCGTAAATTTTCAGCAGACAGATTCATCTCTGTCAGTCTATCTTTTGTCATCAGTGATGTAATTTGAAGAGTCGACTGTGCTTCTCTTCTCCAAAAGAGGTGTGCTGCACTCATTTTTCAGGGTTTACCGCAGACAAGACACTGCGACCTCATCTCTCTCTCCTCTGTCAGTTCGTCTGACTACAGCACCTCTTTACTGCCCTCTCCTTTCCATTCACTTTCTGATTTATTTCTTTGTTTTAGAGGCTTACATCTAATCATTTCTCTCTGATTGTATGGGTAGTCTGTTTAGGGTTAGGGTAAGGTTGGGTTAACTGCTTAATAAACATAATAGTTAAATGTCTAATACAACCCCAATTCCAAAAATGTTGGGACAGTATTAAAAATGCTAATAAAAACAAAAATGAGTGATTTGTAAATTATAATCACCCTTTGCTATATTGAAAGCTCTACAACTACACATTATATGATGTTTTACCCTATGAATTTCATTGTTTTTTTTGTTTGTTTTTTTTAAATGTACAGTAATTTAAAATCAAAGGATTGCAACACGCTCCAAAAAAGTTGGGACAGTCGAATGTTTACTACTGTGATACATCACCATTTCTTCTAATAACACTAGCATTTGGGCACTGAAGACACAAGTTTGTTAAGTTTAGAAAGTGGAATGTTCCCATTCATCCATTATGTAGGTCTTTAGCTGCACAATTGTATGGGATCTTCATTGCTGGATGGTATGCTTCATAATGCACCACACATTCTCAATTGGAGACAGGTCAGGACTGCAGGCAGGCCAATCTAGCACCCACACTCTCTGCTTACACAGCCATGCCCCTGTAATCTAGGCAGTATGTGGTTTGTAGTTGTCCTGCTGAAAATTCCAGGACGTCCCTGGAAAAGACGGTGCTGAATGGCAGTATATGTTGCTCCAAAAGTTTTACATATCTGTCTGCATTCATGGTGTTCTCACAGATGTGCGAGTTACCCATGCCATGGGCACTGACACACCCCTGGACCATACAGACACTGGCTTTTGGACCTGAAGCTAATAACAGCTTGGATGGCCCTTTTTCTCTTTGGCCCGGATAACATGACGGCTGTGTTTTTCAAAAACTTTTTGAAATGTGGACTCATCAGACCAAAACAACATGGTTCCACTGTTCTACTTCCATCTAAGATGAGAACGAGCCCAGAGAAGTCAGCAGCGCTTCTGGACAGTGTTGTTGTAGGGCTTCTGCTTTGCATAGTAAAGTTTTAACTTGCATCTGTGGAGCGGCGAGTGGTGTTGACTAACAAAGGTTTACTAAAGTTATCCCAAGCCCATGTTCATGATATACATTACAGATGAATGACGCTTTTTAAGACAGTGATGTCTGGGGTCACATGGCGCCATGCGGGGGTAGGACGTTTGAACGACGAGCTCTGCGCACTTTGCTGGTTTTTCATTCTTTTTGTGTCTTAAACCAGTGAGATTCGATAAACCCTGCTACATAACTGTTCTATGAAGTCAACGTGTCAAAGAATTCAAAATCCTCAGGCTCTAGAGATATTAAAAGACACTTACGTGCTCAAGCTGATACCCCAGACAGGGCTGCAGACCAATGACTCAGTTTGGATGGTGTGGCAGGAGAGATTCAATGTCAACTTTCCAGCATATCTGTAATGCTGGCAAAGGTCATGGCGGACTTGGAGGATCTTGCTGTAATACGTCGATTGATCACTGCGATGGAGACAAAATTCTCTGGTTACAAGAATCGGGGACGTCAAGAAACAGATCGATTATCTGGAGTCATCGGAGAGGGAATTAGTTGCTAATCTGCTAGCAACCAAAATAGATTTGGAACGCGTTTGGGAAAAGCTGGAAGACTTTGAGAATAGTAATCGGCGAAACTACCTCAGAACTGTTGGAATTCCTGAGCATGAGAAGAGATATGGTAAAATTCCTAAACAAGCTCTTCCCGAGTCTGCTCAACATAACATGCCATAAGCTGGAAATCGAGCGAGCTCACAGAGTTTCAGCTTGGAGATCCACGGAAGGAGACAGGCCCCGATCAATTCTGGCCAAATTTCTGAGATCATCCGATAAAGATCTCATGTTATGCGAAGCGAGGAGTAAAGGAAGGCTTTCTTGGAAGAACCACAACATTTTCTTGTTCCCATACTTTGCGAATTCGACAAGAGTGAAACGTGATCGATTCAAGGAATGCAAGAAACTCTTACACCAACGGAAGGTCACTTTTGCACTGATGTTTCCTGCCAAATTGAGAATAGATATTAAGGATGGCCACAAAATATTTGCATGCCCACAACAAGCGATGTCTTTCATAAAATCAATGGACTGAGGAAGTCATGATGTGTTTCTCACATTGCAGCCAAGTGAGCTTGACTCACTGAACATTCACTTGACCGTCCGAGGAAGCTAGGCGCCTTTTTTGTTTCATTCTGTGATGGTTCCACCTAGCAGCTGGAGTCTGTTTTGTGATATAACACTCCAAGAAACTTTTGCATCGACGGAGGGTCGCTTTGCACTGAAATTCCCAGCCAGGTTGAGAATAGATGCTAAGGATGGCCGTAGAGTGTTTACTTGTCCCCAATATGTGATATCCTTCAAAAAACCCATGGAATGAGTGAGTCACTGTGTGGCGCTCGCTTTGCAGCCTAGTGGACCTGACTCACTGAACATTCACTTGACCATCCGAGGAAACTGGGCGCCTGTTTTGTTACTTTTTGTGCTGGTTCCGCCTAGCGGCTGTAGGGACGGTTGTGAATGAATCTGCACGTTCCTTGTGTTTATGTCTCCAATTGGCTGGAGTTTGTTTTGTGGAGTATTTTTTGCAGGACACTGTAAGGATTAGGTCATTTGCTGCACTCATGAACAGCCGGCTCACTGAACACTCATTTGACTGTCCGAGGAAACTGAACGGAACTTTTTTTTTTTGTGCTGGTTCCACTAGCAGCTGGAGCTTGTTTTGTGGAGGAACACAACTTCGGGACAGTTTTGTGAACGAATCTACACGTTCTTTGTGTTTATTCTGCCTACTGGCTGGAGTTTGTTTTATAGATTATTTTCTGTTATGTAATTCTGTCTCACAAAATTTTTATAGAAACACCAGACTTGAGCAATCCAACGGCAAAGCTGTAGCGGGGGCTCTCGTAGGCGTACATGCACTGTTCGAGTTTAGAGGGATGGACGCCACTTGGCGCTTTCATGCATGGGGTTAATGCGCACGTTTTTCTTTTTTCTGTTTGTTTGGTTTGGGGGGAAGTTCGTGGTTTGACTGTTGCACTGTTGGAATGTGGTCTTTATAATTGTATTTTTGACACACAATCTAGTTTTTCTCATATCTCAAAATGTCAAATGTTAATATCAGTGGACTGTCTCTCTCCACGTGGAATGTGAATGGGTTGGGACACCCCATAAAAAGAAGGAAGGTTATTTCTTTTATAAATATGATATAGTGTTTCTTCAAGAAACGCATCTTTCCCCACAGGAAGCTGAAAAGTTTGAGAAGATATGGGGTGGACATGTTTTCTTTAGTGCTGGCTCAAGTAAAAGCAGGGGGTCATTACGCTGATAAGTAAACATTTATAATTCAAATGTCTCAAATAGATTAAAGATAAATTGAAGGAGTCATTATTGTTTTAGCAGAAATTCAGGGGCAAAGGTTGATTCTGGCTAATATTTACACATATAACACTGATGATCAGGGCTTTTTTATAGATCTTGAAGGGATGTTGCAAGCTGTTGGCACCCCACATGATATAATACTGGGAGGAGACATTAATCTGTTGATGGATTCAGTCCTTGATCATAGTGAAGCAAAAGTGTGTAAGCTCCCTAGAGCAACACTGACGCTTCACAGGATGTGTAAAAATCTTGGACTTCTAAACCCATCTGGTAGGGACTATACATTTTTTCATCAGTCCATAAGATTTATTCTAGAATAGATTTTTTTTTTTTTTTTTATATCAAAGTCCCTCATTTCATCTGTTGTTGATTGTTCAATTGGAAAATCTTAGTCTCAGATCATGCCCTTGTGAGTTTAGAGGTGTTGCCACATATGGAGAAAAAGAAATCATATAGTTGGCGCTTTAATGTATCCCTTTTACAAAATCCTGATTTCCAACAAATGTTAAAGGCTGAAATCAATGATTATATGGAGACCAACTGGTCCTCAGTATCCTCTGTGGGTGTGGCTTGGGAGGCACTTAAGGTGGTTCTTAGGGGTAAGATCATACAGTATGCCTCATTCATCAAAAAATCCAAAACACGAGAACTTGTGGAGTTGGAAGGGAATATTAAAAGTACAGAGGCAGAGCTGAAGAGCCAAATGTCATCTGATGGCCTCAAGAGAATTTGCCCTGATTGAAATACAGATATAATACTATTTTGTTGCCGAAGGTGGAGTTTTGTTATTCAGGGCAGGACATTCATACGTTGAGTCGGGGGACAAAGCAGGGAAGCTTTTGGCTAGATATATAAAGCAGAGAGAGTATTTTTCTACCATTCCCTCAGTGAAATCTGCTGGTGGTGACATTTTACCTCAGCCATTGATATTAATAATGTCTTTAAAGAGTTCTATCTTGATCTTTATAGTTCCACGTCTTTGTCTACTGATGAAGATATTAGAAACTTTGTGGAACCATTAGATCTTCCTAAACTGACGATTGAGCAAAAAATTCTCTTGATTCTGTGATAACCTTGGAGGAGATTGACGAGGTAATTAAGTCCTTACCTACTGGCAAGGCTCCAGGTCCAGATGGTTTTGCCACAGAATTTTCTAGATCCTATGCTACAGAACTGGCTCCAATTTTGTTAGAAGTTTATACTGAATCATTAAAGAACAGAAAGCTTCCTCCAACCATGACACAAGCCCGGATCAGTTTGATTCTTAAAAAGAACAAAGATCCAAGCGAGTGTAAAAGTTACAGTCCAATCTCCCTGATCCAACTAGATGTAAAAATGTTGTCAAAAATTTTGGCTAATCAATTAAGTAAAGTTATGACATCTCTTATACATATAGATCAGGTGGGGTTTATTCGGGGCCGTAGCTCTTCTGATAACATCAGGCGTCTCATCAATATCATGTGGTCAGCGAATGATCAGTCTCCAGTCGCTACCATCTCACTTGATGCCGAAATGGCATTTGATATGGTAGAATGGGATTATCTTTTTAAGATTTTGGAAATGTATGGGTTCGGGAGTACATTTATTGTTGGATTAAGTTACTTTATAGACACCCTGTAGCAATGGTACAAACAAATGGATTAATTTCAGATTATTTTACTCTGAATAGGGGCACTCGGCAGGGCTGCCCTCTTTCCCCATTATTGTTCTGTCTTGCCCTGGAACAATTAGCAGCCGCGATAAGAAAGGAGGATGATTTTCCAGGGGTGGTGGCGGGAAGTGTGGTGCATAAGCTTCTGCTTTATGCAGATGATATTTTATTATTTTTCTCTGAATCTACTAGATCTATACCTTGCCTCCACAGAATTATTAATTAACTCAGGATACAAAGTCAATTGGTCTAAATCCGAAGCTTTGGCTCTGACAGTGTACTGTCCAGTAACGGATTTCCAGCCGGGTGCCTTCCAGTGGCCCAAACAGGGCATTAAGTATTTGGGGATTTTATTCCCAGCAAATTTGTCCGATTTAGTTAGTGTTAATTTTGACCCTTTAATAAAAAGATTTTCGAGCGATGTGGGCTGGTGGGCTTCATTACATTTATCGATGATTGGGAAGGTTAATGTTATTAAAATTAATTGTATTCCAAAATTTAACTACCTGCTACAATCTCTCCCTGTAGATGTCCCCCTCTCTTATTTCAAGCAATTTGATAGCATAGCGAAGTCCTTCATTTGGAATGGTAAACGTCCCAGATTGCATTTTAATAAGTTACACAGGCCAATTGACAAAGGAGGGCTAGGCCTACCCAAGATTTTGTTTTATTACTATGCATTCAGTCTCAGACATTTGGCTCATTGGTCACTTCCACCTGAGAGAGCCCCTCCCTGGTTTGTTATTGAACAGGCATTTCTTGCCCCTATTTCGCCATTACAAATCATCTCTATCAAACTAATCGGAAAAGTTAAGTTACACGCCGTTATTTTGCATTTACACTCGATATGGACTAAAGGGTCCAGATTGTTTAAATTGGACACTTATTTAAATGTTGCCTCGAGCATATGGCAGAACCCAAGATTGTGTACTGGCAAGTCCCCTTTCTGCTGGCCAGAGTGGATTGTGAGGGGGGTTGCTACACTTGGTGACCTAAAAGTGGAAAGTGGAGTGTTGAGATAGTTTGAAAACTTGGTCTAACATTTTGGGATCCCCAGACCTCAGTTTTATAGGTCTTTACAACTGCACCACCTGCTTTGTTCTATTTTTGGGAGTAGCACACACCCCCCTAAGGAGGCAGATGCTTTGGGAGAGATGATTGCGGCTTTTGGAAAAGGTCATGAGGCATCAGTGTATTACTCCCTGTTAATTCAAAGTATGGGGGATGGAGCCTTAACTTCTCTCAAGAGAGTATGGGAGAAAGATTTCAACTTGGCATTGGAGGAAGGAGTGTGGGCTAAGATTCTTAAAAATGTTAAGTCTGCATCTAGAGATGCAAGGGTGCGTCTTATACAATTCAACATTTTGCATAGATTGTATTGGACCCCCTCTAGACTGTATAGGCTTGGTTTTAAAGACACTCCCACCTGCTGGAGATGCCAATCGGAGGATGGAGACATGGCCCATGTTTTTTGGTGGTGTGTCGAGATCCAGAAATTCTGGTCGAAGGTTCAGAATTTTGTGTGCGACGTGGTGGACACTTGGGTTTTGTTTTTCTCCAGACTTTGTGTTCTGGGCGATGGGGCGGTCATCGATTTAGGGGATGGCCATATAGAGAACTGGGTTCTGACCTGTTTGATGATAGCCAGGCGGGTTATTTTGAGGGGTTGGAGGTCAGCTGGTGCGTCCCCATATCCGGAGTGGTGCACGGAGGTGGGGAGGGTGGCAGCTTATGAGGAGGTGTCATCGGGAAGATGGGGTGGTTGGATATGTTTATACGGAAATGGGGCAGGTATTTGGAGTTTTTGGAGGACTCACGGGTGGGGTGTGGAGAGAGTAGTGTAATATAGTTAGTATGATTATTATGTGTGTGTATGTATGTATTTATGTTTGTGTGTGTATATATATATATATATATGTATATTTTTTTATATATATATGTATATATGTGTGTCTGTTTGATTTTTATTTCTATATATTTACTTATGTTTGACCACAGGGTTGTTTTTTGGGGGGGCGGGGTCGGGGAGGGGGGGTTGTGGCATTTAAATGTTGATTTTATATATATATATATATATATATATTGTAAATTTCATTGTTATTGTATGATTTAATAAAAAATGTTAATTACAAAAAAAAAAAAAAATAATGCTTTTAAAGAATTCTATCTTCATCTGCTGATGAGGATATTAGAAATTTTGTGGAACCATTAGAACTCCACAGAATTATTAATTCCTTTTCTAAGTTCTCAGGATACAGAGTCAATTGGTCTAAATCCGAAGCTTTGGCTCTGACAGCGTACTGCCCAGAAACGGCTTTCCAGCCGGGTGCCTTCCAGTGGCCCAAACAGGGCATTAAGTATTTGGGCATTTTATTTCCATCAAGTTTGAGTGATTTAATTAGAGTTAATTTTAACCCTTAAATAAAAAGGTTTTCGAGTGATTTGGACAAGTGGGCTTATTTACATTTGTCTATGATTGGGAAGGTTAATGTAATAAAAATGAATTGTATTTCAAAATTCAACTACTTACTACAGTCTCTCCCCATTGAAGTTCCCCTCATTTATTTTAAACAATTTGATAGTATAGCCAAATCCTTTATTTGGAATGGTAAACGTCCTCGGATGCATTTTAATAGGTTACACAGGCCAGTTGACAAAGGTGGGTTAGGTCTCCCCAAGATTTTATTTTACTATTAAGCTTGTGATCTCAGACATTTGGCACATTGGTCGCTCCCACCGGAGAGGGCCCCTCCCTGGTTTCGCATTGAACAAGAGGCCCTTGCCCCTATCTCGCCATTACAAAGTCTTTCTTCCAAATTGCCCAGAAAGGTAAAATCTCATCCTGTCATTTCACACTTGCAATCAGTGTGGTCAAAGTTTTCCCGCATGTTCAATTCTGATATTTATCTGAATGTTGACTCAAGCATATGGTTGAACCCTAAATTACGCATTGATAAGTCCCCCTTCTGCTGGACGGAGTGGATTGAGAGGGGTGTTGCTACGCTTGAAGATGTACAAAAACGGAGTATTGAGACCTTTTGATAATATTATACAGCAATTTGGGATTCCAAGGTCTCAATTCTTCAGATATTTACAGTTGCACCATTTATTATTTACTGTCTTTGGAAGTAGTATAAGGCCCCCTGAAGCAGTGGACACCCTTAGTGTGGTGATTGCTCCTTTTGGAAAGGGTCACAAAGCATCAGTGTACTATTCTTTACTGATTCAGAGTCTCGGCGACGGAGCTTTATCATCTCTCAAGGGGTTATGGGAAAAGGATTTGAACATGGCACTAGAGGATGGGGAGTGGGAAAGGATTCTAAAAAGTGTGAAGTCTATGTCCAGAGACGCTAAGATACGTCTTATACAATTTAAGATCATACATCGTTTCTATTGGATCCCCTCTAGGTTGTATAGACTTGGTTTAATAAATACACATACTTGTTGGATATGCTAGTTGGAAGATGGGGACATAGCCCATGTCTTTTGGTTCTGTGCGATGATTCAGGAGTTCTGGTTGGAAGTCCAGAACTTCATCAGTGAGGTCTTGGATGCTGACGTCTCTGCCCGAGACTTTGATTTTGGGGGATGGGACAGTCATTGATATAAATGACAAATATATAAAAAAGTGGGTTCTATCCAGTGTGATGATTGGGAGGCAAATAATTCTTAGGGGTTGGGAGGCAGCTGGTTCTCCATCCTTTCAGGAGTGGTGCGCCAAATTGGGCAAGGTAGCGGCTTTCGAGGAAATGACATATATATGGTTGGGCAACATGGAGGCATACAGTGGCCTTCCTAGAGGGTTTCAATAACGGGTAGGGGAGAGAGTTTCGTTATATGTAGTCATTTAAATTGTATTTTTTAAATATTTTTTAAATTTATTTTTTATTGTTTTTATATCTGGATAATCACTTTTTTTTCTGTGTGTTTGTTTATATATGTGTGTAAGTCCTTTATTTGTATTTATATTGACCACTGGGGGTGGGGACAAGTTCGAATCAATAAAAATGTTAATAAAAAAATAAAAATAAATAAATAAATTTAAAAAAAAGACAATGATGTCTGAGGCATCCAAGATCACATGCATTCAGAAATGGTTTTCGTCTTGCCCTTTACGCACAGAGATTTTACCAGATTCTTTGAATCTTTTAACTATATTGTGCACTGTAGAGGGTGAAATGCCCAAAATCCTTCCAATTTGTCTTTGGGGAACATTGTTTTCAAAGTGCTGGATTATTTGCTGAAGCATCTATTGGCAAATTGTTAAGTCTTATCCTTGCTCTTAAAGGACTAGGCTGTTTTTGGAGGCTCCTTAAACAGTATACAGTACTATGACACAATTGCCTCACCTGTTTAACATCTCCTGTTTCACATCGTCTTGTTATTTCAACTCAAATTGTTATTAGTCTTAAATTGCCCATCTCATCTTTTTTGGAGCGTGTTGCAATCATCTGATTTAAAATTACTGTACATTAAAAAAAAAAAAAAAAATTATATATATATATATATAAATAAAATTCACAAGGTAAAACATCATATAATGTGTAGTTGTAGTGCTTTTAATATAGCAAAGGGTGAATATAATTTACAAATCACTCCTTTTTGTTTTTATTAGGATCTTTCTTACTGTCCCAACTTTTTTGGAATTGGGGTTGAACATAAAAATCAAAAAATGCAAAAAGGTTTGTGTGAGAGTTTGGTTAAGGGGTAAGTTTAGGTGATAGAAAACATCATTACACTGTAGCTCAGTATAAAAATGACTGAAGTCAATAGAAAGCCCCCACCATGATAGAAAAACAAGCAGATGTGTGTGCTTGTGAGAAATAAGGGTAGGGACTAGAAAGATAATCATCCTTGTGAGAATTTCATGCTTATCTAGACATCTGATAAGGAATCTCATGGCCTGTGCAGAACTGATATCTTATGCAAACTTTTTTTTAAAGCATTTTTAATGGCAGGAAAATTGAGAGCTTCTATGGATCCAAGTTTTTGTTCCAGCTGGTTTTAAAAGTGCTACACTTGATTTATTAACTCAAGACCATAACATGTGATTACATAAGAACAATAGCTTCTCAGAAAAAGCTTTATATTTTGTGCACACATTTAGATTACGAGAAAGCATAACTCACCTCTTTCATCTTGGCCGCACTGAAGGATGGTGTGAGGATGCTGCGGACACGTTTCCAGCGTTCGTCCTTTAGCATAATCAGACTCTCGCTCATGGGTTTAGTGCCGCCTCTTATTGTCTGCATAGAGGACACATCTGGGGGTTTGCACAATTCAAAAGTTTCACAAGGAAATAGGCAATAAGATAAGCCTAACACCATGTCAATACCAGGCAGGGTTTTGTCACAGGGTGGGCCGGGTAGGGTACAGTGATGTCTGACCGACCGGGGATTTTTTTGGGGGGGTGGGGGGCAGGCTTCAATCACAATCAGAAAACATCTGCGGACTGTAGCGCGATGACTTCAATGTAGTATTGGATTAGTAGTCGACTTCAATAACGTACTGGATGTTTATTAAATTAGATTCTCTTTAAAATATTACATTATTTAGTGTTGTCAGTGTGGCATATAGCCTATATGCAATTTTGTTTGACAGGTTATATTAGCCTAGTGGCTACTAAAAGTTAGTAGTTTAACTACTGCTGGTAGACATCTGTGTCTGTATAAGCTTTAATGTTTAAATTCATCCACATAACAAATATTATTTTCTCTCTGGCAGCTTCAAAGTTTGGTGTTTATTTGAAATACTGGATATATGCATTGTTTTGTATTTTATCTCCACGAAACTACTTGTGCCATTTTGTAATTGACCATTGCAGGGAGCATAAAGATCTTCTTTTTATTCTTGTCATCTTTTTTTTTTTTCAGATTAACATTTTTATTGGTTGCTCCTCAAGCATGACACATAAAGCAAAACATTCATGTACAGAGTCAAACATTATCCCCCTTAAACCCCATTATTTCCCTTCCCCTTTTATGTACTTATACCATATATTTAATGACCACCTCATCGCCTCAAATTCAGAGTCTGGGGTGCCCAATACGTCACACATAAAACTCTGAACCCTCAACAAAAATTCTTGGATCTTAACACACCACCAAAAAACATGGGTTGTGTCACCAACTTCTGATTGGCATCGCCAGCAGGTGGGTGTGTCTTTAAGACCAAGTCTATACAATCTAGAAGGGGTCCAATAGAATCAATGTAAAATCTTAAATTGCATAAGGCACACCCTTGCATCTCTAGATGTAGACTTGATGTTTTTTAGAATCCTAGTCCACACTCCCTCCTCCAATACCAAGTTTAAATCTTTCTCACATAATTTCTTGAGAGAAGTTGAAGCTCCAACCCCCAGACTCTGAATTAGCAGGGAGTAATACACTGATGCCTCATGACCTTTTCCAATAGCAGTAATCGCCACTCCCAGAGTATCTGCCGCTTTAGGGGGGTGTATGCTACTCCCAAAAATAGTACAAAGCAGGTGGCGCAGCTGTAAATACCTAAAGAATTGAGACCTGGGAATCCCAAAATGTTTAACCATATTTTCAAAGGATCTCAACACTCCACTTTCATATAGGTCACCGAGGATATTAACCTCCCTCACAATCCACTCTGTCCAACAGAAAGGGGACTTATTAATACATAACTTTGTTTTCAGTCATATGCTCGAAGCAACATTTAAATAAATGTCCGAATTAAACACTCTGGACACTTTTGGCCATACCGAGTGCGAGATAACGGGGTGTAACTTCACTTCTCCAGTTAGCTTGATAGAAAGGCTTTGCAATGGCGAAATAGGGGCAAGAACTTTCTGTTCAATACAAAACCAGGGAGGGGCTCTCTAAGGTGGAAGCGACCAATGAGCCAAATGTCTGAGACCGAATGCATAATAATAAAACAAAATCTTGGGTAGGCCTAGCCCACCTTTGTCAATCGGCCTGTGCAACTTACTGAAATGTAATCTGGGACGTTTACCATTCCAAATGATGGACTTCACTATGCTATCAAATTGCTTGAAATAAGAGAGGGGGACATCTAGCAGGGAGAGATTGCAGCAGGTAGTTGAATTTTGGAATACAATTCATTTTAATAACATTAACCTTCCCAATCGTCGATAAATGTAATGAAGCCCACCTGCCCACATTGATCGAAAACCCTTTTATTAAAGGGTCAAAATTAACTCTAAATCACACAGATTTGCTGGGAATAAAATACCCAAATACTTAATGCCCTGTTTGGGCCACTGGAAGGAGTCTGGCTGAAAAGCCTTTACCAGGCAGTTCGCTGTCAGAGCCAAAGCTTCGGATTTAGACCAATTAACTCCTGAGAATTTAGAAAAGGAATTAATAATTCTGTGGAGGCAAGGCACAGATCTAGTAGGGTCAGAGACGAATAATAAAACATCATCTGCGTAAAGCAAAAGCTTATGCGCCACACCTCCCGCCACCACCCCTGGAAAAATCCTCCTCCTTCCGTAACGCGGCTGCTAATGGTTCCAGGGCAAGACAGAACAATAATGGGGAAAGAGGACAACCCTGCCCCTATCCGGAGTAAAATAATCTGAAATGAATCCATTTGTTTGTACTGCCGCTACCGGGTGTCTATAAAGTAACTTAATCCATCCAATAAAAGTATTCCCGAACCCGTACCTTTCCAAAATCTTAAAATGTAATCCCATTCTACCACATCAAACACCTTTTCAGTGTCAAGTGAGATGGCAGCGACTGGAGTCTGATCATTTGCCACCGACCACATGATATTGATGAAACGCCTAATGTTAACCGAAGAGCTATGGCCCCGAATAAACCCCACCTGATCTATATGTATAAGAGATGTCATAACTTTAATTAATCAGTTAGCCAAAAATTTTGACAATATTTTAACGTCTAGCTGGATCAAGGAAATTAGACTGTCACTCTAAGACTCGCTTGGATCTTTGTCCTTTTTAAGAATCAGAATGATCCGGGCTTGTGTCATGGCTGGCGTAAGCTTTCCATTCTTTAATGATTCTGTATAAACTTCTAGCAAAAGTGGAGCCAGTTCTGTAGCATAAGATCTAAAAAATTCAGCAGCAAAGCCATCTGGCCCCGGAGCCTTGCCTGTAGGCAAAGCCTTAATTACCTCACCAAGCTCCTCCAAGGTTATCTCAGAATCAAGACAATTTTTTTGCTCAGTCGTCAGTTTAGGAAATTCTAATGGTTCCACAAAGTTTCTAATATCTTCATCAGTAGACGAAGACATGGAACAATAGAGATCAAGATATTTATTATTTATTATTAGTGTTATTTAAAAGCATTATTAATAACAATGGCCGAGGTAAATATTTCACCACCAGCAGATTTCCCTGAGGGAATGGTAGAAAAAGACTCTCTCTGTTTTATATATCTAGCCAGAAGTTTCCATGCCTTGTACCCAACTCAAAGTATGACTATCTTGCCCTGAATAGCCAAAACTCCATCTTCCGTGACAAAATAGTATTATATCTGTATTTCAATCGGGTCAATTCCCTGAGGCCATTAGATGACATTCGGCACTTCAGCTCTGCCTCAGCACTTTTAATGTTCGCTTCTAATTCCACGAGTTCTTGTGCTTTGGATTTTTTGGTGAACGAGGCATACTGTATTATCCGGCCCCTAAGAACCGCCTTAAGCACCTCCCAAGCCACGCCCACAGCGGATACTGAGGACCATTTGGTCTCCATATAGACATTGATTTCAGCTTTTAGCATTTGTTGGAATTAAGGATTTTGCAAAAGGAATATATTAAAGCACCAACTATATGATTTCTTTTTCTCCATATGTGGTGTAGGTTCTACTGGTTGTTTAGATCAGTGATACTATCAGAAATAATTAATAATTATTTCTGTAGTTATTAATTAATATTTAAATTAAATAATAGAATCTAACTCATTAAAACCTCACACGGCACACCATTAAATGTAGTGCGCCACGTTCAGGAGCAGCCAAAATAAGCCTATAACACATGAGAGGAAGGTGTGTGTGTGTGTGTGTGTGTGTGTGTGAATGTGTGTGTGGGTAAGGAGTGACGCGCACAAAATGGCGGACGTGACTCTCGTGGTGAGTATGTCACACGAGATTTCCAGCCAGAGAATATGGCCGCGAATGTGGGCAGAGAGAAGCCGGTTAATGGTGTCTGCCAGTTTACCGTGTGTCTCCGCTTGTACGATAACTTAGGGACAAAGCTGAGCTTTATCACAAAGTTATCTACTAGCCAAAAATGTGTGCGAGAATGTTTGTGAGGGGTCACGTGTGTGTGTGTGGTTAGTACGAGAGAGAGAGAATCAAAGCCGGTTTCGCGATCGGGGGAGAGAAAGCATCTGTTAGTTTATCACTCAGAGACACGGTGGACGGCTCGTAAACCGTCCCGCGGTCTTTGGTTCTTAAATGGATAAACTCAGTGTGCCGGTCTCACCCGCGATGGCGGAAATACACAACAGTCCAACGTGGTTGGACTACAACACAGCAGATCTCATTCGTGATAACAGTACATTACAGTAATACCTTGAGTATTATTAGCAGCAATGAGCGGACTCGGCGATCCGTAAACTGTACAAGCAATAACCTTGATACACAAGAATAACACACTTTAATATTCTATCTCTGCCCAGATGTAAATCTCTTACTTGAATCATATGAGGACGCAGGTTTAATGTGTGTTCATCCGTCCTTTAACTCCGACTTGGTTCCTCGAGGCTCGGGTGATGACGGGAGGTTGTTTCCTCGCTCTGTCGGTGGGCGGTACGGCTGCTGATTCTCGGCGGGCTGGCAGAGAAATCAGCGACTTCGACTTGATTGAAGAGGGATGAGAAATCTTTTCTCTTCACTTCTGCAGGCAAACGGATGAAGATGCGGATTGCTCCTTCGGATCCGTTAGAGTGTTCGGTGGAACACAGAGTAATCTCAACTCATCCAGCGAGATGGAGATTGTATGGCCACAGTTTCAAGTCGGATGTTACTTCCTTGTGCCACGAGGCTACACCTGAGAGCAGCGATGAGCTGCGTCTACACACGGCGAGCATTAAACAGTTTCTACTCCCGATGATGTCATGGTTGAGGGCCGTTCTGTTGTGTTCCTCATCCAATAGGAGTTGAAAGTTCGATCCTTTAGTGAGCAAGGCTTCATGGGATTTGTAGTCTGTTGTGGACTCCCTTTGTTTGATTTTGGCGCAGTTTTTATCAGTAAGATTTATGACAGTTTGTGGGGCTCAGTCAGGTTTTACGACTGTGTTAGGTCTGCCTTTGAATCTGAAAACATGAGGCCCAACAGTGGCAACACCTCTAAACACACCAGGGCATGATCTGAGACTAAAATGTTTCCAACTGAGCAATCAACAACATTTGCACATTTTTGCTTCACTATGATCAAGGACTGAGTCCATCAAAAGATTAAAGTCTCCTCCCAATATTATATCATGAGGGGTGCCAGCGGCTTGTAACATCCCCTCAAGATCTATAAAAAAAGCCCTGATCATCAACGTTAGGTGCATAAATATCAGCCAAAATAAGACTGTCTCTGAATTTCAGCTGAAACAGTAATGACTCTTCCTAATTTATCTTTACTCTGTTTGAGACATTTGAATTGTAGATGTTTACTTATCAGTGTAATGACTCCCCTGCTCTTACTCGAGCCAGCGCTATAAAAAAAATGCCCACCCTATATCTTCCCAAATTTTTCAGCTTCCTGCGGAGAAAGGAGCGTTTCTTGAAGAAACACTATATCATATATCTTACGCTTAAGAAGAGAAATAACATTCCTTCTTTTTATGGGGTGTCCCAACCCTGAACATCCCCTAGAACAAAAAAAAAAAATAATTAAGCAAATTGATAGGTTGGTGTAAGCAACAAATCGATAATTAAAACGTTTTTAACTTTAAATCGTTGCTTCCGCTTAGCGCTGGGATGCTGTTTGAAATGAACTAACTCTCGAGTGACATTCGTTCCTCTGCTGAATACAAAGCACGCGCTTCCGACTTCTCACGTGTATGCACCATGGCGCTTACATCACTGGTACATCGACTGCTGGCAGGAAGCAATTTTTTTAAGTTAAAGTTTTAATTATCGATTTGTTTCTTACACCAACCTATCGATTTGCTTCAGAAGACATTAATTGATCGACTGGAGTTGCGTGGATTACTTTTATGCTGCCTAAATGTGACTTTTAGACAGTCAAATAGCCAGCAGCCTGATGGCTTTACGTTTACTTACATTATAAGGACCTACACAGCTTCAACATTTGTGTTCTGCTGAAGAAAGACAAACACATTTGGGATGGCATCAGGGTAAGTGAATAATAAGAGAATTTTCATTTTTGGGTGAGCTATTCCTTTAATGGCATAGACATTTAGGGAAAGTGTTCATGTCTGAAAGTGTTGAAAAGTGTTAAAAAAGAAAGAAAGAATGGATCCATCTTGGCAATGTAACTTGAATAAAAGTTTCGGGTTCATTGTACTGCACAATTTGCTGGCCTTGAACAGACTGTAAGGCTGTTGGATTGACTTTGATGATTAAAATTTGCGTGTGTAGAAATCTGATCATTTGTGCTAACAGGAGCTAAAACATCCTATTTGTTTGTTTTTTGGTGCCATGGAAATCTAGTTTATGAGTTCTCTCCCACAGTTGGTTAGACATGGTGTTTGGTTTGTAACTTTGCTTGAGTACAGATGTACGCACCCATCCATGCACACCACCACACACAGGTCAAGAGGTAGCTGACAAGCCCCATTGGTGCACATGGCCCTCATATTGATCTGGCACTGCCATAATCGTTTATTTTAAGCATCATCCAGCAGGCTCTGCTCTGGCATCAAGGCCATCTAATGACCTTTGACTCTGCTTTCATACATAAGTCATGTGTTCATACCCTGTCACTGATTTAGTTGATTTTATGATTTAGGTAGCATGTGTGATCATAAATGCTGAGCAATGCGATGACATCAAACAGGAATTTGATGATGTCATAGTGGCTCAGGCCAGAAATATACTCTACACAAGTACGCAAGACACAGACGTGAATGCTTGTCTAATGCATTGCAAGTTTTTGGTTCCATTCTACAAACTAAACATGTTTTTGCATTACTGTGGCTGTAAGAAACCCAAGTACTCAAGGGGCCGATAGAGGTCCTTAAAATGTATGTTGCATTAAATAAGACATGTTGTTATCCATTTGTATAGCATTGCATATTCTGAATAGCGCCCTTAGAGGCAATGCAAAGACTGTAATGTGTATCTGTTTTGCATTCTTAATCGTGCTCTGACACATTTTGGAATGCAACAATGTATGAAATCATAAGAGTTTGCATTTATATTCTTATGTAGAGTACGTTTTGGGCCTAATAATGCAATTTGAGATGCATTGCTCAAAGTGTGTGTGTGTGTGTGATACATTCACTTGTGTAAATGTCAAACTTACCATCCTGTTGGGGAATTTACTGAATTCTTTCACCATCACATGTCTGAGCATATCGGGGTCTGCTACTACCACAACAGGCCTCCGTGCTAAATAATAACTGACACACACACACACACACAGCAAACAAACAAGATGAAATGAATAAATAACACTGCACCAGTCATATTCCATGGGAATAGCAGGAGACAAAAGAACAAAAGACAAACACACACACAACAAAACAGCATGTCTGTGGCTGAAGAACCTGTAGTCACCGTCTCCCATCATATCTGTGACAGGGGTATAGATACACATCTGTCTGTAACACACACACCATGTGTGTGTGTGTCAAGGTCAGCTCGATATAAAGAAGTTTGATGAGGCTGCTTGGTAGTTCCTTTTTTTATGGTCACGCATGGCAGCTTTCACTGCTGAGATGGCGAGGTCATATCATCTACAATGTGAAATGGAGGATTGAGAGCATGTGTGTGTGTGCATGTGCCCTTGCATGTGCCAGCATGAGGGACAGTCTTTCTTGCGAATGCAACTTCTTTTGACTGCAATCTCCTTCCTGAGAATCAATTTCACAGGAAATAACAGGAACAAGTAGATAATTAAACACCTTTATGAAGCATCCATAACTGGATATGAAAGCTTTTAGGCACATAACTGGAGCCATTAATCTAGTCCATATTATCTTTGGAAGCTTCCCTTTCCAACAGAAGGTGATGTTAAGGTGGATTACGGTGTCCAGTGGCTGTAAAAGCACATTTAAAGGGACAGTTTACCCAAAAATAAAAATCCTGCTGTCATTTACTCACTCATATATTGTACCAAACCCACATGTCTTTCTTTTTTCCATGAAACACAAAAGGTGATGTTAGACAAAATGACAGCCTCGGTCACCTTTCACATTCATTGCATCTTTTTTTGCAGCTAACTTTCTGCCTAACATCTCCTTTTGTGTTCTACGGCATAAAGAAAGTAATTTGTTGTCAGAAAGAAAGTCAGAATTGTCATTTTTGAGTGAACTCTCCCTTTATGGTTTATTACCATGCCTAGTGGCTGTAAAGCGCAGTTGATCCCAGGTGGGACTCAGCCAATGGGACTCGAGATCACACTTATCATTCATGTATGGTGTCATTATGGTACTTTAAACTCAGAATAGGCACATGGGTTCTTCATATCATCTTACTAATGAAGTTGACATTGACAGTTCAGTGTGAGTTTAATTAAGCTTGCAGCTGAGTGGTCTAAAACACTGATCTCATTAGTATGTTTTGGTTTATCTATGCATCTGCGCTGGCGGTCTGTTCGCAAACTGATTGTGTCCTTTAGTGATCCCTAGAGCTTTGGTGAAGAAGTCTCTTAGGTGCAATGTCAAATATACCAAATTAGTAATATGCCATTATATCGCCAATTAAATGCCTGATATTTGGTGTTATAAAATTATTAGCATCAACTGATAACCGTGCCTACTTGGCCAACTGATTCACTTTTTTAAGTTAATTTTGAGTAAATGTTATGTAAAATAATCTGGTGTCCAAAATTATACTTATTAAATTTTACATTTTTTAGTTTGCAAACGCTGGGTAATATGTAAGGAATATTTGACAATGGAACATTGAATTATTGGATTATTACCCCAAAGTGTCACGTTGGCTGTTACATGCTGGGTTTGCATTAATTATCAATAGCTAGATAGTACCCAAAATACATGCATTTTTATCAAGACATTTCTTTTGTCCCAAAAACACTGTGTAGAACTACTTCCTGACACCATAATTACGATTCTTTCTCAGATACAGACCAAATCTATCTTTACTACTTTTAAAAAAAAAAATTGGAAAGGGCAATTTTAATGTGATCAGCTATGGAAAAATATTCAAAATCCTTGGAGATATTTAGGGGAGACAGGGCCAACCTGTCACACTTTTTAGTCTAGTGAATATTTCTCTGGGTAGGTTTATTTTTGAAAGTCAATTTCTGCATTGCCACATACCTGTCTTGGCTACAAAAAAGCTAATTAAGATTTTCATCATTATTGCCCAAGAGAAAGATTGAGTTCAGCAAACACACAGTGACCTTTTGCCCCAATAGTGGGGCATGCTGCCTCACTCTTTGGGGTAAGTTGCCACAATGGAACCTGCAATTAAACCAGTGGTGAAGGTTTCGTGTTAACATTCGGAGGCCACTTTCTCCTGTCACCCCCAATCACTACTACTGAAACAAAACCTACATTTGACATCCCTTTTTAAATCTACACCTGCACTTAACCAACATGATCACACCAGAGGTACACTTCAGGTACCCTAGGATCAGCCACATTATGCAGACTTACTGACAAGCTCCAGTCAGACATGTTTGCATCAGCTGAATGTGCATCAGTATTTACCTTCCCCTGTGGGGCAACCGGATACGCATCATTTACCGCTTTGGCCACTGGGGGCAGTGTTTTGAATTTCGGTAAGCACAGACTGATTTTAGCTAAAGAAAAGTCATTATATTATAGGCTTTTTAGCTAAATGTAAAAAGTAAAACAATTATGAGGCACTAAACAATTAATGGAACAACAAAAATGGAAAAGGTAACATACAAAAATATTAAAACATTGCTTTGGCCAACAAATGTTGTAATGTATAAGTATACAAATTTATGACATTTAAAACACATGTGACAAACTGTCCCGATCTGATATTCATGAAAAATACCTTTGTACTAAGAACACTTTCAAATATTTCTTTAAAAATCTGACTTCATAACATAGTTGACCCTTGCCTTAATGTATGTTAGTGTGGTTTGATTATGTTTGCTTGTTTACCAAGAAGCTATGACCAAAATATGATGACACTGAAAATTTACTTTGGAGGGTAGAATTCACAAAAATGATTGTAATTTAAGAGGGTTTGAACTAGGTGTTTGAAACCAACATACAAAACCTCTGCTAGAAAAAATACACCTTTGTGTAGTTGGATTTTTAAGTTCAAATCTTATCATTACTGGATATAGCCAGTCTGAAAACTTCCTGTGTGACAACTAGCCCCAGTCTTCCATATGTAGGCTAAACAGCAGTATATCTGCCACATTGCTCCGTAAATATCAGTCACTGAAAAACACATATAGGTCAACCACAAGTGCAAATGGTGTCTTTCAGTAAGGAATGAAACCTCTCTCATGGCTTCTGGTTAAACGCCATTTCAAGAAGTTCTCAAATCATATCTGAAAGATATTGTGGGGTAGTGCAAAAAATAAATCGCACCTTCATGAGGAAAAAAAGAGAGGAAAAGCACCCTTTCAGCTCGTTTTAAGCTGAGCGCTCCTGCAATGCACTGCAACTTCTCAACTCAGATGACTGATGTCTTGTGCACTAGGAGCCGACAAGGGTTTTAAGGAGAGTGCGGAGCACTGATATGTATTTCAAAGCACTTTGATTCTAGCGAGGAGCTCAGGCTCTTGGATTACTCTAACTGAAAGATGTCGTAATGTCTTCTTACATATATCCACATGACTCCGAATTAGATCCTCTTTTCCGGTCCCGACATCCAAACCAGCCCCTCAGATACCTAGCCCAACGAGCACATAAACACACACGAGCAGACAAACCACCATCGTTCTGATGCTTTGCCCCTTCCTTGGCCTCAATACAGGAAACCCAGTGGCACCCTGTGCTTTGATCTTCCCAAGAAGTCGGCCTCTTAGAAGCAGGTGTATTAAAACACAATGTCTGGCCACTGACTGACTAAATTAGAGGACACTGGGTGCTCTGTGAGTGGCTGATGCTGTCTGAATATGAAAGACAGGACAGTGAACAAGGGCTTCATGTGTGCTGGGAGAATATAACGTTGATTGAACATGTTATGCTCAGACTGCTTTGTGTTGAAGTAATTCTACAAATGTGAAAATGACTAAAGCAATCATGTCACCCTCTTACATTTCCTCACAGAAATATAATCAGAAAAATCATTTTCTATTACAGAGTGGGTAATGAGAGGTCTTTCATGTTTCACTTGACAAAACAAATAGGGTTCTCATATTTATGTTTCTTAATGTCTTTGAAAAGAGCTTTCTGAGATAAAAAAAGCTCTTTTCAAAGGCTGGTTTCACTCAAAAGTCGCAGGTTTAGTAATTACAGCGTTACTTGAGAAACAAACAATACCCTGCTGGAAAATCCAGTTTAAGCTGGTAGCTGTGTTTTGGAACATGGTAGCTGGTTTCTAGCTGGACCAGCTCATGACCAGCTTGGACCAGCTCTTGACCAGCTTGTACCAGCTACCATGTTCAAAAAACACAGCTACCAGCTTGAGCTGGATTTTCCAGCAGGGTACAAATGAAAAATTTCAATACATTTTACTTACATTTATTAATTTGTCTTTCGACTACAGTGGCTAAGAGTAAATTGGAGGAAGACTTACCCACAAACTCGTCCATATTTGTTTATAAGGTCTCTATGTGCTCCAAAAAAACCCTGAGTGAAAGCAGAAAAAAAAATGCAAATAATAATGTGAAAACATAAAACAGCACTTTAAAACATTTGTAAGTCACACATGTTGATCAATTTATTTTAGAGTGACAAATCATTATCTAAAATAATCTGAATCAAGCTAAATATGCTGTGATATGTCTTATAAAGTGGGTGTGACATGTGACAGGTTAACTGTTCCAACACATTCCCTGTAAAACAAAGGTGAGTGTGTGGTTGTGTATGTGTGCGTGTTGCTTGGTGTTTTTTTTTTTTGTTTTTTTTATTTCTGTTGTGAAAACATTATCCTTTCTGGTTCAAAACCAGCAGGTACAGAGACAAATTTTCCAGATCAGAACCACCTTTTCTTCGGCAGGAATGTTGCGGCGTGTTGGAAAAATGGGTAGAAATGCAAAATGACTGAAAATAGGTTCCCTCTATTACAGTTAAAGGGATAGTTCACCCAAAAAAGAAAATTATGTCATCATTTACTCACACTCATGCCATTGCCAGATGTGTATGACTTTATTTCTTCTGCAGAACACAAATGAAGATTTTTAGAAGAACATTTCAGCTCTGCAGGTCCATACGATGCAAGCGAATGGTGACTAAAACTTTGAACATACATAAAAGCAGCATAAAAGTAATTCATACGATTCCAGTGTTTTAACACGTCTTCAGAGGCAATATGATAGGTGTGGGTGAGAAACAGATCAATATTTAAGTCATTTCTTACAATAAATTCTCCTCCCTGCCCAGTAGGTGGTGATATGCACAAAGAATGCGAATCACTAAAAACAAAAGAAGAAGAATGTGAAAGTGGAGATTGATAGCAAAAAAAAAAAAAAATAAATATTTATCTGTTTCTCACCCAAACCTATCATATTGCCTCTGAAGACATGGATTAAAACACTGGAATTGTATGAATTACTCTTTTGCTGCTTTTATGTGCTTTTGGAGCTTCAAAGTTCTGGCCAACATTCGCTTGCATTGTGAGGACCTACAGAGCTGAAATATCCTAATAAAAATCTTAATTCATGTTCTGCAGAAGAAAGTCAGTCATACACACCTGAGATGGCATGAGGGTGAGTAAATGATGAGAGAATTTTCATTTTGGGGTGAACTATCCCTTTAATTGTCATAGTGATATACCAGACATATATCTTCAGTGCTGCTTTATATAACTAAAAATCTACAGTATATACACTACCGGTCAAAAGTTTTGAAACACTTGACTGAAATGTTTCTCATGATCTTAAAAATCTTTTGATCTGAAGGCGTATGCTTAAATGTTTGCAATTAGTTTTGTAGACAAAAATATAATTAATTTATTTCATTACAAAACTAAAATTTAATAAAACAAATTAAAAAAAATAATGTTTTTGAAATGGATGACTTGGACCAAATAATAAAGAAAAGAGCCAATAAGTGCCCAACATAGATGGGAACTCCTTCAATACTGTTTAAAAAGCATCCCAGGGTGATACCTCAAGAAGTTGGTTGAGAAAATGTCAAGAGTACATGTCTGCAAATTCTAGGCAAAGGGTGACTACTTTGAAGATGCTAAAATATAACACAGTTTTGATTTATTTTTATTTTTTTGTCACAACATAATTCCCATAGTTCCATTTATGTTATTCCATAGTTTTGATGACTTTACTAAAAAAAATGATAATAAAGAATGAGTAAGTGTTTCAAAACTTTTGATCGGTAGTATACATATCTCATATCTATCTGTACACAAGTCTCACTGGCTGTGTGTCTAAAATCACCACACAGTGACAAATAACAAGGGGCAGTTTTTCTTTTTTAGGGGAAACCCCAAATTTAGCCTTGTTATTTTCGCAGTTTAAAAGAAAATCACTACTGTGTATAACAGTAAGTGTATTGCTAAGATAGAGAGAAAGAGAGATTGGGGTAACACTTTGCAATAAGGTTCCATTTGTTAACATTAGTTAATAACATTAGTTAAAGGTGCAATATGTAATATATATATATATACTGTACTAAAGCATAAAATGTTATCAGAGATTTAGGAAAGTTGAAATACTGGCTTCTCTGAAAACAATTCTACAGCCATATTCTACTTTGAAATGTCCATTCCGGGCCGGAATTTCTGTTTATGTTTTGGCCTGTGTGATCCCGCCCACTGCCCATTTGCTCCACTAATGATGCCATTGCATCTACAACACACACTGCTCTCTCCCACCTGGAAAAAAAGAACACTTATGTGAGAATGTTGTTTGTAGACTACAGCTCAGCATTCAACACCATACTGCCCTCCAAGCTAGATGAGAAACTCGGGGCTCTGGGCTTAAACAGCTCGCTGTGCAGCTGGATCCTGGACTTCCTGTCAAGCAGACGCCAGGTGGTTAGAATAGGCAGCAACATCTCCTCATCACTGACCCTCAACACTGGAGCCCCGCAGGGCTGTGTTCTCAGCCCACTCTTGTATTCCCTGTACACACATGACTGTGTGGCAACACATAGCTCCAATGCCATCATTAAGTTTGCTGATGACACGACGGTGGTAGGTCTGATCACTGACAATGATGAAACAGCCTACAGAGAGGAGGTGCGCACTCTGACACACTGGTGTCAGGAGCACAACCTCTCCCTCAACGTCAGTAAGACAAAGGAGCTTGTGGTGGACTTCAGAAGAAAAGACAGAGAACACAGTCCCATCACCATCAATGGAGCACGAGTGGAGAGAGTCAGCAGCTTCAAGTTCCTGGGTGTCCACATCACTGAGGAACTCACATGGTCCATCCACACTGAAGTCGTTGTGATGAAGACTCATCAGCGCCTCTTCTTCCTGAGATGGCTGAGGAAGTTTGGAATGAACCGCCACATCCTCACACGGTTCTACACCTGCACTGTAGGGAGCATCCTGACTGGCTGCATCTCCGCCTGGTACGGCAACAGCACCGCCCACAACCGCAAAGCACTGCAAAGGGTGGTGCGAACTGCCAGACACATCATCGGAGGTGAGCTTCCCTCCCTCCAGGAAATATATACAAGGCGGTGTGTGAAAAAAGTTCAGAGGATCATCAGAGACTCCAGCCACCCGAGCCATGGGCTGTTCTCACTGCTACCATCAGGCAGGCGGTATCGCAGCATCAGGACCCACACCAGCCGACTCCATGATAGCTTCTTCCCCCAAGCAATCAGACTTCTGAACTCTTGATCTCCCACGATCAAAATACATCAGCACTGCACTTTATTACCCTTACTCTTATATCTCACACCGGACTGTCATAAATTATATTATTATTATATTATATTCTCTCTTAACAACTGACTATCAACCGACAGCCTGAATGTCAATACAGTACAATACTGTACATTCTATATATACTATATATACTTTTTTATATATTTTAATTTTTATTGAATAATGTGTATCTATATAGTGCGTATTGTATACTGTACAGTGTATGTTATTATTTGTATATTGTTGAGTGTAATTATGTGTATAACAGATGTTTAAATTGTGTTGTGTTAATTTGATGTTTATTATAGATTGGTATATGTCTCATCACTGTCACGACTGCTATGTTGATCGGAACTGCACCCAAGAATTTCACACACCATTGCACTTGTGTATATGGCTGTGTGACAATAAAGTGATTTGATTTGATTTGATTTCCCAATTGTATTTCTACACCCCTGTTGCCAGATTTTAAACAAGTTAGCGGGCAAACAGAGCGCAAACCATGGAAGCCAGCAATATATCTAGCTAACATTGACCAGAGTAATAAAAAAAATCCACATGAGCTGGTTTATAATTTGCAAAAAATAAAAACATTGCAAACGTATACATTAGCTGATCAACTAACAATACAAGGCTCGTCGCTTGCCATTGTCAGTTTGCTCGTTCCTGTTGCGTGTCGTCAACCTGGCAACCCGCGTGAGCTTGGAGTCTGGGGAGGAGGGGGCGGGGGAGACAACTCTCTCCAATATTTGAATTTAGACTGCAGTACCCAGTTTAAACACTTGATGTCAATGTTACATATTGCTCCTTTAACATGAACTAATGATGAACAACACTTTTACAGCATTTGTTAATCTTATTTAATGTTAATTTTGACATATACCAATACATTTTTAAAATCAACCATTGTATTTTTTAACATTAGTTAATGCACTTTAAACTAACATGAACAAACAATGAAAAATGTCATTTTTGTTAACTAACATTAACAAAGATTAATAAATGCTGTAAAAAATATATTGTTAATTGTTTGTTAATGAAACTTAATGCATTAACTAATGTTAACAAATGGAACCTTATTGTTGTTACCAAGATCGAATTTGAATTTGCAGCTTTTTGTTCTGAGTGTAAGGGCACTTTCTCCATGATTAGCATTTTCACAAACATTTGCATGCAGCGTAAGTAATTATGTTAGTTTTAAAATGATTGACCCTATGCTACCTACATACATACATCTGCCACTCAGATTAGTGGTGTAAGAGCCGCTAATACAGTCTGTTGTACCACCAGCATCATTAGGGAAATACACTTGTCTACCAGTAGCGGTCAATACAGAGCATAAACATGACTGAGCTTGGCTCTCTCAAAGTTTATCAAGGTCTACTGAGAATATAACCCTGAAATATCCATAGCAGTTTAACACAATAACTGGAATACTATTTTATCCCTATTTAGATTTTGAAAACATCATACTTTTTATTAATTAGTACATAGGCTACTTATTGCCATCACTGTGCATATTGTGTGAATTGTCATATAAACAGGGTTGGGGAGTAACGAAATACATGTAACGGGAATGCGTATTTAAAATACAAAATATAAGTAACTATATTCCACTACAGTTATAATTTAAATCATTGGTAATTAGAATACAGTTACATTCAAAAAGTATTTTGATTACTGAAGAGATTACTTTGCATTTTATTGTCATTTGTTTCATTTAATATTTAGTCCTTTCAGATGGAAAACATTTATGCATATAAATGATGCGATCCAAAGTGCGTTTGAACAGCGGTGAAACACTTTCTTATGATGTGTTACGTTCATACGAGCAGACAGAGAAGTACGTTTGAAGTAAGTTTGGAGCAGAAGAAATAGAAATAAACCTTGTGTAAATTGTCATCTTTACGCTAAGCTAAAATGCTATTTCTAGCCATTTTACATGCACGTTACCAGACCCGATCATATTTTTTTATCAAGAAAATTCACGTTGGATCATAATTTCTTTTTTTCTAATAAGACCTGTGATATTAGGGCAAAAATCGTATTCTTGATATTAATTTTTGTATTTTTTTCCTGTAAAAATATCTAAAAATCCTTAAAACTAGATCAGTTTGATTTATCTTGTTTTAGAAACAACACTGCATAAGATATTTAGGTTTTTCAGAGAATGTATTTTTAACATGTGTATTTTGTCTTACTGTACTGGCAGAGTTTTTATAGTCAAAACAAGTGAAAAAATCTACCAGTGCTGAAGAAGTAATCCAAAGTATTTAGAATACGTTACCGACCTTGAGTAATCTAACGAAATACATTACAAATTACATTTTACAGCATGTATTCTGTAATCTGTAGTGGAATACATTTGAAAAGTAACCCTCACAACCCTGCATATAAATGTCATAAATATATGTATGTCTGTCTATCTGTCTGTGGCTGCTAAAATTACTTTATTGTGTTTAGATGGCTAGTAGGATATGTGTAGTTGTTAACACAACAAAACAAGCATTGACCATCAAGCACAGTCTGAGATCACACACAAACACACACAGATAAAGACTGCTGGTTTGGTATGCATGGCAGCCAGTTGCTCTGCTCTCTTCTAATGAAGGAGTCAACAGCACTGGCACCACCCCGCCTGCCCTCCCCTCTTCAACCCACTGTTCCTGCAGTCTCCCGGTGGGCATTATGCAGAGACGCATGTGTGTGTGTGTGTTCCTCAGTGAACATTAAGCAGTGGGATGTGCCCTTCCATCCTGATGTCCTCTCCTTTAGCCTTTAATTACTGTTCTGTCATATGGGAGAGGTGTGTGTGTGTGTGTGTGTGTCTGTGTGCTGTAGTGAAGTTAAAGGAATAGTTCAACCAAAAATGTCATCAAAGTGTCATCACTTTGTGTTGAGCAAAAAAGTGCATTTTTGAAGAATATCCTGGCCACTTTTTTTCATAGAACCGAAGAGAATGAGAACTGAGTCTATCTAGCTCTATAATTACAAAAAAAGGACTTGTATACTGGCGGCCAAAAGTTTGGAAAAATGTACAGATTTTGCTCTTATGGAAAGAAATTGTTAATTTTATTCGCCAAAGTGGCATTCAACTGATCACAATGTATAGTCAGGACATTAATAATGTGAAAAATTACTATTATAAGTTGAAAAAAATGTTCACACTTCCTGTAGCACTTGCCATAGATGTGGCTGTCTCGTCGGCACTTCTTACGCACCTTACAGTCTAGCTGATCCCACAAAAGCTCAATGGGGTTAAGATCCATAACACTCTTTTCCAATTTTCTGTTGTCCAATGGCTGTGTTTCTTTGCCCACTCTAACCTTTTCTTTTTGTTTTTCTGTTTCAAAAGTGGCTTTTTCTTTGCAATTCTTCCCATAAGGCCTGTACCCCTGAGTCTTCTCTTTACTGTTATACATGAAACTGGTGTTGAGTGGGTAGAATTCAATGAAGCTGTCAGCTGAGGACATGTGAGGCATCTATTTCTCAAACTAGAGACACTGATGTACTTATCCTCTTGTTTAGGTGTACATCTGGCCTTCCACATCTCTTTCTGTCCTTGTTAGAGCCAGTTGTCCTTTGTCTTTGAAGACTGTAGTGTACACCTTTGTATGAAATCTTCATTTTTTTGGCAATTTCAAGCATTGTATAGCCTTCATTCCTCAAAAGAAAGATTGACTGACGAGTTTCTAAAGAAAGCTGTTTCTTTTTTGCCATTTTTGACCTAATATTGACCTTAAGACATGCCAGTCTATTGCATACTGTGGCAACTCAAAAACAAACACAAAGACAATGTTAAGCTTCATTTAACTAACCAAACAGCTTTCAATTGTGTTTGATATAATGGCAAGTGATTTTCTATTACCAAATTAGCTATTTATCATGATTACTCAAGGATAAGGTGTTGGAGTGATGGCTGCTGGAAATGGGGCCTGTCTAGATTTGATCAAAAATGACTTTTTTCAAATAGTGATGGTGCTGTTTTTTACATCAGTAATGTCTTAACTATACTTTGTGATCAGCTGAATGCCACTTTGGTGAATTAAAGTACCAATTTCCTTCCGAAACAGCAAAATCTGTACATTAGTGCAAACTTTTGGCCGCCAGTGTACAAGTATCTTACAAAAGGTCCATTCGACTCACGTGCTACATTCCAATTCTTCTGAAGTACTGTAGTAGATCTGTGTGAGGTAAAGAATGAAATTGAAAAGTTATTCACTGATAATCTTCCCCTCCAGTAAGCTGTGAAATGTTGGGTCATGATCACTGAGTTTAACTTGAGAACCAGATCAGTCCGATTCATGAACAAATCATTCAAACACACGACTCATTTATTAATCAGACATGGCTACTTCTTTCGTGGACTCATCAAGGAGAGTTTGTGCAGATTTCAAGAACTGAACAATGACTTAAATTTCAAGTTGGAATATGACACTTCTATGTGTTTGATTTTTTTTTTTTTTTTTTGTAGCTTCATAGCCTCAGTTCTCTTTCAATATCATTATACAGAGAAGAGTTACCAGGATATTCTTCAGAAATTCACCTATTATGTTCCATGGAAGAGAGCACATCAACGAGTTTGGAAAAAAATTAGGGTGAATAAATACTAACAGATGACAGAATTTTTATTTTTGGGTGAACTATCTCTTTAACAGGAGACCAGAGCCCTACGCCATAGCGCAATTCAAATAAATGAGCCGCCCCAGCCTTTGACTTCATTGGGGATTCATCTCAGATGGATATGATCAATAAACCCAGACCTGAATGAAGCGGACAGTCAGTGATCTCCAGTGTGTCCTTCTGGAATTCTTTAAAAAGATTAGCCACTTCCAGTTATTTTCTTGCACATATTTGACCTTGACATCTAGGTGGGTTTGAACACTGCATTGTCTCTCTTTGTCTCAGCCACAAATAATATTTCATGTCACTCAGAGTCATGCAGGCAGACCTTCAGTAAGTATGGTGTGAAGGTATATGCTTTTTCAAGGATAGACTCGTGAAAGAGAGACAATTAAAGAGGCTATTTTGTAGGCGTTTTATTATTTGTTTCCCCTGAAGAGTGCTTATGATGATAGCCAAGGTTTCTTTAGTCTTGCAGATCCAGTCTTTTAACTACCAGCATGAAGTCTGGTCCACTTTGCAGTTTATAATGCCCAAGAACCACCAAATAGAGTGTAACAGTGCCCGTCTACTTTTTTTTTTTGTTTTTTGTTTTTGGTTCCGTTAATATTTTTCCCATTGATTTTTGCTATAGGGTTTTCATAGAATTCTTCATAGCAGGGTTCTAAGCTATGAACCAAGCCAACCTGCTCTGAGCTGATTACAAATCACAACATTAAAAATGTTGCTTTGAAGCAAGAAAGTATTTGAAAATGAACAACAAGACAAAGGTACAAGACTGTGTACTTAACCGCTTTCATAAGCGAATGAACTACAATCCCATGAAGCATTGCAAATTATGTTATCGAATTAAAAACAAATGAAAATGTGCAACTATTAATTTGAAGTTGTTGATTGTAAGTATAGAAACAATATATTTTAAGTCTATTGCAATATATTCAGATATAAGCAAATATATTAGTAGTTTGAGAGTGTAGGGAGACCAAGTCATTTACTTCATTTACAGTGCATCATGAGAGTGGCCGGTCACTGCGGAGCTCATTTGGCGCACTTTGTTGGCCACGATTCTCTGATTGGTGGATCTTTCTCTGCAGTATTCATCAGTAGTGTAGTTCTCCACCAGAAATTCAGCTAATAACCCTTATGTTGTGTTCTAGTCATTTTGACTTTTTTTGCTTACAATTTATTTATTTATTTATTTATTTATTTATTGCTTAATCCAATTGGAATTAAAATTCCTTGACTTTGTTCACATATGGTATCTGAAAACACAAACAAAATTTGGACCATTTTCTTTACATTTTTAGTGTATTTTATTTCACTTTGTTACACTCATCGTGTTCCCGGTCAAAAATGATTGGCCATTGGATATGAATGGATTAGACAACAAAATACAGAAATATTAAGTTTTCAGGAGCATCCCAATCCTTTAGATTAGCAAATATGTGGATGTGTGTGTTTGCACACACAAAGTCCTCAGACATGTGCACACACACACAACACACACACACACACACACACACGTGTGTTGAGCACCCTTTTGTTCATCTTCTTTCCACTCTTTTAGGAATATTTCAAGATCTACTTATCATATTATGTTGGGTTTGAGCTCGTTTGAATCGGGATAGTCTGCTGTAAGTTACGATATGTCATTGTCTGTATTACAGTATATGTATGTTTCAGGAAGTAATAAGGGAAAAATGTTTTTCGAAAATTAATTTCATACACTAATACTCAATGCTGTTTTGCTAATTGCATTCTACTAGTTGAGACCTTTCCAACGATATATAACACATGGCTATCTAATCTTTTTTATGGTTTTACCAACTCTGAATATAATTGTTTTGATAACAAATTTGCAAATGATCAGCTACATGCATTGTCAAGTCCAGATTCTAAGCTTTAAAATGACACCTATTTTGTTCAGATCAAGCAAGTGGTTCTTAATTTATTATGTAATTATAATTTATTTATTTATTTTAAAAATTCCACTGGGGGTGCCCTCCACTGGCATGGTATAAGCTCAGTTCAATTGATCCTTCTATCAATATATATATATATATATATATATATATATATATATATATATATATATATATATATATATATATATATTTAAAAATATGTTAAAAAATTTAGTACAAAACTTGTCATAATTACTAAAAAAGAAGTTGAAAAAAAGGTCTAATGCCATAGCTTGTGATAATATATGCAATATGAGAGATTTATAAACAATCTTATGCCCACCTTAAGTCATTTTTGACTGGGAACACAAAATGTGTTAGCACAAAACAAACACAACACAAGGGTTAAACGTGATTTTTTCAAGTTAGAAGTTAAAATAACACCGACAGATGGCTTCGACAGAAGCACCCACCAATAATTTAAAATCTTTTAGCTCACGGTAGGTCTGTTTTTAAAGGTTTACGTTACTGTTAAAAAATCTATTACCCAATGAAGAAATCAATGGTATTATTACTTCTGGAAACGACTGTTATGCTCATTTAGATAAGAAGGGTCTGTCTGACTGACATGTAAAGCGACCAATAACAGTTTGCTTGGTTTTAATGTGTAATTTAGGGTGTGTTCACACTTGGCAGGTTTGGTTTGATTAAAACAAACTCTGGTGCGATTGCTCTGTTAGTGACAGTTTTTTCCTGAAATAGTTGATATCACAATAATAGACTGGACAAAATTATGATGGTGCAGCAGTAAATGGTTGTACAGAAACACAATAGAAATTAGCAGAAAATTTATGTAGATTCTGTAATCAGAATTTATGTCCATCTAAAAGTAAAAAGTACCAATTATTCAACAGACAAAACTTATAAAACAAAGCACAATATACAGTACTGCTCACTGCTCATGAATCTCGTACTTGCTTCTAGTGCCTCAAACAAAAGTCTAAATATCATTCAAAGATTCAATACCATTAACCTTGCAAACTTTGATTACTTCTTCCAAAAACTGCTAATTGTAAAAGCCCAGAACCCAAAAACTGTGTATGAATCAAGCAATCTGATTGGATCTTAAAATGGAAAAGGAGTATCTGAAATCAAACTCTTTCAAGGACTGGTTTTCCATGATATAGCCCCTGTGGACGAAGAGCAAGAGAGACCTCTGTTTGTGTGTGTTTGCAATAGTGAGAACACACTGGGGATAAACTGCTGCTAGGTTGCTTAGGATGGTAAATGGAGCAAATCTCATGTCTGTAAGTGTTGTGTTTGGTAATGGAGTGTGGCACGATAATGTACTGGTGTGGGTTGTGAGAAACTCTGTCATCTAGTCTTGAAATGTGACTCTATCTGCCCCTCCATCCACGACCCCTTTCCATCTCTGAACATTATTTCCTGTTATTACTTCCTCACACATACTCCTGCTTCTCTGTCACATTTTGTCCTAGAAACCTTTCAAAATACATCATTATTGTTTGCTCTTCTTCTATGTCTCAAACCCCTTTCTATAGAATGAAATACTAGCTTACTATATGTGCAGTATATACTGTATACTGCCTACTATTCTTTAAAAATACTGTACTACGTACGTAAAACTATAGACATTATTTAACAATAAATGTTTCACACAATAGTATGGTATATTGTTGTTACATGACCTCATCATCAAATAAAGCGGTCGTTTGGCCTTTCAGTTTTGTGTAAAAATAGTAAAAATAAATAAATAAAAAAGAATAAAAGGATGTTAAAAATCATGGTTGCAATTACTTTCAGTTGATTCATCACACTGGAAATTGGAGGTCAAGTCTCGTGCATTGCATTGTGCATAAAACAATCAAATTATGTCCGGCCAATAATTTTTACGATTTTGTTTTTTTCAGAAACAATAAAACAAGTGTTTTATGCTGCCTAACATATCCTATAGTGTTCTGTGAAAGAGAGGAATGATACAGATTTGGAGCAGGGGGAAAGAGTGAATGATGACAGAATTTTTTTCATTTTAGGATGAACTATTCCTTCAACTGTTATGGAGGGACAGTTCACCTGGGGAGGTTCATCTAGACATGCAGTGATTATGCAAGATGAAGCTGCATACATATTCATGCCTCTCTCACTTCCTTTTAATAGCATTTAATGAAAATGAGGAAGACTGGAATTGAGATGAAAAGTACAGTTAAAGGGAAAGAGACAGAGAGACCGACCAAGAGAGAGCAATGGAAGAAGCAGTACTGTCACAACTGGCTGATGGAAAGATGAAATGAAATGAGTGCTGCGAATGACAGGCTGTCCAGCCCACCATGACTGTGTGACAGTAACATATTGATCTGGGAATCTATTCAGGACCAGTAGAGCATCAGAATTGGGTTATTTAAAGCATGCGAGTGTGCCAATGGCATAAAAAACATGCTGACCGGATGCTTCCACATGCTTTAGGAAGTAAATTTCAAGAAAACATGTCCGGGTTTTTACAATTTCAGCCCAAAGTTGATTAAAAAAAAAACACGAAAATACATTTTTAATAAATCAAATGATGCTTGTTTTTGTACCATAAGGAATTTTTGCCTTGTGACATTATTTTAATGAAAATTAAAATATATTCTGCCTCCCAGATCCTCATTACCGTAATGCATCCAGGCATTTTAATTCTCATAAATGATCATTCTCATTAGATTATCATAGTATTTTTTACTCACCCAATGGTGAGTTTGGGGTGGGCCAACATATTTTTATTTTGTTTTGGCTGACCAATGAAGTGCGCAGGGCGTGTTCGGGAAACCAGTTTATAGAAATGGCATACTTAAGTATGCCATTTCTACACCAAAGTTAACTATAAAAAAAATATATTATTTAAATATATTGTTATATTATTTAATACATTATATAAAAATATTATTTATTATTTAATATATTTTAAATAATATATTATTATTTGGGGAAGAATGTGTTTAATTGTCATGAAAATAATGATAAAATGCTAAAATTCTTAATGGTCTAAAAGTAGGGTTCATTTTCCTTATGTAACATAGAAGTTCTACTTTTTTCCCTTTTGAATGTGGGGTGAAATATGACTCAGATATGTTCTTGACAGGTTTCATGTGCTTCACCCTCATTGGGTGGATGAATTCAGCAAGTTCACATCCATATATGAAGGTTCCTTGTAAAACTATCATTGGGCTCAAACAGCCCTACGTCATTAAAATCTCATTCTCTATCTCCTCTAATAGACATCCAATCATTATTATTAAACTAAAGACAGGAGAAAATGAGTGTCCTGAAGGTAGCTCATGATTTGCTACATTACACTGTGGGACTCAGATAAAAAAAAAAAAATGTAAAAAAAAATGGAGGAATTAAAAGTATTAATTCCCCAATATTAAACCCACCCACTCCTCGCCCCTTCCTTTTAATTTCCATTGTAAAAGTACATCATTTTGCACAGAGGGTAATCTGTTTAGGAACACGGTATTAGATGTCATTAGCGGTGAGTCATCTTTAATGAACAAATCTAATGAAGTGCAGCTCAATGAGAGAAACATAATTTTTCCAGCTTTCGTGGGAGGTACAAGGTGTATGTGTGTGTGTGTGTGAGAGAGAAAGCGAGTGAATGCATTTTGTTTTCCTTTATAAAATGAACAAAATGTCTTACGTTTCGAAACAGCATGAGGTTACCAAAAAATGGTGATGGCTTTGGATGTCTGATTCCGCAGCGTTCCAAGACGGAGAAGGGGTAGACAGAATACCTATTGAAACAGAAAGACAGGGATGTTCAGTGAGAACCTCTTTAATTTGGGGTCAGTATTTGTGAGCATTATGAGAAAACCGCCTCGAAAGAACCTGAACACAACAAACAGATATTGTAAATAGAGAAAAAAACAATAATCAATAAAAGGAGGGGATTAAATTATGCAAAATCACAGACATATGCTGTATAGCATTGTGACAACACATGTAGACAGCTTTGTTGATTATAATGGGAATATTCTAGCTTTGTCTTGTCACGTCGCTCACTCTTAGTCTGGACCGTTATTTGAAGACCCCATACAACTAAAAAAATTTGTTTTGTGGCTTTTAGTCCATGTCTGTTAGCTGCAACCTGTTGTCACAGAAACGTATTACTACGAATCTACATTTTTGCTAAATGACTTTTACGTGGCTCGTTGTACGTATCGCGTCAGTTCCTTGTGAAATAAACACTAGGAGGTGCTACAATGATAATGACTTTTATTCACTTTCATACAAATCACAAGTAAAACAGCAGATAACCCATTCATAAACACTTTTCGCTCACACAATGCTATCTTATCACATAAAAACACTAACTATACTGCATTTTAACGCTTAAATACCCAATCTTATTCAACTGTGATCAAGTTGCGCGACAGCTCAACTGATACAGCGTTGCACTTGCAATGCAAAGGACCAGGGTACGAGTCCAGCAGAGCATGTGAGATGAAAATGTGAGCTAAAAGTGTCATATAAGCACAAAATCATGTGGTTGCCTCAGAATTTAGCATTTTTCATCTCACATTTCTTTTAATGACAATATACATTTCACATCAGAATTGCAGCGATACATGTACAGCATAATGTTATTTTGCACAAATTTATATCATGCTGGTTAGCTTTGAGGCCATCTATATGCTAGTGTACCCCTACAAGTTCACAACATTAACTTTTAACAGAATTTGGCATGCAAAATTACGTTCTCATATGTATTACAGTCAAATCTTTGTCCAAGACAATGCTTTCATGAATCAGAACATGCCCTCCTTAGTATCACCTGCGTCTGACAAGTAATGTCAAGTTGCAAATCATGGTTCATGGCTGTAAAATAGACTAAAGGCTACTGGCTATTTAAAAAGAAATGGACATACCTCACCCAAACTTCCTGTTTCAATAGGAAGTATGTCAACACAGGAAAGAAAACTGCTCGTCAAGCATTTTCATGGGGATCTTTAAATTCCGGGGCCTGGAACAAAAGTCTATGTGTGGACCACTTCTCACTTGGGCCCAATATGTATGCTATATCACAGAGGACAACTGGGGACACCCCTTGTCACAGGGCCCAGGACAATGTTCCCAGTTATCCCCCCATACGATGGCCCTGTACTTAATGGGATGTAAGTGATGGCTTGTGCAAACACAAGATGACACAAGATGTATCAGAGAGCACTGGGAAGTGCAGCATTTCCTCTGAGTATAGGTGAAGGGACCTGCATTATGCATGAGGTTTGCATCTGCTGACACACAAGTCCTTGAATTCAACCACTTTTAGCGCACAACACTGAAGTGTGCTATGGGAGATGACAAGACGTTATGCGTTCAAAGAATGCATTATTTGTTCCTAAAATTTAAAGGAATAGTTCACCTAAAATAGAAATGTGTCATCAATTCCTCAATGTTGTTCCAAAGCTATATGACTTTCTTTTTTATGTGGAACACAATAGGAAATGTGAAGCAGAATACTTATGCAGATTTTTTACATTACCCTGAATTACACTGAATAAGGACTGACATTTGTAATTTTTGGAGCTCAACGACATCAGTTTAACATCTGTAAATGATAGAATTGTTTTGTTTTTGGAAAGAATTAAGACAAAGTCTTAATTCACTGGAGGAAGAGAGCAGCGACACATTCAAATTCAAATTTGTGCTTATAATAAGCACTGGAGCACAGAAAACCATTTGCAAGTTAAGATACACATTTATATGAATTACTAATCATGTTTGGCTGCAAATATCAGTCTCGGAACTTTACTATTGTGGCGAGAAGCAATTGCCACCCATCTCTCTCCAAAAAAAGTATTGTTAACCAAAAGATTATGACATCCATCTCTTTCTTAATCTCCAGCTCGGCAGGAGTTAATTACCATATTAATTGTCAGATTAGAGAGCGGGTCTTAACACGTGCTGTAAAAGAAGCCAGAATGATAACTCATTTTATGACATGCTCTTAATTACACAGAGGGACGTTGCATCCTTATGTTCGCCCTGGCGGTGAATGAGAATGAGTCACGGGTCCAATCTGTCTGTGTACAGATTCAGAACTATTTCTCACTCCAGCCACAAATACATTCACCCCCAGCCATCAAACGCTACAGACAGGCATACCCTCATAATTCAACTTATTATTGGTTTTAACATAACGCCAAACTACTGTGAAATACATCTACAGAAGATTAGGTTTTTCTTAATAGTTGTGGGAATGTCTTCCAGCAACACAGGGCAAAGTTGATTTGGCTTTTTATAATGAGCAGATTGGAATACTATCAACAGTCTGTTCTAGCTTTGCTTAGGTTCATTCAAAAATCTTTGGGGAACAATAATGTGTTTCTCAAAAGAGCAGGCATGACTGAAGTGTGACATCGCACATTTGAAGCAGAATGCACCATTTTTCCATATTGTGAGATAATTTCTTGGTTCCGAAAAAGGAGATCTAAAATACCTGAAGAAAGCTATTTGTTTCATACAGGCATAGTTTACCATGTTGTTCATTAGCAATCACATGTACAGTAAATGTGTGAGGAGTGTTCATGTCATGTAGGAATTTGCGTAATACCGAAATCCCAACTCACTTCTTCGTAGAATTTGTAATTACAAGTTGTAAACTCTGTTGTGACGTTATGTAAAAATAACCAAAATGGCAGCAGCCTCAACAGTTAAAGTTAGTTTATAAATATTTCTGCTTGATATTCCATTTTATAATAGAGAGTGTTTGGGGAAGTGTTGTTTTTCCATAAACATTTAGCAAGAACATGTAGGGCTCTAATTTCGTGGCTGTGCAAAGTGCATGAGGGCGTGGGTGGGAGTGTTTGCACTATTGTGGGTGTATGCGTGCAAACTGTGGGTGTATTGTATGTTAATGAAGTTCCACAAAGTGCAATTTCCTATTTTCCTGAGAAATAGGTCATTGTGCTAAAAGACATTTCAGGAGTCTGTCTTCAGCGCAACGTCTAAACTCAGTTCCTGCATTTACAGTTTGGAAATTCCACCAGCAGGTTGTAATAAAGTTCATGTCCAAACTCTGAAAATATAGTGGAACATCAAATTAAGCCCCTGACAATCACAGCTGTAGCTGTTTTATTAAACCAAACATTATAAAATTTGTGTTAAACTTTCTAAAGATTATGAATTCTTTTTCAATCAAATTTACAACTGTATTTATGACGTAATCTGTATTAGTAATTTTCCATATTTTGTTGTAGTGTGATTTTTAAGTCACTGCAAAAGGTGCCGGTGAAAGAAGTTGGAGAGGGTTAACTGTTTGGATTTGGGGAGGATTTTTTGTTCGTTTTGTTTGAAATGTAATTTTAATTTAGCAAAATCGACCACTAGAAGTGGTGTGTGCAAAAAGACAAAACAAAAAAAAAACAATCCCTTGATCCTCAGCTTAACCTGGAAGGTTGATACAATCACTGTTAATTCTGGCCAATGTTTGTGTCACTTGTTCAATATGATTACTAATACTTATACTCTGTATAATTTTAACGGAGATATCCTGATGGGAATCTCATTTTCCATGCTTATAAAAGGAGCGTGTCACTAGCCTAGTTTCCATCCACTTTTCACGCTATTTTGTTATCGAAAAAGTGAAAATGCGTAAAAATTATTTAGCGAAATTTGCCGTCTTCTGCCTGTTTCCATTCAAATGGCCTTTTATTTATAAAAATGGTGTGCGTGATAACGTCATGCCTAAAAAAAACACTTTATCGCATAAGTTTTGGTTTATCGCAAAAGAAATCTGCCCTGAAGCCGTTTCCATACAGAAATGTGTGTTTATCGCTAATTTGCCTCCCAGATGTCCCTATTTTTTTTCCTCCAAAGTTTTGGTAAAATGGGGAGAATATTGAGATAATTCATTGAAATTAGCCAGCTTACTGTCATTTTAATTTCACAAATAAAAGCAATCAGAAGATGAGGAATTGTAATCAAAAGGGAGCAGTTGCCCTTCTGATAGGACTGTAATATTGGTCCTGATGTTGCGCCTATTGCAGGTTGCCACCGGTTCCGACCCGAAAGCGAAACGTCATGGCCCTGTTCAAGCTGGCAACCTGCACCAAGTAGTGGGGGAACTTTCTGTCTTAGTATAAGCACCATCTATTGATGTGTATATGCTGTGTGCACAGCTATGAAAGAAAAATTGATGCAGTGTAACATCAGTGTTTATGATACATTTCTGATATTCAATAGGCTATTTTGAACAAGCATCTAATCTAAGCATTGTCATCACAACTGCATTATGTCCCGCATATTTGTCCAGCAACTTTTAACGACCAACTGAACTTGATTGTCATCTAAAATTAATTTTAGCATCATAATGCAATTTACATTTTCTGAAGAAGCTCAGCAAATGCGATCTGAGGTAAAGAGGGTTAGATTTAAAATGTTTAAACATTTTAAAATGTTCAAAAGCTAGTTTTCTGAAAGTGAACTCAGCATTGGACAAATAGTTCTGAAGTTTAGTGTATTGAAAAAAGTGTAGAACATTCTGAAAATGTCATTCAGCTGACTTTTTTCGCCTACAGAACAGGGTAAGGCTAATTTAAGTTTGTATAAAGAAAAGGCAAGTATATAGGTCTATTCGTTTGGTAATTCATTTTTTTAATTTAATGCTTTTTTCGCTTGGTAATTTATTTTATTTAATACAGGGAAATGTTCTGGTATTTTTTCAAAAGTAAACTAAACAATAATTTAATAGAATTGTGCTGTTAGTGTTTCAAAAAAGCATACTGAAGCATTTCTCCTAGTATTGTGTATTTATTTTTAACTTAAAAATAACTTTCTTTGTGCACAGAAATTATATGTTATTTTGTATTTTGGTCTAATTCCATGACTGCCGTCTATTATTTTGAATGGTATGGAAAAGCAACTTTAATAAATAAATGGATGTGATTAATTTAATCACAAAAAGTGGCCATTAATTTGTTCTCCATGCACTTGTCCATGTGCATGATACGAGATATTTGTGTTGGCACTCCTGGAAGTGTCATGTTTGCAGCATCGGATCTGTGCAGGTATGCCTTTAAGATCAATCCATAATCACGTACAATAAATTGGCTTTCAAGGATGTATGCCTTGTCATCATGATTAACACAGGCTAACGATTGGGGCAAATTCTGTCATATGACACTACATTTTTGCGATAATGACAATTTTCTCGACAAAAAGTGTTTCCAAACCAGATTTTCGCGACATTTGAAGTATTGACATAGAGTTTATGCGCTAGAGTTAAATGGAAAAATATTATGTCGACACTTGTGAAATTTTAGCGATAATTTGCATTTCCATCAGCTTTATTTTGATGCGCTAAAACTTTTTCGCAAAAACTCCTTGGATGGAAACGTAGTTAGTGTCACAGAAATATGCTCTCCTTTCATGAATCTCACAAGGGACTTGATGGAGTTTGACATTAAAATTAATGTAAAGGCAGAGTAAGGACAGACAGCTCACGATAAGCATTTGGTGAGTCACATCCACATCAGAAACTTGCAGAACAGTTGAGAAATAGCAGTTATTAATGACAATAATAGACTAGATCAAAATAAAATATGTAAAAAATAAATATAGAGAATGTAGGCCTACTGCAAAGACTGAAAGATGGAAACGGACTTGATGTAGATCAAATGAGTCCAAACGAGACAGGAAAACCCTCATGTAAATAACTACTGTAAAAACTGTGGCTTATAGATGTATGGGGCTAGTTCAGTGTGACACATATTGTAACATACTAATATTATATAGTACTGTGCAAAAGTTTTAGGCACTTGTGAAAAATGTTGCACAGTGAGGATTTCTTCAAAATTAATGACATAAATAGTTTTCATTTATCAATTAATGTCATACAAAGTCCAGTAAACATAAAAACAGCTAAATCAATATTTGGTGTGACCACCTTTGCCTTCAAAACAGCACCAATTCTCCTACTTACTCCTGGACAGTTTTTCTTGGTTGTTGGCAGATAGGATGTTTCAAGCTTCTTGGAGAATTCACCACAGTTCTTCTATCTATTTAGTCTGTCTCAATTGCTTCTGTCTCTTCATGTAATCCCAGACTGACTCGATGTTCAGTGGGGGGCTTTGTGGGGGCCATGGCATCTGCTGCAGGGCTCCCTGTTCTTCTATTCTATTTGCAGAAGGAATGTTTGGGAGTCTAAAATGTATATTTCCTATTGACACACTAAAGTTGAAGATATAAATAACCATCTTAAGACAAATGTTTTTGTTAAACATCTTATGTGCCTAAAACTTTTGCATAGTACTGTATGTTTCAGTATTACATACATGTATTATGTTACTAATATTGTAACACATTAATATGATTTCTCACTTAAAAAAAACACACAAAAAAAAACATCTCTTACGTAGTGATTCACAAAAAATATAAACAATAAAAAAAAAATTCAAAGCAAAGGATGAGTAAAAGAATCAAAAGCACCCAAAATAAAGTGTTGGTAATAAAAGAGATAGAAAAATAAAATACATTTTGGCCTAAAAATAGAAATATGCAAGCAAGCCTAAAAAATCATTAATATACTACACTGTTGTCACATGATCTCAATGGCATTCGGTTATCATCTCAAAAATAAATAAGGTTTATTTGCGTTTCTTATCTAATTTTGTGTCAAAATGTATTATTCTTTGTCAGTCCAGTCAAATAATGGGTTAAGAAAAAGATTAAAATGTTATTAAAATATTAAAATATTGTAGTTGACCACAAACTGCCTTCTGTTTGTCTTCTGCCTTCCATAAAGAAAAACAACTCCACATGTAATTTAAAGAAACAAGCTATTCAGATTCATTTAGATTAGTTAAAAGTGGAGGTGTAGCACTTCAAATAAGACAATAATGACATACCACACTTAATTCCTCCAATTGTGTCTTGCCTTTATAAATCTGTATTCTAAAAGTATTCTTTTTATTTGATGTATTTGGAATAGAGTATTCAGTATTCAGCCCAGAATACTTTCTTGAAGTAATCCGCCCAACCCTGTTTATTTTAATCAGTTCATATAACTGTTCGAAAGAACAGCTTCACTTAAATGATTTGGATTTTCAACGGTACAGATGAGAGAAAGAGAGAGGACAGTTTATGTGAGCATGTTTGTTTATCCCTCGGCTGCATTACTGCGTTCGCAATACAATGTGACAAATGTACTGTGTGTGACACTACAGTAATAGTTGGAAAATACTGGAGATACTGCAAATACTATTGTGGAAATAGCGAAGAAGAAGGCTTAGAAAGACTGAGACAACAAAGAGAAAAAGAGATAAAGAGATAAAGAGAGTGTGCTGGTGACGCTCCAAAATTGATTGAAGCATCCAAAACCTTTCACACACACTGAATTTGCACAGACATCACACACTGTGAGTAACAACTGGAGTCTTGCAAGGGGTGTTACCGCTTTTATACAAAATAAATAAACAAATTAATAATAAAATAAACGATAAAGCATATGAGCTATGGTTGATACTTTATATGTTTGTCACACTTTATTCCTGTCTTTTTAGACCACAATAAGCTGTAAAGTGGCAATAGTCATAAGTCTGGCTTCTCCTTATCTTTACCAAACTATTGCATCTCTCAACTACACTACAAAAGAAACATACTTTTAAGCCCTGCTTACTGAAATCCCCATCAAGCAACATTTCAAAACACATATTGAATGTTACGAAGTAGATGGTTATGTTTCAAAGGACTATAAGTGAGTATCTGCACTCAGACCCACACATTGATCCTGCTGGGAATACAAGCACTGGCTATAATTGCTCCGAGCTGCTTCTAGAGTCTCTCTTGATCATCCATGACACGTTTGATTTCTTTTCGGTTGTTAAAAGCGTAATAAAAATGGGTACCAATAAAAGTGCATTAATTCATACAGGATTAGCCTGCTGGACAGTAGCTTTATGGTCACAAAACCACAAACTATCCTCTCTCCCTTTCTCTCTCATACACACACACTTTAACTCCATGGAGTGTGCAGCCTCAGTCATATGGACATCGATATGCCAGCTCTCCACTCAATAGTCCGCTGATGGTGCTCTGGGCCTGGGTGGACTACAGAGTGGGTGAGTGCACTAAAGGGATGCCCAGAATTGCTTAGGCAGTCAGGTAGTGGGCAAAGGATGAGGTCCCCTGTGGAGCGTGTGCAGTACCCAGACCCGGATCAGATGCTTGGCGGTCACGCTGCAGTAGTGAGCTCAGACCACACATTTATCTCAGAGAACAGAGAGCTGTGGCATTTGATCAGCTGTGGAAGAGCAGGCAATACAGTCCAACAAAACAACACCAAACAACCTGCGACAGAGAGGCAAGCAACACACAGCTAATGACAAACAGAGCACTGTGAGCCAAATGACGGGCCAAAAATACACATTCTAAATGTATGCGACAACTCAAAAATCTATCAAAATTACACTTTCGGTGGATTTCTGGTTAAATTTCTTACCCTGGATTAAAAAGTGGTTTAAAATTGCTTCACTGCTCATTTGCATAAATGTAAACTCTGCTCAACTATGCATTGCCAATAGTCTCTGTCGCTCATGTCGTCTCAAATTGCCAAATCTCAAAGAAAACATCTGGTTGCTTTGTCGTTGCAAATCACTGTCATTATGAACATACCATCAACCACACAGACACAAATGTACTGTACAAAATGTTGGGTCTATAAGCTTCTTTCTCATAGACACTATTTTGTAGCTATTCATGCATATTGTATTATCAAATAAATGCTGAGTAGCTTATTGAACGATTTAGCGCTTTACATATTTACATTTGATTTTTGCACTGTTCGAGATGTATTGATGTAGACGTCAATTTGAACAAAGCTGTGTGCTGTTACTGTAGACAAAGGGATTGTTGAGAGCTGTCTGTGGAAGAGATAACCAACTTACACAGCTGATGATGTAAGATATTTTTGTACAAAAATCCATGCCGTCGTGCTATGCAGTCTAATGGTTAGATAAGTGCACTCACGTCTTAGCACAACAGCCTTTATTAAAAGGATAGTTCGCCCAAAAATGAAAATTCTCTCATCAAGATTTTCTGAAGAACATCTCAGCTCTGCTGGTCCATTCAATGCAAGTAAATGGTGGCCAGAACTTTGAAGCCCCAAAAATCACATGAAGGCATCATAAAAGTAATCCATATGAATCCAGTGTTTAAATCCATATCTTCAGAAATGATATAGGTGTGGGTGAGAAACAGATCATATTTAAGTCCTTTTTACTATAAATTATCCTCCCAGCCCAGTAGGTGGCAAAATGCACGAAGAATGCCCATTGCCAAAAACAAAAGTAGAATGTGAAAATTGAGATTTACAGTAAAATAAAAAATATATATTAATATTGATCAGTTTCTCACCCACACCTTTAAAGGAATGGTTCAGCCAAAAATGAAAATTATGTCATCATTTACTTTATTTAACCTCATGTTGTTCCAAACCCGTAAACTTTCACAAAATATCCCGGCCATTCTATTCCATATAAACGAAAATGCACCATAACATTTCATAAAAGTGCTCCATACAAATTTTTTATATAATATTATATAATACCAAGATATAGAAAGTCTTTTTTTATCAAATTGTTTATTATGTTTCCAGGAGTGTTGGTTATTCATGTTTTTGAGACATTACAGACATTACAGCTGATTTTCTGTACGCTGCTTTAGAACAATGTGTATTGGGAAAAGCACAAATAAAAAACTATATAGAAATAAAAATTATTTGACTTGATTTGAAATGTTTTTTTTCTAATTTGGCAACAAAATCTCAATGTTCGCTCTTTGCACTGTCAAACAAACATGTGATAGCCAGTGCTGAAGCATTTTACCAATCAGAAATTAGCATAAATAATTCTGTTTCAAAGTAATGGCCAGCATCGTCCAATCACTGCCAACTATGTTAAAATAAAATTATACATGATAAATTCTGAATCTATGTACTGATTACCATTGTCCCATGTCTAAAAACCATGTTGAGTGGTCCAAACATAATCTGCAGCCTGAAACTGAACTTTTGGTTGGATGTTAGGAGTGAATGCACTTGGCTGCACAGAAAAGCTATGGGATGCCTAAATGGTCCCTTGCTCCCTATTTAATGAATGACTTAACCTTCAGTTGTGCTGTCTGTCTGCACTGGTCTCAGAACAGTTCGTAATGCACCTTATTTTCATCCTAACTTCATACGGTATAATTTTTCAGCTTTTGGATGAACCCATTAATTCTAAATGTGGTAAATATAGGATTTCTAAAGGGAAAAATAGCATCATTGTTTAACAGCATGCCGTTTCATGATAAATCGCTCAAATGTTTTAAATGGCATACTGAATGAAACTAGAGACTCTAATCTTTTGACTCAAACAGGTTTCAGTGTAAAAATTTAATTAGGTTTCTTACCAGACGTAGTTTTGTTGGCGTTTCTCCCAAAGACAAACTTCACTGAGATCTACGGCAAGTTTTTTTGTCACATGACGGTCATAAGTTTAACCCTTTACTTACAGGCCAGAGTGTCCTGAACTGAAATCAGTCAGTTTAAATTAAATTAAATGATGCATATAGTATAGCGAAGACAAAACACATGCAGTGTGTCTACGCAGAAGGACGCGGGGTTCGACAAGGTTAAGATAGCTTTGTGTGTGGAACAGACAAATATTTAAGCCGTTACTCACTGAAAATGTTGACATCCACTCAAACTTTCTTTTGTATGTTCATGAGACAAGTAGCAATGTCCAATTTGTGAACTTATCATTCTTTTCAGTCGCATATTTTTTAAATGAATCAGTTGATCCAGTACAACAGACCACTGGAGGGGTAATACTGGGAGATTATCAGTGTAAAACAGCTTAAAATCTAATCCGTTCCTCACACGATAGCTATCCTATGGCTTCAGAAGACTTGGAAAATATAATATGATGTAGCTTTTTTGTTGTTTTTGGGCTTGGTTCTCACTCACTTTCGTTAAATGAAGAAAGTGGCCAGAATATTCTTTAAAAAATGCTAATTATTTGTTCAGCGGAAGAGAGAAAGTCATACAGAATTAGAACGATATGAGGGTGAATAAATTATGAAAGAAATTTCATTTTTGGGTAAACTATTCCTTTAAGCACACAAACACACATACACAAGAAGTCCTTTCACATCATGCTTTCAGTCCGTGCTACCTCAATCCCATCTAAACAAAGCATGTAAGCTGCAGAATGAGTTCACGTGTCATCTTTGTGCCAAACCATTGTCAAACGTTCATCAACATGTCCCTTCAAATCGGAGAAAGTAGAGAGAAAGAAAAAACAAAACAGAAAATAGGCAGAGAGGTGGCAGATCTGAAAAGAAGTATATCTTGTCTTGTCACCTCCTCAACACGGAAGTGTATTGTGTGTGCAGGTGCACATGTGTAGCCAGCTGTGAGACAACAATAACCAAAAATATGCTGAAAATGGCGCTAAAATAGACGTGTGAACGGGCCTGCTGTGACATTTCTCTTGTCTGCATTAGTCATGTGAATCCCTCCGGTTCTATAACACCTCCCCAGGACACAATCCTGTTCTTCCGAGCCTTTCCACACAAAACACGGTGCTATTTACGGCCCTCAGCAGGGACTATGCCATGTCTCGGCAGATTAACTCATTAAAAACGGCAAAGAGATACTGCATCAATCTGAGGCCCTCAAAAAATTGTGTAAAAGGGCATTGACTTAAAGGAATAGTTCACCCAAAAATGAAAATTCTCTTATCATTTACTCACCTTCAGGCCAACCCAGATGTGTATGACTATATTTTGCAAAAAAAAAAAAAAACATTTTTTTTTGAAGAATATCTCAGCTCTGTAAGTCCTCACAATGCAAGTGAATGGGTACCAAAATTTTGAAGTCTCAAAATCACATAAACCACTGGAGTTGTATGGATTACTTTTATGCTGCCTTTATGTGCTTTTTGGAGCTTCAAAGTTCTGGTCACCATTCACCTGCATTGTACAGACCTACAGAGCTGGAATATTCTTTAAAAATTATTTGTATGTGTTCAGCAGAAGAAAGCAAGTCATACACATCTGGGATGGCATGAGGGTGAGTAAATGAAGAGAGAATGTTATTTTTTTGGGTGAACTATCCCTTTAAAATGAAGTATGCAAGTGCACTTTTAAGGATACAACGGACAAGATTTTCACTGAAAAAATGACCTAAATGTTGATGTTGTTTCTCATCAAGACCAATCGCATGCCTTTAGAGGATTGAAATATGATGCATGAGTCGCATTGACTACTTTTATGATACTTTGGCCACTTTTTTTAGGCTTTGAAGTGAATCACTATCAACTCATTGTATTGAAAAGAGGGACCAAGATATTCATAACCAGCTAGTCTAGGCAGGGACACCAGTGAACTATCTTAGGCTGATTGAAGGTGGGGTTTTTTTCTTCAGCAGGGATGAACTATTGCACATAGCAACACATCAAGAAACAACATGGAGGAAGGTCTTGCGGGTAATTTTTTGCACTAATTTGCACGGAATAGGATAAAGAGTATGAAGAGTCTAAAAAATAAGCATGAGATGTTGGCAGCAGTAGCATCAGCAGCAATGTTGGGGGTAACGCGATAAAAGTAATGTGTTACGTAATCAGATTACTTTTTCAAGTATAAAAGTACCATACCATAATATAAAAGTTATTTTTTTTAAATAAGTAATGCATTGCTTTTGTACACCTCTCCTTTCCCCGTACTGTGATAAATCAGGAGTAAAAGTGTGTAAACTTCGAGGATGGGCATGATGGGCAATGTAGTTCTAGAGAGTGGGAGGCTTACTAGAGATGTTCAATGAGGTTGTAGTATGTGTGTGCATGATGGGTATTGTAGATCTAGAGAGTATGAGTCATGCTTATCAGCAATGGGCAGAGCACAAGTCTTCTTTTAGCACACCCTGGTATTTATGTTTTAAAAATATATTACTGGTAAAGGAATGTAAATCTGAACGCTTCGGTGGAATCCAGTTGTGCTCATTTGCAGCGGTGGATTTTTTGTGCACTGGAGCTTAAATGAGCAGCCATCATAAACTTTGCCATTGTCATGACAATCACAGCAAGAGTTAAGAAATGTGTTCTCATAAGGCAACATGTTGTCAAAAATGTAACATTTGGGTTAGTGATACTTTGATTCTTGTGACTGATTCATGTAGGCTGCATTTAAAAGTGTGTAAACACACATTTTCGTGGTATAATATAGCACAGGCATAAGCCGGAGAAGTCTTCCCGTGGCCACGGTATGATTATACAGATACATACAACGTGGAATGATCGCTGACTATTTGTGCATCTGAACTACTTTGTTTTAAAGCTGCCTGTAACTACTTCTCTCGGATCAGTTTGCATCCAAACTGCTCTGTGTTGAAGCATTTAACATTCAACATTCAACATTCGACATTCAGGGGCCTGGGTAGCTCAGTGGTAAAAGACGCTGGCTACCACCCCTGGAGTTCGCTAGCTCACTAGTTCGAATCCCAGGGCGTGCTGAGTGACTCCAGCCAGGTCTCCTAAATTGGCCCGGTTGCTAGGGAGGGTAGAGTCACATATGGTAACCTCCTCGTGGTCACTATAATGTGGTTCGTTTTCGGTGGGGCACGTGGTGAGTTGAGCGCGGATGCCGCGTTGGATGCCGTGAAGCCTCCACACGTGCTATGTCTCCGTGGCAACGCGCTCAACAAGCCATGTAATATAAGATGCGTGGGTTGATGGTCTCAGATGCGGAGGCAACTGGGATTCATCCTCTGCCACCCGGATTGAGGCGAGTCACTACGCGACCACGAGGAATTGGGCATTCCAAATTGGGAGAAAAAAAAAAAACATTCAACATTCGGCTGAGTGAAACGTGATTGTTTCATGTGTTAATACACACTGCATTAAAAAAAAAATCATTAAGCGTGTTTAGGCAGAGGGATTATAAGACTAGTCTTCCACTAGCCACGGCATGATACTCGATGAAATACTCGTTCAATTCACTGACTTATGCAGCCAAACTGACTCCGTGATACAGCTCCCCTTAACTCTGGATTGGTCCTAATTTCTTAAAATATTCAACATTTTTGTTCTATAATAAACAAGTAATTTGATTTGTGAGACAAAGTTTTGAAGATATGTGAACAAATTCAATTTGTATCAACATGCGCCGTTGAAGTTGTATGCAATCAACCAGTGGCGTCTGTACACACCATGGATCAACTCAAAACAAGCGTGCACTGAGATGACTTAAGTGAAAAATATTCATTTATTCATCAGACTTATTCCTTGAGCATTCCTCTGAATTTTATCCTGATTTCTTAAAAACATTGCAAGTTGACTCTGGCATTGTCGATGAGCACAGCACATGATGACATACATGAAGCAGGTCCAAGTGTTAGACTTTGCTGCTTTAGGTAAGACAGTGGTTATTCTTCATTATTCATGTTGGCTGCCATATCAATGGAAAAACAATCATGCATATTCCTGTTATTGACTCTTTATTATAAATATGACGTGAAGACCTACTGATTGTAGACTTCTAAATATCTGTTTGTTTAGTATGTTGTTTTGACATGAGCATTGTACAGAAGCTAGCATGACCTGTAATGTCTCTACATATCTGTTGTATTTGTATTGAATGCACAGCAGAAGAGAGAGTGGCGGTGAGATAAAAGTAACACAAAAGTAACGTAACTCTTTACTTCCAAAAAAAGTAACTTTTTAAATTCATGTAGTTACTTTCTTTAAAGGAATAACGCAATATTCTAACGAGTTACTTTTAAAAAAATGTTACCCAACACTGTTCAGAAGCTAGATTTCAAACAATTTGGCTACAATCTGGGGCTTCTGAGTTTCAGTCTTGTAGTTTGTGCTTAGCTTAAGAAAATTGAGCTGGATAGAAATTTAGCAGCTATGGAAAGATGATCTAATGTGAAATCATATCATAATAAAAGTAAGTTAATGCAAGCTGCAGGAGGGCTCATCAGTCTCTTTTTAGTGTTTTGAAAGCCATCTAACAGCACTGCCAACCACAACAAAGGCCTTATGATGGAGACAACTGACTGTCATCACCTTATACCCTTATAATTATATAACTATTGTGTAATTTGAGATTTAATCTACGATCTAACTCTCCCACGGCACATCTGCAGTATGAGGTGTCAAGACAATTTGGTTACAGGCTTTAATGGTGTGTGCTAGGGTACTCTATTTCCATATTAGCGAGCCTATCTACCGCAGCAGTCTCACGCAACGAGCAGGAAGCTCATTTACAACAGAGGGTGGATCTGGGTGAAATTAGAGTAGATTACCATATTTAGATTTATTAGGTGCCCGTCACCGTGGAAACAGAGGAGCATAGCAGCTTCTCAGGGAGGTGTGAATGTTTGATATGATTAACATCTGTGATGGATGAGCTGTCTAACGGCCCTCAATTAAACAATAACTATTTCACAGGCTGGCCAATGACAAAGAAAGTCAAACAGCGTATGTCAGTGCCTGCCTGCCAAGTCAGCTGTCCACAGCTTGATGCGATCAGCATTGAATGGTCTGTGCTGAGGCTCTGCTTGCATGTTGGAGGGCAGAGATAGTCACTTAGATTGGGCCACTGGGGCCCCAAAGGGTGCAGACCATTAAGCACTGTGGGGTTCCGCTGCTATGAAGGTAAAAAAGAGAGACTGACTGAAGCTAACATGTAGGAATGAGGAATTTCTTTAAGTAATAGTTCACACAAAATGGAAATTCTGTCATTAATTTCTCATGCTTATGTTGTTCCAGACCTGTATGACTTTCTTCCCTCAGTGGAACAAAATTAACAATTTCAAAAATCTTCAAGTCTGGGGCCTGGGTAGCTCAATGAGTAAAGACGCTGACTACCACCATGTCTACCGTCGCGAGTTCGAATCCAGGGCGTGCTGAGCGACTCCAGCCAGTCCCCTAAGCAACCAAATTGACCCGGTTGCTTGGGAGGGTAGTCACATGGGGTGACCTTCTCGTGGTCGCTATAATGTGGTTCTTGCTCTCGGTGGGGCGCGTGGTGAGTTGTGCGTGGATGCCGCGGAGAATAGCGTGAAGCCTCCACACGCGCTATGTCTCCATGGTAACGCGCTCAACAAGTGAATAGTGACTTTGCACTGTCAAGCTCCATAAAGGACAAATCCCCCATAAAACCCATAATAAAAGTAGTTGATAGGCTTGTGCACAATTTTCACTGTTAAAGGGGTCATGACACGAGGAATAAAATTTTCTTTGATCTTTTGACATATAAAAGGTCTTTGTACTATAAAAACAAACTGTAAGTTTCAGACTTCCTCCTTAATAGAAAAATAGCATTTATTTAGAACAGGCTCCAGCAATGGGCCGTTTGGAATTTGTGGAACTTGTGATGTCACAAGGACCAAATACATCTGCATATGACTGCCTCTTCAACAAGGCATCAACACCTATTTTTCGTCATTGCACCCTTGGCCCCGCCCACTGGTGCTCACTGCTCAGTAACACAGATGAAGTGGAGAGAGATGGGCCTGTCATGGTAGATTAATTTACACCAAAGGGGATTTACACAGGAGACCTTCTTGTGCCTATCTGGATTTAAATGTTTTTCTACACTAGATGAACGGCTTTGACCGTTGCCATTCATCTAGCGACGCTTTTAAAAGATGCAATGTCAAGTTATAACTCTAAAAAGGAGACCGGCCAATATATTTCATTCAGCTGTGCTTTCATCTTTGATCATTTTGATGCGTTTCCGGCAATGTGCACCGCGTTTTAAAAGCAGTACAAGCGCAACTTTTAAAAACACGTCTCATTCTGCTACTGCCACTAATTGGGAGAAACACATGCAGTCCCTGTGTGTAAACAATCACGGAAGATGTGAGATATGAAGACCAGCGTCTCTGCTTTGGCCTGCTGAAACCGGTTGAAGCATCCATCACCATGGATTGTATAACGTCTGTGTATTCAGAACATTTCAGCGTGGAGTGTATGTTTTTGCCTCAGATTAGCGTGGATTGCTTGTGAACCAGTCAATACATGATTCAAGTTTTGCAAAGGAATTGTTGAATGAGCATTATTAAAGATGGGGCAGTTAAAAACTGCACTGGACCGACACAAAACCGCAAGTAAACAGTTTCATTCACAAATATTTCAAATGTCATAACTGTTTTATAGTTAAGGTGCCCCTGTGCTTAATGTATTCGGATGCAATGTATTGGGTGTCCGTTATGTGTAAACCCTTAAATTTATTTTATAATGTTGTGGAACTTGTTGTTCATTTTCTTCCGATTGAGTTTCAAATATGTCTAAATTGAAAGGGCTACATGATGTTAGCCAATCATAACAGTGGGCATTTACACTGAAGTCTTAAAGGGACAGAGAACTTAAAACTGAGTGTTTCAGACAGAGGGCCAGAGACAGGTTGGAAAATTATTATATACAAATAAATTATGACTGTTTTGATGCAAAAAAAAAAAAAAAAAAAAACCTTTACAAACATTATAAGTGAACCTCAGGGAAGATAATAAAATTATAAATAAGAGCATGTCATGACCCCTTTAAGTCTTCTGAAGCCATACAATCACTTTGTGTGATGACAGACTGAATTCATTATTCACTCTAAAAATACATTTGAATCATTGATCAACTCCTGCATTCAGTGCCCTACCAAGGGTGTTTTGGCAACTGGACAAAACATCAAACCTTATTAATTTGCATATCATGTCTTCTTGATGTTGTAGGTAATGTTGTAGGTAGGATGTTGTAATTTAAGAAAACTCATTTCAAACATATGTAACCACTGTCCATGACTGAATCAAGTTCAATCTACTGTAAACTCACATTCTGGTATACAAGGCTCACTTTTCATACTCCAATCAAATACAAATTTAAAAAAAAATCAAGTACAGGACCTAGATTTTTCTCATTGAGTATCCTGATTCACTAAGAAATACAATATATTACGGAAGTAAAATGAGTTGTAAAAAACTATTAATGTTGACTTTAAATGCCTTCTTTTAATGGAACAAGGTTGATGGCTCTGGTCTTGTGGGGATTGAACCAGCAACCTTTCAGTTTCCAGTAGTGCTTTAACCACTCAACCCTCTCAAGGATCTCAAGCCTTACAAAATAGTGCGAGGTGAAACACAGATCACATGGGGTGATTTTTAATTCTATGTGAATCATAACCAAACATCTCTGACTGGTTGCAATGGTTTAATAACGCTATGCATGAGGATTAAGAGTTTTAATAGTCTCCTGCAATGAATCCAAAGAATTCATTTTATGGATGAGAAATAAAGAGAGTGAGAAGGTGAAAGTGAGTGAGAGTGCTTATGATATCACAGCAGATGTAACATATCTTAAGTGCATGACCTTTCTGAAATGGTGCCCGTTGTTTATGCAGTCAGTCCAGAGGGCGACAGATGGATTCGCACTTGACTCGGTCTCTAAAATTTTATGAGAAGATCTATTAGAATATGTCATCTTCTCCAGTCAGCCTTGCCAGTGGAGAGATTCGGTCATGGTCACAATGCCCCAGTCCACAGTGTTTAGTGAGAGGGATTAGCACGTTTTCACTGTGAGAGAAAAACAAACTTCTCTGGTTTCAAGGAAGGGGAACTTCACAGTCTTTATGTGAGGAATGAGACACATTTTAAATGTTTTGTGGACCGAGGAACAACAGAAGAAACTAGATGTTTACATTCTCTTAAGGAAATGTGAGTGGTGTATGGTCGTGCATAAGTTTCCGCCACAATGCTATAGGGTGTTATATAAGGTGTTCTGGGTGGTTGTAGGGCATTACTAGGCTGTTAGAAGGTTGTGCTAGGTGGTTGCTTACTGGCCCAAATGAAATAAAAAATGTCCACCCCCAATTGTCTATGATATCCTGGTTGTTATATGGTTGCTATATACAGGTCCAACAATGTAAGTCTATGGGGTAATTTTGCCTGTTTTATTGTCCAAAAAGCAAAAATAGCAAGTCTGATCACTTAGAAGATTTAACAGCACACCTCTCTTCAACAAATCAAAAAATATGTTTTGATGTAGCATGTTTATTGCACAAACAGTGCAGAACATGTAACAGGATTAAGTTTAACAGGTTAAATTAGGGGGTTGTTAAAATACCTAACCCCAAATTTGAATTACAATACTGATGCTTATAATAGTGATTATAGTGATAAATACTGACTATAATAGTGATTCATCTTGCATGAAGACCTCTGAAAATTTGCTCAGGTTGAGTTGCTCAGGTCGTCATTCCAAGATTGGGCCCAAATAAAAAAATCTTTCAATGTCCACATGTAAATTTGAATTTCAGAGGGCTGAACCAAACAGGTTTAGTTGCCAGTAGGTGACGCCCTGACTGTCTCTAGTCCCCTCTTATTATGCACAATGAGGCAGAAGGGGACAGAGTTCAAAAGAAGTTCAGCTCACATCTAATCATGCTTTGCTCACATTCTGATGGCAGCATCCACTTCTATGGACCTCCCTTCATAAAACCTTACAATCTACTGGTCCAAACTGGCCTTTTAAATATGGTATAACCAGAGTCCAAAATCAACACTCACCGGGTGCCAAATGCAAGTAAAAGTTTGTTTTGACAATTAAATAAAACCGTTACTTTGCTGATACAAGTGAATCGAATCAAACCAAATGAAACAATTTGCTAAAGAACAAAAAGGACATTTCAAACAACTTTTACCTCAGAACTAAACAAGTTTATATACGTTTTTTTTTTTTTTTCAGAACTCCATGTGGCGACACGTGAAATATTCTTTGCATTCAGCCACCAAAATGAAAAAAATCACAACGGGTCTTCCTTTTTTTGTAACAGTTTCAAAGAGATGGAGACTAGCTTGTTTATGCTGTGAGTGACATTATGAACTGCACTGTTTGTCACTAAGGAATAACTGCTAAATAACCCCACTGATATAACGAAAATAGTCTATAGTGTAATAGTGTAACAAAAATACACTTTTAATAAAAATTATATAATAATACAGTTTAATGCCCGTTAAATATTTAAAGCTGATACGTTCTCGGTTCACTTCCCACTGGCAACTGTTACAAAAAGTACATTTTGGACCCTAGATATAGCCTATAGGATTGAAGGTAAAATCTTCAAATGACTGAACTTTGCATTTCATCTTTCCATTTGTTTTTGTTTTTGTTATTAGTTTTTATTGATTCCAGTCACAGATTAAATAAACATGACAGAAAATATGGAATCAAATTATATTAACTTATAAACCCTTCCCCCCAATAAATCAAACATAAAATTCTGAACCCTCAACCAAAATTCTTGGATCTTAACACACCACCAAAAAACATGGGTTGTGTCCCCGTCTTCTGATTGGTATCGCCAGCAGGTGTCTTTGAGACCAAGTCTATACAATCTAGAGGGGGTCCAATAGAATCGATGTAAAATCTTAAATTGCATCAGACGCACCCTTGCATCTCTAGATGTAGACTTGACATTTTTTAGAATCCTAGCCCATGCTCCCTCCTCCAATACCAAGTTTAAATCTTTCTCCCATAATCTCGAGAGAAGTCGAAGCTCTGTCCCCAGACTCTGAATTAACAGGGAGTAATACAATGATGCCTCATGACCTTTTCCAAAGGCAGTAATCACCACTCCCAGAGTATCTGGGGGGGGGGGGGGGGGGGGTGTATGCTACTCCCAAAAATAGTACAAAGCAGGTGGCGCAGCTGTAAATACCTAAAGAACTGAGATCTGGGAATCCCAAAATGTTGAACCATATTTTCAAAGGATCTCAACACTCCACTCCCATATGTCACCGAGCATATTAACCTCCCTCATAATCCACTCTGACCAGCAGAAAGAGGACTTATTAATATGTAATTTTGGGTAAATCCATATGATCGAGGAAACATTTAAACAAATGTCCGAATTAAACACTCTGGACACTTTTGTCCATACCACGTGCAAATGCAAGATAACAGGTGTGACTTAACTTCTCCAGTTAGTTTAATAGAAAGGCTTTGCAATGGCAAAATAGGGGAAAGAACTTCCTGTTCAATACAAAACCAGGGAGGGGCTCTCTCAGGTGGAAGTGACCAATGAGCCAAATGTCTGAGACTGAATGCATAATAATAAAACAAAATCTTGTGTAGGCCTAGCCCACCTTTGTCAATCGGCCTATGCATCTTACCGAAATGTAATCTGGGACGTTTAACATTCCAAATGAAGGACTTCGCTATGCTATCAAATTGCTTGAAATAAGAGAGAGGGACATCTACAGAGAGAGACTGTAGCAGGTAGTTGAATTCTGTAATACAATTCATTTTAATAACATTAAGCTTCCCAATCATAGATAAATGTAATGAAGCCCACCTGCCCACATCGCTCGAAAACCTTTTTATTAAAGGGTCAAAATTAACACTAACTAAATCACACAAATTTGCTGGGAATAAAATACCCAAATACTTAATGCCCTGTTTGGGCCACTGGAAGGCGCCCGGTTGAAAAGCGGTTACTGGGCAGTACGCTGTCAGAGCCAAAGCTTCGGATTTAGACCAACTGATTCTGTATCCTGAGAACTTAGAAAAGGAATTAATAATTCTGTGGAGGCAAGTCATAGATCTAGTGGGGTAGGAGACGAATAATAAAATATCATCTGCATACAGCAAAAGCTTATGCGCCACACCTCCCGCCACCACCACTGGAAAATCATCCTCCTTTCTTATCGCGGCTGCCAATGGTTCCAGGGCAAGACAGAACAATAATGGGGAAAGAGGGCAACCCAGACGGGTGCCCCTGTCCAGAGTAAAATAACCTGAAATTAATCCATTTATTTGTACCGCCGCTACCAGGTGTCTATAAAGTAACTTAGTCCATCCAATGAAAGTATTCCCGAACCCGTATATTTCCAAAATCTTAAAAAGATAATCGCATTCTACCATATCAATCGCCTTTTCGGCGTCAAGTGAGAGTCTGATCATTCGCCACTGACCACATGACATTGATGAGACGTCTGATGTTATCAGAAGAGCTGAAGCCCCGAATAAACCCCACCTGATCTATATGTATAAGAGATGTCATAACTTTACTTAATCAGTTATTACAATATTTTTACGTCTAGCTGGATGAGGGAAATTGGACGGCAACTCTTACACTCACTTGGATCTTTGTTCTTTCAAATCAGACTGATCTGGGCTTGAGTCATGGTTGGCGGAAGCTTTCCATTCTTTAATGATTCTGTATAAACTTCTAACAAAAGTGGAGCCAATTCTGTAACATAAGATCTAAAAAATTCAGCGGCAAACCATCTGGCCCAAGAGCCTTGCCTGTAGGCAAGGCCTTAATTACCTCACCAAGCTCCTCCAATGTTCTCTCAGAATCAAGATATTTTTTTTTGCTCAGTCATCAGTTTAGGGAGATCTAATGGTTCCACAAAGTTTCTAATATCTTCATCAGTAGACGAAGACGTGGAACTATAAAGACCAAGACAGAATTCCTTAAAAGCATTATTAATATCAGTGGCTGAGTTAAATACTTCACCACCAGCAGATTTCACTAAGGGAATGGTAGAAAAAAACTCTCTCTGTTTTATATATCTAGCCAAAAGCTTCCCTGCCTTTTCCCCCAACTCAAAGTGTGACTGTCTTGCCCTGAATAGCCAAAACTCCACCTTCCACGACAGAATAGTATTATATCTGTATTAGGGATGCACCGATCTGATACCTGGATCCTATCGGCTCCGATACTGAAGCTTTTAAACGGATCAGGTATCAGTCCAACGAGCCCGATCCGAATCCGATACTGTGTGTTAGTCATGTTCGTTACTGTCAAGCTCAAAAAATGACATTAAAAAAACCATAAAAACACAGTTAAAGTAGTTAATATGACTCGTGCATTTTATTCAAAGACACTTGAAGACTTGCGATAGCTCTGTGAATCACAAAAGGCTGTGTTTAATAAGTAAATATATAAAATGCACGCGCAGTGAATTCACAGCGGTGCGCAATATTTGAGCGCTACTCACGAACAACATCTCAGATGTAGATGTTCAAAAGTTCAGTTCACTTATAATATGCATTTAGATATATATATATATATATATATATATATATATATTAAACTACTGTGAACTTGCCTACTGTCATGTGTATTTTGTCGATTCATGTCTTTTATTTTGAAATGTTTAGTTCCTGTTTCCCTTGTCATGTGAATTCTGTTTTCCCTCCATGTTCATGTGTCATGTTTTCATTGGTTTATTGTTTAATTATCTTGTTATCAGTTCTGTTTGTTCATTGGTTTATGTTCCACCATGTCCATGTATTTAAGCCTCATGTTTTCCATTGTGTAGTTGTCAAGTATTGGATGTGAATGTTGTTTTGTTGTCAAGTCAAGTCAAGTCAAGCTAAGCCATAGTCAAGTCTAGTTTATGTCAAGTTCATGTTTTTGTTAAATCACGTTTATAGTTAGGGTTTTGGATTCACTTTTGTAAATAAACTGCACTTGGGTTCTCATCTTCATCATCGTCTTCGTCTTCATCATTGCCGCAGCCAACATCGTTACACCTACAAACAGACATACTTACAGGACTTCCTAGAGAATTCAGAATGTCAAAATAAAAGCATGAGTGTTTAAAAGTTAAAGGTGCACGATTGCGATATATTACTATGTATTACTATTTGGGATGTGCGCTACGACTAATTTGACTGTCATTTAAACGGAAGTTTTGTAACCGACTAGTCTAAAGAGAAACCAACATTCAGAAAACAGTAAAAAAAAAAAAAGAAAAAAAAAGGTGTGTTTATGCGACCCATTTAAAATACTTAATCTATTCCAAATCCGATGCTAAATTCCACTGAAAAGGGGCATTTATCTGCGACGTCCACGCCTTGAATTATGATCATTGTACATTAAATACAGAACATGACACGCATTCACTGAATCAACATTAGCGAATATTTAACAGACATATTTATTGAAAACAATTAAATGAATAGTGCGGGATCAATGGAACAACCATTAAAAGCCTGTTCTAAATGGAAATCACCAAGTAAAAGTTACTTAACATACTAAAACAGTCAGTACATTGTTGAAAATAATTAACAGGTATACTAAGCCAAATCTATGAGTGAGAAAAAAAATGCTCTGAAAGGTTGCGCGTATTTCACGACGTGCAGTCATGCATTAACCATTGATCTAATATGACAGCTGTTAGGTAAAGAATGTCAACCGATAACAGTAACGATGTAAAAAAAAAAAAACGTCGCTACAGGATAGAAAAAATAGGCCTGTGATATAGCCTACAATAAACCTAATGTATTCGAATCATGACGTGCACACAGAATAAAATATAATTTAACCCATTCAGCAGTCAGCACCTTGTTGAAAATAGCCTTCTTAATCAGCAGTTTAAAAAATAGCATACCCAGCCTAAAACAGTTATTTTCTAGGCTACTTACTCAAAAGCATAATTTTTTGGATGAGCAAAATTAACCCGTCGACATGGTCTGGTGAAAGACGGGACTTGACTCAAAGTCGTCTATCCTGCATTTGAAAAAGCCAGCTCAGTGGAAAAATAATGTACAAGCACGCACAGATGTAAAGAAGACTCAAATGTGAAAACATCCTTAGGGACTTTCAAACATTTGGAAAGCCGATTCCCGCACCACCGAAGTGATTTCATAACTACTTTGCTGAGTTTGCTTGTCTAGCGAGAGGACATTTTCCTGCGCGCCGCGAGAGAGAGAGGGAAGAAGCACACGCAGGCTGAGGTGAAATTAAACTCTGTATCTGCTCCAGAAATCCTCTTTTTTAAATAATATTTGTATTATTAATTCTATTGAAAATATTTAACATTAATATGATAGTAATATATGTGCAGCCTCTGTAAAAATATAAAGCTAAACGTAAATGTGTATAAATTATGATCAGTTTAATGGGGGGAAATATTAACCGACTAGTAATTCCAGTGTTGACTAGCAGCATCAGAACCGTTTAGTCGACTAGTCTCGCACATCCCTAATTACTATTATAATATATTATTATTATCATTTGTTTACAAATGATAATAATATTTAAGTTGAACAGGTTCCAAAAAATAGCTGTGTGAATGAAAAGAGGACTGATGTCTTACAAATAAATTGAACAAAAAAGAGATCTGAATCCTTTAAAGGCCAGATACAAGTTAAAAAAAGAAAAGCTTATTTTCTACTGATGACTTATACTGGAATTACTGTTAATTTTGCTGCTACATTATCCAGTATACTAGTTAATAATAAAGTGTTTCTTAATAATACATTTAAATTGAAATAATGTGTAGTTAGAGGTTTGTGTTTCTTTACATGTTAAAGAGTATACCCAATTAGTTCCACACAATAATGTAAAGATAATCTAAGCTGATTATGCAAAAAAACAACAACACTGGTATCGGTTCGGGATCGGTATCAGCCCATACCGAGATTTCCGATATTGGAATCGGAAGAGAAAAAGTGGTATCGGTGCATCCCTAATCCGTATTTCAATCGGCTCATTCTCTAAGGCCATCAGATGACATTCTGCACTTCAGCTCTGCCTCTGCATCTTTAATATTCCCTTCCAGTTCCACGAGTTCTCATGCTTTGGAATTTTGGGTGAATGAGGCATACTGTATGATCCGACCCCTAAGAACTGCCTTAAGTCCCTCCCAAGCCACGCCCACAGAGGATACTGAGGACTAGTTGGTCTCCATATAAACATTGATTTCATCCTTTTATATTTGTTGTAATTCAAGATTTTGCAAAAGAGATACATTAAAGCACCAACTATATGATTTCTTTTTCTCCGTATATGGCAACACCTCTAAACTCACCAGGGCATGATCTGAGACTAAGATGTTTCCAGTTGAGCAATCCACAACAGATAAAGTGAGGGACTTAGATATATATATTTAAAAAAATCTATTCTAGACTAAATCTTATGGACTGATGAAAACAATTTATAGTCCCTACCAGATGGGTTCAAAAGTCTCCAAATATCTGTAAGACCAAGATTTTTACACATCCTGTGAAGCATCAATGTTTTTCTAGGGGGCTTACACACTTTTGCTTCACTATGATCAAGGACTGAGTCCATCAAAAGATTAAAGTCTCCTCCTAATATTATATCATGAGGGGTGTCAGTGGCTTGCAACATCCCTTCAAGATCTATAAAAAGCCCTGATCATCAGCATTAGGTGCGTAAATATTAGCCAGAATCAACCATTGCTCCTGAATTTCTGTTAAAACTAAAATGACTCTTCCAAATTTATCATTAATCGGTTTGAGACATTTGAATTGTAGATGCTTACTTATCAATGTAATGACTCCCCTGCTCTTACTTGAGACAGCACTAAAGAAAACATGTCCACCCCATATCTTCCCAAATTATTCAGCTTCCTGTGGGGAAAGATGCGTTTCTTGAAGAAACACTATATCATATTTCTTACAAATATTAAAATTCTAAAGAAAAGAAATAACCTTCCTTCTTTTTATGGGGTGCCCCAACCCATTCACATTCCACGTGGAGAGAGACAATCCACTCATATTAACATTTTACATTTTGACATATTAGAAAATATAGATTGTGTGTCAAAAAAAAATTATAAATACCACCTTCCTAGTACAACAATCAAACCCTGAACTTCCCCCCAACCAAACAAACAGAAAAAAGAAAAACATGCGCATTAACCCCACGCACGACAGCGCTACCGGCGTCCATCCGGTATGAGAGCCCCCACGACAATTTTGCCATCGGATTGCTCAAGTCCGGTGCTTCTATACAAATTTTGTGAGACAGAATTACACAACAGAAAATAATCTATAAAACAAACTCCAGCCAATAGTCGGGATAAACACAAAGAACGTGTAGATTCATCCACATAACTGTTCCGAAGGTGTGTTCCTCCCCAAAACAAGCTCCAGCCTCTAGCGGAACCAGCACAAAAAGAAACAAAAAAGGCACCCAGTTTCCTCGGACAGTCAAGTGAATGTTCAGTGAGTCAGGCCCACTTGGCTGTTACAAGAGTGCAACAAATGCCCTAATCACTCCAATGTTTTGGAAGAAATATTCCATAGAACAAACTCCAACCAATAGGAGGCATAAGCACAAAGAATGTGGAGATTCATCCACAAACTGTCCCAAAGGAGTGTTACTCCACAAACAAATTCCAGCCACTAGGCGGAACCAGTACAAAAAGAAACAATGGCAGCGCTCCGTTTCCTCAGACAGTCAAGTAAATGTTCATTGAGTCAGGCCCACTCGGCTGCATAGAGGGCATCACACAATGACTTACTCATTCCATTGACTTTATGAAGGACATCGCTTGCTGTGGGCATGTAAATATTTTGCGGCCATCCTTAGAATCTATTCTCAATTTGGCTAGGAACATCAGAGCAAAAGCGACCTTCCGTTGATGTAAGAGTTTCTTACTTTCCTTGAATCGATCACATTTCTCACGTCGAATTCGCAAAGTCTGGGAAAAATAAAATGTTGTGGTTCTTCCAAGAAAGCCTTGCTTTACTCATCGCCTCGCATAACACAAGATCTTTATCGGATGATCTCAGAAATTTGGCCAGAATTGATCGGGGCCTGTCTCCCTCCGCGGATCTCTGAGCCGGATTTCTGTGAGCTCGCTCGATTTCCAGCTTATGGCCTGTTATGTCGAGAAGAGCCGTCTAGGAATTTCACCATATCTCGGCCTTCTTCGTCTTCAGGAATTCCAACAATTTTGAAATTGTTTTGTCGGTTACGATTCTCAAGGTCTTCCAACTTTTCCCAAATGCGCTCCAAGTCCGTCTTGGTTACTAGCGGATTAGCAGCTAATTCCCTCTCCGATGACTCCAGATAATCCATCAGTTTCTCAACATCCGGCACTCTTGTAACCGTCTCAGTGAATTTCGTCTCCATGGCAGTGATTGATCGACGTATTACAGCAAGCTCCTCCAAGTAAGCAATGACCTTCATCAGCATTGCCGTCATGTTCAACAGTTGACGCTGAATCTCTTTCACCACACTGGCCAAATTGAGCCCCGGGCTTCCGAACTGTTGCTCAGGGGTTTCAGCTTGAGCACGTAAGTGTCTTTTAATGTCTCCAGAGCCCAATGATTTTGAGTTTTTTGACATATTGTCTTCCTAGAACAGTTTGTGTATCGAATCTCACCGGTTTATGACCTAAAAAGTATTAAAACTTGCAAAGTGCGCAGAGCTCCACATTCACACGTCCGACCCTCGCATGGTGCCAAGCAACTCTCATCCATCCATTTGTAAATTTTCTTTCATAATGCTGTCTTTTGTGTTTTAAGAGGTTATGGCATGAATAACATGTTTGACAAGCAGTGGTTCAAGGACACAGGGCTTATATTTTACAGTGCAGTTAAGTATCAAATCAGTGGACTAATCCTCTAATATGGCTTATTCTGCTTGGGGACATGCCCAAAAATGTTTATATGGATAGTACACCCTAAAATTATGAGGCTAACATTCTGCCGAACATCTTTTGTGTTCCACGGAAGAAATTCCATTGTGCTGGCAACAACTTTGGGGTGAGTAAATGCTGATAAACTATTCATTTTGGAATGAACTATTCCTTTATTGCTACAGCCTCTTCAAAATCTTACATTTTTACACTCTTTGTCAAAGCTAACCTTGTACAGAATGTTTCATCCCTTGATATAAATCTCCATTTGCACTGTGACAGAATGACAGAGCCCTTACATAACTAACCTCTTAAAGTCCACTGTGAATGACAGTTGCTCCTTTGCCAATAGACAGGAATTTACTTGTTTTGAAAAACGTGTGTGTGTGTGTGTGTGTGTGTGTGTGTAAGACTGCTAAAAGTCAAATAACAGGGACAGCATTCGTACCCCATGGGAGAAAGCAGCTGATCGCAATCTGATCTTTTACGTTTATTAATTAAATATACTGTAAACCTCTTTAATATGTCACTCTTACATTTTCTGGAATAATTTGAATTCATTAAATAACCTCAGATGACCTATAATTGAATTCCATAGGTAACCTTGACAAAATAGCTTGAGCACAGAAAGGCTATAAGTGATTTACTTCAAATGACTTATAACTGCAGTTGAGTTAAATGTATGAACCTAGTTTTTTTTTCCGGTGTGCATGTTATTACACTAATATTACTATTACACTCTTTTATAGTTATGTTATACAAAGCCATGGGTCATGGCACCACTAAACAAAGCAGTGATTAACACCGTTAAATAATGACCCCAATGGATATATAGAAGAAAACCAAAGCATTTAACTGAAAGACATTTCTTTACATCTTTTCTAGTCTAAAAAGATAAGTTCATAAACATTAATTACCATGCAAGCTCTGGTGTCCAGAGCACTCTTTTGTTGCTATGGATAACATGAAAAAGTCACTTTTTTTTCTCCATTCACTGTCAGTTAAAGGTGGCAATATAAAATGTGCAAGAAGTTAAAGACTGAATAAGCTCTATAAAGATGTGGCTGGAATTCAATTTGCTTATTGTACATGGAAATAAAGAGTTCTGATATGAAAAACTAACCGAGAACTGCAACTCTACTAAGGTTCTCACATGCCTATAACTGCATTGTTAAAATAAACCTTCTTTTAAAGGTGGCGTAAGCGATTCCTGAGAAAGACTGTTGATATTTGAACTCAACAGCTAAACAAACACACCCCTCCCTTAAGTGCTCCTTCAGAAGCTCCACCCCCCCCAAATTCATGCATGCACAATAGTGTTGTGTGGATCGGTCTGATCCACTTTGCTTATTTTCCCAGTTACAGAGCCAGGGCTGTGTATAAACACTGGATTTTTTTTTCAGCGCACATAGAGAACGGACAGCTAGCGGACCGTGAAGATATATTCGTGGAATTTGACAAAAAGTGTACTGGATTAAAATGACTTACTCCACCTTTAAATGCTGGGAACTTTACAGTTCCACTTTTCACTCTTCTGCTGTCTTACCAAAGCAACTTACAACTGCTAAAATACAAAACATGTCACTCAATTTATAATGATGCTGACCGGAAAATACTACTACTTATGTCTACGAGTGCAGTATACATTGGGTGGCCAGAGTTTCCAATTTTCCTTACACAGTCCTGTATTTGTTAATGTTCTAAATGTGAATGAATGAATTTCAATAAAAGTTAGAAAACAGAAAAATGGGATGTTTGGTTATGGCATGTCTTTGTATACTGCATAAATCTTTGCACTTTGCACATACCTCCACATACCAATGTGTCAAAATAATTATTTTATACATCTACTATACATACTGTACCTAAGATATTGTACATATCTTTTATCTTGTGATATCTATTATTTTCTCCTCTCATGCACTGTGATGCAAACTAAATCTATCCAGAACAATTTGGAGGAGGACGAAAACTTTGAATCAAGCTTTGAGATTAATTTATCTTAAAATCAGCTCTTAAAGATTACCCTGTTGACTGTTGCCACAGTGGTATTCCTCAGGCATTTGTCCTGGATGTAAAAGTTTTCCTTCAACCCTGTCCTCGAATGACATTAAAATGGATCCACAATCTGGACACTGTCTGCATTCAAACAGGATGACATTTAAAAGATAAGTGCACAGGCCCGTGTGATTGAAATCTGATCAGATCACTCCGTTCTCCTCCTGAAGAAAACAAGCCCAAACTGTTTAGATCTCACTGTGCTGAGAACATCTCATATTGGTCATGAGAAATTATAATTGCACTGTAATCTGCAAAGGACAAAGTGTTTGTGATACAATAGGAAAGCTCATGATAGGGGTGTAGACAGAATCTTTCTACTCACCAGTAAAGGAGGCAAAGGAACAGCAGAAAGAGGCACACAGTCACAGAGAGTTCACTTGCCTCGACTCCAAACCATTTCAGAAAGCCACCGAAGAGCTCCATGATGAGACCTGTCACTCACACCAGTGGCTTCCTGCACACAAAGGAGATAGCGCCATGAATGTGTTGGCAGGTGTTGCAGTAGATCAGATTCAATTCAGTGGCAAGCAGCACTCACATTTGCTTCAGAAAATGTAAAAATCGAGCTGACTGAAAATACAGATGAAATACAACAACTATCAACATTCTAAATTCCAAAATATGGAATATAATTCTAAACTAAATATTAAAATACTTCCTTGCACCGTGAATACATGATAGTGTACACAACTTATTCATTAATAAAAAAAAAAAAAACGTTTTCAAAAATGTTTTGCTAAATAAAATGTAAATTATTATTATAATTTTATTTACAAATATAATGAATTTTTGGTCAACATTTTTGCATTAATATTTTGGACTATAGTTTTGGCTACCATTCACTTGCACTGTATGGACCTACAGAGCTGAAATATTCTTGTAAAAATCTTCATATGTGTTCAGCAGAAGAAAGAAAGTCATACACATCTGGAATGGCATGAGAGCAGGGTTAGGAGGGTTACTTTTGAAATGTATTCCACTACAGATTACAGAATACATGCTGTAAAATGTAATTTGTAACATATTTCGTTAGATTACTCAAGGTCAGGACGTATTGTAAATACTTTGGATTACTTCTTCAGCACTGGTAGATTTTGTAACTTGTTTTGACTATAAAAACTCTGCCAGTACAGTAAGACAAAATACACATGTTAAAAATACATTCTCTGAAAAACCTAAATATCTTATGCAGTGTTGTTTCTAAAACAAGATAAATCAAATTGATCTTGTTTTAAGGATTTTTAGATATTTTTACAGGAAAACAATAAACAAATTATTATCAAGAATATGATTTTTGCCCTAATATCAAAGGTCTTACTAGAAAAAAGAAATTATGATCCAACGTGAATTTTCTTGATAAAAAAATATGATCGGGTCTGGTAACGTGCATGTAAAATGGCTAGAAATAGCAAATATTAAATGAAACAAATGACAATAAAATGCAAAGTAATCTCTTCAGTAATCAAAATACTTTATGAATGTAACTTTTCTAATTACCAATGATTTAAATTGTAACTGTAGTGGAATGCAGTTACTTATATTTTGTATTTTAAATACATAATCCCGTTACATGTAATCTGTTACTCCCCAACCCTGCATGAGTGTGAGTAAATAATGAGAGAATTTTAATTTTTGGGTGAACTATCCCTTTAAGGACTAACACTATTCTGTTAGACCGGCTTAAATGAGGTTGGCATTAATGGTACAGCCTTAGATTGGTTCATGTCTTACCTCTCAGACAGGATTCTGAGTATTAAGGCCCAGGAATACTTCGTTTTTGCATGTTCCGAATCAGATGCCGCCTGGCCGACCGCGTTGCCTTTCTGAGTATACTTTTCTGACCGTGAATGTATAGGAATGTGTTCAACGCTTGTACACTATAACTGCTTTGTGACACACTTTTAGTACAGTCGATGGCCAAACTTTTTACTTGTGGGGTACCTCAAGGTTCTATACTGGGCCCAATAATATTTTCTCTATATATGTTTCCTCTGGGTTCTATTTTTAAGAAACATAATATTTCATATCACTGTTATGCTAATGATTCTCAGCTGTATGTCCCTCTTAGTTCTAATGTAAATCCTTATCTTTCTATTAATTGTCTTCTAATATTGTCTTGAGGACAATAAATGCTGGATGACAAGATATTTTCTCCAGTTAAATGAGAGCAAGACAGAAATTGTTGTTTTCGGCCCCCCAGTGCTGTCTCTGTCATCACTAGCAACCTAGCGACTCTATCTTCAAATATGCACCCCTTTGTTAAAAACCTGTGTGTGATTTTTGACTCAGACTTAATTTAAAAAAAAAACAAATTAGTGCTGTGGTGAAAAGCTGCTTTTACCAATTTAGATTACCTAGAAACCTTTGCTCTCATTTAAAGACATGGAGATAGCTGCTTTCATCTCATCCCGGCTTGATTATTGTAATGTTTTGTATACAGGTCTAGTCAATCATCTTTACATCGCCTACAGTTAGTTCAGAATGCAGCCGTGAGGTTAGTGACTGGAACTAGGAAGAAAGAAAGTATTACACCTGTTCTAGCCTCTCTTATGTTTTTAAAGCCATAAATGGCTTGGCGCCACTTTATCTCTCGGACCTCCTTATCCATCATTACTCTTCCAGGAGTCTCATATCGTCTGACAAACATCTCCTACATATATCACGCTCTTGCATGAAGTCTAGAGGAGATCATGCTTTCTCTGTATTCGGCCCCAGATTATGGAATAATTTACCTTTGGACATTAGGTCAGCTTCTTCGATTGATATTTTTAAATCACTTCTTAAGTCTTATCAGTATTCCTTGGCTTTTGAGTCATAGCGATTTGATTTATTGCTATAATCTTGTATTATTCTATGTCTGTGTTCTTTGTTTTAATCGTTTATGTACAGCACTTTGGTATACACTTGTTGTTTTTAAATGTGCTTTATAAATAAATTGATCTTGACCTTAAGGCACAGTTAAAAAATGTATGACTGTCATTGCATAAGATAACAAAATATTAAACCAAGTAGCATTATTTTAAAGATAGCTCAAGCACACTTTTCACATAAGAAGTTTGTTTAAAATGATAGACAGATGTTACAAAATAAAGACAAAAGGTATGGAAATATGAAGAATATTTCAACGTTTTGGGGCCACCGTTACTGACATATTATGTCATACAGTGATATAAAATGTCATATAGTTAGCTGTATGGCTGACATTAATATTTCTGATTTGTTAAACAGGCAGTTTGAGAGGTTAGTGTTTCTGCTCTTTAGCACACATCCCTCTCTAGACATGACATAATCTGTGGCTTTACAGTATGTCACAGAATATGAACAGCACCAGAGACGGCTGACCAAGACTAGACATTTCAGGACATGGACCTGTGTTCAAGCAATGTAAAATAAACATTTAACAGATATAGTTTATTCTCTGTAGGTAAAATGTGAGTTTAGACAAATACCCAGTGGTGGGCCGTGCATTTTAATTCTAGGCCTTCAGTGTGATTCATGCAATTAAGAAAACACAGTTTCACAATGAATAAGACACCCTATGCCTTTGGGCATCATACATTATGTCACAGCTAACTAGTAATACCAATTGACATTTTAAAAACACGTCCACGCACGAAAGCCAGAACTTGAAATGACACTTAATGCTCAAGCAAGCCTAATTTTAACCGCAGCATGACTGTTTTGTGAAATGAACGTCTCCTGAACAGACATTCAAAAATCATAATTTTTCATATGAATTTACCAAGGAGGTCTATAATACCTGGAAAAATCTATCTAATAATATTTGTGATTTAAATGTTGCTTGCGATAAATTTCGTTTCGTCAGGGTACACGGTTATGCTGCGTTTCATTCAAGTTGGATGAGGGATATTCCTACTTGATATCTCCGACCATAAATGCATTCCATTCCCAGATATTCAGATGACGTTTAAGGAAACAAAACTGCAACGCTCCTGTTAGCTTAGCAGGGGTTTGACTCTCATTAGAGATGTCTCCTAGCAACACAATTGATAAACAATCTGCAGCGCTAGCATTTGTGCTTCAGGTGTACGATTATCAAAAGAGATTATAATGTTTTATACACCTGTTTCTGCAGGCGTTTGTTAAACAAGCTTTAATATCATGTAATGTGGAAATGAACTCATTTATTGATATTACTTAATAAAGTGAATGTTTATCACTTACTTTGTATTGTCGACATGTTTGTGTGACATCATGCCCCTGTATCTCGGCAAAATTGGAGTTGAGAATTTCTGCACGAACCTACAAGTTGTAATTCTGACTTAAAGATGCATTCCATTGCACTTTTCCTAGTAGGAAGTTGTAAAATCCGACTTTCCGAGTTTAATAGAACGCAGCACTACTTTTCAAAACTTGATCCGACACTGAATGCTCAAGCAGCCTAATTTACACTTAGAAAACTCCTGATGTTGCTATAACAATGCAAAAAGCACTTACCAATTTACTTGAAGTGAAAATCAGTCCTCCTTTCATGATTAATAAATTAAGCAATCACACGGTCATGCAGAACATCTCGTGTTTTTAAATCCATAAGGATCTCTTTCTCAGTGGTGATGTGGCAGTGACAGCACGACTCATCAGACAGCTTGAGCTTACGCTTTTTGCTCTTGAATTACGTACATCACTTTAAGTGTGATTGCGTCACTCAAGGCCAGCTAGAAGGCCTCGACTGGGACATATCCTAAAGATCACACCCACCAAGAACAAATAAATCACTCTGATTGGCTGATGAATCTGACAATCTGACTTTAGTTGCCCATTCATTTGCACTGTTGAGGGATTCTGAAGAAATTCTGAAGGCCTGAGGGGGTGGAGCTCAGACTCACGCGCTGCTTCGGGCATGCAATATGTGAAACAGTTGTCACACTTTGCTTGTAAGCATCAAGGAATAAATTCTGACTGGATATTTGTTTGTAGATTAATTAAGAGTGGAAAGTGATTAAAAATACATAGGCAAAAAGGTGATTGAGAATGAAAGGATGAAAAATATTTATTTATTTGGCATTAATTTATTTGGTTAAGTAGGGTGACCATACGTCTTATGTCTTTTTCCTGGACATGTCCTCTTTTTCTGACTTTAAAAAAAGCGTCCGGCCGGGATTTCAAAATTTTTGGAACATGTCCGGGATTCGGCTTTAGTTGCATTATGATGTGCATCTGGTCTAATACTTCATTGTGTGTGCGCGCATATTTGCATTGCTTTAACCCCTCTTTGTAAGTCCCACCTTCTCGCACACCAACTGGTCGATTATAAGAGGCTTGCAGCAACTATTGGCCAAATTCCTGCCTGTCAATCTCTCCGCGAACACACAAGCGCTGTTGTGTTCAGCATCAAACGGTTGCTTGACAGCAGCAGCAAATGACAGCTGAGTAGAAACAATGCCCAAACGAAATGTGTCCGTTGCTAATAAAGGTGCAAGAAGCACACATTAGCTCTGCAAAGCATAAAGGGTCAGCAAAAGGTGAAAGTTCATCAGGTAAATTAACGGACTACTTTTTGCGACCAGGTAAAATTATCACATTGCTTCATTTTCCATGGCCATTCAAAATAATAGTAATAGTAAATGAAGGTACACTCATGGCATCAAATATTTTATTTTAGTACATGGACATTCAAAAGAATGTTGGAAATTTTTATTTATATATATATATATATATATATATATATATATATATATATATATATGTTATGCTAATAGAGTGTCTTTTTCACTGTATTAAAGTTTGCATTCATAGTAACACTGTTTTGAACCCTATTATTCCACCCCACCCCAATCCCCGAAAAAAAAGGTGTCCTCTTTTTGGAAAACCAGAATATGGTCACCCTAATTAGGCCAGCAGAGAAGGCTTTGCTGGCCCTGAGCAATCACCACTGCAAATACCACATGCTTATTTGCTAAACACAACTGTAAGAAGAGATCAGGGCTATAAAAATAGAGGAATTAAGACACATAAATGACAACGACACTGATATGCATTAATAATTTGAACATAAATAAGAAAATGGAAAGTTAACTGTTATTCTTTGAACAACCATTGTGATCCAATTCAATTGGTGAATAAGGAATTCATGTTCGTTTAAAATCACGTGTGGTAACATTGTTGCACTGTTCAATTCAATATAATAGTACTGAGAAGAATAAATTCATTTGATATTGGAAGGTCTCAGCTATGTTATGGACAAGGAAAAGGTACTGGCTGAAAAAAAAAAACTGTCATCGGCAAAGTATCATTTTAAACGTCATTTTGAACTCGTTGGTTATTGACCAGCAGGCATGTTTTCTTCAGCCTTTACATTTGACCTATTGTTTTGTAACAGACTCCATTCAGGAATGTACGTCCGTAATAAAATGGTCATGACAATTTACTCAAGTAATAATGTCTACGCTTATTTACGAGAAACTGTGCTGTTATAGTCTAATGACAGAAGGATTACTTGATCACGACAGTAAACAGTATAAACAGTTTGCTTACCCCCTTGTTCGTAGACAGAAGCTCACGCGTTGACACTGAGGTGTTCTTGGAACATGTAGTTTTTATGCGTCTGAAAAACTACAATTACTAACGAAATGGCCTATGGTGCTTGTAGTTTGCACTGATCATAATTTCAGCGTTACCTTCAAGGTTAAGGACTACACACATATATAACACGCACATTTATCTTATATAACATATAAGGACTTTTTTATTTAAAGACTATTCATTTTAATACTAATAATAATTGTAATAATAATAATTATACTTATTGTTAATATTATATTAGCAGTAGTAGTAGTAGTAATAGTAGTAGTAGTATTAAAATGATTAGTAATATTAAAAATGTAGGCCTACATTTAAATAAAAATTTAAGTCATGGACGAAAGAAAGATAGAAAGAAATATATTGTACTAAATAATACCAAATAGACAGTCATTAATACTGTATATACTGTATGTTGTCCTCTTTTAATTTATTACATTTGATTAATATATCAGTTCTGATCGACCATTTTGTCATTATTTTTAAAACATTGTTTTAAGGATTAAATGTTGCCTGACTCCATGACGAGCACTGTTTTAATATCTGGTTTGGTACTACATGACAGATTATTATTCACATCTGAAACTCTGTAATCCGATTCTGATGGATTTCATTCTGTGCAAATCCAGTGACGTCACTGGACAATCTCACATAGACACGATTCATAGCACGCAGAATCATCCAACCTGTGACTAAACTGATGTCAATTTACATTTTAAATGCAATAATCAAATCTCACTGTTATTTCGTGCAAGAATACAGTAGGCCTATATACAACTCACATTGAACACACGATGCACAAATGTTAAAGCAAACAGATTATACTTGAAATGTATTAAGATATATTATATTAATTAATCAGTATTGCATTGTATTTTGTTCATATTCGTACAGTTTGAAACAGGCTCAGATTACAGTACAGCCTAAATGAGTTGTTGTTGATAGTAAGTCCCATTCAATTCAATAAGTTATTATATACAGTAGTATTATAATACAAATAATACATTGATGTTTAGATTTAAGATTATTACTTCATGAATTGCTCCCAACATTATTCACAACGAAAAATACAATAGCAGTACATACTTGCACGATAAACATAAAACAATCCTATTTCAGAATAATGTTGCCCAATACATTTGGTGAAAGTGCAAAGTTACTATAGTTATTTTTACTACCTACAATACATTAAGCAGTTATTGTTACTAAATTAAACAAAATGGAGAAAGATTATGAAAGCCTCTTACATTGTTTGATACCAATATCAATTTATATGATTTTTTTACAGCAGCAAAATTGTAAAATTAATGGGCATTTCTAGTTGTCTATTCTTTAAAGTACCTTGTAAATAATACCATGGCACTTCCCAAGCCTACAATGGTATATCAAGTACTGGTAGGCTATTAACATCTGAAGGCATCACTATACCACGGTATTACCTCAGCACTTTTTGTAAGGGAATAATAATTGTAGTAACTGTGGTATATATATATATATATATATATATATATATATATATATATATATATATATATATATATATATATATATATATATATATATATATGAGGACCGTTGGGTCTATTTAACGTGATCGATTAGATCGTCGTTTGATTAGGCGCCCCGTTCAGCGCAATTGATAATCTCGTCGTTCGATTACCACGCAAAGTCTCTCCGCTCGCTCGCTCATTTCTCCCCATTGCAACTTTTGCAGTCACTCACTCACTCACTCACTCCACAGACATGAACACCACCAGCTGAAGACAACACCTGCAATCTGGCTCTGTTTGGAGCCAAAACAGTCATCCAAACCCGTGGAGTTAAGTTGCAGACATCCTTTTTTCATCACACCCTTTGGACCGATCATCAAACTGAAATACTGGATGTAATGGTTTATCCTTTTACCATTTCCTCTGCCCGCTGAACTGGGTTAGTAATGCAGGAGACAGCAGCGAATCTGTCCGCGGCTCAAGATGGCAGATTTTTATTGAGTTCTGAACAGTGCTGTTGCTTCATTTTTTGCCATGAATAACAGGAATCCTTGCACCGATGGCCCCTGTATACGAAGGTAAGATCTACAGCCCTCACGGGTGTGAAATTAATGTCAAACCTGCGCATAATTTACTGTCATTATTCACTCTTTCCGCAGTGAGACCGTCTGGTCCAGAGGTTTATTACCAATCTATTACTATTTAAGAGAATGCAATTGTTGCATTATTGTTATTTATGCAATATTTGGTCGATCAATTATTAGTTAGTTGTTGAATTCGTGCATCTTTATTGTGAAAAACGACGATAATGCGTTTTAAACAGCGAACCTCCCTCTGCTTCATCTCTCTCCAAATGTTTGTTCTTATAGACAGTCATTAAAAATATAATGTTTTATACTCCATTGTTATGTGTATAGATTATCTTTGTTCGTATATAATAGTTTACACAAACGTGAAAGAGAAAAGTGATAATAAAGCAAACAGGCAAGATTGTAACATTACTAGTTACTTTTTGCATTTGCACTCACTACTATTTTGTTGTTGTGCAGTATTAATCTTACACAGTATATGCATTTATTCTTTATGTTTGTATATAATACTGTAGTTAAAATTGACCTTTTTAGGCAATAGATGAAAAAGAAAAGTGGACATGAAGCAGACAGACCTGATGTCTGTAGATAAAACCTTATAATTGTAACGTTAGTTGCTTTTTGCATTTGCACTCACGATTACAAAGTGCAATATTAATCTTACACAGTGTATGCTATAATGGTTTGGTATATTTCATCAGACTAAATTAATACCGGTGGGGTTCATGTGGATACACTGCAGTATTATGGTTAATAATCTTAGTGCAGAAATAGACGAGGAAGAGCTATACAGTAGTGCATCTATATCAGAGTTTTAACTTTCCGTAAGCTGTAAAATCGATTCATCAGCACCGTTTTATTTTTTTCTCCAGAGAGTATCCTGGGGTCAAACACTTGAGGACGTGTTTCAGAACCTCGTGAGCTGCCTTCCTAGACAGCATTTTTGGGGCATCATAGGCGCTTGCAGCGTTTCTGCCCATAACACTGTAGGTGCGTTGTCAAAAATGTTGTCTATGTAGGCAGCTTACTAAGTTTTGAGATGCAGGCTTAGTCAGTTTCAGACTGTGAATTAATCCTATTTAAAAGGGTTTTAATTGATCATTTGGACACATAACGTTGTGTACACACATTTTGGTCCTTTATACTCTCTAAAATGCCATGCTCGGACAGGTGTAGGAATTGAGTCGTCTACAAATTCAATTATTTGTTTACATAAAATTACTGCTGATGTGTGCATAGAATGATTGTGTTCAGTTTTTCCTGTCAATTCAGGATCATATCCTCGATTGATTACCCATGCTCCCTCTGCTGGTGACAGAGCAAAAAAACCAAACAAAGAGTGATAGATAGATAGATAGATAGATAGATAGATAGATAGACAGATAAGACAGAAAGAGTGATAGATAGATAGATAGATAGATAGATAGATAGATAGATAAGACAGAAAGAGTGATAGATAGATAGATAGATAGATAGATAAGACAGAAAGAGTGATAGATAGATAGAGAGATAGATAAGACAGAAAGAGTGATAGATAGGTAGATAAGACAGAAAGAGTGATAGATAGGTAGATAAGACAGAAAGAGTGATAGATAGATAGAAAGATAGATGATAAGACAGAAAGAGTGATTGATAGATAGATAGATAGATAGATAGATAGATAGATAGATAGATAGATAGGACAGAAAGAGTGATAGATAGATAGATATATAGATAGATAGGACAGAAAGAGTGATAGATAGATATATATATATATATATAGATAGATAGATAGATAGATAGATAGATAGATAGATAAGACAGAAAGAGTGATTGATAAGACAGAAAGAGTGATAGATAGACAGATAGATACATAGATAGATAAGACAGAAAGAGTGATAGATAGGTAGATAAGACAGAAAGAGTGATAGATAGATAGAAAGATAGATGATAAGACAGAAAGAGTGATTGATAGATAGATAGATAGATATATAGATAGATAGATAGATAGGACAGAAAGAGTGATAGATAGATAGATAGATAGATAGATAGATAGATATATAGATAGATAGGACAGAAAGAGTGATTGATAAGACAGAAAGAGTGAAAGATAGATAGACAGATAGATAGATACATAGATAGATAAGACAGAAAGAGTGATAGATAAGACAGAAAGAGTGATAGATAGGTAGATAAGATAGAAAGAGTGATAGATAGATAGATGATAGATAAATAGATAGATAGATAGATGATAAGACAGAAAGAGTGATAGATAGATAGATAGATAGATAGGACAGAAAGAGTGATAGATAGATAGATAGATAGATAGATAGATAGATAGATAGATAGATAGATAGGACAGAAAGAGTGATAGATAGATAGATAGATAGATAGATGATAGATAAGACAGAAAGAGTGATAGATAGATAGATAGATAGATAGATAGATAGATGATAGATAAGACAGAAAGAGTGATAGATAGAAAGATAGATAGATAGATAGATAGATAGATAGATAGGACAGAAAGAGTGATAGATAGATAGATAGATAGATAGATAGATAGATGTTAGGACAGAAAGAGTGATAGATAGATAGATAGATAGATAGATAGATAGATAGATAGATAGATAGATAGATGATAGGACAGAAAGAGTGATAGATAAATAGATAGATAGATAGATAGATAGATAGATAGATAGATAGATAGATAGATAAGACAGACAGACAGACAGACAGACAGACAGATAGATAGATAGATAGGACAGAAAGAGTGATAGATGGATAGATAGATAGATAGATAGATAGATAGATAAGACAGAAAGAGTGATAGATAGATAGAAAGATAGATGATAGATAGATAGATAGATAGATAGATAGATGATAAGACAGAAAGAGTGATTGATAGATAGATAGATAGATAGATAGATAGATAGGACAGAAAGAGTGATAGATAGATAGATAGATAGATAGATAGATAGATGATAGGACAGAAAGAGTGATAGATAGATAGATAGATAGATAGATAGATAGATAGGACAGAAAGAGTGATAGATAGATAGATAGATAGATAGATAGATAGATAGATAGATAGATAGATAAGACAGAAAGAGTGATAGATAGATAGAAAGATAGATGATAGATAGATAGATAGATAGATAGATAGATAGATAGATGATAAGACAGAAAGAGTGATTGATAGATAGATAGATAGATAGATAGATAGATAGATAGATAGATGATAGGACAGAAAGAGTGATAGATAAATAGATAGATAGATAGATAGATAGATAGATAAAGACAGACAGACAGACAGACAGATAGATAGATAGATAGAACAGAAAGAGTGATAGATGGATAGATAGATAGATAGATAGATAAGACAGAAAGAGTGATAGATAGATAGAAAGATAGATGATAGATAGATAGATAGATAGATAGATAGATAGATAGATAGATGATAAGACAGAAAGAGTGATTGATAGATAGATAGATAGATAGATAGATAGATAGATAGATAGATAGGACAGAAAGAGTGATAGATAGATAGATAGATAGATAGATGATAGGACAGAAAGAGTGATAGATAGATAGATAGATAGATAGATAGATAGATGATAGGACAGAAAGAGTGATAGATAGATAGATAGATAAGACAGACAGATAGATAGATAGATAAGACAGACAGAGTAGATAGATAGATAGGACAGAAAGAGTAGATAGATAGATAGATAGATAGATAGATAGATAGATAGATAGATAGATAGATAGATAGATAGATGATAAGACAGAAAGAGTGATTGATAGATAGATAGATAGATAGATAGATGATAAGACAGAAAGAGTGATTGATAGATAGATAGATAGATAGATAGATAGATAGATAGATAGATAGATAGATAGGACAGAAAGAGTGATAGATAGATAGATAGATAGATAGATAGGACAGAAAGAGTGATTGATAGATAGATAGATAGATAGATAGATAGATAGATAGATAGTTAGATAGGACAGAAAGAGTGATAGATAGATAGATAGATAGATAGATAGATAGATAGATAGTTAGATAGGACAGAAAGAGTGATTGATAGATAGATAGATAGATAGATAGATAGATAGATAGATAGATAGATAGTTAGATAGGACAGAAAGAGTGATAGATAGATAGATAGATAGATAGATAGATAGATAGATAGATAGATAGATAGATAGATAGATAGATAGGACAGAAAGAGTGATTGATAGATAGATAGATAGATAGATAGATAGATAGTTAGATAGGACAGAAAGAGTGATAGATAGATAGATAAGACAGACAGACAGACAGACAGACAGACAGATAGATAGACAGATAGATAGATAGATAGATAGATAGGACAGAAAAAGTGATAGATAGATAGATAAATAGATAGATAGATAGATAGATAGATAGATAGATAGATAAGACAGAAAGAGTGATAGATAGATAGACAGACAGATAGATAGATAGGACAGAAAGATTGATAGATACATACAGGTGCATCTCAATAAATTAGAATGTCGTGGAAAAGTTGGGTTTTTGTTAAATGTGAGCCAAAATCATCACAATTAAAAGAACCAAAGACTTAAACTACTTCAGTCTGTGTGCATTGAATTTATTTAATACACGAGTTTCACAACTTGAGTTGAATTACTGAAATAAATGAACTTTTCCTCGACATTCTAATTTATTGAGATGCACCTGTAGATAGATGATAGGACAGAAAGAGTGATAGATAGATAGATAGATAGATAGATAGATAGATAGATAGATAGATAAGACAAGACAGACAGACAGACAGGCAGACAGATAGATAGATAGGACAGAAAGAGTGATAGATAGATAGATAGATAGATAGATAGATAGATAGATAGATAGATAGATATATTGAATACGTATGTGAGGTAACATACTAGGATTTGGGGATTCAAAAAACGGAGTTAAAGGGAAAAAAAAATGTAATCTTGGATGTGTTTGCCCAAGCATTAAAGAAATGACACAACCTGTCATAGATATGCATATTAGCAGTAATGGATTCCACAGCAGTACAGGGCCAAGCGATGTATGCTATAATGCCTGCAAAGTGCCACACAAGCAAAGTGTCTTATATAGAACATTATTAACAGTGGATTCTGCCTTGGGTGTTTGTGTCCTCTCATATTCCATGCCTTTTTTTTCTGCAATAAAAGCATAAAAAAAATCTTGGGGCACTTGAGGTCACCTTGTGGGACATCTGAAGACCCTTGAGGCTTAGTTCATCATGTCACTCTGGAGGTTTGCTCTGGCTGCTGCGTAAACTGCATCTCCTGACCTAAGGGGACATTCACATTGCCATGATCACAAACACAAAACCAACTAAGCTAATTCAAGAAACAATCAGCAGGACATGAACCCCATTATTTAGTCACATGGTGACACTCATAAGGTGTATAAAGAAGCTAAAATTATATAATTGTAAAAATTTCAGTTTTGTTTCATTATTGATTCTCAAAATATGAAAAATTGCAGGGCCTGCATTCATTGTTACTTCACCTGTCTGTCTCCTTTAAAGTGGTGATATTGACTGTGTTATTACCTTGCTAACGATGAATAATTGTTTTTATTTGTTGCTTTTTGTGGTTTTCTTGGTCTGTTTGATCTACAGTACTCATCCTCCAATTGAACACACATTAAAACTAGATTTGAGTGGATTTTATGATTACTGGTCATGCTTGTTTTGCATTGATTTATGGACTTCTCTGCTTATCTCATGCCTGTCAGATGTGTATTGTGTGTTGTTATAGGGATAGTTCTGTCATCATTCACTTCATGCTGTTCCAAACCCAAATGAGTTTCTTTCTTCTGTGAAACACAAAAGGAGATGCTAGGAATGTAAATTTTTGGGTGAACTATTTCTTTAAGGCTCATGCACACTTGTGTTTAGTTCTTTTCAAAACCAGGAGTAAAAGACCTTTCAGTTTGTGAATAAATATCTCTATTAGTTCTCCAGTTTTGGGTACAAACTGTCCACAGAGACGTTTGTATTGCCAGTCCATAGTGAGAGCTCTTTGTTGTTGCCTTTTCCCAAGCACTGATATGTCTTTGTGGAGTGCTGTAGTGCAGGCCCAGCACTCTGGCTCTATCCCATACAGAAGAGTAATCTGGGGCCAGAGGAGTCTTGGCACCTGGCCCCGTAACCCACACTGAGATGCTGAAAAATGCCTGATATGAGGACCAGGACAACCTGTCTCTACAGCCGAAGGAAGCAAATGTTTTGAAAAGCTGGAGACGGAGAGACATCTTGAATCAGACTTTGGTCTTTCTTGCTATTCACTGTGATTTATTTTTTATTCTCTTTATATTTAGTGGCCATTAATAGTAGGTGGAGCAAGTTACTACAAGATTACATAGATAAAAAAAATTCGTTCAAATAATGTGCATTGATGACTATTTCACAAAAACACCAGGAACATGTATTAAGAATATAAATAGGATTTAAAAAAAAAAAATTATTTCATTTTGATTTCAAAGAACCAACATTATGATTTTATTGTCTGATTTAGTTGGATTTAATTAATTTAATTAGTTTTTCATTACTTGAAAACTATTTAAGTTGAGATTACATGGCAATTTTAAGTTATTCAAGAGTTACGTTTAAGTTAAGAGCAGTCAGCATGCAAGTTTTGTATATAATCAAAATATGAAAGTTCTACTAGCTTAAACATTGAGTTTATTAACTTAAAAAATGTATGTAGCTGATTATCGTATTTTGTTTTTTCTTCTATTTATTACGGTTCACAGTTTGAGTTTGAACACTGTAAAAAATATTGTGCTGGTTTTACTCAAGTAAATTAAGTATTTTAGACTTGACATGTAATGCCAACACAAATGTATACATTTACAGGCAATTTTTTTAAGTTATAAAGGGAAATATTTATCTTGTTGGGGACTACCATTATCAAGTAATATTTACTAATTTTTTTCTGATAGGCTACACAGATTTTTTAAGTTAGTTAGACTTGATTTTCAAAGGCATTTAATTTATATTCCAAATTTACTAATATAGCCTATTTATTATAAAAAGTGTAGTCAACAAGTGTTTCAAAAGGAAGTCTAAATAGTTATTCATATTACAATGTTACAAATTCATTAAACATTTCAACAGCAATTTTTTTTAAATGTATCCAAGAAAAATAGAAAAACACAAAAGCACACCTACTTATATAGACTAAAACACTACTGGGAGTACAAAGAAACAGGTTTTACATCTGAAACATCAGAATAAACCTCTGCTCCCCTTAACGACTATCCCAACTTTTGGACTGTTGTCGTCTGTAACTTTGCTGCAAAGTCATTGCAGCATGCTGGGTTAAAATATACACAAATTAGGTTGAAAATTTAAAACAGAATTATTGGTCATCAAAATCACTTTACCACAACCACACAGTGAGTGAGAGGCAGGCAGACTACAAAAACAATTTATAAGGTAGAAATGTATTGTCTTTTTGAGGAAACAAGTTTCCAGTCAGTAGAAATTCATTTAAATTTGCTGTTTTGGGTCATTAATATTTAAGACGTAGAACGCTAATGTCCACTGCACTCAAAAAAAGGATTTTTGCAGGTTGTTCAGTTTAATCAATTAAAATGACCTAAAGCAACACAATTCTTGAACATTTTGTCTTAACATTACGTTCTTTCCAATTCAGTTTGTAAGAATGAAGTTTACTTAATCAATTTGAGTTAGGACTACATGAATATTTTTTGTAGCATTGATGAAACTGGGCACGAGATTTCCATTTCCCAGCATGCTTTGCAGGTGACTGGATGGGGTGAACAAAAGTTGAAACTAAGTGTTATTTTATGCATTTTTGAGTAAGATAAGAATAGGAAGAGATTTGTTCATGTTTAATGTGTTATATTGGCATTTAAAAGGATTGTTTGTTAGGCTGGAGTTTTTGGATTGACCATTGTGGTGAAGATTGATGCCTGTTCTTAGGTTGTGTATGGACTTATTTGAGGGCTGCTTAGCTCTATAAGCAAGTGCTATCAAACTGACAGTGCAACAGGTTCACTGTTGTTACGCTTGCTCATCTGGCATATACTAATGGTTAATAAAATTAATTTAGTTGGACCAATATAAGACAATTAATTAGATCTTATCTAGTTGGTCTAGCAAAATTAATTTTAGTTTGTACAACTAGAGCTAGAACAAGTCAGTTCAAACCAATTCTTTTTTGTTGGAAAATGTTAATTTAATTGAGTGGAATAGTTTTCATCAATTAATTAAAAAAATATATATATATATTTCTTTTTTTTTTTGAGTGTGTGCCCCGCAGTGTATTTTGTTGAAGCGCTTCACAGTGAATGACAACAAATGCTTGAAAGCACTGATTGTTTTCTCCAAGCATCGGTGTGTATGGAAAAATGCCATCTTTTGCACAGTGCAGGAAATCAGCCTCTGGTACCAACCTGTAAAATCAGAAATGACTGTGTATCAATGCATTATCAATGCAACTAAGTTTAAAAACTTTAAGTACACATCTTTAGGAGCAGTAAAATCATTATGCATCTGACACAGTACTCATGACTTACTAGTGCATTTCTAAAGTATTTCATATTTTCAGTAACACTTTTCAGTAACTTTGTATTTGTTAACATTAGTTAACTACATTAAGTAGCAATTAACAATATTTTGGGTTAATGTAAATAAATGAAATGCATTAATGCATTAATGTTAACACACAGTGGTTAAAATCGTTCACCCAAAAAATTATAATTCTCTCGTCATTCATACCGCATGTGTACATGATTAGTGGACATGTACAGTGCTCTGCAGATGGGTCAAAGGCAAGAAATGCTAATGTTAACAAATAGGCCTAGAACCTTATTGTAGTGTTACTGTATTTCCTTCTGAAGGCTTCCCTAAAGGCCCTGGCATACTCACTGAGAAGTTCTTTTTTAATCTTCGCTCCGAGCCAAAAAGAAGTTCGAAACAGCTGAGCAATAGCATACTGTTTGCGAACATACAACACATTTTTCAGGATGTTGCTAGATCAAAGGGCAGTTTTGATGGTGGGGCATCATGCAACTGAGCGTGGGTATGTGTACATGCAAATGTGTACGTGTATTTAATCCTAAGATTTTAGAAATGTTCATGTTAACTTACAGGCTGCATGTCAGTGAAGGCTTTCCTTGTTCCTGTGAAGCTTGGTCCGAACATTTTCCTTCCAATCATGCGTCAATGTTGAGAGCACAATATGGACCAGAAAGGCGATGTCAGCTTGTTTGTCTAAAATAAAATGAGAACGTACAATTGTTCAATGTAAACTAAAAAAGTAGACTGCTATGACATTTAGATGTGTGATGTGAAATTAATTTATGTAAAGTTTCTTAAAGGAACAGTTCACCACAAAATGAAAATTGTATTATCACTTACTCTTAGTATGAATCCTACTCTTGATTAGTTATTATTTACTTTAACCTCATGCCATACTAAACTCATATGCTGTCATTTTTTCAATGGAACAAAAAATCTAAAACATTTTTTTTTTAATGTTCTTCAAATTCCTTCTTTCCATACGATGTCAGGACATAGTGACCAGTCTGTCAACCACCAAAATTGACAAATATTTATAAAAGCAGTTTAATGACAGAATTTATATTTTGGGCTAAACTATTTCCTTTACGTAATTTAAATAGTTAAACCTGAATGACAGCACAGTCGTGCTGTTCTCTTAAATACAGATAATGTTCTTTATCCCCAGTACCTGCTGTCATATTTTCCACATTGGAAAGCAGATGAAGAGCCACTTCTCTGTTAGAAAGTGCAGGATCTTGCCCTTAAACGCAGGCACCCAGTTCTCTTCGAGCTTTGAAGTGGAGTCAGGATTCAAAACTGAGAAATCTAAAGTAAAGAAAAAAAGACAAACACCGTCAGATATTTGCAAAAACTACCCAAGGTTTTAGTAAGCATAGTTAAACCATGGTATTTGAGGTAAAACCAGAACCACAAAATGAACCATGATACTACAGTCAGTTACTAAAATATTATTTTATTAAAACCATGGTTATTATAAGGATACTGCAGTATTACTGTAGTGAAATCCTTGTTGTTACAACTTTACTATAAAAACACACACAATTTTTTTTGTTTTTTTTAAACGGTTACTAAAGACATGGATAGTACAGTTAATATTAATGTAGTAAAACCCTGATGAAAAGAGCGTTGTGAGAATGAAAATCTGAAAGATGTGCTAAAATAAATGATGTGATCATCTTTGGATGTGTGGAATTATTAATTCCAGACCGTTGAATGCACAACACACGGTGGTACGTTGGTCCGTTGTCAAATATTGCTTATTTAAAATTCTAAAAATAGTTTAAAGTACTTACAGTTGCAGGTCCCCAACGGCATCCGTCTCTCGCGCGGTTTAGCCTTCACAGATGTTCGAATATTCTTTTTACGCGGCTTATCTCTATCATGCATCCGCAACAAAAAACTTAATCAAAACAGTCCAAGTTTTGAAAGTTAATGCACACCTGTGGAGTAATGGTCGCTGCGCTTCGTGTCCGGATTAACACCTCGAATGTGCATTAATTTTCAGTAATTCTACAGTCATTTATTCCTTCATATCTTCAAAAATTACTAAATAAACAAATAAAATAATGACTTACAGCTTACATCTTCTAGTTTCCTCTTTCAGTTTGGCACTCTTTCTCTCACGGATGGCAGTCTTGACAAAGATTTGAATTCGTAACCAGGGTTGCTGCAGAGTTTTTAAAATCAAATTTGAGACTTTTTAAGACCTGAACAAATACAGCTAATACCGTATCCCCATACCAAAAGAAACCAACACAATCTCAAAATAAATCATGTATCACAGACTCTTACTTAAACAGGCAGGGGCACACATTCAACAGTGCCTTAACATTACTTATCAGTAAAACAGGGTAGGCTATATGCTTTTATAAGTTTTTTAAGTTTAAAAAAGTCAAGACATGTTTTCAACATATATATCACATTAAAATTGGTTTATATACCATTATATAAATAAATACAAATTAGAGGTCGACCGATATCGGATTTTGCTGATATGATAATGTGTTGAATTATAATCTGCCAATATATATATATATGTATATATATATATATATATATATATATATATATATATATATATATATATATATATATATATATATTGTTTATTTTTTTTTGTTTTTTTTTTTTTTTAATTGTTAGCCTATATTTAATGTTCTTAGTCTTTTCTTCCTGTGATGGGGAAGGCCATACCGAAGCTACAAGAGTCCAAATTTCATTAAATTCCAGATGCATTCCAGGAGGGTTGCAGATATGATTTGTAGCGTGGAACTTTTAACTTTAAAGGCACTTTAACTTTGAAATACACCGGGGACTCTTATTTTGAAATGTTTGCGCTTCAGTGCTTCCAGCTGCTCATTCAAACAAATAAGGGAAATCAAATGTGCACTCCTACAATAATCTACATTTTACAATAAACAATTAAAAGTAAACATTGTCATATTTCATCAACACTATACCATCATAATCAACAGTTGATCTTTAGTGATCGCTTGTCATACATTTCCGATATGGCTTAATGATTGTTAACTGCTCTGCAACAGCTGGAAAAACTCACAAGCTCCTCATGCTTGGCAAAAATACAACAGTGCCGTGTTTTCACTTTAATGGATGCAGTGCATGCATTTATTTAATCAGATCATAATCTTTTGAAGTTTGATAATCACATTAGGTCATATCATGATTCCTGTCTTTCCGCTCCCAAATTTAAGACCTCTCTAAATGATAATTAAGACTTTTGTTGTATCATTTAAGATATTTTAAGACTTTTCAAGACCTTACATTTTGGGAAACTGAATTTAAGTCTTTTTAAGGATCCATGGGAACCCTGGTAATGACATACATTGTTTTTTTTACGTCTGCATTTCTAAACCGTTGACACAAACAAGAACATATTGAACATATTATTAATGCAAATGACAGAGAACAAACAGCTATACCAATGAGTCCACACCTAAAGCTCCTTGGCTGAATTCATATAAAATTCAAGCAAAATTATATTGCATACAACTCAAGTGGCAGGTAATCATTGATTTATGGCAGGACTAGCGTAACAAATGTACTTACAATACATGGCTCGTAAATTTATGAATCAGCTCATTTAACAAGCATTTTTCCTCAACATACCTTGACATAAGAAATGTAACCGAGCGTTCATCTAAACACTTGTAATAAAATAAGAAACGGAGACAAGTTAAAGTTTGAACAGAACTTCTCCAGCATTTATTTGATGCAGCACGTTGCAACTCACGACTGAACTGCCTGCTAGAGATGGGCAATACCACTTATTTTCTTTTCGATCCGATACCAATAATTTCAAGTGCAATATTGTCGATACCGATACCAATATGATACTTTTAATTTTACTAATAATTTTTTTTTTTTTTTTTTTTTTTTTTTTACATTTGTGAGCCTAAACAGAAAATTATTAGACTTCTGTTTTGTTTACCCTTACAAAAATTGACCATGGTTTCACTACTGTAACTATAATTTAATCATGAAATTTAGTTAAACCATGGTTACCATACAATTAACCAACAATATTACTGTAGTAAAACCATGGTTTCAGTGTTAGAATTGATATTTTTGTGTGGGGATCGATATTTCTGATACAATATCAGTATCGGAAGTATCGATACTTTAGGATCGATCCACCCATCCCTAGTGCCTGCCGCGTATTTGCCGTGCATGCATTTACAACCCGCCTACGGCAAGCCTCGATGGAAAAACACACACACACACACACACACACACACACACACACACACACACATGCTGGACGAATTCCAATCGAAAGTGATCATCCCTATGTCCTACTCACTACAAAGGACAAAGCTCTTGATGTGTGCTCTCTAAAGAGAGCATGGCATTACAGTTTGAATGCACCCTTCACTAAAATTCCTGTAAAAGGGCCCTTTATGAAATAATAAACTTTCTTTCTTTTGGAAAACGCCCACTGTGCCCAATCACTTAGCATTACAACAATAAACTCCATCAAAATTAAGTCTTTTACAGTAATAAATGCAGCTTCATATGTTAAAACTTAAAAATTTCTTTAAAATTGCATGTATCTCACGGCATAGATGATCATTCAAATTGCATCATTCAAAATTAACAGTCAAATCTTTTAAGTAAATGTAACTTAAATACTATATTGAAAATCCACATTCCTATAAATTTTACTCTTAGTAAATTTAAGATTACTCAAGATAATACATACAATATTTAACCATAAAATGTATGTGTTTGCAACTAATGATATTAAGTAGGTTATTTAACGTATCAAAGTAAATTAACAAACATAGATACATTTGTTGAAAAAATTCTCTTTTTATTTTTATTTTTTTTTACAATTTCAACCCCACTGATTCATTTTTTTCCAGAGCATTGTTGGCCCCTTGATTGAGAGGAAATGCTGCTTTTTCGAGGACACAAAGCACTGACACTCCACTCTTCATTTGGCAGACACACAAAAGCTTATTCTCATCTACATTTGAAAACCACAATGGCTGTGCATGTCACTGCTCACTCTCAGAAATGCACATTTCCAGTGCATTATCCTCACAAAAGTCCTTAAGGAAATGTTGCTTGACCGTGGGTCAATGAATGGAGCACAGTCTTGCAGAATGTGACTATGCTGTCCACATCTTATGCTCCTTTGAAGCCTGAGGGACATTTGAGCTCTCAGAACTTCAATGGGGAAATGGCTCACAGGTGTGCTCTGGTGCCCAAGGGAGCAGAATTGTGGGATATGGGGGTTGGTTAGTAAAGGGGGTCTTTACTGACAGATACCCAAAGTGTAGAGGAAAGACTGGGTCCTGTATTCCTGATGTAGACTCTTCTCTTTGAAATCATGAAATCATTTGACAAAAACAGTTCTCTGTATTATATTTCCCATTGGATCCAGAAGTTTTGGTGGGACACATCGAAGGACTCATTCCATTTTTATAATTGCTAATAGGCTTCAGTTATGTCACAGTCATGAACGTATACCGGTTTCACGGTATGCCATGGTATGAAAATTGACGGTTTTCATACCATGTACACTTGCTTATCTACAGTATTGAGAAAAAAATGCAACTGGACGGAGAATCTCACCTGCACGTGCGCATCTCCTTTCCTTCTCGACTGTCTGTCAGACTCGTCAACTTGCGCCACACACACATGCAGCGAAACAAATGTTAGAGAGAAGCGAGGGGAGGGGGTCTGACATAAGTGAGTGTGTGTGGGAGTTAAAGCACTGTTTCTCAACTGGTGGGTCGCGACCCTAAAGTGGGTCGCATGCCTATTTGGACTGCGGACAGCAGGGAAAGAACAATGCCATGGTTCTCCCATTGAAGATATTTCGGCGGCCGCCCAAGTGATAGCCTATTTAGGACTGCCGAGGCAGATTTAATGATAATCTCGCAATCAGCTAAAGGCTTCTCATCTGCACTTTCGCACGAGTGTAACTGGAACCAGCTCGTGATCATGATATACTCTTCTCTCTGGTGTGCGCGTGCAACAACCGGGCTTCTCTCGAAATTGCGGAGCGCAGACCTCAGAATTGATGTGACCGATTTCAATTCTAGTGAGACTTTTCCAGTTTAAAGCGAGGAAGTCAAGTCGAACCTCTCAAACAGTAGACAGCCCTGACATGCCAAACAGCACTGAGGAGGAAAAGAGCAACACTGTGCTATGCACAAATTTTTTGTTTCATTATACATCATCACCTTTACAAAATTGTTTCACAATTTTACATGAGTAAAAGTAACTGTTATATTTTGACAAAATGCTATAGTTTCATATGAAATAATCTAAAGGTAGAATCTGTTAGACCTCATTTTATATCAACAGTGGCAGTTGTAGTTAAAGTTTCAAGATGTGTTTCAGCTAGTATTTATTTTTTCATAAATAATATAATTTGTTATTATTACTTAAGACTAGCCACACTGACCTAACCATGGTAATGAGGAGCCTTTCCTCCTGTGTAATGTGTATGTTCTGTTTGAAATATGTTTGAAATTAGGAAATAAATGGGATAATAATGGGCTCAGATAAGTAAATATGCTCTTCAATTTTTAAAAGGGGGAAAGAAAACTTCCTGTCGCTTTTGTTGTTAACGTTAACAACAAAAATAATGTCACTTGATGCATGTCCTTGTACTTGAAAACCAGGAACAAACCTATGCAACATAAAAGGAAATGCGACCCAGGATACATTAAATACAGGTTAAGTTTTTACTATGGTGGGTCGCCACTTGATTTCCAATGTAAAATCTGTTTCCTGAAGCAAAACCAGTTGAGAACCACGTAGTTAAAGGTACAGACAGTCTGTCTGCGCTGTCGTGCACCTACAGTATATATTATTAATAATCATAGGACATTACTTTAAAAGCTCACACAGCTGATGTTATTTTTCATTTAGTAGTTAATTTAACGTGCTATATTAACATGTAAACTAACATGCTTTAGTTACTGTATAAACATGTTATAGTTACGTGCTATTTTTTTTATAATGTTTATAATTCGGTTTATTATTATAATTATTTATTTTCAAAACGGAGACTTTTTTTTTTTTACACATACTTCCATTAAGAAAAAAAAATGGTTTCAAGTTTTAATTATAATAAAGCGTTTGTTCAACCAAAAAAAAAAAAAAAACTATTGTAACTGATAATAATAATTGTGTAATACTGTATACCGTGATACCATGATATTTTCTGAGACGGTTATCGTACCATGAATATCTCATACCGTTGCAACCTTAGCGGTGGTATTAGAGGGAGAGGCATTCTGTTTCAAGAGAGCATTTTATTGGACAAAAATCTGTCTAGTGCAGGATGTCATCAAAATGTTGGTGCTCATTCATGGAAGAGAATGTCTGTACATTTTAAAATTTCAATGCATTTATCTGCTAAAAGTAAAAAAATTAAAAATAAATTAAAAATTAAAAATCTACATTTAAGAGTACACTAGCATACTGTATAGATGGCTTCTAAGTTAATAGGCATGGGGTTAAAGCCACAATTTTTTTTGTCAACACAAGTTTGTTTTGTTCTTTCATTTCTGCTCTGTACCTCCCCTTTTTGGGCATTGCAGCACGACCTGTTGATTGCATTATGGGATTTTATTATTTTGTAATACGTTTGTAATTTGCCTGCATGTCATACTCTGAACTCATGTTGACTTATGTAATAATTTGTTATGTAACTTCATTTCCTAGTTTCAATGACTAATTTGCTTTTCTCTATTTGTGAACATCTTGGCTTGAAACTATTTGGCCCTTATAAGGTTGTAAGGAGAAAGTTGCCAGTGATGTTTGCCCAAGAGTATTCGCCACATGCACTCTGCCGGGGTAGGTGAGTTCAGCATTGATTCGCAGCCATGCGGAAAGAGGCATCCAGCTGCAAGCCTCTCCATTTTTTTCATGGTGCGGCCGTCTGCCTGGATATGATGCAGCACCAAGGGCATTTTTAGACAATGCAGAGCATCATACCTTTCTACACCCACTCCTATCCTGCAGCGCTGATGCATTCTAGGATATGTGGTGTGTTTACTTCATAAACAAAAGGTTTGCATTTGGTTGCCAGGCTATGTCAACATACAGTAACTTAGAGAAGTTTCTTGTTTCTAAACAAACAGACCTTTTTTTTTTTTCCTCCCCTTTTTCTCCCCAATTTGGTATGCCCAATTCCCAATGCACTCTAAGTCCTCGTGGTGGCATAGTGACTTGCCTCTATCCGGGTGGCAGAGGATGAATCTCAGTTGCCTCCGCGTCTGAGACGTCAGTCCGTGCATCTTATCACGTGGCTTGTTGAGCGTGTTACCGCAGAGACATAGCGTGTGTGGAGGCTTCACGCTATTCTCCGCGGCATCCACGCACAACTCACCACGCACCCCAATGAGATCGAACCACATTATAAGGACCACGAGGAGGTTACCCCATGTGACTTTAGCCTCCCAAGCAACTGGGCCAATTTGGTTGCTTAGGAGACCTGACTGGAGTCACTCAGCACGCCCTGGTTTCGAACTCGTGACTCCAGGGGTGGTAGTCAGCTACCCAGGCCCCCCCCAAACAGACCTTTTTTGACTCATTCCCCCCGGTCTTGTGGATGTGCTTTTTTTTTTTTTTTCTTAAGGGCTGGGGGTCCAACTGGCATGTTTCCTTTGATCAGATATGAGAGGATCAGTTCACACTGGGGTTTCTCCCGGCAGCATTCTTCCAACTACAAAGAGAATTGAAAGGTGGGCTTTTTTAACAGCCACTGAATTTAAGGTGCTGTAATCACATGGCAATTACTCCTTCCTGTTGGGCACCATTCATTTCACCTTCACACCTATGGTTACCGGCACCAGGGTTCATATCAGCAGCCACTGACTGATGGAATTCAGCTGTTATTGTGCAATGCTATCCTGCTTATTCATATACCTCAGGGCTACAGTTATTATAGAAATAGTTCACCCGAAAATGAAGATTCTATCATAAATTTCTCACTTACTGATGTTGTTTCAATGCAGTATGACTTTCTTTTCTTTTTCCTGTGGAACACAAAACAATATGTTAGGCAAAATGTGAGCCTCAGTCACCATTCATTTTATTTGCATCATTTTTCCATACAATGAAAGTGTATGGTGACACATGAGGCTAAATTCTGCCTAACATCACCTTTTGTGTTCCACAGAAGATAGAAGGTCATACAGATTTAGAACAAAATGATGGCGAGTAAGTGGTAACAGAATATTTTGTTTTGGTTCAACTATCCCTTAAATTGTAGTCAAACTTAGATTAATTGGTAGGTGGCATAGGGATATTTGTTTTTCATCCAACATATTTAGCTGTTTGTGCATGTAAATGCAAGGTGGTGTTGTGTCCTTCCAGTCCCTATCTGCCTGTTTTTGTGTGTACATGTGCAGATTTTCCATCTAAAGATGTTTTTGTTTTTTTTTGTAATGTGGGTTACTGTGCATGAGCACACATGGATGAAACTGGGAGTTAAATTGGCTCACAATGCATTTATTGGTCTTTCAGCAAGCTCTCCCCCAGCCCCCCTCCTCATTCTGCCCATTTCATGCCAGCTTGTTGGAAGCACATTGTATATGCCCTACATAATCCTGTTATTGTCGAGAAATCCTCATGACTTAGACCATTTGGCATGCCGAGACCCAGCTCATTCTGGCTGCTTTATTGGGGTGTAGTGTAGAGTTAGGGTTAGAGTTTCTTCTTTTGGCATTTTTTCCTATCAGAAAATGTTGCAAGCTGGATTCAAACTTGTGTTGCCCATGTGAGCATTTACTCTATGTAATCAGTAGGCTCTGACTCAGACTTCCTTTTTAAGCATTGCTTGGAGGTGAAGTAGTCAGAATACTAGAGAAGGACCTGAGAGAGATCGAGATATTGTCAATAAAGCAGTCTCTACAGTCATTCAATGCAGGGCTCTTTAATGGTTGGTTGCTGCCCACCCTCTCATTCTCATGTTTTTGTGTGCCACATGTATTGAAAGCACTCTAGGGATGGGGAGGATTCTTGACGAGTCATCCAACAACTGAGTAATTGATAAGTGAGTTCAATTAGTTTATCTTTTTAAGTGGTTATGTAGCCTCTTTAAAGTGGGCTGACATCTTGCTAAACCTTCTCTGAGAATTAGCATCTTTAAATACACCCTGTTTTAAAGCACAGCCACTTTTTGTGCAATAAATGGTTGATATTTAGCCTGTTTATTTGTTGAATATCTCCCAAATGGCTGTTCGTTCTTGCATTCAGTTTTTTAATTTTTAAATGTTCATCTATGCCCACATTCAGGTGGGCGTCTTTGGCCATTGTGTCAGGTCTCAATGAGCATGTTTACATGAACACCAATATGCTAATAACTATATAAAAAAGAAAAGATTTTAAATCATCTGGTTATTCTTTGTTTTTAACATTAAAATGTAAAAAGGCATGCGCACAACACTTGCGCACATTGGGTAAGCTGGTAAGAATCCTGTTAAGGTTTATCCACGCAAAACGAAATCGTGGTAATAGGCAAAACTCTATTGGTTTTTACCGTTTATGACCTTACCCTGATAAATGAAAGCCATTTAAGGCGTTTACATGACCACACACATTGTCGTCTTATTAAACATGTTTACTGTTATTTCAGCATCTCACGCCATGAGCGTTGTCTAGTTAGATGCTGTTTCAAGTTAAAAATAGTATCTTACAGTTTTTTTTTATTCGCTTTGGTACTAAGTGCTAAATTTTTAAACCCTTACTACAAAACTCCAAATTGATCACACTTATAACACAGCTAGTCATTCTTTCAAAACCTGAACTCATGCTTACAGTTATACATATTTTCTTTCCACATAATCATTGTTTCAAAACACAAGATTATTGTAACATGTAATGAAAACATTTGGATTAATCACCAAAACACAACAGTATGATCTAAACACAACTATCCCCAAACAGTTGCCACAAATTTGGAAGCACACAAAGCCCAAGCCATTACATAAGGAAACATTAAGATGTTTCTTTACTGGATTTAATGGAGTAACAAAATTCGTTAATTAGAAGGGGGTGTCCACAAACTTTTGGCCATATAGTGTACATATTTCAAATCATCCTTGGTGCTGAATGAATGTATGTAATTGTACTGTTATATACACAGGTATCACAATAGATATTACACTTACATTATCCAACCAAATTGACAAAATCCATAATAAAAACATATTTATACAACAAGTAAAATATGATCAAAGAACACATCAGAAGTCATTCATGCAGAAAACATTTATTTTACAGTATTTTTACAACAATACTGTGGTTGCATTGTGAAACAAAATAAATTAAAACATTTAACTGTAAATAGAGATAATCTCAAATACACTATACATTAATTAACATCAAGGCTGTCTTCAACATTTGGCCATACATTTTCATCAACATCACAGTGAATATCCTCGTTGTTCTTGCACCTTGGGAAAAACCTTCTGGCATGACGAATCCAGGCTTGACATTACTCTGCAGTGATGTCATTGCAAGCCTCATCCATGGTGTGAAGGAGGGTGGCATGCTCATGGGGATAGTGATCATACACCTTCCACCTCCATGTAGAGAAGAATTCCTTAATTGGGTTGAGGAAAGGGGAGTATGTTGGGAGCTATAGGGTCATGAACCAAGGATGAGCCTGAAACCATTCCCGAACCAGCTCTGCATCGTGGAAACTGACATTGTCCCACACAATAACATAGCTGACATCTTCACCCTGACAGGCTTGCTCAAGTTAATTTAGAAAAGAGTGTTGTATGACCCAAAAAACTGGTCTACGGCCTACCACACCATCTTCACATATAGCCACACACATTGAGATGTTTCCCCGACGTTGTCCAGGCACTTGGATGGTTGCCCACTGTCCAATAAGGTTACGTCCACATCATCTGGTTTTTGCCGGATTGAAACCCGCCTCATCAACAAAAATATACTTGTGATGATTCACAGCAGCATCCAGCTCCATCACCCTCTAAAAAGATAATTTGGTTAGCTCTTTTACAAAGAATAGTTGACATTGTTAGCCTGTAGTACAGTACTGTAAATAGCATGAGTATCACGTACGTAAAAACTGAACATACAGTACACCACATAGCGCTGTACCTGAACATATATTCTGCATGCAGTCATTTCACCTGTGATTTCACGTATGATTTCTCTCAAAAGGCGCCAGGTAAATTTCATAGAAACCTAGTCATTGCTCTCCTCAATAAGCTGCTTTATTTCGGACAGCCGTATGTCGTTCCTTGCCAACTCCTAGTGGTCAGTCAGTACACATGTGCGACCTCCATCAGCTTGTCTCCTGTGATTTCTGAGAGTAAAACAGAGTATGCTGTCTATATTTTACAGTAATGTAAATGAAAAAAAAAAATGTGACGATTACATTTTGTTCACTATTCGATACAGTAATGCATTTACTGTACTGTATACATAAAGTGAATAGTTAGCAGACTTATCGGTTTTCTTGGCGAAATGTTCTGATGATGGAGCTGACTGTTGACCTTTGTAGGTTAGGGTGAACTAATCTGGCAGTCTTTGTCATGGTAAGGCCTCTGTTAACCACATGGTCAACAATGATGGCTCAGACTTCATTTGAAATGACAGTACGCTGCATTTTATCTTCATTCCTCTGATGCCCAAGTCTTTGTTGAGACCCAGGCCCACCTCTTTCTTGAGGCCCATGCCCAACTCTTTGTTGAGGACCATGCCCACCTCTTTGGTGGGATCCACGTCTACCTCTTTGATCCCTCTGCAGGTTTCCTCTCACTTTCAGTCTATCCTGCTCTATGTTTGCACATAGCAAATGTTCACACACAGTTCTACTTATATGGTATCCAATTGTGATCACAAGGTGAAATAAATTATGATCTATCCTGAAAGCTGTTACAGCAATTACTGTAGTTTATACCTTACCAACACACAATAATCAGACCAGCTGAAAATCTATTGACATACCAAATGATTAATAGATTAACCATTAAGATTAAATGATAGACAAATGCATTAAACTGAATGAGAAGAGATGCAAATGAAAAATTTTATTGTAATAGCATTATGAAAGGCAGTTACTGTGAATGAAAAGTTTATATAGATGAAACACTTATTATGTGTAGTGAAAAGGATACTTTGTGATTTTGTGTATTGTACTAACATAATTGAAAATATGCTGAAATGTTTGAAAAAATGCATTTTTGATGATCTGTTGTGAGATAAGTACTGAAAGTTTTGAAAATGTACCACTTGCTTCTGAAAATAGTACCAAAGCAATTAGAAAAACTAAAATCATCTTTAAAAAAAAAACACATGACCCAATGACTAGTCTGTTTTGAAAATATACAGCTTTACGTATTCCTAGTAGGTTCTAGTCAACCCAGCACAGCCCTGATATCAACAATGAACTTGTTTAAGCCTGTCTTAACTTATAAAGGATCTATTCTTGCTTCATTTGGCTTCTTTGATTTGTCGTTCTCTTTGAATTGGAAGAAATTTGTGGTGTGCCGTGAAGGTTGCAACAGTTTGGGAAGATAAGAGATAGGCTTTCGTTCACTGGTGCGTGAAGTAGGCTGTGGATTTCAGTCTGTACACTCTCGTTTACCACCTTCTGAACTGACCCATCATTTAACACATACTGGAGAGATAGGCAGACAGAGAAAGGGAGGGTGTCGAGAGAGTCAGTATCTTCCATCATTTCTATCCTATCTTCTGCTGGGGTGCATCTTGTAGGGCAGATATCTCAGAGGTTAATAATTGAAAGGGTGCTGGTAGGTTGTTGGCAGGGTGTAGTTGTGTGTAGTCTGTAACCTTTGTGTGTGTGAGAAGCCCTCCCCTCTATCATGATCAATGACACGTACAGGCCTGCCCTCCCCTCTGCATATCCCATGACCGGTCAGGGCAGCTGTACGCTCAAGTGGAGCCTAGAAAATCTCTCTCTCCTCCCCTTCTCTGTCTCTCGCTTTGTCTCCAAGAAAGGCCAAGTACTGACCTTTTGCTATGAAAGCATGGCCTTTGCCGTTTCAGGGATTGTTGTTTTTACCTTGCAAACTTTATGACCATGAACAGGAGGCATAGCAAGCACAAGGGGAATGGAGGTTGAGGGTTCTACAGTAATGGATCAGTCCGTGTGACTGTAATATGCTTCTGTTTGCTCTGTCTACCTTGGAAGCTCTTACAACATGTAGAACTGGGTGGATACCGAGCGTCAACACTGAGAATAGGGCAATGGAGTACTCAGTGAAACACTTTCAAAATGCATCTCTCATGTAGACTTCAATAGCTAAATGTAGCATTAGAGTTAAGTTCAATTCATTTCCGTGAGTCAGTTCAGCGAATCAACTGATAACTCTGATTCAATTATTCATTTGCATCTGCATTAAAAAATGTTCACTGAAGTCATTTTAAATCACAAAGAACTTAAAGCTGTCAAAATCTGCGCATTAAGCATGCGATTAATTTAGAATGTTTAACACATTAATTGTTCTTAATCACGATTATCGCATTTACCAATTTTCACATTAGATTCTGACATTTTATTCAGCTCCATGTGAGTGCTGAACACTGGTTGGAGGAAGATGGAACCTTTCTGTTGTGTCCGTAGTCAATTACACTGACGCACACAGCATAAACACACACACAACAGCAATTCTGTGTCAATAATCAAGTAATGGAGAAAGGACCTCTTGACTGAATTGTTTTGTAAAAAAAAAACCTAGATGAGACTAGTAATGAGCTGCATTTACACGACCCGTTGGAGTGAAGGACCATTATTTAACAGCATCACGTTCCAAACAATTCGGATGAAGTATCATTATGTGGACAGTGCCAGCGCTAAAAGCAAAACAAGACGTTCTCTGCAAGCGCTTTTCATGTGGAGTTCAAAGCGGCAAATCATGTAAATGTGGCTACATGATTGCTGTAGCAAAGTGGATAGCCACGATTAATATTGTGGAGGATGAGGCTTTAAGAGATTTAATGCCCATTGCAGTGAAAATGCAAAATACAAGGACTAGATATTTCAACCTACCACTTAGACTTTTAGAAACGTTTAATTGGTTGAATTGGTGCTCTTTTAGTGCATTCATACTGTGGAATGCTTTGTTTGGAAAATGTTCATAAATAAAAAAAAAAATTCATAACCTTTTTTTTTTTTTTTTCATTTCTTTTGTAAGAAGGAACTAAATGCATTTTGACTGGAAAACAAGTATATATAGAGTCCAATTTCAGCCCTTTCTAAATCTGTGATTAATCATGATTAACTATGAAAAACCATCCGATTAATCACAATTAAATATTTCAATTGGTTCATATAAATGAAATGAATAAAAAATCATTCATCTTTGTGTTCATTAAAAGCAGTGTAGAAAACATGCTTTGATTATTTATAGATTGATTTTTACTTTATTTTACCTTGTAAATTAAACACTTTGAATCTAAATGACCGCAGTGGCCATTTGGTTGAAATGGTTTCCGAGCAAATACATAATTATAGAGATTGAATGCTGATCCTGTTCTATAGCCCTGCTCTTCACAAGCCAGTGCTCATAAACAAACATGTTTTGGAAACAGTTCTGCGTCCTGCTCATTGGCTGTTAGGAAGACTGATCGAGTCTAACTGGTTCCTTAACACTTTGGTGTGATCTGATCCGGAGAGATCTGTTTTAATGTATGCTTGTAAATGTGCCCGTCTGTCTATCTGAGAATCTCAGGAAGGGTACTTCTCCGTGTGTTTGCCAGAGCATGAAATAAATTGCATAACCTGTCATTTGATATACATATTAGCAGTAATGGATTTCACAGTGGTACAGAGACACCCATATAACAAATGCAAAATGCCACACAAGAAAATTATACTGTATGAGACAGAACACATTCTTTTGTTTGAATTCTATCTTGGGTGTCTGTGTCCTCTCAGACAGACAGACAGAGAGACAGACAAGATAGATAGGTAGATAGATAGATAAGACAGAAAGAGTGATAGATAAGACAGACAGACAGACAGACAGACAGATAGACAGACAGACAGATAGATAGATAGACAGATAGATAGATAGATAGATAGATAGATAGATAGATAGATAGATAGATAGATAGATAGATAGATAGATAGAAAGAAAACTAACCCTAGCTAGCTAGCTTATTAGGGGACATAAAAGCTCACCACTATATGTATGTGTATTTTTAGGTTAAGTTAATTAAACAAAACATGGTAAAACAGAATGGCTCTTGCTTTAATCATTTAATTTGTCTTTTATAAAGTTTAAGGGAATAGAAATTTGTGGCCCATGTAAAAACTCATTCATCATTTTATAGCCAAAACCAATTAATCTACCTAGACAGACTCTGATTGCTTATTGTTGTGCTCTCTCTCTGTGTGTGTGTGTGTGTGTGTGTGTGTGTGCTGTATGTGTTTCAGTTTTGTTCTTTTGTTCTGTCCAGGCCTGTAATTTCATTCTTCCTCCACAGAAAATGTCAGCTTGCTCAGCAGTCAGATTATTTCTACTTTATGGCTTTTGCAGAGGTATTAATATGTTCCCTGTCTGTCACTCCTTCGACGTTTTGTCGATGTAGTGACACTAGGGGTCACTCTTGGGAGCCCAAAACACCTCTGCTTCTTTGAAAAAAAGGCCAATGGGAATTGGCGAGTGGATTTGCATGACACTCCCTCGGACATACGGGTATAAAAGGAGCTGGTATGCAACCACTCATTCAGATTTTCTCTTCAGAGCCGAGCGGTTCTATTCATTGAATCTGAATTCATCCGCAAGTTCATTCACCTCATCTGCTGGATTTTACGGCGCATTTCAGCGGCTTCTCCCCCTCTGCACCCGTGGAGTGCAGAGAACACCCCTGGGTGCTTCGGCAGAATAACAAAAGAGTATATTCTAAAAAAAAAACATGACCATGGCAACGTTGCGGTTGCGGCTTGCATTCGTAAGAAAGCAAGCCACCCCAGCGGCTCCCTGCCTCGGTCCATCTACCTACGGGTATGAGGCCGTGCCGGTTAGCACTGGGGGCGATTTGGGGACATCAATGGGACCACCTCTGCCGGGTATCCCCCCATGGATCTCCCATTCCCCAGCACGCTCGCTTGCCCTGGTTGGGCGCATGGACGATACCGCCGGCTCGTCTCAGGGCAAGTTCGAACTCTTGTTCGGAGCCCGGGAAGACGATGAGTTATCGAGCGCAGCATCGGAGAGCGGGCACGTCCAGTTGGACGCAGAGGCTTCAACTGGGCTTCCTCCTTCGGGAATGGTCGCCCAGTCCCAGTCCGATGCGGAAATGACGGACATGCTTTCCCGGGCGGCTGCAAGCATCGGCCCCTCCACTCTCCCCTGAACCCTCGTGGCTCGACGATTGTTTCCTGGGCGCCCACAACCATGCCCCGCCCCCATTCCTTTCTTTCCAGAAGTGCATGAGGAGCTGACAAGATCGTGGGAGGCACCTTTTACTGCCCAGTCCCGGTCTTTCAGCTCCCCCGCCCTCACTACCCTCGATGGTGGAGCATCCAGGGGGTATTCGTTGATCCCCCAGGTGGATAAGGCACTCGCGGTGCACTTGTGTCCGCAGAGCGCCGCCACCTGGCGTGGGTGCCCAAAGCTCCCATCCAGGACCTGTAGGTTTACGTCATCCCTGACGACTAGGGCCTACAGTGCCGCTGGACAAGCCACCTCCGCCCTGCATGCCATGGCTCTCCTGCAAGTACACCAAGCCAAGGCGCTAAAAGAACTGCACAAAGGTAGTTCTGACCCGGGATTGATGCAGGAACTGTGCTCAGTGACCGACCTCGCTCTCTGGGCGACGAAGGTCACGGCGCGGTCTCTCGGGCAGGCGATGTCCACCCTGGTGGTCCAGGAGCGCCACATTTGGCTCAACTTGGTTGAGATGCGAGAGGCTGACAAGGCACGGTTCCTTGACACCCCATCTCCCAGGTTGGCCTGTTCGGCGACACCATCGAGGACTTTGCCCAGCAGTTCTCGGCAGTGAAGAAGCAGACGGAGGCCATACAACACATCCTGCCCCAGCGCGGCTCAAGACCCCGCACCCCGTCTGCTCGTTGCCAAGGGCGTCCTCCTGCAGCAACAACACCGGCTCCGCCACAGCCCGCCCCCGTGGCCTGGCCCCAGCGTGGAGCCCAACGCAGGAAGCAGACTCCACCCGTCTCACAGCCGGCCACTAAGAACCCGAGGAAGGCTTCGAAGCGCCCCTGGGACGGGCGACCCAGGGGCGAGGAGACCTGCTTCTCTGGAGCTGGTGAGCAGACCACTCCATCCCCCGGTGGTGGGCCGGGAGGAGAATCCTTTGTTTAATTTTTTGCTGCATGCCCAAGTGTCTACGGTACCCAAAAGTTCAACAAAAGAGTGGTTTTCTTGTTTCCTGGGTCACTTGTCCGGTGCGCACGGCTTTCGTCACGACCACCATCCACCGCCCCATTTTTGCAGGTATGGTGCTCCAGCGGTGGACCCCCGCACCTGCCCAGCTGTGGCACAAACACGCCCACACCAGGAGTGTGGCGGCCTCCTGGGCCCTGGCCAGTGGCGCCTCTTTGGCAGACATTTGCAGAGCAGTGGGCTGGGCAGCACCCGACACCTTTGCGAGGTTCTACAATCTCCGGGTTGAGCCGGTCTCGTCCCGTGTATTGGCAGGCATGAGCAGGTAAGTTCCAGGACAGCTGGCCGGGTGTGCCACTTGCGCGTTGCGCCTTTCCCTTCCCTTGAGGTGAAGACGTGCGCTCTTGACTCCCAGTCGTGTTTACAGACTGTGATCCCTGGATGACTTTCCTCCTTAGCCCTCTGGCAGTTGAGTTTGCGGAGAAACTCGCTGCCGGCCCAGTACGTGCGCTAATGAGACCCTGTACTGAGGTAGGTGCTCCACATGTGCTGGTTCCCCGAAGGCGACCCCATGTGATATCTTCCGCAAAATCGTTTCCCTGTCGGTAAACTGCGTCTTCCTTGGGCAGAGGCCCCTCTGCCCCCGGTCGCCATGCTTTGTAGAAACTCCTCCCCCTTCTGGTAGGACCTACCATGGGACCTTTCCACATGACATACTTCCGACAAGACTCGGTAAGACCATGTGACATATTCCACTCAAAATACTTGCTCGCACCGCCAGTTCAGGTAACACAGTTCAGCTAGTTGTGGTGTTTTGTATAGGGACCCCTAGTGTCACTACGTCGACACAACGTCGAGTGAGTGACAGATAGGGAACGTCATGGTTACTTTCGTAACTTCCGTCCCCTGATGGAGGGAACGAGATTTTGTGTCCCTCTTGCCACAGCACTGAAATACCCGCTGAAATGGTGGGACCTGGTCTCGGCTCCTCAGCACAAAACCTGAATGAGTGGTTGCATACTAGCTCCTTTTATACCCGTATGTCCGGGGGAGTGGCATGCAAATTCCACTCGCCAATTCCCATTGGCCTTTTTTAAAAAAAAAAGCAGAGATGTTTGGGGCTCCCAAGAGTGACCCCGTGTGTCCCTCCACCTTCCTCCATTTATCCAAAAGAGTGCGTACCCCTATTGAGCATAAGTTATATGAACTACTTTTATGGTCATTTTTTTTTAAGCTTGACAGCCCTTGGTCAGTATTTGTTTTTATTGTATGGAAAAGAACATCTTGGAAATTCTGCAAAAACATCTTCATTTGTCTATGTTCACACTGGCAGAAAAAAATCAGATTTTTTGGCTGACTCAAAAAATCTGACTCAAATCTGTTTTGGTTTTTGGGGGTATTTACACTTGGTCATTTCATGCATTTTTGCCGATCGGATTACTATCCAATCATGACAAGACCAAGTGTAAATGCCCTCCAAGACAGATTTGAGATGGATATAAATCCGATCACCTCCTGAGGTGGTTTGAGATGCATTCCAGACAAAACTTGGTCAAGTGTAAATGCATCTGGCTGCTCAAGCCACATATGTAGACTTTACGCCGCCCAAATAGCGATACGTCAGCATAGGGAAAACGTAAAATTTAACAGCTGTTACTGGGTATTTGCATAGGGCTCAAGTGGCACTATACATAATAACAAATTAAGAAATGGATGCACATTGTAGGAGAGACAGAAGGTTTTTCTTCATTGATTTGATGCAGATCGCTGACAAAACTGAAACTAAACACTGACAATGAGTGCAGCTGTGTGGCGCATCTTACCTACGACAAGCCCCAAAGGGAAAATACACAGTGCGTACCCACGCAGACACGCGCACTGTTCAAAGTCACTTGGAATCAAATAATAAATCAAATCATTTAAATTCGCTGCCCGGCATTAGCATAATAACAGAAAATAACTTTAAATAATTTTATTTACATATAGTGCAGCAATTGAAGATCGTATTTATATCTGTTTGGCGGAGAAACATTGATGTGGCCAAGTATAAATGAAATGTGCTTATTCAATCGAATAGCAATCCGATCAGAAAAAACACATGAAGTGACCAAGTGTAAATACCCCCTTTGTAGTCTGAACAGGTGAAGAACATAAAATCAGATTTTTACAACCTGATCCAAACCATATTCGTAAGGATGTGTTCAGACTGTCAGTCCAAATCTGATTTTTGTGCATAATCGATTGGAATCTGATAATATTTAGCAAGTCTGAATGGCAAAAAAAAATCACATGAAATTTATTTTTACAAATCTGTTTCAAGCTACATTCATGTGTACTGTAGTTTGAAGTCCTATTCAAATCACATTTATGGAAATCCATTTCAGTCTGGCCTCTCTGATCAGATCTTAAGTGTCTTTTTACTGTCACTTTTTCACACTACGTAAAGTCACGTGATACGTCGTCTAGGCTACATTCACGCTGTCACTCAAATCCGTTTAGGTTTTTGTAGTCTGAACAGGAGAAAAACACATTAAATCTGATTTTTACAAGCCTCATCCAAACCACATTCATAGGTTAAAATCAGATTTTTCATAATGCGTCTCAGTCTGAACGATCAGATCGGATTTCAAGTGATTTTTTCATCATTTGTTGTGCACGACGGTTGTTATATGTCAGGCTTTGCGGTGAGAAAACATACTGCGCTCTGAACGGCATAATTAATGCCTTCACAAGGCACTTCAAATTTAATACAATAATGACGGCCCTGCAGTAGGATCATTACAAACATAATTGTCAATAAAAATTACTTCAAAAGTGAGTTCAGCCTCTTTTATTATACATTTCAGCACTACAAAACTCTCACAGTGGAAGGTAAACAGGGCTTAGAGATCATTACTTCTGAATGAATCACACCCATATGTCATTTACATGTTACGGGGCACACAAAGCACTGCAAACCTCTCATAATAACAAAGACATTGGCTTAACTTACCCAAAAAGATGCGCTAAGGTGCAGTAACCCAAACCATTGCGAGAAATCACAATATGATAAAGTATTGAATGTCACGCAGATACGGGACGCTTGAGCATTTTGAGCGTTTCATCACAGGACAAGTGTCCTTGTCTCACCCTTCGACCTATTTGTGATTTAATACGGGACACAAAGCCTTCAATGCAGGATGTTTTGCTCTCTGCTAAAATTCAGGACCCCAAGATAAAAGGCTGGGACATCGTATGGGACATCGTACTTTCAGCCAAAATACAGGACGTCCCCACTACAAACATTGCATATACCACCTCTACCATTTTCAAGCCGTTGTCATTGAAAAATTTTCATATTTGGATACATCAATGGTAAAACATCCATCCCTAAAATCTCATGCATGGTGAATATATGCAAGTTTGCTGCGTTACCATGACAACTAATGTGGACGTGATAGCAAAAGCGAATGTAGTCTGAACAGAAAAAATCTGATCTGGCCACATATAAAATGCAGTTTGAATTTAAGGAATTTCGGATTTAAGGAAAAATCATATTTTTCCTGCAGTGTGAACAAACCCATATTGCTACAGGAAATATGCTGGCAGTGGTGGCTGAAATAAGCTGAGAATATTATTAATGGAATCTTCTCGCGCGCATTCTGAAGTTCGACAGTCACATCGTTTCTTCAAAGGTGGCTACCACACGAGTCAACCAGTCACTGCTAGTCTGTCTGGACCACACACTTCTTTGAACTATGATACTGGCAGAGACAGCAGCATGAAATAAAGTGCCGCATGCCAGCCTGATCCGTCTCTGTCATTGCCGCATAAAGCATATTCCAGCACCGCAGCTACACATTGCCATGTTATAAGCTAAAATCACTATTCCATTCCCCTCCATGTTGTTTTTTTGCTTACTGACACAACATCATTGCTATAGCAACCAATGCAGATATGCCAGAAAATGAAGATAGCCATGGGACACACAAATCGAATCTGATCAGTTGCGATACACAGTGCGGACAGTCAATCATGAGGATTGGATTCTGATCGAATATACAAAAAATTGGATTTGAACTGACAGTCTGAACATAGCTTAGGTGGTTTGGAATCTGATTAAAATCAGATTTTTTGAATGGTCCGAATGGTCAGATCAGATTTCATGTGTTTATTTCGTCGTTCTTGTGTGTAAATGGTTGTTACGTCAGTCGTTGTGACAAGAAGACATATACTGCGTTCCAAATGGCTAAAATGATGCCTTCACAGTGCACTTCGAAGGGAAAACAAATAATGATGACCATGAGAATAAAAAGCTTGAAAATTTGTTCAGAATTTGTATTGCACCTTTCAGCCCTCCAACACTGGAAGGTAAAATCTATGAAGGGACGATCTCTTCTGAATGGAATGTACCCATATGTCATTTATATGTTACAGGACAGTCAAAGTAGTCCAAACCTCTTTTAGAATAATACAGACACTGGCTTTACCCACCCAAAGAGATACACTAACACACAACGGCTACGAGCCACCACAACGCGATAAGGTATTGAACATGCCTGAGTTGGACGCTTGAGCATTTTGAGCTCTTTAATACAGGACAGGGGTCCTCTTCAAGAATCTCGCTGTCCGACCCATTTATGTTTTAATACATGACACAAAGCCTTCAATACGTGACTGTCTGCTGCCTGCTAATATACAGGACATCATAATTTCAACCAAAATACAGGATGTCACAGCTAAAACAGGACAGTTGTAAACCCCAGTAGCAACTAGCTACAAACATTGTATATGCCATCTCTTCCATTTTTATGCTGTTATCTATTATGAATGTGTTAATATTTGGATACTGCCCTCATGAAAAATATAAACAATGGCAAAACATTCATTGCTCAACACTCATGGTGAACATACACAAGTTTGCATCGTTACTGTAATAATTAATGTGGACGTGCTAGCAAAGCGACTGCAGTCTGAACGGGGAAAAAAATCTGATCTGTCCACAATTAACCTGCAGTTTGAACAGTCAGTTTAAAAAATTTCCCTGCAGTGTGAACAAAGCCTTTGTGTTTGAACAACATGTGGGTGAGTAAATGATAACACAATTTGCCAATTTAGGTGAACCTAACCCTTTCTTTAAAGGGGACATATTCTACCAATTTCCCCCCTCAAGCCTTAATTTGTTAGTCAAGGTTTGTTGCAGCAAAAACATTATTTTTTTTTATTTTTGTCTCTTGAGTCATCACTCATTATTTAGTTTTACATGACCATTTTCCAACCTTCTTTCTGACCCTCAGAAATAAACAGACTGTTTTTTTGCTACTGCACCTTTAAGACTTCTATCATATTTAGAAGAATATTTGGTTTGGTTGATTGTGACTTCATAACTGTGACTATTTCTGAATGTCCCTGTTTTTGCAACTTTCATGAGTTAAAAATATATAGTCTGGGTGTACTGTGTCCTCATCACATTTTTTATGTCAACAGAGGAAGTAAAATCCCATTTTCCATGACGTGTCCCCTTTAAGAGTCTTAAGGCCTTCACATCATTCCAAGCTGCCGTAGGGTTATAAAGGTCGACCACATACACAAACACACACATTCACTGACATACACACAGTCTTTACTGTGATGTATGTGCAGGAAGAAGCGGTCATAATGTATCCTGAAGAGTTCCCCTGTGAGAACTTTGGCATATTAGTCGTGTCTGTTTATCTCTGTGTGGTATTCTCCAGAACAGTCATTTGTGTAAAGATTACACTTGACAGAAAGAACAAACTGAACCAGCGACTGACAGATGTTCAGAATTCCTTAAGTTACACTAAGGAAACAGGAGGTTGATTAACTGGTGAATTTTAGAGCCTTTTGTTTAAGACTCATACATTAGGTACAGTGGAACCATGCAACTGTATTTTTATTTCACTTTGATAGAACTTTCTTTTCATTGCAATTTAAAACTGATATATTACAATCTCTTACTTGGTTGCTTCTTGTTCATTTTTGTTGGACTTTTGTTCTCGGTGCAACAAGTGCTGAAATTTCTGCATTACTTCATCATGGAGTCAAAGGGAATAGCATACCTTGGTTCATTTTTTTTCTTTTTTTTTTTTCAAATTGTTTGTCATTTCACAAGCCCTTGCAGTTGAGTTGTACTGAGGACGCACACTGGCATACAAATAAAACAATTATTGACTTCTTTTCTTGGATCGTTCTGAGTATGCGTTGTAGTCTAAAAAAAAATTTAGCAAATGTTAACCTAATGCCGCAGTTTCTATATTCTCGCACCCTTGCTCTGAGTGGTGGTCAGTCTCTTTTTTCCCAAAAGTATTATTGTGGAAAATTTAAACAATAACATATACTGTAGATTCTTGGCATTGTGAGGTACCACATGTAAAATAACTTTAGTCAATGGGGCGCCTCTATATGCCACATTTATCCTGAGTGTCACAACTGCAGGATGTGCTCTGTGCGTGTGTGTGTTGTCTATTCATGCCATGTGTTTATGTGTGCACTCTTGGTGACTGAATTTTGTTTCATCTGTGCCTGGCTTGGCTCTGTGGTTAAAGTCTAGCATGTAGCTCAGGTCCTTTCCTTTGAAGTGCTAACAGCGTAGCAAAAACCTGCAAAACATACTTTCGCAAGCACACCGACACACTTATAGAGACAGATGAGCAAATAGCTCATGGTTTGCTAATATACCTCAGAGATTCCAACCAAGAGTGTCAAATAAAATAAAACAAACCTTTAAATCAACTTAATTAATGCATAATAAATTCACCTTGTCACAATTGCCTTTATTAGCAGTAGTTGTATTTCATTGAGAATTCTGTAGTTTAGTGGGTGGCTGCAGGACTGTATCGATATGGTGTCCTCTCTTGCTGTAGTAGTGTGATAACAGGACTGTACAAGTTTCTTCTTATCGGGTGCTTGTACCTGAATGGCACTCTTTTTAGCTTAAATGCTCTTGGAGTGCAGACAGAGTCTGCTGCTACAGAAGCATTGAAATCGCTACTGTGAGGTCTTGAAGTGGCTTGGTCCCTGTACTCTTAAAGGGATAGGTCACAGAAAATGGAAAATTCTGTCATTTACTCACCCTCATGGACCACACCCTTTTGGACCGGTGTGTCGAGCTCCAAAAAGGACCTTGAACTTTGGTAAATTTCCATAAGCGTTCCCTTGTGATGCCCTTAAACCGAATAAACTTGATAAATGCAATTCCCCATCTGTCACTCACTCAACGTTGTATCGATGTAGTGACACTAGGGGTTGCTCTTGAGAGCCCCGAACACCTCTATTCTTTTGACAAAAGGCCAATGAGAATTGGCGAGTGAACCATACCAGGCCCAGGCCGTGCCCGCCCCTTTGTGAATACGAACACACTCTACTAGGAGTGTGGCATCCTCGTGGGCACTGGCCCATGGCACCTCTCTATCAGACATCTACAGAGCAGCAGGCTGGGCTACACCCAATACATTTGCGAGATTTTACAATCTCCGGGTTGAGCCGGTTTCATCCCGTGTTTTGTCAGGTACGAACAGGTAGAGTTTGGTAATACGGAACAACTGGCCGGGTGTATCGCTTGCGTATAGCACCTTTCCCCTTTCCTGAGGCGAAAGCGTGCGCTTTCACCCCCAGTCGAGTTCACGAAGTCGTGGACCCTGAATGTCCTTCCTCCCTATCCCCGTGGCTCACGAATTTGGCGGAGGAGTTTGCAGCCAGACCCACTACGGGTACTAATATGCCCTGTACTGGGATAGGTGCTCCACAGGTGCCGATTACTCAGGTAACCCCCTGTGATGTATTTTCCACGGTACGGTCTCCCTGTTGGCAGACCCGCATCTCCCTTGGGCAGGGCTCTCTCTGCCCCTGCATCAGCAGTTCACGTGACATGGTTCACCTGTTGTGGTGTTTTTCTATAGGGACCTCTAGTGTCACTACATCGACACAACGTCGAGTGAGTGACAGAAGGGGAATGTCTTGGTTACTGTCGTAACCTCCATTCCCTGATGGAGGGTACGAGACGTTGTGTCCCTCTTGCCACAACGCTGTACTAGCCGCTGAAATGGCCGGACCTTGTCTCGGCTCCTCAGCACAAAACCTGAATGAGAGTGGGCATTCCTTCTCCTTTTATACCCGTATGTCCGGGGGAGTGGCATGCAAATTCCACTCGCCAATTCTCATTGGCCTTTTCTCAAAAGAATAGAGGTGTTCGGGGCTCTCAAGAGCGACCCCTAGTGTCACTACATCGACACAACGTCTCATTCCCTCCATCAGGGAACGGAGGTTACGACAGTAACCAAGACGTTATCTCCCACCCTTCCGTGATGTTTTCTCCATATGCCATCAATATCCCCTCCTAAACATATGGTTTCCTCTCTTCTCTAACACACACATGTCCACTCACACACAGACTTGGTAAGCAGTCGGTAACAGGCTGTTTGTAGCAGTCATAAAACCAATGGCGATGTTGTGTGTGTTGTTTGTTTGTCTTTTTCTCGGGCCGTTAAAACATGTCAATGACTTTAGCTTCTCCCGCCCCAGCTGCTCTGCCCGCTTGGTGCACTAACACTAAGACTGAGCTGTCTCCAAATACCACACAAGCACCGCACTAATGGGTCAGGTTCGGAAATAACATGCACGTGTACATCCATATTCCTCTTCATTTTGCTCTATCTATATACTGTATCTGTGTATCCCAGAGAAAAAATGTATTGCTCAGAGGTTGATATTTTATAGCTCAGGAAACTTAGAGCTTAAGTGTGTAATTTCTGCTCCACTATTAAAATGGATTATTTTCAAACAGGTTTGCATGCACACATGTGTGTGATTCATGCACAACAGTTATGGCAGTCATAGTTAAACATTAGTGCTAAGTGATAATGCTTTATTTATGTTGTGCCTGTGCAAGTATATTCTTTGTAGCTGCCTCTGTGTTTCGTTCCATAAATAGATTGGCATGTGATTTCTAAATGAGAACTGGGTGGTCAATATCCTGCAGCATACACACACACACACACACACAATCTCTCTATCTCCATCTCTCCCTCTTTTTCTGAAGGTCTTTGGTTTGAGGAGTTGTGCAAGACCGTAAGCTCAACATGCAAACTAGACGACACATCCAGGCAGAGAAATAAACAGCCTAAGTAATGCTCCTGCAAGCTATGTGTCTCGTTTCCTGCTGGCACTCTCCCTATCTTCACACACACTGCACGAAGTGTGTGCTCCCAGCCGCTCCGAGCTCTCTGAAGTGCACTGGCCCTGCTCTGTTCTGGAGGTGAGCGATACACCGTGTTATGAGTAGAGACAATAGCCAAAGGTTTCCTGTTCTCGCTCTCCCTGGAACGACTTGGTTTTATTAGACGAGACAGAGAGAGAGAGAACGGGGTGGATAATAGAAGAGGTTAGGGAGTAATGGATTGAGGGGAGAGTTTTATTATTATTAAAAAAAAAATATTATGGTTCCACTGTAGCTCAAGTCTCACTCGCATCTATTGAAATGTAGCTCATTAAGATGCATAGCGACTAAAATTTAGAATCCAGAATGTTTCTAATCTCCAAAGAACCACATGGTCATCTCAATAACACTAAACGGCGAAAACATGGTTCTTGATTAGAAATGGGTTCTTTTATAAATCTAAGGTGCTGTGAAGAACCATTGAGTATATGGTATTTTGAAGTGATGGGGAGTCAACTCCAAAAAGTGGATTCCTCGACTGAGACAAGCCCTAGTATTGGAGTCTACTCTATTACAGGAATCGTTTTTTTTTTTTCTTTTTCTAATGATTCCGTTTCCCTTTAAGCAGGACATTGTAATTGGCTCAAACCAGTGAATTGCTGTTCTGAAAAGGTATATTACGGGTTCAATACAAATTAAGCTCAATCGGCAGCATTTGTGGGATAATGTTGATAACCGCATAAATTAATTTTATTAAAACAAAAATCAAAAATTGAGGTTTCAGTGAGGCACTTACAATTAAAGCAAATGTGGCCAATTTTTGGAGGGTTTAAAAGCAGGAATATGAAGCATATAATTTTATAAAAGCACATTAATTATTCTGTAAAACACATGTATTATTTTAGCTGTAAAGATGTTTAAAGGAATAGTTCACCCAAAAATGAAAATTTGCTTATAATTTACTCACCCTCAGGCCATCCAAGATATATCTGAGTTTCTGTCTTCATCAAAACAGAATTTAAGACTTTTAGGATTTCATTTCAGGTCTCCTCCTTTAAACATTGCAAGTGAATGTACTCCATTTTTTGACGGTCCAAAATGTATATGTAGGGTGCATCAAAATAATCCCAAACGATTGATTATTTTTAGAAACAAAACAATACTTATATACTTTTTAACTACAAATGTTCGCTTCCATACATCTCTGTGATGCGCACTCATGAGAGGGATGACGTAAGCTCGTTGGTAAGGTCACGTGTCACGTGAAGGTGGCAGGAAGCGTGTCACGAGAAACTTGCACAGAGCACAGACCAAGCGCCGTTAACAAACCAAAACAGTCCAAAATAATTTCAAAACAATATAAAATAAAAAAAATAATAATTTCCAAATAATAATAAAAAAAAAAAACCTTTACTGCAGTAAATAACCATCCTTTATTTCGGAGCAATGCCGTTGTGTTATCTACTTGTGCTTTTTCTTTAGCAGAAATATATAGGCTGTATGACTTTCAGGAATTCAAGCCACACAATTTGTAGTTAGTGAAACCAACTGTCCTTTGTGTGAGACTTGACAGTGAAGTGGCATGAAGGTGAGTTATTTATGCAGGCAGTGATGAGTGAGTGAATTGAGTGCAGGTGCAGTGAGTTAGAAATCAGGCGATGAAGTGCAGAGCCCGAGGGAGGCGTGACAATGACAAAGTTTTCACACATACCTGAGTTCGCTGGAAAAACAGCACGGGCACAGCCGATGAATTCAGATATCGACCCTTTGTTTCTTTCGATGGTCTGAAATCCTCAGGGGTAAAATATTCACTGAACACCCTCCAATATATGAGAGAATGTAGGGGTGTACTGATATCCAGGTTCAGCGCGATAAGCCAGAGCTTCAATCGCTCATGATCATGTATAGGCAATCGATGAAAAGTTATTATTTTTCCCGGCGTGCATTTTCTTTGAGGTTTCTGAAGGTTGAAGCATCCAGGATACACACACCAAACAACCACAATTATTTGTTATGTAAATAAAACACATTAAAACTGAAAAAGGAAAGGGGAAAAAAGGACAAGACAGCAAGAAAAGAGATGTTGTGCAAGGCGATTTCACCAGAGTGATTGTTTGATTGCAAGAGTGTCAGGAGACGGTAGAAAGGATAAAGTGGCAAAATTAAAGGAGGATGGGAGCTGGAAAAGATCATTCCAGATCAGGAGAAACAAAACCCAGAGAGCTAACAAAAGAGCAGGTCTCATAGAAAGGCAGGTAATGGGGATAGTAAAGTACAAAAAGCAATATTTTAAAGATGTTTTTGGAGATTGGAGAGTAAAGGAGAAAACCTCATTGGTCTTCTGTGCTTCCTCCCCCCTGATAGCATGCTACAGTGGGCATCGCACTGAGCCACAGGGGATAATGCTTTGTCTAGACAAGTGGAGGTCAATTCATTAACCACTGATTTCTTCCCTGGACAATTTTGCCAAATGCCTCTGTCCTGGTTCAAACAGAGCAGAAAAAGCAAACCTCTGCAGGATATGGCCCTTTGTTTGTGTTTAGCCCTTAATCCAGACAGCAGTCTCAAGGTCAGAATTTTATGAGAATTATGATTTAATATAAATTATGTGATTTAAAACCTTTTTTTTAGAATTTAGTAGGATTTAGTTAGACTTCATTCGAGTTAGCAATTTTTATTTAGTGGTGCTTGCTAAGGCTTTCTTAAAAAACCCTAATGCTAAGTATTAAATTTTTGGCATGCAACTCACCGCACCGTTTGTACTACAGACATGAATGATACCTCAAATCTCCCAAAATTATACCTCGGATTAATCAACCCTTGACAAAAGAATAATGGAATAATAGTTCTTCCTAAAATAAACTGACCATTAGCATTTCAACGCGCTGCTTGTAAAGGGCAGATAAAAAACCCTCTGGTATGCTCGGTGGCAGTGCATTAAACCAGCCCAATCTGTGTGAGGTTTGCTAAAAGCTGGCTGGCGCTACCAGAGGCATTCCAGCATTGTAAATATAAAACAATGGCCCAGAATGGTTATATTCTCTCTGCAGAGATCAGAAATTCAAGTAAACTTCACCCGTTGAGTTTCTACAGGGATTTTCTATGATATCAATGCATAAACATCATTCCAGCAACAACAGAGATATGGTGGTAGTCAACTAGGCAGTAAACACTTGCACTGGTCTCATTGAACAGCTATAGCGTTTGAAAGCGCATGTTGTTTGGAGATAACATCCTGACCATTTGAACTCTCACTCTCTTTTTTTTGAAGAAACATTCAATGAAACGTTCTAGCATAAAAATGGCTTAAAAAAAAAAAAAAACTTGTGGTGGGTTCAATAAAAACGTTGGCAGGGCAAGTACAACTAAATTACTGGCCCATTAAGACCAGAAAAAAAAAATCACTATTGTTAAACTGTGAGCATGTCTCTGCTCAAGGTCAGGTGAGGATATAGACTTCTAGTTTAGTTCCTCCCACAGGTACGTAACATGTTCAGAGTATGACTTGGTGAGACATGGACTTGGAGGTACTTGCCAGTACCCGATTAAATAAACAAAAACAAGCATTATGGAGCCTTGATGAATCTGAAAGCAGTTTTGTTACACAGAAGTAATCTGAACGTGTCAGATGCCCCCAGGACTAGATTACCAGTCATGCCTGACGCAAAGAATTCCAGGGATGTTCCATCTGACCAGCCGTCGCCGTGGGAGATTTATTTGGAGGCTTCGTCTCCTTTTCTGACATTCACTCATACTCAAAAGACACACACAGAGCCACTGACCACGTACAAATTATTTTTAGCATAAAGACCTGGCATAGAAAGGCGTAATCCAAGGAGTGGCACCTGGCCTAGTAGTTTATGGGATTAACATGGCCCTTGTACCTAATAGCCCTAACGGATGTTCTTAATTATTTTCTCCATAAACATTTTTCCAGGAAGGGCCTAAAATATTGAAAACTGCTTGGATCAACATATAATAAGTATCATATATCATCTTGTAAATAGGTTACAAAGTAGTAAAAAAAGTAGTTAAGTAGTATATTTTGAATATTTGTTATATAATCTGAAGATTATAGAGGATGATCTACAGTGCAAGCACTGGGTTTTAGATATGTGAATTGCATATGTAATATAGGTTACAGAGGATTGATGCTATAGTGTTTGGACTATATAAAGTGTGCATACAGCATAGACTGCATGGCCAACATCTAAATCAGCCCTAAAATGAAAGGACATTAGAGTTTATACTAGATGACCTTTGAAATGATGAGCATTGTCAAAAATAAAAGGAAAGGAGATGGAGAGAGAGAGCACAAGGTATTTAAAAGTAAAAGAACAAAAGCAGAGAATCAGAAAGCTAATTTTGAAACCATTACTATCAAGGCTCGTAATAATGATAAAGTGTTCAAGCAAAGTTTCCTCCCTCTGCTTCCTGTCTATTATTGCGTCAAGGAATTCCTCAAACCAAGGGAGATTCATTATCTTCTTGTAAGATGAGACCACAAAGGAAAGTCATAATTCTTATAGATGTTCATTTTGTATGGAAAACATCACACAAGATCCATTGTGTATTTAATGGCCCCTGTGGAAGAATAGAGACATTCAAGATGGCTCTGGTTGTGTTATTAAGATGTATACCAATGTGAAAGACACCATGAAATCAGATGATGCACACAGTTTTCGTTTGTGTTGATGTGTTTCCTATTGAAATATAATGTTATACACCCATCAGCCACAACATTAAAACCACCTGCCTAATATTGTGTAGGTTCCCCGCCAAAACAACGCCAACCCGCATTCTGAGATGCTATTCTTCTTACCAAAATGTACAGAGTTATCTGAGTTACCATAGACTTTGACCTCTCTCATCAACAAGGCGTTTCCATCTACAGAACTGCCGCTCACTGGATGATTTTTTTTTTTTTTTTTGGCACCATTCTGAGTAAATTCGAGAGACTGTTGTGTGTGAAAATACCAGGAGATCAGCAGTTACAGAAATACTCAAACCAGCCTGTCTGGCACCAACAATTATCCATGCGATTATCTAATCAGCCAATCATGTGGCAGCATAAATTCATGCAGATATGGGTCAGGAGCTTCAGTTAATGTTCACTTTAACCATCAGAATGGGGAAAAAATTTGATCTCAGTGATTTTGACCGTGACATGATTGTTGGTGCCAGATGGGCTGGTTTGAGTATTTCTGTAACTGCTGATCTCCAGGAACGCAATAAAAGTATTGTGCATTACAATAGCAGTTGGTGTGAAATTGTGCGTGTGCGTTAAGAAATGCACACCGATGAAACTTTTTTATTTCCTAGTGTGCTAATTCAGGCCACTTTGGAGATTCTGAAAATAGTGCGTAACTGCTTCCTCTGCATGTAATCCTCTTTGTACTGTAATCATTATTTTAGCACTACAAACTGTGCTGTTTTGCAAGGGCTATTTCTGGGCTGTTGTTTGCGTCGCCTGTTCTGATGCAGAGAGAGTTCCCAGAAGCCCCAATCCTGCTCAGTTCTGCTTGTGTTGTTTTGTTTTGAGGATCTGAAGTTGAGATGTTATTCAGATGTTATTCAGACGCAAGCACTTTTTTATGCTTCTGGAAAATGATGTGCATCTCCCTAAGGTAAACAGTGCAGTGTGGATTGCATGCATGGGCTACATTTATTTTTTGAGGAAATTGTAATCATTCTTTGAGACGTGCAAAATTTGCTATGGCCTTGGGTTTGATGTGTGCTTGGTAATATCTTTTAATTTTCAATGTCCTTGGAGGTCTTTAAGCATGTGCAGTTTGCACATTTTTACAGAAATTCCTGAGGAACTGTAAAGGGTCAATATTTTCTCTGCATATATTATTATTGTATATTTAGCCATTACACTTTAGATTTCTACTGTGTAAACAGTGGAGAGTAGGGTCAATGTTTTCACAAAGAAAACGCTCAATTGGTTTATCAATTGCTTGCTTTGTTTTACTTTTTAACTTTACTATTTAATGATGCACACACATATTTTTCAAGCTATGTAAATGGGGATTCTGTTGTTTTATTGTTTCAAATAAAGCTTATCACAATTACAACAGACTAACCCTAAAAATGTTTTGCATTTTGCAAATAAGATAAGTATATAATTTAAGTTATTTATGAAGCATTTTTCAATTTGAAGACATCCCCAAAATGAAGTTTTGGTACATTTAGCTAACTTCTGGGGACATATTTCATCAGATTAGCCTAGGTTAGAAGTGTATGGCTAGGTTAGAAACACACACACAGGAGCTGTCAAGCCATGCACGTTATTGAAAAAATATTTTGATATATTATTTTTTGCCACGTCTATTCTTAATACTTAATACTTAATGCAGCAATATTCATAAATATATTTGAAAAAACAGTCCAGGTGCTGCCCTGAAGCAGGCTCTGTCAACATTAGTTTCATGTCTGAACACTGCTGAGCAATCAAAGTGCAAGTGTGCAGGGTATTTGTAAAACGGCTATTTTATAAGTTAGCATCTGGACTCTGAGTCTATTAAACTGGCCTGCTGTGACCTGTAGGAGTTTTATTTAAAGCTTATACTCAAATTTCAGTCCTCTCACATTCTCTCTATCTCTATCCCCCCACCTCTATTTCTTCAGGTATGGCCTCGCAAGTGCAAGTCTTCTCCCCTCACACTCTCCAGTCAAGTGCCTTCTTTAGCGTGAAGAAACTGAAGGTGGAGCAGAGTTGCAACTGGGATATGACAGGGTACGGCACGCACAGCAAGATCTACAGTCAGAACAGCAAGCAGAGTGCCTCAGTCGCCCCAGTGGGCATCAACGGCGCCAGTCTCCAGGTCTCCAACTCTACCCTGTCCTACGAACAGGCCCTCCTCTTCCCGGCCGGCTCGGGGCACATAGTGGTGGCCTCGGCCAGCAGCACATCTGAGGTGCCTGGTCAACTGTTGGGCAGCACCGGCAGTAGTGGGAGCAGCAGCGGAGGCCACAACCTGACACGCCGCAGCACCGTCAGTCTGCTGGATACATACCAGCGATGCGGGCTTAAGCGGAAAAGTGAGGAACTGGACAACAACAACGGCACTGGCAGTAGAAGTAGCGTGCACGTGGTTGAGGAGCAGCAGCCACCCGCACCCATGATCCAGAACAACGCGCAGAGCGGGGCCACTGCCGCGACAGCGACAGCATCCACTACAGCGACATCCAAGAATAGCGGCGCCAACAGCGAGGGCGACTACCAGCTCTTGCAGCATGAGGTGCTTTGCTCCATGACCAACACCTACGAGGTGCTGGAGTTCCTGGGTCGAGGTACCTTTGGGCAGGTGGTGAAGTGCTGGAAACGTGGTACTAGTGAGATCGTGGCCATCAAGATCCTGAAGAACCACCCTTCTTACGCACGGCAAGGCCAGATTGAGGTCAGCATCTTGGCACGGCTGAGTACGGAGAGTGCCGATGACTACAACTTTGTAAGGGCGTACGAGTGCTTCCAGCACAAGAATCACACGTGCCTGGTCTTCGAGATGTTGGAGCAAAACCTGTATGACTTCCTTAAGCAGAACAAGTTTAGCCCGTTGCCGCTCAAGTACATCCGACCGATCCTGCAGCAGGTGGCCACTGCCCTCATGAAGCTCAAAAGCCTCGGACTGATTCATGCTGACCTGAAGCCTGAGAACATCATGCTTGTAGACCCAGCTCGGCAACCCTACAGGGTCAAGGTCATTGACTTTGGTTCTGCAAGTCACGTCTCCAAAGCTGTGTGCTCTACCTACCTGCAGTCTAGATACTACAGGTAAGGAAGTTATACAAGTTGTTTTTATAAGAGAAGTAAATGTTGCCCTGGCTTTCATGAAAATTACTCCTCATAAAATGTTCTCTGTGAAGAGGTGTTTTTTGATTTGTAGGTAGTTACCCTTAGTCCTTTTTTTCCTGGTGGTGTGTACTGTACATTACAACCCCCAGAGCTTCCTCAACATGTGCTGTTAGAGGGAGTCATAAAATTCAAAGGCTTGCTGTGAAACCACTTCCTTGTCTTGTTTAATGTGGTAAAAACATCTTGTGCCCTGCTTTGAAGATTTAAATAGTCTTTTTAGTGTGTTTTACAACATGTTGCAGCTTCATGGTAGTGGCACCTTAGAGATAGTTGCAGCATATCTTTTTTTCCTATCTTGCTTCTATCCTTCCCTGCAGGAAAAAACAAAAAAGCGAGTTGGGCTGTACTTCCCACGTGCCGTGCCATTCCATTTTGTGCGCATTACAGAGCTCACCCTTTCAAAGTATACTCTTTTGACCGCGAGCCCAAATGGACTCGTTCAACAGATGTGCACGATGACTGCTTTGTGATACTCTTTTAGCACAATCAATGACAGCCGCATGTGGCAATTGTCCACATTTCAAGAAAAAATAGGCTGCGTGTACTGTGCTGATGACGAAATTTGCATCACTCTATTATGCGCGAGGCGTACCGGCACATGGAAAATTAAAGTATACTTTGGCTGGTTAATGCTGGTCTAGCTGGTCTCCCATCCTAGCCAAGCTGGTGTTCAGCTGGTTTAGCTGGTTTCCAAGCCTGAGCAGCTAACAAGTGCTCAAAACAGGCAAGGAGACCAGCAAAGCAGCTGTTTCTTTAGCAGGGATACTTTTTGGTGGAGTTCCCTGGAATAAGCAATATGTTTTGAAAAGCAGACCAAATAAATGCATAATGGAGTCGACTGTAAACAAGGGGCCAGTTATATTTAGTCTCACTAACCCCCCCACCCCCCCACCCATCCAGCCCAGCCCACCCAACCCAAATCCTGCATGCTCATCGCTACTAACCATCTCCCTAGGTATGATGATATGGGGTCACCCTCAGTTCCCCAGCAATATTTCCCTGTAATCCACACCAGAGCGCCAACATTAGAAACAGATGACCAACTTGAAAGCTGCTAATTTTTTTTACCAGTCAACTCTTTCATTTACCTTTAGCCGTGTTTGGGTTTCACAGGCCAGATTGAGCCGTTTTGTGTAGACTTAGGCCTGGTTCACACAGAAGCTCACTCTGTTGGGTTGCCGTGTTGCAGACTGAGAGTGGGTTAGGTAAGGTGTATGACCACACAGCAACCCAGAGAGAAACCCAGAGGAATGAGTCATTCCAAGTGTTGCCAGATGTGTTCTATGTAGATGTAACTATTAGGATGCCACAGGCATTGTTACTAAATGAGAGCAGATATATTTTAAGCTTTGCAAATGCTTGTCTTGTTTTGAAAATTGCAGAAGAGAGTGGAAACTATCATCTAGTATGTTGACTGCTCGGTTTTCCTTTCAAATTGTTGCTGATGTAATTGGTTTAAACGTAGGAAAACATCTGCGATCAAACAGGCTGAATATAACAGAACAATGTGCTTTGGGCTCCAGGTCACAGTAAATGAGCATTTAATTAATTTTCTATCCCAGTTTGTCAAAAAAGATTTGCAGAGGGATTTACAAGTAATCTGCTGCTGTCAAACATAATCATCTCTCCAAACTCCCTAAAAACCGAAACTACACTGTCAGAAAATATGTGCAAAATTTTACCTATAGGGTACAATGGCTTGTCACTGGGGCAGTACCCTCAAAGGTACACCTGTGTACCCTTTAACATGGGTACATAGTACCCTTACAGCTTGTACCTTTTAAGAGGCAAATATGTACCCTTGGTGACTAACTTGGACCTCAGTGTTATGGTACTTTAATGTACCTTTGGAGAAGGTGCAGATTTGACCTTTTAAGGGTACTGCCTCAGTGACAAGCCCTTTGTACCTTATGAAGGGCAAATTTGTACTCAACACAGCATATTAAAAACTGCCAATATGATGTTTAATCAAATTTATTAAATAACATGACAATATTAATAATTTGACATTTCTAAAAAAAGAATTTTTTTTTCACATTGTCACAGGATTGACACTTTAAACATCTCAAAATCACAATTTGTCATGGAATATAGCAGGATACATATAAATTTATTCAGAAATTGTGCTTAAAAAAATATTACTACGTTTAATTTTAAGTAACTTTATAAATACTCTTTAATACTTACCCAAAAATGAAAATTCTGTCATCATTTACCCTCATGATGTTTCAAGCCAGTATGATTATCGTTCTTGCACTGATCATTGAAGTTTTTGAAGGTTTTAATGAATATCACAGCCTGACTTTTCAATACAATGGCAGTGGACAGTGCCTCAATTTAAAGCTTAAAAATGAACTAAATAAACACGTGAGCCACTGTGAATGAGCTTCTCTCATGCACTTATTAACACGCAACAGACATAAAGTTTCTGACTGTAATTTCATGTTGTTTCTCACCAAAACCTATAGTATGCCTTCAGATGACTTGAAACATAACGCACAAGTCACATGAACTACTTATGATACGTTTGGGTCCTTTAAGCTTTAAAGTGAGGCTCTAACTACTGGCACTGAAAGAACTGACTGTGATATTCATTAAAACATCTCCTTACTGTCCCCACACAAGAAAAGAAAGTCATATAGGTTTTAAATATCATGACGATGAGTAAAATATAAAAAAAAATTCCTTTTTGGGTGAACTATACTTTTTAAAACATTTTAAGAATCACAATCAATTTATCATCAAAAGAGTGTCATAGGCCTGAAAGTACATTGACCTGGGTAAATTATATTCCAATCAGGGTCAAATTTGTGTATGCAGGAAGTCTTAATGCAAAGAAGCCGTTTGGTATTGATACTTATAATTCAAAAATTGAACCCTCCTCGTGAAAGCCTTTTCCCAGTCAATATCTACCAAGTGCATGGTTGGATAAGGTGTATCAGCGTCACACTGTAAGAGGAAAACATAATGTCAGAACAGTATTAAAACCATGCAGTGTCTGTCAGAACTGCATTATGCACTGTAAATCACAGTATCACAGGGTGACAGTTTGCAACTTTCCAAGCTTTACAAATTTGCTGACAGATTTTATAGTATTACATCATTCTGACTTCAACAAAATATTTGCTTGACCATATTCACTATAAATATACATTATAAATATTAATATTAATATAAATAGTATATAAAGCAGCTGTAATACCACAGTAAATACCTGGTAGATCTTCTGCATGTATCTGCTCTTTTGCTTCAATGTAGATTTTGGCCAACAGGATTTTTCTTGGAACAGACTCACGCACCTCTGGCACAATACTGGTGAAGCCCTCCATGATATACTGGCCTCATCTGACAATTGATAAATGGATTTGGTCAGTTTCTTCACATAACTGCAGAAAGTTGATAGCAAGGGAACGTTAATCATTCATATTAACTTTATTAAAAGGTACATACCAGTCTTAAAGTAATACTGTAGTTCACCCAAAAATTAAAATGATGTCCAAGCTCACCCTTATGTCGCTCCATACCCGTTTAACTTTTTCTTCTGTGGAACACAAAAGCTGAATGTTTGAAGTCTTCATAGTTTTTATTGGAAAAAATGTAAGTGGAAAGTGACTCAGAAAAAAAGAGGGGGAAAGAAAAACACCATAAAACCACAGTAAAATTAATAAATGCTACTCACACTATATTTCAAGTTTGGTCACAGGATGCAATGAAAACCAGTGAAGTTTTCAGCGCTTTATTGCTTTAATTTGTCAGTGAATAACGACTTGGAATACAGTGCACAATTCATTTAAAATACTTTTACTGTGGGTTATGGTGGGATTTTTTTTTTTTTTTCAAGCTTGACAGACCAGAATCACTATTCACTTGCATTATGGCAAATAGGCAAATAAACACTGCAAAAAAATACTAAATTCACCTTTTGTGTTAAATGGAAGAAAAAAGTATGTGGGATTGAAATGACATTAGGGTGAGTAAATAATGGCAGAATTTTCCTATTTGGGTAAACTATTCTACAACTTTTTAGCAATATAAAATATAAAAATGCCCAAGTGACAGCAAAAATATGTGTCCTTCTGATTTTCCCCCTTTGTCTTTACAATGTAGTTCTAACCTACTGTTCAAGGTGCTACGCTGAAATCAAACATGTATTTTAAGCTGAGAATAGACATAAAATTCTTTATGATATTACTTACACTGGAGAATTTTTATCTTCTCTGTCATGTAAAAGTTTGCTGCATCTGGTCTTGTTTTTAATAATCAAGGTGTCTGGTAGCATCTTGCCAAACAGTGCATGCAAGACATTTGCATTTCCCTCAATAGAAGATGCATCCTCATTAATGACAGCAAACTCCTGTTGGAGTGAAATAAAAAGTGCAGAGAAAAATATTTGTTCATTAGACAAATGCACAAACACAATTTTTCTCATCTAAACTTACATTTCGCACGCACACAAAAATACTCTGTTACTCTTCAGATATGAAGAGTATCGCTGCTATCTCTGCTTTGAAATGTTATTTATTGTGAAAAGTGCTAAACAAATAAAAATGATGACTTAAAATATATGTCCTGTAAAAACATTATTGTGATTTTAGTTGGCTAGCGAATGTGTCCACTACAGAAATCCACTCACCCCTTCCACAGATCTGTGACAGGCTCTTTGCAGTTTCTTCAGACTGTGCCCAAATTTCTCCTTACTCACCTGATCAAGTATCAGAGGTACACACTCCACTCTGAGTTTGTGCTTAAGGGATTGGTGGAAAGTATGCAAACACAAACAGAGAAACATATATAAACATGATCAAGGATAGCAGGCATACTTGCATTCATTGTGATAATACTGTGGCTAAGCAAGCAAAAGTGCAGTAAATGAACACTGTTTTTTTTGTACATGAGAAGAAAAAAAAACGTCTTGAGGTGTAGTAACCATGGTATAAGCAGAATGATTGCCCGAACGTCGAATTATTGAACATTTATTCAAACCTGAGGTGTAACGGCCACAATGCAATTATCACTACGGGGTGTGCATTAATTCTCAATAATTCAACGGTCCGTCGTCATTTATTCCGTTCAAAGCTTAAATAGGAAAACAATATGTTGTATTTTGGCAGGATGGCAAATCTGGTTAGCACGCGAACATGTCAACGGGGCAGTCAACAACTGCCTAAAGGTGAGCGTTATTGCCTACTACAAGTACATAAAAAATTGGACAAATACACGAAATACCAGCTAATTTTAACAACACTTAAATGTACCTCTGAATATCTGTGCTTTTTCAGTGACTTGTATTTCAGCTTCTTTTAACTTAAGGAAAAGATCCTCCGTCAACAATCAGAGATCCATCGTTTCCTGAGTGCCAGTGCCGTTCCATCCCAAACTTCCCGCGCACAGCACGTGCAGCGATGCAGTCCCATTGGATGAATTTGAATAAAGCCCTACAAATTACCTGTTGCAGCTCCTCAGTTGTTCTTGTTTAGAAAAGTTTGTATAAAGTAGTAGGCTATATAAGAATTTGTGCTCCTCACTGAAGATAAACTTAAGTTTAATGATTTTATGTAAAGGAAAAATCCAGACCATTAAACAGCTCTTGTTTATTTTATATGGTTTAAAATGGCATTTTTTCTGAACCTGTTTGTGATTTAATTTCATGAATTTGTTTTATATTAAAAGCCATCATCTTGAAGCTCTAAATATAAACACTAAAATCCACAAACACAGTCAGACATGATTAAGGGTTTTTTTATTTATTTTTTTACCTCTTGTAGATGCCACAGACCAGTGGCAGTGAACATGAACTATTTCACTGTACAATAACAAGTATGATTTTCAGTTGTGTGTTCAGTAAATTGTTGAGATCACGTTCGGGAGAATGCACAAAGTGAATTTCATGCACTTGCAGGGTTTGGAAGCCTTGAAACGGCCTATCCCCCAGGCAAATAATTTGGTAGATTTTCTACCTCTATTTGGGGAAATGGTACAGACATGGACCCTTTGTTGGTTGAAAAAGTATTTGTACCTTGTCTATCCATAAAGGATACATATTAGTACCTTAAGGTGTAACTATGACCCATTAACCACATAAATTGTACCCTATGTGATCACAAACGTACCCTGACCATACCCTTTTTTCTGACAGTGAAGACACAGTGATTGGCCTAAAAAGTATTCTTTCCACCATTTGTTGAGGCAATCAGTGTCTGATAGAGTATGTTGTAAACTGACCATAAGATGGGCATTAACTGAGCAAGTGTCTGAATTAAGATGATGGACATGAGTTATATGCAAAGATGGGCATGGGAGGTGATATTACTGGTAGCTTTGGTGTCCTCTCTCTCTTGTGGGAGTCCATACAGAAGATGACCCTTTAATTTCCTATCTTCTGGAATGAAGAGGAGAAAAACAGCTGACAATGAACAGAGTCAACAGACTCGACACACAGCCATCAGCCCATAGCCTTGTAAATCTGGAGAAAGAGAGAGTAAGACATAAGAGAGACTATGGTTTTAATAGTGGTGCTAGCTAAGGCAAGTATTACCATTACTTTAGCTCATACTCAGATTTGTGATCAGAACAAATCATTAACCCTAAGTATTAAACTTCAGTGTGTAACCCATCCTGAACAATTTGTGCTGATACCTAATTATGCCAATCATCAAGTGACTGGACTTAATATTTTTGTGGCAGGTGATAGCAAGTGAAAAAATCCCATAGATTTACATTGTTAATATGTAGTCTAGAGACCAGAATATCAAAGAGACTTGCACTCAAATAATTATTTTTGCCTATTTTTAAGATTACGCATTTCAATTTCATAACAAAATTCCATCAAATTGAACTGTGTAATGTTTAACTAAATTAAATTAATAAAACAAAATATGTCAATTTTAGTGATGGCGGTAGCCCCAAGTAAACAACAATCCAAAACAACCTATCAACCACCTAGCAATACCCTAGCAACCACCCAGAATACCTTAGCAACTGCATAACAATGCCCTACCAACACTCTAGAATTGTGGCTGCATGTAAAAGCATCACTCAATGTAAAAATTTAGTTTTAGAGATGTATTTGAGTTCATAGTCCTGCTGTTTAGTTAATTGCAGTGCTAATTTATGTGATATACTGTATATATAGGCCTATATATCAATATCACTGGAGTGATTTTTTGTATTTCTGTACTGTACAAGCTACTCAGTACTTCAATCAGACCTCAACCCACTGTAACCACTGGCTCGCACCTCATTTTTCAGTAACAGGACACACAGACAGAAATGTTGCCAGCAGCGACCCACCTGTAGAAGCCTCCCACAGAGTTATATAGCCCTGGGAGAGGATCGTACTGTTCTTGGAACTCTCTGACTGTTTAAAACAGGCTTCTGCTAAAACAGGGGCTTATTTTTAATTTCTCATCAGGAAAGAACTTGAAATGGCAAAGGGATAAAAAGACTGGTTTTCTAGGAGGATCAGCAGCATTTTCAGCAGCAATACTTTGCACAATGACTGCTACTGTTGAAAATCTGCAGAGTTAAGTGAATATAGTGTTGATTTCTCTTTGCACATCATATAATGAGTTTATACTTTCAAAGATCCTCTCTGATGGGTTAAGGAGAGAGTTCACCCAAAAATGAAAATTCTGTTTTGTTATTTACTCACTCTCATGCTGTTCTAAACTTGTTTGACTTTTCTACTTCAGTGGAACACAAAAGGAGATGTTAGGCAGAATGTTAGTCTCAATCACTTTCATTGCCTTTTTTCCCCATGCATTGGAAATCAATGATGACTAAGACTGACATTCTGCCTAACATCTCCTTTTGTGTTCCAACTAAAGTCATAGAGGTTTCGAACACATGAAGGAGAGTAAATAATGATAGAATTTTAATTTGGGGAGGAACTATCCCTTTAATGGTGCTTAGAAAGAGGCCACAACCTAGAAATGCATCAAACCACTCTAGAAGACAGTAATCACTCTCACTTCTCTCAATCTGTCTCGATTTGCTAAATCTGGACTGCTGATGAGAACGGCAATGCATCAAAGAAGATTAAAACAGGCTTGTTCTGACATTAAACTTTATGAAAAACTTCAGAATTAAGGCTAAGCTATGCACTAAGGTTACCGAACATTTCTGTGGAAGGCAGGGGGTTTTAAGATAAATACATGCTTGCCCATGCATCTTCCATTCTGTTCCCCTGCAGTTATTTATTTTGGCAGCGCTTTTAAATCCAAGGGACAATTATCCGCGACCTTCAATAGGACAGGATGCACCAAATGTTCCCTTTGCATACTTTTAACTAACCAGCCAGACCTCCCCTCCACTCCCAGCAGGAAATTTTCAAAGTCTCAGTAGCTTGTTGTTGGCTTTGGTGTCATTTTCCCTCTGCAAACGCCCTGTGAAAGCTTCCACAAGCGGATGTCAGCACTGGCAGCGTTGACCCTATAAGCTGTTCTTCATATCTTTACTGTTGCTGCTCAACGCAAATGCACAGTTTGTCTGTTCGAGTGGTATTTGATCCTTTGAACAGGAGCGGTTGTAGTGTATTGGATGTAAGAGTCATATAACGCAGGTGTAGCGAGATTTATAGATTTCTCGCAGGGATAAATTGATACAAGCAAACAAAGCAATGTCAATATATGTAAACATTACCACGGCAATTCACCGCGTACACATGCTAGCCATGGAAAAAAACAGGGCCTCGTGACTCATGTGTTGCATGTGTTGAATTAGGCATTTACAGCCATATTAAAGTTGTAAATGAAAGTTTACTACAGTTTAAAGGTGAAGTGTGCCATTTCAGCACCACTAGAGGCACCAAACGGTACTGCAGGAATACCGTTTCCTAACAGGTTTCTTGAACACTCCCCCATCTGCTCTTCTAATGCACAGTGTTGGGGAGTAGCTAGCTATATGTAGCAACGCTACTAACTTAACTAAATTTTTCAGTAGCTTGACACTAGCTCAGCTGCTTTTAAAACAGAGTAGCTTTTCCAGTAGCAAACTACTTTTTCCAGCAAGTAGTGGTGTAGCGTGACCAAACGCTACATCATGTTGGTCAGATTATAGCTAGTAGCCTTCCTTATTGCGTAGAAGCCAAACTTTTACCGGCAAAACGTCCAACGATCTGGCAGCATATTTCTGTTTGCTGATCAGAATCAGGCAGCATCATCTTCTTCTTTTGTAATATGGCAGATCACAAACAAAAATAGTGAATTACCGCCATCTACTGAGAGCTTATTACAGCTCACTTGGATAAGAAGAGATTGTCTGATGGTTGTGTAAACCACAGTTTGTTTACCTTTACAAGACGTACAGGGGCAGGTAAATCTGAAAATGATAAAAGAATACCATTTTATTCTTCTATGTAACAAAGAATGTTTCAGACACTTTGTTCTTAATTGATCACACAACAGCATATTTACCTTTACTATTTTAAATAAAATAATTCAAAAAGTTATTATTGCCTTTTAAGGGATTTTGTTTCTGTTCTAAATATGTTTATTTCGCTTCTTATCATCTTTGCATTATTGGAAGCAGCGAGTGAATTATTATTATAATATTTATAAATATACAGTATATATTAATATAATCATGCAGAACTATTTGATTTCTCCATTTCTTAGCATTTAATTCACTATTATTTTCATGTAAAATAATGTAGTAATATGCAACAATCTAGGATGACCATCCGTCCACTTTTTTTGGACCTGAACAAAGTGAACAAATATTTGTAGAGCAACCACTGTATGTGACCTGTAAAGCTGGCACTTGCATGTCAATGGCAAAAAAGTCAGAAAATACAATGAACATGAACCCAGGTGAGGGGAGAAACAAGCCCTGGGTCTTTATTCACATATTATCCACACTAAATATTATGTGACAAGAACAAAAAATGCCAGCCCAAGGAGAGTTTGTCATAAAAATGTGATCTTTAGGGAAGTAGGCTACACCTGGCCACAGCAGGACTGAAAAGTGTGAAGTATAGTATAAAAATGATTTTTTAATGGCATCTGATCTTTTTTGTTTTTATTTTATACTGTTTTATTTCATTTTATGGCCATTATTAACTGTATTAATGTTACTATTCATTAAATGTATTAAATACATTTAATATATTTAATTAAACATATTAAATGTATTTAAGTATTACATTAATAAATGTCATTAGTGTAAATTTTGTTATTAATATTATTGGTTTGATAGTAACATAAAAACAAAATATTGCCTCATTAAGTAGCTTAAATGTAGCTAGCTACTTTTTGATAGTAACTTGTAGTGTAGCTAACTACAGTTTCAAAGTAGCTTCCCCAACACTGCTAACGCAGGTGTTATAGATTTTTTTGTAGGAATATAATGACACAAGCAAACAATCAATGCTACAGTCATTTAGGTAAACAAGGTAATTACACAGGCTAGCCATGGAAAAATACAGTTGGGCCTCAAGACTCATGTGTTTTGTGTTGAATTAGGCAATTACAGCCATATTAAAGTTGTAAACGAAAGTTTACTACAGTTTAAAGGTGAAGTGTTCCATTTCAGCACTACTAGAGGCACCAAACGGTATTGCAGGAATACCGTTTCCTAACAGGTTTCTTGAACACTCCCTTGTCTGCTCTTCTAACGCAGGTGTTATAGATTTTTTTGAAGGAATAAAATGACACAGGCAAACAATCAATGCTACAGTAATTAAGGTAAACAAGGTAATTACACAGGCTAGCCATGGAAAAATACAGTTGGGCCTCAAGACTCATGTGTTTTGTGTTGAATTAGGCATTTACAGCCATATTAAAGTAGTAAACAACAGTTTTATGCAATTTAAATGTGAAGTGTGTCATTTCAGCACCACTAGAGGCACCAAACCGAATTGCAGAAATAATTACTACTTTCAAACATGTTTCTCAAACACTCCCCCGTCTGCTCATGTAATGTAGGTGGAGCTAGATTTATAGATTTCTTTGTAGGAATAGAAAGATACAAGCAAACAAAGCTAATTAAGGTAAACATTAGCAAGGCAATTAAGAGCATACACATATTAGCAATGGAAAAATAAAGTTGGGCCTTTGACTCCTGTGTTACATAAGTTGAATTAGGCATTTACAACCATATTAAAGTAGGAAACGACTGTTTTATACAGCTTAAAGTTGAAGTGTGTCATTTCGGCGCCACCGGAGGCACCAAAATAGCAGAAATACTGTTTTAAAACAGGTTTCTTGAACACTCCCCCATCTGCTCTTCTAAAGTATATGTAGCTAGATTTATCTATTTTTTTTTTAACAGCATACACATGCTAGCCATAGAAAAATACAGTTAGGCCTCGTAACTCATACATTGTATGTGCTGAATTAGCCATTTACAGCCATATTAAAGTAGAAAATGGAATTGCATGAATAATAACTATTTACAAATAGGTTTCCCAAACACAACAACCACCATTGGTTGGACAACGAGCTGGTCCTGCTTCAAAAGCCATCGGTTGATTCAATGGCTAAATTCTACATTACGTCCTGCCATACTACTATTTCTACCATATATAGATATGGCAGAAATATTATAGGTTGTATGTGATTCTGAATTTAATCAATATTATACAGAGCAATATTTTTATAAAACCACAAAGTCAGTGTTTAGAGTTTTTGAGTGAAATTATTTATAGTTGTCTATGCATATTAGACTGGGATAGGATAAAGTATTTTAACATAGAAAAAGTTATACACTTCAGCTTTAAACTGGTATAAGAGAAAAAATCTAAATGTCAAAATAATTACCCTTATCACATTCAAGTGTACTTTTTGAATTTTTCTGTCTTATGAAGTAGAAAAGACCTTTTCTTTTCCTTTGTGCCTGCTGGTACTTTTTACCTTCTAGCCTTGCCAAAACAACATCTTTGATATATTTGCACAAGGCTATCATTCCATTGGTCTTAGGTCGTGAAACTGGCAGTGTTGCATGTTCCTAACACTCTGTTTATTCAGGTTACGTCAACGCAACTCCCTGTGCCCTAGCTGCAGTGTGGGCTAGCTAATGATGTAACAGGTAAATCTGACTAGCTTAGCCCTGGACCAGATAAAGCAGCTTACAGTCCTGTCCCAGTTAGGCCTTTTGCCCCTTTTATCCTAAAGGAATAGTATGAAAATTACATATAATTTCTTCATATTGTTCCAAACCTGTAGGTCTTTCTTTCTTCTGTGGAACACAAAAGATTTAGGCAGAAAGTTTGTGACTGACAGTCTCCAGTTGATTTGAGGGTGAGTAAATGACAATGTAATTTTTATTTTGAGTGAACGAACCCTTTAAATGGAAGAAGATGGTATATTGCGAACAGAATGTTCTCATTGAAGTTTGAGGTTTATGTAAAATCGCCGTCGTCAGCTGTGCATGTTGGAGCGTACATTGACACGGTTGCGGTTGGAACGAGGGGAGCAGATGCGCGGCATATGCCGTCATATGGGCAGTCCATCTCTCTCTCTCTTTCTATCAAGCACCCCCCACCCCCACCCCTAGCTGTCGTCAGTTCTCTGCACACTTTGAAGGCCCTGCTGGGTTCGGCAGTGTGAGTCATACCGGGTAGAGGTCACTGAGGAAGAGACAGCATAGCCGCTCAGTGTGTCAGTCAATACTCTCCAAACGTCAGAGCCTTAATATAGGAGGGCTTGAGGGGGATGATAGCATGCTTTGCACATTTTTCTTCGATAGGCTGAAATTCTGCCCAAAGCCGCATCGCAGCAGCTCCAAGCCAAACAGGATCTGCAGAGCATGACCTTGCTTTCTTTAGAATGTCCAATGTGCTAATGGCCGAAGCTCTTAACGTAAGGGATCTTGCACAAGAATCTATTTATTTGCACACATTGATCATAAAGCTACGACTTGAATGTGCTATGAGGAATCAGCTTGTATACATTTTACTGTCTGCTATATGCAATCCGGGACCTCATAGTTTCTCTACCCATGTTGCAAATGTTTTAGCTCTTCAAGGCATGGTGATCTCTGAGGTTCTTCTTGAATGCATTGTTCATCTATTATTAGTGATGCTTCCTAAGGCAGTGCATTAGCTGGGTTTCCATCCAACTATCCTGAATGGAAACACTTGATACAGTATGCCAATAAACTTTCTAAATTCGCTTAAAATGTAATGCGCTAGGAGGAGGTGGATTTTCTAGAGATTCACATTAGTTAAAATGCTCATTAAGGTGATGGAAACAGTTTATTTGCAAAACAATTACGTGTTTTGACCATTTGTGCGTGTTATGAGCATGCAATAACTTGATTCGGAAGTGTTTACCGTCAAAGTGGCTCCTAACAATCCGCCAGAACAGTTTTGAGTGTGGACGCTCCCAGGTATGTGGAGACTCACAGCATGTGGACTTTGCAGCTTTCAGCCCCATTATATCAAATATTTCACTTATTCTGTGGTGTCTCGTGGATGCATTTAATAAAATGAGATATTTGCTCCAATCTTGCAAATAAAACTCTCCCCGAAGCAGGGAGGTCATTCAGCTGCTCCATCATGACAAGCCGGCTCCCTCATGATAATGCACATTATGTAGTGGATGGAAACACTCAACAATTCGTATTTTCTTAAGTCTAATTTTTTTAGAAATGCGCTTAAAAAATGCATGACATTTAGATGGAAACCCAGCTACTGTTATTACTATTGCTCATACTTAGGGTTAGGAATTTGAACAAACCCCTAACCCAAGCATTAAACTTCAGTGCGTAACTCAAAGGTGTGCTATTACTTTATTAAGCAAACAGATCTGCAATTTCAACTGGCAGATGATAAAACGTGCAAAAAATTACACATACTCACATATATATCTAGGGACCAAAATATTGTAGAGACTCAGGGTGGGCACGTTTTGGCTTGGGCTAGTAAGCAATCACCAAGAACACCCTAGCAACTGCCTAGCAACGCCCTGTTATAATGGAGGCAAGCATATTCTTCAGACAATGTAACAATCAAATAGTTTCAGATGTTTTTTCTCTTTCTAAACAGCACCAACAAGAAAGGACACAAACACATATTATCAATCTGTTCATCTAAAGAACATCACAGGAAACATGATCCCTTTCTGGCACAAAACAGTCCACCCTAGTGTGAGCAGTCAAAAGGTGCCTATCTTGTGTTTATAAATGAACCACCGTTCCAGGACATTTATTGTGGCTCCGTGGCAGGCATTAAGAAGCACTTTAATGAATGAGGTTGCCACTAGTTACTGTTCTCTCAAGCGTATGTAAGGCATCTTTTTATTCCAATGCGACAGTGGGATTTGCTAACACAGAACCAATCTTGAATACAGGTTGTTCCGTAGCAACCAAGCTTTATTGGTCCATCCATAATGCAACACAAAACATCAATTGGACCCTTTACACAGATTGTGAGGATGCATTTCCACCTTAATTTAGCAGGTTAAATTTAGCAGGTTAAATTTAGCAAACATTTAGAGCAAATGGGAACATAAAAGTTATATTAGCTGTGGTCTCCCATTCACTTTTATAGAAGTTTACCCCACTATAGTTCACTTCTTTGCATTCCAAACCTGGAAATGTGAAGAATGGTACATAGACATCACTGGGGTCTCAGATATGCTTTTCACAAGAAAGAATATGAGTGTATTAGAAATGCTTAGATAGCATACTGATCTAATAATGCACTTTGCTGAATAGCTAGATCAGTTTTATGACACTAGTCTTTATTATTGAGTATATTCTTCCCTTAAAGAAAATGGCACGATACACACAACTGAGGGACATAGAGGTGCATTGATAAAAGAGTGTATTTTCCTACTTACGACCTCTGAAGAATTACTTTTATGAGACGTTCAACCTTTTGTGAAGATGAGTGACAGAAATGTAATAACGGGGTCCTCATTTCATTAGCCTGTGGCTTACTCGCTTCATAGCATCTTACTTTCTCCCTAGCGGTGCTAAAGACAAGTAGCTAATTAACTCCTGTTACTCGAGCATCTTAACACCATGCCGATTGCTCAGTTATTTTACCACGCTATAAAATCACGTCATTACCCTGGCATATCAGATGGAAGCAGAAAAGTGTGTGGGATCACACTTTTGACAGATATAAGACAATGCAAATCCATTTTAAATTCAACAGGAAAACAAAATGGACCTTGTTTCTTTCTTAAGACACATTCCAGGTCTTTTTGTGCATGATTTATTCAGTGCATGATATTCCAAAGAAAATGTTTGTCTTCGTAATATTTAATCAAAAAATAATAACTTGCTCCACTTCTGAAACAACTTTCCTGTTCAGCTGACGTCACCGCAGCTATTTGGGCTGTTGGTTTCTGTTAACCACAATAGCTATTTAGGCATCGTTTTAGGCCACTGTTGTACTGTAATACAGCATTTCTAGAATTTTGCATTTGGTTTTCCAACCTTGCAATGCCAGTTAACGGTAACATCAAAATGTTTCACTAATAATAACAAATAACATTAGATTTAAAGTTACTGTTGGCATACATCAAGAGAGGGTGAACTTGACCTTCAGCCTCCACATGCCATTTAAAAAACCTCTTCAAATATGGGTGCCAGCGACTCCATTCAGATATGGAATAAACTCTTTTTTAGTACCATCCAGTCAATTGCCAATTGATAAAATGAAGTCGTGCTCATACATTTTTTTCTTTCGTTGAATATTGTTTCACTCGTCGTAAATACGTATGTCACATTATGGAAGTAGAAAAGTATAAGTGCTCTTTTACAGTTCTTTTCAGCAGTTTGTCCTTAATTTTATTTTTTGTTGTTCTGAAGGTAATTTAGCTCTCTTGCTGTTTTGGCTAGTACTTCCCGTGCTTCTTAAAAATTGTGATCTTGCCTGCCCATTTTTATGCCATTTTATCAAGGCGTTTCCATCCACTGTCACTTAAGAGACTTTCAGCAGTGACCGCCACTCTATTCTCCATTGCTATTATTACTTCATATACAGTACTGTGCAAAAGTTTTAGGCACGTGTGAAAAATGTTGCATAGTGAAGATGTCTTCAAAAACAATGCCATAAATAGTTTTCATTTATCAGTTAACATCATACAAAGTCCAGTAAACATAAAAAAGCTAAATCAATATTTGGTGTGACCACCTTTGCCTTCAAAACAGCACTAATTCTCCTACTTACTCCTGGACAGTTTTTCTTGGTTGTTGGCAGATAGGATGTTTCAAGATTCTTAGAGAATTCACCACAGTTCTTCTATCTATTTAGTCTGTCTCAATTGCTCCTGTCTCTTCATGTAATCCCAGACTGACTTGATGTTCAGTGGGGGGCTCTGTGGGGGCCATGGCATCTGCTGCAGGGCTCCCTGTTCTTCTATTCTTTTCTCTTTTCTATTTGCAAATGGAATGTTTGGGAGTCTAAATTCATATTTCCTATTGAAACACTAAAGCTGAAGATATAAATAACCATCTTAAGACAAATGTTTTTGTGAAACATCATATGTGCCTAAGACTTTTGCACAGTACTGTATATAGCATAGATTTGGTGACATATTGTCTAGTCTCCCCAGACTAAATAAACCATAATCCCTTCTGCAAGCCTGGAGGCTGCACTCACATGCTTTATAAACCTTTCCATTTTGTGGTTGCTCACACAAATGCATTTTTTAAGCATACAAATCAATTTTAAGATGCAGAACTCCATGTCCTTTCCTGGTTTATGTTGATTGCTGAGTTGATTGGATCAGTGGACTTTATTATATGCATGAGGTTTTATTCCAGTACTCTATTATGTTAAATCTGCACTATGTAACTTTGTGTTCTCTAGCAACATCTGTAGTTGAAATTTAAAATTGCATGCAATTTGCAGAAGAACATTTTACGTCCGTCGTGTTTCGACACTACTGCTCTGGTGGATGAATCTCTTGATTTGAGGTTACCTGGACATCGCCTGTGTGTGATCATGACTGGAAAATGTTCATAACATGCTATTTTCATGTTGATATTATTATGTCATACGATTAAACATTTAAAAATGAAATAATACTTGCTTTGATGAAGATAAACAACACTCTTATTTACATATTTTGAATGAATGAATTGTACACTTTTCTGACACTATACTCAAAGCGCTTTTACATAGAGAACAGGGGACTCTCCTGAATCACCACCAGTTACAAGTATATTTTAATATGATTATTCAAGTGTTTTATCCACTATTAATGTTTGTATTGTATTATACTTATCAATTTAAGAGACGAAACTCGTGATAATGCTGATTCAAGTTCAATGTAAGACTTCATTATTTTTACATTATTAATCTCGTCAAAGAAATCACTGATGAAAACGTCAAGGATAACGAAGACGAGACGAAAATTATTTTGACGATAAAAATGCCGCTACATGCAATATGTCCTTTCACAGAAAATGAATAAGTCTCTAAAGCATGAAGAATTCAGAATACAGGCTAACTTCTAAGAAAAAGCTAATACTTTAGTCTATTCATTGTTATTTCTGGAGCTCAGGTTTTTCACAACAGGGACAGTAGGCCTATGTACATTTATACTGAATGTTTGATTTTTATGAATATTTAATAAAAGTTTGGTCTGTTACAGTTTGACACTTTTTTTGTCCATTTTGCACGTCATCATCTAGTAAAAGATATTATTTTCATTGACTAAAATTTTATGTCATTTTTGTCAGAGTAAAACGGACTAAAATGAATGAATATTACATACTGACTAGGACATTTTCGTCAAAAGACTAAAATGAAAAAAATGAAGAGGGCAGTTGATAAAGCAGGTGAAACTGTGGGCCTAATAACACTAAACTAAAAACATAAAACGAGCAATAATGGGGATAAAATATAATTTATAAAACATGAAAATAATATGTACAAATCATACATACTAGTAAACATGCACAATAGCTTCCCCTGACAATGTAGATTGTAATCGATAAACACACACATAAAAGCATGACCCTACCAGACAACATACTGTATCCAATTCCAAGCATTATAGCAGGTAAACAGACTGCAGAGATGCCATCCTGAACTGTGTGACTGTGACTGACTGAACTGAACAGTGTCCTCAGCCGGAACACGTGACAGCCCGCACTTCTTTCCTGTGTTTACAGACATGACGTCATGACGCAAAGAGGAACGACATAAGCCAGCGACAGCTCAAAATTACAAATTATTTTTATAGGCTTACTGAAACGAATCGGGGTAAGGTACGGACATTGTTTTGAACACTGATTGTTTATGTACTTAATCAATAATGGCAATTTGTTCATTTTTAACCAAAAAATCTTACATAGTGTAGCTTTAAAGCTGAAGTGTGTAATTTTTTCAAAGTTTAAATACTTTCTCCTGTCACAGATTAATATGCAGAGAAAACAATAAATAAGTAATTTATAGGGTGATTCCCTTGAAAAGTGTAAGACTGTGGCTCTGTGGTGCTATCAAAACTGTTTGTTTGAACATCCCGAACAGCTCACCCAATGATTTGAGTTTGGGGGCGGTGCTATCTGTTTGTATGACCAATGGAAAAAGGGCAGCAGTGTTTAGGAAACCTGTTTGAAAACAATTAATATTTTTGACATTTTTTGTAGTATGCTAGTGCCGCAGAAAATACATTCTTTAGCTTTAATTCAGTAATGACGGTGCTACCTTATATTATCATTTACAGTTGAGTGTGTCCTACACACTTTGCAGTGGTATTTCTACAGAAACAAATTACATTTGGATGGTCAATGTCCAGCTTTGCTGTGGTAGGGTTCTTGGCCAGGTCCCAGGGCAATTTATGGGCATTATGGGTTTTGTGAACATAAGTGGCCTGCTCTCCGCTCTTTTTCCAGCAAATGTCTGGCTCTCAGGGAGGCATGCAGTTTCCCATGAACTCAACAGAACCAAACAGATGCATTGTTTTCTCAATTGGAAGAATTCGCGTATACGCATACAGGGGTAAATAGTGTGGCTAATTTACACCAGGCCGGATCAGGCTTGTTCTGCCAGCTGAGTTTTTTTTAAAGCTCTCTGTGCTGCCTTGCACTCTTAGTGCTGTTTTATGCTGTTCCATTCAGTTCCATCACATTGTGTTCTAAATGGTGCTGCAAGCTTTAGATTGTTATAATCAATGCTGTTATTCACTGCTCTATCCTATTCTACTCTCTTCTCAATAGTTATTTTTCTTTTCTTTTTTTCAGTTAGGGCACTTGTGGCTCTAAGGACTTTTACAAAAGAAACACTTTTTACACACTCACTGTATTATTTAATTTGTTCACTAACAATGTCCAACTGTGTCTTTATGTGCATTACAGGAGAATTTTGTCTTTTCTTTTTTCACGTCAAATTCAATAACAATTCCACAACAATGTTATTTCAACCACATCTCAAGTTATGTGTGTTTGATAGCATTCTTTGGTTGAAATGACATTTACAAATTTTTGGATTAGCATTTTATGTATCATACATACACACAATTAAATAATATTTTCACAGTTTTTGCATAAGTACAGTACATTAACTTTGAACTATTGATATACAGTAAATAATTTTCACTTAATAAATATTTACATTTGTTTATTTCACTTTATGTTTAGATGATCAAATTTATATATTTTTTATTATGGTAAAAGTTATCAACCAATTTCCCTGATCCAGTTAGATGTAAAATTATTGTCTAAAATTCTGGCTAACTGATTAAGCAGAGTAATTACATCGATTATACATATAGATCAAGTGGGGTTTATACGTGGTCATAGTTCTTCTGATAATATTAGACGTTTTATAAATATTATGTGGTCAGTTGTGAATGATCAGACCCCGATCGCTGCAATCTCAGTTGATGCCGAGAAGGCGTTTGATAGGGTGGAATGGGACTATCTTTTAAAGATTTTGGAAATGTACGGGCGTGGGAACACTTTTATTGGGTGGATTAAGTTCCTTTATAAACAACCGTAAGTGGCGGTGCAAACTAATGGATTCATTTCAGATTTTTTTGTTTGGGTGAACCCGGCAAGGCTGTCCTCTCTCCCCTTTATTGTTCTGTGTTGCCTTGGAACCATTAGCAGCCGCAATAAGAAAAGAGGATGATTTTCCTGGCATTGTAGCAGGAGGTGTAGTGCATAAACTTGTACTCTACACAGATGATGTATTATTATTTGTCTCCGCCCCTAAAAGATCTATGCCTAGCCTCCATAGAATTATTCATTCTTTCTCCAAATTTTCAGGATACAGGGTGAATTGGTCTAAATCAGAAGCTTTTGCTCTGACAGCATATTGCCCTGCCACGGCTTTCCAACCTGGCGCCTTTCAATGGCCCAAGCAAGGCATTGGGTATTTGGGCATTTTATTTCCAGCAAATTTGAGAGATTTATTTAGAGTTAATTTTGACCCATTAATGAAAAGTTTCTCATGTGATGTGGATAGGTGGGCTTCACTGCATTTGTCTATGGCAGGGAAGGTCAATGTTATAAAAATTGTATCCCCAAATTCAATTACCTACTACAGTCTCTCTCTCTCTCTAGAAATTCCTCTTTCTTATTTTAAACAATTTGATAGAATATCTTTTATTTGGAATGGTAAACGACCTCAGTTGCATTTCAGTAAGTTACACTGACCAACTGACAGAGGCTTAGGCCTCCCCAAAATATTTTTTTTATTACTATGCTTTTAAACTCAGACACCTGGCCCATTGGTCTCTTCCACCTGAGAGAGCCCCTCCCTGGCACAACATTGAACAAGCGGTCCTTGCCCCAATCTCTCCATTGCAAAGTCTTTCTATTAAATTGCCTAGAGAAGCAAAAATGCATCCTATTATTTCACATTTACATTCAGTATGGACAAAGGTTTCTCGCATGTTCAATTCTGATACTTACCTAAATGTTTCCTCAAGAATATGGCTGAACCACAGATTTTGTATTAACAAGTCCTTCTTTTGCTGGAAAGAATTGATTGAGAGGGGTGTCATCAAGTGTAGCAACCTTTATGAAAATGGAGCTTTGAGATCATTTGAAAATATAACCCAGCAATTTGGGATTTCTAAAATGTTGAAATGTCAAAAATGTTCTAGGTCTCAATTTTACAGGTATATACAGTTGCACCATCTACTTTGTACTATTTTTGATGGTAGTACACAGCCCCTAAAGCTGTAAACACGCTCATAGCCTTTGGAAAGTGTCATGAAGCATCAGTGTATTATTCCTCATTGATTCAGAGTCTTGGTAATGGAGCCTTAACAGCTATTAAGAGGTTATGGGAAAGAGATTTGAACTTGGTATTGGAGGATGGGGAGTGGGAAAGGATTAAAAAAAATGTTTTTAACTATGTCTAGTGATGCAAGGGTACGCCTTATTCAGTTTAAGATTTTGCATCGTTTCTACTGGACTCTCTCTAGATTGTTTAGGCTTGGTCTAAAAGACCAAACACCTACTTGCTGGCGATGTCAGTTAGAGGATGGGGACATGGCCCATGCTCTGTGGTTCTGCGATAAGATTCAAGAATTTTGGGTAAGAGTCCAGAATTTTATCTGTGAGGTTTTAGATACTCAAATTACATTCTGCCCCAAACTATGTATATTGGGTGATGGGGAGGTCATTAAAGCAGGTGACAAATATGCAGAAAGCTTGGTCCAAACTAGTGTAATGATTGGCAGACGGATAATTCTTAGAGGATTGAAGTCAACTGCCGCTCCCTCATTTCAAGAATGGTTCACCGAATTGAGTAGGGTGGCGTCATTTGAAAAGATGTCATATAAACAGCTTGGCAAGATAGACATGTATGGTAAGAAATGGGACAGGTTTGGCCTTTCTGGAGGGCTCTCAGTGAGGACCATGTGGAGAGAAACAGAATTGTGGTGGTAATTTAAATTCTATTCTTTGTGGAATTTTTTCTTTACTCTTTGTTTGTTGATTTTTATATTTTTATGTTCTCAAATAGTTTCTTTTGTTTGTTTGCTTATATGTGTGCATGGTGTAATTTAGGCTTTGACCACAGGAATATTTGTTGAGGGACAGGGTGGAGTGGGGGAGGGGGATATAATGGGAGTTAAGTTGATTCTGTGTGTTCATGTTCTGTTTATTCCATATTTCACATAAGAACCAATACAAATCTTAATAGCAAATATTTTTTATTATGGATATTCATATTTTAAGATTGAAAGTCTGGGTCTGGGAAAGGGTAAAATCTATTGTAAACAAAAGAGGAATTTGAAAAGTAGCAAAAATAAATTAAGGCATGCTAAAAATTCCAAGACCCTCATATAATTTTTTTTTAAGTTGACATCTGTTAGTTTTAATAAAAATCAAACCCATGCACATAAAAGTGCCCATAGTTGAAGAATGATCCTTCTATTTATTCATTACTAACAGCTTTGTCATAAAGTTCTGTGTTATCAAACAATGTTGTATCAGTATATTCATAGTCATTTCCAAAGACCAAAGTGTTCGGTGCATTCATCGAGATTTATGATCAAAAATACCATGCACAAGATTTAAATGCTGTTGATATTGCAAAGCTCAAAACTGTTCAATCTTATTTCAGCCAGGTTAATAAATAATGCAAGATGATTAAAAGACTTTATGATGCTGAACTACATCAGTGTATCAAGTTGCAGCAGTTTGGGCTCGGAGCGTAATTTGTTTGGAAAAATAAATACTTATGTATCGAATCCTTGTTAATTATTAAAGAGGTTAGCATTCCAAATGTGCTGTTTGCAATGAGGTCGTCTGGAATAGTTTCTTATCTTTGGATAGATATGTTTTAGCCTAAAGCCTAGAGGAAAAGTGTCGCTCATTAAACAGAGCTCAGGATCTCTTATCTGCAAACTTAAGGGAACACATTAAGTCTTCACACTTGCACTGTTTTTTTTGCTCTATACAAAAGGTTAATGCATTGCCAAACAGTGCAAACTTTGTATTTATTACTAAATTTAGAGCCACGGAGATAGTTTTGAGTGGGTTCATGTGGGTTTAGGGCAGGGTCAAAACGTAAATAACATTTTATGCATTTCTCATTTTAGTTTTTATTTGCAGGAAAGCAACTGCATTGAGGCATTCAGTGACAAAAAATTACTGTGGTTATACCATGGTTTTTTGAAGTATATGGGAGTACCATGCATATTCCATGTTATTTGTCTATGCTAATCATTAGGGGCTTTCCCACTGGCAGCACTAAAGCCCATTTTAGGTACTTTTTCCTGGGAGTAGTGCTTTTTGTCGCTTTCGCACCTAAGGAACTATAGTTCCTCGAAGCAGTTTTATGGGACATTTTTAGCTCCTACTCCAGGGTAGATACTTTTGGGGCGTATAGGAACTGTGGGACTGTGGGAGGTGCAGCAGCCTGTGATTGGTCAAAAACCTGCATTGAGAAAGGAGATGAGCTCCACAGCCACCGTTGGTAAACAAACTAGCTGCTAGCCTGCTACTCAAAGGACTGCGCTAATTTTAAAGTTCCCTTAACAGAAATAACAAAGTATACAAAGAGATACTTTGTGTGTGTGTGTGTGTGTGTGTGTGTGTGTGTGACTTCATCGGGAGACACCATTTGAGTATTCATTGCATCTGTACTGTGTGACTTTACAGAAAACTGCTATTTACCATTTAAAATACAATATAATATTTTCAGATTATTTTTTACAAAGTTAAAGTTTTGTGTGAAATTGAGTAAATATAGTGCTAAATAAGAGTTTGTTAATTTTTTTAGCAATTTTATGTTTCTGTTATTTACTATATTAAATGTGTGATATATCGGCATTGTATCGGCCTATCGGCCAACCTGCTCTCTGGATATCGGCATTGACATCGGCCATAAAAAAACCCATATCGGATGACCACTAGAACTAATCAATCCTGTTTCCTGTACAGATCCAATGTGGCTGTCATGTGAAATATGAACAAAAGACTCCGATCCAAAGACTGAGTCGGGAGGTGAACAAATCAATTCTGTTTTCTGTAGCGCCTATACTGCTGTCACTTGACAAATGAAAGAAATGACTTGAATAAAGATTCGTTCATTTTGCTGAACGAGATTCAAAGATCCAAGTCAGTAAAATTATCCGATCTTCCCATCACTACTTTGTTGAGAATGTGCGAGATGGAGGCTCCTGATTTTTGCCATCAGGACTTCTTTCAAAGACTTCAAATAATTATTTTAATTCATCAAGACAAATAGAATGGTTAGATATAAAATGGGGGGGGGCAGCAGCCTACATTTTCTAATGTAGCCAAAGTTAGTATAAAACAGCCCTAAACGAACAAAAGTGTAGCTCCGATCCTGGCGTCCTCCGTCGTTGTTGATTTTGTTGTTGTTGTTGTTGCTATTGAAACGAGTGTGCAAATAACGTACAAATAAGAATTGTTGATACTAGATGACATCACTACGATGGCACTTTATGAATGCAAATGCAACAGGGGAAAAGTATCCTCGTAAGGGTTCTCATCTAGAAAGTTACTAAGGGAAAAGTACCAGGACTGTAGGTGGGAAAAGGCCTATTCAGTACCATGGTCTCAAAGTTCCACTGTATTATCATCTTAACATCATTATGGATGTGAAAAAGTACATATTTAAAAATGGACTAGTCTGTGGCTTGTCTGAATGTTTTTGTGAGGGATTATGTGTTTAATTTCATTTTTTTTTTTTAAAGAGAAGGAACAAGCTAGAATGATGGAAGAGAGCTGCACTAGACTTTATTGTCTTATTTTAGCTCAGGTGGCTGTCCCCTGCATGCTGTGGAAACACAATTGTTAACAGACAGGCCAAGACTGGTTATCAATGAGGAACATTGTGTCCCTGTGTGATATCATCCAAGCTTCCCTCAACATAATATTACCCTCATTAGGCTTAGAGAAGGGTGGCACAGGGACTGGAAGGACTTCACACACACAGACTTGTATAAACACTCTTTAATTAGCCTCTGTTTAAGAAGTCTATCAGCAGACAGATGGCACTTGTTGAGTCATTACTCTGCAATGCCCCAGCCAAAATGCCTGTAATGCTTTATTTCTGTTAACATAAATTCTGTTATTGAAATTTTAAAATTATATTAATTTCCCATATATCTTCCCATAACCGGGTGGACATGTTATGTTTGACCACATATGACTAACACCACAAAATAAAGGAAAACATATATAAAACAACTGAGATACAAACTTCAAAAAAACTCAAATAAATTTTGCAGAATGGCTGATGTCCACCTTCACTGTGTGTGATGTCATTTCATAACATATATCTTCAATGAAAGGTCATAGTATGACATAACAGGGTGGACAATAAATTAAGGGACACAAAAAAACCTTCACTATCAGTGTTAAAATGAACATTTACCACAGATGAATACATGTTAGTGAGAGAATGCAATACTAAACTCTTAATTGTATGGGGGAAAAACAGAAATCCAATGATTTAGCACTTATTTTTGTCAAAGATGTTTGACGCGCAGTTTTGGGGACATAAGGAAATGACACAGCGAAATAGAAAAGGATTTAAATTATTTAAAGTGTAACATTTAAGCCAAAAAGAAGTGTGTAACATTATAAAAAGTCTATTCTTTTTAACAAGCCTATTAAAATTGTAATCGGGTGAAATAAAAAAATATACAGGAAATCCCACACACTTGACTCTTGTACTGGGGACTTAATGTCACTGAATTGTAGGAATGATCCATTTATACAGGCGCTCCTGCACGAGACACTGCTTTGTATTGAAAAACAGCGCGGACAGACACAAAAACGCGTTCCGGGCGAAGCCGTCCGTGTTAAAACAGCTGATATCTCACACAACTCCCGTGAAAGGTGTGTGTGTTTCAGGTCAATTTCTCTCAATTTCTCACAGTTTGGATGTGTGATGCTAAAATACGGGACAAATGGCATCGCGTATGGATTTCATACGGAATGCAATTTTTTCCCTTAAGTATGGGACGATTCCTTATTTCATGGGACGTTTGGCATATTTTGTTATTTAATTTTACCTGATACTACTGCTTCAGTGTGAGGGTGACTCTCTCTCCACTCACTTCCATGCGTTCCCTCAGTCTATGACGGTGGTGACAACGGTTGTCAGGGGGAGAATGCTAGAATTCAAGTGATAATGCACCAATTACAACAAAGAATTGCCAGTTTCACAAAACAGCATCCAATACAGTTAAAAGGAAACTAACACAACAGTAGATTATGGACTTCTGAAGCAGCAAAACAAGTGGGTATACGCAAATATTGATCCTTAGAAGTTATTATACGCAAACAGCCCAGGGAAAAAAGTAAGCATACAGCATATGCATGCGTATGGCCCCAACTACACCACTGGTCTCATAGTTAGTTCTGCATAGGTTCTGAATGAAAATGCAGCTGATCTTGTGTAGGCCTATATAAAAGGTATTTTTTTGTGTTTTATTTGGTTTTGAGAATGGCACACTTTACTCAAAGATTTCGCGTACATGCTCTCAGGCGAGAGTTCATCTTCAGAGAGCAAAAGGATATATTTGCAGCGTACCAAATGGTTTTACAGGTGAGTTTTTGTGGAACGTCCTCATATGGTGATTTGGTGATTTGAGCATGCACCGCTAATTATAGGAAAATTCCGATTTTCTCTCTTCTGTGGAACACAAATGAAGATTTTTGAAGAATATCTCAGCTCTGTAGGTCCATACAGTGCAAGTCAAGGGGGTCCAAAACTTTGAAGCTCCAAAAAGCATATAAAGGCAGCATAAAAGTAATCCACTCCAAAAAGACTCCAAAAAGACTCATCTATGTCTTCAGAAGCAATATGATAGGTTTGGGTGAGAAACAGATCAATATTTAAGTTAAATAAATTCTCCTCCCTACCCAGTAGATGGCAATATGTACGGAGAACATGATTCACCAAATACATAAGTAGAAGAACTCTTAGGAGTGAAGAGAATTTAGTGTTGATTGAAAGTGGAGATTTATAGTAAAAAAAATTACTTAAATATTTCTTTGTTTCTCCAACACCTATAATATCACTTTGAAAAGATATGGATTAAACCACTGGAGTCATTTGAATTACTTTAATGCTGCCTTTATGTGCTTTTTGCGCTTCAAAGTTTTGGACCCTGTTGACTTACATTGTATGGACCTACAGAGCTGAGATATTCTTCTAAAAGTCTTCATTTGTGTAGCAGAAGAAAGTCATACATCTGGGATGGCATGAGGGTGAGAAAAGGATGATTTTTTGGTGGACTATTCCTTTAACTAACTGCAGGTATACGCTTCCTCATTTAGAGTAATCCGCATTTATCAACATTATAACGAGGGGAAGAAGAAATGTCATTGCATTCGCATCTGTTTTGAATCCTGCTGAAATGTTGTAAAAACTTTTTTTGCACAATAAGAAACAATTAACTCATTTATTTGTGAATGAGACTTTACGTCTGTGGTGATCAATCTGAACGTTTTTTCAGAGAGCACAGCATATAAAATCCAGGCTATCTCTTGTCAAACAAAATTAATATTGGCGGGCTCAGGAGATCTCCTGGATAAAAGCAAACTGACATTGCCACAGCGAAACATGTTCACAAGCTTTTATATTGCACCGATAATCCCCTTCTGTTTGCTTGGGTGTATTCTTGGCCCGTTTGTGGAACATTCATATAGATAAGATGTAGAAATAATAAAATGCTTACATAAGCTGTCACAAGCATAGTTTGTGTGCTTACATGAGCAATCCTGAATTATGCAAGTCACTTCATTCAACTTCATGCCTGTGGCTTTTTCCTAAATCTACTGGCTTAAGACCTCATATTAATTGCAAACCTTCAGTTATGCTCGCTACCTGTTTCTGTGTTTATAAATGTTATATTTCGACTCGGTAATCCAATGTTAATAGGAACGATGTTGAATCACTCTCCTCTGTTCTAAGCTTTGGCCTTTCCCTGTTCTTATAACGTTGAAAGAGTGGCCTAACGAACCGCTCCTTCCCAGCATGCATTGCTCTTTTCATGCAAATCACCGCTGGCCTCCGCGGGCTGCCTGCTTAAGTACTTTAGATTCATTAATGTGTAAAAGACGTGGGGCAAATGAAATTCTAAATGAAATGAATGTATGCATCACTAAGTCTCTCTCTCTTTCACTAGCTCTCACTTTCTGCCACCCAGACACAGAGGGCATATTGATCAAGAGTTTTCATGCTGGCAGGAGCCAATTCCATTGCTGTTGTGTAGGTGCTGCAAAGTTGAGCGTGGATTATAGGGTTCAGTTCCCTTTTTGGTTAAATAATAGTGCTTCCTTGCTATGGCAGGCATCACTATTACTTTTGCGTATACTTAAAGTTAAGGATTTAAACATACTTCGGTTAACCTTATAAATATGGATTATTGAACTCGTCCGGCACTAGAGTATTTGTGCTACTTACAGTTAATGCTGATCATACTGAAGATTGTTTACCTATCGGATGATAAAACAGGCATAAAAAAAACCAAAAAAAAACAGACATTTACATGTGGAACCTGAGCCATATTTAAGGACGTGAATATCATAGAGACTTGGGTATGGGCTTTTCTGCTTTTTTGGGAGGCCAGTATGAAACCGCCTAGCCACCACCAAAAACACTCAAGCACCACTCACTTCAAAATCTAGCTTATTTTGATTTAAGTTAAGGTTAATGCCTTAAGGTATCTCCTATTCTCCAGCTCTGCGTAAAGACTAATCAGTGGCATTGTATTTCCTTTGTGCAGTCATACACTTTGACAGTTCTGTTGACGTTTTTGATAATTGCCTGAAAACCTTTCTGTTTAATGGCTCTGTTGTAATGGCAATGGCCCATGGACAGACACATCTATCAATTAGCTTATTGTTGGCAGTAATAATGAACATTTTGTTTGTGATATAAAGTTTAGTGCATAAATTTGCATGCCCCTTTTGTCTCATAAATTAATATATACTGTATGCATATATATATATATATATATATATATATATATATATATATATATATATATATATATGTACTGTATATATACTGTTCTGTTGAATTCTTGAGCATCAATTTTTTGGTATTTTTAGGTATTTTTTGTTTAGTTTTTTTGCAGTAGTTGTGTATGAGTCTCTTAATTGTCAAAAGCTTGATCTCATGATAAGTGTGGATGAGAAACAGGTCAACATTCAAGTTCTTCTTGATTCACGATAAATGCAAATCACCAAGAAGAAGAATGTGAAAGTGGAGATTTATAGTAAAAAATGACTTAAATATTGATCTGTTTCTCACCCACACCTATCATATCACTTCAGAAGACATGGATGCTGCCTTTATGTGCTTTTGGAGCTTCAGCATTTTGATACCCATTCACTTGCTTTGTGAGGAACTACAAAGCTGAAATATTCTTCTAAAAATATTTGTTTGTGTTCAGGAGAAGAAAGTCATACACATCTGCGATGGCATGAGGGTGAGAAAATGATGAGAGAATTTTCATTTTTCCATGAACTATTCGTTTAAGAAGAGTGGGCAGCTTCACTGCTCATAACAAAGTAAGGGACTCACACACAACTACCGTAAAACATACAAACAGCCATTGATCATCAAGGAAGCAACACACCAAGAACCAAGGGGATGTAAACTTTTGAACAGGATCATTTGTGTAAATTCAGTAATTTCATATTTGAAGGTCAATACCAAGGATCTCGGGCTATCTCTACCTGTGCCAACATATACAGTGAGACACATACAGACGCTGTAACCGTTCAAGGATGGACAAGGAGGAGGCATGAACCGGCTGAACAATCAACATAAAGGTTTAATGATATAAATGAACTTAAAACAACATAAAACATAAGACAAACACAGACACACATGCAGCGCAGTCTCTCTCCCGAACTGGCGTTTCCGGCTCCCCTTTATCTCGCTCTCCCGCCGATGACCCGATTCAGCACCGGCCGTGCATCCTCACGGCCCAGCCACGCCCTCCTCCTTGTCACAGACGCATTCTTCACTCTCTTAATATACAAGCTTGACCTCATAGTGTACGGCTTGAAAAGAAAACGTTGGTTGCTCCTGCACCGCCTACCTCTGCACTCACATGGGTTAAAACTGGACACAAACCCCCTTCGACATCCTAATGGTTGTGCATAATTCAAGGGGTCTCCATGGCAACATAGACACAAAGGGATGGCCTGGAGAGGAGTAGCCAGTGTGGGGGTGTGTTGTGGAGGAGAGAGAGATTATTGTGATCAGGCCAGCAGTAGATTATGTCGGGTTGGCCCTGCCAGAAGCACTGGACTTAACGCCCTGCATCAGCCAAGTGTGTTTGCTCAAGTGCATGCTGTCATTAAAGCAAAAGTGGGACCTACCAAATACTAAGGAATTCTGAAATTCATGCTTATTTTTTTCATTCAAATTTTCACTCAAATTGTTATTCTAATGATACATTTGTAAAGCTGTATTAAATTAGAAAAATCCAAAATATATGGATTTTTAACACCCCTCTATGTAAGTAAGGAGAGAAGTTTTGAGCAGTAGGTCTTGCTTTTTAGCTTATTATAACAGGCAGATCCTATTTCTCCCTTATGCAGTGCACTGCAGGACCAGTCTTTGCTTTTTAACCTACTAGTCTAGTTTAGACATCCCGTTTTTTTTAAATTAGCTACACTCAGTGGCCATGTTGGGGTGATTAATATTTCAATTTGTATTTAAAAGTAGCGTTTTCCTCCTCTTTTGAGAACAGTAGAGCTTTAATGGAGCTCATGTTGTAGGGAATTCAAAAATCAGTTATGAGTTATGTTCAAACAGACGGACTGCCATTTAAGACATGTCTGTAACCCCTCAGCCCATCTGAACTGCATTTGTCTGCCAGTTTTTTTACTACATTTAAAAATTTGCATTAACTAACTATATTAAAAAGCTGATTAAAGTGGCACAATCAAGTTGCGCATTAGCTCATACTCTTCTGGTACGAGTCTAGAAGAGCGTGCGAGTCAATATGTGAGGCAAAAGTGTCATAGAAGCACCACAAAATGACATGGTTTCTTCAGCAATTGTATTTTTAATCTCAGATTTCCTTTTTTAACACTATCGGTTAGGTTCAAGTTAAAGGTGTAGGGTAGGGAGGTAGAGTTTTGTATTTAAACTTGATAGATCTTTGAAAACATAATCTGTTTGGGAGAACATTTAATTCGCTTTTAGAGCCACAAAGTGGACATTTCACCTCAGAACTGCCGCAAAACGTGTAATGAACCACGTAATGTCATTTTGCAAAACTTTTGCCAGAGTCACATAATTTTCATGAGATCAGGCTAAATATACAAAATATGCTGCATTCCAAATAAGTTGCACTGCCATCTCAGTTGCAACGCTCCAGTATGGTAACTCCTTGGAGTTTTCTTCATTTTTTTCACTCCATGCATTTGTTTATTGTGTGATTTATAGTAGGGATGGACGCTAATTGTGTTAGCCAGGTGTATGATGAATGGTGCATTGTGGGAAGCACCTAAAGCACTCCTCTAAGATGAATGGAGAAGCAGGAAGAAGAAAACTCTTCTAGGTGAATGGAAATTAAATGCGAAGGGGCGATATGGGATGAACCACTGTGAACAAAGAAAATAATAACAGCCTGAAGGGGGCTGGCGGCGTTAAGCGCGTTGACATTAAAGGATGGCTCAAGAGCTTGGAACTTTGCCTAATAGACAAACCTCTATAGACTTTGGATGGCGAAAACAAGCATCCTTGCAAGTGAGTTAGATGCTTGTCGAAACAGTAAATTATGGTTTGAAAGCTTTAGGGTAGACCAAATCTAACATTCTTCATTTCCAATTATGAGTTTAAAACTCGGGTTCCAAACCCACTTTCTCAGTGAGTTTGGAAAACTGCTTTCACACCATCCCAAAAAAACAAACTCAGACATCAAATGGACTCGAGTCCAAACTGAAGGCTCTGGTGTGAAAGCATCCTTAAATTGCATGAAAATATATGACACGAGATCTTCAGGGAGTTGACCATGTCAGGTGAGAGAGACGTGGTGTTTATTTTCACATGAGCTGGTAAAGCATAGCCCTGTCTGTAATAACAGGGTAGATTTTCACTAAGCGCTGCTTCCACTGTTGCCACCGCTCACAGGAAATACACTTATGAACCAGAAAAAGCCACATACCCCCCTCTCACACTCTCATTTGCCTTATGAAACAGGTTTTTTTTATTGTATGTAGGAATATTGCTATATCCTCAGGGACACACGGAGAGGGGGGAAGAATATATTGTTTTCACAAGTGCCACTATTGGTCTTTATGTAAATTATATGTGCAAGAACATGCCATTCCTCTTTCTACCAATGTTACTGTTTGACCAAATGGACCGTCTTGGAAATATACTTTCTCACCTACCATGACTTTGTACGTGATATATCATTGGAGACATCTCTGTTGTTCTTGTAATATGATGCAATTGAGGTCTGTAAATCTGTAAATGGCCAAGCTGATGTCAGCTTCCAACATTGTTATGATTTTCAAAAAATGGTTGGGGTTTTGTGCCACTTTCATTTCTAAGGAAAGTGAAGAAAGGACAGCAATTGATGATGAGAAGAAGGGCAAATGGAATAGAGAAGTGTTGCAAGCCAGATTCGAACAATTGAGCCCCACATCTCCAATATAATTGTTAACATAATGCTTTTAATGTATTTTTTTCACTCCATTGGAATAGGGTTTTCACGTAGAACTCTTTCCCATAGTTTTGGAACTTCATGTAACATTCATATGGTGATGTAATGAGCTTTTTACTTGGTAACGGGCACTCTGCAATTTATTTAATTGCTTATGTCACTGTTTCTCACAATTCCTACTTATATAATGTCCTAAGCACCATAACAAAGTGAGGTAAATTATGTATATTGCCTCTGTCAGACTTTTAGCCAATATCTCTAAATTGCGACTTTATTCCTCATGATTGTGACTTCATACTTCGCAATTGCGGCATTATTTCTTATAATTCTGACTTTAGCATAAATCTTGCAATTGCAACTTTTATTTCTCATAATTTTGAATTTATATCTTGCAATTGCAACTTTATTTCTCGTAATTGCAACCTTATTTCTCGTATTTGCTACTTTATTTCTAGTCATTTCAAGATAATATCTTGCAATTGGGTTTTATATAATAATTGCAAGAAATAAAGTTGCAGTTATGATAAATGAAAGTCACAATTTCGAGATATAAAATCAGAATTTCCTGTTGATTTTTTTTGGTGGGATAAGGCACCATATATTTCAGGAGCCTAGATAAACCCTTATGGCCATGTTCCGATCACATGACCAGACAATACCACTCTCTGTATGTTGGTTACCCCTTGTTATCAAAGACTTTTTAGTGTGGAATAAATTAAATCTGCGAATAAGGTCAATGTCATTGCTTACTGAAAACTTTCACTTTTTTGTGATGGTCCATCCACGAAAACAGTTGACAAAATGATTGTTGTATTGGCCAGAGAAACTTCTGCAAAAAAATTCTTTTTTATTACTTTCTCTTTTAATAAACATTAGCCCAAAATGTGAAACAGAAGGCATTTTTACACCATGGGGCATATTTTAAGAGAGCTAGCATTAAGCGCAGCACCATGCTTTAAGTCATAAGTGCAAAGTCAGTGGTCATGGCCATAAAGTTTTGGTATTTTCTTGCAAACATGTGCTAAGTCTAGGTGCAGTTGGGTGTGGCGAAATTTCACGTGCAAAGAATTAATGGGCTGGGTCAAGTGCAATTTAATTCTGAGGTTCTTCTCCGGTTATTGCACCATCTGCATCCTATTATACAGTTAATTCTCTGTCAAACACCAGCGATATAAACTAATTCAGCACATTTATAAGAAGTTGGTAGTGTAAATGGACTGTATACAATGAATTCAAAGAATGAAAATATTTTATGACAGTGGCTCGATCCTTTTATAAGCATAGAAAATGTGATTCTCATCAGGTTTTGGATGTATGTTCCGTTAACTTATAGGGATTTTAAGTATTATAAATAATTTTCAATCCACTAACACACAAATCATGGCTAGTATTAACAGTGATTGTATCGGCATGCACTTCACTTCTACCGGTCGAGTTTGATTTAGAAAAAATTCATAAATTTATTGAAACACAATAATATTTCTAAATTCAAATTACAATTCAAATTAAATGAAAATATAATAAATAAAATATAGCTGCAAGCAGCAATTATTTGGGTTCATGCGGCATAGGGCCTTTAAGTGCATGTGTCACGATGGTAAAGCATTATTCAGATAGCTTGGAAGCACCTAAAATAGAGCTAAAGCAATATAATTGTATTTGATTACTTTTAATTGATTTTATTATGATATTTATGATAGTTTGGTCTGCATGAATAGAAATAACAAGCAGCAATTACAGGGCCAAGCAAACCATCAGCATGAACATTTCTGACAATGATTTTATGAAAAGCTGTAAAAAATTAAATAAGTAGAAATAGTTATAAAACAAAACATTTTATGATAACTTTTGACTTCTGATGCTTTTTGGCATCTTGCTATCTAATTTGTTGAAGTGCTGTTCAAGAACTGTTGAGTCTATCAAAAAGCTTTTGAAATCTTTTTGTTATGAATGTCCCTAGATGACACATGACAAATTTTGAGCGAACTGGACTTACGGACTAGGAGGAGTTAGAAAAAGTAGGTTTTCAATTAAATTCAAAATGGCATACAGGAAATCTGGCTAGTTGTGGCAAATTGAGTATCAGTGTACTCGGCATGACCCAAGGAATCTTAAGACAGAAGTTGCAGAAATATAGCCACAACTATTAAAAAGACACCAATACCATGAACATTAGGTAATATGTCTCTTTTGACCAATTGTGTTCAGATTTATTTTATACTTTAGTGTGTTACTGCATGATTAATGTGTTGCTTAAAGCGCAAGCAAAAAGTATTATAACAAAATAAAAGCATGAAAAAAGCAGCACATCGTTTCTGTGCTCAGCAGTCGCACAATTAAAATATTTTAAATTGTCTGTTTTGATAAATAGTCATGGATGTCAAATAAATAAATAAAACAAGGGGAACAGATTATATCAAATAAAGTTCATATTTATTGCACCAATAGATGAAAACTCATGTGCAGGCTAAAAGATCCATGTTTAAATAGAACAGGGTCATAGAATGACAAACAATTTTTAGTAGCGTGGAAAGGCAGTTATACACCGTATACGGAGGCACCTCTGCTAGTCATGCTTGTTCACGATTTTGCATCTATTACGGAACACACTACAAAAGTTCAAATGTTATATATTTTTGCGTGTGTCATTGACTAAGTTCTATTCATAGTTAAATTGTTTTATGGAGAAATAACACATTTTATGGGTATACAAAAACAACATAATAAATTGTAATCGGAGAAGAGGTAACAACAATTAACAAATAACTTGGTCAGATGGATGGTAACAGTTTGGAATGACACAAAGTCAAACTCAGCAGCATCTGTCCATATTTATTCATGGTTCGTGGGGTGAACACAGCAGCATAAAACAGTCAGTGTTATCTGAAGTTACAAAGCTACATTTTCTGGTGTCTTTTGTTGACCAGCATCTCTGATATGTGTTGCTTTTACAGACTTTTTGCCAGCGTGTCAGTTCAAAGGCGATTAATACATTAATTATTACACTGTGGTTTATAGTAAGTAGATAAAACACGCTGATTTATTTATTTATTTATTTTTGCCAGCACGGGAACGTACACTCTGTAAAAAGTCTGTAAACAGTCAAATATTTTTTAAGTGAAAATAGGTGGGACACATTTTTCTTGGATATGATAAGATAAGATCTGTGCATTAAGCTTTGAAGTACGAGTGAGTACCGGTGTCAGGTTACATCTGCACCAAGCGCTTCTTTGTCAAACACTAATGAACCTTTTAGAATGCAGATCTAAACAAATAATAAACTTGAGAAGACAAGGAAACACCTTTTATGATAAATGGGAAATCTATTGAATGTGTAAAAGACTACACAGTTATGAACAAGGAAATATTTCTAGGTAAAAGTATAATTATTTAAACATCAGCGCACTCTGAATATATAAAACAGTAATAAATGTTTTATTATTATTATTTCTATTTATCTAGTTTAAAAAAGTGGCTGTGGCAAGATATTTTAATATTTCCCTTTTTTAATCTTTGAAGACATTCAATAATTTATTGTAATGTTGCTCCCTCTGGTGGACAAACATTACAACAGCCTTTTATGTCTATGATTGCCTGAAATACAGCTGAGAAATTTGGTATTTCTTATGTTATAGCCATGCCAAATTGATGAAAATTTGCATGTTACCTCAGAATGTTCTGTTGAGCATATATACTAAGTTTTGTGTAGTTTAAAATATGTGCTCACAAGATAGGGGTCAATTAGTCAATATAGGCCTTACCCAAAAACCTATCGACTAATGTCTTCTGAATGATTTGACATATCAGAATTCTTTTGATAACATTTTGTCATGAATGTCTGTAGATAATGTATGCGAAGTTTCGTGCGAATCGGGCCTAGGACGAGTTTGAAAAAGTAGGTTTTTCAAATAAATTGAAATCGTAGAAAACTTTTATTGTGGAAATAGAAAGTCAAGTGACCATGCGATTTGGGGGCAGTGATGGATTCAGAGAAGCTAAAAATTGTATTGTAGCCTATACGGTTCCGTAGTTATTAGCAAATACACAAATTAGCTAATTTTAGCACCACTGTGTGGCCAATTGTCACAAAATTTTATATGCGGCTTTGAGTTGACACCCTGCTTGTGTATAGTAATTTCCATAACCCTCTGCCATTCCCAGTAGGAGTTATAAGGTGCTGAAAATTTATTGGCCGTTGGCAGCCATTTTTGTTAATTTGTCAAATAAATGTTTTAAGAATATGTTAGCATTTGAACCAAAGAAGATGCATATTTAATTTGAAGTTTGTCGCTCAAACAGCAGAGAAGTCGTGACAGTTTTTTAGTTAAACTTTGCTGGCATATTCTAAACATCCTGTTGACTATGTGAACGTTTGGTTACGTTTGGAGTTTGCTTTGAGTAGATATTGATCAATTACTCAATTTTCATTAAACCAAAGGAATTGTATCGTTAATATCTTAGGAACGATTTTACGTATCGAAATTCTTTTGATAAAGTTTTGTCAAAGCAAGTAGTATTAAGCTGGCAGTGACCAGCCCCATGTAGAATTAAAAAAAAAAATTCTAAGCCACTGATCTTATGAGAGTGTGCATCATTTTATACATTTGTCAGCAGTACCAATCATTGCTTCTCATAATCCCAGTTTCCCAATCATAAACTTTTAATAAGAGCAAAACATGCTTAGTGCCCCTGTAAACTGTCATTTGGGCAGGAAAAAAAAATAATAATAAGATGTATTTCAATGACTTTGCTCAGCAAAGGGGCTTGTTGGTTTGACCTTTATGTTAATGGATAAGTCACAGGGGTCAGCATGCTAATAAGACAGCTGGATTCTCATGCTGTTTTCACACTCACACTTATGTAAACACATGCAGAGGTGGGTAGAGTAGTCAAAAACTTTACTCAGGTAAAAGTAAACTAAAAAAAAAAAATGATTCAAGCAGAAGTAAAAGCAAAAATGTTAAAGAATTACCCGAGTAAGAGTAAGAAAGTATCCAATAAAAAGAATACTCAAGTAGTGAGTAACTAGTTACTTTCACATATAACATAATGGATGTTTGCTCTCCTATATTCCAGTACATGATACACATTTAACATGCATAGCAGAATGATTAATAATAATAATAATAATAATAATAATAATAATACTATTAATATTATTGTAAATAATGGAAACTGTCATCATTCACCACCATGTTATTCCAAACCCATATGAGTTCTTTCTTCCATGCATCAAATTAAAGGGATAGTTCACCAGAAAATTAAAATGCATTTTCTCACCCTCATCCCATCCCAGATGTGTATGACTTTCTTTCTTCTGCAGAACACAGATAAAGTTTTTTAGAAGAATATCTCAGCTCTGTTTGGCCATACAATGCAAGTAAATGGTGACCAGAATTTTGAAGCTCCAAAAAGCACATAGAGGCAGCATAAAAGTAATTCATACGACTCCAGTGATTTTCAGAAGCAATATGATAGGTGTGGGTGAGAAACAGATACATATCTATAACTTTATAATATATAAAGTCCTTTTTTTACTATTATTTCTCCTCCCTGCCCAGTAGGTGGTGATATGCATAAAGAATTGAATCACCAAAAACACAAGAAGAAGAAAGTGAAAGTGGAGATTTATTAATAAAAAAGGATTTAAATATTGATCTGTTTCTCACCCACACTTCTCACCCTTCTGAAGACAGATTGAAACAGTGTCATTTGAATTCCTTTAATACTGCCTTTATGTGCTTTCTGAGCTTCAAAGTTTTGGTACCCATTCACTTGCATTCTTGTATAAACTAACAGAGCTACAATATTCTTCTAAAAATCTTTGTGTTCAGCAGAAGAAGAAAAAAACACATCTGGGATGGCATGAGGGTGAGTAAATGATGCGAGAATTTTCAATTTTGGAAAGATTATTCCTATAAGAAGATGTTAGACAAAATGCTAACCTTAATCGTTATTGACTTTCACTGCATGTTTTTTTTTCTCCTCCATATTTTGAAAGGGAATGGTGACTGAGACTGTCAGTCTCTAACATTCTGTCTAACATCTTTTGGGTTCCACAGAATACAGAAAGTTTCACGGGGTTGGAAGAACATGATGGTGGGGAAATGATGATATAATATTAATTAAAGGCTGAACTATCACTTTAAGGATGCTTCTCAGATTTGGACGAATCAGTCAATTAGAAGAGAAGTTTGGAAACCTTTTCTAGTAATTATTACGGTGAAAAATGTGAACAATGTCACACAGTCCCAAGTTATATATGTTTAATTATACACTGAAGCAAGATCATGCTTTATTCATGCCTTCTGTTGTTATTTCACAACTTTTTACATCCTGCATGAATTTAGTTCAGTGACGGTCCAACGTTGTCAGTGTAGAAAGAATTTAGATAATTAGTTCTTTACACTAAGGGTAAATTACACCTTTTCTCTGTGTTTTGAAGCTTGTTTTCCATAAGACAAAGCCGCCCGCATCTTTCAAACGCTGTGTGCGCGACAACCTTGCACGTGCAGAAATGCTCACAATCACGATAGGCAGGGCAAAACATCTGCACTTAACGCGGATATTTACAAGGATTTATACAGTAGGCACTGATATGTTGCAGCACTGATATATAAATGTAAACTTAGAAACTGAGGTCATAAGAGCCCATAGTTACAGATTCACACTGAAAATGAACAAGTATCACCATGACACAGACAAGCCCACATTATCACAATCTCTAAAACTTACCTCACCGTGTTTTCTTAAGTTGGAGCTGCAGTTTTAATCTTGAAATATAATCTTGTCTTGGTGTAAAATGAAGGTATTGTGTGGAGTGAAGAAATGTGTTTTGCGTGCTTGCTGCTGTAGTGTTGAACGCGACTCGAGTGACAGCATGCAGCTGTGAAGTTCCGCTGTCGTAAAAGTCCCATTCAAAAATCTCAATGAATTACACATTTATTAATACTTAGTAAATTAAACCAGTAATGTAATGACAGGAATGCTACCCATTGTAACAAAGTAAAAGTAATTTTTTTCCAAAAAGTTACTAAAGTAAATGCAACTCTTTACTACCCACCTCTGCGCACATGCATGCATGCACACCCACTCACAATAACCACACTGCAGATGGAACTTCCAGATTGTTGTTTTCCAGGCACTGGCTGTTAAACTAAAATGTGCGAAGTGCTGATGTTTTCATTTTCTGTAATAAGAGCATCCCACCAGTTCCGAGGGAAAAAATAATGTTTAATTTGCCTCCTGCTCAAAGGCAGGCCTTTGTTATTGCCACGGCAATTAACTTTATGCAGAGGCCTAGGCCTTCCCTGTGACTGATGCAATGTGCATAGAACAAATCAGAAAAAAACATTTGAATCCCCCCCTCCCCCAACCCCAACGTGCGCACAAACACACATATTTAAATGACACCTCCATCAGTGGCCTAGCAACAGTGGCTGCCATTTTAGAATGGCATTGTGCAGGATTTAGTTTGTCACTGCCAGCCTCTTAGGAACCCTCTCCCCCGTGAGTGCTGTACAACCTCCTTCCCACTCACACTGTTACCACAGCGATGGGATTCCATAGTCAAATCTGCTAATTGAACTGCTTGATTATTAGGCACGTATGGCAGAAATAGACGGATGTGCACATATGTAATTAGACACGTATCCTTCCCAAACAAACACTCACACTATGTCTTGGATGGTCACACTTTAAGCTGCTCGGTTTGGCCTTTGACAGATGCTCTGTAGAAATGTTCTACTAACTGAGTCTGATCTGGTATTAACCCTTCTCGAGTTACTGAGTGAGCTGCACTGTCCACTAAATTAAGCACACATGGTCAGTATGTTCTTAGTGGTCATATTCAATGCAATGCACACCAAGACACATCCTCAGCTTGCTGTAGACATGCCAGTGGTGGCATAGGAGCTTTTTGAGTTGCATATGTTTAAACATGTGTGTGTATGTGTCTTACAGGTGTTTGTGGCTGCTAACCGGTGTGTTTGTGTTGGCTGGTCCCGGGGGAAAGGAAGTATAGAAGCGTGACTAGTCACATGACTATCTTTACAATTCATTTAGTAAGGTGTAAACCAAAAAAAATTAAAATTCCTGCAGTTCTGTATTTGAAAAGCTGGCAAGGTTACAGAATGAAATTTAAAGGTGACGTGTTTACTTTTTTCGATGATCAAATAATCTAAGCTTAAACCAGAAACAGAAACCAAACAGATTTAAAGAAACATGTTTGTGTGTTTATTTATTTAGAATTAAACAAGAAAAGTGAGGGAGAGGTGGACTGGAATTGGGTCATGTCGCAGGTTCGATTTAAACCTGTACAGTGTGCCCTCAATTAGCATTTGCACTTCTCAGTGTTCCACAACTCTCATAAAGAAATTGGTTTAACACAAATACATTCTACAACAGTCTCTTTCTCTTTGCTAATGGTTGAGTGATAAGAACCCTGGGTGCCTCGCTGGTTTTCCTTTTTTTTTTTTTTTTTTGTAAATCTCACTGTTATCTTCCCTTCCTATATTTCAAAGTGTGAGGAAAGAAATTCTGTAATGAGTTCCCCATCTCCCCCCTAGCCGTGGAAGACCCGCTTTGTGAAACTAATTGAAACTGGCATCTATGTCTGGGGGAAAGAACGTTGGAGGCTGCTTGAATTTTTTTGAGGGTCCGGCACAGGTTTTTACAGAATTCATTGTTTTCTAGGCAGTAAAGATTCTTTTGTCTGCCCAAACCTTCTTGAAGTACCATTCAGGTCTGGATTAAAGGGTGTTCATGAATGTTGTTCGGTTGAATGAAATCCCCCATTTCACACCTGTACTGACAAGATCAGAAATGTAAACATGTTTCTTTCCCAGCAGACCTTGCTCAGACTTATAGATGACATAACCAAACACACAGACATTTCGCTGTGTGAGTTGCGTGTGTTCTAGCTCGCAGACTGAAACTTCCACAAAAACACACACAATCTGGGAGTGTTTTATGTCTCTCAGTCCATGTGGGCAGTGTGTAATTTACTACCTGGCCTAGTGTTAGGAGACATGCTACGTGCACATGCTACAGACAGCGCAATGGAAATTTACAGTCAATCTTTTTTCTTTAAGGGAGTCTTAGATTCAGATGTGCAAAAAAAGAAAGGAGAGAAAAGATGAGAGAATTTAAAAAAATGTTTACTGAGAAAAGGGTGATGTAATCAATTATTCAAGAGTTGTTAAAGTAAACATAAAATCTCATTCGCAACCCATTTTACTTCTGTAATGTGATTTAATTGAAGTGAAACAGGATGTTCTTGATAAAAAAAATAACAAAGACATATTTATATTTTTTTATTTTGCTTTAAAATATTGTGCACTGACAAATTGTTCACAGTAAGACTAAGAACAGGCATAAATGGGTCAATTTTGATTTCATGTTGACTTTAAAGTTAAATGACAGAAAGAGAAGTTTATGAGCAGAAGGCTGTATTTTAATTTCGGCAGGATAGGGGAATGTTGAAAAAGAAAAGGAGGTATAGATGTGTTGGAGGAGGGGAAGGGTGCTGGGGGGGTTGGGGGGGTCGCAGAAGTGTGGGGAATGGGGGTGGGTTCAGTGGATGTTATTTCATCTTATGTCACAGCGAGCAATCAATCTGAGTCATTAGATGCTGCCAAGGGAGCCAGCCTGAGTACAGATTGATAGCCATGTAAATAATAGCACCTATGATTCGAATGGCCTGACTGTCCAATTAAAAAAGCAGCATTTGAAGAGAGGGAAAACTGTGTGTGTGTGTGTGTGTGTGTGTGTGTGTGTGTGAGTGTGTGTATGTGAGTGTGTGTGTGTGTGTGTGTGTGTGTGTGTGTGTGTGTGTGTGTGTGTGTGAGTGTGTGTGTGTTTGTGAGTGTGTGTGTGTTTGTGAGTGTGTGTGTGTGTGTGTGTGTGTGTGTGTGTGTCTGCAGCCATCTACTGGAGGATACAGCTCTTTTGACACATTGTGGTTTCATTTTCTTTCTGCACTCCATTGTTACAGTCTGCGTCCAGAGATAACTATCACCATGAGGCAAATGCATGTAAAAATTGCCTTTGGTCAGTTAATAAAATGGTGTTACTGTCCTTAGCTCATTAACTTTTTGTGACTGTGACTGACCGGTAGCTCTATTTTGAGAGTGGCGCCATAAAACCGGTACACAGTTTAAATTGCAGTGTAATAATGATAGTTCCCCTCGCTAGTTTATTTGTTGTTGTTGTTTTTTTCTGACAAGAGCAAATAAAATCAGAGAGGTTTGTCCAGTAAATAAGCTCAGTCTGTTGTATCCATCCATCCATCCATCCATCCATCGTGTGTGTATATACACTGAAAAAAATCACAAGTAAGATTTACTTAATTTTTTTATTTTGGAAGTTTTTGCACACAGTTTTTCTAAGTACATTTTAATGGTATAAAATTCCATAGGAAAGCTTAATGCATGCTCTGTAATCTATTAGACAACATCACCTTGCATTACTGGCAATGGGATCACAACATTGAGCTATGCACACTGACCTCAACACTTCTAGACTACAGTTGGCAGCTGGGAGAGGGTTGCAGAGAGAAATAGAGGGAGACAGAGGGCAGAAGGGGGCAGAGAGGAAATGCAGCTGTGTTCTTGGCATCCTACTCTGTCCTGGGGTATGAGACAGACCAGCTCATTTCCTGTCTGAGGGCCAGAGCGCCCTCTTTCAGCACCCCGTTCATTTCATCTATTCTGCTATCCATTTTCACATTCTCTCTATTCTCTCATTTTCTTTACTCAGTTCCTCCTTTTCTCATCTCTCATTAGTGGGGGCTTATGTAATTGTCCAGATCAGAGATGACCAGAACACCACCCTTCCCTCTGCTCTTCACAAAACAGCCCCGACTCGCCCTTCCTCATCTTACCCAGAGTGTCACAGCTGTCTTAAGCTCTGTCTTGCTCTTTCCATTCATCTCATTCACTCTCTCTGCTCTATTGCCTCTCTCCCTGTCTCACCTCTGTGTCTGCTCCAACAGAATGCAGATCTGTTTGTCAGATATGCAGTATTGTGCTCTGTCTTGCAATAAAGCATTCAGGAATCTCCAGGGCTAGTTCAGAGCCAGTTAACTGTTATTAAAGCTGTCTTACTTTGTCATATCTCTATTATTTGCATGTGTGTGTTTGAGTTTGGGGTGTTGTCCTGACCTAGCTTGAGTATTATTTGGCATGTTTAGATAAGACGTTGCATTCCTGGAACAGCTGGAGTACAGCTATATGTACCACAAGTCACCTCCGCTTTTGTTATCCTCTCCAGCCCAATGCGGCCGTCTGGTTGTCTGTGATAATCATATATAATTCTGAGCAATTCCAGTAGAAGTACCAAAGCATTGTGATACCATTTGTATGTTATGCAGATAAGAGTCGTGACATCATAAAAATATCAGTACAATAGGGTTCTTCTTGTTGTGCTATCTTTTGTGTCCTTAACTTTGTCGCATCCCCAGTTCGCATTGAAAATAAATTACTTTCGGCCATTCTGTCACTGCACATCCCTCTTTTGGTTGTAACACTGCCATGCTATTTTGTCATTTGACAGTCACGCCAATAAAGCCGAAAGATTCGTACACAAAGTAGTTGTCCGATGACACGACTGATGAAAAGCTAAATAAGCCACATTAAAAAAAAAATTTGCTAGCAATATTTTTGCTAGCTGATACAATTGTGTCAACGATTCAACACCCTGTGTTTTTTTTAGGGCGATGGGTCTTGTAAACAAAGTCATCTTCGTGCAATGTATTTGAAAAAGACAGGTTACATTCGCCAATGTGGACACAGCTGGTGCAATAGTTGCTTTCAACACATGCCAGCTGACTTCCACAGGATCCGTCTACATCGGGCTGCATTTCCAGAACAGTCTCTCGACCGGAGAGGCCTCTCTCTGCGAGGCTTTATTATTGTGCGTTTGTTCACGAGACTGATATAGTTCCCCTAGGCTGTGGATGTGTAACTGTATGGAAGTGACACCTGGTTTGTTCTCCCCACAAATCTCTAAATTAGAGCTGTCACATGCCTGCCTGTATCACGTCATAGCTATGAGATTGCCTACGTTGTTTAGAATGACGAGCGATTTGTCAACATTTTAATTCCTTTTCTTATAGTTGTTGTTCCCAGAGTGGGCCAGCCTGTTTGGTTTGTCATTACTGACATTACTGCTCAAGGACGCTTTGATGCCATTATCAGTACCATTACAGATATATTGGTCGCTTTATTTTGTAGTTTTTCTTCAGTGTTGTGCCTGACAAACAGGCTTTGTCCAGATGTTTAGTGCCCCGGAGTGTGAGAGCTAAAGCCAGTCATGTTACATGTCTGCATGACACACACACACACACAAAGCAGAAGAGGGGTGTGTCTGAGCACCTGAGCAGTTTCAGTATGTGCTAACCAAACATCCTCACTCGGTTCCAAAACCTACCTACAGAGGCACCTTAAAGCATGGAAACCAGGAAATGCAATATGATACAACTCACTTTTAGCGTTACTGTGAGGACATTTCACCTGGAAACTGGAGCTCACACGTTCCCATACGTTCAACAAAGCGTCCAACTTCAGCCACTGGGGGCAGTGGTTTTAATTTTGGTGTGCACAAAAAAATTTCAGCAGCAGAACTTTCAACCTGCCATTACTGGATATGTCATGGAAATTAGTAAATGCTTTAAAAGTCATGGAAATTTCTACAGTAACACAAAACTCTATTGAAATTAAATGCAAGTTGAGTATGCCATGCAGATACCTATGTAGAGTGTTCCAGTTCAATAGCTTTTATGGATTCATGACTGTTAGAATGCTGTCTAAGAAGACAGCAGGATGTGAAGCAGCTCACTAGGTTTTCTTTACTGTAAACACTGGATTTTATGTGTATAATTTTTAGTATGTGTTCATACACGTACGTTTGAGGTGGCCGCATACATTTTGGCTTTATCCCAGTAGGGACAGATGTGCAGATGCAATGTGTGTGTACACATTAATTCTCTCTCTCTCTCTCTCTCTCTCTCTCTCTCTCTAGCAGCTGCACGTAATCAGGATAATGCATCTGCAGCTTCAGTGTATCTGACCCTGGGATTGTGGTTACTGTCCATTGCAGTCCATTATAACACAGTCCAAACAGTTTTCTCTATGTCTTCATTCAGCATGAATAAATCTCTGTATCTTGCCATTAATGCAGAACAGAAAATGGGGTATCTGCAAATATGCAGATATCTCATTTAAACAGATGTAATTCACGAACCTCACGAAAATTCAGCGTTTTCTTCCCATCGAGCACTCATCTAATATCTTCCTCTGAAGCGCGTATTCTGTCAGCCAGAATCAAAACTTCAGGATCAGGATCAAAAGTTCCTCTGATTCACAAATCATGGTGGTCACTCTGTATCAATCCAAGCAGGTTATCCAGGCCGTTTAAACTGTCAGGCGATTGCTGGATCCGCACAAGCGCTTGAGTGCAACTTCAAAGTAAATGCGCTTCACGTGCACTATGAGTAAATGTCTTATTCACAATGCACTGTATGTACAATTGGTTTGATTCAGTATTTTTTGAGAAAATGCATTTTCTAACGTGGACATGCCATCCATGGTTGCTGGACTACTGTGTGTACTGTTATTTCCTCCTTCCTGATATATTAACAATTTCTTCATGTGCAAATAAATTACAAAAATTTGATGACAAAACAGAAATCTAAAGAAACTGCTGTCTACCATTTAAAATACAATATAATTTTTTGGTTTTGTGTGAAATTGAGTAAATATAGTGCTAAATAAGAGTTTATCATTTTTTTTGCAATTTTATGTTTATGTTATTTACTATATTAAATTGTGTGAAATATCGGCATTGTATTGGCCTATTGGACACCCTGCTCTCTGGATATCGGCATCGGCCATTAAAAAACCCATATTGGGGGCCTGGGTAGCTCAGCAAGCAAAGACGCTAACTACCACACCTGGAGTTGTGAGTTCGAAGCCACCATAAAGCCTCCACATGCACTATATCTCTACAATAACACGCTCAGCAAGCCACGTGATAAGATGTGCGGATTGATGGTCTCAGACGCGGAGGCAACTGAGGTTCGTCCTCCGCCACCCAGATGGAGGCGAGTCACTACGCCACCACGGGGATTTAGAGCACATTGAGAATTGGGCATTCCAAATTGGGAAGAAAAAGGAAAAAAAAAAAAAAACATATTGTTCGATCACTATGTGTGTGTGAGGGGTAGAGAGATAGCGGGAAATATTGTGTTTGTGTGAAGGCAGAAGAATGCAGCATGGCTAATTGTGGTGAAACATATCTGCAAGCGACGCAGTCTGTCTGTCTCTCCTGGTCAGTGTCAGAGAAGAGAAAAAAGGAAACAGTTTGGGGTTGACCACAGATTTTCTGAGATTTCAGAAGAGGTTTAAGTGTGAATATTTTCAAGCATTTGTACATTACTAAATGTTGACATCTCTCTCTCAAACCCAAACTCCCACCAGTAAGTTGATTTGCTGGTTTTAGCTGTTTTATGTTGGTCAAGCTGGTGTCCCAAGCTGGTTTTGCTGGTTCGCCAGCTGATCTTCCAGCCTGATTAGCCAAAAGTGTTCAACGTCTCTCGAAAACCAGCAAATCACCAGACCAATCTTCAGACTGTCTAAGGCTGGTTTAGGCTGTTTCAGAAAGGGCTAAAGCATCCAATTCACATACTACTCTCTTAAAATATGTACTGTTAATGTGAAAATATGTACTTTTGAGTATGTCATAAGCCAATATATGCCATAATGAATAAATACAGTCACAAAATAGCATCATGATACCACAGACACCTTGATGCATACATTTGTTTGCATGTTAGTATTTGCATCTAGCTAAATTAATTGTTACTTAACTTTAAGTTCCTCACCATTTTCCTACAAAAACCTATCCCAAACTCCTCTTGCATAGTGCGAGCACATTGTGGGTAATATTAGCCCAAAAAGCACGAAGCCCCGCCACAATCAAAGTGTCACCACACACCACAAGGGTCGTCACCCACTATCTGTTCTTCAGAAACACAAGTTGGACACACTCTTTCTTTCCTCCGCAATCTGATTAGAGCTGTGGAGGTATGACTGCTGGACTGTAGCGAGGGAACAGATCAGACAGAGAGAGAGATGGAGGTGTGATGGAGGGACATTACTGATTTATCTGGTCAGTGTAGGTGAGCATTTCTCCCTCTCTTTGCAGAGAAAGAAATAACAGCCTCATGTTTCCCAGAGGCAGTGGGCTGAGACTGAGTGTGGTGTGTGGGCTCAGAACTGAAGCCACCCACAGCCAACAGCATCTGAAACATGCTCTAGTCCAGCGCTAATCAACACACGGCCTGCATTCGAGCAATCTTTTTGCGGTCCACGTTATGATATCATAATCAGAAATATATTTATCGGCAGCCTATCAAATCTGTATAAATTGTGAAGTGTTAATTTTCATGAGGATTTACGCTAGTTCTCTACATTGCTGAATCCCGTTAGAGAGGGAATTCAAATGCAAGAGGATGTTAAAAATAAATAAATAATAATATAAAAAAAAAAATAATAATAATATCTGAGCACAGCTGATGTTATGAGAGCTGCGGTCGGTCTGCGCGCGTATTGCCGCGTTCATACTCAGTAAATGTGCGTTCACGCACAGTCTGTCAATCAAATATGCATGCTCGCAATCTCACTTGAGAGTAAAGGCTGAAACATACTTCACGCAAGTACACGAACGCAGACGTGAGCGTTTGGCCAACGCATTGCCTACGTATGGTCCCGTTGTACATACTTTACATGTGCTCTTGCATTGCTCTGGTGGTTACAAACCTCACACCACAAGGGGGCGATAGAGTTTTTTTTAGGTGCCACGAAAACGAATCACGAAAATTTTACTCTGTGGTCCTGTGTTGAAGTCAAAAATGTCCAAAATGACTCAAAAGCATTCTAGTCAAATAAAAAAATAAAAAAATGTAATTATACATAACATCCACTCAAGTCCACTCCTTTATTGAAAGGAAAATGTTACACAAAGAAAAAAGATTGTGGCCACGAAGCGTTGTAATGCCTCACCAGTAGCATAAAAGCCCCACAATTGTTTTCATCATCTTGTGATAAGGAGCAGGGAGCACCATTTCTCCAGTATACTCTAAATTATTTGGTCTTCTTATACATCGCAGCCATATACTTTCTCATTAAATAACTGGAATACACAGTTTACAGGGTTAATATACATAAGTATTCCTCATGAGTAACATTGGATTGGTCTGCCACAAAAATATTCAAAAGTGCTTAAAATTCAGTAATGCTGTAAAATTATACTGCTGTTCTTCTGCATTAATGCCTTGTTTTTTTTATTAATAACTTTTAAAAACAAGACAAAGATTGTAATGTTTTCTTGTCCTTAAAGTAACAGCTTCTTACACTGAATCAAACAACACCATGAAACAGTGTCAGCTGTTTTGATCAGACAGTCAAATCATTTTTATTTGTATTGTGCTTTTCACAACACACATCGTTTCAAAGCAGCTTTACAGAAAATCATTCTTTAACAGGAAATTAAACTGTAATATCTATAAAGTCTTATAGTCATCATTGTGTAGTTTGATTAAATATGATTGTAAATTGTGTATAAAAATAAATAAATAAATAAATAAATAATTGTATTTAGAACCCTAGTGAGCAAGCTGAAGGCGACTGTGCAGGTAATACATTTTTTTTTCTTGTTTTTTTCTCCCATTTTCTCCCCAATTTGGCATGCCCAATTCACAATGCGCTCTAAGTCCTCATGGTGGTGTAGTGACTTGCCTGAATCTGGGTGGCAGAGGACGAATCTCAGTTGCCTCCACATCTGAAACAGTCAATCCGCACATCTTATCACGTGGCTTGTTGAGTGCGTTGCAGTGGAGACATAGCATGTGTGGAGGCTTCACGCTATTCTCCGCGGCATCCACACACAACTCACCACATGCCCCACCGAGAACGAGAACCACATTTTAGTGACCACGAGGAGGTTAACCCAATATGACTCTACCCACCCTAGCAACCGGGCCAATTGGTCGCTTAGGAAACCTGACTGGAGTCACTCAGAGTAGAGGCTGTTTGAATTATTGTTAGACTGGTATATCGCCAAGGTTGATTAACTGGCCTATATACTGTTCTGTATATTTGGCCAATTTTACTTAATTTTGCTCCACCGATGAAAATAGTTCCAACCAAAGCAGGAGCAAGCATTCGAATTCTAAATCACAAATAATTGTTCAATCAACTTAGAGGAATGTAACTACAGTAACTGTGGCATAAATATCATTTATCTACATTTTATTGGTCTAAATGATATTGTTGGGTGACCACTAGTTTGAGCAAAAACAGTCTGTCTTGTATGATGAATATTTTTACAGACTACACACCACAGGGACAACAAGTTGTTTATTCCACTTATGAAGCATCTGAGGCTATTTTAACTCAGGGTGTGTGTCTGAGAAAGTTGTGGGAAGAGAGTTCCACTTGTGGCACGTTTCACTTGGGACTGGACTGCTAATGTGAAAGTGTCCGTTAGGAGTCTTGTTCTGTGGACCTTTTTCCTCGGGCAGAAAGCACTCAACGTGACCCACATACTTACAGAGGCTGCTTAAAAGAGTGCTGGAATGAGGGGCAAAGAAAGGGAGGGAGAAAGTGGGTGGAAGAGAGAAGAAGAAGAGGTGAAGGAGAGTGAGGCTAAGAGAGCTGTAGGCTCATGGCTGGGGTCACTCAAGTAGGACATGCTTTCTCTCTCTCTCTCTCTCTCTCTCTCTCTCTCTCTCTCTCTCTCTCTCTCTCTCTCTCTCTCTCTCTCTCTCTCTCTCTCTCTCTCTCTCTCTCTTCCTCTTCAATTGCAATTTCAAAAGTGCTGTATTGGACTGATTGTTTTACACACAATATTGCTAAAGCATCAATACAAGTATCAAGAGCAGTCACAGCACAAAAGGTGCCAGTAGTAATAAAATGAAATAAAACAATACATAAGCAGTCTCATGAGGGAAAATCAGGAGTAGACTAAGATGTGATGCAATGGATAACAGCCATGTGATGCCATGCTGTATGGCTTTCCGCCCTCCTTTTGTTTTTCAGCGGGACACACATATGCCTGGGATATCTGTGGATCAGAATACTGCTCTTTGCTACTTGCGTCTTTTCTTTTACCTTACTTGTTACTTCAGAAACAATAAAGACCTTCTTAAAGGGTTAGTTTACCCAAAATGAAATTCTTTCATCATTAAAGGCCACAGCACACTTACGGAGATGTTCTTCTTCGTTTTCGTTCAGAGCCAAAAAGAAGTTTGAAACAGCTGAGCTACGGCATATTGTTCGCGAACATTCAGACACCGGCCACGCTGCCAGGGGAGGCCTTTAGAGGAACATTTAAATATGAGGACGCTCAAGACTACATGTAAAACATCAACTTATATGACATTTAAATGTGTTATCAATGACTTCATGCGTCATTCAATGTGTAGAATTCACACAAGATCATTAAAAGAAGCCGTTTTAACTACTCGATGATTTAAAGTAATATATGCAGTAGATAATGTGACATTTGTAGTTTTGTGGTTTATGATGACACTGATGCGACTGCAAAGATTGGTGTATAAAAGAGTGTTAATGAGTAGAATACAGACAGAAGAATGATGATAGGCATATCTTACTTTGGGCAGATGTGTGAATAGCTTTCTCTGCAGATGGCACATGAGTGAAGCAGCATAGAAAACAAAAGAGTGACTGAGTACAGAGTATTTGAGTAGGTTTGATTCCTTTTGTAGACTAATTAAACAAACCAAAAAATTGCATTATATGTTCTGTTCAGATGACGGTAAATTTGCACCAGCTCGCTAAAAACTCTGCACACTGCTGTGTTCATGTTGATTGATCGTAACTGATTGAAAGTGAATTAGCTGTCGGCCTCAAAGTAGGTGGAGCTCCAGGTCACACCTACTGGTGACGTGGACCAATAGCAGTAAGAAGGTGTTTAGCAGCCGGTACGAAGTTTTCCTGAAAGTTTGCCCTGGCGAGCTTTTATGAACCACCGAAACAAACTCAAAAACTCCACAGATTTGGTTCTAAATGACAACACACCTGTTCATTCTTCGATTTCGTAATTAATTGAAAAAAGCAACAAACAAAAAAAGTCTCAGGCAACAGTTACTTTCAATGTGTGGAAAAAAGATGCAATGAAAGTGAATTAAAGAACGTTGACTGTAACATGAGTCTTTGTTTGTATTTTAATTTTAGGACCACTTTTATGGATAATTTATGAATAATGAAAGAGACAGGAAGTGATGTGAGCTGGGCTCAGATTAGCACTGGCCACATGAGCTGTTCAAAATGTCATAACATGCATGCTAACTGCTACGCCACATCTCCAGCACTGGCTTCTTTTAAACATACAACAACACTTTCCTTATAATTGCCTTTACACTAGTCTAAGTTTTGTTCTCATCTCACAGAGTAAAACATACCCAAATTCACAGCATGTTCCGTCTCCGTGTCACGCAGAGACGAAAGCCTGCACTGAAGATGTTTATAATGCCGAAATTTACAGAAAAGAGGTCATCAATTTGCTTTTTCTTTCCCCTTCTCTCACTCTCTCTGTTTTCCCACCTTCTTCTCCATTTCTGTCCTGGGAATGCTAATGACAGAAGAAAGGGAGTTGAGAGAGTGACAGCGTCGTCAGCGATTTCCTCTGCATTTTGAAAAGAGAGAGGGAGAGGTTCACAGGGCCTTGAAATGATAAAGCACTCCCACAATAAGAGCACTATAACAGGGAGGACTATTTCCAAGGTTGTTTTATTAAGTTGTTGAAGCACAATGGAGAGATGACCCCACGCTCAGACTCCGTGGAGATGGAAATCTAAACAGCTCCCCGTGCCTCCCTCACTCCCTTGTTCTCGTTCTCACACTCTTCTGTACTGTTTGTTTTGTCTTTTTTTTTTTTCACCCAATTTGGAATGCCCAATTCCCAGTGCGCTTTTAAGTCCTCGTGGTCACATAGTGATTCGCCTCAATCCAGGTGGCGGAGGATGAATCCCAGTTGCCTCCACGTCTGAGACCATCAACCCGCGCATCTTATCACGTGGCTTGTTGAGCGTGTTGCCACGGAGACATAGCTCGTGTGGAGGCTTCACGCCACCCACCGCAGCATCCACGCTCAACTCACCATGCGCCCCACCGAGAACAAACCACATTATAGCGACCAGGAGGAGGTTACCCCATGTGATTCTACCCTCCCTAGCAACCGGGCCAATTTGGTTGCTTAGGAGACCTGGCTGGAGTCACTCAGCATGCCCTGGGATTCGAACTAGCGAACTAGCGAACTCCAGGGATGGTAGCCAGCGTCCACTGAGCTACCCAGGCCCCCTTGTTTTGTCTTTGTCATTTACCTCCTCTCCTCTCCCCTCCTGTTGCAGTTATGCAACAGCATAAGGGTGAGTGAATAATAACAGAATTTTCATTTTGCCGACAAACTATCCCTTTAAGATGCAGTCTACTGAGGCAGCTCACTAGGTTTTGGAACAGAGCCCATCTTTCTTTTTTCTGTCACGCTGATTCTTATTTTCTTGCCCTCTCACTCCATCTCTCTGGCACTCACAGGTGTGGAGGAGGCGTGGATCTCCCCTCGCTGAGCCCACCACATGCAGTGTTTATTCAAATGGCATGCTGGAAACTTTCGGCCTCCACTGCTTTAGCAGGCTATGATCACATGAATATTAAAATTGATCTCGGGGGAGTGTGGCCATCAGCGGGCTCTTTTCATGAGAAGGGGAAAGGAATGAGCTGAACATGGGAAAACCACAAGAATACCACACCATTCCACTTGGGGCCACTTCCCTAACAACATTCAATAATATAACCACATTCCTTTTACTTTTGGTTTCCAATTCAAACAACATACTATATTTTATGTTTCTAGTTCACTAAACAGTTATATTTGTTACTGTAATGTAAAATATACTAGATTGGAGCTTAAATGTGAATATTACATTTGTTTTTGTTCAGTAACAGACAAAACAGCAATTGATTTATAATGATATTGCTAACCATATTGGTATCGGCCTATATAAGATGATTTGTAAATTATCGGTGTTGGTCAGATTTGGTCGATATTGGAAGCAGACAATATAGGGTTTTCATTTCCCCAATTCCAACAATATACTCTGTGCCAGGTTTCAAAGCACTGAACAACAGTTATACATGTTATTGTAATGTAAAACATTTTATATTGGTGCTTAAATGTGAACATTATTTTATTTTTGTTTAACAACAGACAAAACAGCTATTGATTTATATTGGCCATCACATCATTAAAATGTCATAGCATAAAAAAATGTTAGATTTGAAAAAAAGTGGTGTCTGTCATTGGAAACCTTGCTGCCATGATGCTAGAGTGTTCTAAATTGTTTCTAGCACATTGCTATGTTGTTGCTAGGGTGGTCTGGGTGATTTTGAGGTGGTTGCTGAATTGCCCAAAAGAGCCCACCTCCAAGTCTCTGTGAGATTTTGACTGATCTCGCAGTGATATCGGAAACAGTAGGTTGACTTTTCTTTAGCTGAAATCGTTCTGTGCTTACCGAAATGCGAAACACTGCCCCCAGTGGCCAAAGCGCCAAACGCGAGTTGTTTTCAGCTGTACAGGTTGTTATAAAGTGAATAGGAATGCATATTTTATAAACTGTATTCTCCAACCCTAAACCTTACCATCAGTGGAGTAAAAATGTAATGTTAGAAAAATGCAACCTCCGAATCGTGCTCATCACTAATTACACAAATGCGATTACTTACTGGTTTCAATGCAGGATTCTGAACCCGAATCTCCTACACTGGTCGTGCCACAGGGGAAGGTAAACACACAGGAGTTGGTGCAAAAATGTCTGATTGGAGATGCCGCTTGTCGTTGAGTTTGCATATTTTGCCCGATCCTAGGGCACCGGAATCTTTGGAAACAACATGCCCGACTTCCCATGTGATCATGTTGGAAAACAGCATAAAAATTATTTGAATAGCTGACAAACCAAAGCACAAGGGCACTGAGAGATAGAGAGGAGGAACTGTAAGGAAAAGCAGGGGCACCATGCATGTCTGTTGGTTTGAGTAGTGGTCCGTATTGAAGGTCAGCTGTGATAGATGCATTTTGACATGCCCATGCAAAATGACGCCAGAGACTCAAATAGCAACTGTGTGAGCATGTGCGTGTATATGAGTGGTAAGGGACTTCAGGAGAATCCAGATGCTGTAGATAGTGACAGAAGAGAGCTCTCTTTCTCTTTGTTTCTGTGAGTGGAGGGACACTGACCCTCAACAGATGTCAAAGCAGGGAGGATGTGCATGTCTCTCATACCGCATCATGTAGCCGCTGCCTTACCCCCAGTATTCACAAAACATTTACACCCGAGCAAGAGACCACCTGTCTATACTAACACTCCAAAGTTACTATTTACACACTGCAGTGGCACTTATGTTGGGTGCAAAGATCTTAAGAAAGCAACACATGTTGCTCCTGTGCTTGTTTGCACATGTTGATTTGTGGCATTGTGTGTACATACTTAGCTAGAGTTTGTGGACAGTTTTCTATTAAGATTAGGGGTTAATCTAAAGTAATCATTGTTAGCTTTGGCTCAGATTTATGTACATATAATGTACATAATCAGTGCATCGAATTAAAAATAATAATGATAAAATCAATTTTTCTCCATTTTCTCGGTTTCAGTGTTGCCGTTGCTACTGTGTTTTGCCTTTGCAGGGAAGTATGCCATGTTCCCCTTTAGATAGTTAAGTAAATGTATGTGTGTGTTCTCAGCTTTAAGTGTGTGCTTATTCTGCATGTGGGCATGCCATGCAAATATCAGCACCAGGAGAGGATGTTTGCACTCGTATGCATCTTTTCACCCATGCATACATGTCAGTTGCACAGCAACAACGTATGCAAACAAACAGACACCTGCGTGCCACGAATTGACAGTCCTAACCATCTCACACTTAGGTATGCAAACTGTGCCACAAATGAACTCAGACGCTCTCTCCAAATCTCATCTGCCTGTAGTGGATCTCATATTTCCATGTGTGTGTTTACGTGGGTCTAGAATAGGGCTGTGAATTTCTCACCACAGATTTTTGCATTACGAGCAGAGGTTTTATATGCAAGAGAATGAGGACAGTGGTTAGTGCCATGTGTGTGTTTATCACACCCACTGAAAGTCCCGCATCAGCAGCTGCTGGTCTGTTTTGCATATGGCAATGGAAGGAGAGACAGAAGAGATGGAAGTTGGATATGAATTTGCATACGTGGCAGCCATAATGTGTCCTCGGTGTCATCGAGACACTTACAGCTGCTGGTGAAAGAGAGATAGGGAGAGAAATGAATCTTGGGATGAAGCAGCAGGCATATGGGGCAACATCACATCAGTGATGTCATACACCACACGCTTTATGTAAGGGTCGATGGGAGATTCATGCTGGCCATGCTGGACCTGGATGGTTTTTGCTGGTTTGATGCCGGTCTAGCTGGTGGACCAGTATATCTGTGCTGTTCACAATCATAATGTAATACATACTGTATATCTAATAATGCAACTGATAATGTAATCCTGGAAGAATTTGATGAGAAATGTTTCAGTTCATATTGAAATCTCTGATTTTGATTGCAGATTTTGGAGAACTAAAAGCCTCCATTTAATGTCATTGCTCTCTAGAAGAAACAGTTGAGATAATAAAGATATCTTGTTTGCAATTTTCTTTCCTACGGTTGTGTTTTTTTCCTGACAGACCATGTTCTTTTTTCTTCTTGGTACAGACTGTTCTTCCAATGTCCTTTGTTCTTTTTACAAATAATGTAACTTTGCTGCCCTGGCAACCCACAGGTGTCAGCCCATTATTTGTGTGTGTGTGTGTGTGTGCGTGTGTGTATGTGTGTGCGTGTGCACATTCTGACACCTTTAAGACTTTGTGAAAGTCTTTAAAGGGATAGTCACCGGTAATGCCATGTCACACGCTGTCTCTCACCTCCCACCCCCTTCCGCATTGTCCGTGGAATCTAAATGTATACAGTGTTTGTCTTTATTATACAACTGAGTGATCTTAAATGGTACAATGAGGTCTTAGGGCTCACATGTAATGAATGCCTTTGGTTTTGATGGAACAGGTTTCATATTAACTGGTTTTGGGTCAAGACATGTGATCGTCTGTTTCCCTTTGGCCTTCTGTGTTTAAAAAAAAATAAATAAAATAAAATAAAAAAATTACTCCGTAAATCAAAACTCAAATGGACTGTTTTTGAACCTGCACTTTAAACCATTAAAGGAATAGTTTACTTAAAAATGAAAATTACCTAATCATTTACTCACTCTCATGCCATCCCAGATGTGAATGACTTTCTTTCTTCTGCAGAACAAAACAAATATTTTTAAATGAATATTTCTGCTCTGTAGGTCCATACAATGCAAGTGAATGGTGACCAAAACTTTGAAGCTCCAAAATGCTCATAAAGGCAGCATTAAAGTAATCCATACAACTCCAGTGGGTTAATCCATGTCTTTAGAAGCAATATAATAGGTGTGGGTGAGAAACAGATCAATATTTTGTTACTTATTATCAATATTTATTGTCCTTTTTCACTTTAAATCTCCATCATTGACCAGCCCTGACCAGTAGGTGGCGATATGCATGAAGAATTTGAATCACCAAAAAACAAAAGAATGTGGAAGTGAAAGTGGATATTAACAGTAAAAACATTTGACTCATCCCGCTCTTTCTTTAAAAAAAAAAAAAAGCAAAATTCAAGGTTACAGTGAGGCACTTACAATGGAAGTGAATGGGGATAATTTTTGGAGGGTTTAAACAGAAATGTGAAGCTTATAATTTTATAAAAGCACTTGCATTAATTCTTCTGTTAAAACATGTATATTATTTGAGCTGTTAAGTTGTTTAAATCTAAGTCATTTTTACAGTCATTTTAGGGTTTTAGGGTTTGTTGACATTACGTCATGGTAACAGAGTTGTAAAATTGACTATAACTTTACACAAAAAAGGTTAATAATTGATTTTATCACACTGAAATCATGTTTACACGCTTATCCTTTATGTCTCGTGGCCATACTTTTGAAATAGTGAGTATTATAACATTTAAAATTGGCCCCCATTCACTTCCATTGTAAGTGCCTTACTGAAACCAAGATTGTTGTTTTTTTAAAGAAAAGGATGAGTCAAAATACATTTTTGTTGTAATCAATATTATTCCACAAATGCTGTCGATTGAGCTTAAATTGTATTGAACCCAGAATATTCTTTTAAGTTCTTATATTGCCTTATTACACAGTTCTATAGAATATTTTTTTATTCTCACTGGTTTGATTTGATGTCCTTCATTTATTATTTCTTCTCGCATAATAAAATAATTTCCACTCAATTCAATATTTCATGTCCATTTAAATGTTTATTTGGTAATTAGCCATGTAATAAGCAGGATAATGTACAGTCTGCCGGTCATTATCACAAAATATACCCCTTTAGGAACCCTGTCAGATTTGATTTTGTGATAATGACCGGCAGACTACATTATCCCTTATTCAGGAGAATCTTTTTTGTTCCATGGTTCTTTAGAAAACCATCATTTGCATCGTGCTTCAAAGAACTCAGAAGGACTTCTCCTGATACCTAGAACAAATAAACTGATCTGAAGAACCTGTTATGAAACATCAAGTTAGTTCTTGCTGAACATCTACCTTTATTTTTAAGAATGTATTGCTGTAGGTAGCCTGGGTAGCACAGCGAGTATTGACGCTGACTCCCACCCCTGGAGACGCGAGTTTGAATCCAGGGTGTGTGAGTGACTCTAACCAGGTCTCCTAAGCAAACAAATTGGCCCAGTTGCTAGGGAGGGTAGAATCACATGGGGTAACCTCCTTGTGGTCACGATTAGTGGTTCTCGCTCTCAATGGGGCGTGTGGTAAGTTGTGCGCGGATCGCGGAGAACAGTATGAACCTCCACATGCTGTGAGTCTCCGCGGTGTCATGCACAGCGAGCCACGTGATAAAATGCGCGGATTGACTGTCTCAGAAGAAACTGAGACTTGTCCTCCGCCACCCGGATTGAGGTGAGTAACCGCGCCACCACGAGGACCTACTAAGCAGTGGGAATTGGGCATTCCAAATTGGGAGAAAAGGGGATACAAATAAAAAAAAATTTAAAAAAGAATGCATTGCTGTACATACTGTTCGTGAAGTTGATCTTTCATTTCTTTACGTGTTTCTGCAGAGCACCAGAGATCATCCTTGGTTTGCCCTTCTGTGAGGCCATAGACATGTGGTCCCTGGGTTGTGTTATCGCTGAGCTGTTTCTGGGCTGGCCGCTTTACCCCGGAGCATCTGAGTATGACCAGGTAAGACATGTCTAATTGTTTAAAACATCATGAGGTGAGGGTTGCCAAGGTTCCAGACATGTGATGATGGCTCACCTAGTCTTAAAGAAGTTCACCCAAAAATGAAAATTCTCTCATAATTTACTCACCTTCATGCCATCCCAGATGTGTAAGACTTTCTTTCATCTGCTGAACACAATGATTTTTAGAAGAATATCTCAGCTCTGTAGGTCCATACAATGCGAGTGAATGGGTGCCAAAATGATGAAACTGTTTCATTTTTGGGTGAACTATTCCTTCAAGTTTCCACCTAGTAAATTTTAAAGGAACAGTTCATCCAGAAATGAAAATTCTGTCATCCTTTACTCAGCCGTATGATTTTCCTTCTTCTGTGGAACACAAAAAAAGTTTAGCAGAATGTTGACACTGCTCTTTTCCACTCAATAAAAGTGAATGGTGACCAAGGACTGTCAAGCTCCAAACTGACAAAAAGCATAAAGTCCATTAGACCATGAAGAAAATCATACAGGTTTGGAACAACATGAGGATGAGTTAATGATTACATAATATTTATTTTTGGGTGAGCTATCCCTTAAAGCTATTCGTTTTAATTAAGCTTGGATATTGCCATGTTACTGTTCCTAAAACTCAGTGAAATGTGAGTTAGTAATGTTATAGTAATAGTGCAATCATGAGTAGATATGAAGTAATCACTTATTTCCATTGGAAAATGAGTTTGAAAATTTTTGTAATGAAATCACATTTCCTGAATTAAATTTTTAGAGACAGACTGAAAGAAGGCAGAGGACTTGTTTGCTTGCTTGCTTGTGTGTGTGTGTGTGTGTGTGTGTGTGTGTGTGTGTGTGTGTGTGCGTGTGTGTGTGTGTGTGTGTGTGTGTGTGTGTGTGTGTGTGTGGGCAGGTTTAAGTGGTTTACGAGGACATTTTTTAGGTTACAATCTGGTAATTACAAGAGTATTATGCTATAAATGTGGTTTGGACATTTCTAGTGTGCCCATAATTTAAATCGCTTAAAAAAACTTACTAAATGATGTTTTATTGAAAATGTAAAAATGCAGAAAGCTTTTTGTGAGGGTTAGGTTTAGGGGTAGGGTTAGGGGATAGAATATATATTTTTAGCCTGCTATGAAATCACTATATTAGTGAGATGCCCTCACTAATATAGTGAAACAAACCTGTGTGTGTGTGTGTGTGTGTGTGTGTGGGTGGGTGGGTGGGTTTGGGTGGTTTACGAGGACATTTTGTAGGTTACAGACTGGTAATTACAAGGGTATTATGCTATAAATGTGGTTTATGAGGACATTTCTAGTGTCCTCACAATTTAAATCGCTTAAAAAAAACATACTAAATGATGTTTTATTGAAAATGTAAAAATGCAGAAAGTTTTTTGTGAGTGTTAGGTTTAGGGGTAGGGTTAGGGTTAGTGGATAGAATCTATAGTTTGTACAATATAAAAATCATTATGTCTATGGAGAGTCCTCATAAGAATAGGCGCACCAACATATAATAGCACCTATGATTCGAACGGCCTGGCTGTCCAATTAAAAAAGCAGCCTTTGAAGAGAGGGGATACTCTGTGTGTGTGCGTGCGGGCGTGCGTGCGGGCGTGCACATGTGTGTGTGCGTGCATGTGTGTGTGCTTGCGCGTGTGTGGCCCGGCCGAGAGCTGTCTACTTTTTTCATAAAAATGGCTGCAAAAACATCCCTCAAATACTGTTTGTGCTTAAAAGAGAAAAAAAAAATCTGATGGCTGGCTAGGCCCCTGCACCCTCAGCTCTCCTCAAGTGCTGTGTGTTTGTGTGTGTGGCGTCTCTCAGACTTTCATCTCTCTCTGGCCCCTCTGTAGTTCTGGACACATGCCACAAACTGCCCAATTAGCCCAGATCCGGAGCTCTACAGCAAGGCCTTTTCTTTAAAAACAGATCCAGTCATCATGGAACAGCCCAGGGCCAATGTTCTAGCTCTAAGCAAATCGAAACTTTAACAAGCTTTTAAACACAGCAACAAACTTTGCAGATTTGTCCCCCATCATCTCTGTGTACCACAAAGTAATAGGAATTTTTCGGCCCCTCATTTGAAGCATTTATGAGATCTTGTTTGTCAAGGAGTTTGGGAGTCAATTAAACATTAAGCACTCATGGCATTTTACCTCAGCTGCCCAGTTTAGACATTTCCAAGTGTTTCTTGAGCCCTTTTGGCTCTGTGGACTTCTCTAGTTTATTTAATTTGTCTACTAACAATTTCCAACAGTGGACATACATGCATCATAAGAGAATTCTGTCTTCTTCTTTTTTTTTTGTTCTTCTTTTGTTTCATTTTTCTGAACGAACAAATGTTGTTTCTGTCACATTTCGAATTATATATTTGTTTGATCATATTCTGTGATGAAAATGAAGGTGATGGAAATTACATTAGAAACATAAAAATTTCAAATCTCCTTAGACTTTCTAAGGCTAATTTCATAGCTGGCATTTAATATATCCTAATATTTTCATGCTTTTTATATAAAATACAGTATGCAATTACAACATGATTGGAAATTACACAAATATTCATTCATATGTCATTTATATTTACCTTGAATTTACTTCATTTTCGCCACACATCACATATCTTATATTTAATCTCAAGCATGCTCTTCAATGACACTGTTGACTCCTTGGTAAACAAGTACACTAACATTTGAAAAACTCTATTTGGATAAAAATGTTGGAAAGACAATTGTAATTTTTGTAAAAATGTATAGAAATCATTTTCACACAATAAATATTGCATTTATTTTTATTGCACTCTTTCGATATACTGTAATTATAGTTTCAAAATTTACAAATTAATATTTTTATGATGTAAGATTTCAATCTTAAAATTGAAAGTCTAGGTCTGGAGTAAAACAATAGAATATATTCATAAAAGGCATTCGTAACAATTAACGGAGACATGGTAAAAAAAGAAAAAAGAAGTTTCCAAGACTGTTTTAATGTGACCTTCAAATAACAAAAAGAAGTTGAAATCATAGTAAAAAATAAATAAATAAATAACTTATGTGAGACAATTGATTTTGACACTTAAAAACAGAGCTTGACAAGTTATTTTTGGGCCATTGCACCACTTTCAACTAATTTCAAATACTTTGAAAATATATGAGCAAGAATTCTCCACAAGTGAAAAAGTAAAAAACAAATCAGCAGTAGAGCACAACAGTGCCCACCCACTTATTCAGCCCCCTAGGTTCCAGAAGTATTTTTCCCATTCATTTCTTCCATAAACTTTTCATAAAATCCTCCATAACAGAGTTGTAAACCATGAACCAAACCAACCAGCTCAGAGATAAATCACAAACTTTGTTTTGAGGCAAAAAAGTATTTGAAAATCGGACAGAAAGACAAAGGTTCAAGGCTGTGTAATTACCATCTTTCACAAGGGCACGGAATGAAGCATTGCGAATTGTCATTGAATAAAAAAACTATGTGAATATATAAAACTATTGATTTTAGGTTGTTGATTATAAGTATAGAAAAAATATATTTTACAACTGTACAAATATACAAGTAGTTTACAGTGCATCATGGGAGTGGGTGGTCGCTCTGAGGCACATTTCGTGGGCTTAGTTGGCCGTGGTTCTTTGATTGGTGAAGCTTTCTCTGCTGGACCATGGGTAATGTATTTGTTTACCATGAATTTCACTATCAAACATGAGATTTAAACAGTAAAGTTGAAATAGCGTAGACGGATGGCTTCAGGGGAAGTATATACCATCTATGAACATTCTTGTAGCTCACGGTAGGTCTGCCTCAAAAGGTTTATAAGTTATCGTTGAAAATCAATTTGTCAGCGGGGGCCTGGGTAGCTCAGCGAAAATTGACGCTCTCAATGGGGCATGTGGTAAGTTGTGCGTGGATCGCTGAGAGTAGCATGAGCCTCCACATGCTGGGAGTCTCTGCGGTATCATGCACAGCGAACCACGTGTTAAAATCCATGGATTGACTGTCTCAGAAGCGGAGGCAACTGAAACTTGTCCTCCACCACCCGGAATGAGGTGAGTAACCATGCCACCATGAGGACCTAGTAAGTAGTGGGAATTGGGCATTCCAAAAAGAAAAGGGGATAAAAAAAAAATACACAAAAAAAAAAACAATTCGTCTATGGTATAAATTAATGGGATTTTGACTTCCGAAACCAGACTGTTGCGCTCCATTTTATTGGACAAAAACCGGCGTGGTGATCAATGTCTTTTGAGCAGCTATAAGCTCATTCTCAGAGTATGAGATTGGTTGATTGGCAGGGGCCGTTGATGAGATTAGGTGTGTGGATGTCATTCAGTTTTATTGCACACCCGGGCAGACCTGTTAAAAAATCTTTGGCAGGGGAAATGAGTCTCGAGGTGACTGCATTCATCTCAAATGCTGTTTACTCAGCTTCTAATGCCAGAATGTTGAGGTTGTGTCATCGGTGTGGCAGCCGAGTGACTGATATGTTTTCATGCAGACAAAATTTCGTCAGCCTGTTTTAATGCAGCTCACGGTTACGTTTTTCCCTGAAGGCCCTTTGTAATGTTAGTCGTAATTTAGTTTTGCACCATTTTTCACCTCTCTGACCATAAAAATGTAATGGGCTACTGTACCTTTAAGACTTTTATATGTGAATGACCTATGTCTTGATTGGATATCTCTTCGCCTGTGAAATGACCAACAACGACCGCTGCAAAGTTGCTGAATACTGAATAGGTGCAGATTTGTAAACGTGGGTGTTGTTCATGTGCTCATAGTTCTGACATTAATGTCAATATGAAACGAGTTGACATTCACAACCCATTGTAGCCTACTTCCAGTGTGATGTATAATGTGAAACAGACTTAATTTTATTTATCAGGAACTGATTGAATTGTGAAAAGTGGTCTCTATAAGACAGGTGGTTGGAATGGAGGGGGGAGAAAAATAAGAGGGCTTGGTGAATAGAAAAGGTTACAAGTTACAAACTTTTTTTTTCGGAATAATGCGCACCAATGAATCATGCACAATATGACAAGAAATGTGTATTAAAAAAGTAAATAGGGTCAAATTTGATTTCATGTTGACAATCCTGATTTCCATCCTCTTTAAGTGTATCAAGGCAGCTGATATTAATCACGGAACGTATGACATCAGTTGTACATCTCAAATCGCTTGTGTTTATGTCATCCACCAGATCCGGTACATCTCTCAAACGCAAGGCTTGCCAGCGGAGTATCTGTTGAGTGCAGGGACAAAAACAACCAGGTTTTTTAACAGAGATCCCGACTCCACCTATCCTCTATGGAGACTGAAGGTAAACTCTCATCCTCTTTCTCTTTTACACTTCTTTGCTCTGTTTCACTTATTTCACATATAATATGCAGCAACAATGCAGAATAGGGCCGGGTGATAGGACAATGTAATCAGATATTGTCGATGTTTTATAAAGATCCCGATGCCGATTGCGAACAGATGATGATCGACAGTATCGGGAAATGGCAAAATCATGGATCTGGGAAGTCGCCAAATATATTAAACAGTGGCCAGGGTGTGAAACTTGCACCCGCCACCTGTTAAATGCGACGAGGTTGAATCTAGTTCAAACCTCATTCTAAATTTGAATTTAGAAATGTCTTTTGTTTATGTTTTTCATGTTTCAATAAATGAATTACATCTTAAAGCAAAATCAATAAAGCCAAAAAATTCACCGACCCTCGGCAGGGGGATTGGCAGTGTAATCGGATATCGCGATATTTTTTAAGGCAGTTTTCGCAAAAATATTTTTTACACATTGCCCAGCCCTAATGCAGAATGCGAATACAATGAAAGTGAATGGTGACTAACAGTCTGCATAAAGGTGAGTAAATAATGAATTTTATGACAAATTTTCGGAAAATTTTGCTTTAAAGTTAAATCTTCTGCAGCCTGTAAACAAACCAGTAGGCTAATGTGTACAAAAGGGATTTTGTGTGAGAGGACTTGGCAACTAAAACGATGTGGGATAAATCCTGCTTAACGTCCCACTCTCACTTTCTCCCTTTCATTCTCCCCTCTTTCTCTACACATTCCCCATAATTACTGGGTCGGTGGCCGGTTGCCCATTGTCGATAAAGAGTTTTCTCTTCAGATTAACTTTGAAAGCTACACATGGTGAATCTTAAATGCAGAAGTTTGATATTATTGAGTCCTTCTTAGTCCCTAACCCTCCATACAGTACATACGATACAGATCCAATAAAACAAAAAAAGCTTAAAACTTTCACTCTGCATAGTCGATACACCCTTGCACTCTTTGGCCTCAATACTTCTTTCTTGTAATGTTGAATTAGTGTATTCAATGTCAAGTAGGCCTACTGTACGTTCCAAAGGATATTTTTATTGCTCAAAGGTTTATCTTTCTGGAAACGTATTGGAGTTCTCAGTTATGTTTTATGTAAGATCAACATTACATCAGATGTTTCTCTTAAAATTCTTTGACATACAGTAAAAGTATACTGCTATTAAATTTGTGTGGATAGCACAGCTCAGATAATTTGTTCTTGGGAGAAATTGATGAGAAATATTTGAGTTCATATTGAAATCTTAGAATTTTGAATGCAGACTTTGGTATCTTGGCAAGTCCGAGCACAGCTTGAGATATTATTGAGATCAAAAAATGGAGCGGAGACACATGTGAGATTACAAATGTGTTCTCAGGAGAAAAAATAAGCGAGGCAGGAGATGTCAACAAACGCCTCCATTTGCACTCCATTTCATCTCATTGTTTTCTTGGAGAAACAAATGAGATATTAAAGAAATCAATATCAAAATCTCTCTCTGTCTCATAAGTAACCAGTTTCTTTTGCCCATTTGTATGTAATTTTGTACATTTTATAAATGCTTCATGATGTGCGCCATCTCTTCAAGGGCTATTCCTGATGTGAAAGTGCTTCTTCAGTCTTAATGAGAATTTTCAAGTGGAGGCCATCTTGAGAGATGAGTTAGTCGTGCCATGGTAGATCTAGATCGAGCACCTGCTGACAATATTCCTTTTTGTGCTTGCAGACACCTGAGGACCACGAGACAGAGACTGGGATCAAATCTAAAGAAGCTCGCAAGTACATCTTCAACTGCCTGGATGATATGGCACAGGTACCTTTGTTTCAAACCTGTCCAGCTTCAACAGAAGAAAAGAAATCTTGCTCACAGCTAATAATAACCTTCCTTTCACCCTGACAATCAAAGTGTTTTGTGTCCAAGCTGGTGTGGAGAGTTTCCAGTAATACTCACACCACTGTTAAACAACAGAAACCTTTGGTGTTATATAACTAAAGACGTGCCTCAAAAGCACAATTGTGAACTAACGCTGCACAGGAACCTCAGTTCCCCGGGCGCTACTCAACGATAAGACACATGACTTTTGATCTTTGCATGCTGTGAGTTATTGAAATCAGCATGCCTCATCACCGGCCAGTCATGTTGATGTCTGAATAGGCCAGGTCATGCTTTTGCCAACAATGATGCAAACTTCAGTTTGGATTTTCCCATTGGAACCGACTCCATCCCACCTCATCAGATTAAAAAGTCCGATTTAATTTACAGCAAATTTGGATTAATTCATGGAAATATGCTTGTGCTTGGATATGCTTAATCTACAATATATTTACAATGTCTTTTATAAATGTGTTTTCAAGAATTAGACCAAAGCTTTGCTTTTAGGTTAGGTGGTCCGGCGTTATGATGTAAGATATGACACTGAGTTGCTCTGCGAACTGAACTAGTGCACCTAGGTTTGTGTTGGAACCTAATGCTAAGTATATCACCAGACAGACAGGCAAGGAAACAGGCAGAGTACATTTAGACAGACTTTTTAATGTGGTGCAAAGACAATCAGTATGTTTACATGCACTTTAAATGTTCAGTTTCAGTCGGGCTAAAACAATAAGTCGTACAATAAATTTGTGCGAAATCAGACTAATAGACCTTGGTAATGCAACTGTAGCTCGGCTTCGTCCAGCATGTACAGTATACATTTTAATGGGACCACAATTGGCCTCTGCATTGCGTGCTTGCTCCAAAAGATAGAGATGGCGCGTGACCTGTAATTAACCTGGCATATTTTGTTCTTCATTGAAATATTCAAATACACATTGTGTCATGTTCGGTATACTTAGTCAGTCAGATTAAGACTGTAGCTTGACAATACCAAAAACCCACTGTAGCTTGAATATAACTCTGCATGTAAATGTACTGTATGTATTTGTATTAACACAAAAAAATAAATGTATTTATAAGAATCTTAATCGCAAAAAACAGTCTAACACTGTGTTGTAACCATGCGCGATGCTATAAGATTTCAGAGACCAGCAATTTGCAGCACTAATGAACATGATAATGTTGCATGACGTGGCACTATCACAGCCATATTTATTTATTTATTTATTTTTCATATTTAACTACAGCTTCAAGACTCTGGGATTGTCATGACAACACAACATTTTAAATTGGCGCTGATGCAGCATTTAATTTACACATAGAATCCTGCCTCATTAACGTGAAGGGGATAAAAGAGTATAGTTTCACTAAAATACTCCCCCAGTGTGCCTTTGGTAAGGTAAAGCAAATAAATACAATAAATAATAATAATAATTATTATTATTATTATAAGTATAATGATAATAGTTCATAATATATAAAATAATAATAATAAACAAAAATATTGATATATTAATATATTATAATAATTCTTTTTCATAAATAATGACAAAAATTATCATTATTATTATTACTATTTATTTATTTAAATAGTTGTAATAATAATGATAATTTTTTGATGATTATTATTATTAAGTTAAAATAAAAATAAGTAAATAAACAAGAATTGCAACTTTGCACAAGAAAGAGAGAGAGAGAGAGAGTCTGTGTTTGTGTGTGTGTGTGTGTGTGTGTGTGTGTGTGTGTGTGTGCGCGTACTCAGTTTCTGCTGTTACCAGCACTAGAGTCTGTGTGGAGCACTTGCACTGCTGTCTCCATAATATGCACCTTCCTTTAAAAGTTTACACTCAGAGATACGCCACATGTAAATTCACCTGATTGAAGCTAAACAGTCAGATCAGAGATGGAGAATAAGTTGAGAAGAATGATTGTCCTCAGTTTCATTATCTTCTAGAGACAGCTTACCAAATGTGTGTGCAATTTTGTAAGATTTGTGCCAGCAGCTATGCAGTCACTCCCCTCACGAATGTCTCTCAAAGCAGCTCACATTCTGCGCCCTGCTCTAGTCCAGCTGACCACGGGCTGATTATTTTCCCCTTGTGTCAAAGATTATTTCTTTATCATTCAGCAGGCTGAGAGAAAACAGAGTAGAGAGAGAAAAAGAGAGGAAGATAAAGAGAGCCAGAAAGAGAGGACAGGCCTAGAATAGCTTGCATAAAAAGAAAAAGGACTCAGATTTGCGCACATGACTGGCAGCTTATCTGATAGCTCGGGGAGGTTAGGCCACAGATAAACAGCATGGTGTTGTGAAAAATGTGCCAGCCATCTCTGAACAAGATTCTCTATAAAACAGCTCTGCTGTACTGACCAAACACACAGTCAGACTCACATTTACTTCTCATTCACACCAGTTTTACACCCAGAAAGAAACTGTTCTGATGCAGGTTGATTTCATGTTGATTTTTATGACTTATATATGACATTTTAATAGTGAAACTAAATTACACATCTGCTTTTTTGCCATATTATTTTCCTACCTTTTTTAAGTGTTGTCTCAGTGCATACAATTTTACTAATAGTCTTAGTGAATAGCTGTAAATTTGAGGGCAAATATTTTGGAATATCAAAGAGGTGGAAGATTGTTACCATCACATGCTGACTGACAGACCTGTGTATATTAATAGATCTGTACATGCCAAGCACTACGGGACGTGGGAGTTATTCATACTCAAATGCGTGCATGTATTATTTACAAATGCTGTAAGATGTTAGTTGGCTTAGAATAGACTGTATGGTTGATAGATTCCATCATTTATGAACAGTCAGGCTTAGAATTCTTGCATTGAACACAAATTCAGTCCTTAAGGATTATTCTTTCCACAATTATTACCATTAATTATCTCTATTCCTAAACTGAGGGATTAGCACTGTCCAATACACATTTTAGGCAGAATTTACAAATATTGTCTGAAAATGCGGCTTTTGTAATTTTGCATAATCCCACAGCATTAAACTTTTTATTGCCCGGCCATGGATTTTTTGGGGGAAAACCGTTGACAGGTGTTCTAAGGGGCTGTTCACACAGAACATGTTTTTGCGTTTCAAAAAGCTAGGCACAGCGCAACAAACAGAACAGACTGCAGGTGTCTACAGACGCATTTTTAAACAATTCCAAAACAGCACAGATGGACGCAAAATATTCTGCTGAATGTGTTAAGGGATACTTCACCCAAAAAGGGAAATTCTCTCATCATTTACTCACCTTTATGCCATCCCAGATGTGTATGACTTTCTTTCTTCTGCACAGCATAAATTAAGATTTTTAGAAGAATATTTCAGCTCTGTAGGTCCATACAATGCAAATGAATGGTGACCAGAACTTTGAAGCTCCAAAAACCACATCAGGGCAGCATAAAAGTAATCCATAATACTCCACTTGTTAAATCCATGTCTTCAGAAGTGTTATGATAGGTGTGGGTGAGAAACAGATCAATTTTTAAGATCAGTATTTTTTTTACTATAAATCTCCACCTTTGACCAGCACGACCAGTAGGTGGCAATATGCACGAAGAATGCGAATTGCCAAAAAACAAAAGATAAAGAATGTGAAAGTGAAATTGGAGATTTATTGTAAAAAATAACATAAATATTGAGCTGTTTCTTACTCACACCTATCATATCACTTCTGAAGACATGGATTTAACCAGTGGAGTCTTATGGATTAGTTTTATGCTGCCTTTATGTGCTTTTTGGAGCTTCAAAGTTCTGGTCACCATTCACTTGCATCGTATGGACCAGCAGAACTAAAATATTCTTCAAAACACATTGTTTGTTTTCTGCACAAGAAAGAAAGTCGTATACATCTGGGATGGCATGAGGGTGAGTAAATTATGAGAATTTTCATTTTTGGATTAACTATTCCTTTATCCAATGTTACTTAAGATAAAGAAGACAAGAGCTAGTAATCCCTTCAATACTTGTTGATTTTTGTCTCTCCCTTTCTCACTCTCATTTTTGATGTGTACAGGTGAATATGACCACAGATTTGGAAGGCAGTGACATGTTGGCGGAGAAGGCAGACAGGAGAGAGTTTATCGACCTGCTGACCAAGATGCTGACCATTGATGCGGACAAGAGAATCACACCAATAGAGACACTCAACCACCCCTTCGTCACGATGACACATCTACTGGACTTTCCCCACAGCACACAGTCAGTTGAACTATACAGTATATTGACAGTGTTGAATAGTTTATGATATGGATTATAGTGAAACGTTGTATTCAGATCACTGAACTTGTCCTTTGTTCCTGCAGCGTCAAATCCTGCTTCCAGAACATGGAGATTTGCAAGCGTCGGGTGAACATGTACGACACAGTCAATCAGAGCAAGACCCCCTTTATAACACATGTAGCCCCCAGCACCTCTACCAATCTCACCATGACCTTCAACAACCATTTAAACACTGTGCACAGCCAGGTCAGTATCCACACACACACACACACACACACACACACACATGTTTACCTATCTATCTAAATTAAGATTATACTGTAGACTTTTTCTTTTATATAATGTTAAGTTACTGTAAACTAATCCTTTCGCTACTCTTTAAATGAAACGTTTGTATTTTTAGAAGAAAAAAAAAAGAGAGATTTATTAACCCCACTATTAATCGTCCGATTGAGGACATAACTGAATGTACCCAAAGGGTGGTTTTATCAGATTTAGCTTACTGTTGGAGACAAAGATTTTCTTAAACTATAACTAAACAAACACACACACACACACACACACACACATTCACCTAAATGGCAATTTTCTATCTAAATGGCAATTTCCCATTACCTTCTGTTGTACTTAAATAAAGCATAATAATTAATATTATTTAGTATAATAATATAGTAATATAATATATAAAATAATATAAGTAATAGTATAATCATGATAGCCAAAACCAAATCTCAACCCTAATAAAAGTAAAGAAAGACCTTGTTTACTCTCTTAATGATCCATATTTTTCTTTTTAGGATGTCAGGGGGTTTGTTAAATTTTGCTGACTTCTGGGGATATTTTGCAGCAATTTTGACCTCAAATGTATAGTTTGAATAGAAACTTGCATGCATTCACACTGACAAGCTGTATATGACTACATTTTCCCCCATATTTGAGTTGTCAGTTGCCATCAAAATACTAAAATTGCCTTACGTTTCTTTGCGTTCCCCTAAAGCTGCACATAATTAATTGCATTACACACAGACCCATTCGCAGTGGGACAGTCCAAAGAAATTAGTGTAGCATTGCACCATTGGCCACTGGCAGTATCGAATGACTTCCTTCTGGGGTCAGAACACCAGTCATATCATGGGCCATTTTGGCTGTGTGTGTGTGTGTGTGTGTGTGTCTCAGCCTTGCAGCCCTGTCACAGTGTGCTGATTAACAACATGACAGCTTTTACTTCCTGCTTGGCTTGCATTTTACTACTTTACAGCCTTAAGGATTACACCACTTTGTTCCCTTCTCTCCTTTTGTTTCCTCCTGTTTTGCCTCAGTGCAGTTTAGCTTCACCAGGGATCGTTTGTCGAAACTGCTGACAGAGAGCCAGGCATGAATCCCGTAATGCCTTCATTTTGAGTTCTAAGATCCGCCCGAACTCGCCTCGAATAAACAATGTCTGAAGTCAAAAATTCATACAGCTGTAATGTTGTAGCATAGACCTCAGCCTCTCTCTAACATCAAAGCATGAACAATTGCAAACAATTACGCCACTTATGCGAGCCAAATTTCAACACAAACTTGTCATTATATTCACCAGCCACAAGCAATCCTGTTTAATCAGTCGCAAATTGCACTGAAATAGTGCTGCATTATGCATATTTAAATTAAGTCATTTTCATTCTGTTCAGCTCAAACAGGCCTCCTTTCTATCAAAACTTTGCTTAATACAGATAGTGCCTTATCCGCAAAACTCAGCGTTATTTGTGTGTCACAATGTAGTCAAGCCTACTTTCGGGGGTGCTAAAACAACACAGACAGTGCATACAAATAAACAGCTCTATCAGAAGACGCAATTCATTCTTAGGGAATCCACCCCCACCCCTGCCCGGGCCTATCTCTGACATAAAGAGATGAACGTTGTGTATGGTCTGGTATGTGTAAGTCTAAGTTTGCATTGAGTATGTGTGTAGTTGTGTGTAAGACTGAGGGAAAGCTCATGTGGCATTAGCCAGCTGCGAGGCTGAAGTGTTTATTTTGTATGATGAATGCCATGGCGGCGTATTGATTAACTCTCTCCCCTGGTACTCGTCTGCCATGCTAAATCAGGAAAATGAAAAATGAAAAGCGCTATACTGAATTCTCCCCATAAAAACCTTAATGAAAAGTCTATAATTACTAGCAGTGGCATGAGATGAAATAGTATTGCTTTGGTAACAGATGAAAGTAAATAACACTAGTCTCCATTAAACAAACAGGTTTTAAAGCGGCGCCAGAGTTTATTAAAGACAAAGACACATCGCTTTTTTTTCTTTTTCTTCAATTCTTCAATATCAACCAGATCTTGGAACCATGTTAGAGTTAGGTATAGGGTTGCAGCAGGACTCCAAATAAACACAGTTTATGAATGTCACATGTCAATCTCGCAAGATTTTTCATAGAACTAGGGTTACCATTTTGAGATGAGATGACCCATTCGGACTACTCTTTTAAGTTTTTTTTTGTGTGTTTTTTTTTTGTCACTGTTTTTTATAGAGAGCGTACAGGAAATCATGGGTAAAACGAAGGGTAAATAAATGGGAACATGGCACATGCCAAACTCGAAACTCATTTCCCATTTGTGAACCACAGCTCAACATATCGATGTTGGAGCATGTGGCTGACCGCTTAGCCGTATCTCTGGCCATTCTTATAATTTATTTAATTATTTATTTTATGTCTCAGTTTATTTATAGGATTAGTAGAGAGAGGACAGGAAATCAAGGGCAAAGAGAGGGGGAATTAGATGGGAACATGCCAAACTTTAACCCACATTTCCCATTTGAGCACTGCAGCTCAACATATCGATGTTGGAGCATGTGTGCCAATCGCTAAGCTATAGATCCGGCTATTCTTATGATTTATTTATTTATTTGCTTTTTGTCTGTTTATTTATAAAATTGTAGAGAGAGGACAGGAAATCACCGGCCTTTTTTTTTCTTTGCTTTTTGTTACAGTATATTTATAGAAATAAGAGAGAGCGGAATGAAAATAATGGTTAAAGAGAGGGGGAATTAGATGGGAACATGACGTATGCCAAACTCGAACCTACATTTCCCATATAAGCACCATGGCTCAACATATCGATGTTGCAGCATGTGTGCTGAACGCTTAGCCATGTGTGCTGACTGCAAAGCCATTGCTCCATTCTTTTTATTTATTTACATTTTGTTTCAGTTTATTTATTGAAATAGTAGAGAGAGCACAGGAAATCATGGGTAAAGAGGGGGGAATTAGATTGTAACATGATGCTGGCCAGATTCAAACCCGCATTTCCCATATGAGCGCCATGGATCAACATATCGATGTTGGAGCATGTGTACTGACCACTAAGCCGATACTCCAAACATTCTTTTTAGTTTTGGCAGATGTGACCACTCAACAGGTTTTCTTTAATGAATGTATTCTATTTCCTCTCTCTGGCAAAGTTATTGCACTCATACTTTTACATTAAGCTTTATTTTTGTCTTGTATGTTCATTATAGCGAGAAAGTGACTAAGATGGAAAGAACTGTACAGTTCTTTCAAAGAACATATTCTGTTCACTCTTCTAGATCGGTGAGAAGGAGTTTGCTTGTTCATCAAACTTCCCCGATGGCACAAATTCCTCATTGATAGATGAATAAACAGATAAATGTGCTGTAGTCAGGCCGAATTAAAAAGCAATGGAGGGGAATTCTAGTGTGGAGGCTTTGAGGAACAGATTGTCTCTCTCCTCACCAGTTAGATCTGTGTGTATATTTAATAATAGCTTTGCACAAAGAGGGATCATTATCTGCTGCTAATGAGACTGAGTAAATTCAATAAGTTGAAGAGTCCTAGCACTGATGGAGACTGTAACACAAGAGCATTGATTGAAGCTTTTTCACCTCCCCTTTTCCTCTTCCCTCTCACTCAATAAGTTATTTCATGAGACATGCCTGAACCCAAATGCAGTCTGAGCACAACAGCATTTCTGTTGATGTTGCAGAACAGTGTTATGGTATTTGGACTGAGAAATGACTCAGAATTTGACTTGAAACATGCTTCTCGTGCTTGCTGCCTGCAGTTGACTTTGTAGGGTTGCCAGGTTGGCATAAAAAAGACAGCCCAATAACTGATCCATACGAGTCCAAAACCGACCCAATAACCAAGCTCAAAATATGCCACTCCCAAAGCAAAAACACAGATTTTATATTATGCATTTTCAGATTTCCTTTCATTTGGAGGTTTACTATGTAAGGCTGCAGCATTACAAAACAATTGCCAAGTTTAACGACTGTCAAGTTCACAACCTTTGGGAAAAAAACAAGCCTGACAAAGCCAACTTCATCACTGCCAGACTGTAACAAGGAACTGAAGAATTAATGTAGTTTGGGTTATAAACCAAACCCTTAACTATGTTTAAAAATTGTCCAATTCCACAGTAAAATAGCATACCTGACAACTCTTGTCTTTGGATTGCATTTTATTTGTACATCTATCTTCGTTTTTTTCTGAAGTGCTTATACAGTATCAACAGTTTATTTTCATCATTTGCTATTATTTGGAATTTTGCCCCATGTCCCTCATTGTGGCTCCACCCACTTCCCATTCACCACACCCACTTCATGCTTTTGTTTGTTTGTCTTTCTTTATTTGTTCGTCGAATCCATCGATTCCTTTAGGCCACCAACCTGGCTCCCTCTTCCACCAGTGCCACCCTTTCCCTTGCCAATCCTGATGTCTCCATACTAAATTATCAATCTGCACTCTACCAGCCTTCTGCGGCCCCTATGGCTGCCGTGGCCCCCAGGACCATGCCCCTCCAGCCTGGTGCGCCCCAACTCTGTGCCGCCCGACCAGATCCCTTCCAGCAGGCTCTTATCGTCTGCCCATCTGGCTTCCAAGGTGGGTACCGTTGTAAACTTGGTTATATACAGTAGCTACATTGCAGATTTAATTGACTCTTGATATACACTATAAATATATATTTGTCCACATAATTTTTGCTATGTAGTGTATCTATATATTATAAAGTTAGCCATCTAATGGCGTTTCCCTTGTTATTTTTTCCCAGGTTTGCAGGCTTCACCCTCTAAACACACTGGCTACTCGGTGCGGATGGAGAATGCGGTTCCTATAGTAACACAGGCCCCCGGAACCCAACCTCTGCAGATCCAGCCAGGCCTTCTGACACAGGTATAGCCAGACATTGCCCCCTTTGCCATAGCCACAAAAAAACCACATGTCCTTTACTAATTACAACCCTCAGACTTTCCCAAATTCACAATTACATCCAAATTTGGCTCCAACGAAGAGCAATTAGCATGACCTACTTTGTTGTAATGATATACGTATAATTCACTCCCCCTTCAACAAAGTCGAGAAGACACTCTCATTTTGTGGCCAACAGATTAATTGAAGCTGGGCTGAATTTATCTCAGTATGCACTGCAAGCAAGTTAAAGGGATAGTTCACCAAAAAATACAAATTCTGTAATCATAAATGTTGTTCTGAACCAGAATGACTTTCTGATGAGCATGACAAAGGTTGGTTTAAATGACATCTGTGGATGCTGAGTGATTTTTCTACCCAATGGAGCCACAAGGCAGATGCCGACAAATTTTAAATTTGAGACTGGGGTACTAGGTTCAGAGCTGCTTAGTTAATTGTAATTTATCCATATTTTTCAAAATGTCATAGCTGAGCTCCTATCGCTGTTTCAAAACTCTACTCTGTTATATACTCTGCCTATGAGCCAAGGACTTTAATGCTGTCTATTTTAGGAATGGGTCACGATGGTCATCTAGTTGTCCAACAATGGACTAGTCGATTTAAGTTCTAGATATTTTTTTTCTTTTAGTTCTGATAATTTATTGTACATTACTTTAATAAGCATGCTGACAGCATGCTGTACTTCAGCTCTTTGACAGTTTTCACAGTAAAACCTTTTAAGAAGTTGTAGTTACATGTGCAGACTGACATCTTTATCCACTGCATCAGGACTCAGGAATTTTTGAGCATCACACGCCATGAGCGCTGCATTTTTAAGAAACGGTTTAAGTTAAAAAAGTAGTTATACTTTAAAAAGTGCAACATCTGCATTCTGTTCCATTTCATTGCGCCCTGTCTAGGTGTTTTTGAATGCGAGATTGTGTCTTGTAAAAGCTCCCTAAGAAATGCGTCTGGCCGATCATTAGTCAACTAGTTAAAGCAACCCACTGACTAGTAGATTTTAATAATATGTAGTTTTCCATGACCCTTGTCTTTTTTGTTCCTCACATTTAGGAGACAAAAACATTTGAATGCCAGTGCTGATTAACAGTGATTTTCCAGATTAAAATTGGAGATACATTTCCCTCTTTTCTCTCTTAATTCTTTATGCTTCAGGGCCTCAGCTGCCCCCCTCAACCCAATCACTCAGACCACATCACTCTTGGTGCCAGTGGAGTGGGTCTCTAGAAGGCCACAGCTTTTATCTGGAACAGGAATGCAGAAAATGTGAAAACAATTGGCAAGGGAGCAGCAGTGCTTTCGGAGCCCTGGGGGTGACAAAAGGCTTTCACCCCGCAAGGGTAGAAAAGATGTTAGAGGGGGTTAGTCACAGAGATACATGGAAAACTCAACTCTATCTGGGTTACCATTCCAGGGCAGACGGTACAATTACACAACCCAACCCAGAGTGAAAAAGGAGGATGCAAAGTATCAGGAATGTAGGCAAAGGGCTTTAGGGACAGAGTTTTGATGGAAATATTTGTGTCACTGTTTACATTGGTGGAAAAAGGATCTAAAGGAAGTAAATCGGATGCTAAATGCAAGTGCATTTCCTTTGTCAAATGAATGTAGGACAGATCAACTGTAAAAGGGTTTTGTCTCAATTAATATAACTTCTTGTGAAATGAAAGACATTATAGGTTTTAACGTTCAAATGACAATGCTTTGCAAACAAAATGCCATTTTCTAGCAATCCATTGCAACATTTGGTTCTAGTGCAGCACTAAAAATTAATGGAAATGTTTAAAAGTGGTGTAAAAGTCAAGTCAATTTTTTTAGTTTTGCTAAGATCCAGGGAATCTGTATCATCAGCTAGACATTGCTCTTTATGAGTGCAGTCTCTATAACAATGTTTAAAAAGAAGCCATTATCCAGTAATCAAGAACAACTAGAAAAGTCATGGAATTTCATTAGTCAAAATAATTGTTTTTACTCATATTCCCCATCACCCTACCCTGTCTCTTTAGTTTGAGTGCTGTGGTCCATGCCAGTGGTCCAATAAATAGACACGCAGATGGTTTTAAAGGAACAATTCATTAGTTGTACATTAAACTGCTAATCAGTAAAGCTGCATTAAACTATTAGAGCTGTACACAGTCTTCTTCAAGCTCACATCTCTGGGAAAATTATGCCTGGCACTCCCCGCAATCCTCAGCAGCCATACAAAGCAGCCCATCACATAGCCTCTGAATGGGGCCCCTGAATTATAGTCGGAGCTGATTTGGAAAATGTCTAACACTTCAGCACACTGCCTGGGAGATGCCACATCTCTTTAGGGTCAGTCCATCTCAAGTTGTCCAATAATTGTAAAGTTGGTTGCTTGACCATTTTTAATTTTCCTTTTTTATTTTTACTTTTTGATTACCTCTATGTATTGGTATTGCAAAACCACCAGTTTTTTATTTTTATTGTACTTGGTTTATCCATGATGGCCATCTTTGTGTCATGGCACACAACAAGTTTTGGTTATACAGCTGTTTATGGAAACTTCAGTATCTCAGCTCAGGGTGGTCCTAGCTCTTTGGAACAAAAACTGATCTCTAGAGCACATTACGAGGTACATGGACATATATAAACATTTTGCACATTCTTGTTCCTTAGACTTAGTCCTAATGTAATGCTCAAGATTGCTCAAAGTTCCACATTTAGGGTCAATTTATAATGGGAAAGGTTCGAGTCTCAGTCTTAAATTTTTTAGGGTGTACTTAGGTAAGTATAGTGTGCATGCAGAACATTTCAGGTTTGAGAGTTCTCTTTTTTTTTTTTTATGGGGGCGAGAAATTGCTATTTTTTTTAAATTCCCCTCACTTTTGGGTTGAATATCTCTGGTGGGGGACTAGATAGGAACCTGAAATTTTCACAGAAATAAGTCCTCTATAGTAGCATTATGCTGAGTTTGAGTCTGGTTACAGAGCTAGGGCTAGTAGAAATCTGGGGAAAAACCTACATTATTCATGCATTTTGAGAAATGAACAAATGTAATATAAGCATAACAAATATAAAAATGAACAGTATTTTACATGTTTACGTGTATATGTTTCATTAGAAGCTGTGAGATTTCCTCACTCAGTCTCTCTGAAATGTTGTAGGAGTGTCCGGTGACAGTAGTCAATTTGGCAGGTGTCAGTTTTCTGAGAACATTGTTCATGCCACACTTTGTCCTCAGTAGACATTTTGAATGATGTTCTTGGTCCAGGTGGGTTAAAAATCTGATGTCCTCAGCCAATGGTGTGTCTTTAACGCATTTAGTTTCTCAGCCAGAGAAACAGAGAATACGTCCCTAGGGAGAACTACAGTGATCATATCTGCTCTGTCAGTCATAACCCACTGCTTAATGGTGATGTTATCAGGAAGTGTGTCATCTTTGTCTGACTCTTCAAGCATCTGCTGTAAGGCCTCTATACCTGGACACTGGTCACACTTGTTGAGCATGCAGTCATTACTGTTTATGTCACAGACTAGAAGTTCCAGCAGGTCCTTGTAGTTCACATTTAGCTTTGCTGACTCAACCATCAGCTTGATGTTCTGATGTTGTGTGCAGACACAGACAGTGTGAGTTCCAGATGCTCCTGCCAGCACACACCATTTTGGCCTCAGTTCACAAAATGTTGATCTCCCTATCTTTAACTCTGGGTGCTGATTTTTAAACTCCACATACAGTTCTTTAAATTTACTTAAAACTAAACGCTTTTGTTTATGAACTTTTTGAAGAACCTGTGATAGATCATGCTTCACTGTTGCCAATATCAAAAGTAGTAACATTTTAGACCTCACTAACAAGTATAAGCTGTTGTATGTAAATCATAAACATAATTACTGTAAAATACTGTTCATTTTTTATATTTGTTATGCTTATATTACATCTGTTCATTTCTCAAAATGCATGACTAAAGTAAGCTTTTCCCCAGAAACAAGTAACCAGTGCAATCTCAAACTCAGCAGAATGCTACTGTTGAGGACTTATTTCTTTCTCACCCCCATAAAAATAATAATAAGAGAAGTCTCAAACCTGAAATGTTCTACATGCACACTATACTTACATAGGTACCCCCTAAAAAATTAAGACTGAGACTCGAACCTTTCCCATTATAAATTGACCCTAAAATTGGAACTTTGAGCAATCTTGAGCATTACATTAGGACTTAAGTTCTAAGTCTAAGGAACAAGAATGTGCAAAATGTTTATATATGTACATGTACCTTGTAATGTGCTCTTGAGATCAGTTTTTGTTCCAAAGCAGAGGTATTGAGGTTTCCATAAACAGCTGTATAACCAAAATTAGTTGTGTGCCATGACACAAAGATGGCCATTGTGGTTAAACCTATTAAAATAAAAATAAAAACTGGTGGTTTTGCAATACCAATACATAGAGGTAATCACTTAAAAAAAAAAAAGGAAAATTAAAAATGGTCAAGCAACCTGTATTGGACCACTTGAGATGGACTGACCTTTTATTAAAGCACGCTCTTATCTTTTACACAGGCAGGAGCCAAGGCAGTAGTAGGGCCCCATCTCAGGCCTTCATCTAGATACTGGTGCCAAGGAATCTAGGGAGGGACATACAAAAAAAAGTTGGGAAAGCTTTTTGTTATTCTACAGGGGGATCTTTTTCATCTTCTATAATTTTCTGGTGATTTTATTTATCAAAGCTGGCCTGTTCATGTTTTTATTTTCAAACCAACAGAATCATTTGTAATTTTGAGGATCAACCACAACATTAAAACCACTTGCCTAATATTGTGTAGGTCCCTCTTGTGCCGCACCAACAGCACCAACCCACATCACAGAATAGCATTCTGAGGTGATATTCTTCTCACCACAATTGTACAGAGCGCTTATCTGTGTTACCGTAGACTTTGTAATTTTGAACCAGTCTGGCCATTCTCTGTTGACCTCTCTCATCAACAAGGTGTTTCTGTCCATAGAACTGCTGCTCACCGAATGTTGCCAGTGTCAGACTGGTGCCAGTCGGGCTGGTTTGAGTATTTCTGTAACTGCTGATCTCCTGGGATTTTCACGCACAACAGTCTCTAGAATTTACTCAGAATGGTGCCAAAAACAAAAAAACATCCAGTGAGCAGCAGTTCTGTGGACAGAAACACCTTGTTGATGAGAGAGGTCAAAGGAGAAAGACCAGACTGATTCTAACTCAGATAACCACTCTGTACAATTGTGGTGAGAAGAATATCATCTCAGAAAGCTATTCTGAGATGTGGGTTGGAGCTGTTTTGGCGGCACAAGGGGGAGCTACACAATATTTGGCTGGTGGTTATAATGTTGTGGCTGATCGATGTATGTCTTCTGTGAATATTTCATTAAATGAAGTTTCTTGTATCTAGGCCTTGAATGCTGACAGTACTCTATCTTGAATAACTAAATAACCCCTTTGGTGGCTGTGTGGCACAGTTTAGCACTTACTAGCGGTAATTTCTCCAAATAGCTGTGTCCTTTTTCTCCTCTCTTAAAATACATGAATGCAGTACCCTGGCCTCTTTAGTTATGCCGTAGCCCTGTGACTAGATGTAGCTGGTAGAGCATTGTGCTCGCAACATCAAGTTCATGGATTCGATTAGCTTTGGATGAAAGCATCTGCCAAATGCATAAATGTAAATGTAAATGTTCTAGGCTACAATGCATTCACACTGACAGCGAATAAATCGCTGGAGTTCGGTAAGTCTCAGTGCTGAAGGGCCCTAGTAGGCAGGTCATTCTATAATTGCCGGCACATTTCATGTCCGTGGGATATATATTTAATCAATTTTCATTAATATATAGCACCAATGCTTATTTTCTAAGTACATAAATATATTTTTCCAACATACATCATCATTTGTTGGAAAAGTCATCTCTTTTGTTCAAATAGGAGTATATGACATGAAACCTTGGTATTCAGCTGGCTGAATTTGTAGAGTTGGTCACTCTACTTTGCAAATATGCATGAAAATTACCTCAAACATAAATTATTTTGATACTACTGCCTTTATATAGATTAGATCATTAAAACATGTAATGCACTACAAAAAGTACTAAGTTATTATTGTGATATACCTAATAATGTCCAAAAAAATCATTGTCAACTAAGTCACCAATCTGAAAAAAAAAACAAAAAAAAAAACCCACTTCGAAAAGGAACAGTTTGCCCAGTATCACATGACTTGCACAACATGGTGTAATTTCCTCAGGAAACACAAGGATGAAGGACTTAAAATTATGTTAATTCTCTTTTACCCAAATATTTGTTTAAAAGCCAAGCCTGGGTCAAGAGTGGATTAATTGACTGTCAACAGTTTTACTCAAGTATTATCAATTTAAACCTTTACAAGAAACAATGACAAAAAAAAAAGATTTCCAAAGATACCATGTGCTCAGTAGTTCTAGTTCTATGTTGATTAAAGACCTAAAATGTAAAAAAAAAAAAAAAAGTCAACAATGTTACCCATTAAAGGCAAAGTAGTGGACAATTGGTAACATAGTTGACATTTTAAGCCCATTCTACACATATTAAGAGGTTTTTTTAATGTTCAATTTAAAAATAATAAATTTGTCAAATAAAATTTAAAGGAGTTACTGAACATAAGCTTAGCAGTCATTTTGAACATTTTAAAATCATGTTCAGTTCCATAACTTTAAAACAATGTTTTGATGAAATAATAAATAAAAAAGAGCATTGTCATAATTGTAACCTGTGAAATATTATCCCTTGCTCATTTTGCTACTGTACTTTCTCATGTTCAGTCAACTGTGTTACCTATTCCTGGTTGTTGATAATTCTTGGTATTTTCCTAAATTGAACAAAATTACTTAATTTGTCAGTAACACGGTTGACAAATTAAGCCACTGACATGCTTCTTAAGAAAAATATCCAAAATGAGCCTACCCTGTTTGCCAAATAGCAAATATATTGAATATTAAGGGTGCTTTGTAAGATCATAATTGTGTTTTGGGGTAAACCTTTAAATTTTTTCTTCTAACTATCAAATACCTAATGAACCCCTAATTATATAATGACCCAGGTGTTTCTACTTGCCTGCAGCATTCAACTGCATCAGGAGGCAAATTACATTAGTGTCACTTATTACATTTACGTTCGCAGTTATAATCAAGTTACAGCAGGTTTTTGCCTTGTCAAGCCAAAGTCTTCATCTGTCTGTCCAAGTAGAGGTGACACAATGGGTAATAGAATATTTGCAGAAATGACAATAAATATGGTGAGTGAAAAACAGATTACAAATAATTTTTCTTTCCGAATTTTCTCCGAATAATGTGTATATATACTAGACGATGCCGAGTTACAGTCGCATTATCTAGGTCTGTTAGTCTGACTTTGCCAAAATCTAACTGATTTCAGACAGACTCAAGTGTTTATATGACAGTTTAAAAAGACCAATTACAGTTTTAGTCTAAACTTTCAAAGTGCATGTAAACATACTGACTCTCTGCACTCCCACTGGTTGTTGGCACATCACATCGCTGCTTATTTGAACTCTGCTCAACTTTGTTGTATCACCAGTGATAACTGTGGCTAACTCAATATAAATCAGTAATAACTCTTATTGAAATTACTTTAAGGTACACTCAGTAACTTTTTTGTTTGTCTCATCTTTGACTTACATTGGCACCTAGTGGTGTGGAGGCAGCATCTTTCAAATGCAATAGTTTTCAGTTACAGGTGCCATTGTAGAAATTCACAGTCAGCCATGATTAATTTAATCCAAGAGTGAAATTGTCCTTTAAAAGGGAGGTTACTGTGATTAAGCGAGCAGTATTCGGCTGGTCAGGTGATCTAACATGGCAGCCCCCATGTAATAAAACAGATTTTATAAGGTTACTGAAATGACTAGAGTGTTCATCTCATGTGAGTGCTCATGATTTTATACATATGTTTCAAAGTTACTATTAATTTCTTTGGGAGTAAAATATTTTTAATGAAAAAAAGTGCATCTTTAATGGATGTCTAATGATTTCTGGTCGTTTTGTCACTACAAATGGTTGTCAGTGCAAACGCCCATTAATGGATCTCCATAAGAGCAGAAACAGATGACTTTGGTAGTAACCCTTTCTTTATCTGTCTGTCTCTTTCTCTCTTCCTAATCCCTTTCCCTCTACCCTGACTCCGCAGCAGGCCTGGCCGTCTGGCCCACAACAGATCCTCCTACACCCGGCATGGCAGCAGCTCACACACACATCCGTGCAACATGCCACCGTCATTCCAGACTCCATGACCAGCTCGCAGCCTCTGGCCAACTGGAGGTGAGATGCCACCATACCCTCATTGCTAAAGAGGACAATTATGCAGTCATATGTACAAGAACTTGCTACTGTACATAGGGCATCCTGTTTCCTCTTTGACCTTTCGAGCAAAGGGAGACCGATTTTTTTTAGCTTATCTGGTTCAGTTTCATTGTGGTTAATAGGGACATAAAATAAATTATATCCTCACAAATGCCAACTAAAAAAGGCATTTATCATTTACACATGCATGCTGATTCTAAACAGGTCTTGTGGAGCTTAAAAGATCTGTATTAATGATATCTTGACTGGTGATCCATATAGTTCATGGCAGTTTGGTAGCGCAAGACTGTGTTTTAATACTATCCTAGATTATGGACAAAGGAGATTGAATTATCTAGGTTGCTTAGTATGCAAATGCACCTACAAAGCCAATGTGCCTTTGAATTATTCATTTAGAATGAAGTAAAAGAATATTTAAGTCTGATACTCTGGTTCAGCATATTGTATTTTTAAATTAATTTAGAATTCATGTTGAATTCTCGTATTCAAGGCGTTCTTGTTTCAGGTCAGTGTGTGCAGTAGCGCCTCTCAGGCTTGGGACAGGTTAATGGAGTCAGATTGTGCTGACCTGCACGGCTTGGGTGTATTACAGATAAATTTGTGCTGATATCTGCACATCATCACTTCAGCGCCTTAAGCTCAGCCTGCAAGTCTCGGTAGTCCTGAGACAGTCCTGTTGGAAAAGTGTCGCACTTTGACTGCAGAGTGAGGAACTTCTCCTCTGAGATCCACTGCCGCTCTTTATGCACTGTTTACTGCAGTCACTGCTGCCTCCTCTGTCCAAATATTGCATTGCATTTATTCTTCATTTAGAAGCTGTTGTAGAAGATGGGATACAGAACTATATTCCCTAATAAAATTAATAAGTTTAGACCTGCATCAAACAGGTTTTCACAGAGCTTCTTCTTAGTGTTGGGGAAGCAACCTTAAAACTGTACCTACATGCTACTCATAATTTAAAGTAGTTTTACTATAATCAACCTACTCTTTTTGAAAACTAGCTACACTACAAGTTACTAACAAAATTTCCTGTATTTCTGTATTATATTCTGTATTTCTTTGGCTCAAAAATGAGGGGTTTTGAATAAATGTCTCCAAAAGGATGTCAACATTAAACATTACATTATGTCAAAAACATTACGAACAGCAACATTTGGCTAGCTAAATATTTTATTTACTAGATATTGTATGCAGTTTTGCCTCTCAGGTGAATTTATCTTGTAATGATGTTTAGATACTTTTACTGGAACAACAAAAGATACTGAGTAAGAACAGGATTTTTGTACTGTGTTTAAATACACTATTTATAGGAGGCTTAATTTAGTTTGTTTTGTTTCAGGAATTCACATCCCCATGGCAGCCATTACAATCCCATTATGCAGCAGCCGGCTTTACTGGCGGGTCGCGTCACCCTGCCCTCTCAGCAACCTCTCAATGTGGGCGTGGCCCATGTCATGAGACAGCCATCAAACAATAACTCCTCCTCCAAAAAGAACAAGCAGCACCAGATGAACAATAGGTCAGCCAACACAAACAACAATGAACTTTGGAGGTACATGTACCATTGTACAGTGTTGGTATCAGATGGTAATATATATCAGGCATGGTATTTACATAGTACTTGAAGGTACTTTAATGAATACCATGGTATTACTACGGTACATGTCAAAAAAAAAAAGAAAATGGCGTACCAGTTGGTCATATTCATATACCATGGTATTCACATAGTACTTCAAAAAACTTTCTTAGAATACCATGGTATTACTTGAGTACATGTCCAAAAATATGTGGTATCAGATTGAAATATTCATATGGTATTTACATGGCATTTCAAGGTACCTTAAACGAATGCCATTGTATTACTATGGTACATGTTTATTAAATATGGTATCAGATGCAAATGTCTGTTGTTTAACAGCATAAGAATAAAAAGAACAGATTTGAACTGATATTCTTCACTCTATCATAGGAACCTTTCAGCGTACGACGTGTCCTCCACCCAGGTGGTGGCATCACCTCAACGATCCAAGCGAGTGAAGGAAAACACCCCTCCACGCTGCGCTGTTGTTCAGAACGGGCCATCCTCTACCTGCGCCCCATCACAGACCTGCGGGGGTGGAGGAGGAGGGGGATGGGGGGGAGAGCAGGCATCTAGCACCACTCGAGATCACCAGGGCCAGCACAACCTGCCGCGCCACACCATCATCATCCCAGACACCCCGAGCCCAGCCGTCAGTATCATCACCATCAGCAGTGACACAGATGAGGAGGATGACCACAAACAGCCCACTAACACCAGGTCAGCACAAAGAAAACTTAACACCTTGAAGTACATGTAATGTTGTCCCGGGCTCTTTTACAAGTGGGGGACCTCTAAGGTCCGTTTTGGTGTAGCTTACTCATTGGCCACCGCAGTAGTACAAATTTTGTCCTGGTTCCCATGAATTTAAACAATGGCCCTTTGCAAGGACAATGTGAAACAATATTTTAACCACAATTAACTTCTGTAATGTGACATATTTTGAGAAATTTTGAGAAGGACGACCACAAACACAAACACAATGACCCGAAAAAAACAAAAACACAATATTCAGCGGGAAATAATGTATGCCAAGTATTCATCCATCAGGATTTCATTGGATTTTGTATATGTTCGTTTTTTTTTATATTTTTCTTAGCCTGTACGGTTGAGGTTATATTAAAATAATAATTTCAAAGGTTCAAAGTTATTACATTCTAATGAAAGCTTTAAGGTCAACATTTGTTTTTATGGAATAAAGTACACTGATGAATCATGCACAGTAAGACCAGGGATATAAGGTAAACAGAGTCCATTTTGATTTCATGTTGTCTCTAAAATGCCTACTCAGCACAGGGAAAATAAAGAATAATCCTTTAAAATTAACATCTGTTTGGGAAATTTAAGGTTTTAGCTAACAAATATTGCAGTATGAAGGATGATTACACCAACAATGTTTAAATAAATTTATCATATGCCCCAGAGGGGCCAGATTCAGATGCAATGAATCACACTGCTACTATAAGCAGTAGTGATTCACCTGTTTATTTTCTCGACAGCACGTCATCCAAACATAGGAAGAATGTGATCAGCTGTGTGACGGTCCATGATTCCCCTGACTCTGACTCCAGCAACACCAGCCCTTATGCTGTGGAGTCTCGGCTTAATGGCGCCAACGCCAACGGCTATGACTCCAAAGGTGCAGTCTTGGACAACTACAGCAACGGAAACCCCCGCACCATCATCATCCCCCCTCTCAAGAGCCAGAATGGCGAGAACATGGGAGAGTGTGATAGACTGTTGCCTGGTGAGACACGAGAAGGTCTGATAAGATGATAGAGAAAGAGGGATATCTGGCAGGGCCTGAATCTAGAACCAATTTAATGTGACAGCACAATGCTGACTTGACTAGATGTCTGTGCTATTGCAAAAGCTAAGGCCAGTGTTGGGTAGTAATGGACTACATATAATCTGGATTATGTAATCAAACAAAAAAATATGGTACTTGTAATTAGATTACATTACATTTTGAAATCAGATAGCAGTTACTTCAAGGATTACATGAATACATACTGATTACATTACAGCACAATAACTAGTGTGCAATTCACTGACTGCCCTATGTACATTGAAGACAGTGCTGTCCTGTTCCTCATTTGACTACTTACAAAAATAGCTTGACTTTCAAAGAGACACAGGGAAAAAAAACTGCAATGCACTCTTTGCCATACAAAAATGTATGTCTTATATCCATTGAAAAATATTATCCAAAAGTAATCAGATTAGATTACCTAAAGTGTGTTATCCAAAATATGAATTTACTGATTACATTTCCGTGGTGTAATTTTAATCTGTACCAGATTGCATTTCAGAAGTAATCTACCCAACATTAAATTTAGAGAGGTAATTTAAAGTACTGTTTAAATCTGTTAATATTTGTCAAAGAGAAAATTGTATGACAATGCACTGAGCTTTTTACACAGCTCTCTGGAATACCTTGGTCAAATGCAGCATTTTACTGTCAAATATTTTTTCATAATGACTGTATAATGACTGGTAAACTGTATAATTGAGAGTTCTCCCAGGCAACCAATTTCCTACATAGATGTGCTAGTTTTGTGATATGCAATATCCTTCGTATCATACTTCAGTCTCTTTCTAAAACAAACTTTCTTGTCCATTTATTTATTTATTTGCAAAGTAATGTTAGAAGCAGGATAATGTATAGCCAGTCAGTCATTATCACAAAATAAACTTCTTCAGGGTGATAAAAGACACCATGTTGGAGTTTATTTTATAATTATACCATGGTCTATTCAAATACTAGATTCTGATTGGCTGGAATGCGTGTGTTAAAACTGTTTAATGCACAGGTAGTTTCAGTTAGTTTTAATCACTATTCTGTATAAATGCGCATACTCTGCAGCCCTCCGTAATGAGACATTGCGAGAGATTTATGCCTCTGTTCAAGCTACCTCTGGACGCAAATATAGTGTTGAATGTCTGATGAGTTTCAGAGTGGGGATTAACCGTCACATCACAAAACACAACATTATCATGCAACGCCGTCTTTAAATCAACTGTGCTACAAGAAGAAAAGAAAAATGAAAGAGACACCAGCGTTCATCAGCCTCACTGAGTCCGACCTGGAGATAATCAGGAAAGCATCACCAGTTTTAATTACTGAAAATAACAGTAATTTAATGTTACATGTTCTTTGACGTGTCAACTCTTTTACATTATGTGGCTATTATTATTTCTGGATTTTGCAATCAAATTCACAGTTTTACAGAGTGTGTGTCTCCCAAAAAACTCTTGTCCATTTAATTAATTCAAATAAATGTAATATTAATCGCACTACTTTATCTCTGTCTGATTTAGAACGGGCAGAACTCTAGATCTAATGACCCATAAATAAAGTTAACTGTTATTTTTATTATTCCAGTCGAAATTTGCACTGCAAAAATCAATGACAGCTTTAACTAATCAATGCTGGCAAGTGACCATGGTATAAGCAGGATAATCCATGGCTAGGTGTGCATTAAACAGTTTAAATGCACTTCACAGAGGCAACCACGTCATGCATTAAAATAGTTTTTGCACGCCTAGCTGTCGATTACTCCTTACTTGTAGTTGACTGTACATTAGGCATTATTTAAATAAGTAACCTTGTAATCCCTGTATTGGTATGTTATTTATAAAAGAGGAAGTTTGTAATGTGTTTTATCAATTGCAACAGATACAGTGAACTCCACCTACAAGTTCAAGAGCTCCAATGGAGGTTTTTCTGGCAACAACCATTTGTCAGGGGGCATGGCTGGAGGCGGGTCATACCGGCAGCAGCGTTCAGGGCCACACCCCTTTCAGCAGCAACCTCTAAATCTAAGCCAGGTATTTCACAACAGTCTTTTGGGTCTGCTTCCTTGTTTTGTGTATTAATCTATAAAACCAACAATTAAATGGTAATATTATCTCGTTTAGGCCCAGCAGCACATGGCAGTCGAACGAAACGGAGGTCACCGGCGGCAACAAGCCTACATCACCCCCACTATGGCCACCCAGGCTCAGTACTCCTTCCACAACAGCCCCACCCACACAGCTAACGTCCACCCCCATTTGGCCCCACCTCATCTGCCTGGGCAGCCTCACCTCTACACCTACACCGCTCCCACAGCCCTGGGCTCCACTGGTACGGTGGCCCACCTCGTGGCTTCGCAAGGCTCGGCGCGCCACGCAGTCCAGCACGCCAACTATCCTACAGGTATTGTCCACCAGGTGCCTGTAAGCATGGGCCATCGTGTGCTGCCCTCGCCAACCCTGCACCACGGCCAGTACCAGGCCCAGTTTGCGCACCAGACCTACATCAGTGCTTCACCTGCCTCTACTGTCTACACTGGATACCCGCTGAGCCCAACCAAGATGAACCAGTACCCTTACCTCTAAAGATGAAACACTGGAGCCCAGCCAATCGCTGCTTACCATTTGTCCCCCTAACCCTGCCCAGAGACAGAGAGAAAAGCTAAACTTCTATCAACCCTTAACCCCACCCCTTTGTTCCTTTGCTTAAACTTGAAGACAAAGAAGATGCTGATGGATTGAGGGAGTGTACTCTGAGAGGGAATGGAAGGGTACTAAGCAGATTTCGTTTAGATATGTTTTATTTTGTCTTCTTAAAGGGCCAGATAACATTTATTTTTCAGAATTTGGGTTTTAGTTTCTTTCAAAATAGAAGTTGAAGAAGAAGTTTTAGCTTTCTTAATTTCTTTTACAACAGGGTCTCATTAACAGGCCATTTGGGAGAGACAGAGTTTTGTTTGGTTTTCCCATTCTTGAAATCATTCGCTGACTGTTGAGTCGAGATCCCTATGTGGATGTTTGAATTCCTAAGAGAATTTTTTTTTGGATAAGGTGAAATACGGATTTCTGCTGCTCCTCAAAGAAAAAAAAAAACATAATGATGGCCTTGAACTGTCTTTAATGTTTCCAAATTACATGCGGTGACTGGTATGCTGAATGGTATATTCCACCGCGCTCTCCGACAAACACCTGGGAGGAATCTTCTGGAAATATGATGAAAAGACAACAAAAAACTTTCTGGTGTATTTACAGACTTTTCTTTATTTGTGTTCACATTTAGAAAAGAAAATACTGTTTGTCATACAGTACAACATTAGCTGGCCCCCTTTTTGTAGAATGTAGCAGTCTGCATCCATTTATTTAATGAAGAACCTTTCTGATACCAATAGATTCTGTTTTCCTCTTTCAATGTGATTGCACAAAGTGGTTACAATAACATAGGCATGTTCCACATGGTAGTCGGTCGTGTGTTTTGCGTGCATGTGTGCACGTGTGCTGCAGTCCGCCACGTGTGGTACACCCTTTGCACATTTGTGCAACGTATTCCTCCACAGTCTTAGGTTTATCATTGTTACCTCGTAGTGCCTTACATATATTATGACAGTTTACTTGGCTGGAAACCCTGTAGAACCAGATGCTAGTCAGAGAGCTGGCTCCTAGGTTGAACATCTTATCCAAGCTGTTTTTTAGTTCCAGGTGTAAGCGTTAGCCCTAAATGATATTTATGCGCTATTTCATACAGTAAATTCACAAAAAAGGTTCTTGTTTTGCATGCATAAGGTTGTTTTACTTTTAGATAAAGATACTTGCCTGGGGTAATGAACCAAAGTCGTCACTTAAAAGTAAATATCATTTGTTCTGGGTAGTGGATATAATTATATATAGCTCATTTACTGTACATACCATAGCTATACTTTTTAGTCACCTTGCAATCAATGCAACGTTACTGATTTAAGGCTGTAAATGTCATAAACGGGAAATTACATGTATATTTGATGGAAAAAGCCAAGTGTAACCAAGACCAACTTAGACCAGTATGAATTTCCATGCTAGTTTATGCTGGTTTGGTGCTGATGGACCAGCACTGCTCTAGTGAAACTGGTTGCCCTTGCGAGGCTTGCCGGTTAAGCTAGTTAAGAAGCATGGTGGGGACACCAACATCCAAAACACAACATACAGTACGCTGGTCTTTTCAGCAGGATGGGCTGCGCAATATGCCTATACTGGAAAACATGGGCTAAAATTCCGCAAGGTGTTCAAATATAGCACACCAGGCCTGGAGAGGTTTTTAGAAAAGAGGAACTGTTTGTGCAAGACTGGACTTAACAGTCTGTCTGAGCCTGGGGCCGAAAATGGATTAGAAACTGTAAACCTGTGAGGGTTTGAGAAAGAGAGAGAGTCTTGTTTGGGGTTGGAGAGACTATGGTGCTTGTGGATGGTGGTGGATTTTGGTGGAAATTGGTGGAGAGCAAGGGAAGAGGGCAAATTCCACATTTTTTATGAGAGTAGCATGTTGGCTTTGAGCATGTTGGTCGAAGGGAGCTGTGCAGCAGTCACCACTGCATGACTGCACACCATACTCTGATTCAAATGTTCACTAGAGGTTCTGTGAAGATCTCTGGGTTGTTAATTCTCACGTGTACTCTAGGGGCTCAAAAAGCCCCCCTGCATGAGCTACAACAACATGCACTGGGACTACATCAAAATTGGCCTCGTATTTTTTGTCACTATTTGTACTTACCGTAGGAATCACTTGTGATATAGGCGTCACATAAGTAAAGAGATAACGAAAGTGTAACGAAAGCGAAAACTGTAGGCCAATGCTTGTGTTTTTGTTTTTGCTGCTTAATTTAACATTGATATATTAGCCAGTCACTTAATTTAAACTGTCTCCTAACCTGGCGCAAAACGATCAAGTGACAAACAACAAAACCTTACACTAACCACGATTTGCAGTGATAAAGGAGTCAGAAGTCATTCATTTTTAAAGAAAATTTGGTGATTTGAAGCAGCATGGAATGGCCATTAGCAATGCGACAATGTTAAATAGACTTTAGCTTTATGCAAAAACAGTGAAGCTCATGTAATTGACCTCATGATACAGTTGGATACAGCAGTCGAGAAGGCACGCCTGCCAGCAACTACAGTACTGCTACTTGGCAACCTCCCATGATTTCATTGCTGTCTGTGTTTCTAACCAGTCGTGACTGTGAGTTTGTTTACATGCACAATCTTACACCGATTATACTTAATAATCCGACAACATGTAAGGTTTACCCACTACCCCAGTTTCACTCTGCATGTAAACAACTTTACCAGCGTTCTTACTGGCAATGTGCACAGGTGTTGTTCACAAACATTATTCACAAGTAGAGAATAACCCCATGCAAATAAAAATAATGTAAACACTGTTGTCTGATGTTGTAGAAATTTTTTGAATAAGCTGATTTTAAATAGTTTAGTTATAGTCTGATTTTTGATAATTATTGGTTTACGTATAAACACATTCATTGTGTTGTCGCTTTGTTTCGATTTCTTCCTCTTCTTGGGGGATAGTCCCTCCCACAATGAAATCTGATTGGTCGAGAATCCAGCTCCACATACAGTCACTGTAAATTAAATAGCAGATATCTTGCGATTGACTCCAATTATGTGGTGTCATGTAGCATAGCAATCTTGTCGTTGCTGGAAACTTTGCATCGCGAAGTACGTTCCTGTTGTGTTGTGCCTGGTTAGGACTCTGTGTGTTGGTTTTTCTTTTTATGTCTTCAGATTGTGGGCACATGCTTTTGGAGTATCGAATATATCCCTTTTGCCCTCATGTCATACCATAGAACTTGCATTTGAAGCAGTTTTGTTTTTACGTTGTTGAGATGTGTATTTTACTGTTTTATTTTGCTGTGTATATTGTGTTCTTGTAGAGAGCGTTGCAATACTTTTTGTGGATGTTTATTAATGCAAGTCTTTTCTCTTTTTTTTTGTTATTTGTCAAGCATCATTTTTTGACTTCTGGTGGTTGATATGTAACCATGATGTTGTTGAATATTCATATTTGGACCCTTGTATGGTAGAAAGCATAGACTTGAGTCAATGTGCTTGGCCAAGGTCTGACACCAGTTAAATTCTACCTAGGCCTTCATTTTTAAATAGACGCTTTTGATAGCTTATCAGTTTGATTCACAAAGCTACAGTATGTGTTATGTTGTAGCTGCCATTAGATTTTTTATATTCTGTTAAATTTAGGTTTGTTTAGCTTCTTGGGTACTCATTCAAGCACACAGTTAAAGAAAGACTCCTTCACTGATAGTCACAAAAAAAAAAAAAAAAAAAACTTCCATTCCAGAGGGAGCCATTTCTGTCTCACTGCATCTATAGTCTCCAGTCCTGTCTCACCTCACAGGGACTAGCCTGTATGACCAAATCTGGGCTTCACTGGCATTTAAGGACTTTTTTTTCTTCCCACCAAAGATAATCAACATGTAATGAATGCACAGACTGGCTGTAATGGAGAAGACTGTGTTTCACTGACATTTGGACAACATAAAAGGTTAGATCAGGTCAGTGCCAGAAAGGAACATGTAAATGGATAGCATAAACAAAATATTAGATACAGTGCACATTCACATTTACTTAGACCACATTGCAGTTTTTACAGTGTCAGCACCATATGCATTTTGAAAACCTGTTTGCAGTCCTGTTTGTTGCCACTAGTGGCACAGACATTACACACTGCAACTTTCATTTCTGCTTTTTTAGAGATAAATTATATAGAGTGGCCTATGAATTGAATCTGAGTGATTTCATTTAATAAAATGGTCACTAGTGCAAAATGAATGTAAAATTTTAAAACTAAAATATCTGATTTACATGATTTTTGTTGTGTTATGGATATCTGATCATTCCTGGACTTTGTTACATCAGCAAGTAATTATTTGCAATGCACGTTTCACTAGAACAACTTGATCTAGCATTACTTTGATCAATATTACAATGTTTGGAAATTTCCATCAAATTACACATTTATTTCAATGCAAGTTACATCATAGTTCAAATCATAGAAAGCCCTGTTGACCCTACCAATGTCTGTTTTATGGAATTCTGAACACAGAGCAAAGTCATAATTTTTCATGATGTAAAACATTTTTTGTTGGGTTTTTTTTTTTTAGTCTTATTATAAACATTAAGTTAGATACATTTTAAATTGTGATGTCTTAGAAGGATGCATTCATACAATTTACAATTCATCTCTTATGTAAATTGTGCACCTTAATTTCATAGAATAAACGTTACTATAACTACATGTTTGCAAACTGAGTTTTTCGTGCTACGTTTTGCGTTTCGCCGCAGTTTCCTGGTGAAATTAACACTAGAGGGGCTACAACAACTGTGCATTTTGCTTTTAGGACACTATCTGTTAGGTTTAGGTGTTGGTTAAGGATAAGAATATCTGTTTTTGTCATTAAAACCTCCATCTAACATTCACCTTAAAAACCCTCTCTTACTATGACACCATTTCACTCACTTTTGGCGCCCCCCGCTGGACACTTCACTGGGAAACTGCAGTCAAACGTGTAATGAGCATGTCATTTCTTTTTGCAAAAATGTTGCCACAGTCATGAAATTTTCATGAGATCAGGCTGAAATTGCCATATTATGTAAACCATCTTTTCACAAGTGATTTTAATGTCCAAATACATCCTTCTCTATTAAGCACACATGAAGTTTTAAAGAACCATGGATGTGCTGTATTGGTCATTATTATTATTTTTTTTTTTTTTTTTTTTGTGAAGCTTAGCGTTTTCTTACAGATTTGGGTTTAAAATATATAACCAACAGTCAACATGTAAAATTCAGCGTTCCCAAAAGCAATGGATCCTGCCAAACTAAGGATTGCAAAAACATTCCTAAAAAACATTGCTGGTCAAGTCAGTGTGAACTGTTAAATGGAAACCGAATCATCACAGTCAGCTTAAGAATATTTCAAAGCAAATGATTATGAATTAACTCAAAGCTTGCAATTATCAGAGAGGATTGTTATTTCTTGTCATTATGTTCTTCGACGTACCACAGTACTGACACATTTTGTTTAGCTTGTGTACTATATGTGTTTCAAAATTATTTCTTTTCAATGTGTGTGCAGAAAGAGAAACATTCGGGGTTTAAAGATGCCATTGAACTTATCGTGTATGAATGTGCTAAGAGGCCAAATATGACAATATGGCTATTCTCCATATTTTGTTTTAGAACTAAAAAAAAGCCCTTAATGCCCATAAATACACATCATTCAACTTTTGTATGCTTATCTACAGCCCTGTTAGGAAAATGTATTATGGAGTGAAGTGACATAAATGTAATCATCTGTATGTATTAATTATTACTGCAGTTTACAAGTGTAAAAACCATCTTTTCACACTTGGACAACAAACACAAGTGAGTGCAAGTGAACTTCTCTGTGAAAGTTGTAAAGCTGTCTGTTCCCACACTGACAGAAATGTGATTTATCCCACAAGTCGTCACGGTAACCTGTTATGTAGCTGTGATGCACTGTAGCCGTTTGTGCAGCCATTTACGACATGATCAATTTTCTACTTGCTCAGCAGCAAACATTCACAGTAAAATGTAAAAACTATGTATTTTTCTACGTCTCCAGACCTAAGAAATCATCCGACACCGAATCCTAATTTTGTCGATTGCTGTATGGTTTCTCAGTAGTGTGTTCCACATTAGTTGTTGTCAAAGCTATTGTGTGCTGCAGTATTTCCAGGTATACTTATTTGTTTATTGTCCTTTTTTTAATGTTATTATTATGATTTTGCTTTGTTTATTGGGGATTTGTAGAAGTGTGATGTCTTATTATTTCAGTCTGTTAATGTAGCATTATATGTACCCTGTACCTTAGGCTAATATTAAGTATGCTATGAGAATGGATATTTTACTGGCTTTATAGGATGTTAAATTGAATATAATAATTACAATAATAAGAATGATTTAACTCCTAAAAACTGAGTACTTGCTACTAAGCACTTGTGTTACCATTACAAATGTTGTGTGCTTCTCTTAATACTTTTCGTTGTAGAAAAAATGAGTGAATTTTTTTAGGCTTCAACAACTAATGATAGCAGCAGTGTAAATTCATGGAGGATTTTTAACAAACACCGGGGGTTATAGAAGAATATAGTTATTTTAATCATTCTGTTTATAACTGTAGGGTGTGAAGGGGCTCGCGTCGTGGTGAACTATGTTATAGCTTGTTATTCACTGTTACTTTTGATCATTTTTCGGTCTCCAAGGTGAATCGAGTTATTAAAGGAAATTTGTATGCTCACATATGCATATTGTATATGTGTAGAAATGTAATCACACTTTGTCTTGGATTTACATTAAACTGTTAAGTCACTGCATCAGTCTCCACTGTTTGATTGGTTTTTCATGCAACTATTTTGAGTTTGCAACTCATTTTTTGGGTTTGACCAAAGTCCATAATTATAGTTTCAATTTTGAATCTCCTTTACACAAGACAGTATAATATTTTTAAAAATAAAAAGGATCTCTGTGGTAGGCTATACATTTACACATACTCACCATTCAAAAACCTAAACATACATTAAAGTATCAGGTTGATATGTCATGACTTTCCCTTATTTTATGAGAACTGATTTTATATGAAGTTGTTTTCTGACTTGAATCAAGATTCAGCACTGTGCAAAAGTTTTAGGCACTTGTGAAAAATGATGCATATTACTGAGGATGTCTAGTTTTCACTTAATAATTAATGTCATAGAAAAAAAATAATAAACATAAAAAAAGCTAAATCAATATTTGGTGTGACAACCTTACAGCACCAGTTCTCCTAGGTACACCTGGACACAGTTTTTCTTGGTTGTTGGCAGATAGGATGTTCCAAGCTTCTTGGAGAATTCGCCACAGTTCTTCAATCTGTTTAGGCTTCTCAATTGCTTCTGTCTCTGTATGTAATCTCAGACTGACTCGATGATGTTGAGATCTGGGCTCTGAAATCTAAAATTGATTTCTCCTACTGAGACACTAAAAGCAGTATATATAAAATAATCATTTTAAGACAAATGTTTTTGTGAAAAATATAATATATAGGCTATATGCAGTATATAGATAGATAGATAGATAGATAGATAGATAGATATGACAACAGCTATAAAACATTAATAAATGATATGCATTTTCACATGTTAAGATTCTTTGACTGGTGCATACTCTGTAGAGATTCACTCCTTCCAGCTGTTTATTTTGTTCCATTTATTGTTGTATTTTTCTACAGAGTGTTTTTTTCTGGGGTCAATTTCATCACAATGAACTAACAATCAAAAAAACATTCTAAAATTATCCATCGACCTCAAACTGAAATAATGTTACTAGAATGAATACCAGTCTCATATCTGAAAAGTGCATGCATATTTTGTGGTAAAACAGAAGGCTAATATCTGACTACTGGGATTTGATTAGTTGAGGAACAAACATATTAAAAGAACTTGATGGGAAAATAAAAGATTATTTAAAAAATTATACTATAAATATTTTTACAATCTGGGACCCCAAACATAAAAACAGCCTTATCAGAACATGAGGGTAAAAAAAAATGTTTTCTTATAATAATAAATAAATAAATAATTCAAATTTAGACATTCATGTCAATCGTCTCAAGAAAGCATTACGTCATTCTATATGTCGTCATGCGAGTGTTGATGTTGCCCTCGATGGCCACTAGAGAGCGATGTGACATAAGAAAGAAAAGATCCAATAAACTCCAGTACAATCTCGTCGGTTATGTAGAATAAAGTAAATGTAAAATAAATACATACATAGATAAAATGTCCATAAATGTTTCAAACTTGATAATTGGTCAAACCTACAATCAAACACAATCGCACGAGGGTCAGAGATGTGAAACTGGTAATCTGGGGTGAGCTCGTTCGTTTCAACAATACACATAGATATAGAAGTAACATGGACAGATAATGTCAACATATAACACGTGCAGCACTTCTCGCCGGTGTAACGCACTGTTAACCCAATGCAATATTCTCCCACAAGATCCGGTAACTATCCGCGTTGCCGTGAAACCACAGACGCCGCTGGAGGTGTCAACCTAACCCAGATTACTGAAGGACGGCGCGGGGAGCCAATGGCCACAGAGCCTGTGCAAGAGACTCAATCTAGTCCTGCTGTGTGGCAAGGGGAGGATTTAGTGCAAACCCGAAAAGAACAGAGCGGTTACATCTGAGAAAGTGAGTGATGCTCAGACGCGATCCAGACACTTATGAAAAATAACTCGTTGTGTCATGCAATCATGGAAAACAGAAGGTTGAATCCTGATCTGGAATTAAATACGGACGCTATTGACTTCGGACCGCTGTAACAGTCGGTTTTGAAGGTAAGGACGTGCTTTTCTAGGTTGTGCATGTGCTAAAAGTATGTCTTTGCTTCTAAATAAACTGATATAGATCCGAGTTAAAGTTGTTCAATATATACTAGACGCGTGTTAAGTTGCATACGTAGTCGAGATGGGTCCTCGTGTTAAATGCATCATCAACCAACCATGTTTTATGGACAGTGACTGATTGCAATAATTTGCCAAAAAGATACCGTTATTTTTCAGCAATCTACTACATCATAAAAGTTAGCCCTAATAACACACAAAAATCTCAAGATTACTAACCATTCGCTCATAATCATCACGGTAGATCATTGAAGTTATCAAGCACTGGAAATCCCGACTAGAAACCCAATCCGCGTGCAACACACCGGCGTAACTGGGGCATTAGCACCCGTGAGCAAGTTCACAAACCCTTTGCACTGATACCCGATGTTATGAACATGGATGTGGACGTTTTGTCCTTTAAAACGCATTAGGCAAACGGCATTTAATTTAGCTCATAAAGACTGAGCTCGTGCGACATGCACGTATGAAACAAAGGAACTGTGCAGTCGCGCTCTGCACGAGCGCTTGTAGTGTCACTCAGTCAGCGCCAGTCAGCATGTCAAAACATTTCGTGGTGAAAATGTACAGCTATTGTTTTAATTCACATTTTAGAGTTTTATGCGAGATGTTATTTGTTTAATGTATGATTTAATCGTTTAACGGGGAAATGAGAGTGTGAAAGTAGTGTCGTCCTCTATAATGGGACTAAAATCTGACCTATATAATAACAGTGTACCTGTTTTCCATCTACTGCAGTGCAAATACTAGTCAAAGGTGTGGATTGTGTCTCCTCGGATAAAACATGAGTTTCTCTAAATGGAGGGACTAGTGATGGAGGGACGACGCCGGGTCACCTTCCGCGTGCTGTTGGCCGGGTTGATGATGATGTACGTCTCCATGGTGATCGCTGATTCACCTGCTGCAGGTAAGTGACGTCATGGTCTGCTTCATTTGGGAAGGGAATCAGCTTGCAGCCCGTAAATGGATGGGACTGTTGGCTGGATGACAGTAATTGACCTTTTGTCAATTTGATTTGAGAAACCGTTGTTACGCAGAGTGTTAAAAATAGGGTTCTTTCTCACATACAGATTAATTCAAAACAGTTTTTGTGCATTAAATTTTAGCAGCTTACAACCAGGTCTTGCTTGCTTCAGGACAGAGGCATTTATAGGGTCAGCTGATATTCAGAGCTTAGCCCAGACCTCTGTGGATAAGTATGGGACCATCCTTTGATGAAATATCGAAAGATAATACACTATAAAAAAGTTTAAAAGTTACATATGTGAGGTGTCATTTACAGTACTGTGCAAAAGTTTTAGGCACATAAAATGCTTCACATAAGCATTTGTCTTAAGATGGTTATTTATATCTTCAGCTTTAGTGTGTCAATAGGGAATATAAATGTTAGACTCCCAAACATTACTTTTGCAAATAGAATAGATTAGAATAGAAGAACAGGGAGCCCTGCAACAGATGTCATGGCCCCCACAAAGCCCCCCACTGAATATCGAGTCAGTCTGTGATTACATAAAGAGACAGAAGCAATTGAGACAGACTAAATAGATAGAAGAACTGTGGTGAGTTCTCCAAGAAGCTTGAAATATCCTATCTGCCAACAACCAAGAAAAACTGTGTCCAGGTGTACCTTGGAGAATTGGTGCTGTTTTAAATGCAAAGGTGGTCACACCAAATATTGATTTCGCTTTTTTATGTTTACTGGACTTTGTATGATGTTAATTGATAAATGAAAACTATTTATTTCATAAATTTTTAAGACATCCTCACTATGCAACATTTTTCACAAGAGCCTAAAACTTTTGCACAGTACTGTATAAAGTCAATCTTTAAATGTCAAAAGATAAAAAAGTTGCATGCTTTTAACACCATGTACTTTAAAATGTGATTTAAAAAAAGACACTGTTTTTGTCACTTTCGGCTTTCCATAGTTCAAGGATTCGCTGGGCGTTTTAAGTTCGTTTAGAACAGTGGTTCTCAACCAGGGGGCCGGGACCCACTAGGGGGCTTCAGCACACTTCCAAGGGGGCCTCATGATGACTTAAAATTCATTTAAAATAATTAAAATAATCCTACTTAATTAAAATGCTAAAAAACAAAATTATACTTTAAGATGTATGCCTACAAATTATAAACAGACTCTTTCTGAAACTTCTAGAATCAAAAATGATCTATGATTAATTATTTTATTCAGACACATCTAGTTTCGGGCGAAGGGGCCTTCAAATATTGTCTTGGACAGTGGGGGGCCTTGGAGTCAAAAAGGTTGAGAACCACTGGTTTAGAAGACAGCAGGCTGCAAATAGGCTAAAACAGGTGCCTATGAGAAAAACAAATTGCTAGATTTGCCAAAGTTTGCGAGGTTCTTGGCATCTTGTCTTAATAAAAGAAAAAAAAAAGAAAAACAAATCTGCCCTAAAAAAATAGGTCCTAGTTCATGACTTAACGTTTGCAAATTCATCGAGCACATTTGTACGTATATGTTATTTATTGTTTTCAGGGATATATATTTAAATATTTGGTACTTACTGCATCCGGATGGACCAATTTAACACAGTTTTAATATCTCACCATTCAGACTCTATTGATACAACTGCAGTCGCAAGTCACGAGTCTCTTCTTGGATCCGTACACATTTGCATGAGTGCTGTAAAGCAGCCGCCCAACAAGACAGTGCGTGGGTACTGAATTGAGTACTGAATTGAGTACTGAATTGAGTACTGAATTGGTACTTTTGACATGACCACAGTGTGATAAAAGCATTCAGGGCTTTACTGAAAACATTCGGGGCTTAAAACTGAAGTATGTAACTTTTTCTGTGTAAAATACTTTCTCCTATCCCAGCTTAATAAGCAGAGACAGCTATAAGTAAGCCATTCATTCATTGGTTATTTTTCTCGAAAACTGTAAGCACTGTCTTTCTATGGCGCTTTGAAAAGTTCTCTGTTTGTTTTGAGCAACCTGCTTAGACCCGCCCCAACAACGTTCCTCAACCAGTGGCGTGAGTTGGGGGTGGGACTATCTCTTTGTTTGACAAACAACAGACGGGGGACGTATTCAGAAAACTGTTTTGAAAACAAAGTTGATATTTGCAATTCTGTTTGGTGGTGCTAGTTGTGCAGAAATTGCATACTTCATCTTGAAGCCCCGGTAGCCTACCCCTAGCGCCACCCATGCTTCAGGACCCAGAATTTTCAACGGTGACCCAACACAGGTTTTTTATTGTACAAAAGTAAACAAAAAAGCTGATAAAATCAAACACTGAAATGTATTAATATCTTTATTAATGGTCATTTATTAATAATTTATTAATGAACAACTGTTGAAGGACCTCACCAGACTTGTTTTTTTTTTGTAAATGTTGATGGTTTCATGCACTCTGCAAACAGAAATAAAGAGCACAAAAGACGTTGTCGGGCCAAATTATGTTTATCCTTGTTGCAAGTGAACCTGTCGTTTTGTTCATGGTTTTCTGTTTGATTGGACTCGCATCCTTTGATGTCAACAAAAAAACATACGGGATGCATTTTCTCCTCCCTTTCAAAATCGTATAAGCCCATTTATTGTGTTATCCTATGCACGGTTATTTGGTAAGTTGAAATTCATTGTTGGCATTTAGCATTTTCTCCCCTGCTATCTGTGACCCTATCAGAACAGACCTGCGACCCAATTTTAGGTTGTGACTCACCAGTTGAGAACCACTATTGTTATTTTCCATCATTGTTTACAAAATGCAAGCAAACTATTTAAGGCCTATGAGATTTCCAGATGTGTCCACTAGGAGCTTACATCATTATAACTAGGGTTGCCAACCGTCCTGTATAATATAGAATCGTCCCATATTTTTTAAATTAGTTCATATTTACTATATAGTCTAGTCAAAAAAAGGTTAATATTGTTAACAGTATTAACAGTTTTATACAGCACACTATATAGTGAATGTGAACTCATTTAAGCAAAGTGAAGTCAGGTCCGTGGGTGGGGTACATGAGCTTCAACAGGGAACAAAATTGCATTCCATGTGAAATCCATACGGGACTTCATTTGTCCTGTATTTTAGTATCACACCCAAACTGCGAAGAGTGTTTCACAAACTGAGGGAAATGGACCTGAAACACACCTTTCGCGTGGGTTGTGTGGGAAGATCAAAGACAATCAGCACGTTTTCTGTCGCGTTTTCTCTCAGAAGCAGGAGAATTTGGTTAATAAAGCATTTGAGTGCATGATAATTGTTTCATACCATTTTGATTCCAAAACACCTATTCAGGACATGACATTACATTGCATTTCGAGAGAGAGACTCAGCTAAATGATGGTGAGATAAACTGCTGCACATTTAGTACAAAAGTGCAGAACAGGTCAGGCTTGCATTTTTCTTGTGATAAACACTATTTGCTGCCAAAACAACGACACTGTAATCCAAGGAGAAATACACACTTCTTATGTTAAGTGTTTTGCCTCCAATAAAAATCCATTATAATGCATGGTTGCTATAAAGACCAAATACATTTTTTTGTGAAATATATTATTTCTAACACATTAGTCATATACTTTCTACAAACTGATGACACCAACTTCAAATGGAAAGCCGGTTAAATGAGCTTTAAAAATGGAACAAGGAAGAAAATGCTTGAAAGAAAAATATTGTCTTTCTCCATTGATTGCAGTTTCTTTCTTTTGCCAAAAAGTAGGGTGAAGACTGATAGAAATTTGGTTATTCCTGGTAGTTGTATTAGCCTAAAGCGGTTTTCATTTTATGCATATAGGAGCTGTTCACACTGAACACGTTTTTGCATCCATCTGCTCTGTTTTTCAGTTGTTATCCTATTTAAACAAGCTCTAGGTGGACCTCTTTAACCGTTAAAAAAAAGTCCCATATTTAGAGCTGTAATGTCCCATATTTGGCTGGTAGAAAGTTGGCAACCCTATTTATAACCTCATATCATCTCCAATCCTCAGATCAAAAGCTCTTCTTTTATGTGAAAAATAGAAAAACTGTCATTAATGTGTTGTGTTATTTTACAAAGCTGGTGGCATCTCTTAGACTTTGAAACTCCTCAAAAGATTTTGGCTCTTCAAAACAGTATTTGCAATTCATCTTTACTTTTAAGTGAAATTTAAAAAGGTCAGATTCTCATTTGCTTGTCAACGATTTTTCTTGCTTGTATGCAACTTTGTGTGTAATGGTCATAGATTTACCCTAGTCCATGTCAGTGACTTGGATGATTAGTTTAAGCCTGGGTAGCTCAGTGGTAAAAGACGCTGGCTAACACCCCTGGAGTTAGCTAGTTCGCTAGTTCGAATCCCAGGGCGTGCTGAGTGACTCCAGCCAGGTCTCCTAAGCAACCAAATTGGCCTGATTGCTAGTGAGGGTAGAGTCACATGGGGTAACCTCCTCGTGGTCACTATAATGTGGTTCGTTCTCGGTGGGGCGTGTGGTGAGTTGAGCATGGATGCGGTGGTAGATAGTGTGAAGCCTCCACACGTGCTATGTCTCCGTGGCAACACGCTCAACAAGCCACGTGATAAGATGCGCGGGTTGATGGTCTCCCACCCAGATTGAGGCGAATTACTATGCGACCACAAGGACTTAAAAAGTGCATTGGGCATTCCAAATTGGGTGAAAAAAAAAAGAATTCAAGAAAAGCATTACTATTTGCAGACAACTGTACTAAGTTGATACTATTTTAAATAAATTTAGGAAAGGCACAGATTGCAATTTATACGGACTGATTGACCTAGCCTGTTTAAGCAGACTCCTTTGTAGGCTTATGGATTAAAGAAAAGTCTAATGACAGAAAAAAAGAAACTAGGCTACTGAAAACAATTGTGCTGCTACTGTAGATGTTTTTTGGTTATAGATGAAATTTTTAGATGAAATTTGATTCATTTGCACATTGCAGTGTTGTCCCAAGTGCAAACTAAAGAGCCATGGTAAAGTCTCTTATTCATTTTTAAAGATGTTAAAGTTTGTGGATAACATATTCAAGAAGGATTGCTTAGATCAGTTGCCAGACTAAACCCGACCGCTACTGTTTCATCCCATTACCCATTTATTTAAGCTGAAAATCATTATATTAGGAGCTTATCATTTATTCAGGTGTCCATTCACTTACTTTCATTGCATCTTTTCCAAGCAATGACAGTGAATTTCCATTAAAAAAAAAAAGAGTAAGTAAATGGTAAGTGATGACAGTTTTTTTCATTTTTGGGTGAACTATCCCTTTATATCATAACTCTTCTGTATTTGAAAGTATTAGGGTAGTCCAAATTGCAAAACTCCTTACTCAGGACGGCCACGTTCTCAAGACATTTGGTATTCACATCCATCAGATCTGTGTTGTGAAAACACCATCACGATATTTCCAACAGTACCAGTCTGCTGAAAAGGTCTTGTCAGTTCTGTCTCATCTTTTCTTCTTTGAAACCAAGACAGAATCCCTCTTCTTCTTCTTAGCACATTGACACTAGAGAGGAGAGAGCATTTACATTTGCAGTCATTTATGGTTTGCCAGATTTGAGTAATTGGTGTGTCAGCTGATACATCAGACACATTTATATGATGCAAAATAATTACTAAAGCTTAGTGGCTTAAATGCTTGCATCAACTGGTAGCTCACAGCTGTTTTATTCGGACTTCATGCATTTTCAAATTGCTCTGCAGTTTCAGTCTTTATCTTGGTGCTGTGATTTAGGTCAGTCAGGTTTAAATTACCTGAAAATGATAGGAGGGGCTAGTCGTAATTAACATTAAAGTCATTAAACGAGTCTATAAAGAAGAGCTGAGACACATATTCAGCCATTTGTAAACATTCACTATTCTGAGCACATGTTGGCTGTGTAGAGGAGATTGGGGGCGATGGGTGGAGTTATAAAAGCCCCACCCACCTTATTAGGGGGCAAGTCAATAAGGAATGCTAGGTTTTAAATGAAGATCTGAAGAGAGTGTATGTGAGTATGTTGTGTGTGAAAGTGTGTGTGTGTGTGTTTATAAGTGCTGTCATTTCTTTTGATCTTAGCCAAATGCCCAGCCCTCTCACCAGAATCTGTCTACATGTCAGTATGCTCCACATTGATGGCTTCCCTTGGCATAGTTTTCTATCACATGAGCATATCGCTTAAGGTTTTAACTGGCATCTAGACATCAGCCTGCTTGTCTGCTCTGTGTTATGATGCGCATGTACAGAATTTAACCTTGAAAACAAGGTGTTTGTGACCCGAGTGAGCAAAGCGACATTGACACAACCAACAATATAAATATGTGAAATGGCAAAATTTAAATACAATTTTGGGTCACACCATAATCTTATGACTGTTTATGTACATAACTGCTTAGTAATTGTAACAAAAACATATTTGCTGTATACTGTAATTATACCTATTTTTGTGGATCTTTTTGTAATTATTGTGAGTGGTGTTTGCCCATGCAGAAATCATTGCCAAGATGCTAGGCTGTTGTGGGTGATTGCCAAGACTTTGCTATGCAGTTGCTAGGATTTTTTCAAGGTGGTTTTTAGGTAGTTGCTTACTGGCCCAAGTAAAAAAAAAAATGCCCACCCCAAGCTGACTATAATATTCTGATCCCTTGATAATGGTCAGATACCTCCTTCAAATTTCTTTTGATAACTTAATCATTCGCCAGGCAAAAAACTTACATCTAATGACCTTGAAAAGAAATAGCAGACCTTTCCTCAACAAGCCACGTGATTTGAGGTATCATTCATGTCTGTACCTCACACAGCACGAGTACGAGAAGTTTCACGCCAAAGTTTAATGCTTAGGGGTTTGTTCAAATCCCTAACCCTGGGTATTGGGTAAGTAAGAGTAATAGTAGTAGTGAGGCATGCCAGCAAACACAAATAGTGATGTTCCAGATTTTTGTACACAGATACATTTGACTGGACTGCAGGGATCCATGAGGCTTTGCTTTCCCCATGGAAGATAGCGATGGCAGATGTTTGCTTGAACCCATTAATCTGTTCCTGCTCACACTATGTAAAAATAAGCTGAAGCCGCACTTTGAAACAACTGAGTGCAGCTCCTGAAGAGTGCATGAAGATGAACTGCTTCTGAACCGAACTTGAAGTGCTGTGTTGCATGCGCCGTCTGCGGAGGTTCATGCCAAATTCCTGAGAAAATATAAATGAGAATTTTAGTGAATGCAAAGTGCTCCAGTTTCACTGTAATTTAACGATTGTGTAATGGCAAATGCTATTTGTAGTTGTGGGTTCATACTCGCTGTGTTAATGACACGCAGTGACACAGAGGAGCCCTGTGTCACGCTGCTTTCTCTAGGATATGATAGAATGAAGAAATACAGAATCTCAAAAGATTTTTCATGTGAAATAAGGGCTTATGGGTATAATCGGAGAGCCTTAAAATAACATGTGAAAGTGAAGAATTTTGGACAGCAATATTTTAATATTGCATAATATAATATAATTAGGGCTGGGAAATTTAACGCGTTAATTTCTGCTATAAATATTTTTTGTTAATGCACAAATTTGTTTTCCGCAATTAACGTTTTTTAACGTTTTTTTTTTTTTACTTCCTGAAACTTCACGCGATAGGAGAAAGGTGTCCCGAGGAATAGTTCCAGGCACTATTGTGCAATGGGCTTATTCATTGTGTGACACATGCCACGCCCGTAATAAACACGTCAGCATATTTGCTGTATGGAGAATGAAGATTTCACCCGTAAGCAGGCGAGGGATACGGCAAGCTGCTCACTGACTTTGATCTGAACCCATTTCAAAAATGAAACCACCTGAGAGAGACCCAGCATCTACGCGATACCCAGCAAGCTGCAGCTAGGTATACTTGAAGACACTGAACAAGAGCCAGAGAAATTAATAGTTTTGAGATTTTAAACTTCAGCATTCAATATGTTTTATATCTGTATGTATAGTGTCTAATAATGCATTGGCAATGTACACCTTTAGTTTCTCTTGCCAATAAAGTTTGATATGAATTGAGTATGTCCATTTGATCCTATTTATAAAAAAATTAACTGGAAAACGCCATAAGATTTTGCCCAAATTGTAATTATAGCATGTCCACTGATTTTATGGCATGTATACTTGTAAAAATGTGTCTAATTAACTCCATCTGCAAAAAAAAAAAAAAAAACAATTCTAATGTACATATTAAAATAAATGATGACTAACCAATTTCTTGCAAGTTCTTTGAGACAAAGTATGAAGTAAATATATTTATGATTATCTTTTTAATGTTTGTCGTATTGTATCATCTACCATAATTTATTCGTGATTGATCACAGAAAAATGTGCGATTAATTAGTTTACATTTTTTTAATCGATTCACCATTAAATGTAATATAATATGATATATAATATAATGTAATATCATTTTTTAGCTAAATGCCTGAGCTGCTCTCATCCATACAATAAAAGTGGATGGTGACCAGAGGTTATCAAACTTCAAAAAGAACAATAAAGCACCATAAAACTAGGCTACATGACTGGTGCACTTTTTATTCCATGTTTTCCGAAGCTATAAAATATAAATTCAGTCTGCTCCTCGCACAAAGCTAAGTGGTAATTCACTGAAAATCTTGTCTTGAAAATCTTGCTAGACAGCTGTAGTCTGTAATTATATGGAGAGAAAAAAGCAGCATCAACATTTTTAAAAAATTCTCCTCTTGTGTTCCGTGGAAGAAAGTCTTACAATTTTGGAATGATATAAGGTGAGTAAATGAGGATAGAATTTTCATTTTTGAGTGAACTATTCCTTTAATGTTCCAGCAATGAAAAAGCTTTCTCTCAAAATGAATTCTTGGCTTTGCATGTGGCTCAGCTCAAAACTTCTGGCTAATTACAAGTGTTGCCTCTTTTTCAAGTGAAACCTGATCTGTTTGGTATGACAATGGGCACATTCATTATTCATGTCCTCTGGGGCTGGGGACGGATCAATACAGCCTGGCCCATCAAAAGCCATAGGAGCTGGATACTGAGACTGACGCTGGACAAGCAAACAAAGTCCCATTGAGGAACTGTTGGAACTGGGACTATTGGATCCTGGCCTCTTTGATGACCAAACTCTTGCATTGCTGAGAAGGAGTTTGTGTAGGGATACTGGTTTGTCTTTCACTGAGGTCTAGTCAGTCATTTTTATTTGTATAGCACTTTTCACAACACACATCGTTTCAAAGCAGCTTTACAGGAAATCATGCATAAAACTGCAAACTGGATTAACTGCAGAAGTTCATATAGATGCATTGTCCTTTATTAGTTAGCTGATGAAGGGTTTTGTTGGCAATTAAATGATAGTCTGTGTATTCCATTTTAAGAGTGTAGTCCATCAATAGACAAAGGTGATGCAGGCAGAGATCAATGAGGTGCATCGCAGTTCAACCGGCAGGTCATTTAGGTGAGGTTCGGTGGGGTCCATCCTAAGTCCAAGGTTCAGTGGCATATGAAGTATCTGACTTACAGTTGGAGTTGGCATCAGTTCATCCTCTGAAGTCAAAAGACTGAAGTGATGTCTGGCTAGCACTGACTGTAGTTTGTCATCATCACTCAGCGACACGTAGCAGTGGAGTCCGACACCAAGCAGGAACGGAGCTGGATCTGGCCGGCTCTGGTAACCTCAGGATATGAATCCCGAGTCAAGACATGGAAACAAATAGAATAATATTAGCTTAGATGCCATTCAATTTTATGCAGAGTTATAGATCATGATAGATGTTTCTGGTTCCAGCAGACCTAACTAAAGCAGCCTAATTGTGAGTTGAAGGATAAATTAGGTGTATGCCTGGCTAAAAAGATGAGTCTTTAGTCTAGACTTAAACTCAGTGAGTGTGTCTGCATCCCAAACAGTGTTAGGGAGACTGTTACATAGTTTAGGTGCCAAATATGAAAAGGATCTACCTCTTTTTGTGGATTTTGATATTCTTGGAATTATTAACAAGCCAGAATTTTGTGATTGTAATGAACGTGATGGAATATAGCGTGTCAGAAGGTCACTTAATTACTGTGGAGCTAGACCATTCAAATCTTTGTATGTAGTTAACAGAATTTGTAAATTAATATGAAATTTTAAGAGCCCATATTATGCTAATTTACAGGTTCATGATTTTATTTTGAGGCTCTACTAGAATAGGTTTACATGCTTTAAATGTTCAAAAAACACATAATTTTTCTCATACTGTACATTTCTGCTAAACCTATTTTCATCCTCTGGCTCAAATGCTCTGATTTAGCTCCTGTCTCTTTAAAGCCCCCCTTTCTGAAAAGCCCAGTCTGCTCTGATTGGTCAGCTGGCCTAGTCTGTTGTGATTGGTCAACCGCATAGAGCGTGTGTCAGAAATGTAACACCCCTTACCATAACTGAGTTTCAGGCTTCCTTAACAGCTGTAAACACTATTGTAACTGGTAACAATGGCGTCGTTTTTTGCCGTACCACTTTGAATCCAATAAGGAAAGTTTGGAAGAACAAGCTGATCGACCCAAACCACCTTCGCAAGCACGACTTGAGCTGGACGTTTCACAGTGGTAAGTTTTAATTTTGTAGCTTTCTTTCAAGTACACTGTTGATTATTGTGAGCCTAACAAAGCTTCAAGTAAAAGACACATAGTGCATGTAAGTTAGTCATCTTTTGCTGGAATGGGTGTAGCCAAACTTTTTTCGCCCGAGATATGAACAGAGAACAGAGGTTTACTCCCGGTTAGTGAGCAAGTTAGCTGTGGACTACCGTGGATAGCGGCCATAACATTACAGCTTGTAATTATATAATTATATAAGACTCTTGAGATCTACCATTTTGTTACACAGTTTTAGGTAAAAGCTGGCCCACAGCTGAATAGTAAACCCTTACCAAAACAATAACATTACATAGCAAGTTAGCCGAGCACTACCGTGGATTGCAGATGTAAAATTACTGTTTGCAAAAATAAATCCATCTCCACACTTGATAACTATTCATGATAGTAAGAACAACAAACAATCTGCGTAATTCTACACAATTGTAGGTAAAAGTGGGCCCGCAGCTGATTAACAAAACTATTTCAGCACAAAAACATTAACTAGCAGGTTAGCAGAGGCCTACAGCTGTGCACTGGGTGTACACCGTAGCTACAACACAAAACTCTGCATCTGAAATCTCTGTAGCAGATAAATCCACAAATAATCAAGCATACTTACAGGTTGTGATCCTGAAGCGCCAGATTGTCCCAGCAAAGTGGGAATTGCACCATCTTCAGGAAAATCCGGCATTGGTTGTGGTTGTACTGCTAAATAATTAAAATAAATTTTAACCACTGATTCTTCAATTCGTCTGCCTTTGCAGTGAAGAAAACAGCGTCTTCTCGACATGGCGACGACACTAACCCGACTCATCCTGGCCTCTGCTATAACTACATTTGTTTGAGGGCGGGCTAAAGTAGCCCATAGGCGGGCATTATGCAAAAGTGTTACAAAGATACTTTACGGAAGAAATGGCTGGACTACAATCCAGCCGTTTCTTGTAGTTCTTGAGCAGTATTGTCTGTGGGAGAGAATAACTCCCTTTTACGTGGACTTTGTGCTTTGAAACTTTGCAGACATTTTACATGCACAAACAGCTATATTACACACTAAAGGAAAAGTAAAATCCCAAAAAGCATAATAGGGCCTCTTTAACCCTCTGGGGTCTGAGGGTGTTTTGGGCCCTGGAGAAGTTTTGACATACCTTGACATTTGTGCTTTTTTCATAACATAAAAACATATTAATGGCTAAAGTCTGAAACACTGTATTCAGCACAAACTGGGCTTCAATAATATGTGAACAACATGTATGTACATGTTTGTATTTTTGAGAAAATAACGTTTATGCGTGGTTTTTGAAAAAACACAAATTTTCACTGAAAATAGTCACTGAAATAAGGCCATATAACACATACTAAACATTTGTTCACAAGACTTTTGAGAACTGGATCTTGTAGCCTAGAGTTTTTGCTACAAAAATGATGTGAAAACCATCCTGATCACTCAACAATATAGTTATTTAACTTTTGTAAGACACTTCTAGTGTTAGAAAGGCCATATGCGAGGAGGCGTGGATGATCATCAATATTGATGTGATTCACACCTTAGACAAAGACCCCTCCCCTGAGAGAGAATGAATGTGAGGAGACTTAATGATTGAATATATTATCTGATTATACATTTTCTTTACATAAAGACTTTACTTAAAAACTTTAGACCTACAATACCATTTAGAAGTTTTTAGATCTGTAAGGTTTTTTAAAAGAAGTCTCTTCTGCTCACCAAGGCTGCATTTATTTGATCCAAAATACAGCAAAAACAGTGATATTGTGAAATATACTTACAATTTAAAATAACTTTTCTATTTGAATATATTGTAAAATGCAATTTATTCCTGTGATCAAAGCTGAATTTTCAGCATCATTACTGCAGTCTTCAGTGTCACATGATCCTTCAGAAATCATTCTAATATGCTGATTTTCCAATATGGGCATATTTACGGCTCATTTTACACATTTACACCCGAACAGATATTTGCAAGCACAAGCTTCATTGATGATAATGAGGCAGCATAAACGCTAGTTAAAATATAATCTAAACATTCATATTATTTTTATATCGTATTACTTTTCATATTTATATCATATAGCATACAATTTACATACCTGCTTTAGCCAAAACAACATTTAAATGTAACTAAAATTTGCCTATTAGGACATATTTCAAATTTCAATACTCTGAATCCTGGCTGGCAAGTCTGGAAATAGTCCAACTAGTAAAATATGTCCATGTTTATATAAAATAGCATGTCAACTAATATGTAAGTAAAACTAAATGACTTACTCATCCGAAATTGTATCCTCGGCTGGATCAAGTCACTCTTCAAAATGCAAACGTTCCTCCTCGGATTCCCGCTCTTCTTCTGAGGAAAATGTGAACTCTTCGTCACTATCCTGGAGCTTCCTCACCTGTGTAGCGTGCCATCTTCCAAACGCTCAGGAAAGTGAATGAATCTGATGATGAACTTGATGTTTTTTAAGGCATTGTTGGGGGCGTTCACCATTTGCATTGATCGCCTCAGCACATTACCATATGAATAGCGCGCTCTGCTGGTGGGTGGGATCACATTAGGGATAATTAGCTGAGCCAGGAGAAACTGTACATCGCTTTGTTTCATACAGATTACATTGCAGGAGAATATTTGTTTTAAATTTTAATTATTTTATTTAAAAGTAGACATTTTAAGCTTTCTTTAGACATATGTTTCATGTTTGTGTGATAAGTATTCATGGAGTTTGTTCATTTTTGTGACGTGTTTCAGAAAGATGCTCGCGGAGACAGAGACAGCTGAAATCGCACCCTGTTGATTTTCTTTATTTTACAAAAGCACAAGGTTTTGTTGTTATTGTGAGTGTACACAAATAAAAGTAGACCCTTTATAGTCTTTAATGATGCCTTACACTTATCTGTATGCCCAAAAATGACGGAGTATTTTAAGTTGTTTCCGCTGTTATGAGGAAAAAAATCCAGCAGGACGCACTGGCGCATCCGTTGACCCCAGAGGATTAACAGGTAGCCAATGTAATGACGATAAAATTGGGCTAATATGATCATATTTCTTGGTTGTATTCAGCACTCTGGCAGCTGCATTTTGAACCAATTGAAGTTTATTTATTGGGACATCCTCCCAGTAATGCATTACAATAATCTAGTCTTGAGGTCATGAACGCATGAATTAGTTTTTCGGCATCAGCAACAGAGAGTATGTGTAGTAATTTAGCAATATTTCTGAGGTGGAAGAATGCTGTTATACAAACATTGGTAATTTGATTTTCAAAGGACAGATTGGTATCAAATATAACACCTAAGTTCTTTGCTGTAGAAGACAATGTAGCAGTACATCCATCAAGAGTCAAATTATATTTAAGCTGCCTATTTTTTAGAGGTTTTTGGTCCAATAATTAGTACCTCTCTTTTGTCAGAATTGAGTAGAAGGACATTTCTGGCTATCCAATCATTGATTTCATTGATATACTCTGCTAATTTGGAGAATTGTGAATTTTCGTTGGGTTTAGAAGATATATAAAGTTGGGTATCGTCGGCATAACAGTGGAAACTTATTCCACGATTCCTGATAATATCTCCCAGGGGAAGCTTGTATAAGGAGTAAAGCAGAGGCCCTAAAACTGATCCCTGTGGCACTCCATACTTAACTTTTTTTTATTTGACAATTCCTCGTTTACACATACAAAGCGGTAGCAGTCTGATAAATATGACCTAAAAAATGCTAATGCAAGTCCACTAATGCCAACATAATTCTCCAGCCTATTCAAGAGAATGTTGTGATCTATCATGTCGAAGGCAGCACTAAGATCTAAAAGCACTAGAAGAGAAATGCAGCCGTGATCAGATGATAAGAGCATGTCATTTGTAACTCTGATAAGTGCAGTCTCTGTACTGTGATGGGGCCTAAATCCTGACTGAAATTGTTCATATATTCCATTTCTCTGTAGAAATGAACAGAGTTGGGAGAACACTACATTTTCTAGTATTTTCAACATAAGTGGTAGATTTGAAATCTGTCTGTAATTAGCCAGTTCTCCAGGATCAAGCTGTAGCTTCTTAATAACTGCTGTTTTAAAGTTTATTGGGATATGTCCTAAGGATAGCGAGGAGATAATAATATTAAGAAGAGGTTCTGAGAGATGGATGTATCAACTTGGTCAAGGTCAGGTCAGTGGGAGGGAGGTGCTTTTTGACTTTGTAGTTACAGAATGTAGTAAAACGTACAGATAATATTCTTGAGTAGACTTGTTTGAGAAGGCATTCTGATGATCACATACTAAGTGAACCTAACACCTTGTCCATACTAGGCATGATGCACAAAGAGTTTCCTGGTGATTTTAGACTTTCCAATGTAATTTGTCAGACCTTACTGAATGTAAAACACTTCATAACACAACAAAATCACAGCAGAATATTTGATGTTTTAAAGTCATATACTTTTCTGTGTTGTTGGAAAAGTGCGTTCCTAGCCCAGCTTAATATCAAAGTCCCTTTAAGGCAAGTCAGTCCACTTGGTGGCCATCGTTGGATCGCTCCAGGGCAACTATTTTCTATGGATACAAGTGGCATAAAAGTACAGCTCCTATCTTCTTGAATGGGGAAATGGTTGGTCAAGATTACGATCAAAAACATATTTCAAATCAGCAGTTAAGTCTTACAAAAATGGTATCATAACTTGTGCTTCCTAAGCTCAGATCATGCTAAAAATGTTGTTTTTTTTTAGGCTGGTCCAGCTAATGTGCATGCACATACTCGAGTTGGCTGACAGGCAATGTCTGTATTTAAAAGGTAATCGGCTCTTTTACCTGTTAGGTGTGACTTCCTTTTCTACACTCACCATATGGGGCTTTTTTTTTCTCCCATTCATTTTAATAAAAAAGTGGTCAGTCTTTGAAACAGCTAAACAGTCTTTGTTAATATGCAGAGACAACTATAAGGATGCCATTTGTAGGTTGATTTAGCTATCAAAATATTACTCTGTTTTGTGAGCATTCAGACCAGTTAAAAATAGAAATATTCGCTCAGTCAATGGCGTGAGTTTGGAAGGGACTATATTTTGTCCATCCAGTGGCTGATAATGCAATGGTGCAAAAATGGCACATTTCACATTTACTATACAGTTGTGTGGAGCAGGATTTTTGATTAGTGAGATTTAATGTGGGTGGGCTACCCAGCATGACGTGACAATTATAGAAACCGACCAGTAAAAATGCAGCTGATTAGGACTAATACTCAGATTAACATAAAATGATTTGTTGTGCATTGCTGTACAGTGTCGTGCATGTTTACCACAAGGTGTAAAACTTTTGTGGAGGGGGTTACATAATTAAAACTTCTTTCATGTTCATTAAGTTTAATGAATACAATTTGTCCCCTCCAAAGAAAAAGTGTGCAATACTGTGTTGTTTCTACCCCATTGTTTCAGGACATCTGCTAGTAATCTGTTTATTTTTAGGGATAAAACCCCTTTAACAAGGTAGTTTTCCACAGTCTCATAGATTTTACATTCATTGAGCATCTCATTCTCACTTTACAGCCCACACTGATGTACAAAAAAAATCTAAAAGCTCTGGTATGCACTAACGCCTAGCGATACTTTTTTAGTCCCAGTTTCTAGCACGCGATCTGGACAAGCTGCCTGGCTTCAGCCAGCAAAATGTGAACAAAGTAAAGCTGATGTTTGTGTGTTTGTCCGTCATAAATAGAGGCAGGTGTCTTATTCTGTCTGCATTACACTCAACTTACAGCAGACAGCTTGTGTTTTTTTCTTTGTTTTGTTAAAATTCATTATGAGGAAAAGCTGACTGTAAAATAAAAATAAAAAAAATGACTACTTCAAAGTACAGATCAGGACTCTGTGCTGAGTGCTGTAAAGGTAGTCCATATGACTTGTATGCTATACCCCAAGTCTATACTCTATACAGTATATCTACAGTATATTCTGTATGTACTGTATTGTAAGTTTAAGCACTGTAGATATGATAGCTTTGCCTGGCTGAGTAACATCAGACTGAAATTTAAAGTCAATATTCACTTTAAATATTTCCCTCCACTGTAGCTTGCAAATCTCATTCGTGCCTCAAATTTGCAGTGAAGCATCCAAGAAGTAATGCCTAATGGCATCATTGACATCAAACTTGGTGTGACGTGTCTTGATGCTCCTAGTTCAAATTTGCACAAGAGCAAATGAGATTTCAGACTACTCTGTCCTTAAATGTCACTTTTCTGGTGTAATCACTTAAAAAAAAAAAATCTCAACCCATAGCCCAACAACGTCTCAGTTACTGATGTAACCCCCGTTCCCTGATGGAGGGAACGAGACATTGTGTTGATGTAGTGACACTAGGGGTTCGCTCTTGAGAGCCCCAATCACCTTAGATTTATTCAGAAAAGGCCAATGAGAATTGGCGAGAGGAATTTGCATGCCGCTCTCCGCCCCGTACATACGAGTATAAAAGGAGATGGCATGCACCATTCATTCAGATTTGTGCTGAGGAGCCGAGAGAGAGTCCCAGCCATGTCAGCTGTCAGTTCAGCACTGTGGCAGGAGGGACACAACGTCTCGTTCCTTCTATCAGGGAACGGAGGTTGCATCAGTGACCGAGATGTTCCCTCTCTGTCACTTACTCGACATTGTGTCGATGTAGTGACACTAGGAGTCCCTATACTAAACGCCACAGGTGCTGAACCGTGTCACGAGGTATGGCGGAGCGGACAAGGGCAAGCTGCTGCGTACCTCGCAGCAAGCACTCGACCACGTCGTGACCTTCCAGGATGTCAGGTAAGGTGCCTCCCTGGTCCCGTTAAGGGTGAGAGGAGGGCACTTACCAGAGGAGGCTACAGGCGTGGCCTTTCCTGATTTCTGTATTAAGCAATTTCCCGCCGAGCACCTAGTAGAATAGCGTCCAGGAGAGAGAGCACTATGGAGACCACATCCTACCGGAGGGAGGTTAACATGTGGAGAATACCTCACATGGACTTACCGACAGGAAGTTCACATATGGAACGAAACCCCTGGGGAGGACCCTATCTATGGAGAGGGTACACAGCCTCAGTGGCTGAGGCAGAGCTTCGCCACAGAGTTCACCGACAGGGAAACCGAACAGTGGAAATACATAATACGGGATTACCAAGGGGGGAATCACCACGTATGGAGCACTGAGCTCAAGAACTGTTACTGGGTCTGCTCCAGCATACCTAAAATCATTTATGCAGAGCTACGCGCCCACTAGAAGTCTGCGGTCGGCTAAGGAACGTCGCCTTGTTGTACCAACACAAAGAGGCACCAAAACATTTTCCCGGAGTTTCAGCTTCATCATACCACGTTGGTGGAACGACCTTCCCAACTCCATCCATGAAGCTGACTCACTCTCTGTCTTCAAAAAACGACTAAAAACACATCTTTTCCATGAGCACTTAACCAGTCATTAAAAAAAAAAAAAAAAATTTCTGTTGCACTTTATGTTTTCACAACACTTTTTGTTGTGATACTTTGTAATACAGCACTTTTTATACCACTGTCTCCTAAGATGATTTGCTTATGTTTTCCTCTCTTGTAAGTCGCTTTGGATAAAAGCGTCTGCCAAATGAATAAATGTAAATGTAAATGTAAGTACATGGGCTCACTTGAAAAGGGCCATACCATGAGTACTGGTCCTGGCGCCGTTACTCCTCCGCCGAGTTCGTCACCGGACAGTGCTTAAGAAATCGAGAAGGCGTCCAGTGTTCACCAGTTGCGTGGAACTGTTATGGACAAGACAGCGCACATTATCACCTCGAGAGGGGAAAGGCGCTAATGCAAGTAATACACCCAACCGGCTGCCCAACCTTTACCTGTTGGTACCCAGTAACACTTGGGCTGAAACAGGTTCTATGTGGAGGTTATAGAACCTTGCAAAGTTATTGAGTGTAGCCCAACCCGCTGCTCTGCATTTGTCTGTTAGAGAGGCGCCATTCGCCAGTGCCCAGGAGGACGCAACACCTCTGGTGGAGTGCGCTCGAACTCCCAATGGGCACAGCAGGTCTTGCGATTGGTAAGCCAAGGATATGGCATCCACAATCCAATGGGCCAGCCTCTGTTTGGAGACAGCCTTCCCCTTCTGCTGTCCTCCAAAACAGACAAAGAGCTTCTCCGAGCGTCTAAAGCTAAATGCGTGCGGTCCAGATAGATGCGCAGGGCGCGAACTGGACACAGCAACGATAAGGTCGGGTCTTCCTCCTCTGAAGGGAGCGCTTGCAGTTTCACCACCTGATCCCAAAAGGGAGTGGTGGGAATTTTGGGCACGTAACCGGGCCGGGGTCTCAAAATCACTTGAGAGTGTCCCGGCCCGAACTCCAGGCATTCGCTGGTGACAGAGAGCGCCTGCAGTTCCCCTACCCTTTTGATAGAGGTGAGCGCTACCAGGAGGGCCATCTTCAGTGACAGAGTGCTGAGCTCGGCCTGCTCCAGGGGCACAAATGGGGCTTTCTGTAAGGCTGATAGGATCACAGAGAGATCCCAAGAGGGAATCAGGCATGGTCTAGAAGGATTCAACCTCCTCGCACCCTTGAGGAACCTGATGATCAGGTCATGCTGCCTTGAGGGTCTCCCATCCATTGGATTGTGATATGCTGCTATAGCAGCCACGTACACTTTCAGGGTGGAGGGAGACAGCCATCTCTCCAGCCCCTCCTGTAAGAAGGACAACACAGACCGACCATGCACCTCTGTGGATCTTCCCCACGGGAAGATCACCAGTTCATGAAAAGACGCCACTTCAGAGCGTACAGCCGCCTCGTGGAGGGGGTTCTGGCCTGAGTGATCGTGTCTATCACCGCTGGCGAAAGGCCTGCTAGATCTTCTGCGTCCCGTCCAGGAGCCAGTTGTACAGGTTCCAGAGATCTGGCCACAGGTGCTGGAGCATGCCCTGCCCCTGAGTGAGAAGGTCCCGCCTCAGGGGAATACGCCAGGTAGGGGCTACTGCCAGGAGCATCAGGTCTGAGAACCAAGTCCGGTTGGGCCTGTACGGTGCAACCATCAGGACTTGCTCCCCATCCTCCCTGACTTTGCACAATGTCTGTGCAACGAGGCTCACTGGTGGAAATGCGTACTTGCGCAGACCCCGAGGCCAGCTGTGCGCCAAGGCATCCGTGCTGAGGGGAGCCTCAGACAGGGAGTACCAAAGGGGGCAATGAGAGGACTCTCGGGAGGCGAACAGGTCCACCTGCGCCTCCCCGAATCTCTCCCAAATCAGCTGGACCACGTGGGGGTGGAGTCTCCACTCTCCGCGGAGCGCTACCTGACGTTAGAACGCGTCCGCTGCATGTTTGAGGTTGCCCAGGATGTGAGTGGCTCGCAGAGACTTCAACGTCTTCTGACTCCAAAGGAGGAGGCGGCAGGCAAGTTGCGACATGTGACGTGAGTGTACGCCCCCCTGGTGGTTTATATATGCCACGGTCACTGTGTTGTATGTCCGGACCAACACATGCTTGCCCTGCTAGGATCAGCCAGTTGTCGAGATAATTGAGGATGCGAATGCCCTTCTCCCTTAGCAGGGCCAGGGCAGCCTCTGCAACTTTTGTAAAGACATGAGGGGACAGGGACAGACCGAAGGGGAGGACCTTGTACTGGTACGCTCATCCCTCGAAGGCAAACCGAAGAAACGGTCTGTGTCGAGAAAGGATCGATACATAAAAGTATGAGTCCTTCAGGTCAATGGCCGCGAACCAATCCTGTTGTTGCACTGACGCGAGGATGTGCTTCTGCGTCAGCATCTTGAATGGAAGCCTTTGTAAGGCTCTGTTCAAGGTACGCAGATCCAGAATTGGGCGCAACCCACCCCCTCTCTTGGGCACGATAAAATAAGGGCTGTAGAAGCCCTTGTGCGTCTTAGCTAGGGGGACAGGCTCTATCACTCCCTTCGCCAGAAGGGTGGCGAACTCCGCCCGAAGGACCAAGGCATCCTCGCTTTGCACCGAGGTGGAGAGGATGCCACTGAACCTGGGCGGCCGTCTGGCGAACTGGATCACGTAGCCAAGAAGGATCGTCCTGATGAGCCACCGCGATGGGCTGGAGAGCGCTAACCAGGTTCCCAGCCTTTGCACTAAAGGCACCAGAGGGATGATCAGTTTTATCACGCCCGGGGTGGTGTCTTTTACCAACAAATTGGGTGCCGGGGCCCAGTGAGCACCCGGTGATGTTATGAGTGGAGGCTTACTCACCTCGTGCTGGCCCAGGGCGGGAGTGGAGCCTGTACGCTCACCTGGGTCAGGCCGGTCGGAGTCAGCAACCTCATCCTTGGGTCGCCTGTCTCAGGGCCACTTCGAGGCCCGTCCGGGGTTCTTGGCGGCTGGCTGATGGGCAGGCGGTGCCGCCTTCCTGCGGTAGGATCTTCTTCTCTGAGGTCGGCGTGTGGGCTCCGATGGTGGGGGAGCCGGGGCTGATGCTGCAGGAGGACGGCCTTGGCGAGGGGCAGCAGGATTTCGGAGGCTTGTAGGCGGCCATGTCGTGCCATGGCAAGATGTGTTTGATAACCTCCGTCTGCTTCTTCACCGTCGAGAAATGATGGGCGAAGTCCTCGACAGTTCCCCCTTGGAAGATGGGCGCTCTGCGTCACGCATCTCCACAAGGTTGAGCCACAGGTGTCGCTCTTGGACCACCAATGTGGACATCGTCCGACCCAGGGCGCGCGCCATGATTTTCATCGCCTGTAGAGCAAGGTCGGTCACGGTGCACAGTTCCTGCATCAGCCCTGGGTCGGTCCTACCCTTGTGCAGATCTTTAAGTGCCTTGGCCTGATGAACCTGCAGGATGGCCATGGCGTGCAGGGTGGAGGCGGCCTGACACACGGCATTGTAAGCCTTTGCCACTAACGACGAAGAAAACTTACAAGACTTGGAAGGGAGCCTTGGTTGGTTCCTCCAGGTGGCTGCGCTCTGCGGGCACAAGTGCACTGCCGCAGAGCGATCTACTTGGGGAAGCTCAACATATCCCTTGGCTGGAGAAAGGCACCTTTCACGACTTTGCAAGCTCCTCGTGCACTTCCGGGAAGAAAGGCACCAGGGCGGGGCGTGGCCGTGAGTTGTGCTCCGACCCCAGAAACCAGTCATCCAGCTGCGAACGCTCAGGGCGGAGGGTTCCACTCAAGCTTGATGTTCACAGCTGCCTGGGCAAGCACGGCTGCTAACTCAGCGTCCGCTTCGTCCTGAGCTCTACCGCCCAAGAGCGGGAGCCCAGTAGATTCGTCCGCTTCCGAAAGCAGGAGTCCATCCTCCGATACTGCGACCGACAACTCATCCTCATCGCGAGCCCCGAACGAGATATTAAATCCGCCCTGAGGCGGACCGCCTGCCTCACTCGTGAACTCTACCGGGCAGAACATGTGTGCTGGGGGATGGGAGGTCCGTGGGGACTGAGCCGGCGGATAGACTCCCATAACCACATCCAAATCGCCCACGGCGCTCGCTGCCCCAGTCGCCTGTGCTTCATGAAGAAGGAAGAGAGCCGTGACTGCAACGTTCTCATGGGCATGTTCTCACAGTGAGAACATGACCCATCCACAAAGGCTGCCTCAGTGTGCCGGGGACCAAAGCACTCGAGGCAGACTTCGTGGCCGTCTGATGGGGAGAGGTAACGCCCGTACCCAGTAGCACAAAGGCGAAAAGACATCATTAAAAAGATGCCAATCATTTGTGTGAGCTCTTTTAGAGAAAATATAAACTTTTAAGAATTAACTCTTTACACCTGTGGACTCAGCTGCCAAAGAGCCCAGGGGAAGCACAACACTCTACCATGTGAGAGTGACCGCTGATACATGCCTTAATTCCAGCGGCAAAGAAGGCTTGGTGACGGGACGAACACACATGTACACTTGGCTCCGAAGAACAAGTCTGAATGAGTGGTGCACGCCATCTCCTTTTATACCTGTATGTCCGGGGCGGAGAGCGGCATGCAAATTCCACTCGCCAATTCTCATTGGCCTTTTCTGAATAAATCAAAGGTGACTGGGGCTCTCAAGAGCGAACCCCTAGTGTCACTACATCGACACATCATCGAGTGAGTGACAGACAGGGAACTGTTATTTTTCTGCTTTTGTTTTGTAGAGTAGTCACTTGTAGCGACACTCGAAGATAAGAGGATTCTATTTTAGTTTTTAGTCAAAGGAACAGATTGAATGGCGGCCTGTGAGTCTGAGATGGCTCCCGGCTCGTGTCAGAGACATCACGCAATAGCAAGCAGCCTATTTTAAACTACCCATTTGACCATGACCTCCAAAAGAGATCTGTATACTGATATTTAATTCATCTAATTTCATTGTCTTTGTTTTGAGAGCAGAGTTTAGTCTTTTTTCTTATTAATATTTTCTTATAAATATTTGGTTGAGTAATACTGATTCTGATTTCAGTTACTCCATAAACAGGCTGCATGTATGGTTCTGTGATTGACTATTGCAAGCTATTGTGAACTGTAGTTGAGGTAGCTGTGAAAGCCTGACAGAAGGTTGACATGGAGGCCCATATTGCATTGGGCTCATATATCTCTGTACGGTTCAACTCACGTCTGGATTATCTCACTCTCAACAGATGGTTACATCTGAGCACAGCCAGGTTTATGGGGAATTAATGTACCAAGCTCACACAAAATTTATAAAAAAGAAATTAAATAGATTTGTCAGAAATCTTTTGGTAAGTAATCAGAATTGTTGCCACTAGTTTATACAATTGAAATCTCTTGCAATGTAATCAGTACTTGGCATTTTACAATCAGATATCATAAAATACCTATCCTCTCTTTAATATCTTAGTTGTTTCTCCTATACAGGTATGAGATCAAATGGAGACACTCGCTGAAATCTCCTGCTTCATAGATATTTCTGGAGAGAAAAAATCAGTAATACCACACGACTCTCCTATAGAGTTTCAGAAGAAGTCTAAATGATCACAAACTGTGGAAATGAGTGAAAATGCCCCCTATATGTTAACAATATTATAATTTGTCCCTATTTTTATTGTTCTAATGAATTTAAGAAGAAACATCTGAGACAGTTCTCAAATAATAAAATGAAACCACTGACAACTCAGTCTCAAGTCACCTGAGCAATGAAAGAGCAACCTCAGAGGGAAAAGATCCCGCCTGATGAAGTTTCGTTGTTTAGAGGTATTTTACTGAGCCCTCTCTACAGGACTCTGGCGGTTGTGTTGCTAAAAGGTCCAGACATTTATACAGCGAGTTTAGTCCAGCCCTGAGTATGAAGCCTGCAGTGACACAGTCTTAAGGGCCACTCCAGTTACAGGCCTGGCCTTCCTGTCTTCCGAAGAAGGCTGAGGGAGTGAGGGGGGAAACGTGCAGAGAACTTGAGCGTTCTCCAGTGAATGACACAATACACCAGCTATGGAAAAGTCTGCTCCTCTGGAGACTATCACAATGTTAGGATTTAAAGTGTGTCCCCACCTTCCTCATTACTTTCCCTCCCCTTTATCAGTCGCTCTGTTTTTCTCTCTCTCTCTGACACAGTTGAAGTGCTCCTGTGTTTTTCTCTTTCTAATTTAATTTTTAAAGGGAAAGCTTGCCCAAAAATGAAAATTCTGTTATTTACTCACCCTCATGTTGTTCCAAGCCCATATGACTTTCTTCCTTCCTTCCATGGAACACAATGTTAGGCAGTATGTTAGTCTCAACCACTATTCACTTACAATACTTTTTTTTTCCTATAATGAAAGTGAATGGTGACTGAGACAGTCATTCTGCCTAACATCTTTTGTGTTCCATATTAAGTCAAGTGCCAATTGTTTTTCATGTTTGCACCATTACCTGATTTACATAATTCCTTTAGAGAATTGGGTGCTAAAACAACACAGACAGTACATGCTAATAAACAACACTATCAGTGAGTTCAGTTTGTTCATAGTGAATTCCCCCTGGAGTGTTTATGGTGACCAGGAGCAGACATGACCTCAGTCAGATCAATGGAAACAGGCAGAGAAACACAGTTTGGCCTGACATGACTCTGCTCTGCTGTACCATGTTAGTTAACATGTTCCAGCCTGGTTTTACTCAAAACACAGTCAGGCTCTGAACCCAAACCAACATCACCAGAATGTTATTCTGTAAAATTTCGGTTGAATTCGGCGATTCTTATGGATTTTGTGTGTGTGTTCAGAAAGTTGTCTCAGCCTTGTGCTTATAATATCCAGAGTGTTCGTGAAATGAGGGAAGCCACTAATGTACTATCTTTACCCTGTTTTCAAACTATTATTTTCTGTCAGTCCATTTTACCGCATGCTTTGTTTTTTTTCTGCTTTTCTACTGTTTCAACTGCATGGATTTTACCACCGCACCCGTTTCTCTCTTTTTTCTTTTCTTTTATTTGTGCTTGTCTACATCTCATGTCTTGACTGCGAGCATTTGTTTTCTCCTCTGTGTTTTACACGGATTATTGCATCAGTCTCAAACATCTGCTGATCAGGAACCACATCGAACCACATCAGTCTCAAACCCTAGAGAACATCCTTAACAACAACAAAAATTGCGGTAAGTCATGGCATCTGCTCATGTTATTTCTTCCTGCACTGCATACCACATGTTTACTATAGCTTCTTCCATCAGCAGTGAGGGATTTACATGTGATAAATGTAAGGAATTGATCGATCGTTGTGGTGACGAGGTTTATAGTAGATTAGTGTCACTGAACGGCTGGATGTCTGAGTGGTGTCCGGAGAATAGCATAGGATTTATAGACAATTGGAAGAGTTTTTTGGGTAGACCTGACCTCTTAAAGAGAGACGGACTCCATCCCTCCAGGGAAGGTGCCGCTCTCCTCTCTAGTAATTTGGCTCATAGTCTTAATAGTGATAGTGTTTGACTAACTGGGGCCCAGGTCAGGAAGCAGACAAACTGGTTAATTCGAACATCTGCTAGCTGCCTCGAGACGTCACACAGGTCACATAAATTACAACACATAGCAACTGTATCACCTAGATATCATGTAGAGAGATTTGTCTGTTCCCCGAACTACCAAACACAAACTATGGATGCACCGATCCGATACCTGGATCGGTATCGGCTCCGATACTGAAGCTTTTAGACGGATTTTAGACGAAACTGTGTGTTAGTCATGTTCGTTAGAGTCAAGCTCAAAAAATGACATAAAAGAACCATAAAAACACAAAGTAGTTCATATGACTCATGCATTTTATTCAAAGACACTTGAAGACATGCGATAGCTCTGTGAATCACAAAAGGCTGTGTTTAATAAGTAAATATATATTATGCGCAGCGCCGGCGCATTAGTGAATGGTGCTGCTCTGTTGACACAAACTCACGCGCAGGCTGGTGATGCTTTCACGGCTATTTTTAGCCTTCACAGCGGTGCGCAATATTTGAGCGCTACTCAGTAATAGCATCTCAGATGTAGATGCTCAATAGTTCGGTTCACTTATAATATGCATTTATAACGGCACCAGAGGTGCATTTTACCAGAATTTGAATAAGAACTGTGAACTGTGCCGACGAACATACACACACAGGATTTCCTGGAGAGTTTAGAATGTCAAAATAAAAGCGCACGAAAAAGTGCATGATTTAAATATATTACTGTTGTATTTAAAATTAAAATTAAAAGTCAATAATAATAATATTAATAACAATTTATTATTATTATTATTATTGTCATTAGTATTTGTTTACAATTAATAACAATATTTAAGTTGAATGGGTTCCAAAAAATAACTGTGATTGTGAATGAAAAGTGGACTGATGTCTTACAAATAAATTGAACAAAAAAGAGATCTGAATCCTTTAAAGTCCAGAGGCAAGATGAAAAAATTTTGGGAAAAAAAAAAGAGAAAAAAAGGCAAAAATAAAACACTGGTTTCTTTTCTACTGAAGACTTGAAGACTGGAATTACTGTTAATTTTGCTGCTACATTATCCAGGATACTAGTTAATAATATAGTGTTTCTTAATAAGCTATACGTTTATATTGAAATAATGTGTAGTTAGAGGTTTGTGTTTCTTTACATTTTAAAGAGTATTCCCAATTAGTTCCACACAATAATGTAAAGATATTCTAAATTGATTATGCAAAAAAATAACACTGGTATCGGCTTGGGATCGGGATCGGCCGATACTGAGATTTCCGATATCGGAATCAGATTGGAAGAGAAAAAGTGGTATTGGTGCATCCCTAACACAAACCCCTCACTAAATCATTTAGAAACAATTTGATTAAGGTCAAACTTAAAAAAAAAAATATATATATATATATATATATATATATAAACATATAAAGGTAGGACTACTAAACATTAGATCTCTTTCAACCAAAGCACTGTTTGTAAATTAAATTATTACAGATCATAGTTTGGATGCTCTCTGTTTGACTGAAACCTGGCTGAAACCGGATGAATATATTAATTTATATGAATCTACTACCCCATGTTATTGTTATAAACATGAGCCTCATCTGAAGGGTCGAAGAGGAGGTGTTGCTGTTGGTGTTACTCAGAGGACAGGATATAAGTTTAAGTCTTTTGAACTAATAATGCTTAATGTGACACCGTCAGATATGAATAAAAAAAAATCTCTGTCGTCTTTTGCCCTTGCAACAGTATATAGATTACCCGGGCCATATATCAGATCTAGTAGTTACTGTAGATAGAGCTTTAATTGTTGTTGACATAGATAATGAAAATGACACATTGGGATTAGCATTTATCGATATTCTCAACTCTCTTGGAGTCAGACAAAATGTGACAGGAACAACTCATCGCCATAATCATACGCTACATTTAATTCTTTCATATGGAGTTGGTGTTGATACTATAGAAATTCTACCACAGAGCGATGACATCTCAGATCATTACCTCGTCTTTTGTTTGCTGTGATCAGCTAATATCACTCAATCTACACCACGCTATCATTCAGGTAGAACTATTCTTTTGACCACTGAAGATAGCTTCACTAATAATCTAACAGAATTCTCACATACTCAGTAAGCCAAAAAGTCTAGAAGAACTTGATGTAATAACTGAAAATATAAATATATATATACAGTTTTCTATAGCACTCTTGATAGAGTCACCCCCCTTCGATTAAAGAAAATTGCCCCGCACCATGGTACAATGATCACACTCATGCTCTCAAGAGAGGGGCTCAGAAAATGGAGTGTAAGTGGAAGAATACCAAATTAGAGGTATTTTGCGGTGCATGGAAGGATAGTTTCTGCAGCTACAGACAGGCACTAAAAGTTGCCAGGTTAGCATATTTTAGCAAACTCTTAGGTGTTTATTCAGAACTGTGGCTAAATTGGTTAGGAATAAAGCCTCGACTGAACCAGATATTCCGTCGCAGCACAATAGTAATGACTTCTTGAATTTCTTTACTGATAAAATAGAAATCATCAGAAATAAAATCTGAATTATACAATGATCTGTCACAGTACCTCAGAAAACAGTGTCTCATAATTTTACTCATGAGCAACTTCAATCCTTCGCTGTCAAAGTTCATGAAGAGCTAACAAAACTTATCAAAAAATCAAAAGCCACAACATGAATGTTAGATCCAATATCAACTAAGCTCTTAAAAGAGGTATTCCCTGTAATCTCAGAACCTCTTCTTAATATTATTAACTCCTCGCTATCCTTAGGACATGTCCCAAGAAACTTTAAAATGGCAGTTATCAAACCACTTATTAAGAAGCCACAACTTGATCCTGGAGAATTGGCTAGTTATAGACCGATTTCAAATCTACCATTTATGTCGAAAATACTAGAAAAGGTAGTGTCCTCCCAACCAGTTTCTACAGAGAAATGGTATATATGAACAATTTCAGTCAGGATTTAGGTCCCATCACAGTACGGAGACTGCACTTATCACAGTTACAAATGACTTGCTCTTATCATCTGATGATCTTTTAGATCTTAGTGCTAATTATTGGACAAAAACCTCTAAAAATAAGCCACTAAAATATCATTTGACTCTCAATGGATGTACTGTTACATCGTCATCTACAGCAATGAACTTAGGTGTTATATTTGATACCAATCTGTCCTTTGAAAATCAAATTTCCAATGTTTGTAGAACAGCATTCTTCCACCTCAGAAATATTGCTACGTTACTACACATGCTCTCTGTTGCTAATGCCGAAAAACGAATTCATGCGTTCAAGACCTCAAGACTAGATTATTGTAATGCATTACTGGGAGGAAGTCCAGCAAATTCAATAAATAAACTTCAATTGGTTCAAAATGCAGCAGCCAGAGTGCTGACTAGAACCAAGACATATGATCACATTAGCCCCATTTTACCATCGTAACATTGGCTACCTGTTAAATTTCTTATTAATTTTACAATTGTGTTAACTACATACAAAGCTTTGAATGGTCTAGCTCCACAGTACTTAAGTGACCTTCTACCACGCTATATTCCATCATGTTCATTATCATTGCAAAACTCTGGCCTGTTAATAATTCCTAGAATATCAAAATCCACAAAAGGATGTAGATCCTTTTCCTATTTGGCTCCAAAAAAATATGGAATAGTCTCCCTAACACTGTTCAGGATGCAGACACGCTCACTGAGTTTAAGTATAAAGACTAAAGACTCATCTATTTAACCAGGCATACACCTAATTTATCCATCAAATCACAATTAGGCTGCTTTAGTTAGGTCTGCCGGAACCAGAAACATTTCTCAGAAACATTTCTCATAATCTATAACTCTGCAATAAATTTAATGGCATCTATGTTAATATTATTTTATTTGTTTCCCTGTCTCAACCTCGGGATTCATATCCCAATGTTACCAGAGCCGGCCAGATCCAGCTCCGTTCCTGCTTGGTGTCGGACTCCACTGCTACGTGTCGCTGAGTGATGATGACAAACTACAGCTGGTGTTAGCCAGACATCACTCCAGTCGTTTCTCCTTATTCCCTCGATTCTATCCCTCATGGCGCTTTCGCTTTACAACAAAAGAAAGCTTGCTGTGCTGTGCTGACACAAACTTTGTGTAATTTTTTATGGAATTTTCTGTGGCTTTCTGAACATTTTTCTTCATACTACATCAGTGCCTTGAATTTGTTAGCACATTTGTTGTTTCTACAATTAATGGAATTAAATGTGCCAAAAAAAGTAGTCCATACAATTGGTGCTATATTCTATGTCTTCAAACCCATATGACTTTTATTCTTCTGTGGAACACAAAATGATTTATCTAGCAAAAATGTTCGAGCTGCTGGTTCCCATACAACAAAAGCATACATTTGCCAGGGCCTGCCTGATTTTCAGTGCATGAATGAGTTAAATTCAGCTTGTTTCTCACACAAAGCTATTCTATAATTTCAAAAGACAATAAAATAGTGCATTAGTTGTATTGCTTACTTTTATGGTACTTTTTTTTTTTTACCCATTTTTGGAGCTTGACAGCCCCTGGGTCACTGTAGGCTTTAGCTGTACTGAAAAAAACAGCCAGGACGTTGCTCATAACATCTCATTTCATTTTCTCTGGAAAAAAGAAACTCATACAGGTTTGGAATGACATGAGGGTGAGTAAATAATGACAGAAAATGTATTCTGGGGTGTACTACTTCTTTTAAAAGTAATTGGTACATTGACACTGTTGACATCAATTTTTACACATCAGAAGTTTAACCAGATAGAACAGTTGACATTTTTTAAACCAGTATTATACTCTTTAATAATGTTTAATGTTTTTAGTACACTGTACTGCAGATTGTAAATGTAAGAGAAACCACCTAGAATAACAGAGTCTTCCCCCCATAAAAGCATTCTGAGATAAAACGAATGTCACAGACTCTGCCTTGATTGTTCGATTAGGCTACGCACGGGGAGTCTGTGCCAACATTAGCTAGAGGCAGTCACGCAATGGGATCTGCTTAAAACAGAAACATGTGTGGGCAAAGGAGTTTGAATTAATACCCCCCCCCCCGCAATAGCGACAACCATCAAATGAGACTTTCCTTAGAATATGCCTGGCAAATGAAAGGAAATGACATCATTGGAGGGGTTGGAATTGGTGGCCAGCCCAGTGTTTGAAGCAGTAGGTCTTGGCTATAGACTTGTTTTTTTTTTTGTGTGTGTGTTTCACAACTGCAGCCTTCAAATTTGACTGTGCAAGCCAATCAAACCCTAACAATTAAAGGTAGGATGTCTCATAAATTGCTCCATGAGTTGGTACAGAGCAATTAGCTGGATATAACAAATTAAGATAAAATGAAATCATCTGTTTGGCTCAGAAAAAAAGTACTAAAAAATAGCATGGCAGTAAAATGTTTTTTAAATGTCTATTGTATTCTTTAAAGTACATTTGGACACAATAATGTAATACAGATGGATGTAAATATGATGGTGCATGTTTATGGTAATTAGTGATAAACCATTATATCAGCCAGGGTGATTTATTTTTTTATTTTACTTTGTGATTACCGCCATTGGCCGATCACATGTCCTTTTGGCCGAATAGCAATAATAGTTATCTCCATCTTGTCTCAGATGCAAACTATACTGGGAGCCTTGTCAATGAATGATAATAAAAAAAATATATATATTTATTTATTTATTTTTAGCAATTTTGTTTTCATTTCATTTGCTGTCATTAAATTGTATTTTGTAGATATGCATTATATTGGCCACTCTGGACTCTAGACATCAGTATCAGCATAAGCCAATGAAAAACTTGTGTAGGTCGACTACTTATGGTAATCATTCAATATCCTGGTGGATATCAAAGTACCATCGTATTACCACCTGATACCATCACTTTACCACACATCACAGTACTACTTTTTTGTAAGGATTGGCTAAGACAAAAGAAGTCTGTGTTATCTGTAACCCTTTCTATTAAACACTGTCAAAAGAATTATTTGCAAAGCATTACAGATCCATTGAGTATTTGACAGTTAGAGATTCAATTTCAAACAGTCTTATTTTGGTTTCTGACAGGCTTTGTTCAGGAATGGTTTTCAGGTTTACTATATATCTTCTGCTTACAAATGGACAGGGGTTTAGGGAAGAGCAAATAACATTTAGGTGTGCTAAACTGAATCATTTATTTGGGTTTGATCTCATTTTCGGCCTCCTTGTGGTTTCAGCCCAAGATGTCATCCTGTTCACATAGATGGAGATAGAAAAAAAAGAGACATATTGACATTGCCCATAATCCTGTTTCTGTCATAGTTTCGTTTAATTTTATTTCCCTTTGTGGTTTATTTTGAATGCAACATTCATTATACTTCCGTTGTTTAGTAAGAAAATCGTCCATCGGTCGTAGGTGTTATTTTATTAACGGTGTGGCCATGGGAGACTATAAATAGACTGTTGCTTTGTTTCATTGTATGATCAATCATTGTATGCATTTATTTGCATGAAGAATTGTGATTGGTCTTTTTTCTTTTTTTACATCTTTTTAACCATCAACAGCCACCTTTACATTGCAAAAGCAGCACAGAAGCCTAAAATCTTAGCATACCTAAAACGTTAACGTTGTTCTTTTGCAAGCACTGCTATATCCTTCAGAAAATGCACATTTAGTATTTCATTTTGATTTTTCAAATGAAGTATTGTGTTGTGTACCCAATCATTTCATTGTGCTCTGTGCACATTACGGGCTCATGAAACACGAGTAGAACGAATTTTTGTGTAAAAGGTTCGTAAAGCCGTTCTGACATAAATTTACGACTGTTTGGAATTCACTAACATTCACATATTTAACTAACAAATCTGGGGTGTACGACACGTTTGTGAATCCGGAGAAAAGTTTTCGTGTAGGACCATTTTAAGCGCAAATCACTCTGAATTGTCTCCTATATTTACGAAAGTTACATGAATGAGGCCCAATATTTTAAAGTCTAATAAATCTTTATTTGCAGGTTTTACCATAATTTTTAAGGCCAAAGGGCATTTAAGCTCACACTTTGTAATTACTTCCATGAATTAGAGAGCTTTCATGCAGGAACTGTTACATAACATGCATAAGGGAGTTTATGAATAAAAATCCCTGTTTTTTGTGATACACTTGAGATTTGAACACAGAAAAGAAAATATTTTTCCTTTGTTTGAAAAGGAAGTTGGTCATCACGACAAAGAATGTTATAAAGTGTTATGAAATCATTACAAGTTTCACAGCTTTTCTTCTTATAAATCTGGCCAATATGAAGCTTGTGAAAGTTTCTCTTCCCTCACCCTTAATAGTTTCACTAAGATTTGCTTTATGCTTTTTATGGTTTTTCTAATTTCAAGGGATTATTCATGACTAGTGTTCTGTGTTATGGTGTTGTTACATTAGACTGGTAAAAAAAAAAAAAAAAATATATATATATATATATATATATATATTTCAGGAATTGCTTTCAAATATTGCTTCACAACTCGCATAAAGTTCACTACCAGTCAAAAGTTTACACCTTGTAAAAAAATTATTCTACACTAATGGTAATGTCATCAAAATTATTCAATGGAAGTATGGGAATTATGTAATGACACAAAATGTAATACAAATCAAATCTTTTATATTTTATTATTTTTTAGAGTATCCACCCTTCAATTGATGCCACCTGGGATGCTTTTGTATTTTGGGCACTTGTGTGCTGATTTTACTTCACTATCCAATACAATTTCAAGCATTTAAGCATAAAACTTTAGATCAAATGTTTTTTTGTATCATGAAAAACATAAATGCTGTCAAGTGTCAACTGGTAGAGTATGGCACTTGCAACACCAAGATCATGGGTTCTAATTGCAGGGAAGACAAACTGATAAAATGTATACATTGAATCCACTGTAAGTTGCTTTTTGATAAAAGCATCTGCCAAATGCATAAATGTAAATGGTGCCTCAGTGATAATAAAACTTTTGACTTGTAGTATATACTGTATGTTGGGAGTACATTTTACATAAATGTTTTTTTATTGCTGTTATTTTTGGGTGATTTTGTCCTATTGACATTTACATTTCTATTTGATACTTATCGTTTAGGTAGATCTCCCTGTCTGTGAAAGCGATAGCTCTAACAATGCCACACTGTTCATGCGTTACATGGTTGTATTTTTGTAGCAGGTGGCAGAGGGAATTGTTGACACTCTCTGTGGAGTCATAGTATTTCCCCTGCTGCCCGTCTGTCTGCTGAGAGGCTGCCTGCCATTACTCAAGATAATCAGTGTTCATTTAGGCTGAAGGTGACCCTCTGACAATGAATTATTGAACTCGTCTGTCGATAAGGATTATCAAGTCGCTCCATCATTAATTACTTAATTTTCTTTGCTTGAATGTTGTCTTAAGTTTATATTGGTGCAATATTGGTGCCTTGATCCTGCTTGCACACATTGGCAACAACAAAAGAATATAGTGGTAGAGTAATGGTTTCAAAGATGAGACTTCATGGGATACTTTTTGGGATAGCACATTGGAGAGCAACAAGATAGTATTAAAGGGGTAGTTCACCCAAAAAGGATCATTGTGTTAACTCACCCTCATGTCATTCCAAACTATAGTTTATCGAGACAAAATTTGATTGTCAAAGCCTTGTCTGAAAGTTTTAAAAAATAAATAAAAGTCATCTGAAGCCACACGGTAGCTTTGTGTGAGGAAGTTGTTATTCTCTCAAAATGTTCCTCTCCATTTTCTTGTTTGTTTGGAATAACTGAACTCCATTAGAAAGAGCAGAGGATATAAATACTTGTGCAAAGGGAAAAAGTCATTTTTGCATGTCAATCATAGATACGTCCTCGACTTGTCGTTTGTTGTTTCCGAAACTGGGTCAACAATCTATTTTGAATGGCCTACCACAGAAAAGCTTTGGTGGTTGTGGATTTAATCTTGAATGCCTGTCTCCTGTTATTGAATGAGTGGGGATGTAAGAATAGTAACCTAAATGTCCAAGCTATCACCAAATGAGGTCAGAGATCAGGCAGTAATCTGTGCCTCTTCTGTCCTATTCATTAACTTCACTCTTGCTCAATGACCTGAGAAATGGTGGATCAACAGTTGATTTTTGGTTGTGGTAGTTGAACGCATTAGCATTCACCCATGTGTCATTACATCTGATGGCCATAGTAAGACTAATGAATTAGTCTGATTTCAGTTTCAAAGCGACTGATACATCAAACATAGACTCTTGATTCCTGTAGAGATTATAGCTTTATCAATCATGTAGATTAAATGCAAAAATAATGTAGCACTAGGCTTGTGGTTTACTCAGAGCTGTACAATAACACTCATTTAGTTTTCAGAAACTGTTGATGTGCTTTGCATTGCAAGACTGACTCTCTGTATCCCAATTTGCATAGTATTAAAGGGATAGTTCACCCAAAAATTTAAATTCTCTCATCATTTACTCACCCTCATGATATCCCAGGTGTGTATGACTTTCTTTCTTCTGCAGAACACATTTGAAGAAAAACAGAAAAAAATCTTAGGTCAGTAGATCCTTAAAATGCAAGTGGATGGTGATCAGACTTTTGAAGCTCCAAAAATCACAGACAGTCAGCATAAACGTAATCCATACGACACCAGTGGTTAAGATAATCACTTCTAAAGTGAAAAGATTGCTTTCTTTTTTAACTATAAATCAGTGCTTCCGGTCAGTATTCCTCCTCCTCAGTTGTAAACAGTGCTGCTCTTCCGGGTGTGTCACACTTGCATCAGTTCTCGCATGAACATGCCAACGTGATTACGTCACACATGCAAACCACTGCTGACCGTAAAGTGATGATTTAAAGTTAAAAAGTACTTAATATTGATATTTTTTGCACCAAATTAATTGTATCGCTTTAGAAGACATTAATTGAACTGCTGGAGTCGTATCAATGACGTTTATGATGACTGTATGTGATTTTTGGAGCTTCAAAGGTCTGATCCCCATCCACTTGCATTTTAAGGACCTACTGAGCTAAGTTTTTTTTTTTTTTTCTTCAAATGTGTTCAGCAGAAGAAAGACATACACATCTGGGATGACATGAGGGTGAGTAAATGATGAGAGAATTCTCATTTTTGGGTGAATTAACTCTTAAATACTATGCAAGATAAGAAGTAGTGTGTCCCAAATCATTGTACTTTGAAAATTGTAAGCCAAAGGTGCCTGGATGAAATACTTTTCCACTGCTTTAGGCTTTTTTCTGTTATTTAGTCATGATTGTCTCTTTTATTCGATCCTCTGCTTTACAGGGGCTTCAAACACTTGGCCCTGAGCATTGCAGTGAGTAACGCAGTCTTATAGAGTATCAAATAACTATTTATCCTCAAAAAATACAGAGCATGCTGGCCTGATTAATGTAGCATAGGATGTTGTTTCCTAAGTGCATTGCTTTTGTGTGACTACATATGATAAAAGGAAGGTACACATAGAAAATTAATTCCAGAAATCTGCTGCTTATTTGCTGTTTCACTGTTGTCACTGATTTAAAAAAAAAAAAAAAAAAAATTATTGCTTTTTAGCGCTTTCAAGTGGTCAGTGGACTTGGCTGATGGTTTGGAATTTTTTCTAACACTGTTTCTTTTGATAACAGAGCCAAGGTTTTATATCACGAAGTGTTATCCCTTTTATCCATATCTTTTTTCACATTTTGGGGGGAACAGAAGTCTAAATATAGCTTTTGGCTAGAAGCTTGAATGGATGTGTCCATGTGTGTGGGATTCTTCAGAAGTCTGAGTTATGCTGAGTCACAAATCTGTCTGGTTTGCGCTTTGAATCTGGGGTGTTATTGAATTATTACTGTGATTCCATGAATCGTATTCAAGTTTATATTTCATCATGTCTATATGTGTAATTTCATTCAAATCTTTAGTTGCATTCGGTTTGTTGCAGGTGGCTGTTTGTGCCTATTATTAGCATTTGAATATAAATGGCAAAGCACTACATGAAAAACTCTTCAGATTAAAAACTGATAATATTGTCATAACAATGTAAGTGATTTTACCAGACATTTAAAAATGTTAATACCAGGTGTAAATGTGGTGTTTTTTTATGTATCTGTATGGACTGATGAAACTGTTATTAAAATACCTTCACTAAGCCCCCTTGTCGTAGTTTATCAGTCTCGCGACACTTCCAAGCTTCTCTACACACTTCCTAAGATGGCTTTACCCTCTCATGCTTTATAAAGAAGCTCCTCACCTTTGCTTTTCATCCTCTGTCTCAGAATGGGCCATTTCATTACTGTGCAGCTGCCCTTGAATGCCAAGCTAAACACTGCCAGCTTTTATGCCAACCTCCGCACCTGCCATAAAAGCCAATGCTAATGGAAAGCTAATAAAACGTGTAGTGGAATATAAACCAGCCAGACCAATGCTTTTCTCAGGAATCCATCTTGAAAGTGGCACACTTAATTATTTAAATACTCTCCTGTTTCGTGTCCTTGGCACAATCCAAACCACCCACACATGCTCAAGATTGTGACTTGGGAAATCATGACAACGCAACTTATGCAAGTGCAAACACAGGAAAGAAAAATCATGAAACATTTTGGCATGATGGCATAATTAATGTCTTAAAAATATTATACCAGGTGTTGAATAGAGATCTATTTTTCTAGGGCTTCCAAATTAAAGGAATTGGCTATTCTAGGTTCAATACAAATTAAAATCAGTCAACAGCATTTGTGGCATAATGCTGATTACCACAAAAATTAATTTAGTCTTAGAATTTAGTCTCTTCCTTTTCTTTAAAAATAAATAAAAATAAGAGCGAAAATCTTAGTTACAGTGAGGCACATGCAATGGAAGTGAAAGTAGCCAATCCGTAAACATTAAAATACTCACTGTTTGAAAAGTATAGTCACAAGACGTAAATAATGTTTGTGGTAACATGATTTTAGTGTGATAAAATTGCTGACAAACCTTTTCTGTGTGAAGTTATAACCAATATTACAACTTCATTGCCATGACACCCTAACACTGTAAACCAATACTGGTAAACAACAATTTGAACAACTTTACAGCTTTAATTATACACAAGTTCCCTATCTGTCACTCACTCGACGTTGTGTCGATGTAGTGACACTAGGGGTCACTCTTGGGAGCCCGAGACACCTCTGGTCTTTGATAAAAGGCCAATGAAAATTGGCGAGTGGTATTTGCATGCCACTCCCCCGGATATACGGGTATAAAAGGAGCTGGTATGCAACCACTCATTCAGATTTTCTCTTCGAAGCCGAACGGTCATGCTCACTGAGCTGAATTCCCACGACTGTTCATTCACCTCTGCTGGATCTGACGGCGCATTTCAGCGCTTCTCCACCCTCTGCACTGGTGCACTGCCGAGAATGCCCCTGGGCACTTCGGCAGAAATAAAAGAGTATATTTCTCTAAAAGAGCGGCACACACGGAACGTCTTTTTAAAGACGCTTCTTTCTAAAGATGCTTTTCCGATTGTGTGTTATTCCTGGTTGCGCTCGTTATCTCTCGCCTTCTGATGGTCACGATCACTGTCTTTCTTGTCTGGGCACTGCTCACGTGGAGACAGCGTTCGTGGATGGTCATGTTCTCATTGTGAGGACATATTCATGGCAACGTTGCGGTCACGGCTCACCTTCAGCAAGCCACCCCAGAGGCTCCCCGCCTTGGTCCTTTTACCCACGAGTATGAGGCCAGCGCGGCTAGCACTGAGGGCGATTTGGGGACCCCAATGGGACCGCCTCCGAATGGGTATCCCCCTGCGGACCTCCCATTCCCAATCACGCTCGTCTGCCCCGATCGGGCTTCCGGATGAGTCCGCCGGCTCGTCTCATGGCGAGTTCGACCTCTTATTCGGAGCCCTTCGGCCCAGCCTCGGCGTGGAGCCCACTGCAGGAAGCAGACGCCACCCGTCTCGCGGCCTTCCAGAACCCGTGAAAGGCTTCAAAGCGCCCTTGAGACGGGCGATCCAGGGACAACGAAACCCGCTGTTCTGGAGCTGGTAAGCAGATCTCTCCATCTTTTTGTTACATTTTGCATTTAATTGCACTGCATGCCCAAGTGGCTGCAGTACTCAAGAGCTCAGCAAGAGCGGTTTCCTTGTTCCCTGTGTCACATATCCGGTGTGCACGGCCATTATCACGCCACAGTCCACCACTCTATTTGGCAGGTTTGGCGCTCCAACAGCGGTCTCCCGCCCCTTAGCACCCAGCTGTGGCACAAATCCGCCCCCAATGTGACGGTCTCCACGGGTCACGAGGACAGGCCTCTTCCTCCCCAGTCCCAGGCTGTTCCGGGGGTGGTCACTAGTAGCCCTCCTACGGAGGGGCGCGATAGAACCTGTCCCTCCAGCCGAGATGAAGAAGGGGTCTTTCAGCCCCTACTTCATCGTACCGAAAAAAGGCGGTGGGTTGCGGCCAATCTTGGACCTGTGAGTACTGAACTAGGCTTTACACAGACTCCCTTTCAAGATGTTGACGCAAAAACGCATTCTGGCGAGCGTCCGGCATCAAGATTGGTTCGCGGCGGTAGACCTGAAGGATGCGTACTTCCACGTCTCGATCCTTCCTCGACACAGACCCTTCCTGCGTTTTGCTTCTGAGAGTCAGGCGTATCAGTACAAAGTCCTCCCTTTCGGCCTGTCCCTGTCTCCTCGCTTTTGATCTTTACGAAGGTCGCAGAGGCTGCCCTTGCCCCGTTAAGGGATGCGGGCATTCGCATTCTCGATGACTAGCTAATCCTAGCTCATTCTCGAGACATGTTGTGCGCACACAGGGACCTGGTGCTCTCACACCTCAGCCGACTAGGGCTTCGGGTCAACTGGGAAAAGAGCAAGCTCCTCCCGGTTCAGAGCATCTCTTTTCTCGGTTTGGAGTTGGACTCAGTCTCCTTGACGATGTGCCTTACGAACGAGCGTGCCCAGTCGGTGCTGGCCTGTTTGAAGGCGTTCAAACAGAAAACAGTGGTTCCACTGAAACTTTTTCAGAGGCTCCTGGGGCATATGGCATCCTCGGCGGTGGTCACCCCGCTCGGGTTGATTCTGACAATTCTGCTTGCCCTGCGGAGGTTTCGGCCGTTGATCCAGGGCAACCACGTGTTAGTTCAGACAGACAGCATGACAACAGTAGCATATGTCAACCGCCAAGGCGGTCTGCGCTCTCGTTGTATGTCACAACTCGCCCGCTGTGTCCTCTGGAGTCAGCAGCACTTTAAGTCGCTGCAAGCCACTCACATCCCGGGCAACCTCAACACTACAGCGGACGCGCTGTCACGACAGGTTACCCTCAGGGGAGAGTGGAGACTCCACCCTCAGGTGGTCCAGCTGACTTGGAGTCGATTCGACAGGCACAGGTGCACCTGTTCGCCTCCCAAGAATCCTCCCCACTGCCCACTCTGATACGCCCTAACCGAGACACCCTCGGCATAAACGCGCTGGGCACACAGCTGGCCCCCTGGCATGCGCAAATATGCTTTTTTCCCCAGTGAGCCTACTTGCACAGACCCTGTGCAAGGTGAGGGAGGACGAGGAGCAGGTCGTCCTGGTAGCACCCTACTGGCCCGCATGCTCCTCGTGACAGCCCCCCGAGCGAATTCCCCTGAGGAAGGATCTTCTTTCTCAGGGATGGGGCACCATCTGGCACCCACGCCCAGACCTCTGGAATCTCCATGTCTGGCCCCTGGACGGAACACGGAAGACCTAAGCAGTCTACCACCTCTACGAGGCGCCTGTATGCCTTTAAGTGCCGTCTGTTCGCTAAGTGGTGTTCTTCCCGTCAGGAAGACCCCCAGAGATGCACAGTTGGATCAGTATTTTCCTTCCTGCATGAGAGGTTGGAAGGGAGGCTGTCCCCTTCCACCTTGAAGGTGTACATTGCCGCCATAGCAGCACACCACGACGCAGTCGATGGTAAGTTCTTAGGGAAGCAGGACCTGATCATCAGGTTCCTAAGAGGCGCCAGGAGGCTGAATCCCTCCAGACCACGCCTCGTTCCCTTATCAGACCTCTCTGTAGTTCTTCAGGGTCTACAGAGAGCCCCCTTTGAGCCTTTGCAGTCAGCCGAGCTTAAGGCACTCTCCTTGAAGACTGCCCTCCTGACTGCGCTCACTTCCATCAAGAGGGTAGGTGACTGCAAGCATTCTCTGTCAGCGAAACGTGCCTGGAGTTCGGTCCGGGTTACTCTCACGTGATCCTGAGACCCCGACTGGGCTATGTGCCCAAGGTTTCCACCACCCCTTTAGGGACCAGGTGGTGAACCTGCAAGCGCTGCCCCAGGAGGAGGCAGACCCAGCCCTGTCGTCGCTGTGTCCGGTGCGCGCTTTACGCATCTATTTGGATCACACGCAGAGCTTTAGAATCTCTGAGCAGCTCTTTGTCTGCTTTGGTGTACAGCGGAAAGGAAGCGCTGTCTCCAAGCAGAGGATCGCCCACTGGCTCATTGATGCCATAACTATGGCATATGTCGCCTAGGACATGCCGCCCCCGGTAGGGCTACAAGCCCATTCTACCAGGGGTGTAGCGGCTCCCTGGGCCCTGGCCAGAGGTGCCTCTCTAACAGACATTTGCAGAGCAGCGGGCTGGGCAACACCCAACACCTATGCAAGGTTCTACAACCTCCGGGTGGAACCGGTTTCGTCCCAGGTAGTGGCACGCAACACAAGCTGATAAGCCCGGGATAGCTGGCCGGGTGTATCGCTTGCACATAGCGCCTTCCACCTCCCTTGGAGCTGAAGACGTGCGCCATTAATTCCCAGTAGTGTTCACAAACTTTGTTCCCTGGTTGACTTCCTCCGAGCTCTGTGGCAGTCGAGTTTTTGGAGAGACTCGCTGCCGGCCCAGTACACGTGTGAGCTAAGAGTCCTGTTCTGGGGTAGGTGCTCCGCATGTGGCGGTTCCCTGTAAGGCTAACCCCATGCGATTATATATCTTCTGCTAATTTGTTTCCCTGTTGGCAAACTGCGTCTTCCTTGGGCAGAGCCCCTTTGCTCCAGTCTCCATGTTTGTAGTAACTCCTCCCCCATTGGGCAGGATCTACCTTGAAGACTCTCCACATGGTTGGAATGACCATGTATCTTTCCACTTAAATATCCCCCCCTCTCTTTGGGTGAGGTGTGGCCTCCGCGGTGTCTTCCCCTTGGGAGGGACACCCCCGACTAGACCTGGCGGCCCAGTTGGATAATCCCCCTTCTTTTTTAGGGAGTGGAAAAGAAGAAGGGGAAAAGAGGCCACGACTGGGTTAAGCCTGTCTCTATCTTTTGGGTAGTCGACTTGTCCCCAAAAAGGGCTGTTCGACACTCATAAATATGTTGGGGGAGGTTACGTGTCGACCTGGTGTGCTGGCTATGAGGCATACAGTAATCTGCCCACCACACACCGCCAGTTCACGTAACACAGTTCAGCCAATTGTGGTGTTTCGTATAGGGACCCCTAGTGTCACTACATCGACACAACTTCGAGTGAGTGACAGATAAAGGAACGTCATGGTTACTTGTGTAACCTCTGGTCCCTGATGGAGGGAACGAGACGTTGTGTCCCTCCTGCCACAATGGCTGGACCTTATATCGGCTCCTCAGCATAAAACCTGAATGAGTGGTTGCATACCAGCTACTTTTATACCCGTATGTCCGGGGAAGTGGCATGCAAATACCACTCGCCAATTTTCATTGGCCTTTTATCAAAGACCAGAGGTGTCTCGGGCTCCCAAGAGTGACCCCTAGTGTCACTACATCGACACAACGTCTCGTTCCCTCCATCAGGGAACGGAGGTTACACAAGTAACCATGACGTTTTAACAGAAGAATTAAAGTGCTTTTATAAAATATGAAGCTTCATATTTCTGCCTTTTTAAACCCTCCAAAAATTGGCCCCATTCACTTCCATTGTAAGTTCCATAGTTGTTCTAAACTACAACTTCTATGTCTGTTAAATTAGTGCTCTCATGTTGTCAGTGGACCCTTTTCACAGCCCACGATGATGTGTTTCCACCTTATTTAGCAGCATAAATTTAGCAAACTTTTTTTATATTTTAATTTTTTTTAAAGTGTAAATTTAAAACATTATTCTTTGTGTGATATTACCCTGACACATCTTAGCGGCTGAGAGACTGGTAGTAAATTTGGCATTTTTCTCTCTTGTGACTACTGCTCTTTTTTTTTCCTCTTTTGGAAAGTTTTGAAATTTGAATGTTGATAAAATTAGTCCAAATAATCCAATTAGTCCAAAGTTACATAAAACATTAACTTGTATTCATAAGGCACATATTTGTGCTATTAAATCTTTGTTACAAAAGGTTTTGCTGCTCTGTCTTTAGTTTGCATTGAATTATTGCATTTATTGGTTTTAATTGTCTTTTGTTTAACTTAGAATGGCCTTTGGAGGCTCCAAACATGCCAAAGGAGTCTTCAGTGGAAGCGCCACATAATGCACCCTCTGCCTTGTCTGGATCCTTCACCTTGTCTGGATTTTCTCGTTCACCGAGTTCATTTCCACCCAAAGTCACAAAGAATTACAATCACAATGTTAACACTGTGTTTGGATCAGTATTCACTTACTCCCTGAACTCTATCCCAAGCCCAGAACCTCTTAACACACACCCTTTACGTTCCTTTAAGTCTGGAGAGGGACTTGGATCTACCCCCAAAGTTTTCTCCAGACAGCGTCGAGAACTCAAGTCTCCAGTGCCTACATCCCATAGTGTGCCCTCATCTTGGGGCATTATCAGTCTAGCTCCCCAACTCTCACAGGCTACAGACAATTCATCTCTGCCATCTTCTTTGCCTTCCAGTGGTCTTGATTCTCCTTGGAGAACTTCTGATATCCCTTTCCCTGATATCCAAAATGGGACGGTGCGAGTCAATGTCACAGAAGTTCCTGTTGGTAACAGAGTGGAACAATTCAGTAGAATCCAAGACCTTCAATTACAACCCAGCTATAACCCAAATGTCCAACTTGATGCAGGCTACCAGCAGTTAGAGCCCAGCCATGCTGTTTTTGTACACCATCAAATTACGTCGACCTCCGTTGAGCCAACTATGGGCCCACCTGAAGACTATTTCCCAACCAACACCATGGATGTGGAGTATGGTTCTGGAGATTACTTAGAAACAATGTCCTTCATGGGATCTGAAGGAGATGGCTACTCCCTGGTTACCAATGTACCCTCTGTTGTGTATGACTTTGAGGACACAATCTCCGAGACCTATGACACCATGTTCCCTACAAGAGATGTGATATCGTTTTCCAGCAAACACTTGTATCCCTCCTCTAGTAGTGTTGCTAGTTCTTTCTCCAGTATACATGTTGAAAGTATTCCCAATCAGACATCCAGTTTGACCAGCAATTCAATCTCAATTGTACCCACTTCTGATTGGACAACCTCTTTGAGTTTGACAACCACTATGCCCACCTTGTTTATGTCTCCAGTTTTTACCAGTAAACCAAACATTTTGACCTCTGAGCTTGTCCCTACTTTTTCCCCATCCCTTCCAACCATCCAATCAACCATTCTCCCAACAACGTCAGATATCTTAAACCAGAATAAGTCAGTTAATGAGATCTCAGAGTTGGTGCCTGACTTAACAGGCACTGTTACCATCCAACCCACAGATGTTCTTTTACCAGACATGAACAGTTTGGAGTATTACACCATTCAGCTGACCAAGGACAATGGTAGCTCGCCAGATCACACTCCCAATCGAACAACCTCAAGTCTTTTCTCCATTATTCCAATCAGCACCACACATATTGTGTCCACAAGAACGTACAATGTTGACCCAAGTTACATGCTTACAGCTATGTTTGACGATGAGCTACAGCCTGCAGATAACGGTTCATGGACTGAGGAATCCTCAACAGATATCTCTGGATTTGAGCCTTTTAACACAACAATCCTGGACCCTTCAGAAGTGAGACCAAGTCTAACAAATACTACAGTGCCATATTTGGAACCATCGTTTATACTGACACCCTCAATACACCCTTCAACTTCATTGGGGGGTCACATCTCTAACACTGATTGGTCCGTCACACCTTCTGTAGCTTACAACACATCCATTATGGTGACTAACCCACCTCCTGTAACCGAAGAACCAGATGTTCACCTGTTGTCTACCATTAATGACAGCCAATGGATTATCATCTCAGTACCGACACCCTCTGAGACCCTCTTTCCTAGTACTGTACTTACCAGTGATGTTGTCACCACCTCTATCAGTGTTTCTGCAAACCCAACTGACTCAACCTTCAATGTCACCTCCACCCCTCCGACAGACGTGGCTGATGAAGAGTTCATGTCTGAAACGCAATCTGACACCCCCATCACCATGGTTACTGATAACGATAACACCACACCAATTAGTAGCTTTACAACCACCTCCCCTACAGTATTATATAATGACACCACTGTGACATCATTTACTATCACAAGCTCCAACATCACAACAGTAACTACCATGCAAGACTCATCAGTTACAACCCTAAGCACAACCCCTCCTATGACCACTGTCCGGAAGTATGTCTGCAACATCACCAAGCCTGACACCTACTTAATCAGAGTTGGTAAGATGAAAAAAAAAAAAAAAAAGAATTATTTGCTCCACAGTATATTATGTACATTTTTGAGAATTAATGTTCAACTCTACAGTATGCATAAAGCATTGATATACCCTAGCAATAACTGGATTTACAACCCTGCAATAAATTAAAAAAACAAAAAAACAAAAAAAAAACATTAAGCCTACTATTTGCTTTGTTTTAGGGTTTCCTCTTGGATCTACTGCTGGATATGCCAAATCCAAAGTCAGAGATATTCTCAAAGCAGAGTACAACCGCTCTGTGGAGCTACAGGTACACTGGACATCTGATAAACAGATCACATCATTTTTCACGGTTCTGTTCATACACAAATGTCATTTTCTAATTTTCATGGTTTTAAAGTGATACCATTCTCTGGTGGTCTGCACAGTTTTTTATTAGTGTGATTTATTTCTTAGTGTTTGAGAGAACGATAATCAAAAACACTTGTCGACTGGAAAACTTCAACAAAGTAAATTTTTTTTTTCCAAATTTAAAATGAACCAATAAAGTTGTAAAAATTGGCAGTAAAGTGTGGCATCTACTAATAAAAACTACAAAAGTTTGCCACTGTCATGCCCCTTGTTTGATGGTGAATTTGCAGTTGAATAACTACTTTAAGGCCTGTATTTTCATGAGTGTGCAATTTCTTTCTTGTTTCAATTAATGAATTACATTTTTCAAAATCAAAATCTAGAATTAAGGGGTGTGCTGATACAATCACTGTTAATACTAGCCATGATTTATGTGTCAGTAGATGAAAATGATTAATAATAATTACATTCTCTAAAATATAACAGAGCCTACATCCAAATTCTGACGAGAATCACATTTTCTATGCGTATAAAAGTAGCGTGTCACTGTCATAGAAATATGCCTGACATTCATCAAGGACTCAGTTAATGCACAAAAGAACATCTTTTTCAATTCTTCTTATTCATTGCATACAGTCCATTTACACTACCAACTTCTTATGAATGTGCTGTCTTTGTTTATATTACTGGTGCTTGAGGGAATGGACTATTTAATAGGACGCAGATGGTGGAATAACTGGAGAAAAACCTCAGAATTAAATTACGCTTGATCCAGCCCATTTGCGTGTTGCACACACGATTTTTCCAAACCCACTTGCGCCTAGACTTGGCGCATACATGCACGAAAATACCAGAACTTCAAGGCCATGCCCACTGACTTTGACTTTATGACTTATGGCATAGAGTTGTGCTTAGAACTAGTGCTTTTAATATAGGGCCCTAAGTGTTATTTCTTTGTGTTTACCAGTCGCTTCTCAAGAAATCTATTGAAAAGAACAGAACTTAAAATGGCTCCTGCTACTCAGACTGATGAAGCTTTTAGAAATGATGCAGCATTTGTTTCAGTCACTGCCTTTCTGAAGAATTTGTCATAATTGTGATTAAGTTTAAGTTTTTTTTTTTTTCTAGTTTTTTTTTTTATCACTGAATATTTCAAGGTGATGTCCCAATCTTGTGTCAGATTTCACTGGAGTGTCAGGACAGTCTTCCTTTCCTGTTTTATCTCTTGGGACCTCATGAGTAAACAACACCTAATTTGGCTCAAAGGGAGCAAACTACTTTGTAGCTCTAAATCAACCTCAACTGACATTTGCAGTCTCATTGAAATGCTTTTTCTGTATTTGTTCATGTGCTTCAATTTGAAGTTGCTATTACAAATATAATGTATCCCTGAGATCCTTTGTTCATAATGACTGCTTTGTCTGTCATAGGTTGTGAAAGCCCCTCCAGACTTCGTGTTTCGTGCTGTATCTGGTACTGTGGTTTACACTGCCATATCAGTCATTAATGCTCTGAGACTCTCTGCTTGGACTTCAAGTTCCTTTATCAGTGTGTCACCCATCAGTCCTGTACCAAGCCTGCAGTACCACGTACATTCAGGTACAGCATAGTAGAACTACAGTAACAGTCAGTAGGAGGTTGCACATTACAATTCTTGAATCGTCTTTCTGTATTTTGTAGCTGATCACTACCTACGAAAGGGCCAGTAAACTGGTCATCATCGCAAAATGCACACCAACAGGGTGATCTGTCTTATTATCAATCTTATTTTGTGACAACGACTGGTTGGCAATATATTTTCCCACTTATTACACGACTACTTATCAAATAAATAAATAAATATATAAACTATTGCCTTGAGTTTAAGTTATTTTATTGGGTTACTTATACAGTTACAGTATATACAGTGTTGTTTAGGACAGTTGTCATTATTCTGAAATATTTGACCGTTGAATGATGCAATTGACCAATCAGAATCGACTATTTAAGAGATTTGTGTAGTAATGGATATAATTACCTCAATATGTCATCATGCATTTGACCAAGTGTGTTGATTTGAAATGCAGACAGCGATACAATTTTAGATGCTCATGATTTAAATACTTACGTGTTTTGTAAGTATTGACACAGCATGTTTTTGTATTTTGTCTGTCTTCAGTGCTTCAGTTTGTACCTAGCCATATAGATGTGCGTATGTGCACTTTCAGTGAGCAGATAGAGAAGGGTTTGACCTCAACCTTAGCTGAAGTCCGCAGACGCTCACAGGAATCCACAAACTTCACTGTGCACGTAAGTACAGTTTCCGCAATTGTCGCAATTACTATGTTTTTCTGTTTTAAATATGCTTTTATGTTAAAGCCAAGTAATTTGACATATAGAAATCTGATGTTATGATGTAGAGACCATGTTTAGGTATAACATTTTGTTCCTATCGTTAATTCAGTTTATTACCCACAAGAATTAGATTTGATGACTGCTTTACCCAGCTTATGGTGTAAGGTGCTCAACTCTCAATACGAGTTTCAAATAGCAATCATTCGACTAAAGGGGTGATGAAATGGATAATAAAATGTTCCTTGATATTAAGACATATAAGACGTAACTGTACTATATAAACATACTGTAAATTTCAGAACTCAAAACTTCCTCTCCAGTCTAAAAAGAGCATTTATATTTCCCTCCCAGCCGAAACGTCTCATTTTGAAAACGGTGTGTTCGTGACGTCACGAGACATTGCTCAGTTGTATTTAAATGCCCTGCAACGTGTCATCGCACCCTCGGCCCCACCCACTGGCACCAATTTCTTATTGTAAACAGAGAGGGAAAGAGACAGGCCTAGTGTGACCAACTATTCCTAAACATCAAAGGGGACCCATCTGGACTATTTTGAAGTTTTCTGTGCATATAACATGCATTACACAGACGTCTTTGACCATTGTCATGTTTATCGCGCCACTTTTAAAAGACACTGTGTCAGTTACAACTCAGAAAAGGAGACTCCGTTTGTCTTCATCCAGCTGCTCTGCATCCTGCTGTTCTTGCGCCCATCTGCACTATTCTTAATTTATGTTGTATGTAAATAAGTGCTATGGACTGTGTATGTGCGGCTAATATCAGCGTGGATTGCTTGTGAAACAGTCATAATACGATTCAAGCTTTGCAAAGGAACTGTTATTGAAGAATGGGGCAGTTAAAAACACTTGGACTTGACAACAAAACCATGAGTAAACAGTTTAATTCATGAATATTTCAAATGTCATGACTGTTCGATAGTTATGGTGCTGATGTGCTTGAGTAAAGTTTAAAATATTCGGATTAAATGTGTGGATGTGCGTTGTGTGTAAAACCTGAAATTTAGTTTTATAATGTTGTGGTGAGCTTGTTTATTCTCTTCTGAATTTGAGGGGCTGCACAATGTTAGCCAATCAGAACAGTGGGCATTTACATTGAAGTTTAAAGGAGACACTAAGGCCAAAACCGAGCATTTCATTCAGAGGGCCAGAAACAAGGTAGAAAATTATCATTTATTACTAAGCTATGACAGTTTTGGTGCAAAAAACTTTACTGACATTATTGGTGGACCTCAGGAAAGATAATAAAAATAAAAACAAATAGCATTTTATGACCCCTTTAAATTACTTGAAATTTGATTCAAATAGTTTAAATGACTTCTAGTAATAAAAAAACTGCAATTAATGTGAATGTGTCAAATCAGGATTAAATCAGGTTTCTGCACTCTGTAGGAAGTTTTTGATCAAAGCAAAAAATAAATAAATAAATTAAAAATTAATCAAGCTTGGTTTGTGAAGGAAATTCAAAACTTGTTCCACTGATTGCCTTCAGTACAGTAGGATGACATCATGCCAGCTGTTTGATCTGATTGGATTGAAGGAAAGAGCATGACTGTTCAATTCAACTGTTGTCAAGGCAACAAAATAAATGGCTCTTATTCATTTCATTCACTAAAATTCAGAAGCTGTTTGTGCCATTTCAAATTGATCAGTGAGCATGAATAAAAAAAAAAGACTTTTGTGCCAAGCACCTATATGCAGTATCTAGGTTCATTTCTACTAATTAACCTACAATTTTTATTTTTTTATTTGTATTTTATGGATTCTCATTTTATACTAGGTTTCTAATTTGACCCGAAACCCTGGATAAAAAGTATGAATGAAAAATATATCCCTTTGATGTTTTTCTTTGCCGCCATCACCACAGATTCAAAGGCATAAATCTCTAGTTATCATTTCTCCTACAGACGTTGAAAGTTGCTGTAGTTTCAGATAATTGTAGCTTTGAAACTGAATCGTTTTGCAGATTTTAAACATCACATTGAGTCCCATGGTCACGCCGTCACAACAGCAGAAGATTCCTGTGGAGATCACGTTTGCGGTGCGTGATGTCCGTGGTTATGTGCCTGGGTATGAGGTCAGTGCCCAGCTACGCTTCCTTAGTGTGGTTGAGTACAGCTACTACCTGGGCTACCCTGTACAGCAGATCGCAGAGCGTGAGTCCACATATACAAACACTAATTTCTGTTTGATTACATGAATACACAATAATATTACAGCTTATCAACCATGTTGACAAGCTAATAACTATAAATGAACAACTGATTTGAACAGAAGCTGGTTTTAGCTGGATTTTTCAGCAGGGCTGAACACAATATGGTGTACTGTACATTATGTGCCAGTGAAAATGGTGTTACATTTAAAGATGTTTTTTTCCTTCTCTTCAACATTAGCTTTCCACTACCCTGAGCTGAATACAACTCAACTGCTTCGTTCCTCATGGGTCAGGACAGGTACTGCTCTGCTGATGTTCTTCCAGAATAGTTAAACACACTGGTAAACCAAAGTAATGTTGCTGTACCATTTGTCTTATTTGGAGAGATGTATTGATTGAGTTCTCAGATAAACTCTTTTCTAATCAGTATATATATATATATATATATATATATATATATATATATATATATATATATATATATATATATAAAACAGTTAGTTCCGGTCCTTGAATCTGATTGGACGAGAGATGTTCCATGAGTACTGATGGTCTCACCATCAGCACTCGGATGCTTCACTGTGTGTATCACTCCACTTGTGTTCGTGCCGTTCTAAACTAAAGTGTAAGAGCAGTGCAGATGTGTTAAGAGCTATCCGTCTCTTTACATTTAATTTCTTGACATTATATATTTTAGCCAGAAGGTGGCAGCAAAAGAGCATTTTTGTTTGTAATATAAGCCAGTTGGTGACGTGAAGTGAGTCAGCGTCAGTCAGTGTTTACATTCAAAAGTACTCCATGATCGCTCGTATTAATACTGCACTACTAAACCAAGGAAATAGCTATAAATGGCTTTAAACTAACTACTTCAGCATTAAGGCTAATCACAGCTGAGAGACACAACAGACTGATTAAATACACAAACTCAAGACACTTACCTCTTAACGGAGTTTCCACATTGGAGAGAAAATTCTGTTCAAAATGGCGGAGGAGATTACGGTTTCTATAGTGAATGACTCTTGCGCACCAGTTACCGCAAAATAGGGAGGAATACCCCCACTTGGACGGCTATTTTTCCACTGAGAAAATAGGATGAATTTCACCAAAATGACATTATTTTCAGAAAGCTGGCTAACAGACTACAGCATCATCAACAGGTGATCGCACATGCTCCATCTGTCTCTCTCTCTCTCTCTCACACACACACAAACACACACACACATACATCCTTATCTCTCCAATAACATGTTAGAAATGGCCCTAGCCATGATACTAGTAGTTTTAAAATGATGCTTTTGAGAGGCTTGGACACATCATTTGTTTTGAACCAGCAATGGCAGATTCTGATCCATGGCGTAAGAAAGTAGTTCCATGCACAAATGCGTTTTTTCAGTTTTTCCTAATTTTTTTAAATGTACTTGTTCATTGAACTGTTGTATATAAGCAATATCACACTCGCAATCATGCTATATGGCCCTAAATCAGCACTGCTGTGATTACCTATGGCACTCTGCCTTCTTAAAACAAGATTTTTAAAAAACATTTACTTGAAAAGCAAAATGCATAAGCTTTTTAGTTTCATTACATATCTTGAATTAAATAAATTTTCTTAACCCATTGTTTTTTTTTTATCTTTTTCTTTAAGCATAAACCTCACTAAATTTTGTAAAGTTTATGCATGAAACGAGAAAAAATGTAATTTGCCATTTGGGTAAAAAGGAAACTTAATTCAAGATACTGTATGTTCTCTGAAAATAAGTCTTAAATGGATAGTTCACCCAAAAATGAAAATTCTCTCATCATATACTCACCCTCATGCTCTCCCAGATGTGAATTACTTTCTTTCTACTGCAGAACACAAATTATGATTTTTAGAAGAATATTTCAGCTTTGTAAGTCCATACAATGCAAGTGAATGGGTGGCAAAACTTTGAAGCTCCAAAAAGCACAAAGGCAGCATAAAAGCAAACCATAAGACTCCGGTGTTTTAATCCATGTGTTCAATAGTGATATGATAGATGTGGGTGAGAAATAGATCAATATTTAAGTCCTTTTTTGCTAGACATTCTTCTCCCTGCCCAGTAGGGGGCGATATGCACAAAGAATGTGAATCACCAGAAACCCAAGAAGTGAGAGACTTAATGAGAGAATTTGCATTTTTGGGTGAACTCTTGTTTTAAGCATGTTTAGATATTTTTCTTACTGGAAAACAATACAAAATGCTGATTAAGATCAAAAAATCAGTGCTATACCATATAGTCGTGTGTGTGTGTGTGTGTGTGTGTGTGTGTGTGTGTGTGTGTGTTCAGTATTGTTGGGAGTGTTAGACCAGCGTGTGAGCGACAGGGTCTTCCAGGCTACCATAGAGAGAAGACTGGCTCTGTTGCTGGGTGATGTGCTTGGGACGGGCCGTCGCTTTAAGAGAGCAACTAGTGTTGGAAACAACAGTGTGCAGGTTTGTCTAAATCTACTCCCATTTGTAATTATTTTTCCTTTTTGTGCTTTTCTTTAGCGAATACTTAAAAATGACCATAGACATTTGCTATGTACAGTTGTGCTCAAAAGTTTGCATACCCTGGCAGAAATTGTGAAAGTTTGGCATTGATTTTGAAAATATGACTGATCATGCAAAAATCTTAAAATAAAAAACTTTTATTTAAGGATAGTGATCATATGAAGCCATTTATTATCACATAGTTGTTTGGCTCCTTTTTAAATCATAATGATAACAGAAATCACCCAAATGGCCCTGATCAAAAGTTTACATACCCTTGAATGTTTGGCCTTGTTACAGACACACAAGGTGACACACACAGGTTTAAATGGCAATTAAAGGTTAATTTCCCACACCTGTGGCTTTTTAAATTGCAATTAGTGTCTGTGTATATATAGTCAATGAGTTTGTTTGCTTTTACGTGGATGCACTGAGTAGGCTAGATACTGAGCCATGGGGAGCAGAAAAGAACTGTCAAAAGACCTGCATAACAAGGTAATGGAACTTTATAAAGATGGAAAAGGATATAAAAAGATATCCAAAGCCTTGAAAATGCCAGTCAGTACTGTTCAATCGCTTATTAAGAAGTGGAAAATTCGGGGATCTCTTGATACCAAGCCAAGGTCAGGTAGACCAAGAAAGATTTCAGCCACAACTGCCAGAAGAATTGTTCAGGGATACAAAGAAAAACCTCAGGAGAAATACAGGCTCTCTGGAAAAAGACAGTGTGGTTGTTTCAAGGAGCACAACATGACGATACTTGAACAAAAATGAGCTGCATGGTCGAGTTGCCAGAAAGAAGCCTTTACTGCACCAATGCCACAAAAAAGCCCGGTTACAATATGCCTGACAACACCTTGACACGCCTCACAGCTTCTGGCACACTGTAATTTGGAGTGATGGGACCAAAATAGAGCTTTATGGTCACAACCATAAGCGTATGTTTGGAGAGGGGTCAACAAGGCCTATAGTGAAAAGAATACCATACCCACTGTGAAGCATGGTGGTGGCTCACTGATGTTTTGGGGGTGTGTGAGCTGTAAAGGCAGGGAGAATCTTGTAAAAATTGATGGCAAGATGAATGCAGCATGTTATCAGAAAATACTAGCAGACAATTTGCATTCTTCTGCACGAAAGCTGCACATGGGACGCTCTTGGACTTTCCAGCACGACAATGAACCTAAGCACAAGGCCAAGTTGACCCTCCAGTGGTTACAGCAGAAAAAGGTGAAGGTTCTGGAGTGGCCATCACAGTCTCCTGACCTTAATATCATCGAGCCACTCTGGGGAGATCTCAAACGTGCGGTTCATGCAAGACGACCAAAGACTTTGCATGACCTGGAGGCATTTTGCCAAGACGAATGGGCAGCTATAACACCTGCAAGAATTTGGGCCTTATAGATAACTATTACAAAAGACTGCACGCTGTCATTGATGTTAAAGGGGGCAATACATAGTATTAAGAACTAAGGGTATGCAGACTTTTGAACAGGGGTGATTTAATTTTTTTCTTTGTTGCCATGTTTTGTTTTATGATTGTGCCATTCTGTTATAACCTACAGTTGAATATGAATCCCATAAGAAATAAAAGAAATGTGTTTTGCTTGCTTACACATGTTTTCTTTAAAATTGGTACATATATATTACCAATTCTCCAAGAGTATGCAAACTTTTGAGCATAACTGTATGTACTCTTGCTGTCCACTGAAGATCATTGAATTAATTAAAAGAGCATTTCCTGTGTGTGCATCTGATGCCTCTTTGGCTTCTTAATCAGTCTGTGTCTTTGTGCCACATCCCCACACCTGCTGTCCCTCTGCAAATCATCATTCAGGGGCAGAAGTATCCATGGCAACACCCTCCTATTCATCCCTGGCCCGGGGAGCCACTCAAAAAACTACCATTTTAGCTCTGCCGGATTGCTGACGCGTCATACTCCAGATAAATCATTGAACACAGCTCGCAGACAGCTAGAGTGATTTTTAAAGCATGAATTGCTTGTTCTGCCTGCAAAGGAGAGATTTTCTAGTTACATGGAGATTATGGAGTGCGGGACTGACCATGCATTAACCTTCCCCAATCATAGAATAGCTGACCTTTTAGTGTCCAAATTACTTGTGTTCATAATGACAAGTCATTGCGCAGTCATCTTAACACTGTCATTAACTAACTAATTAGCTGGAAATGAATAGGTCATTTCTAATTTTAGAGTGGTGACGAATTCTGGAATGTTATACAAGCACACTGATTCTTAAAGTAAAGGTTAAAGACATCCTATTTCGAAAATTTATCAAGTAGTTGGATAGCCAAGCATCACTATTGTCCATTCTTAGGCATTTGAACAAACTCTTAAAATTCAGTACGTAACTCACTGTGCATTGTTTTTGATATGGACATGTATGATACCTTAAAACTTGTGGCTTATTTAGGAGAGCTGTGTTACTACTTTTCTAAGTGATCAGACTTATGATTTTGCATGTTAGATGCTAAAGCAAAATAGGGAAAAATAGTAATATGGACCCGAGCCATACGTATATAGGGATGAGAATGTCATTAGGGTTGGGCTCTGACTTGGGCCGGTAAGCAACCAACTAACAACCACTTAGCAACACAGTAGCAACCACTCCGAACACCTTAGCAACCACATAACACTGCCCCAGCAACCATCCAGAACACCCTAGCATCATGGTGGCGAGTTTTTCAGGGGCAAGCACCGCTCATAAATGTAAAAATCTAGTTGTGATATGGAGCAGGCATCCTCTGTGCTACCTCTGATAATGCATCTTGTGGTAGCAGCACTCTCAAAATGAGTTTTTAATGTCTCTGGTTAGTGAGGGTTCACCACTCTGAGCTCTTAATGTGAGGTGAGCCCACACACTGCCACTCTCTTTCCACCCCAATAACCCTGCAGACTAGAAACATGTTAGAGCCAACTCTTAACGGGTATTTACACTTGGTCATTTCATGCGTTTTAATGATCGGATAGCTATCCGATAAAAAAAAAGAAAAAAAGACCAGGTGTAAATGCCCTTCAAGACGGATTAGAGATGGATATATATCTGATCACTCAAACCACCTCCGCATTCCAGATGAAACTCCGTCAAGTGTAAATGCATCTTTCTGTTCAAGCCAAATATGCAAACTTTACTCCACTCAAACAGGGATACGTCAGCATAGGGAAAACGTGAAACATATCAGCTGCTACCGAGTATTTGCATAGGGCTTGTGTTGCGTAATAAATAATAACAAAGAAAGGAATGGATGCATGTTGTAGGAGAGAGAAAACTTTTTTCTTTTTTATTTAAAACAGATAGCTGATGAAACTGAAACTAAACACTCACAGTAAACGCAGCTGACGTGGATAATGCGTCTTACCTATGATAAGCCCTGAGGGGAAAAATACACCACGCACAGACACATGCACTTGGCAAAGTCACTTGGAATCGAATAATAAATCACATCTTTTAAATTTGCTGCCCGGCATTAGCATAATCAATGAAGTTATCTCTGTTTTATATAGCAGGAATTGAAGATCGGATTTATATCCATTTTGCGGAGACACATTAATGTGGCCAAGTGTAAATGGAATGTGCTTATTCAATTGGATAGCAATCCGATTATTAAAAACACATGAAGTGCCAAGTGTAAATACCCTCTCTCTCTCTCTAAAGAAAAATTCACAGGCCTTTTCTCTTTCAGCAAAGCCTGTTTCAGTTTTGTCATGAAAACATTTCCATTTCAGAAGCTAACTGTAACCTACTCATAGTTCATGTTCCTTACATGTTTTTGTGTACAAAGAACAATTGGCATCTATAAACATGCAGTTGAAGACCCCATTAAATCATTTGACAAGTTTTCTTTCTATGTTGACATACTGTTGAAACAGTACATTTGGGCAAGACATTTAGAAGAATCTGTAGTTACGTCACAGCCATTAACCATGATTTTCTATTGCTAGTCAGTTGCAGTTTTCTTAGAAAGCTTGGCCAACATTTACATTGTTTAGATGCTAAACAATTCATTCAAGTATCCGAACTGTATCAGGGAATGACAAAAATTTTACATTGGTGTTAAAGGTGCTGTAAGCGATTTTTGCCGTTCTTGAACTTCCACCAGATTAGCCATTGAATTAGCCTCTTTCCAAAACCCAGCACTCCAAAGACACACACACACACAGACACACTCGAGAACGTTGTGTTGGAGCAGATGGAGGGCTAAGAGTCCCTGTGAGCATTTTGCTGTCCGTTCCTGAGCATTTCGTGGGAGCAAGACACCTTTCTGGCACTTACACAAGCAATATATGTGCTGCCCAGTGAACTCGCCCAATGACTGACAGGCAAACATTCTTCTGATTGGCTGAATAAATTATCTGACCACGGCTCGCGTACATCTTTTCCTTGCTGTTTACCGTACCTAGGGCTGTTACAAAGACAGGTGTGATATTTCATGACATCTATTTCAGTGATATCTGACAGATGATAAAGGCATTTTCTGCATGTCATTTCATTAAAAAAATCACTTGCAGCAGCTTTAATAGTTGGGGTCCTCAAAATAGTTTTAAGTATTTAGCTGTTGTGTTGTTTAGTCTCATTAGCTTTGGATGAACAGGCCTATTGTTTGTATTTTGTTCAGATTGTGCAGACCACGCGTCTGGTGGGCCCTGACAACCCCCTGGAGATGATCTACTTTGTAGAAGGAGTAAACGGACAGAGGCTTCCCGCTGCAACAACAGCGAACATGCTCAACAGTCTTGACATGCAACATGCAGCTATCATCATGGGATACCGAATCCAGGGAATATTAGCACAGCGTGAGCATTCAGAACTTTTAATTCTTTCAGTGGAAAAAAATCATTAGAGAGAAACTATAACATATTGTAACATTAACTTTGCATAGCAAGACTATAATAGAAACAATGATTTATTGATAATTTAAAGGATTTCGATATTTCAGGTAGGTATCATATCAGGCAGTGTTTTTTGGTGGTATTCTTTATTTCTACTTTCTCTAAACATCAAAAGAGTTGAGTTCAGTGAGCAAGAAATCTCTAGAGAGCGCTGCCTTTTTATGTAACATTTAAATGACAGGCTTACAGCTGCATCACCCACAGCAAAAACAGTAGATTCACCAACCCCAATTTATGGAATAAGTGTGTCTAAAACTCCCACCAAATATATGAATTTTTACTTTCTTTGCATTTGATCTACTGTATTTGTGTAACTTTTGTTAATGCAAATCATAATTCTAATTGCCATATTCATATCTACATGACATATACCAGTAATTGAAATACACATTGCAAAAACTCAACAGGCCACATTCTAAAGAGCCATTCAGACAGAACGTGTTCTTGCGTTTAATACATTTAAAAAAAAAAAAAAAAAGCTAAATGTAGCACAACGAATGGAGCAGAACGAAGGTGTCTCTTTTTAAGTTCAAATTCTTTTAACTTGACGTTAGGGCTGGGCGATAGGACGATGTAATCGGATATCGACGATATCTTATTAATATGATGATGCCGATTGCGAAACTTATTGACAGACAATTACCGGCAATTTCGGGAACTGGCAAAACCATGAATCTGGGAAGTTATATATTAAACAGTATAGTTCTAATAATATAGTATTTATAATTATATATTAAAAAGTACCCCAGGGTGTGAAACTAGCACCCGCCACCCGCCAAATGCGATGAGGCTAAATCCAGTTTGCAAGCTCCTCGTTCAAATGCAGGAATTTCATGCACGGGTCATTTTGCTCATCTACCTGCAACAGGCGGGCAAACTGTAAGACGTCTCGGAGTGACACATGACAAGAAATGCTGTTAGTCACAAAGACATGCGCTTGAAGAAACACACTTTATTATATTTTTAAGAACAGATAAAAGAAGACTTCAATGCCCGTGTAGGATTCGCTGTTTGTTCAGAGCCTTGCAGCGCAAGCTGTCTTGTGGAACAAGCGCATGTAAAGAGTTTTCACTCTTTTTTGGTTTGGTTTGCAAGAATAATGTAATCTGTGAGAATGCTGCAAATGATCTCCGATCATCTCTGGAGGTGCTGTGAGTTTAGTTCGCTTTATTTCCATGGAGCAGTTCTCGGTTAACATGCATTGTGAACGCAACTCTGTAGGTTCAGTAATAAATATCTTTGTATTAAATAAACAAAGACGAAAGTGATTAAATCATAAAGTAATAAAAGACACGTTCACCTTGAACCTAAAATTTAGCTTTATTTAATTTTCTTTAGGCAGCATTAACTGTATTACCAAAACGCAATACAAACACAAATTCAGACACACATTTGGCAGCATTATTTTGGGAACACAAGGGAATATATTAGGCTTTATTATTATGTTTAAATGTATAATTGTCTTTAGGTTTTTTTTTAGTTTTTTTTTTTTCCCTTTTCTCCCCAATTTAGAATGCCCAATTCCCAATGTGCTCTAAGTCCTCGTAGTGGCGTAGTGACTCGCCTCAATCCGGGCGGAGGACGAATCTCAGTTGCCTCTGAGTCCGTCAATCCGCACATCTTATCACGTGGCTTGTTGAGCACGTTACCGCGGAGACCTAGCGCGTGTAGAGGCTCATGCTATTCTCCGTGGCATCCACGCACAACTCACCACGCGCCCCACCAAGAACAAGAACCACATTATAGCGACCACGAGGAGGTTAAGCCAACGTGAGTCTACCCACCTTAGCAACTGAGCCAATTGGTTGCTTAGGAAGCCTGACTGGAGTCACTCGGCTGTCTTTAGTTCTTAATCTGTAGGCTATTAGTAATTTCCCACCTGTTGCCGTTGACGGATACTTGGCGTGATGGAAAATGGGGGGAGATGGTAAATGTTTGGATTTGGGGAGGAGGTTGTATAAGATTTTTGATCACTTGAATTTAGAAATGCCAAAGTTTTTCCAGTTTAAATAAATAAATTTAAATTTTAAAGAAAAATCAATAAAGCAAACATATTCACTGACCCTCGGCAGGGGGGTTGACGATGTAATCGGGTATTGCAATATTTTGTAAGGTGATTATCGATAAAATACTTTTTACATACCACCCAGCCCTACTTGACATGGCATCTTAAAAATGCGGTGCAGAAAAAAACAGCGAGATGTGGCGCAACAGTCACAGATGTCTGTCTAGTTCGTGTTTACATAATACATAGTAAAAATAAAAAAAACGCAGATGGGCGAAAAAACATGTTCGATGTGAACAGCCCTTTAGGCAGCACTGCATGTATCCTTCACAGAGTAGGTCATTCCAGAATGTCATTAGCTTAGCAACATCAAATTTGTTGGAAACAATTGTTGGTTGGGTCTCCCATGCTATTTGTGTGGCACACAGAGCCACACAATCAGTCACTTATGGGGTTCCATGACAGTTAGGATGCAGCCTTAAAAGACAGTACCTACCTATGTAGGCAGCATGGCAGCTCACTAGGGTTTGGAACAAAGCTATGTGGCGAACAATTTTCGAAATCATTCTTGTAGTCTCAAATGTGAATGAGGTATAATTACTGTACATGAGTGAATGTTATATACTGTACTGGCCTTAGACTCTGACATGTAATCCTTCTACCCCCTCTGTATGTCCAGCTGTGGAGAAACAGGCCTCACCTGCCTCAGACGCTGAGAAAACCAACACATGGATAATCGTGGGGGTGGTGGTCCCCGTGCTGGTGGTGATCATTATTATAACCATCTTGTACTGGAAACTCTGCCGCAAAGACAAACTGGAGTTCCAGCCGGACACCATGAGCACCATCCAACAGAGACAGAAGGTAAGCGAGAGACAGAAAGACAGGAAAACTCTGTGTAATGATTCAGTAACTAAATGTATTAAAGTACTCTTTCAGCCCTCATTATAAAACTCTCCCAGAGATGTCATAACTTTCTTTCCTGCTGAATGGGTCAGCAGTTGGTCATTTGGGTCTTTTATGGGTTTTGTTTTGTGTCCAGCATTTCTGTTGAGTCATGTCAGTGATATTGCTAATCAGTCTGTGGGCTCCTGTGTGTCTTAGCTGTTTATCTCATATCTCATTGAGTCATTTAAATGACTCTGTGACAGGATGCTGGCTAACAGTGTGTGTGTGTGTTAATAAGATCTGAATCGGTTACATGAGGAGGCTTTTCTGCTACTCTGCCTGTTTTTACACACACACACGCGCGCACACACACACACACACACACACAGTCATACTTGCATTGGGAAGTCTGATTCATTCAAGCGAATAGTTGCATTGTTTATGATTCCAAAATGTCACCCACCTAACAGTTTTACCCAAAAACATAAAAATTATTTGTTTATGAATCAAGCATCACTGATTAAAAACATTTTTGCAAACTTGTTTGAACAAATCATTAAAAAGAAAAGATTCAAAGAATGATTTGTTCATGAATCAGACATAGTTTGTCGTATTGATTCACAAGTGTTTTGCTGTTTAAGGAATCATTAAAAAGAACATTAAAAAAGAATGATTTGTTAATGAATCAGACATCGATAGTAGGGGTGGGTAAAAATATTGTTTTTCTGATTAACCGCAATATTTATTTGAACGATCTCGATATCGATTCTTAAATCCCAAGATCGATTTTTAACTCAATGTACAACCCTCTACTACAGTGAGAGGAAATCACTCACATTTGCAACCAATTTTCAGCAGCGAGATCCTTTCACCGCGTGTTGACAGTAAAAGTTGTTCTGTGTAATGTGTGTTCAAGACGAGATCCACACAACCCATTTGTCATTGAATAATGTCTTTTAATCCCCTTTCTGTTCTTTACAGTCAGTTGTTGATCAAAAACAACTACAAAAAAACATTTCATTCTAATCATGCATCGCACAGATGAGGTAAAACCATTTGAGTCCTCTCTCGTTAACATGCGCTTATTTAAAGGCGCTGTTTACAGAAATTCATCTTTTTGTTAAAGAGACAGTACTGGTTTTAGCATGTGTTCAACAAATGTAAATGCTTGTAAATAGTTCAAATTATGCAATTTAACAAATAATATATTAAATATAATCTTATTTACTGATTGAAAATTTTTATTTGTTCATTTTTAAAAAGCCAAAATGTGACCAAAATGATGAAAAATAAAATATCATTAGTAAAATTAATATTTTCCTAAAGTACCTAGTTAAAAGATCCCCCGTATAATTAACAGCATTTGCTGGGAGATAATTTATTTTATATGTAAGCAAAAGGGTCATTATAACTGAAATAATCCCATATGAATAGATATTTAATCGAATTGGCATCTAATTGAATCGATAGCTTGTGAATCGGAATCAAACTGAATCAGGAAGTCTGTATCAATACCCAGCCCTAATCGATAGTCATACCCATTCACACATTTTTTGCAAACTGGTTTGAAGGGATCATAAAAGAACAAATTTAAAATAATTTGTTTATGAATCAGTCATCATCTGTCAAACTGATGCACAAGTGCTTTTCTTTTGGTTTGAAGAAATCATTAAAAAGAACAGATTCAAAAGAATTTGTTTATCAAATAGCACTGATTAACAAATGCTTTGCAATTGGTTGGAACAAATCATTACCGGTTCGAAATAATTATTTAATGAATTGTACATCCCAAGTCGTACTGTATGTTACTGCTGTTTTCACGTCTATAACCAGACTTGACATGCACAAGCACACACACATGCAGAGTCACAGCAGGAATTAAGTCTAAAGCTCAGCTGGCTATTTGGTTAATGCTCAGAAGTGAAGTTCTTATCCAGAGCAGCACATGCTGCTCCTCACAGTCTGAACTCTTGATTCAACCACACTCAGCTTAGTAGCACACACTCATTATACACTCCATGTGTCTCTTCACTCATTTCTGCTCTGCACCATACCACACTTCCCTCAAGAACTGCCCTGCTCACTTATACCTTCTCAACAATTACCCTTCTAGATCCACTGGTATAATCATTTTTACGATGTTAAATAGTCTGGTTCTCACACTTTTGATTGCTAAGTTCTTACTCAAATTGATACTTCCAGGAAAATCAATTTTGACACAAAATCTACAGTTTTTATGGGCAGTATGAGTGTTTGGGAAACCTGTTTGAAAACTAATTATTTCTGCAATTCTGTTTGGTGCCATTAGTGCGGCAGAAATTGTACACATTTAAATGAACCTTTTAAGGTTATGTGTGGTCCATTTACTCATTGTCATATGAATATGCTCCCTTATGTCACGCCTCTTTCTTTCTCTCTCTCTCTTTCTTTCTCAAGTTCTCCATCTAACACATAGCCATTCATATCTTAACACTTATTCCCTCCCCCATGCTTGCGCAGTCTACCACCTCATTACAGAAATCCATACCAGCAATCCAAAGTTCAATGACTCCTATCAAGAGCAAAGAGCTTTTAGAGAGTAGTGATGAAGAAGGGGAGGAGGAAGAGGAAGAAGAAAAGGAGGAGGAGGAGGAAGAAGAAAATGAGGAAGAAGAGGAGGAAGAAAGGAGAGAGGAGAAGGTAGAGGCTGGTAGAGTAGTCGGCATAGTATGCTGAAGACCATAGAATAGTCTGCCGATTAGTTCCCTTACAGTATGTACAAGATTCCTCTTCCTCTTTAATCTTCAGCCTGAGGAGTGTCACACTAGCACCAGTGTATCTCTGTCGACGTTTTCAGTCCTTGTACGTACAATTTTAGCACTGCAAAAAAAAAAAAAAAAACGTAATTAACCTTTTGCTCCCCCTCACCTCCTGCGTGGACTGTGTGTTTTGCCTTCGCTACACACTATGCATAATTTAATTTCATTTAAACTAACTGATCTCAGTTTAGGACACTCTGGACTGTCAGTAAAGGGTTAAACTTTTGATGCACCGAGTCATGTAGCAAAACAACATGGCGCCGATCTCAGCGGAGTTTGTCTTTGGGAGAAACTGTATGAAACCTCATACAGTTTTTACACAAATCTGTTTGAGTCAAAAGACTAGAGTCTCAAGTTTCATCCAGTATGCCATTTTGAAAATTTCAGCAATTTAACGTGAAACAGCACGCTGTTAAACACAGTGACGACAGACAAGGACTATAGGGCTATTTTTCTCTTAGAAATCCTATATTCACTGTGCATTATCACATTGAAAATCAATCGGTTCATCTAAAAGCTGAAAAATGTTGCGTGCAGAGGCTTTATATGGAGTTAGGAAGAAAATTTCGAACTATTCTGAGACCAGTGCAGACAGACAGCTGGAGGTTAAGTCATTCACTAAATAGGGAGCATCCTATAGCTTTCCTCTGCAGCCAAGTGCATTCACTCCTAACATCCAACCAAAAGTTCAGTTTCAGGCTGCAGATTATGTTTGGACCACTCAACATGGTTTTTAGACATGGGACAATGGTAATCAGTACATAGATTCAGAATTTATCATGTATAATTTTATTTTAACATAGTTGGCAGTGATTGGACGATGCTGGCCATTACTTTGAATCAGAATTATTTATGCTAATTTCTGATTGGTAAAATGCTTCAGCACTGGCTATCACATGTTTGTTTGACAGTGCAAAGAGCGAACATTGAGATTTTGTTGCCAAAGTAGAAAAAAACATTTAAAATCAAGTCAAATAATTTTTATTTCTATATAGTTTTTTATTTGTGCTTTTCCCAATACACATTGTTCTAAAGCAGCGTACAGAAAATCAGCTGTAATGTCTGTAACATTTCAAAAACATGAAGAACCAACACTCCTGGAAACATAATAAACTATAAAAAAAAAAAAAAAATCAGACTTTCTATATCTTTTATTTTTATTATTATTTTATTTATTTTTTTCTCCCAATTTGGAATGCCCAATTCCCAATGCGCTCTAAGTCCTCGTGGTTGCATAGTGATTCGCCTCAGTCCGGGTGGCGGAGGACAAATCCCAGTTGCCTCCGCGTCTGAGACAGTCAACCCGTGCATCTTATCACGTGGCTTGTTGAGCGCGTTGCCACGGAGACATAGCGCGTGTGGAGGCTTCACGCCATCCACCGCGGCATCCGCGCTCAATTCACCATGCGCCCCACCGAGAACAAACCACTGACCTACCCAGGCCCCCGACTTTCTATATCTTTAAATCTTTACAGTTTAGTCCTGCTGTCCACATATGAGGAGATACATTTTTAGGAAAACTGTTTGCTCTTTTTTCATGTTTACTAGGGGCTTTTAGTTACAAATCAAAAAGGGAAATGGAAAATGCATACAGCGGTCACACTCGAGTCTCAAGAGGTTAAACATCCTTAAAACAAGATTGAAGTATTTGATAAGCAAAATTGTGATAAGACTGGATTTTTAGAGAAAATATCTGGAAAATACAGTATATTCAACAAAGAATTATTGGCAAATAGTTTTTTTTTAATTATTATTATTATTATTATTATTATTATTATTATTATAAACCTTGCTTAATTCTTTTATATTTATGCTTAAAAGAAGTTTAAAGAAATATTAACATATGGGAAAAATATTGAATTTGAGATTTACTCTTTGAAAACATGTATTCATTTCTTGTACAATTTTGCTTCTCATGTAAATGTATGTTGTCTTAAAGATGTTTAGATATTTCTATGGAAAAACAAGACAAAAATACTGATTAAAAAATTATTTTTGCAGTGAGTTCTATGAGGACCCTTTTGATGTGAATAGGTGTGTGTAGTACAGCCAAAAGTAGTGTCGTGGAGAACATGTTGAAACCTGATCAGTTTATGTCAAAAGCTAAGCATCTGACCTGATGGGAAGGCAAGCAACATCTAATTCCCACCCTCATCCAAATCAGAAACCAGTTATTGCGGCCAGAAGCATCAAGACAATGGAGAGTATTGAACAAGAAGAGGAAGAGGAGGAGGAAGATGAACAAGAGGAGGGAGAAGCCAAAGAAGAACCCAAGAAAACTCTAAAGAAACAGTTGCCATATAATATGAGAATGCTGGAGGTATACTTGAACTGTACAGTAAGCTTAGGAGCGGTGTGATTTAGTGAGGTATTTTCTAGAATCCTGTGGCTAGTCCTAGTTTTAGTATTTTCAATTGCTGATCATCTCTCTTCATTGCACTGATAGTAAGCAATCAGGAAAAATATATAATTCCTAGATGTACATATTTGAATTTGAATCTTCTTCTCTGGCCATTTGGTCTAAGCCTGGGTAACCTGGACTATATTCCAGACTAGATTTGGTACTGCTGCTGAGCAAACTCACAGAAATGAGATAATGGCTTCCTTTATCGTGTGCAGATTTTTTCTAAACAGCCTCATTTGCATTTGAAAGGGAATGTGAGAAATAGACATAGTCCCAGAAGATGAGCATGTATCAGTGAAATTGTCTCTATTGTGCCGGTTCCACTCACTGCACAACACAAAAGCTCTTATGCATTTTTCATAAATCTCTGTGTTTTCTGGCGATGCATGAAACATAGAATTTAATATTTTCCATTGTGACCCTTTGGTTTGTTTGGGCTGGAATCTCATGATACAAATAAACAGACACAAATCAGTTTACATTTTTATAACCAGCAGTTATAAATTAGTTAAATGTTAATGTTTTCAACCAATCATGGCTGAAATCACCAGATGTGTTTACCTTGGCAACTTTTTGGTCTTGATTCCAAGCTCTTGACTCTTTTGGTCTTTCTTAAATATATACTTTAACATCCAGCTGTTTAAATCTGTTCAAAATTATCAGCCAATCATGTTTCAAATTACAGTGAAATTTGATTACCGTGACAACTTTTTTCTCCATTTTAATCTCCAATTCCAACTGGTCTTTCTTAAGCAAAAATATTATGATCATTTGATTCTTAAATGAAAAGTTCACCCAAAAATGAAAATTCTGTAATAATTTACTCACCCTCATGTCGTTCCAAACCCGTATGACTTACTTTCATCACTGTGAACGAGCTTCTCCCAGGAACGTGCTGAGGGTGTCAAGATTTTCACCTAAATATGGCAGAGTTAAGTTAAATTATGACAGAATGTTCTTTTTGGAGGGAACTATTCCTTTTCAAGTGTATCTCTCTCTCTCTCTCTCTCTCTCTCTCTATCTGCTAGATCAAACCACAGGCTTTTGTAAACCTCTTGAAACCTTCCTTGGTTTTCTAATAACTGCTGGTTCCTGAAAGAGCCCTTGGGCATTAGCTTGCTCTGCTGTTGTGTTTGTTCGGTTCGTTTAATCTATTACAGTGCTGCAGACAGACAGGCCATTACTGCCCTAGTAGGTCTGGCCCGTGGTCAGTCGGCTGACCTCTGATCAAATGCATCCAATTTGAATGCTCCCTCCTCTCAATGTCTCTTTGATAATTCTCTGATATTAAGTTAATTACTGTCCCCTTGCTCAATTTAAGGCTTTGACTCAATACAGTGAAATTATGGAACCTGGTATTCCATAATTCACTTTTTTATGCCTTGTTTCAAGGTTATTATAGTTATAATTTAGCCTTAACTTTTTATTATTATTATTATTATTATTATTATTATTATTCATTTGGTCTGGTTTTAATGAGTTTTGACTCTATAATTGTTATGTTTCAGTATATATTTTTTATTTTAGTTTTTTGTAATTTATGGCTATAAGCTAATGTGTCAAATTATATAATTTAAATATGTTAAACACTGTTTAAATTTCTCAGGGCCATCAAGTGGCATTTTCATGTTTAATGAAGGCCAGCTGTAAAGTTTTCAAACTTTATAATGTTCTGTATGTCAAAAACCAAAACCAAAATGAATTTATGGTCATTTTTATTTTATTTTAGTTACGTTGGGGAGTCAGGAATATGTATTTCAGTTTAGTTTCAGGTTTTCTAATTATGTTAGTATCTGTTTTATTTCTGTTAATTTTCGTTGTCTGTTATTTAGTTTTTGTTAAAAGTATCCATTTGTGTCCATTTACATTGGCATTTTTAAGGCGTCTGGACCGTAGCCAGAACTGATTCTGTCTTGTGTTTATGAGTAGTGGGTGTTCTCATTTTAAGGAAGCATTTAGTCATTTAGCCTGCATCCCTCAGTCCCCATACAAATCCATTTCCTTAACAAACATCCTTCTGCATAAATGTTGACTTTTTCCTTTAATGATAGTCTTCAAATTACATTTTCCTCTCTTTCCTGCTGTTTCTGTGGTGGTGGCCTTTAGCTGCAGGCTTCCAGTGTAAAGGGTTTCGACTTTGCCAAGCTGCACATGGGCCAGCACAGTAAGGATGACCTCATGGTCATACAGGAGCCGTTACCACATCCTGTGACCGCTAAGGAGCAGAACCCAGGCGAGAACACAGAGGTGCCCACACCAAAGTCCAAAACCTCCTCCAAAACTTCCCGCAACGGCCAGCGCCGCAGGGGCCAGTAAGTGTGACAATGCTATTTTACATCCAGAATAAGAATTTTTACCCATAATTGAGTTTACACGCATAACAATGCAGATTCTAAACTGCAAGGCAGTGTGGATAGCATAAACATCACAAATTGACAGAGCATAACATTATAATGAAACAAAAAAAATTGTTGTTTTGCTACATAAACCTCATATTACAATACATTTTTTATTTATTTAAAGGCAGAAATTCAATTAAGATTAAAAACCCTGCTGATCAATAAAAAGCTTTTTAGAAGGATTACATCTCACACTAATCAATAGAAGGGTCTTAGGAGTGAAATTATAGCAGATCTCATGACTTGTGAACATGATTGTTGACAAGTGTATGCACACGTGTTATGAATAGAGAGATGACGTAATAAGATGTAATTCAGATAGATTCAGTACTGTATCAGCAAATACTTCATCATACTCATACTTTCTGCAAAGACACTGATCAGCCACAACATTAAAACCACTGACCAGTGAAGTGAATAACATTTATTATCTCATTACAATGTCGTTACAATGGCACTTGTCAAGGAGTGGGATATATTAGGCAACAAGTGAACAGTCAGTTCTTCAATTTCATGTGTTGGAAGCAGGACAAATGGGCAAGCATAAGGATCTGAGCGACTTTGACAAAGGCCAAATTGTGATGGGTAGACAACTGGGTCAGAGCATCTCCAAAACGGCAGGTCTTGTGGGATGTTCCCATTATGTTGTGGTTAGTACCTACCAAAAGTGGTCCAAGGAAGGACAACCGGTGAACCGGCGACAGGGTCATGGGCGCCCAAGGATCATTGATGCGCATGGGGAGCGGAGGCAAGCTTGTCTGGTCCAATCCCACAGAAGAGCTACTGTAGCACAAATTGCTGAAAAACTTAATGCTGGCCATGATAGCAAGTGTCAGAACACACAGTGCATCACAGCTTATGGGGCTGCGTAGCCGCTGACCAGTCAGAGTGCCCATGCTGACCCCTGTCCACCGCTGAAAGCGCCTGCAATGTGCACATGAGCATCAGACCTGGACCATGGAGCAATGGAAGAAGTTGGCCTGGTCTGATGAATCACGTTTTCTTTTAGATCACGTGGACGGCCGGGTGTGTGTGCGTCATTTACCTGGGGACGAGATTTCAGCAGGATGCACCATGGGAAGAAGGCAGGCCGGCGGAGGCAGTGTGATGCTCTGGGCAATGTTCTGCTGGGAAACCTTGGGTCCTGGCATTCATGTGGATGTTACTTTGACACGAACCACCTATCTAAAGATTGTTGCAGACCACGTACACCCCTTCATGGCAACGGTATTCCCTGATGGCAGTGGCCTCTTTCAGCAGGATAATGCGCCCTGCCACACTGCAAATATTGTTCAGGAATGGTTTGAGGAACATGACAAATAGTTCAAGGTGTTGGCTTGGCCTCCAAATTCCCCAGATCTCAATCCGATTGAGCATCTATGGGATGTGCTGGACCAACAAGTCCGATCCATGGAGGCCCCACCTCGCAACTTACATGATTTAAAGGATCTGCTGCTAATGTCTTGGTGCCAGATATCACAGGACACCTTCAGAGGTCTTGTGGAGTCCATGCCTCGACAGGTCAGAGCTGTTTTGGCGGCACGAGGGGGACCTACATGATATTAGGCAGGTGGTTTTAATGTTGTGGCTTATCGGTGTATAATAGACAGCCAGTTTTTAGATTATTTTATCTATGCATCTGTAACATACACCAACCTGTCTGAGCTAAAATAATCAGTAAGAAATAAAAATATCCTAATAATTAAGATGTTTCAAAAGTGAATAGAGCCAACTGTTCTGGACCAATAGATTACACCTGGAGCAATATGGTGAATGTGTAATGGAGCCAGCACCTAGTCACAACACTTTAGTAGTCTGACTAGATCTGAAAGAGCACTTTAAAGCATGACAGGTTTAGGTCATCTTCATGCTTTTCCCCTGGAGACTCATGCCTCATCAAAACTGAATGAGGGCTAAATATTGTTGTCTATCAAGATGGATGCATGGGAGGAGATTCAAGAATCATGTAATAAGTTGTAATTAACTGAATTTGCCATTAAAGGGATAGTTCACCCAAAAATTCTCACATCATTTACTCACCCTCATGCTTTCCCAGATGTGTATGAATTTCTTTCTTCTGCAGAATACAAATTATGATTTTTACAAGAATATCTCAGCCATGTAGGTCCATACAATGCAAGTGAATGGTGGCCAGAACTTTGAATCTCAAAAAAATCACATAAATGCGGCATAAAAGTAATCCACGATTACGATTCACTAAAGAAATTATGCAGATCAGGCAACGGCGCAAACGCAGCCACAAAATCGCTGCAGAACGCAATTTACACACGTAATTCTGATCTTGCGGCCCAATTCTGAGTGCAATATAGTAGAGGATGTCACAGACCACCGTATTTGACACACCCTGCCGGGACTGTACAGTATCACTTTGATCCAGACACCTGATCATCTCTTAAACATGCAGAATGTGTGCTTGACACCACGCATCTGGATGTATGCCAGGTTATAACGCTCTTCTCCATCATTTGATGATTATTTGATTAATTACTGCTGATATGATCGGTTGAAAATGTTCACAAACATCTCTTTTAAATAAAATTCATTTTACCGTCTACTTTATTTTGACGGTAATAGTGCGATCTAAATTGTGGCAGGCAAAATTGTTTTGAATGAAGCGCAATCTACAATGAGCCTAATTTACATAGAAAGGAGGCATGTTTGTGCGGAAAGGAATGACAACGACTTCATTTAAATACTCAAGACAGCGCAGTTTCAATGTGCCTGCTAAAATAGATTGCGAGTGGTTAGTGTATGAGATGCAGGTTTTGTGCTGAAATACTATGCGCAAAAGTGCCGCAACTGTTTAGTGAATCTGCAACTCAAAGTTCTGGCCGCCATCCACTTGCATTGTATGGACCTACAGAGTTGAGATATTCTTCTAAAACTCTTCACTTGTGTTCTGCAGAAGAAAGAAAGTCATACACATCTGGGATGGCATGAGGGTGAGTAAATGATGAGAATTTTCATTTTTGGGTGAACTATCCCTTCACATTTTTATTTTTATTTCATTGTCTTTTCCATGGCTCAGGATACAGAGTTTTGTATGTGTCTTTTGCTCAGAATTTCTCCATCGGAGGGGGATTCTGTAGGCAGTGATCTATCCAGTGAGAGAGGAACTCCTGAGGAGGGTGTGAGACCTGTTGGTCTGCCCAGCGATCCCAAACAATCACGAAAAGTGGTGGTTAATGGATTAAACGGTAAGTTTATTGGCTTTGATTTAGACTCAACGCATTTAGACTAGGGCTGTGGTGACACAATCATATACCAATATATCATGATTCTTTTTCTCACAGTTTTTCATCGATACTTTGTAACAATCCTTGTAGTGATATTATTTTTATTTAAATGTGTGTATCATATAATTTCCAATAGTTCAATGTGTGGAGAAGCAGGTCCTTTAAAGGAGCACAAATTCTGATACCGACATTTCTCAGTGCGGTCAGAGCCACTTCTACACTACTGAAAAAACTATTGTTAATCAGTTTTTATGTTATATATCTAAAAAAGATACATTTTATTTGAAAGGAAAACTGTAAGATAAAAAGACTTGTTTTCAGAAAATGTATATTTTTTCTTACCCCATTGGCAAACTATTTTATTTCTACATAAATCTCACATAATTATGTCTGATTTATTTTAAAATAAGAAAAAGCAGTTTTCCAATGAGGTAAGGCAAATAAACTTCATTCAAGATACCTTGCCTTATCTCATGCAGTTTTATAAGAATGTTTAGATATTTTTATAGGAAAACCAAGACAAAAAAAATACAGTTTATTTTCAGGAAAGGAAGAATATGTGATTAAAAGTTGTACAGAGTTGGGAAGTAAGAAAACCTGCATCTTTCAGTGGGAGATTTGTTGCTTTACCTGTCTTGATTTGTTCTCGTCAGCCAGACCTCATTCATACTGTCTCATATGTGAGGAACGACTACCTCGACTCTACTCTTGGCTGTTTGGGTTTCTCTCTCTCCCTTTATGTCTATCTCTATTCTTTCTCTATGTGTTCTCTCTTGTCAAATAGTGCCTGTGGCGATGACCCTCTCTCAACACTCATTTCTGCCCTCTCAAACTAAATAGGATGCAGTCTGACTAGCCAAGAAATGACACTTATCAACTCCCTCTCTCTTTCTCTCTCTCGCTCTGTCTTCCTCTGTCTGATTGTTGTTTCCTTTTTCATATAGGCCTATTCCCTCTCTCTCTTCATCCCCCATTTTTGTTTGATCCCTCCTGCGTACATTTTCTTCGCTCCTCCCTTTCAAAGGCACTTTCCTGTCCTTTCATCCCCCTCGTCTCATGATTATTTTCAAGTGATAACAATGATTTTGAGATAATATATTGACATACCCAGCATTCTACTCTTGTAAATATAACATGTGTTGAGTTTCCACCCATTTCTCTTCATCCCGAACATGTAATTTTTCTCTTTCTTATTTACATTCCTTTCATCTGTTCACCCCTCTGTTAATGGCCCACAGGAAAGAATAGAATTGGTAAGAGTGGCTCTCTCTGCTGTGGTAGTTTTAGCAGCTAGTTTAGTTGTAATTTATATATTGATGTAGTTGTTTCATAGTTTTCTTGGATGGTCATTCTGAGAATATTTTTTTGACAAGGTGTCGTCTTGCTATTACTGGTCTTTACCTTCCTTTCAAATGAGTGTGTAGAATTAGACAGACGATGCCCCCCTCTGGTGAGAAACTATACTCAGATGATCATTTCAGATTAATTACATGCTTCTTTTGTCCGCCTGTTTGTTAGTGCCAGCCCATTTTAATTTATTGACTGAATTTATTTCGATTTTGTGGAACGCATAAAATAGGTGAAAAATATGTGTTAAATAAATTACAGACCCCAAAATGCATTCAGACACTTTCTTCTTGTCAAACTAAGTAGAACATGTCCATAGTTAAAGTTATGATGTCATGAGTGAACTTGAGATGAATTGACTTCCACTTAAAGTGACCTTGGAAAAAACATTACAAAATAATAATAATATTAGAAAACATGGCACAAAAATTGAAGTTAGTTCTAATATCACATAGTATCATTTGTATGCAAAACTTTGACTTGAGTGTCAAAATACTCTTGGGGCCATTGTATACAGTAATATAAATGATCTTAGCAACCATAGAAGAAGAATCATACAGTATGTTGCTGTTCACCTTGACATTAAGCACCCAATTTACAAATTGTAATATATCCGAATATCCTTCTATATTTTTTTTAATAGGTCCACCACCTATGAATGGAACAGATGAGCCCTTATCTTCAGCCTCCATCTTTGAGCATGTGGACCGAATGTCCCGCGCAACTGATGGTCCCAAGCGTCTACCAAACAAAATCCAGCTCATCGCAATGCAGCCGATGCCAACCCTGCCCCTACCCAGACCTTCTGCCAATGACAGAGCTGCAGAGAACACCAAGCTCAACAAAGAAGTCAGTAATATAATAGCCCTTACTTTACATGTATCTAAACTAATACTTCTACTAATTTGTTTTAAGAAAATTAGTTTTTGCTTTTGACTTGGGGTCCCATTTCAGTCCTCATTGTTTTTTAAAAAACACTTTCAGTAAAGATAAATATGTGAACAAAGTGTATCTGAGATTGTTTGATGTAAGCTCCTCATTGACTGTATGTCTTTATGGTGCACAGATCCAGGTGGCTTTGAGGCATAAATCCGAGATTGAGCACCATCGTAATAAAATTAGACTAAGGGCCAAAAGGAAGGGCCATTACGACTTCCCTGCCATGGACGATCTCATTGATGGGCTTGGTGACTCCAAAGAGCAGGACCGGATCTATCAGAAGGCCCAGATGCAGATTGACAAGATATTGGATCCAGATATTCACATGCCGTCTCTCTACACAGAACCAAAGAAAAGGTAAAAAAAAGACCCCAGGATCTGCAGCCCTACAACTATGAATGTGACTAATCACAATAAAGAAATATTCAAAAACAATCCAAATTATCAGTATAAACATGCACAACAAGATTATAATTAGAAATAGTGCGACTCTATGAACTCTAAAGAAAAATGTACTGCTTTTTTCATTTGGAGGCTAGGTAATATATATATATATATATATATATATATATATATAAATACAGTTCAAAAGTTTGCATACCCTTGGAGAATTGGTAATATATATGTACCATTTTTAAAGAAAACATGATTGAGCAGGCAAAACACATTTCTTTTATTTCTTATGGGATTCATATTCAACTGTAGGTTATAACAGAATGGCACAATCATAAAACAAAACAAGGCAACAAAGAAAAAAATGAAATGACCCCTGTTCAAAAGTCTGCATACCCTTAGTTCTTAATACTGTGTATTGCCCCTTTAACATCAATGACAGCATGCAGTCTTTTTTTTTTTATTTTTTTTTTTTTTTAACATTTTTATTGATTCATATGCACATGACTGTGTAAAAACTCAACACATATATAAAGAATCAACATTTTACATTTAAACCCTACTAATACAATCCCACCCTGACCTCTAACGAACACCCCTGTGGTCCCACATAACACAAACACAATCCCAAAAAAAAAAATTAAATATATATATATATATATAAATAAAATAATAATAAACATACATGATTAAACTAAACTACACTCTCCACATCCCCTCCCCGAGAGTCCCCCAAAAAAACTAAATATTTGCCCCATTTTTTAACAAATAAGTCCCTAAACCCCAGCCTTCTACTTACCGCTTCATCAAATGCAGCTACCCTCCCCATTTCCACACACCACTCCGAAAAAGAGGGTACTCCACTTGACTTCCAACCGCTTAAAATTACTTGCCTGCCGATCATGAGACTGGTCAGAACCCAATTTATTTTGTGATTATCCCCTAAATGCATGACTGCCCCATCACCCAAAATACAGAGTCTGGGACAAAGCAAAACCTGAGTGTTCAAAACATCACACAAATAACTCCAAACCCTCAACCAAAACTCCTGGATCTTAACACACCCCCAAAAGACATGGGTAGTGTCTCCAACTTCTGATTGGCATCGCCAGCAAGTGGGTGTGTCTTTAAGACCAAGCCTATATAATCTAGAGGGGGTCCAATAAAATCTATGTAAAATCTTAAATTGCATAAGGCGAACCCTTGCATCTCTAGATACAGACTTGACATTTTTAAGAATCTTAGTCCACACTCCATCCTCCAATACCAAATTCAAATCTTTTTCCCATACTCTCTTGAGAGAAGTCAAGGCTCCATCCCCCAGACACTGAATTAGTAGGGAGTAATACACTGATGCTTCATGGCCTTTTCCAAAAGCAGCAATCAATCCTCCCAAAGCACCTGCCGCTTTAGGGGGGTGCGTGCCACTCCCAAAAACAGTGCAGAGTAGGTGGCGAAGCTGTAAATACTTATAAAACTGAGATCTGGGAATGCCAAAATGTTGAACCAAATTTTCAAAAGGTCTCAATACCCCACCCTCATATAGGTCACCAAGTGTATTAACCCCCCTCACAATCCAATCTGACCAACAAAAAGGGGACTTATTAATACATAGTTTAGGGTTCAGCCATATGCTTGAGGCTGCGTTTAAATAAATATCCGAATTAAACACTCTGGACACTTTTGTTCATATCGAGTGCAAATGCAAAATAACGGGGTGTGACTTAACCTCTCCGGCTAGTTTGATCGAAAGGCTTTGCAGTGGCGAGTTAGGGGCAAGAAATTCCTTTTCAATACAAAACCAGAGAGGGGCTCTCTCAGGTGGAAGTGACCAATGAGCCAAATGTCTAAGACTGAATGCATAATAATAAAACAAAATCTTGTGTAGGCTTAACACACCATTGTCAATTGGCCTATGTAACTTATTGAAATTTAACCTGGGCTGCTTACCATTCCAAATAAAGGACTTCGCTATGCTATCAAATTGCTTGAAATAAGAGAGGGGGACATCTACAGGGAGAGACTGAACAGGTAGTTGAATTTTGGAATACAATTCATTTTAATAACATTAACCTTCCCAGTCATCGATAAATGTAATGAAGCCCACCTGCCCACATCGCTCGAAAACCTTTTTATTAAAGGGTCAAAATTAACTCAGACAAATTTGCTGGGAATAAAATTCCCAAATACTTAATGCCCTGTTTGGGCCACTGGAAGGCACCCGGCTGGAACGCCGTTTCTGGGCAGTACGCTGTCAGTACCAAAGCTTCGGATTTAGACCAATTGATTTTGTATCCTGAGAACTTGGAAAAGGAATTAATAATTCTGTGGAGGCAAGGTATAGATCTAGTAGGTTCAGAGACAAATAACAAAATATCATCTGCGTAAAGCAGAAGCTTATGCTCCACACCTCCCACTGTCACCCCTGGAAAATCATCCACCTTTCTTATCGTGGCTGCTAATGGTTCCAGGGTAAGACAGAACAATAATGGGGAAAGAGGGCAGCCCTGCCGAGTGCCCCTATTCAGAGTAAAATAACCTGAAATTAATCCATTTGTTTGTACCGCTGCTACAGGGTGTCTATAAAGTAACTTAATCCAACCAATAAATGTACTCCCGAACCCACATATTTCCAAAATCTTAAAAAGATAATCCCATTCTACCATATCAAACGCCTTTTCGGCGTCAAGTGAGATGGCAGCAACCGGAGATTGATCATTCGCTACTGACCACATGATATTGATGAGACGCCTGAAGTTACGGCCCCGAATAAATCCCACCTGATCTATATGTATAAGAGATGTCATAACCTTACTTAATAGGTTAGCCAAAATTTTGACAATATTTTACTCTAGTTGGATCAGGGAGATTGGATGGTAACTTTTACACTCGCTTGGATCTTTGTCCTTTTTAAGAATCAAACTGATCCGGGCTTGTGTCATGGTTGGTGTAAGCTTTCCATTCTTTAATGTTTCAGTATAAACTTCTAACAAAAGTGGAGCCAGTTCTGTAGCATTGGATCTAAAACATTCTGCGGCAAAATCATCTGGCCCCGGAGCCTTGCCAGTAGGTAGGGACTTAATTACCTCGTCAAGCTCCTCCAAGGTTATCTCAGAATCAAGAGAGTTTTTTTGCTCAGTCGTCAGTTTAGGAAGATCTAATGGTTCCACAAAGTTTCTAATATCTTCATCAGTAGACAAAGACGTGGAACTATAAAGATCAAGATAGAATTCTTTAAAGGCATTATTAATATCAATGGCTGAGGTAAATATTTCACCACCAGCAGATTTCACTGAGGGAATGATAGAAAAAGACTCTCTCTGCTTTATATATCTAGCCAAAAGCTTCCCTGCTTTGTCCCCTGACTCAAAGTATGACTGTCTTGCCCTGAATAACCAAAACTCCACTTTCTGCGACAAAATAGTATTATATCTATATTTCAATCAGGTCAATTCTCTGAGGCTATCAGCTGACATACGGTGCTTCAGCTCTGCCTCTGCACTTTTAATATTTCCTTCCAATTCCACAAGTTCTCGTGCTTTGGATTTTTTGATGAATGAGGCATACTGCATGATCCGACCCCTAAGAACCGCCATAAGTGCCTCCCAAGCCACATCCACAAAGAATACTGAGGACCAGTTGGTTTCCATATAAACACTGATTTCAGCCTTTATCATTTGTTGAAAATCAGGATTTTGCAGAAGGGATACATTAAGGCGCCAACTATATGATTTCTTTTTCTCTGTATGTGGCATCACCTCTAAACTCACCAGGGCATGATCCGAGACTAAAATGTTTCCAATTGAGCAATCAACAACAGATGAAATGAGGGATTTGGATATAAAAAAAAAATCTATTCTAGAATAAATCTTATGGACTGATGAAAAAAATGTATAGTCCCTACCAGATGGGTTCAAAATTCTCCAAATATCCGTAAGACCAAGATTTTTACACATCCTGTGAAGCATCAGTGTTGCTCTAGGGGGCTTACACACTTTTGCTTCACTACGATCAAGGACTGAGACCATCAAAAGACTAAAGTCTCCTCCCAATATTATATCATGAGGGGTGCCAGCGGCTTGCAGCATCCCTTCAAGATCTATAAAAAAGCCCTGATCATCAGCGTTAGGTGTGTAAATATTAGCCAGAATCAACCTTTGCCCTTGAATTTCTGCTAAAACAATAATGACTCTTCCTAATTTATCTTTAATCTGTTTGAGACATTTGAATTGTAGATGTTTATTTACCAATATAATGACTCCCTTACTCTTACTTGAGCCAGCACTAAAAAAAAACATGTCCCATCTTCCCAAATTTTTCAGCTTCCTGCGGGGAGAGATTTGTTTCTTGAAGAAACACTATATCATATTTCTTACGTTTAAGAAAAGTAATAACCTTCCTTCTTTTTATGGGGTGCCCCAACCCATTCACATTCCATGTGGAGAGAGATAGTACACTCTTATTAACATTTGACATTTTGATATAGTAGAAAAAATAAATTGTGTGTCAAAAACAAAATTATACAGACCACATTCCCCATTAGTGAAACAATCAACCCCGAACTTCCCCCTGAACAAGACAAACAGAAAAAAGAAAAACGTGCGCATTAACCCCGCACACGAAAGCGCCAACCGGCGTCAATCCCTTTAAATTCAAAAGGTCCATGAATGCCCACGAGCCCCCACGACAACTTTGCCATCGGATTGCTCAATTTTGCCTCAAAATTTGTGAGGCAAAATTACATAACAGAAAATACTTTGTAAAATAAACCCAGTCAATAGGAAGAATGAACAAAAAGAATGTGTAGATTCATTCACAGAACTGTTTTAAAGGTGTGATCTTCCACAAAACAAATTCCAGCTGATATAAAAGTTCAGTTTCCTCGGACATACAGACGAATGTTCAGTGAGCCAGCTGATATGAGTTCAGCGGATGATGTAATCATTCCAATGTCCTGTAAAAAAAACTCAACAAAACAAACTACAGCCAGCAGGAGGAATAAGCACAAAGAATGAACAGATGAATCAACAGCTGTTCCAAAGGAATGTTATTCAATAGAACAAGCTCCAGCCGCTAGGCAGAACCAATACAAAAAGAAACAAAACTGGCATCCCGGTTCCCCGGATGGTCGAGTCAATTCACTCGGAGGCCTCATAAAGGTATATACCATGACTTACACAATTCGTCAACTTTATAAAAGACATCCTTTGTGTGAGCATGTAGATATTTTGCAGTCATCCGTAGTGTCCACTCTCAAACTGGCCGGGAACTTCAATGCAAAAGTTTCTTTAAGGAAAAGTGTTATTCACAGAACAAACTCCAGGCGCTCAGCGGAACCAACGCAAAAAACCCAAAATGTCGCACAGCTTCCTCAAGAGTAAGTACAGCGAGTTGACCCACTCACATAAGAAACTCAGCCATTGATTCTATAAAAGACATTGCCTGATTGGGACATGTAAATACTTTGCGACCAACCTTCATTTCTATTCTCAGTTTGGCTGGAAACATCAGAGCAAACGAGATCTTTCGCCGATGTAAGAGTTTCTTACATTCCTTGAACCGATCGCGTTTCTCTCTTGTCGAGTTCGCAAAGTCCGGGAACAAGAAAAAAAAAATGGCGCAACACAAGATCTTTATCGGATGATCTCAGAAATCTGGCCAGAATCGGTCGGGGCCTATCTCCCTCAGCAAATCTGTGAGCTGGGACTCTGTGAGCTCACTCGATTTCCAGCTTGTGTCCTTTTATGTCGAGCAGACTCGGGAAAAACTCATCTAGGAATTTCACCATATCTCTGCCCTCCTCATGCTCAGGAATTCCAACAATGCGAACATTATTCCTGCGGCTTCTATTCTCAAGATCTTCAAGCTTTTCAAGGAGATGTTCCAAATCAACTTTGGTCGCGGGCGGATTAGCGGTTAATTCCCTCTCCGAAGATTCCAGAAAATCGATTAGTCTCTCAACATCAGTCACTCTTGTAACTAGCTCAGAGAATTTTGTTTCCATCGACGTATTACAGCGAGATCCTCCAAGTCAACAAGAATCTTCATCAACATCACCGACATGTTGGACAACTGACGCTGGATTCTTTCTCCCGCCGCGCCCTCCAAATCGAGTCCCTGGTCTGTAGGCCTGTCGGGGCTTTCATCTTGAACACGTAAGTGTCTTTTAATGTCTCCAGAGCCCCAGGATTTTGACTTCTTTGCCATGTTTTGCATCAAAGAGCAATTGTGTAACTGGGTGGATCAAATAGCAAAAGTGCGCAGAGCTCGTCGCTCACACGTCTGCTTCTTGCATGGCGTCACGTGACCCCCCCCCCCCCAACAAACTCATTGACTATTGATACACAGACACTAATTACAATTTAAAAAGCCACAGGTGTGGGAAATTAACCTTTAATTTCCATTTAAACCTGTGTGTGTCACCTTGTGTGTCTGTATCAAGGCCAAACATTCAAGGGTATGTAAACTTTTGATCAGGGCCATTTGGGTGATTTCTGTTATCATTATGATTTAAAAAGGAGCCAAACAACTATGTGATAATAAATGGCTTCATATGATCACCATCCTTAAATAAAAGACAGTTTTTTTGTATGATCAGTCATACAGGGTATGCAAACTTTTGAGCACAACTGTATATATATATATATATATATATATATATATATATATATATATATAATTTTATTTTTATTTATTTTTTATTTTTTTCAATTGTTAGAATGCAGAAAAACGTTTCACAGAGAATGACCAACATTTGGCACCAGACTTGTGACACATGTGAAAGGCTTTGATGCAAAAATATTTTGTTTGTAAATATTGTACAGTGTATTTTACATTATTTAGACACTAATGTGCCTTGATTTGAAAAGGCCTTTAGGTTTAAAACAGTCCCAGCACTGCAATATCTCTTAAGTGTCCACTTTACATACATTTCTAAAGCACGTGTAAACACTCAGGACTGTGTGTGTGTGTGTGTGTGTGTGTGCGTGTGTGTGTGGGCAGGTTTAAGTTGTTTACGAGGACATTTTTTAGGTTACAAACTGGTAATTACAAGGGTATTATGCTATAAATGTGGTTTATGAGGACATTTCTAGTGTCCCCATAATTCAAATAGCTTAAAAAACATACTAAAAGATGTTTTATTGAAAATGTAAAAATGCAGAATGTTTTTTGTGAGGGTTAGGTTTAGGGGTAGGGTTAGGGTTAGGGGATAGAATCTATAGTTCGTACAGTATAAAAATCATTGTCTATGGAGAATCCTTGTAATGATAGTAGTACCAATGTGTGTGTGTGTGTGTGTGTGTGTGTGTGTGTGTTATGTCTATGGAGAGTCCTCGTAATGATAGTAGTACCAATGTGTGTGTGTGTGTGTGTGTGTGTGTGTGTGTTATGTCTATGGAGAGTCCTCGTAATGATAGTAGTGCCAACGTGTGTGTGTGTGTGTTATGTCTATGGAGAATCCTCATAATGATAGGAGTACCAACATGTGTGTGTGTGTGTGTGTGTGTGTGTGTGTGTTTGCAGCAACAGAGGGAAGCGTTCTCCTAAACAGAGGAAGAAACAGTTGAACAGAGATCTGACAGATGCTGACAGAGACAGACTCATAACAACAGAGAGTGATGGGACATACAGGAAATACCCAGGAGTCAATAACATAGCATATGTGGTCAGTGCACTGAAGAGACCTGTATTCTCTCTGACTCCATTTCTTTCTCCACTGTTATTCTTATGTAATCAACTCTTTACCGTTTCTTCCCTGTTCTCTTCAAATATTTGTAATTCAAAACACTTCTAATCAGCTCCATGTTGTGAATTAGTTGGTGTTAATGTCTTATGTTGTCTGAAAAAAATAGTGTAATTTTAGGTTTGATTTAATCTATTTAAAGGTAAATCAACTTCTTCCACACTGATTAAAAGAATATTCCGGGTTCAATACAAGTTAAGCTCAATCGACAGCGTTTGTGGCATAATGTTGATTACCACAAAAAATTAATTTTAACTCATCCCTTATTAAGTGATTTTATCACACTAAAATCATGTTTTCACGCATATTGTTTATGTCTTGTGGCTAAACATTTGAAAAAATTAGTATTTTAACATTCAAAATTGGTCTCCATTCACTTCCATTGTAACTGCACCACTGTAACCCAGATTTTTGCATTTTTTAAAAGCCAGTCAGATCTCCTAAGCAACCAAATTGGCCCGGTTGCTAGGGTGGGTAGAGTCACGTTGGGTTAGCCTCCTCGTGGTCGCTATAATGTGGTTCTTGCTCTCGGTGGGGTGCGTGGTGTGTTGTGTGTGGATCCCATGGAGAATAGCATGAAGTCTCCACATGCGCTATGTCTCCGCCACATGATAAGATGCGTGGATTGACGGTCTCAGACACGGAGGCAACTGAGATTCGTCCTCCGCCACCCAGATTGATGCAAGTCACTACGCTACCACGAGGACCTAGAGCGCAATGGGAATTGGACATTCCAAATTGGGAGAAAAGAGTGGAAAAAAGAAAAGGAGGGACGATTTGAAATTTAGTTTTTTTGAAAATCAATATTATGCCACAAATGTTGTTGATTGAGCTTAACTTGTATTGAACCTGGAGTATACCTTTAAGTTTTACAGCTAAAGAATGAGTACTAGTGACCAGTCTAGGGACTAAAAAAGGGTCAAGAACGAAAACCAAAAACGAACAACATTTTTGGCAGAACGTAATCGAAAACCGGAAAAAAGTGATTTTCAATGTTCCGGAGTGAAAACTTTATTTTTAAATGCTGGTAATCGGTTATAACTGGTTAATTTTGTTTCAATAATTTTTTCATGAAACTAAAGGCCAAAGGGTTTATCACTGTAATTTTTTGGAACTTCACCAGTTCATGTTACCACCAAAAAATGAAACGTGCTTTGATCCTGAAGGAAACTGCTGAATCACACATTTCTGTGCCTAACTGCCCGTTGTGAATGAAGACCTTTTTAACCACTATGTATAATTACTACATATACTGTACATGCACGGCTCACCCAGATACAAGGAAAACATTATTAGAGGTAAAAACTACATTTCTCAGTTGTTTCCAAGTTTTCACTGAATTATTGTTAGATATGATGCATTAATACAGATTTGATGCTGCCAGGTTTTGAGTCAGAAGCAGCTCGGTAAATAAAATGATACATAAATGTTAATTAACTGCTTAGGAGGCTACGGAACTTCTGAACCGGAACGAAAAAATACAGTTTTTGCTCAGAACGAACCAAAATGTAAAACATTTTATTTTTAGTCCCTGTTAGCGACAAATACGTTTGAAATGACATACACACTCATTACTCCAGGCATATCAGTGGCCTAGAAAAAGGTGATATTTTACATACGGTGGGTCGCCCCCTCATGGTGGCCTTCATGTTGAGACCAGCCAAATACTACTGACTGTTCTCTCTGTAACACTATTGGTTGTGGAATAAATGAGTTATGGGTGACAAATATGCATACGAATAGGGTATGTCTAAAATGGCAAGAATGTTTGCTTTTGTGTAATGCTGCATCCAAGCCGATAGACGTTATTATGATGTTCAAGGTCACTGTCATATCTGCACCTATACATTTGATAGATGTGACCTTATACCAATATTGTCATACAATATGCATGAACTTTTTCTTTAGTTCAGTCATGACAACTCTCAGAAAGATTTAGCATGGTAATATGGGTATGACATTTTGATAGGATATTGGACTTGGCTGACTAGATCTGCTACACCACTGCAGAGCAAGTACGGAGACTTGCTACTGCCAGAACATACACAGACGTACTAAGTTAAGCATGTGGACATGCTGCTGCAGCAGTTGCACAATTAGAAAAACACAAGACGTGCTGCTTCACAATTAAATATAAATACAATCCCCCTGTAATAGATTTAGTCATGTGGAGGTGGAGGGTTTCAGAGAAAACTCGCACCGCATTGCATTGAAACTGGCTTACTTGCAAACCACGCAAACTGAAAAGGCAAAGAGAGAGTATGCAAGTTGATTGGCTAGCCATTTACACATCAAAGGATCTATCAGCTTACACCATGTGTGCTGACTGGCTTGACATACAACATGTGAGCGATCTAACTGGCTAACAGATCAGCTATCAGCTTGTGCCATTCAGAGTTTCACACCTGAACTTAGTCATTTCTTTCTCTCGCTTTTGTCCTGCAGTCGGATCCAGACCAGGGCCCCAATAATCACAGCCCATCGTCGCCGGATGATGTGTTCCACGGCCCGATTTCTTCACCTCCAGGTCATCCTCCTCCCCCACCACCCTACCTCCCCCCTCAACCATCTATAGAAGAGGCCCGTCAGCAAATGCACTCTCTACTGGACGATGCCTTTGCACTTGTGTCCCCTACCTCTCAGGGCAGCACAGCTGGCATCACCCTGCCAGGGGTCGGGCTCAACCCTGGAGCCCCACCCCGCTCAAGCCCACCATCCCATGGCTCACGGCCCTGGAGCCCAGGATACCCGCCCCTGAATCCCTACACAGGGGTAAGAAAAGATCAGCAGTGAATTTATCTAAAAAAATGGCACATTTAGCACATACCCTGTGCAATACCCTGTGGTTTTCAGAGATAACATGCAGTGTTCTAAAGAAAAATGTATTAATCAATTAAATTGAAATACAGCTCCTTGTGTTTTCATCTGGCGGATGATAATGCGGGCAACAAAACCATATAGACTAACACTAAAGGAGGGATCCATATCATATCCAGGGACCAGAAATCATAGAAACTTGTGGGTGGGTTCTTTTGAGGTTGTTGAGTTTCCACCAGTAAGCAACCACCTACAACATACTAGTAATCATGTAGCGCCCTGGCAATCACCCACAACACCCTGTCGTTGTGGCACCACTCACATTTTCTTCAGAAATTGTAAAACTCAAGTTGTAAATATGTTGTTAGAGTACTTTATCGCACGTCTGTCATGTTTTCAGTGTGCTAGTCACTGGATGAAGAGGATTTAATCCCCCCTTTAAAAACCCCTTAACACTAGACACCAGGGTCAAGGTAACACAGCTACTGACCCTGGAACTGCCTCTCTTATTCCAGCTTTTCATTAACCTTAACCAAACTGATCACAGATCAGCTCTTGATTGCATTTGAGCACTAACATCTCTGAGAAGCCTATGACTGATTGAGGATAAACTCTCACTATTTCAGTCTTAATCTTATGCATCACTTAGAAACCTGCCAAAGGATCAGTGATGGCATGCACTAAATTACATTTCATGTTTTGTTTTTTCTGTGAATGTCACAAAGCCCATCACAGGGCCACACACTTGGGGTATTTCACAGATCGAGATTTAACTGCGGAGTTGAAGCCATAAAGACTTGTCTGTCAGTGCTGTCAATTTAAGGTTTTTTATGTTGTTGTTGTAGAAGGGCTAGAGGGCATTGCAAAGGCCAACTGAGGCAAAATATGAACTGACTTATACCTTTTATTTGTAGAACTAGCCTTTGGCTATCTGCAAAGATTTTTATTAGAATCAGACCGAGACTTATTGCTGTGATGGAGCAGGGAATGCTACTCTGTCCTTAAAATGGCATTCTGAGCTCAGCTATTTAAAAGCTTTTCTCTTTTCTGGGTCACAGGGTTTATTTAACATTAGACAGAAAGGCTCCAGTTGTGGCTGAACAAACAGCTGTTTATGTGTGTTTCAGGGTTCACCCCAAAGTTAATGCCTTTGAATTGTCATTGTATGAAAAAGAACAACATACTTCAAAATGGTCCTTTTGTGTGCCAAGGAAGAAAGAAAGTCATAGTAGTTTTTAGCAACTTGAGGCTGAGTAAAAGATGACAAAATTTTCATTTTTGGGTGAACTATTCCTTTAAACAATCCCTTGTATGTATTAAATCATTGAGGATTGTGAAATCACCAAGAATCATCAGGCAATTTTAAGCTCAATGACTTTGTTTTGTTTTGTTTTTTTTGTCAGAGATATGCTGAATTGGGTCTGCCTCCTTCCGCTGCACAAGGTTTATTGCATAGGTAAGTTGAATCTGAGGTTTTTGTGCCCCTTTGCAATCTGCCCCTCCCCTAGTCCATCCTTTCTTTCTGTTCCCCCTCTCGGACTGTGTACTGCCGGAATGTGACTTCCTCTCACACAGAGACTGGTCAGAGCATGACTCCTCATCTATTATACACACAGGTCATGTTTATTTCATCACTGTGATGTTGCACGTCTGTGCCGCAAGAGCCTCTAGTGTTGAACCGACAGTGCAGTTCAGTGTCAGAATTTTACTTCTTTATTAAAGTGCAATATTTGCCCTCTAGAATTGATTTTCAGGAGCATTTTTTACCTTTATGATGGCATTTTTTTCTAGCATATAACACAAAAGGTGTGTTCATTTATGCCAGATACTTAAAGGGATAGTTCTGCATGCTAAGTGATTCCAGCCAGGTCTCCTAAGCAACCAAATTGGCCCGGTTGCTAGGGTGGGTAGAGTCACATGGGGTAACCTCCTCGTGGTCGCTATAATGTGGTTCGCTCTCGGTGGGGCGTGTGGCGAGTTGTGCGTGTATGCCGCGGTGGATGGCGTGAAGCCTCCACAAGCGCTATTTCTCCGTGGTAACGCGCTCAGTAAGTAAACATGATAAGATGTGCGGATTGACTGTCTCAGACGCGGAGGCAATTGAGATTCGTCCTCCGCCACCCGGATTGAGGCGAGTCACTACGCCACCACGAGGACTTAGAGCGCACTGGGAATTGGGCATTCCAAATTGGGGAGAAAAAGGGGGAGAAAAAATAAAGGGGGACAGTTCACCAAAAAAATTCTCGCATCATTTACTCAACCTCATGCCATCCCAGATATGCATGACTTTCTTTCTTCTACTGAACTCAAACAAAGGTTTTTTGAAGAATATCTCAGCTCTGCTGCTCCATACAATGCAAGTCAATGGGTACCAACATTTTGAAGCTTCAAAAGCACATAAAGGCACCATAAAGTAATCCATATGACTCCAGTGGTTTCATCCATGTCTTCAGAAGCAATATGATAGATGTGGGTGAGAAAGAGATCAATATAAAAGTCTTTCTTTTTTTTACAATAAATTCTTCTCCCTGCCCAGTAGGTGGTGATATGCATGAAGAATGCGAATCGGCAAAAACAAAAGAAGAATGTGAAAGTGGAGATTTATAGTAAAAAAAAGGACTTAAATATTGAACTGCTTCTCACCCACACCTATCGTATCGCTCCTAAAGACATGGATTTAACCACTGGAGTCTTTTAGGTTACTTTTATGTTTCCTTTATGTGCTTTTTTGAGCTTCAAAGTTCTGGCCACCATTCACTTGCATTGTATGGACCTACAGAGCTGAAATATTCTTCTAAAATTCTTCACTTGTGTTCTGCAGAAGAAATAAAGTCAAACACATCGGGAGTGGCATGAGGGTGAGTAAATGATGAAAGAATTTTCATTTTAGGGTGAACTATTCCTTTCAATTGAATCATACCAATAACTAGATAGGCCTGGAATAAAATATGAAATATATACATTATTAGATAACGTATTACAACAGAGGAATTCACTATCAGAGCCCCCATATTTTAGATATCTGGGGAATTTTTGTCACTTTTGGTGGCATTTTTGCCTTGAGCACTGTTTACTTTCTGACCTTGGTGCAGATACCTGTATCCATGCTTACACATTCACACAAACTTTTGTCTTTTGTCATGGTTGGAACTTATTGATTTCCATTGTTTTCAAACTGAGCTAATGATATTTTCTATCAGCTAGTCATAACCCTCACGCAAACCTTTCATCAGTATATTATTTAGTTTGTTTATTTACCCAAAGAAACCATTGGCTTGTCTCCACTATGTAGGCAAATCCTGACACACATGCACAAACACACAATATCATTCACACTCTTGGTATGAGAGTGCAGAGTAATTTGTTAAATGCTGAGGTGTGACGTTCAGTCTTTGTGTTGTTACAGACAAGGTTTAGGGTCCGGCTACATCCCATCAGGAGAGGCCCTGCCTGTTGAACAGCTGCAGTCAGACTCATTCTACACTGGCCGAGCAGGCCACACAGATGAGCTGCCCTCCTCTGCCAGGCCCCGACCTGTAGGTGGGACTACAGGTATGTGCTGACATTATTAACTGGAAGGAAACTACTTAAAGTAGACGAACTTAGACTTACAATTCTAAAGGAATGTGTACAGTATTCATGTAAAAATTCTATCATTTGGAACCAATACTAATGGGTTTAAACACACTAGGAATTCTGTGAGAATCAAACAAAGACAGGTCCTTCCTGTCTTTATCTTTAGAACATTACTTGTATTGGAATAATGTTTTGCTAGTAGACAACTGAGGAAAATCACATGGGAAGCTTGAAAAATCCTGAAAGTTTTTCTTTAAATGAATATTTATTGATTATTTATTTATTTATGTTTGAATGTTTCAATTCTTTATAGCTGATATCCTACAGGGGCAGTTTATCCTATTATTAATCATAATAGCCCTATTTATGAACTTGTAAATTACATTTATGGCACTGTATTCTTAACATTGTTTGTGTTTATTTACAGGTTCTCAGCTGCACCATATAACCCACGTTGGTCTGACGGGTCGTGTAAGTGAGAACCGGCATCCTGGTGGGTTAAACTGGGGCCCGTATCATGAAGACGACAACAAGCTCGCTAACAACAGAGACCCTGTAAGTTTAAAATGCTCTGTAGTGTGTTGTCTTGAAAGAGTTTGATGTCGCAACCATGAGCACATTAAAGGGATAGTTCACCCAAATATGCAAATTCTCTCATCATTTACTCACCATCATGCCATCCCAGATGTGTATGACTTTCTTTCTTCTCCTGAACACAATTATGGATTTTTGGAAGAATATCTCAGCTCTGTAGGTCCATACAATGCCAGTGAATGATGGCCAGAACTTTGAAGATCCAAAAAGCACATAAAGACAGCAAAAAAAGTAATCCATATGAATCCAGTGGATTAATTAACGTCGAATCCCTCGGCTAGTCTGAAATCGGCAAGGGAAAAATGTTCACTGCACACCCTCAATATTTTGAGTGACTCAATGGGTGTATTGAGTCAGCGAGCAGCCATAACTTCAGTTGCTCAGGATCATTGATAGGGAATCTGTGAAAAGTTCATCTTTTCTCTTGTGATGATACCCACGGATGTAATCTAACGTTTTTCAGTAAGTTGAGGCATCCAGAATAAGAGCAGGCAAGTGCCATTTTGAAAAAGAAACAGATACAAATACAAGTCTTTAGAATTTTTAACATTCCACCTCCTGTGTTGTACACAGCACTGCACTTCCGTATTTTTCCCATTTCACGCATCAGTTCTTGCATGAACTTGCCAATGTGTTTTTCGTTACACGAGAGGCAGCTTGAACTCTGTCCCTCATGAACGTTCATACCACAACTGGCCGGAAGCGAACATTTTTTGTAAAATAAAAGTTGTAAATATTGAACTATTTCTTACACACACCTAGCGTTTCGCTTAATTAATACACTGGAGTTGTATGGATTTCTTTTAAGATGGCTATATGTGTTTTATGGAGCTTCAAAAATGTGCCTCCCATTCACTTGCATTTTATTGTGTTCAGCAGAAGAAAGAAAGTCATACACATCTGGGATGGCATGAGGGTGAGTAAATGATGAGAGAATTTTCATTTTGGGTGAACTATCCCTTTAACATATGATCGTCCAAATGTATGCATCAACCCAGCAACTTAGACACAATGTGATTGTTCCAGTCACAACCAGGCCTATTTACATATAGAAGTCTTAAAGGTACAGTAGCAAAACCAGGCTGTTTAATTAAAAAGGTCAAAGAGGGTGGAAATTGTCATCAATACTAAATCAATATGGGTTTTGATGCTTGAAACCTTGGCTAGCAATAAATGCACTTCAGGGAGGAAAATACTGTAAAAATGCCACATATTTAAGTGTAGAATATGTTATCTTTAAATTCTGAATTCTGTAGCTCTTCTTTTTTCTGCCTCTAGAGAGGCTTTCCCTCACTTTTCCAGTTTTTAAGCTCTTCTTTTATCTTGTTCTTCCATGCTTTCCTTTTTCCCCCATTCATTTTTTCCTTCCTTCCCTCTTCCTATTTTCTCCATCATGTCTTTGTGTAGGTTCATGGCTCTCTTGACTACACCTCCATCTCTGTGTTACAGACTTCCAGGAATGGCCTAAAGGAGTCATCTGCCGCTCCTCCCCAACTTGACTCTCTCAACCTGGGGTACCCTCCCTCCGCTCCCCCCGAGGAGCCTTCCCTTCCCAACCACTCATCTGCCTCACTCATCAAAGCCATCCGAGAGGAACTCATGCGGCTTTCCCAGAAACAGGCAGCGGTACCCAGCTACCACAGTTGAGACCTGCCCCTGTGGCTCCACCCGGCGTAAACTGCATTACACTGCATTACACTGCATTGTACTTCCCATGGAAGTGGCTTTTTTGAGATGATGATGATGATGACTCTATGTCCTGTAGTTGCTGTTGCTGCCGCCCAGTGGCACAAAAGCATTAGGACAGGAAGAGTAGACATTTATCCTTTATTCCCACATTCCTTTCCAGTTATCTCCATAGTGAAGTTGTTCATGAACACATGCAGTGTCCCGAAACTTCGGAAGAACCTTTTTTACCTTCTATTCAGTGAGGTGTCATTGCAGCCTATAAAGTTCAGTAGCTATTAACTTCTCTATATTGACTGATATTGAAGCAAATTGTGGCTCTCATTCTGTTAGAGGTGTGTGTGAGTGTGTTTTTATTTTCACATTGTGTTGTTTCTTTGCTGTGTACACTGCCTTTATATTTTAACAATTTTATACCTTGCACTGGCTCATGTAGATTCTAAACTAATTTCCATATTGTCCAAAACACTTTTAAATTAATTGTCATGCCCTATTTTCTTTTCTTAGTGTTTTTCTCAGTGTAAATATTTTAGAGGTACACTACAGAGGATTTCTCCTTTAATTTTTAAATCCTTAAATCCATGTTCAAAACCATGGTTTTGTCTGACCCAGAGTCACTACGGTAAGCCAGTAATGATTTTACATTCAGAGCTGTCTGGTTCGATTTGGCAGGACATTTAAGGCTTCTGTCATTCATCTTAGCTCAGTAGGTCCTTAAAATGCAAGTGAATGGTGATTTCTCTTTTGAAGCTCAGAAGCTTTGTTGGTTTTGGTTTAGATCTGTATTTATATCAGTATTTATACTCACAATGGTGCGTTTGCGAGTGGAGAACATGAGATTACGTCTGTATCATGGCAACGCGAATACGTCACCCGAGAGACCACTTGGACTCCACCCTCTCATGAAGCTTACCGGAAGCGTTTGATTATAGTTAAAAAGTACTTAAATATTGATCTTTTTCACAACAAAAGTGATCGTGTCACTTTAGAAGACATTAATTTAACCGCTGGAGTCGTATTGATGACGTTTATACTGATTGTCTGTGATTTTTGGAGCTTCAAAAGAGAAATCTCCATTCACTTGCATTTTAAGGACCTACTGAGCTAAGATATTTTTCTGTTTTTCTTCAAATGTTTTCTGGTGAAGAAAGAATGTCATACACACCTGAGATTTCATGAGGGTGAGTAAATAATGGCAGATATGCTACTTGCTTTCTCAGACGACGTACTTTCTGGATAGACATCTTGTAGGACTTACTATCAGTGACTCTTGGTGTAGCTAGGCAGATCGGCTCTTATATGATCACAGCAACCATGGGTACATCAAAGCGTCAGATTCATCTGTTCAGAAGAGCAGTGCTGAAGCTCAACTGATGTACAAAAAACAAAACAAAACAATGTGTTCCTCTGCAGGTAACTTGCAATTTTTTGTTTCAACCACAGATGTCGAGAGAGAGCCTAGAATTCTGTACCGTACCTTTAATTATTCTATTCCTTTTGTCTTCTTTTTGTGCTTATTTTTTGTTCTCCATTTAATGGCCATGAACCACACATTGCCTTTCAAACTAGACAGTATTGAACTTCATACAGCATTGTCTTAATTGCTATTGGGTCCAGTAATAGTATTTGAAGTAGTGACATGTTTCCCCTCTGCGTATGCCTTTATTATGTTTGGCATTTACAGGAAAGATCGATATACAGTTTATTTTCTGTCAGTGGAGGACACTGTCTTTACAATAAAAGAGTGTTATGAGTTGAGTGCTACTTTACTCGTCCCTCAGTTGAAAAATGTACAAAATATCATGTTTACAGTAACACACTTATGATAGAAGTCTATGGGGCAAGACATTGCACTGGAAAACTTTTCAATTTAGCACTATTTTGAAAGACTTTACAGCTCACCTAACACATTGGTTTATGGACAAATTAATACAGGCGCTTTAACAAAAATGAGCTGCACATTTCTGCTTTTAAACCCTCTGGAATACCTTGCCCCATAGACTTCCATTGTAAGTGCATTACTGTTAATGCGATTGATTTTGTTTTTACAAACTGAGGGACAAGTTGAAATGATTTTCTGTGGTAATCGACAGCATTTCATAAACTCTTTCAATTTATCTGAACATAACTTGGAACGTTGCTTTAAAGAGATATTCCGGGTTCAGTACAAGTTAAGCTCAATCAACTGCATGTTTGGCATAATGTTGATTACCACAAAAATACATTTCAACTTGTCCCTCCTTTTTTGTAAAAGGTTTTTGGGTTTTTTGTTTGAGGTTATAAAAGCAGAAATGTGAAGCTTATCATTTTATAGAAGTACTTATGTTAATTATTCTGTTAAAGCACGTGTTATTTGAGCTGTTAAGTTGTTTATATCATTGATTACAGGGTTTACGGCCTTCCATCGTCATGGCAATGAAGTTGTAAAATTGAACATAACTTTACAGAAAAGATTAGTAATCAATTTTATCACACTAAAATCAGGTTAACATTGATGTTGTTTATGTCTTGTGGCTATACTTTTGAAAAAGTGAGTATTTTAACATTAACGGAGTGGCCCCCGTTCACTTCCATTGTAAGTGCCTCACCGGCACCCAGATTTTTGCTGCTTTTTTTTTTTTTTAAGAAAAGGAGGGACAAGTCTAACTTAATTTTTCTGGTAATCAAAATTATGCCAGAAATGTAATACATTAAGATTTATCTGGAATATTCCTTTAACTCTGTCCATTTGTTTGACAGTTTGTTTCCTCAAAATGTGATTTTGGAACTAAGAGAATTCAGTCTTGAATAAATCAGTAAGTGGTGAATTACACCCATAGTGTACTCTCCTGAGTACTTGCAGTATTACTACTGTGTAAAAGGTATTTGAAGACAATACTCCATATTAAAGATATGTAGACAAGTTTGAATTATTTAGAGTCAGAGTATTTTAAGGTCAGGGTTAGGCCTCCGAAGTGTATTGTTTAATTTCTGACTCCTTTCCTCAACTGTATTCTGTGGCCAAGAAGTGCTCATCATTCCATAGCAATAATGTTTTTTAGGATGCAGTGTTGCTCATTAAACTGCTGTTGATCAACTGTTTATACACTATGTTCTTTTATGACTCCATGCTTTTAGAGCGTTTGGTGTGCTAGAAGAGTATAAAACATGGTCACTGTAACTATAGTGTTAGATTTCACTCTGTGAAAGTCTCAAGTTCAAAACACTGATCCTTCAACTACCTTATTTCATGCTTAAAATGTGTTCTAGCCTTTGTGATAAAACTTTTTTGTGTGTGTGTTAATGTTCAAAACAGGAGCATTATCTTGTTATTTCTGCCCTTGTTTATATGTTTGAAGATTTTTCTGCATACCATTTTGATGTTAAGTTTAAGTCAGGTTGGAATTTCATTGATCTGTAGTTAAAATTCTACTGATACTTTGTTTAAGTGACAATTAAAAAGTATTACTACAGTGTTTCATGTTGTTTGCCTCATCCAAATATATTAAGTCACGGATATGAAATGCAGAATCCTGATTGGCTGTTTTTTGTTTCTAAATCAATTGTCTTTGATTTAGACACAAATAAAAAACTAAATCAAACCATAGGGATTTTGTAGCTTTTATAGGGTTTTAGCATGGTGCCTATGCTTTATAAAGGTTACGACGAAAATATACTGTATTTTAGAGGCTTTGTTAAACCAACTAGTTCAAAAATGACTGAAATGACGTATACAGACCCTCTAAAACATTATTTCTTCATTTTGGAGAACTTATATAGAAGTTCAATGGTATTTTCAATCCAGACAGTTGTACAATAAACTAAATGAAGACTGCTCTTGAGTCCCTCAATCAATGAGATTGAAATGCTCTGCAGAGAGTGTTCTACCTCCTCTTCTGCATTTACAGTTTAAAAGCGATAGAGGGCGCCAAATGCTTTATAATTAATGTGAAATAATTCAGAGAACTTCAATAACTAAAATATTAACTAAATTCCAATACTATATAATTATCAACAAAAAATAAATCTTTTTTCGAAAAAGAAATATTAATTAAAATACATTTAGAGAGACCTTATTCCTAATTCTTTTTTGTTCTTTTTTTTATTTTATTTTATTTTTTAATTTATTTATTTATTTATTGGTCTTTGGATATATTGTGACTGTTTAATTTGTGAGTGAATTTCATTTGTTTAAATCTTTGTAAGAAATGTGCAGTATTACTAAGGATACAAATTTTGATCCGTGTGACATAATGTTTGCTGATTACCACAAAAAAATAATTTTGACTCGTCCCTCGTTTACTTATCGCGGAGAGTAGCATGAGCCTCCACATGCTGTGATTCTCCGGTGTCATTCACAACAAGCCAGGCGATAAGATGCGCGGATTGACGGCCTCCGCCACCTGGATTGAGATGAGTAACCGCGCCACCACGAGGACCTACTAAGTAGTGGGAATTGGTCATTCCAAATTGGGAGAAAAGGGGATAAAAATAAATAAATTAAAAAAATCAAGATTACAGTGAAGCACTTACAATTGTGGGGACAATTTTGGAAGGTTTGGAAGGCAGAAATGTGAAGCTTTTTTTATTTTTTTATTATTTTTTTATAAAACACTTACGTAATTCTTCTGGTAACACCTGTGTATTATCTGAGCTGTGGAGTTGATTAAATCTTCGTTTTTACAGAATTACAAGGCTTACAGTGTTATGTCGTCATGGCAACAAAGTTGTGAAATAAGATAACTTTACACAGAAAAGGTTAGTAAGCAATTTAATCACACTTAAATCTTTGTAGTAATCAACATAATGCCACAAATACTATACAAATACAAATACACAAATACTAATTATGTCATAGTAACTTCACATCACAATTCTCTCTATCTCTCTCTCTCTCTCACACTCACACTCACACACACACACACTGAGCTCATGTTTCTCTAGTGCACATATGGTACATCGGCAATAGGCACACTTGTGGTGGAGTGGAAACTGCAGTCCTGTTTACATTCTCCAACAAAAGGGCTCATCAATGTTTCAGCAGCTCTGCATTGTACAATTTGTCCACCATGTGTAATGTGACGAGCGAGTGCTAACATTTTCCTTGTCAAATGCAGGCTAATGAGACATATTTTCAGACCTATCTATATTTACCACCAAAGCGATGGTGTATGTGATATTGAGTTGTAACCAATGGAGGCCTACTTGCCTCAATTTTGTGTGATTTCCTATCCAGCAATGTGTTTTGTGGTTTTACACTATAGTTCCCAGAAGAAAAGCCCAATATGACTTGTCACCAGCATGTGTTTTGGTATGTTTCACTGTCTGTCCTCCTCAAGTGTTTCGCCGCTTTAATTCTTGACGTCTTCATTTCAGCTGAATTACAGGACAGCTGTCAACCGTAGATGGTGCCACCCATAAGAAGGGGGGGAAGGGGGCAGCTTTCAGGGGCCCAGCCACTGAAGGGGACCCAAGAGAGTTAGAAGATCAGAGTTCGTCCAGAGATCGCCCGGTGGAGATTGGGCACTGGACAGAGGGGGGCCCATTAGATAGAAGTTTTCAGGGACCCAGTTGGGGGTTTTGGTGGGCCTGACCATAGATGTGCTGTGCCTTCCAGACTTACTTGGTTAACCAGCTTATTTAGAATGATCATGGTGGCTGACAAGTTTTACCAGACAAGTTTGCTGGTGAACAGTCTGGTTGTGCTGGTCCAGCACTAACCAGCATAAACTAGCTTGGAACAGCATGGAAATTCAAAGACTGTTGACAGAATTCATCACAATGCATTTAACCATGTATTTATTAATCTCACAGCATTATCAGTATAAGAATAATTCACATTTAATGACCCCTGACTAGTTGATCTTGTTCATTTTTTTTACCCGATTGTTTTTGTTCGGCCCCAATGTGTGGCTCTGATGACTCTGATAATGCTTTATCACTCGTTTGGTCCTCACCATAATTGAGTTTCACTAAGGGCCTATCAGTTACAGTGGCCCTGAAACCCAACACCTCTGCTTGGCACACTGGGATGCGCAAGGACAATGCCACAGGGCCTTGGCAGGGGGAGTACCTGCTCAGGTAACCAGACACTCTGGACACCCCCACGAACCCATCACTCGCAAATTCCCAGAGCCTCACATTCATTCTCAGATGGAGCTACCAAGGTGAACTACTTCAGAAACAACTAAAAGCAGAGCATGCCAAAGATTTTAAGTTACAATTTGACAGATGTATTTGGAAGAAGTCTCTCAGAAGCATTCATGGGCTTCTGCACAGACGTTAATAAAGCTTTTGTAGCTAGACTTCCTTGAGTTCCTCTACAAAACATGTTGAGTCTCTGGACAAATCTTCATTGCTTGCAGCGAAGTCCTTGGAGGTCAATATTTCTTGGATCTTGTGCATGGAACCATGGAAAAACTTCAAACAGTGATGGTATCCTGAGATGCTTTTCCATATTAGGATCTCATCCATTAACTGGAACCTTGAATCAAAACAGGATCTGATTGGTTACTGAAAGTTGTTTTATTTCTTGCGCAGTTAGTGCTTCTATCTTCTGCCATGATGCACGGGCTCCCTTGCTCATCGCTGCAGTACTGTTTCGGTGGTCCTCCAGAGGTATCTGCCGAGCCTGCTCCAGACCTGAACTCAGAAGTCTCCAGAAATGGCCTAGATCTTTCCATAGGCCCAGCCATTCTCACCCAGCCTGGTCCAAGAAACCCAGTCAGGACTGAGAGCCAGCCTTCATTTAGCTGCATTTCCATACAGACCAAGACTAATGGGAGTCACCCCAAGGCCGAAGAGCTGGACAAAGACAAAGACAACCACCACACACTTCACTCCTATCCAAGCTCAGAGGGGTTCTCAGAGGAAGAGGATACCCAGGATAAGAGCCCAGCCCTGAACACCAAACGGCCACATATCCCTCGCCCATCCATCATTAGGCCAGCCAAGGTAACAACATAGCGAAATACCATAGATGTGTTGATCCTCTGAACTTTTGATATGGTGTCAAACCTCTTGAAATAAAATACTGGAAATGCTCTTGCAATGCAAGAGTCCTGTAAAGTAAAATGTAGTATGATCTTAAGATGGAGATTGAATGAGTCAAACTGTATTAGGGTAGGAGACAATAAGTAAAATGTTGTCTACTGAGATGCTCTTTTAACCTCTTTATCAGTATCAGTGTGTGTGTGCATGTTTAGACAAGCCATCTAAACTTATACTCACACACAAGTCAAACTGGTTGTGCACGAGTTTTATTCTCCCCAACTTTAGAGACTAAAATGAATAGTTCACCTTTCAATTTCATTGTATTGAAACAAGATGCAGTGACAGTGAATGGTGACTAAGGCTAACATTTTGCCTAACATCGACTTTTGTGTTCCACAGAAGAAAGAAAGTAATCTCAACTCAGAGTCATCATCTAAAGTAACTAATCACAATACACATGACATTACTGCACAAAAAAAAATACAATAAAATATATATATATATATATATATATATATATATATATTGTATGTATGTATTTATATAATAATACTACGTATAGTAGACAATCAAAAAATTAGAAATGTCACAATAACCTTTACTGGATAGACTGCAGCAGAGATGCCCAAACCAGGGCGGGCCAAAATTGGCCCATGATGACCTTTAATTTGGCCCACCTTGCAATGTATGACAAGAGGAAAAACCATAAAAATATGCCATTGATGCCACTCTTCATTGCATTAGTTAAGCAGATTGCAGAGTATATGTACGTGTATATATATACATATTTCGGCCCACGGCCCTAAATCAAGTTTGATTTTGGCCCTTCTTAGGAAAAAGTTTGGGCACCTCTGCAATACAGTATAAGCAAATCCTGCCTGGTAGATAAAATTATTTAATGACATATATTTTTGAAAATGTGCCAAATGATGTTTTAACTGACAGATTGAGAGAAAGACTTCCCATTGGCTCTGGCCTTTTAAACTTAACTTGATTGTGAGCATCACTGTAAAGGTTAGGAGCTTGGTCTGCTGTTGTTTAAGATTAATTTAGGTCTCTGTCCATGACCATGGCTTAAAAGCTCCATATGTGCAGGGCTCAAACCATTTGTTAGCGTGTGCATACAGTATGTGTATGTGTCTGACTGCCTAAGCAACATTTTGCTAATTAAACAGCTATTGTAAATTTAACAAGCATATACACATGGTCTGTGTAAACAAAAAGGCTGTTTCACTCATGATATTTGCTGTGGTTAAATATGTCAGTGTGTTTAAATGGTAGATATGTTTTTTCTGATAGTATGATAGATAGTGATCTGATTATGCAAAAATACATTTCTTAATTTTATTTCATCAGAGGAGTAGTCCTTGCGCAAGCTCACCCCTGTACATATTAACTGTCTGCTACACACAGCAAACACACATAGGCTGAATTTATATTTATAATAATTAGGTCCCTTTTAACAGTTGTGTCTACCCAGAGGCCAATTGTATTGCTCAGAGGTTGATCTTTCACAGCTCAGGAGACATAATGGAGTTCCCAGTTACGCTTCATCAAAGTTTCAACTTTGTCCAAGATGTTTCTCATAAAATGTCTTATGATGAATAAAAAAATATCACAAATGAGACAACTGTTGACAGTAATAGTATAGACTAGAGCAATATTATTAGACTGTGAACCAATTTGGCTGATTCAAGAGAATGTAATTGGTCTAAAGATTTGATTCAAATGATTCTTTCGTGAATCGGACATCACTATCACAGAGCCCCATGCAGCTTATCAAAAGGCGGACACGTTAGCCATTAGCCATTAAAGAATTTTATTTGTGAAGTGGAACATGTGTGAATCTTCCAAAAAAATAAGGGGCTTGGAACAATACAGATTCAGGGGCTTAAGTCATCTTGTATCTTGTAGCACATCACCACTGCCATAAATCTAGCTTCCATATATGTGACCTCTGGGGGCACAGCCTGTCCTTCACTGTCCCCAGAGAAGTGTGTATTGTTTAGATTAATGCCAAATAAACACTTCTGTCCCTGTTATTTGCATTTTTATTCAAACAAATGCTTCCAAAGGCATGTCACCAAAGATTCAACTGTGTCTTTCTTCACGTTCTGCTACAGGTGCAAATTCAAGCTGAGTTTAGAATATCACACCGGTATACTAGCATACTGCTTTTACTATTTCTACCATTCAAAAAAACTACTCTTACTATTGCTTAAGCATAGTATGTATACTGTGCACTGTAGTTTTTAAATTTGAAAATATATGGTATTCAAAAAATCTGTGCATTTCTGAACCAAATGACCTACTACATTTGCCAAAATGAGCTGTGTACAACTTAGTTTACTGCGTGTAGTCCTAATATGCTACAGTGCAATGTGCTTGAATTGTCCTTCCATTTCCAGTGTGATAAATGAACCAAAAGTAATATCAACCATGATTTGTCAGTATCAACACATAATTTAATCAGACTGACAAATGTTAAGACATTCATAATCAAAAATGCAAGATATGTCTTTAAAAAAATACCTGAATTACCTGTAAACACACAGTGTGATGAGATTATGTGATCAATGAAGTTAGGTCAAGTGACAACAATGTGGCATATTACTGTTTGAAACATTAATTGTAGAATAATGCCTACTGTTTCACCTACTTAAAAAAAACAATAGGCAGCATGCAGTGAAGGCTATACAGTGTAGTATTCAGTAAAGTAGAGAGCTAGTATTCCCACACTTAGACTAAATTTAGAATAGTATACTATAATACTATCTATATACTGCAGAAATAGTAAGAGTGTTATGGTAGTATGCCATTCTGAACATAGCAATAGAGATTCATACACACAGTGTGGTAGAAGCAACTGATGAGTGTGCTCATTTTGAAATAGCCTAATATGTTACAGTTTTTTACAATCACTTACATACTAAAAGTGGTACTTGAGGCACACTCAGTGAAACCATTAACTCATGTACCTAATCTCCAGACCAGGTCTGCAAAACTACAAGCACATTATCTGCTTTACACTCAGTTTGCAATTGTTAAACACACTTTTTGCAAAACACTAAACACAATTCTCAACATTAGACACAGCATTCAAAACTAACAGCTCTTGTGTTTCGTTTGGAAAACACTGCCATTCAAAATCGCCACACTAGTTTACTGATTACCTACACCCAGTGCTCACGTGTGAAAACACTTTTAGCTAATTTCTTTACTTTAGAAATCTGTTCATCCCAAAGTCTGGATGAAAATACAAAGTTTTGAGAAAGAAAGAAATGTAATTCCCCCCATTTAAACTAAAAAAAAAATTGATTGTAGAACACATTCCCTGTCTCAGGTCAGTTAGGATCACTACTTTATTTTAAGAATGTGAAATGTCAGAATAATAGTAGAGAGAATGATTTATTTCAGCTTTTATTTCTTTCATCACATTTCCAATGGATCAGAAGTTTACATACACTTTGTTAGTATTTGGTAGCATTGCCTTTAAATTGTTTAACTTGGATCAAACATTTTGGGTAGCCTTCCACAAGCTTCTCACAATAAGTTGCTGGAATTTTGACCCATTCCTCCAGACAGAACTGGTGTAACTGAGTCAGGTTTGTAGCTTCCTTGCTCGCACACGCGTTTTCAGTTCTGCCCACAAATTTTCTATCAGATTGAGGTCAGGGCTTTGTGACAGCCACTCCAATACCTTGACTTTGTTGTCCTTAAGCCATTTTGCCACAACTTTGGAGGTATGCTTGGGGTCATTGTCCATTATGGAAGACCCATTTGCGACTGAGCTTTAACTTCCTGGCTGATGTCTTGAGATGTTGCTTCAATAAATCCACATAATTTTCCTTCCTCATGATGTCATCTATTTTGTGAAGTGCACCAGTCCCTCCTGCAGCAAAGCACCCCCACAACATGATGCTGCCACCCCCATGCTACATGGTTGGGATGGTGATCTTCGGCTTGCAAGCTTCACCCTTTTTCCTCCAAACATAACGATGGTCATAATGGCCAAACAGTTAAATTTTTGTTTCATTAGATCAGAGGACATTTCTCCAAAAAGTAAGATCTTTGTCCCCATGTGCACTTGCAAACTGAAGTCTGGCTTTTTTTTATGGTGGTTTTGGAGCAGTGGTTTCCTCCTTGATGAGCAGCCTTTCAGGTTTTGTCGATATAGGGCTCGTTTTTCTGTGGATATAGATACTTGTCTACCTGTTTCCTCCAGCATATTCACAAGGTCCTTTGCTGTTGTTCTGGAGTATATTTGCACTTTTTACACCGAACTACGTTAATCTCTAGGAGACAGAATGTGTCTCCTTCCTGAGCAGTATGATGGCTGCGTGGTCCCATGGTGTTTATACTTGCATACTATTTTTGTACAGATGAATGTGGTACCTTCAGGCATTTGGAAATTGCTCCCAAAGATAAACCAGACTTGTGGAGGTCCACAAATTTATTTATTTTTTTTTCTGTGGTCTTGGCTGATTTCTTTTGACTTTCCCATGATGTCAAGCAAAGAGGCACTAAATTTGAAGGTAGGCCTTAAAATATATCCACAGGTACACCTCCAGTTGACTCCAATTAGCCTATCAGAAGCTAAATTAGGCTTGACATAATTTTCTGGAATTTTCCAAGCTGCTTAAAGGCACAGTTAACTTAGTGTGTGTAAACATCTGACCCACTGGAATTGTGATATAGTCAATTAAAAGTGAAACCATTGTTGGAAAAATTACTCACGTCATGCACAAAGTAGATATTCTAAACAACTTGCTAAAACTATAGTTTGCTAATATGAAATCTGTGGAGTGGTTAAAAGAATTGGTTTTAATGACTTCAGCCAAAGCGTATGTAAACTTCTGACTTCAACTGTATACTGAATATGCATACATACTTTATATATTTGTGCACATACATGTACATGTGAGTGCTATGACAAACTGCCATGTACTCCACTGCACACTGAACATGCAAAACGCACAAGATAGTAGAGTTTTACATTTTTCACATCCAAGTGTATTTGGTGTGTATAAGAGCTAATGATTTGATGCTTTGTGTGTAGTTTTTAATGCAAAAACACCATTTTGTTAAAAGTTGAAATAGTTTTGAATGAAGTGTTTGCTTTTGCAAGAGTTGTGTGACATTTTGCATGGTGTGTGTGTGTGTTTTGGGGTTTTGTGTGTAGAGTCCAGAGAAAAGGAGCCATAGTTTCTGAAAATGTGTGATAGCAATGGTTAAAAAAAACTGTTATATAAGAACTTGGCACCCACAAAGACAGGTCAGTTACGCTCTCGAGTTCAAACGCAGTGAAAACGTGTGTGTGTGTGTGTGTGTATCTGGTCAATTAAAGAGAAGTGGGGGGATGGATGCCATTAAAGGCCTATCGCTTTTCTGCAGTACCCTCCAACTGTGCAGGTGTGTGTGTGTGTGTGTGTATGTGTTAGTGTTGTGTACAAGCTTATGTGAAACATGATTCAGAGATTAAATCATGTTACATTTATCAAGTTATCAAGCTCTGTGTATTTTGTTCCTTATATAAATGTCATGAAGTGAAATAGAATATTTTCTTCCTCAGTCACTAACATTATCACGAGCAAAAAGTTATGCCTTCATCATTGTATATAAAACGTACTGTATATGCACTTACATAAAAAAAAAAAATAAAACGAAATCATCAAATTTAGTGAGGGAACAGTTTGCTTTAGTGCTAGGCAAGAGAGATTTGTTGTTCTAATGTACTCTTATAATTTAATAACAACAATGTCTGATAAATTATCTGTAACTTATCAGAAGTTATCAATTACTTAACATAAACTATAATTTAACCCTCTGTGACTTAAAAGTGAATATGTGAGTGTGAAGATGTTTAGTGGAAAATCCAGATGACCGTCAAAATCAAATCAACCACGCCTCCTTTATCTAAGACACAGGAAAGAGGATAAGCATGTTGAAAAGGGGAAACCTGAATTTGTGCACATTGTCTGTCTTTGAATTTGACTGTGAACTCCTGAGAGTCAGTAGCTGTAGAAGTGAACATCAGTATATTTGGATTTTTGGATAATCCCTAAGAAAAAAACATGAAAGTTTCCAAGCATTTTTTTTTTTTTTAAAGACAAGCAAATAAGTATATAAATCTCCAATAATTTTCTTTCTGTCTGTCTTTCTTTCTTTCATTCATTCTTTCTTTCTAACCAACACTCTTTCTATTATATTTTTTCTACAATCTAAAATTATGTGTCTTGCTGCATAATCTAAAATTACACAGCAAATCACTCTGGAATGCATGTTTCCTTCCTAATTCTCAAAGTGATGTTATTACTCTCAAGTAAATCTTATGTCTGGAAAAAGAGCTGTGTTGACTTATTGTAGCAGGAATGTCGGATTTCTCAGACTGTCTCCTGAGGGCTCTTATTAGGCCCAGTGATTTTTATATCATACAGAGTCAGCGCTCTGATTTCTGAAATAGTTCTAGTGGACGTTAAGGATGCATAATTAAAAATGTTAAAACTTTGAGATTGACTGACAGTGTTCTTTGTTTTCTCTGTGTGCTGGAATTAGGAGCAACCAATCCAGGAAGACTTTCCAGTCAGAACTGATTATATAGAGTCAGAGGATGGAACGTTATCAGGTACAGAGAACATACACACACACACACACACACACACACACTCCGAGGTGCAGAGGATGGACAGTTATCAGAAAACAACACAGGTTTCCTCTCCTCCTTTTCCTCCCTCAGCTGCAGACAGAGACTTGGAGAGGAAATCTATTTAAACACAGTCAGTGGAAAAAGACAGCGGTTGTGCAGCTTTTGTGGAAAATATAATCACACTGAATTGTGTACTGACCAAATCTGCAGCTTGGTGAAGGACCTTTGAGTAAAGAGGGGGAAACATTTTTATTTCTTCTCATGTCTGATTATGTTTTGCCTGTAAAAGGACACTTTGAGGACATATGGCAGTGTAACAAGACTAAGTAGTCTCTCTGAGTGCTATCTGTAGCTCCTGTATTGTTCAGAAGGAAAAGCAAAGTGACCCATCAAATGGTCACAGATATGGCCACAGTCAGCAGACATGGACTAAAAGCATCAAAACTCTACTTTTGATCTATCTCTCTCTCTCTCTCTCTCTCTCTCTCTCTCTCTATCTGTCTGTCTGTCTGTCTGTCTGTGCATAGGGTTGTTATATTTCATGACACATATTTCAGTGATGTCTGTCAGATATTAGGGACATTTTTGCATTGGATTCCAATATTATGCAAACATCCAAAAGCCAGTGGGTTGTGTTTATAATGACTTTTGTTTATAAATTACCTTATTAAACCACTGTATATGCACCACTGGCTCGTTCCAGTCAGTCGCTTTAAGCTATACGTTTTTTAGCATGTTATTTTGTGGTTGCTTGGGTGGTCTGGGTGGTCGCTAGGGCATTGCTATGTGGTTGGTACTGTAGGTAGTTCTACAGACCCAAGACAAACGAGTCCACCCCCAATTTTCTATGATATTCTAATCTGTAGATTAGGGTCAGGGATTGAGAACTATTGAATTTTACAGTTCAATCAATATCCTTTAGTTTTAAACGTTACCCACCACAAATCTACCCAGTTTTACTCAATTACTATAATACATGACTTGTATTACACATAGCTATCTGATATTGGCATTATTGGCAGGAATTGCTGTTAAGCCAGAGGTGAACTGGCTCCCCCAGCTGAGCCTGGTTTCTCTCGTTTTTTTTTTTTTTTTCTCCAGGGAGAGTTCACCCAAAAATGTAAATTCTGTCATCATTTACTCACCCTCATGCCATCCCAGATGTGTATGACTTTCTTTCTTCTGCAGAACACGTAATATATTTTTTAGAAGAATATTTATGCTCTGTAGGTTCATACAATGCAAGTGAATGGGTGCCAAAATTTTGAAGCACCAAAAAGCACATAAAGGCAGCATAAAAGTAATCCATACGACTCCAGTGTTTTACTCCATCTCTTTAGAAATGATATGATAGGTGTTGGTGAGAAACAGAACAATATTTAAGTCACTTTTTGCTAGAAGTTCTTCTCCCTGCCCAGTAGGGGGCGATATGCATGAAGAATGTGAATCACAAAAACACAAGAAGAAGAATGTGAAAGTTAAAGTGGAGAAGCAGACCCTGCTGATTCAGCATATTTACTGTCAGTTGGTCAGTCAGTCAGGCTGTTCTCCATTGTTCTCTGCAGTTTTGTCCACCTCCAGTGTGTCATATGTTTGGTGTCCCCAGAGAACTGGAGTTACCCAACAAACTCTCTTTGTTTATGTTGCATGTCTGTATGTTCATGTTTGTGTAACCTTATGAGAGGAAATCAGTGTGTTGTAGCTGCAACAGACATTTGTAATTCAATGTTTCTCATAATGTCTCACTAAAAAATCTGTGAGGAAGGGGGACATAACTGTACAACAAAGATGACTGGAGCCCAGAAACTTGTGGCACATTATGACGTCTGAGGAATTGTAGGACTATATGCAGAAATCAGCTACTGTAAATATGAATCAGAAGGAGTGTCTTTTAAAGGGATAATTCAGCCAAAAATGAAAATTCTTTCATCATGTACTCACCCTCATGCTATCCCAGATGTGTATGACTTTCTTTCTTCAGCAGAACACAAATTAAAGATTTTTAGAAGAATATCTCAGCCCTTTTGATCCATTCAATGCAAGTAAATGGTGACCAGAACTTTGAAGCTCTTAAAATCACATAAAATAAGACTCCAGTGGTTAAATCCATGTCTTCTGAAGCAATATGATAGGCGTGGGTGAGTGACAGGTCAATAGTTAAGTTATTTTTTACAAAAATCTTTGACCAGCCCCAACCAGAAGATGGTGATATGCACAAAGAAGAAGAATGTAAAAGTGATAGTGAAAGTGGAGATTATAGAAAAAAAGGATTTAAATATTGATCTGTTTCTCACCCACACCTATCATATCGTTTCTAAAGACATTGATGTAAACACGAGTCATATTGATTACAACCCCAATTCCGAAAAAGATAATTCAAGATCTATCAATTTTCCCCAACAATGTTCCCCAAAGACAAACTGGAAGGATTTTGAGCATTTCACCCTCTACAGTACACAATATAGTTAAAAGATTCAAGGAATATGGTCAAATCTCGGTGCATAAAGGGCAAGACGAAAACCACTTCTGAATGCATGTGATCTCTGATCCCTCAGACATCACTGTCTTAAAAAACATCATTTATCTGTAATGGATATCATGAACATGGACTTGGGATAACTTTAGTAAACCTGTGTTAGTCAACAACACTCTTTACTATGCAAAGCAGAAGCCCTACATCAACACTGTCCAGAAGCGCTGCCGATTCTATGGGCTCGTTCTCATCTTAGATGGAAAGTAGAACAATGGAACCATGTTGTTTTGGTCTGATGAGTCCACATTTCAAAATGTTTTTGAAAAACACAGCCGTCATGTTATCCGGGCCAAAGATGAAAAGGACCATCCAAGCTGTTATTAGCGTCAGGTCCAAAAAGCCAGTGTCTGTATGGGCCAGGGGTGTGTCAGTGCCCATGGCATGGGTAACTCACACATCTGTGAGAACACCATGAATGCAGACAGATATGTAAAAATTTTGAAGCAACATATACTGCCATTCAGCACCGTCTTTTCCATGGACATCCCAGAATTTTCAACAGGACAACTTCAAACCACATACTGCCCGAATTACAAGTGCATGGCTGTGTAAGCAGAGAGTGTGGGTGCTAGATTGGCCTGCCTGCAGTCCTGAACTTCTCCAACTGAGAATGTGTGGTGCATTATGAAGCACACCATCCAGCAACGAAGACCCCGTACAATTGTGCAGCTAAAGACATACATAATGGATGAATGAGGGGAAATTCCACTTTTTAAATTTAACAAACTTTTGTCTTTAGTGCCTAAATGCTTGTGTTTCACAGTGGTAAACACTCGACTGTCCCAACTTTTTTGGAGTGTGTTGCAATCATCTGATTTGAAATTACTGTACATATTCAAGAAAAATGAAATTCACAAAGTAAAACATCATATGTTTAGTTGTAGTGCTTTCAATATAGAAAAGGGTGAAAATAATTTACAGATCACTCCTTTTTGTTTTTATTAGCATTTTTCATACTGTCCCAACTTTTTCAGAATTGGGGTTGTACTTTTATGCTGCGTTTATGTGCTTCAAAGTTCTGGCGAACATTTACTTGCATTGTATGGACCTACAGAGATGAAACATTCTTCTAAAAAAAAAAAAATGCCATGTGTTCTGCAGAAGAAAAAAATATTCTTACACTTCTGGGATGGCATGAGTTTGAGTAAATGGTGAGATAATTTACATTTTTAGGTGAACTATCCCTTTAAAAACTTCATAATTTAGTGCAATATTGCAGAAATAGTTTAAGTCAGGTGTTTTAAAGAACTCTTCGCTACCCCTGAGGAATTGCTCAGAGGTTGCTCTTTCATAGCTCAGGAGACTTTATACTGTAAAGTTGCCAGCTATGTTTACAGTTTCTCAACTGATTTGGCACATTTACTGAAACAAACTTACAATTGTCAAAACTAAGTACAATCCTCACATCACGTGGTACATTCAGCACACCACTCTGTGATCTGCAAAAGGTGATTACTCAAATTAACTCATGATTCAAATGTAAATAAATCCATCAATAAATAAATCATTGTCATCAAAACAAAAGGTTCCTTTATCATTGCTTAGACCAAGACAGTCAAAATGCAAAGACATCTTGTCAAAATGACAGTGTACTCTGAAAGTGTGATAGTTACCCACTATGTAATATTGTCCAATTGCTAACATTGTATATGTAGGCAGCTGAATAGTATTGATGTCAAAGTCATGGCACACACACTATACTTTCAACAAAATATTTCAGACATTTTTCATCATTGTATGTACACACATTACAGCCAACAAAACACGTAAAGAAAGCTTGTTAAAAAAAAAAAAATTATATATATATATATATATATATAATTCAGGAACTATAATATGTGCAAGAAAACAAATATGCTGCAAGTTCTGCAACCTCATGGGTCTTCCAATCTCTCATCTGTCTGGCCACAACATTTCATCTACATCACACCTGATATCCTCCCTTGCAATGCAACGAGGGAAAAATCTTTTGGCATGACGCAGCCACCCCCTATAACAACCTGCTGTGATATCCTCACAACCAGAATCCATTGCACCCAGTAAGGACAACTGGTCGTGAGGATGGTGATCATAGACCTTCCATTTCCATGCGGAAAATATCTCCTCAATGGGACTTCGGAATGGGGAGTATGGTGGGAGAAACTCCACAAAAAACATGGGTGGGCAAAAAAACCATTCCCTGACTGTATTTGAACGATGGAAACTTACGTTGTCCCAAACTATAACATACGTTGGCAAGTCATTTCTTACAAACCCTCTCTCATTCTCAGGAAAAGAGTTTTCAGGAAATTGAGACGTTGTGTGTTATAGGGCCCAGTGATGGGAATGTGGCGGAGTACACTATTCCCACATATGGCAGCACACATTGTAATGTTCCCTCCACGCTGGCCTGGCACATCAACAGTAGCTCGGTGACCAATAATATTACAGCCACGTCTCCTGACTTTGGTCAAGTTGAATCCTGCCTCATCAACATACACAAATGTGTGGGGATTCAGCCTCCAGCTGAATCACTCGTGAGAAGCAATTTAGCAAATAACTTACAGTAGATATTGTAAATCATACAGTTACACATATCCCACGTTGTGTAACATTCTGCATATACAGGTTGTACTTGTCAGTACTGAAAGACAAGGAGATTACAGCACTGTGTAGTGCACAATGATTAATTCTTACCTGTACATACTGGTACCTCAGCTCCTTCACTCTCACCATTCCTCTCAAAAGGTACCTTGTAGAGTTGCTTCATTGCAATCTGATTTCTCTTCAGCACTCTATCATCAATTGTGGAGAGGCTGACGGTGTTGACATTTTGAAAGATGCCGTCATCTTGTATGAACGCACTTTGAATATTTTAGTCTAATAGCATTGTTTGCTACAACCATATTACAAATTTCAAGTTCTTGTTGAGCAGTGAAAACTGATCTTCTGCCACTACCATGGGGCAGACGCTCAATCCTAGACAGAAAATACAGCACAGTAAAGTCAATGTATTCTACATAAATTCTGAGACATGCATTGGCTAAGTTTACTGGAATACCAGAATGAAGGAATATTGCAGTACAATTTGATTACACACCTGTTTTCTCCCCTGAATGTCTAGACTATTGACGACACCGTGGACCGGCCCAGATTAGGCTGCACTTTCCGACCAGCCTCTATCATACTTAGGCCATGGTTGATGACATGGTCTATAATTGTTACCCATATCTCATTTGAGATTTCTCTGTGCCTTTGTCTTTCTCTACCTCTTCCTCGTCCTCTGTGCCCCCCCGCTCTATCTTCCTCTCCCCATACCACCCCGCACTCTAATGCCCCTTCCTTTTGCACGAGCAGGCTCTTGCCCCTGTCTGTCTTTTGCCTGCTCCATATTCCACAGCTGTGAAATTCAGTCCTACCCTTGCAGTATAAATGTGTTTGAGACCTGATAGGTTATGAGTTTCACCTGTTCGCTAAATTGGACAGCATTTGCGTTTGGTTGCTCTAAATTGTGAGGAAATTGAATTGTTCCCCATCTAGCTGAAGTCCATCAATCTGACAACTATTACAACAATACCACATAACTATCATGTATCTAATATATGTGTGACAGGTTATTGTGTTGGTTGTTCTATTTAGCATGAAGGGATTTACACAATGAACATGTGCAATGCATTTGCATTTTGTGCCAAAGCAATTATAAATGACTATAGTCATGTGAACAAATGACCTAATGTTCATGTAGTTAGTCATATAGTTTGATGAAGTTTAATAGTCATTCGACGATTGTGCCAAAGCGATTGAGAAAAACTGTAATTGAAGTATAAACTATGTCTCAGATGTTTCTCTGAAAATTACTAATAAAAATAAACATAAATGAGACAGTTGATGACATACAGTAAGAGTGTAGAGCTTTAAAATTGAATTGGGACAGAACTGCACAGATAATGTTATCTTGGAAGAATTTAATAAGAAATGTTTGAGATTGACTTTGGTATCTTGTAAATCTGAGCACAGTTTGAGACATTTTCAGATCTCTCCTTAAACTTCAGAGGAGACAAATATGAGATTACTGAAGTCTTTTCTTTTTTTCAGGAGATAAATCTGAGAAGCAGGACACTTAAGCAAAAGTCTCCTTTTAATCTCAGTTCTGTCTAGGAGAAACAATTGAGACATTAAAGATATTTCATTTGTGATTTTCTTTCCTACGTGTATGTCTGTCCTTATCGCTGTCTGTCTCTCAGCTTGATTCTTTCTCTGACTCATATTCTCTTTTTCTAAAACCCTGTTTAGACAACTGGTACAAGCAGGTGTCCTTCCCCATTTCTTGCAACGTTTGCAATACAGTTATGTAATACATGTGTGTGTGTTTCCGTGTACATACGCATCTGCACACACGTGTGTTTTTGCATGTATCAGTTCTGCATGTCTCATACTGCAACCATGCCTGCATCCTCTAATGTGTGTTCAGTGCTTAATCCTGATTGATTGCCATTGATTAAACTGCATGGGTATTAAAAAACCCTATTACATCACTCACCTCTGCAGCGCCTCTCTCCTGCACCAACCACCCCATTCATCCCAATCAGCTCCATTAGCTAAAGTGCTCCGACTGTGCAGAGATTTGGTGTGTGTAACTGTTTCAGGATAGACGCTGTCTGAGTGACAGATACAGCCTCGTCGCGCAGCAGATTTTAGACTGAGGACTGTCTTTGAAAATACAGAGCGATCAATCACCTGTAAATACAGCGGGCTTCATGTTACCTACATACGGAGCTGTAGTTTAGGAACAAATTTTTTCCTATCAAATGTTTTTTTCTTTTTCTTTTAGGGGAAGGGTTAGTCTACAGTAATTATAATTGGCTTTATATAAAAGTGATCCTGCTCCTCTATTGATGACTATATGTGACACATATGACAAGTCCTAAACGATCTGATGATTTGCATGCATAATTAACCCTCATATATTTTATCTACATTATTCATAGCAGACACAAATTTAAAAAATGAGCAATTACTTATAAGAAAGCATTTGTGAAATTAGATATGATAAAGTGTGGTTTGACTTTTTAGTGAGAAGCACTTTTAGTCATACACTGCAGTGTTTTGGCACATGATTAACATAATATGATGATGTCAGACAGGGGTTGCAGCAGGGTCATCCAGAAATGTGGGTGCCGCCCATCCTGCAGCGTGACTCAGAGTTGGGTTATTAGATTAAATAGGCAGAGCCGAGCTGGACTGCACCACCAGTCGCCCATCTTCTGCATGGTGCCCATGGTAACAACAGGAGAATGGAGACAGAGAGACAGACGCAAAGAAAGAAAGAAACAAACAAACAAACAAATAAACAAAGATGGAGTTGACTGAATAAATGAGAATTGGTTGATTGATTGACTGATAATTAATTATACATCATACTGTACATGCAGCTTTTTGAGGAGAGATGTGCTATACTTTTCTAGGCGATCAGACATATGACTTTCCCACAGACTTATATTAAAGAAGGGACCTGAGCAGTGTAGTAACTTGGATGTTACGGGCCCAAGTGCAAAGAACCTGTCGGGGCCCTTGGTCGTTTTCGTCGCATTTCGCCCTCTCGATTGTTCCTATCGTTCCCATTTGGTCGGCCTTCGCCGGCCCCAGGGGAGCTGCCCTCCCTGTAGCTATGCCACTGGACCTGAGCCATATCTAGGGACCAGAATAATATAGAGACTTGGGGTTGGCCTCTTTTGACTTCGCACTGTAAGAAACCAGAACACCCTAGCAACTGCATAGCAACACCCTGGCAACACCCTAGTATTATGACTCTGACTTTTGCATGGGCTGGCACCAATAACATTTTCTTCAGAAAATCCAGTTTTGGTGTGCTGTTTATCCTTAAGATAATGTTTGCATGAACTGACAGAAGTATAAATAGGTTTTGTATTCCGATTCCGAATAACATCAATATGCATTTGCTATCGTAAAAAAACGTTTTCAAAGTAGCATACACTGTAAAATATGCATGAAAACACACTACTTCTTGAAACGTTTTAGATCTGTCTTACAAACCACCGATACTAAAAACCTGAGGAATAGACTGGGAAACAATTACCTGCATCACTGATCCTCTCCAGACAAACAGAATCTCCCTTTATTTTGAATAAATTACAAATTCAGGTTAAAATTACATTGGAGCCCAGGGAAATAACTTACATTTTAGGTTTAAATCATGCATGTGATCGAAGATTGTTTTGTTGTTCACATGGCAAAATGGTTGAGACTCAATCATTGAATAAACAGAATGAAATCTGTAAAATATTACAGTGGAACTGCAAAGAGCTGCAAATGAGAAACATATGCGTGACATTCATGTTACCTTGCTTTATTGCTGCTTTTAATTTCTCTCTGTGTACCCAAATAAAATACAGTCAGACTTTGTGACTGACTTGTGGTTCCATGCTATTGGATAGACACATGCTTTTGAAATATTATTCAGTAACATAAAAGCATTCATGTATTTCCATTTAGAAAGATCCTCTTTGAAAGACCCTACTCTCCTAACCTTTAATATGTAAAGAGTTCTTGGTCCATGTAAAGAATATGAACTTTTCAACAATTAAAATGCAAAACAACACAATACAGTGAATTACACTATATGGCCAAAAGTTTGTGGACACCCCCTTCTAATTAACAAATTTGGTTACTCCATTAAATCCAGTAAAGAAATATCTTAATGTTTCTTTATGTAATGGCTTGGGCTTTGTGTGCTTCCAAATTTGTGGCAACTGTTTGGGGATAGCCCTTTTCTGTTCCAGCATGACAGTGCCCCATTGAACAAAGTGAATTCCATAAAGAAATGGTTTACTGTGTCTGGCGTGGAAGAAATTAAAAGACTGGCCTGCACAAAGCCCAAACCTGAACCCCTCTGATCACTTTTGTGGTGAAATGGAACAGCAACTGTGAATCAGGCCCCATCGACCAACATCAGTTCCTGACCTCACTGATAGCCTTGTGTCTGAATGAGAGCAAATCCCTGCAGCCATGTTACTACATACAGTATAGTGGAAAGCCTTCCCAAAAGAGTGGAAGCTGTTATTACAGCAAAGGGGGAAATTGATGCCTAAGGTTTTGAAATCAAATGTTCATCAAGCACATATGGTGTCCACAAACTTTTGGCCATATAGTGTATATTGCAGACAAAAATAACCAAAAGAGATCCAGCAATATTTTGTTAAACGAAACACTTGTAAATAATGACTGCAATAAACATTCAGTCATTTACACATGCTGATCTCCTTTAACTTTTCCCCAAGTGACTCCTGCATGCAGACTTTGACCAGTCTGGTAATACAGCTTAATTAGGGATAGTATAGTAATATGCTTCTTCAAAAAACAGATCCAGTCAAGTATTCCTAACTCAGTTTCATTTTCCCTAGAGTGTAGTCTTCGCAAGTCTGTATAAACGCTCAAACACATGTGACTCTTCGTTTGACATTGTACTTTATGTCACAGCCTCATTAAAACAGATGGTGCCTAAAGTCTCTTTTCAGAAAATAACACTTCCTCATTTCCATATTAAACATCATATTTTGAATGCAATGACAAACTGTTATCCTTTTGATTATTGTTTAAAAGTCATGTTTACTTCATGCCAGAACCATATAAGCCAATGCACATAAAATACAGATGTTTTGTTTTTGTTTTCATTCTGAGCAACACAATATATCATAAGGACAATCTTATGGAACATTTCAAATTGGCTAGGATACACTAACAACACATTGTCTAAAGAAAGTGAAAATCCTGGGAAATGTCAGTTAGGAGCAGGGGATGAAAGAAAGACTCTCAGAATCATTTGAATCTGTTCCAGTGGAAAACATATAAAGATGAACTCCCAGAATGACAACACTCTGGCCGTATTTTCCTGTAAGATGTAATCTCATTGGTAAAATGGGTTCCCAGCCCAGTCAAAGTAGGTCAGAGACATACACTATGGTCACAACTATTTATCTACAGTGTTCTGCTCTTTTGGCAATAAGCTGGCCTGATCAAAGGGGACATAGTTAAAGTTTAAACTCTGGCTGTTGTACATGTTCGTGTACATGAAAGTTAATGACTTTAGGGTGGGTTCTGTATTTGGACATCATGTAACTGGAGAAACATCTTTACCAAGTCATTTTTCATATATTCAGAGATGACTAAAAGGAAGCCATTTGTAGGTTATTTCCCTGAAAGTGTTCACAATGTAGTTCTGTGGTGCTATCAAAACATTATGCTGTTTGTTTGAGCATCCCGACCAGCCAGACATATCAACATTGGTTCAGCCAACAGCGTCAGGGGCGGGAGTCACGAGACTATCTTTTTTCCGACAAATGGCAGATGAGGGGTTTAAGAAACCCATTTGAAAATTATTGTTTTAGCAATTTCGTTTGGTGACACTTGTGTCAATTACACACATTTTCTGGTCCATTTACAATTTATTTAATTTCCCAAAATGTCTCATACTTCAGACTTATTACGAGAGTAATCTAACTACCAAAAAAGAAAGGACCAAATTAGTGCCACTCTCTCTCTCTGACTGGTATGTTCAGTAAACAGGCCATGCACACATTAGTCTTCAAAGTGATTGCTTCAGGCCACTGCAATAGAGTAAGCCAGAGTTATTGCCATGGTTTCAGAAAACTGTCATTTCCTTTTGTACAGCAAACAGTTTGAGAGTGGTTAGAGAGGGCACAGGAAATCAACCGCAAGATTATCTCAGATTAATAATGCAGATGGGCTGCAGTGATACTGTAAACATCTAGTTCAAAGTTCAAAGCACAACAAGAATCTAATTCTGAATATGACTCACACATTCATCATAGTGACGAGTCTGAGAGATGAGAAACATGGGACCTCCACACCAGACAACCACTCAAGCACTATCAATGAACAGAATTACAGGATTATGTGATCTGTCTGTCTGCTATTGATGCATTTCTGTACATAAAACCATTTTGTACTTTTGTCAGTTCATGAAAACTATAGCTATACCTATTGAAATGCCATACTTGGAATGTGCCCCAAAATAATCACTCACTTCTCATTTACTGACCATAAACATGATTGGTTATAGTACTATATAAAGTAGATGCCTAAAATCTGTTTAATTCTCCATGTAAGTAGACTAATTGTCGGTTTGTCATTTGAATTTAGATTGGAGCTCATTACAAACCAACAACTGATCTACTCACATGCATAATCAAACAGATTTTAAAGCAACTTTCACTAAACCTTCCATTACACTTGCAAGTGCACAAGTTTGTTAGCACACTTTGTGTGACGTTCTTTCTTCTGCAGAACACAAACAAAGATTTTTAGAAGAATATTTCAGCTCTGTAGTTGTAAAAAGTGGTGGTCAGTACTTTGAAGCTCAATAAAGCACATAAAGTCAGCATAAAAATAATCCATAATACTCCAGTGGTTTCACATCCATATTCTTCTTTTGTTTTTGGCGATTCGCATTCTTCGTGCATATCATCACCTACTGGGTATGGAGAAGAATTTATAGTAATAAAGGACATAAATATTGATCTGCTTCTCACCCACAACTATCACATCACTTCTGAAGAGATGGATTAAAACACTGGTGTAGTATGGAATACTTTTATGCTGCCTTTATGTGCTTTTTGGAGCTTCAAAGTTCTGGCCACCATTCACTTGCATTGTGAGGACCTACAGAGCTGAAATATTTTTCTAAAAATATTCATTTGAGTTCTGCAGAAGATAGAAAGTCACACACATCTGGAATTGCATGAAGATGAGTAAATGATGAGAGAATTTTCATTTTTGGGTGAACTATTCCTTTAATAGCCCAGATCTTTGACTACCACACCACCCCCCGATTATACTCACATAAGTTTGTTTATTACTTATTAGACCTAGTATGTGGTATATCTGAATGTAAAATGTTTTCTATGATATCGGGCCAGTGAACATTTACATAATTATACTGAAAAAGTGAAAATGTTAAAATCTGCTTCCACTTATTTTCAGAAGAAATATCTACATAGCTGATATTTTCTTGCATAAACAAACACTAATAAAAGATCCAGAGTTTCGTTTTCCCTCCAAGTCCCTCTCTCACATCCTTTAGGGCCCACAAATTGCGAAAGAATGGCTTGGGATTGCCTGCTTTTCCTTTTCTCTTCCGAACATTAGGACCCCTCCCAAATTCCCGTAACCTCTTGTCCAGACATATGTTGTCTGGTGGGTTCTGCATAACCTCTGGCGCAGTTATGACTCGTGACACAAGTTCTCTGGAGGTTCTCTCTGCCCTGCTCCACACATGATCCATGGCTGCGGAATGTATTGCATTAATGCATCACCCTCAAATTGATGAAGGAGCAGCCATTCATAAAATTATAAAAATATGAATATTAAAAATATGAATATGTAAGAAAATGTACAGTCAGCCAGTCATTATTGCAAAATAAACCCAGAATGGGTGATCAGGTCCTTGACGTGAAGTGGACTGTACTTTATCCTGCATGTTACTTACCAAATAAATAAATATATGAACATGAAAAATAATTCGGAATGAGAAGAAATATAGGCATATGATACTAGACACATGAAACTAGCACAGCAATGTAGGAAATCAGTTGCCTGGGACAACGGTCAGTGATACAGTTTAACAATCATTATGCCAATATATCTGACCGCGGAGCGCCAAGATTGACCAATCAGAATGAAGTATTTCAGAGAGCTGCGTAATTTAAGTCATATAAATGTAATATTGTAAATGTACCTCTTTTCCTTATGAATCTATAAAATAGTACAAATTACACTTCCCTTACTTACAGTGTGTAACGCAAACTAGCAACTGCCAAAATACCAAAATCACTAGTTATTGTTCCTACAGTAAAATCATAATAATTTAATTTGGGATCTCCTTTAAAACATTGTTAAACTTTAGTAACTGTGTTAAAATGGTATTTTGATGGAAACTTTACAAGGGTCTGAATCTGAAAGAGAGATATTTTTGCTTGTTGCATGTGCCTCTCTGCTTTTCATCTCTGTCCCATCGCTGCAGTGTGCCTTTCACAGGAAATTAAGTTCTTGTGACACATCTGTGTTTAACTGTCATAGCGCCACAGTCACCGGAATTCCGGTGTTTTACACAACACACGTCCTACACTACACGAGCACATGAATCGAGGGGGCAACGAGGGCGGAGCTTTACTGATGGAGAAAAAAAAAAAAAAGAAAAAAAAAACGGGGTGTCCGGCGAATGAGGGGGTAGTGTGGCATTTGGGGTCCAGACAGCTCGCCTTCCTAAGCCGATTATTTTAAATAATCCACTTGCAGAAACCAGTTAAGTCCGGTTATGACAGACTGCAGTTTTTAAGTGTTTCATTTCAAAGCATATATATATATATATATATATATAATTATTATTTTATTTTTATTTTTTGTCATGAATGATTTAAGTATAGAATATGTTATAAATTTACTGGATCAGTCCGAGACTGTCAGATTTAAAGGAATATTGTACAATAGTGGCGCTGCACCCACACCGAATACAACACAGCAGATGTCTCGAGACGCCTTTTTTAAGAGCTTGAGTACCTATTAACCTGACGTGGCGTCTACAAACGCTGAAAAAATAAAACAGTGAAACGCGGCCCAACGGTCGAAGACGTCTGACTAGCTTAGCCTAGTGCTAGGGAAACAATTGAAAAACAGCGCGGACTGACGCCACTACGTATTCGGTGGGAACGTCCCCTTAGTCCCGCCCACCGAAACAGCGCCACGCCCAGTCAGCTCTTGGGGTCTCCCCTGCTCATGAATAATCATGAGGGGTAAATGGGAGGAGCATCACATGTGACTAGGCGTTGGGTCATATTGTTCGCCCGCCCCCCACTCCAAGTATTAATTTACATTTCTAAGGGTCCTGTCTACAACTGAACTGTTTCCAAGAGAGAAAAAAGATTTAACAGACACACCTTGATAACAAGAGAGGTTATCTGAAAATGAACTGATGCTTTTTTTCCTCCTACTGAGGTCCATCTGAAGAACTTGCCACAGAGAAGTACCGTTCAAGACTGATTTTGAGGTATGTGTGTGTGTGTGTTTGAATATGTGTGTGTGTGTGTTTTGAAGAGCTTTGAAACGAAACGCGTTTATTTATCGTAGTATAAATGAGAGGGGCGTTATTGGAAACAATGTTTATGAACACAGTCATTTGATGCATTTCTCATATAATGCATGTAATAAACAAAGGCTTAAACAATGACCAACAGAACAATAAAGCGCTCAAATCACACGCACAACAATGGCAAACAAATGTTAAAATAAATACAGTAGGCATGTTTCACATAACATATGATATGTTCATAACTCAAATGATTTGTATTAGAATTGATGTTTTCAGGGTAAATATTTGCATGGTAAACTTAATATTATTTGCATCACATTCTGAACAAAAGGGTACATTTCAGAAATAACTGCAACTCATGTTATATTATTGGAATGATGCATTTTAAGTTAAAAGTAAAGAATGAGTAGTTGTTAGGGACAGCAGCAATTCAAAGCACATGGGACGTGTCATGTCATGTCTTCTCATGTCTTCCTCTCTGCATAACAGGGTCTCATTCACTATTTACAGTCAAAGCTTTCTATTTCGGCTGCTTATACGTTAGATCTTCCTCTTTACTGTGCAAACTTCATAATATTTGTGCACACCTCAAAATAGAGGTCTCCAGTGTTATCTTAATTTACTTCTACAGCAGAAACCATGTAGAGACAAACATAATCGATGCCAGTAGTGTCTTGGAGATCAGCTTGTCATAAGTAGATGTTGCAGGCAGTATATGCTTTTAATGTTCAGGATGAGCATACTAAAATGGGTTGCCTGTATTGGAGGGGATGTTGAGGGATAGGGAGGGGTTGGTCCTGACCACATGTGTTTGCAATTTGGAGGCTTTTCCGTCAAACGCCTTACATCTGTTTTTTGATCTTTGAACCAGTTCCCCCAAGCCTTCCCATTTCTGTGTTTGTATCTCTTTCTTTATCATTCTCTCTCTCTCTCTCTCTCTCTCTCTCTCTCTCTCTCTCTCTCACACACACACACTCACTCACACACACACACACACATACCACACACTATCATACTCTGTGTGTGGTTTTCCGCACAGTATAACCGTGAATATGACACAGAGAAAGTGAAATAGAGAGAAAGACACTGTCATGAGAAACAGATACATATCTATAACTTTATAATATATAAAGTCCTTTTTTTACTATTATTTCTCCTCCCTGCCCAGTAGGTGGCGATATGCACAAAGAATTGAATCACCAAAAACACAAGAATAAGAAAGTGAAAGTGGAGATTTATTAATAAAAAAGGATTTAAATATTGATCTGTTTCTCACCCACACTTCTCACCCTTCTGAAGACAGATTGAAACAGTGTCATTTGAATTCCTTTAATACTGCCTTTATGTGCTTTCTGAGCTTCAAAGTTTTGGTACCCATTCACTTGCATTCTTGTATAAACTAACAGAGCTACAATATTCTTCTAAAAATCTTTGTGTTCAGCAGAAGAAGAAAAAAACACATCTGGGATGGCATGAGGGTGAGTAAATGATGCGAGAATTTTCAATTTTGGAAAGATTATTCCTATAAGAAGATGTTAGACAAAATGCTAGCCTTAATCGTTATTTACTTTCACTGCATGTTTTTTTTTCTCCTCCATATTTTGAAAGGGAATGGTGACTGAGACTGTCAGTCTCTAACATTCTGTCTAACATCTTTTGGGTTCCACAGAATACAGAAAGTTTCACGGGGTTGGAAGAACATGATGGTGGGGAAATGATGATATAATATTAATTAAAGGCTGAACTATCACTTTAAGGATGCTTCTCAGATTTGGACGAATCAGTCAATTAGAAGAGAAGTTTGGAAACCTTTTCTAGTAATTATTACGGTGAAAAATGTGAACAATGTCACACAGTCCCAAGTTATATATAATGTTTAATTATACACTGAAGCAAGATCATGCTTTATTCATGCCTTCTGTTGTTATTTCACAACTTTTTACATCCTGCATGAATTTAGTTCAGTGACGGTCCAACGTTGTCAGTGTAGAAAGAATTTAGATAATTCGTTCTTTACACTAAGGGTAAATTGCACCTTTTCTCTGTGTTTTGAAGCTTGTTTTCCATAAGACAAAGCCGCCCACATCTTTCAAACGCTGTGTGCGCGCCAACCTTGCACGTGCAGAAATGCTCACAATCACGATAGGCAGGGCAAAACATCTGCACTTAACGCGGATATTTACAAGGATTTATACAGTAGGCACTGATATGTTGCAGCACTGATATATAAATGTAAACTTAGAAACTGAGGTCATAAGAGCCCATAGTTACAGATTCACACTGAAAATGAACAAGTATCACCATGACACAGACAAGCCCACATTATCACAATCTCTAAAACTTACCTCACCGTGTTTTCTTAAGTTGGAGCTGCAGTTTTAATCTTGAAATATAATCTTGTCTTGGTGTAAAATGAAGGTATTGTGTGGAGTGAAGAAATGTGTTTTGCGTGCTTGCTGCTGTAGTGTTGAACGCGACTCGAGTGACAGCAGGCAGCTGTGAAGTTCCGCTGTCGTAAAAGTCCCATTCAAAAATCTCAATGAATTACACATTTATTAACACTTAGTAAATTAAAACCAGTAATGTAACGACAGGAACGCTACCCATTGTAATGAAGTAAAAGTAAAAAAAATTCATCCGAAATGTACTTAAGAGTGACAAGTACCCACCATAAAACATACTCGTCAAAGTAAATTTTTTCCAAAAAGTTACTCAAGCAAATGTAAGGGAGTAAATGTAGTGCGTTACTACCCACCTCTGCTTATGACTAATGTTAGCTATCCTAGCTAATGTGATTTTTGTGTGGGTCTTACCTTTAAATGCTTCTATAAATTATGTATTGGGTCCTTGGAAAATCACTGCATCTTCACAAATGGAAGGTAGCCTCTAAATTGCACTGAACTGTAATGTTGTTTCCCTTTTCTCCATTGAAGTGACAAGAATGTCATAATTTCCATATTTCTCCAGTGGCCATTACGATGAAACAGCCCTTAATGGTTTGACCTCATTTGCCTCGAGAGCGCAGTATTGATGTGAGACATGTTATTTGCGTATGCAACAGTAAGTGGCACCAGATTCACGTGAGTCACGAGAGAGAACCAGAAGAGATCTTGAGTGCGCATCTGATCATATCTGTATTCTGTGCTAAAGCAAGCAGCGTTCTTTATCATTTTATGTCAGGAGGATCTTTTATTTATTTATTTATTTTTTTAATAAATTACAAATTGTAATCCTGCTAGTAATCCCAATTTTTACCAAATGTAACTTTTTATGTAACTAATGGATTACAGTTACACAATTTTTGTATCCTGATTATGTAATGCTGTTACAAGTATTCCGTTACTCCCCAAGCCTGACTACACTGTAAAAATGTCTGTAATTTAACGGTAAAAGACTGTAAAAATGCTACAGTAAAAAAAAATTAATTGGTAAATGGGCAATTACCTTAAAATATATGGTAAAAAAAATTATAATATATTTAAAAAGACAATACATGTAAACAATTTTACATGTAAAAATGTATATTATGTTTAACAAGAGAGTACATGTACTTTTTACGGTAAATTATTGTTAAAATTACGGTTATAAAAAAAAAAAATAATAATCGGGCGTTCCCAGAATTCCCTGCGTTACCCATCACATTTCATTATATTTTATGGGAATAGTTATGTTTCTTCTTATTTTTAATATCTACTTTGGGGTGTTCTGTGTTATATTTGATGTAGTTTAATATTTATTGCATAATTTTAATTTCACATGTGTTTCCCTGATGGTGTTTAGTGTTTGTGCGAGTGACACTGAGCACTGTCTCTACATGTTTATTAGTCATTGCTTTACTGATGAACTTCATGTAATCATGTGCCTTTCTGTAATTACTACGGTGAGTAACAATACATTATAAAGTGAAAGGCAGATTTTTACAGTTTCAGAAGGTATTAAGTTTATATCATTTAATAATATAAACGGTAATGCACCGTAAAATATACAGGCATCAAAATTACATCCCGTAAAGCCTGAAGCGTGGTTACCGTATTTTTTACAGTGAATTTCTGGCAACCACAGCTGCCAGTTTTTTTACCGTAAATTTAACAGGATTTTTATTTTATTTTTTTACAGTGTATAGTCTGTTTGCATTCATATTGTGAAGAAGGGGTCTAGGATAATTTTTTGTGGTTGATAGTTTAAGACTCTTAGAACAGATGTGTGCACTATGGAAGTATTTTTTCAAACATAAATGCATACCGTTGTTTTTGTTCAGGCATGAACAAAAGAGTTTTGCAGCAAACCAGTTATTATTGTCTCAAGCTTCTTTGACTTAATGTTAGGAGAGATGCGGAAGTGAATGGAGAAGTAATATGTGTGTGATACAAGAAGATGTTTTACATGTGAAACAGCTCAATATCTTACGCATTTTAAGTAGGAGAAATTTTCAGTGGGGCAATGAATCTAGGTTAGAATGATAGAATTGGGTTAATTTACAATATTGGTAAACAAAATAATTTTTACATCAAATTAAAAGGGTTTTAATTTCACATTTCAATTAAAATAGGAGTTGGGAATATAGAAGTAGAAAATGTAATGGTTTTCTTGTTTTTGCAGTAATAATTTGTGTTGTGCTATTTACAGCGTGATGAAGGTGCGGGCGCAATCTGTAGTATTTGTTGTTTGTGCATGTACTTGTGCATTTAGGTGAATGTTTGTGTGAATTCTAGTTCTGTGGAGTAATCCAGACACAAACAGCTGTCTATAAATCCTTTAGTCGGATCTGACCAATAGCTGCCTGGCTTTCTGTTGCTGACATTGATTTTCTTCCCCTTTAAATGAAACAAAGAAACATAACAGTCAGATATCTCTTCTTCTCTCGCCTCATGCGGTCAAAAAGAAAGCTCACAGGGCAGAGAGGAGGCTGGACTAATGGAAATTGTGTTTGATTCATGACCGCAGCATAAATCACTGATCTCAATTAGGATGTTACAGACTCTGATGAAACATTGTGTTCTGTGGAACGTTTCTTAGTGTTTTAATAGCAGCCCAAAGCCATTGTGATGTGCCATCGTACATGTATCTAGAGTTTTGCATTTTCTAAAGAAAATATGAGTGGTACTTGCTAAGATATCTTGGGTCATTACAGGGCTTTGTTATGCATTGCAAAGTTTTTCTCTGTGTTTTTTTAGTATGTTGAAATATGGTTGTTAGGGTGTTCTGGGTGGTTGCTACTGCTAGGGCATTGCTAGGTTGTTTTTTACTGGTCATATAAGCCTCTATGTAAGCCTCTAATATGCTGGTTCTTAGATATTGCTCTGGTCCTTCTTTTGAATGCATTTTTTTCACTTGTTTTTTTGTTTTGTTTTTTGTCCAGCAGGCAAAAATTGCAAGTCCAACCTCTCCTCAACAAGCCTCAACAACCAGAAACAGATCAAGAAGTTGAATATGTTAGTGCAAATTTGTTCAAATAAACCTACCACTAAACCACTTATCTGAGCGTCACTAACTAAACCCTCTCTCTGTATAGAAGCACAGATGCATTGTGGGCACCTGGGGTTTTTGCACAGGTTCTCATTCAGTTTAAATTCATCTGTCTGTGCTGACAGATAGTGCCAGCTCAGCAGTCTCTTTGATGGCTTATCCACATTATCATATGGCAGCAGTTTGGCTCTTTGTGTTGTCACCCCACTGAGGGGAGTGTGTGTGGATGTGCTTGTGTTTGGGGTGTGTATATAGAGTTTCCTCTTGATGCACCTAGTGCATGTTTAACCAGTCCTGCTCGACCTGCTCCCAGCGGGATTCGAACCGGCGTCAGCCTGCATGGGAGGCGGGTGTGCTAACGAGGAGGCTAAAGTCTCTAGTGTCAGCTGCTAGTGCACCTCTTGAGGACTTGGGAGTGAGGTTTACACATACCGCACTGCCATCACGTACCAGCTGGCTCCCGTTACACATGAAATGTTTTGGTATGAACTGGATATATGGATTTTGTGTTTATTTTTGTGTTTACGTTTATTACAAATTCAGTGGAGAGAGAACAGGAAGTGGTGGGGAGAATGTTGCTAGCTGGATTTGAAGTTGAGTTCCCTTCATGAGCGCCACAGGTCAATACATCAGAGCACGTGGCAAGACCATGGCTCAGATGAGCTTATGTTTGATTGTGTTGGTGTGCTCTGCAGTTGTCATTATATGAAATCAAGCATTAGTTAGGTACTGTATCTTAAATTTTACATTCAACACATGCACACGTTAACACCTCTCACATGCCCTTTAACGTAATATGTGACAGCAGGTGCTGGCCACAGCTGAGAAGAATCAATGGGCCCTCTGTTCAGCTGTCTTTGTTCAATAGCACAGTTGCTGGATCCCTCATATACATACTCTCACACACCTGACCTATTATGGACAGTTGCTGTACCCCCTGATCTGGTGCCCATTTGGACCTGGGGTTTAACAGTGTCTTCAGCATGGAGATGCAAATTTAGGTTCAGCTTACACTCCATACTTCTTGAACTAGTATGACAGAGACATTATAACACTGACAAATGTCCAACAAAAACAGCCGCACCTCCAACCCACTCCAATCCCCCAGCTAATAATAATTCTGCCATTAGTCAGTATTAGAGGTCGACTGGTAGTTGATTTTGCCGATATCGATAACAAAGTTGGTGGAAAAGATCATCAGCGATCGCTTGCAATAATTGTCTGGTAATCTGGTATTATATAAAAACAAACATTATATAAGGTAACATTATATAAAAATAAAGTCTTTTCTACTTTCCTCTAGGAACTCAAAATATCCATTGAAGTGAGGCTAAAAATATGGACAGATATTGTCAATGATGATAGATTTAGATTCAATGATGACAGTAAATCCACAGGAGTTGTCAGAGATTGTTAAATTTCACCTCTAGATGCTGATGTTATACTGTAGAACCCTCCAGCACTGGCCACAGAGGAACACGGAGGAATAAAAAATGGCAACCATCGGCATAGATTTTTGCTGCTTAACGATAGTTCCAAAAAGCAATTATTGTCACAGATTAATCAGTAAAACCGATATATCGGTTGACCTGTAGTCAGTATGTTTATATGCACTTTAAAAGTTCAGTTTCAGTCAGACTTCAATAATATTTGGAATATTTATATTCCGTGTAAACGCTTTATTCCATCTGGAATTGTACCAGTCCGTCCGACTTAATGCGATTGTAGCTCCTCTTCGTCCAGCATGTTTACACATTAAAGCTGAAGTATGTAACCTTTTCTGTGTAAAATACTTTCTCCTATCCCAGCTTAATATGCAGAGACAGCTATAAGTAAGCCATTCATTCATTGGTTATTTTTCTCGAAAACTGTAAGCACTGTCTTTCTGTGGCGCTTTGAAAAGTTCTCTGTTTGTTTTGAGCGACACGCACAGACCCGCCCCAACAATGTTCCTCAACCAATGGCGTGAGTTGGGGGGCAGGACTATCTCTTTGTTTGACCAACGACAGACGGGGGACGTATTCAGAAAACTGTTTTGAAAACAAAGTTTATTTTTGCAATTCCGTTTGGTGGTGCTAGTGGCGCAGAAATTATGTACTTGAGCTTTAATTGAACCAAAATGCTCAGACAGAGGTTTGATGCTCAACATGTATTTAACACTTCCTCATCTGATGTCCTGTCTTCAAATATTCGATTACGTCATATATACTTGGACATACAGATGAAGACTGTAGGTCGACTACGCAAAAACGCGCTATAGCTTGATTATAGCTGCCCATATAAATGTACTGACTGCCAGACTTGGCTTCTCAGGTATCTGGGTGCAAATGAGAAAGTATTGGTTAGGTAAGTTAAACTCCAAAAACTGGATAAAGCTTATATATTAAAGGGATAGTTCACCCAAAAAGGAAAATTCTCTCATTATTTACTCATCTTCATGCCATCCCAGATGTGTAAGACTTTCTTTCTTCAGCAGAACACAAACAAAGATTTTTAAAATAATATTTCAGGTCTGTAGGTCCATATAATGCAAGTGAATGGTGATCAGACCTTTGAAGCTCCAAAAATCACATAGAAGTAATACATATGACTCCAGTGGTTTAATCCATATCTTCTGAAAGCAATATAATAGGTGTGGCTGAGAAACAGATCAATATGTTCTTTTTTTACTCTAAATCTTCACTTTGACATTTACATCCGAAAGTCACGTGGTGCCTGTTTAGTTTCAAAGTTAAAGTGGAGATTTAGAGTAAAAAAGGACTTAAATATTGTTCTGTTTCTCACCCAAACCTATATTGCTTCTGAAGATATGGATTTAAACACTGGAGTATTATGGATTACTTTTATGTTTCCTTTATGTGATTTTTGGAGCTACAAATGTCTGATCACCATTCACTTGCATTATATGGACCTACAGAGCTGAGATACTTTTCTAAATATCTTTGTTTGTGTTCTGCTGAAGACAGAAAGCCATACACATCTGGGATGGCTTGAGAGAGAATAAATGATAAGAGAATTTTCATTTTTGGGTGAACTATATCTTTAAATATTTGGGTAAGAGGCAAGAGGAAATGGTGAAGTAGAAATAGCCTGAAATGGTTCATTATAGCTTTATTTCCTTGAGCTAAAGCATTTATATATACATCCACAGCCAACTAAGCAGACAAGGCTTTGGAATATAGTGATATTACTTAAATAAATATATATATATATATATATATATATATATATTTATATATATTTATTTAAGTAATATCACTATATTCCAAAGCCTTGTCTGCTTAGTTGGCTGTGGATGCACAGCACCCATTGAAGCTCCACTGTAGCCCGTAGATCTATTCAAAGTTTACTTTTTTTTGTTGTTGTTGTTAAAGGTAATGTCATATTCACTGTGTGTGAGTGGTGTGTGTGTGTGTGTGTGTGTGTGTGTGTATTTAAAAGACTTTGCAGTTTCATCACATTCTTGTGTGACAACATGGTGTTGAAGTCTTTCTGAATAATCTCCTTCAGACACCATCTCTGTTCCACTGCCTCTCCAACACACACAATGTGCGTTTGCTTATAGCAACACAATACACAGAAAACACAGTTCTGTCTCATTTTACCTCACAATCTCACTTATGACTGTCATAAAACCGTTTTTAATAATTCCAGTTTTTGGTCACAGTTGAAATAGAACAGAATTCAAGTGAAGACTAGCTAAATTAACAGAACAGTGTGAAAGGTGAATCTGAATTCCACCAACTGCAAATGTTTGCATCTCAACTTCCTCAGTGAAGATGATCAACCTTTTTTTTTTTTTTTCTTTATTGGTAAATTCACAGTGCTGTTGTTAGAAAATGCTGTCCTATAATGTACTTGTCAATATTTATTATTTAGGGATGCAATGGCTGATACTGCTGGCCAATAATAATTTTTGAAGGCTGATTTCATAAATCTATGTTGTATTGCCATACTAAAAAAACAAGAAATACAGCTTACACATAGTGAATTCAGGCTTTGAAACATTGAAAAATAATATTTTCGTAGAAAATAGAGATAACCGTTTAGTACATTTTAAACCTGGCATAGAAAAAAGCATTTAGGTCTAATTTTCTGCCACCAATATCGATCATTTAAAAAGCGAATTTAATGCTATTGATACTGATATATTGTGCATTGCTAATAATATGTGTGTGTACCTGTTTGCATTTACTGTATATTTAAACTACATTCCTATAGATACTGTAAATTATCATCAGCATATTCTGCAAGGTGATACAAGCTGGAAGCATTCACTTATGACTGCACGCTTGCACACATAAACATGTGCTTCCTTTTCTCAGTGTGCAAAAGTGACCTAACATGTCATCACATGATTTAAATCTCTTGTGGCTTTCTCGAGGTCAGGCTTTAAAAAGTCAGAGGTCTTTAAACAGCAGGAAGTTATACAACAGGAAATTAGAATTATTCAAGGCCTTGCATCCAACTATAGCTTCCTAAATGTCCTTTACAACAGTAAAACAAGCAAACACAATGTAATTCTCTTTACTGATTCACCATTTTGTATGTCAAGAACATTGCATTAATGTAGCCATGGGAATGTTGCAGATTTAATCTTGTACAGTATTTGACATCCACAGCCACCAGAGAGCAGCACAAGGGAAAGTCAGTAATTCAGTTATTGTATTTTATCAGTTCCAGAGAGTGAGAGTCTGTCAGTCCAGATGCACTGTTCTCTGTTTGACCTGATTCAAGTGTTTATTGGAGTATTTCAGTTCTCCTGTCCACTGGAGCAGACACTGGAACACAATCCTCAATGCAATGCCCAGGCATCGCCACATGCAGATGGCACGAGTGAGTGCTGTGTTGGTGTTTGCCTGTGGGAGCATATGGGCTGAATCAGTTTTTTATTGTTATTTGTAGAATGACTCTAATTCTAATGGGCTGTACTTTGGACAATTGACTTGTTTTAATGACATGGACAACAGACCGGCCTTTACTATTCAGTCATATTGTTAAAGAGTTTCAGATAGCATTTATTTTGTTTTTAATTTGAATTTCTGATTCAGTGCAAACATTTAACGCTGTTATAAGCTTTTAATGCTAGAATATTGAAGTGTCTGACCTCTGACCCTCAAAGAGAAACCCATAAGTGTTTGTTTATCTCTCTCTCTCTCTCTCTCTCTGCTGGGAAGACCCCTGCCACAACTAGAGGAAATTGATGAGATTTGGCTGAGAAATCTGTTTATTTGAATGAGAACCATGTAAATAGTGTATGTTTTTCACTGTTCTCTATTGTCTTCTAATTTTGAGAACAAACTATGTATGTATAATATGTATACTGATCAGCCACAACATTAAAACCACCTGCCTAATATTGTGTAGGTCCCCCTCGTGCTGCCAAAACAGCGCCAACCCGCATCTCAGAATAGCATTGTTGATGAAAGAGGTCAACAGAGAATGGCCAGACTGGTTCGAACTGACGAAGTCTACGGTAACTCAGATAAGCGCTCTGTACAATTGTGGTGAGAAGAATAGCATCTCAGAATGCTATTCTGATATGCGGGTTGGTGCTGTTTTGGCAGCACGAGGGGGACCTACACAATATTTGGCAGGTGGTTTTAATGTTGTGGCTGACTGGTGTATATGCATATATATTGTATATATTTATATAATCATTACTTTTTAAGATATAAGATTATTTTTGGAGTAAAACATTAAAACAGAGTGTATGTATTTCTGAAGTACAGATTATCTTAAAGACACAAAAACACAAATTAAGCTTAAATGAAAAGTTCACCCAAAAATGAAATCATCATTTACTCACCCTCATACCATGTGTATGACTGTTTTTCATCTGTTGAATTCAAATGAAGATTTTTAGAATAATACCTCAGCTTTTTTGGTCCATACAATGCAAGTGAATGGGTGGCAAAATTCTAAAGCTCAAAAAATCACACAAGCCAGCATAAAAGTAATCCATAAGACTCCAGTTGTTTAATCAATATCTTCAGAAGTGATATGATAGGTGTGGGTGAGAAACAGATCACTTTCACATTCTTCTTGTGTTTTTGGTGATTCATATTCTTCATGCATATCGCCCCCTACTGGGCAGGGAGAAGAATTTCTGGCAAGAAAGTAGTTAAATATTGATCTGTTTCTCACCCACATGTATAATATTACTATAATAATATTGTAATTTCTTAAGGCTTTTATTTTGAAAGTCCGGCGCTGAGCGCTCCATGAAGTCTGTGTTTGAGTGTTCGTTTGTAGGCTAATTCACAGTAGTGTAATACGTTTCTCATTCAACATCTGGTAAAATGATTGTCCTGTGCAGTTCTCAATGTTATAGGTAGGGATGCACCGATCCGATAGCTGGATCGGTATTGGCTCCAATACTGAAGCTTTTAGACGGATCGGGTATCGAGCCCAATCCAAATCTGATACTGTGTGTTAGTAATGTTCGATAGTGTCAAGATCAAAAAATGACATAAAAGAACCATAAAAACACAGTTAAAGTAGTTAATATGACTCGTGCATTTTATTCAAAGACACTTGAAGACGTGCGATAGCTCTGTGAATCACAAAAGGCTGTTTTTATAAGTAAATATATCAAATGCACGTGCAGCTCCAGCGCATCAGTGAATTGAGGGAGCACGATTGCGATAAATTACTATATATGACTATTATAATATATTATTATTATTATCATTTGTTTACAAATTATAATAATATTTAAGTTGAACGGGTTCCAAAAAATAACTGTGTGAATGAAAAGTGAGCTGATATCTTACAACTAAATTGAACAAAAAAGAGATCTGAATCCTTTAAATGCCAGATACAAGTTGAAATTTTTTTCTACTTTTCTACTTTAGACTTGAAGACTGGAATTACTGTTAATTTTGCTGCTACATTATCCAGTATACTAGTTAATAATAAAGTGTTTCTTAATAAGCTATACATTTATATTTAAATAATGTGTAGATAGAGGTTTGTGTTTCTTTACATATTAAAGAGCACACCCAATTAGTTCCACACAATATTGTACGGATCGGTATCGGCCGATACTGAGATTTCTGATATCGGAATCGGATTGGAAGAGAAAAAGTGGTATCGGTGCATCCCTAGTTACAGGAGGACCAAACGATTGATCATCTACATCTGAGATGGAGTTTGTGTGGAGCGACCACATATTGCGCTGAGCAGTGCATCACGAGCCTCTGCGCGTGTTTATGTGTATCAGCAGAGCGGCGTTCGTTCTGTAAAGCGTAGTGCCAGAGATTACTTAGCTGTGCATGCATGTATATTTATTACTAAACACAGCCTTTTGCAATTCACAAAGCTTTTGGATGACTGTAAGAGCCTGAATAAAATGCATGAGTTATATGGACGACTTTAATGGTCATTTGAAGGTTATTTATGTCATTATTTGAGCTTGACAGTAACGTCAATTACCAACATGCAGTATCGGATTTGGATCGGGCTCGTTGGACCAATACCCGATCCGGGTAGAAACGTCAGTATCGGACCCGATACCGATCCAGGTATCGTATCGGTGCAATCCCTATTTTTTGGTGAACTATTCCTTTAAGCTCTGTCTGGACATTGCCTGTGGCATGTAGCACTTACAATGGAAGTCAATGGAGCAACTATTGTAGGCTTGCCCCTTAGACTTCCACTGCCAGCAGATAACTTATCAATGCATTTTTTGTTTTTACAAACTGAGGTACCGGTCAAAGTTTTTTGTTGTGAATATCCTGGAATATTCTTTTTAAAGGTTCTTTTAAGGTTTCTGTAGAGTGTCAATGCTGGTTTGAGTCAGTTATGTCAAGGGTAAACATAAGGTTCATGAGAAAGTGAGGCGGAGAAACAAATCATCTAGAGAGGACAGTTGATACGAATTGATACCTCTGTGGTCTGTAGGACTGGCTGGGTGGAAAGTGGGGTGGGGGATGGTGCTCAATGCCTTTATGTGGGAAAGAAAGGGTGCTTCACTAATACGGTTTGAGTTGAGATTGCTGTTAGGATCAATTTCTGCTGCATATACAGTATACACACCAAAGTCCATCAAAAATCTTCAAACTCTTTCCATTATGAAGAATAGGTGAAAGTGACAGCTATACTGTGCCAATGAAAAGGTTTTTGAATTGGGGTGGGGCTAATATACCCTCCTGCTGTGTTAAACTGTGCCCATTAAGGGTCAGATGGTGCAAAAGACTGCCAGCTGCTCCCTTCCTCCCTGCATGTCTCTATGCCTAATGAGAGCTTCAGAACAGGGGAACAAAGAAGTGGCATCCTTCCTACGTCCTCCTCGTGTGTGTGTGTTTGAGTGGGCACATACTGTATGTGTCCCAGTGCTTCAATCTCACAAACAGCTAATTTTATAATATGTGACCACAACGACTAGGGATTTTTCAGGGTTTATGTCTGTTTCCTGTTATTGCAGCCCAATTTCTTTGCCCAAGGTCTCTGTCTGTGTGGGCTTGTGTATTGGAGATGACTGGGAGAGGAAACTGTGGGTGATTGATTGGGGTGTGCACACCCTCTGGTCTGTCCTTTTTATATAGGTTGTAAAATGACAAAACAAAAATGTATTGGGCTGTATGGGGGCAATAGCTGTATTGGGGCAATAGCACTTAGCGTAGAAATGTGTATTGAAATCCCTGGTCTTGTTATTGTTGTCATTTTTCAAGCCTGTTATGTTTGGATGTCATCTTTAGAAAGCATTAATGCAGCAGCATGTCTTTTAGAAAAAAAAACCTCACAAACCATGAATTAACTACATAAACACGAACCCTAATATCATTTAGGACAGGGGTCGGCAACCTTTTTGACATGGAGTGCCATTTTTTATTTCACTGGTCAATGGCTGTGCTGATCAACTATTTAACCCTTTTCAGTGAATCGCACCTGTAAAATCCTAAAACTTTATTTCCAGGTTTAATTTAGATTTTGAATAGACTTGAAAAGATTTTTGAACTCCACGATGTGGGTTTATGTTTTCTTTTTTAATCGTTTAATGTAATTTTGAGTGTGACCATGGTTTAAGGAGGGTGTACCTGTATGCTGGGTTGGAAATCTCAAGGATTAATAGTGGTGTTTTGAAAGCAAAAAGAAACAATTGAAACACGGAATGTAGGCTGTCATCCGCACAGCCTGACCAAAGCAAAGCGAGCACGTTTAATCGCAAAATTAAGCAAAAGTGACATGCTGCCGGCTTGTGATGCGTGGATGGCTTGCATGCGCTGCACGAGTCTGTTGGGTATACTGCAGTCTCGTCACATTTTAACTTAATGTTTAGCCTCCCATTCAGCTCATGAAAACATGCTGTTATCATGAGGAAGGATTACATCAAGATCTAGATTGAAATGCAGGTGCGGAATTTATATAAATAAAATAGTCTACTCCTCTCTTGCAATTGCTAGCGTGCCAGTGATTACCCCTCCATAGGTTGCCGACCCCTGATTTAGGAGGTCTAGGTAGCACCCTCCATGTGACCATTCTCTGGCTGGTGTTGAAAGGGAGGGGTTTATTTAACATGTATTAACCATATTTACTTTATTTAGGGGTGCACTGATCAATCGGCCACCGACTGGAATCGGCCGATATTCGTCTTAAATCTGTGATAGGCCGATCGTGCCTAGATTTAGGGCCTATCTTTTTTGCAGCACGCAGGGAATCACACATACACTGCTACTCTAAAGAATGAGCGCTTGCTCAGCCCTTGATACATGACAGTGTTGCCTTTGGAGGGTTATTGGCAATTCTAAGCATTCACAAATTTAAACTTTCTGACATAATGCAATTCACATGAATATGCCGGTTTGGTTTTAAAAATGTGTAAGAATTACACGTGTATGTATATTTACCTGCCCATTGTTTGAGTCGTTACGGTAGTAATTCTGACTCGCTGCAAAGTGAGGAGGAAGAGGATAAAGAGGCTGCTAACGGGTATAAAAACAAATTGAACAACAAATTAACATGCAAACACATGATACGTGATGTGAGTCGTGACAATCAGACGTTGTGTTGAGTGATAGAAACTGTTTGAGCGATCATGAGCGCTTTTAGCTTCACTTTCTTCAACATGAACACTCTCGGTGTCAAACAAACAATGCGTGCTCTGCAGGTGCTCTCAAAATCTCATCAGTCACTCATCCCAGTGCTATTATCTGAGGATCCCAATTTAAATCAGATTAATATTAGTCACAATACCACTAATAACAGATGTAACTGTTTAACCTTCAATAACAGCACCACATCTTCACACATTTGCTCAATAATTCGTGATTTGTGTTACAACAAGACACCAAAGACAGTAAACAAATCATAGATATGAATGATTTCTCACTGGAGCAGTTTTAGAGCTTGTAATGGATATATCTTTCTTATTTTTGAACGTATCTCTGCTGTGTGTGATGCTCTCATGGTTTTTACTGGTTGCCAGTATGTCACAATGACCTTTTGATATTGACAACAGAACTATTAATAACTGTTTTCAATACAAATAAATACAAACAAAAAAATATATTTTTTCATTTAAGGTCAGTTTGGCCTGTAAAAGAACAAATAAATATCTTTTTGATGAACTCTTTCATTCTTTCTTGTCTGTTGCTTAAAGAAAAAAATCGGCTATCGGAATCGGCACATTTTCTTGTAAAAATTCGGCAGTCAGAATCAGCCATGAAAAATCATGATCGGTGCATCCCTAACTTTATCAATACATGTTCCTGGTCTTATTGTAAATGATCCATCAGTGGCCATTATTCCAAAGAAAAAAAATTCCTCATAATCTTTCATCAAAATGTTTAACTTGCTTTGCCTCAGACGTGACTTTCATTTTTGGCTGACATCAACAAGATCTCTTATTTTTCAGCCCCTCCCGTCCGACCACCTGTCTTATAGAGACCACTTTTCATAATCCCAACAATTCCCGATGGATAAAATCAAGTTCCACTCTACCTTGATTCTTCATTAAATAGCCTGATTCACTCAGAAGTGTGTCACATTATGGATGTAAAATGGGTTGTAAATTCTGACTATAAATCTAATGTTTAGATTTTCTTTTATGCAGCAAATCTGACTGTTTATTCTGAAAGTGTGTAGGCATGTGAGTTTGTACATGCTGATATGTGTGTGTCTGTAAGAGGGAGGTAGTAAGGACCAATTCATTATAAGCTCATGGAAATAAGTGTGTCCCACCTTTCCAGTGAAATCTGCTTTAATGACTTAATAGCAGTTGCTGGAATGCCAGGAAATGTGGTCCAGGAATCAGACACACACAAACACAATCACAGTGGAGTGAAAGCTCTCTATAAAAATGCAAAAGGAAAGTTAGATGAGAAAGTAATGTTTTAAACATTTACACCTATTTAATTATTAATTTATTATATACCCATATTGTCTACTTTTAAAGAACCACCCTATAAAAATCACATGAAAATCTCACTTGACTTGATCTAGCCATCTAACCTAAAGAATTTTCTAAAATAATTTACTTGCATTAATGTCATTCCAACCCTATATGACTTTCTTTCTTCTTAGGAACACAAAGGGGGATCTTAGCAGAAATTCTAGGCTGCTCTTGTAATGAAAGTTAGCTGGTAAGGGGGCTGTCAAGCTGCAAACATGTTTCCCAGACTCTCTCCTTATCTTCCATTGTTCGGCAACAGTATTGCTCAAACTGACACGATTTGTTGAGACGCTCAAAGAAAGAGCAATGTTTTGATGGCACCACTCCACAGTGTTTACATTTTTCGGGGAAGTTAACCATGGCTTACCTCTAATCGTCTTGAAATGTTACGTTTTTAAGCTATGCACAATAGCACATCAGCTCCAAAGTCAATCACATTAAATGAATACTCCAGGTTCAATAAGTACATCTCAATCGACAGCATTTGTGGCATAATGTTGATTACCACAAAAAAACAGTTTCGACCTGTCCCTCCTGTAAAAAAAGCAAAAATCGAGGTTACAGTGAGGCACTTACAATGGAAGTGAATGGGGCCAATTTTTGGAGTGTTTAAAGACAGAAATGTGAAGCTTATAATTATAAAAGCTTAAAAAAGCTGTGAAGTTGTTTAAATCTTAGTTTTTACAGTTCTTTTAGGGTGTAGGGTTTACAGCGTTACTACATCACGGCAACAATACTATAAAATTGGATATAACTTTACATAGAATAGGTTAGTGAGCGATTTTATCACACTAAAATCATGTTAACACGCATATTGTTTAAAGTGATAGTTCAGCCAAAAATGAACTCAGAAGGTCCATAAAGGTCCTTTGTCCAAAAGGTGACAAAGGCAGCATAAAATTAATCCATACGACTCCAGTGGTTAAATCCATGTCTTCTGAAGTGATATGATAAGTGTGGGTGAGAAACAAACCAGTATTTAAGTCCTTTTTTTTTTTTTATCAATCAATCTCCACCTTTGACCAGCCTAAACCATTAGGTGGCTGAATGTGAAAGTGAAAGTGTAGATTTACAGTTAAGAAAGAACTTAAATATTGATCTGTTTCTCACCCACACCTATCATATCACTTTAGAAGATATGAATTTAATCACTGGAGTCGTATGGATTACATTTATGCTGCCTTTTATGTCCTTTTTGGAGCTTCAAAATTCTGGCCACCATTCACTTGCATTATGAGGACCAACAGAGCTGAGATGTTCTTCTTAAAATCTTCATTTGTGTTCAGCACAAGAAAGAAAGTCACACACATCTGGGATGGCGTGAGGGTGAGTAAATGATCAGAGAATTTTCATTTTTGGGTGAAATATCCCTTTAAGTCTTGTGGCTATACTTTTGTTACTGAGTAGTTTAACGTTAAAAAATTGGCCCCATTCACTTCCATTGTAAGTTCCTCACTGTAACCCAGATTTGTGGTTCTTTTAAAGGAAAGAAGGGACAAAATTATGGCCACAAATGCCATTGATTGAGCTTAACCTGTATTGAACCCAGAATAGTCCTTTAATACAAATCTGTCTGAAATGTACATGTGCACAAATTAATTGTGATGTTAAATGATGAGAAGTCCACACAATGTATTATGTGTCTTTGTGGTGAAACATGGAAACAAACCAAGGACTAGCAAACAGATGCCTGCCTAACACTTTCAAGCTTTTAGTACTTAATGAGTGGGTGGCTAGACATTTTACAAGCATTTCCTTTAGATGTGCATGCGCAAACTCATAGGCCTGCACAAGTGCAAATATATGCTCTTATGTATGATTCGCAAAATAATGGAGGCAGTTCTATGCTTAATCATTCTGAAAGTACATTGAGATAACTTGAAGTGCTGGCATGTTAATACTTGGCCCACGCCTGTGTGTTTAGTATTGTGGTGGTCACCATAGAGATGTTTGTGCCCTACACTGGGTTGAAGAGTGCATCTCTGTAATTAAAAGCTGGATGTGAGCTTTTTATTAAACACACTGGTCCTGCAGGGCTTCCTGTGCAGAAAATTATGTGAATAACCAGTGCATAGAAACCATGCTTTGAATGTGTTAATACTGAGACAAGAAGTTTAATGGGGTTAAGTTCATACAGTATTAGTGTGCATATGATTAAGGATGTTTATAGAAATGTTAGATGTATAGTATGTTCCTGTTAAAGGAATAGTTCACCCAAAAATTTTGTCATCATTCACTCACCCTCATGCCATTCCAAACCTTTATGACTTTCTTCTGTGAAACACAGTGTTAGTCAGAATGTCCAAGCTGCTCTATTCCATACAACGAAAGTGGATGGTGATGATTATACTGATAAAGAAGTACCATAGAAATAGTCCATACAAAATGCATTATATTCCATTACCAAGTCTTCTGAAGGATACGTTGACGGCAAACGCCATTGGTTCTCCCATGTCATGTCACGTGACCAATCACAGTCACAAGTTTGAAAACGCAACTGCAAATGAGATTGGAAATCTACAGCAGAGAGGAAGATTATCAGTGAACAACTTAAATTTGGCATGTTGACACAAAGCTTTCATATGGCTTCAGCAGATTTGGAATATTACTTTTATGATACTTTTCTGGTGAATTTTGTCCTTTTTGGAGCTTGGCAGTATAAATCACCATACACTTGTGCTCAAATGAGTGGCTCAGACATTCAACCTAATATCTTCTTTTGTGTTTCACCAAAGAATAATATAATCGGCTGGAATGACATGAGGAGTATAAATTATATTTGACTTGAGAACATAAAACTCAGTTCTTTAGAATTTGTGGGATGTTTGATGTCAACATGTGTTATGAAGAGGAACTACTCTTCAATTAAATATGAGAAGGAAGTTTGACTGCAGATTATAATCCTGTATTTGACACACAGTGGACACTGCATCAGCATCTGTGTTAATCTCGTCAACAGGGGGCTTGGGTAGCTCAGTGGTAAAATACTCTGGCTACCACCCCTGGACTTCGCTAGTTTGAATCCAGGGCGTGCTGATTGACTCCAGCCAGGTCTCCTAAGCAACCAAATTGGCCTGGTTGCTAGGGAGGGTAGAGTCACATGGGGTAACCTCCTCGTGGTCGCTATAATGTGGGTCGTTCTCGGTGGGGCGCGTGGTTGCCGTGGTGGACGGGGTGAAGCCTCCACACGTGCTATGTCTCTGTGGCAACACGCTCAACAAGCCACGTGATAAGATGTGCGGGTTGATGGTCTCAGACGCGGAGGCAACTGGGATTTGGGCATTCCAAATTGGGAGAAAAAAAAATATATATATCGTCAACAAAATCACTGACGAAAATGTTCATTGACTAAGGTTTTTATATTTCGTCAACGATTACGACTACGAGACGAAAAATGCACATCATGACAACACTTAATTTTATTAAAGCGTACTGTTGACGAAAATATGTAGAGATAAAAATAATTCTGCAAGATATTAACAGCGCAAGACATAAAAAGAAGTCACAAATATCTAGATAATATGTTTAAGATATTAGATATGGATTCATAATCCAATAATGGAGTATGTTGGGGGTTTATCCGCTTGAGCTGCATGAGTTGAACGCGCTGAACAACGACAAAATAAAACACTTCAAAACGGGTTATATTAACATATGTAATATAACAATTCACATCTACAGAGTGAAGCAAATGAACAATTGAAGTGACACTAGTCAGAATATGCGTAACTTGTTGTAAATGTGCTGCAAAAACACGCTACACACAATGCATATCTGAAAATGGACTAAACGCAGAAAATTAATAAGTCTGAAGCATGAAGAATTCAGAATACAGCAGGCTAGTTTCTAAAAAGTTGCTAATAGTTCAGTGTATTCATTATCAGATTTTCACAAGGACAGTTGTATTTTGTATGTATCTTTTATAGGCTATGTTTGATACATGTGTAAATTAAGAAAATGTTTATACATTCTTTTCAACATTTTTTAAATATTTGATTAAAGTTTGGTCTGTTTCAGTTTGACACACTTTGTCATTTTTAACATTATCATCAACTAAAATATTATTTTCATTGACTAAAATTAAATACAATTTTTGTCAGAGTTACACTGACTAAAATGATGACATGATGAAATATTGACTAATTTTAAAGGACATTTTTGTCAAAAGACTAAAACTATGACTAAAACAAATAACTGAAAGAATTGACATTGGTCAGCATTAGGGAACCATCATCTACTTTTTCCAAAGTGTTCAGGTGTTCTTCCTGAATGCATAATGAAATTACTAGTTATAAATAAAATTGAGTGCTATTCAATATGCATGTGCAAACATATAAGGATAGGAAATACGTATGTTGTTGCAATAAAACTTTATTGGAGCACGTGTACTGGAACTCAATGACGTGTATTTACGCAGTAGCCACAGGCTGTCGACAAGGAAACTGTGCCGATTTTTCAAACGTCCTTGAAGGAGTGCTTCACACTTCTCAAGCATTGTCTTTCTTGATTTAATTTACGCTTGATGCCTTTGAATAGCATTTGACATATCCTCATAATGTGCCACATAATTAAATCATGGCATGTCGAGGAAAACTGGTTTGTTTTGCGTTACGGGGCTCCACCAGTGGTTGTTGGCGGCCTCTAGCGGCTATCAAGCGAACTGCAGCGCGTTCATGTTGACTATGCAGGATTGATCATCAGACATGTTTGTTTGTGAAATAAAAACACGATGTCATGCTTTGATTTCTTTTATGCTTGCATTTAAATGCAGTCCGATATATTTTCTATAATAATGGCAGTGTATGCGTGATGAAAACCTTTTAACTTAGCTTCCTCTAAGCATTTTATCTTTTGTGTTCTCTCAATGAATGATGTAGCCTAATTTTAGAAGGCTATAAAAATGATAAGGTACATTAATGCTACATTGTGTCCTATGGATTGATGTGCACTCTGAAACTTTGCACTCTGTACTCTAGGTGTTTATGCACTCTGAATACATTTCTGTTGCCCCTTAATGTTTAATATGATCCTTTTTGGTACTATATCCAAAGTTTGCCTGATTTTGGAAGCATACCTGTGTGAATTTCTCTGTTGGGAGTGTTTATTGTGTTTTGATGTGTATTTCTGAGTCTCTGATGTTTATATCTTGTGTGATGAAAGATTAACCAGGATGTTTGAGGGAGCTGCTCTGTCAGGGGTGGGTGAGCTGTTAGGTAATAAAGACATCAGGCGGAGTCAGAAGAGAAATATTCTGTTTATAGAGCACACTGCTCAGTCACAGAGATACAGTGCTAAAAGATTCATCTGTTCAACTGAGGAAAGTACGGTGCTCACCTGAGTTTTTTAATAAACACTCTTTCGCAAAGATGACTACCATGTTCAGATACCCAGTGTTTCCAGTCCTTCCAGGTGAGAATTTGAGCATCAAATGCATGTTGGTAGTTGATAAAAAACATGGACATGCACTTTTATTTTCCAGTATCAAGATTTTATGTTACATTTTACAGGATATAAATACTATATGTGTAAGGGAAAATGTTTCTTTTAGGAGCTATAACTGGTCTCAATTTCTTAGTTTTCGACATTTATTATTACCTATTAGGTTTTTTTTTTTTTTTTGTGGTTCAAGTAGCCATGTGGTGTAAATGAAATACATTTTTAAAAGTACAAATATTCCATGTAGAGTCTCGATAATATATATAAAATATAATATAAAAACTGCTTGTAAAACGTTTGATAGGTTATGTCAACTACCCAAGTACTGAGTTGTTAACCTACATGCACATTATGATTTTGTGAAGCTTGTAATTGCATATATTGTTAGAACTATAGTAACGTATATTAATGTGCGACATGGACACTAATGTAAAGTGTTATCACTTGTTAATGATCAAATATAGTCTCATGTTAATTCAAATAGTTCATAAAGTTTATTCAGGTTTGTAATGGGAACAAAGCCATGTGCTGAATGTTACATGCTTGTTTGTTTTGTTAGTTTAAAATTAGTGTCTACTATCCACTTGTAAACAGAGAACCATGTGAGATAGTAGTCACATGGATGCGTCATTCATCGTCTGTTTAATGATATGATAATAAATGATAAGATAAACTGGTGAGAAGGGCGTTATCCATTTCCTGATATCCAAGTTTCAGTAAAAACAAAAGTATGGATTTGATTATTAGTATTTTATTGCTTTATTGATATTTCTGTTGACTGATTTCACATGAGAAGTGGTCTCACTGAGCATGGTGTGCTTATATACACCTTTTGTGTCTTGTAGGTTGACTAACCTACAGATTTTTCCAGATCATATGCAAAAACTCTGTCCTTGGCCTATTCTTTTCACATGCCATATTTATCTCATTATGTTTGTATGGAGTGCAACTAATTGTGTCACTTGCAAATGCTTGATTAATGTGTTGTTATGATCCAGCTCAGCATATTTTGTCATGATTGCAGTCTGTGTGCATACAGTTTTAAATTGCAGTCTGCATTGTGTTGCATTTAGGAACAGTTCACTCGTTTTTGCCTTATTAATCAGATCGTTTACTGTAACTTTTAGAAAAGGAAAAATTGCCACATTTTTCATGTAACTGCTAAAAGCGATGCATCACCTCTTGGTTATGTTTTAATAGAACTTATAATAGATGGAGTATCCTCTCTGTCACTCTCGGGCAGGTCTGGACAAGGCAGAAATACCAGAGGGACTGTCCCGTGTGCGGAGCATTATGGCCGAGCCGGACTATATGGATAGGGACAGTGATGAACTCATTAAACCCAAGAAACTCATCAACCCGGTGAAGACTTCCAGAAATCACCAGGATTTGCACAGAGAACTCCTCATGAACCAGAAAAGGTGATGCACCTTAGAGGAATACTTCACTCTAAAATGACAATTCATTCATCATTTGTTCACCTTATATTGTTCCAAACCTGTATGGACTTACTTACGTGGAACACATAAGGAGATGTTGGGCAGAGTGTTAGCCTCAGTCACCATTTACTTTCATTGTATGGTCAAAAAACAAAAAGAAGCAATGAAAGGCTCTCATTCTGCCTAACATCTCCTTTCATGTACCTCTTCCTTCATTGCATCTTTCCTCTAAGAATCCTTGCCTCACATTTGTGAAATTCACCCCTCTTTTTTTATGCTACGCCCCCCACCCTACTGAAATCTTGTTTCCTCCTCTCACATGAATATGTGAATCATTATCATCATCACTGCAGTGCTGAGTCTTGGCAAAACATTTTGTTCAGATCATGCTGTGTGGCCATGTGACCAATTATAAACTGTGTTGTGGAGGGCTTTAAAGCCAAAACCAGTCCTCATGCCTTCCTTTTCCTACATGACATCATTTATGAGGTATAATGAACAGTCAGCTGGTCATTATTCAAAATAAACCCTGACAATAAGCGGAGGGTTTTAACACGAAGGGGTTAATTTTGCCGTTATAACCAGCTGGCTGTACATTATTCAGGTTGTTACACTGCTCATAACAGATAAATGCACATGAAATATTGATTGGAGGTGAAATAATTTTACAACGTTTGAAGCAAGAGACTGTGGGGTGACGTAAGGTTTGCACAGCTATGTAGGTTATCGGTTGCCTGAGACAAGTTTAGCAGTCATTATACAAAATATTTGACTGTAGAATGCTGCGATTGACCAATCAGAATCAAGTGTTCCAGAGAGCCATGTAGTAAATGCATAGTATATGTCTTCCTTAAGTGCCACATAAAGATCAATTTCAGCTGTTCCACTGTTATATATTTAATAAATGGGTTCTTGAACAGTAAGAGTCAGTTTGAAAGTTGATGCTATTTACTTTTTGGATAAGAGGAACCGTTTCTTCTTGTCAGATCTGTCTGTGTTTGTGTGCTATGTCTAGGTAGACAGGGGCCAGGAAAAAATGCACTGGAAACAATAAGTTTGAGTCATTCACCCTATCCCTCTCTGTCTCTTTTCTGTCTCGGTCTCACTCTCACTGGTAATGGTGGTGATGAATAGTGACAGTAAGGGAGGACACATACTCCCTATTACGTAAACCATTTTTATTTTCAGTTAGAAGTTATTATGAAGATCCCTTGGAGGTATAAGTTGTTCTCATTGCTTTGATGTGAATAAGAATGGACAAGTTACAGCAAGTCATTTATTTTGCAAGAAACGTATAACACACACATACATTCTCAGTTACCAGGATGATTATATAAACTGTCGTCCACTTATTTTCACCTCCTACTTTAGCTGTTCTTAGTTGAACATGGAGAGATCTGTGTGTCCCCTGCAGTTCAGTGCTGAAATATTGAACAGATTTTTTGTTTTTATTATTTTATTTTTTTGCAAAAAAAGAAAAAAGAAAGAAAAAAAAAGGGAAAAAAATTCTGTCATCATTTACTCACCCTCATGTTGTTCCAAACCTGTATGAGTTTCTTCTGTGGAATACAAACGGAGATGTTAGGCAGAATGTTATCCTTAGTCACCATTCACTTTCATTGCATCCTTTTCCAGACAATGAAATTGAATAGTGACTGAGGCTTTGTTAATAATGAAATTAAAAGTAAAAATTCAAATTTAGGTACTGAATTGCACCTGATTAAAATTTGTACAAATGTTGGCATTTGCTTGTGGGTGATATTTCATACTTTTAATGCTTCTATGCTATTTAACTTCCACCACATTAAGACTGCAACTGATTTTTATGTAATGTTTGGATTTCATTCATACATAAATTTATTAAAAGTGAAGTGTGGCATTAAATATGAAGAGTCGGCTGTAAGTAAGCCATTTGTAAGTTGATTACCCTGAAAAGTTGTAAACACTGAGGCTCTGTGTTGCTATCAAAGCACTGCTCTGTTTGTTTGAGTATCCGACCAGTCCAACATAGCAACATTGGCTCAACCAATGGTGTGTGTTGGAGGTGGGAGCTATCTGTTATTCCGACTGTCTGTTAGCCCAAAGTGTTCGAGAAACCTGTTTGAAACCTTCACACATGTTTTTGTGTTTTCCGTAAGACGTTACTGACTCATACTTGATAGAGAGTGGAAATTATGAGTGCGAGTGCTTGTTTTGGTCTAGGACAAAGGGAACATTTCCATAATCTAAATGGGATTGGTTCCAGCTGTGGTGCTTGGAGGGATGCTGAAAGATGTAGAGTTACATAAGAAGAATTACAGCGTCCCATAGACTTCCCACCCTCCCTTTCTCTTTCTCTCTTTCTTTCTCCCTCTCTCGCCCACCTTCTCTCTGCCCACCCTGCTGTACACTAGTACTCGAAGTGTTCCTGTACACTGAAAATGTTATGAAATCGCTTCTATGGCCAGGGCAGAAGGTGAAGAACAGTGAGTGATGGAGAGATGGAGGTCAGACTATATATAGTCCATTGCATCATATATTAGATAATGCACTGAGTCAGGGGGGCAGGGGTGGGCTCGGAGTCTTTTATGTAATCAAGGCCTGAATCTTTCTTTTTCTTTCTTTATCTGTCTCAGTCTGATTCTGACTTTTCAGTTATTTTGTCCAGCTGTCTGAGATGAGAAACCAGACACAAGTAAGGACAAACTGACTGTTTCTCAGGGACCAATGTGTTCCTGCAGATGGCACTGTTATATAATCAGTGACGACATTCAATTACCAAGGTAGAAACATCTTCAGGAATGCCAAAGCCACTCTCGGTACACAGAGATCTTTTCATCCCAGCTATTTAAATGATAACGTCAAACCATCAGTCTTAATTCTTTGTGAAGGTCTCTTACATACCTGGACATTTTCAGTGACTCTTATGAGGATTTAATTCTTCTCATGTTTTCAGTCCAGTGTCTGATGCAAATTTGTTGAAATTCTGTTGTCAGACTGTAAGGGGTTATACAGACTGTTTTGTGTAACACACAGGAAGCATAACTGCATTTGCACAGGAATCACATTCACGGGAAACAAAACCCGAGATGTATCCAAAGACCAGGTGTGAACAGGGTCAATATCACATGGCAAAAAGTTAATTGTTGATTCTCATGTGCTGATTGTCATGAAAACGGCAATGTTTAAGAAGGCTCTGATGTGTCATGTTGTGTAGGTCCCACTCGTTCCACCAAAACAGTGCCAACCCGCATCTCAGAATAGCATTCTGAGATTATATTCTTCTCACCACAGTTGTACAGAGTGGTTATCTGAGTTACCATAGACTTTGTCAGTTCTAACCAGTCTGGCCATTCTCCGTTGACTTCTCTCATCAACAAGGCATTGGCGCTGTTTTGGCGGCACAAGGGGGACCTACACAATGTTGTGGCTGATCGGTATATGTGTTTAAAAGCAGGCCTAGTGTAAATTTTTATTCTATTTTTAAGTCATAATGTAGCCAAAAACCTCTGTTACACTGTGTTTGATATAGATTTAGGAGCAAGTGGTCCACAGCGACCCTCATTTTCCCAAAGGAAATCTGTGGTCAAATATGGTACTGCAATGAGCCCTCAATGACTACGTTTACATGGACACCAGAAAGCAGCTTATTACAAGAAAGCGGGTTTTTGCGAGAAAGCAGCGTTCCTGTATAAGCGGCATACTCTTTACTCCCATATACATGCAGCTCAGTCAGTAAGCAGCTTACTCCACAGCAACATAATTTTTCTGCTACGTTTGTATAAATAGCAAACATGGATCCGTGGAAGACTTTGCTATTTTATTCTTTGTTGCTTCACTTTATTTACAGATATTCCAGAGTTGGTTTGTTTTTTAATTATTTTTTTGACATGCCCAATTTCCCAATGCTCTCTAAGTCCTCATGGTGGCGTAGTGACACGCCTCAATCCGGGTGGTGGAGTACGAATCTCAGTTGCCTCCGCGTCTGAGACCGTCAATCCGCGCATCTTATCACGTGGATTGTTGAGTACGTTACCGCAGAGACCTAGCACGTGTGGAGGCTTCACGCTATTCTCCGTGGCATCCACGCACAACTCACCACGTTATGTTATGTTTCCCATATTTACTTTATCGTTCTTATATTTTGCAAGGAGATAGGGGGATGTATAGCCTACAACAGGAAATGGTGAAGTATATCTGATCTACAAGTGAGCAAAAATCTTTTAGCATCAAAAACCAGGCATTAAAAAACCAGTCAAAAGCTTGACTCATATTGAAAATCAGTTGCATCACAGAGAGTTAAAAGAAGTTACAAATATTTTATAAGCTCTTAAAAGCCTATTCTTTTGTCCACTTTTAATTTGTTCTCTTCTTGTGAAGGAAAAGTCCCATCTTCTTATCAGATGGAGCAAAAGTCACTACTTGGCAACATAGATGTTAATTCAGTCATTAATTAGTCATTTGCTTTGAACCATAAACAATTGAATAGTTTCCTTGTCCTGATTGATTCCTCTTATCAATCTTGTGTTATATAGCTCTACTGAAAGCACATGATTCATAAATTCCATGGATCAAAGGAGCCTGGCTGACACATTCTGCCCATACATCCATGTGTGATTAATGTCTGATGTGCTGTTGTTCTTCTGAAGAGAAGAAACATTAACCATACAGTGCATACAGCTGATCCACTTGTTACAATGGAATTAATTGTTGGAGGAAGAAGTAACCGTTCTGTAACTAAATCAGTGTCTTGACACAGAAACTGAGGAAAGCCTGATGTGTTTTCTGGACTCACCTGGCAGAGGTTCTCGTTATTCCATTTTTTTGGTTCCCTCATCCCAGTCATATTGTTATATAATTGCAACCCACACAGCCAAAACATTTTAACTCATCCATTCAAAGTTCTGATTTTCTCGTCTGATCCTCTCTCTCTCTTTTTTTTTTTTTCATAGTAGTCCAGACGGGTCTACAAGTTTTAGAAGGATGGACAGAATGACAAAGTGGTCTACCAGTAATCTGGCATGCCAGCCTGAGAGACAGATTTGGACTTGGATAGTGATGGACTGATTTTTGAGCCAGGCTGATTATTTGGCCAATATTTGCCAATTATTTTTCTTTTTTATAGGCATTGACCGAAAACTGTGCCTGCTTAGGCGATTAGCAACCAATGTCAATGGATAATGGACGTTTTATGTTTTTCCAATATTTTGATTGTTAATGTTTTTATATTTGTTTTTAGACTCTGCTCACTCTTCTCTAGATATTCTGATTCTCTCTCAGAATCGATGTCAGCCATTGAAAAATCCTTATGACTACTACACCAAACATACCAGACAGGTTTTTGGGAAATTCATTACATGTGGTCTATGCCCTATATATACTATAAGTGTTTCATAAATAACTAGGTCTGCACTATAGTTCGATTTGGAGAAACATGAAATGGAGAATTACAAAACAAAGATGTCACCGCAAAGTAGTGTAATTTAAAATGGTTCATCTTTATGCTCTAAATGATGTACAGCAGCAGCCTCTGGCCATTACTAACCAATTTCAAACTTTAAAACCCATCCAGGGATTCATCCTTGCTGGATTACAGTATGTGGGGCAATCAGGATTTTTGCAAGGACATGTTTACAGTCCACACACTTGCATTATGTAACCGTATGGATTATTATCCCTAAATTGTGCTAGATTCATGGCCATTTGTTCTCTTATTGAGTCGGAACACTGATCTACATCATTGAGTGAAATAAATACTGTTTTCATGGTGTTCCAGATTGTAGCACTTTTATTTAGGTGATGTTGGGTTGTCTGGAAGAATAACAATGAATACCACCTCTATACAACACTTATACTGCCACACAGATAATGACTAGCAGTTAGTGGTCTTTGCTTAGACAAGCATTACTATTATTATGGCTCGTACTTAGGGTTAGGGATTTGTTAAAATCTCTAACCCCTAGTAATAAATTTCGGCACATACAGTGACTTGTCCAGCTTGTGATACGAACATAAATGATACCTCAAATCATTGAGGAGAGGTGTGCTTATACTTCGATATAAAATTAGATGTTTTTTTGCTTGGTAGACTATAAAACTGGCAACAAAAAAACTCCCATATACTTTGAAGAAGGAACCCAAGCCATATCTAGAATCCTGAATATCATAGCGACTTGGGGTTGGGCTTTTTTGACTTGTGCCAGAAAGCAACCTCCCAGAACTCTTCAGAAAAAAATTGAAAATGTACCTGTAGTTACTTAATTTTTATTGTTTTCATTGTCTCCTTGTTTTTCTCATAGGGGCCTTGCTCCTCAAAATAAGCCAGAACTCCAGAAGGTGATGGAGAATAGGAAGAGAGAACAGGTGTTGAAGGCTCAGAAAGAGGAGCAGGAGGCCCACAAGAAAAGATCAGACCTTGAAATTGAACTCATGAAGAGACGGGAGACACTTGAACAGGTAGGTCCCCTCCTATAAAAAAGCAAGAGGCTATTTGCTCTAAGTGTACATAGCAACCAAAAGCATCTTATTTGCTCTGAGTGCAAATAGATTTAGATACTGTTTGCACCCCTAATTCAATACTAACATACAGTATAGGGGATATCACAACAGTGTGTTTATTGTTTATTTAGAGTCCCACAGATACACTACACCAACCCCTAAACCTAATCCTAGCCTTCCCTTAACAAAATTAACCATGGTTTTACTACAGTAACCATAGTATCACCATGGTATTTAGCAGAAAATTTAACATGGTTACTATATTAACACCATACTACTGTAGTAACACCGTGGGTAATTGCATTAAAACCATGGCTTCCACCAAAAAACATGGTTACTACAATATTACTATAGTAAAACCATGGGTAATTTTACCCAGATCAAACCTTTCTCTAAACTCCCTGACCTTCACAGTGACCAAATCACTGCAAGGAAATCAATCTTTATATTAATTCTGTTTATTATTATAAATAGTATTAAAGGAAATATTAAGAGTGGAGACTGTAAACAGGATGGGAAAAAATGGGGCAAAGGGGGAATCGAACCTGAGTTGTCCGTACGAGAAAAACACATGCACAGCATCTTTACACACTACGCCACTGAAGTGTAGTTTGTCTTTAATTTCAGTGTTTCCACCAGACTATTTGAGAATTTATATACACCTAGTGCAAATAGTCACTCAGTATAAAAAAACAAAAAAACATATACATAATATATACAACTTTTTATTTTGTCATTATTAACTCACCTGCATGTTGTTCCAAACTCATGTGACTGTCTTTTTTTTTCAGTGGAACACAAAAGGATACATTAGACGGAATGTTAGTCTTAGTCACCGGTTGCTTTCATTGCATCTTTTTTCCATACGATGAAAGCAAATTTTGACTGACGCTATCAGTCCCTTACATTCTGCTTAACATCTCTTTTTGTGTTCCACCGAAGAAAGTCATACGGCTTTGGAACAGCATGAGGGTGAGTAAATACAGACAGATTTTTCATCTTCATGTGAACTGTCTCTGTAACTATCTTCTTTCTCTATTTAGTTGGAACTGGAGCAACATAAGATTGAAGAGGAGCAAGAAAACACCCCAGAGTTCGTCAAAATGAAAAGCAATCTGAGAAGAACCAAACAGGAAGTGGATGGGCAGGAGCGTGCCACCTAGAAACAGTTTCCATGGCACATTTGTTGAAATGACAACTAGACTGTGGTTTGTGGGGATTTCTTGGTGTTCCTCCCCCATGTGTCCCTGTGAAACACTTGACTGTAGATGATTGGTTCCTATTGTCTGACTATTGCAGACACAACCAGTATTCACTCAGCATCTTTTCCTGAACATCAATCGCAAATAAAGAGGATACATTTACACACACACACACACACACACACACACACACACACACACACAAACAAACTCTTGCACATGCCACTGGTTGACTGGCTTCAAAGAACATGCATGGCGGAACAAGGAGAGTAAATATGATTTTGTTGTGGGGGAGGGTTTTTTTTTTTTTGGAAGGGGAAACATAATTTTTACTATTTTTATTTTCAAAAGCCAAAATGGGACACTGGATGGACTCTTTTAAGCCAAAACAATGCTCTTTTATTTATGCTCAGTTTAAGCTTTTTGTTCAAAATGTCTCAAGTTTAAGACTCACATTTTACTCTTGGTTGATGATTTAAAAAAAAAAGGAAAAAAAAAGAAACCTAAATATAAAATTCCAGCAGTGCAGATTTTGCTTGTGCGATGCACCATGCTTACTTTTACATATTAAATTGTAATATTTGTGCTCTCCCAATGCTAAATTTCATAAGCAATACTAGTTTTAGGTTTGTGAATTTTCTTTGACAAATGCTTTTGTTATACTTTTTTAATGACTATGTTACTAATAAGTTAATACACTTTAGTTCAAAGTGATATTCAATGCAAGGGCATCCGTTTTCCTTCACTTGAATGAATGGTAGTTGTTTTCAATCAGAAAATTCAGAAGAGAACGTGAGATGTTTATTAAGAGAGACACTTGGTTTTGTGTAGATTTGAGCCAATACATAACCACTCCTTGTGTTCCCTTAAACCTTCTTTTAATAAATATTATTTTATCATGTTGAATTCTTTAATTCTATCTCTGTTTGAATCTCTGTATGTACAAGAAGTAACCTCATAAAGAAAGGTAAGTTCATTTCCACAATTGAAATGAAAAATAGCACAAAGAAGAATTTTAGTCAGATGAATGTCATATAGAATGGGCGGATCAGCTGCCTTGAAGTCCTGCAACTTCAAACAGAAGTTACAGAATATTAAAAGGTTGCAGCTAGTGAGTGGGTCATATAGCGTCTGCCCATTCCATGCAATAAAAATTAAGCTGTGCTTGTGAAGGGATCACCACTTGAGGCGTTTTTTTTCTAAATCCGGACCCGTTGAACCTTAAACTAGCCTTAAAATTTCTTCCAAGCATAGTGTCATGCAGCAAACGTTATAGTCAAATGCATATGGAATAAGTTGCTACAGTGACATGAAAATAACCTCTTTATTCAGTCACTACACATAGCCAACAAAATCAAAATAAGCCATGAGAATGGAGCAATTCTCAATTTCAGTGATTCTTATGTAACTGCTGTGTGGAACAGTTGGCAACAGTGTGTGGACTGGAGTGAAAAACTGAGAAATTGCCATGAATATGAAAAGGGAATGGACTCACAACTGCAATATGAACTATTGATATCAGCACTGTTTATCTCTCAGAACTGTTTCACACTGTTTAGGATACATTTAGGGCATTGTGTTTTAAAGGGGGCTTTTATCCAATGATCTGTGTATGGAGTTCACTTCTGAACACCATACATAGATCATTGGATAAAAGTAAAAATTAATTAGGTTGAATCTGCTTTTTAAGGAATAAATAATAATTAAAAAAAAAAAAAAGTCTCAAGCTATGGAGCCTAATTTTCTCTTAGGGTGTCTTTTTTTTTTTTTTTTTAATTGGTACGATTAACCTGATTTGGAAATAATATTCAACAATTTATCTTATCCAGGAAAAAATAGTTTATTACAGAAAATGTATGTCACCGAAAGTTTGTGAAAAGCTGTTTAATTTACATCTCCAAATGCCACACACTAGAATTTCTATTTTCTAAAACAATACTGATGTACCATCTCTATATATGTGTGAACAGGGGAGGAGGAAAAAGGGTTCAAACATAACTCATCAACTGTAGTGTCATTTTTAGTCAAATTCTGTCAAGTAAAACAGTCAGCTAACATTAAGACACTTTTTTTCATTTTTCTTTTGGTACAAGTGCTATGATAAAACAATATTATTATTTTAAAGACTTTGGAGACAAATGTAAATACCATTATCTGTGTTAATCACTCAGTAAATAAAGCATTTATTAACTTAGCCGAAACGGTGTTTTTGTGTATTTTGACTTCATATACCTTGGAGCTAATTTCTACTTGCTGGGGTTTCAGCTAGGGTGTATGTGAGTTTGCATTTGAACCCAGTTGAAAAGGGGAATAATAGTACTTAATCTGTGTGTAGTATGAGCAGATGGTAATATTATAGCCTGTGATATTGGTAAAGTTAGGGGTACAGGTAGAGAGGGGCACATCAGCCTTTCAGGCAATATGTGTGGTTCTTTTCTCAAAATAAATCACCATTGGGCGGAAAGGTTTTCAGAGTTCAGACGGTTTGACTGTGGGACTTGTTGTTTTCCTCCGGGGGGCGCTTGACGGCCTAGAAAACCCAATCCTCCAAAGAGTCGCATTGCAATCTGACGACGGATTATTTTTTATTTTATTTTTTGTCTTCCTAAAGTCATGTGTACATTAAAAATATAAGTATTTCAATATAACAGATGCTAAGATCAACATCCGACACATACACACACACACACACACACACACACACACACACACTATATATATATATATATATATATATATATATATATATATATATATATATATATATAGCTGACCCAATATCCTCTGTAAAATGGTTTTACAACTTGCTTTATCGCTGTAACCACAATCGACTGAGATTGGGCTAGCCTGACATAGCGATGAGAAAAGGAACACGAACAACGTGACAAAGTGGTCGATTTTAGAGCGTCGGTTGGAGTCTGGACAGTAATTTGCTATTAAATAATGACAGAGAGAATCTAGTCTCCGTTAAATTGAAAATGTACACACAAAAAAAAAAAAAAAAAAAAAAAAAAGGAACATTATTATTCAGTCCCATCGTTCCTGACTATTAACAGACGACCTCCGGGCCGCTAAAGCCGCTTTAATTTTAGGATCCCATTGTCATGATAGTAATTGCCATTCTACCCCCTTTTTTCATTACAGAACTATAACGTTTTTTATAGTTACCCCACGATAACTACAAATCCAATGTTTCAGAAACCCTAAATAGATAATAAAACAACCAATCTCGTACATTAATTATGTGGGTGTGAATTTTAAAGAAACTTTTTACAAAAGAAACCGAAAGTTATATTTTCAACCCGGCAAAGTTCCGGGCAGTCCAGTCACGCTCCAGTCATGGCGGCGCAGATGGCGGTAAATTCAGGTATAAATATATGTTGAATTTTATAGCTGTATTTCTCTTTTTCCACTCATATTTGGGCTCTGGGATTGCCTTTTCTAGTCTAACTGGTTTCGTTTGCTTTATCCAGTAGTCTGTTTTCTAACTGGAATGTTTAATAAATCTTTAGTAAATGTAGAAATGCAGTCTGTTTATTTTCAGAAAGTTTTTTATTAATTAAAATCTGATTCATGTTTTCGCCTAATTCAGTATAGACTGCTGACAAAAGTATGTTATTTAAACTGAAAAGAAGCTACAGAATTTAATATTAATATACTTAATCACCTCTTCATGTTAACACATTCATTATTAATCATAACAGTGTGTGTTTGGACATACATTAAAGTACTACATTATGCATTATAATATACATTATTATTAATAGGTGTTAAGTCGTTCCAAAACAAGCATCTATCTTATCTGCGCTGTGGACTGTTCATTTGATCTATTTCAGCTCATAGCCAAAACACATTAAGTGGAACTATGCCCTGAATTGATTTCATTTGGTAATATATTAATTGGAGTAAGGCATATTATCAAGTCAATTCAACAACATTGCACTAAATAATTATTTTTTTTTTTTTTCTGATAATTTGCTTGTTTTTGTCACAAATTGAACAGCATTATTTACCTCTAACGTACCAATCACTATTACAGATAGTACAGTATGAGAAGCCCACCAACACTACCACCACCACCACCTACCCAAATCCCACTGACAGATTGTGTATATTAGAAAGAAAAAGAAAAAAAAAGAAAAATCTGGATTTTGTGGCTATTTTGTTTAAAATGTGTTTGCAGGAGCCAGTCTGTGGGGCCCACTGAAGGAGCTCTGGGAAGCTGTGGAGGGAGCGATATGGAGACGTCAGCCAGAGAGTGTTCATCTGTTAGATCTGCAGTTGAAAAAACACAAGCCCTACTTCCTTTCCCTTTTCAAAAATCCAGTAGGTTATCCATTCTATAGGTTCAAAACACGAAACATCAGTTGTGCATGCCGACATGAGCTTAAATAGGAAATAAACTTTGGAAAATGTGGTTGAAACATGCTTTTGTTACACAAAAAGTTATGCATGACTTCTTTTATAATACAGTAATTTATAATTTTGCAAAACAGCCAAAGAGTGTGGAACAGAGGGAGAAGGTTCGGAAAGCCAGCACAGAAGGCATTGCTATACAGGGTCAGCAGGGAGCTCGACTTCTTCCCGCACAACTCATCGCCGAATCCTTCATCCTTAGTGACCTTTTTGACCTGGGAGAACTAGCTGCCCTAGAACTGCTGCTGGCAGGTACACACACATTCTGAACATCAACATTAAGTTCTGTTGATAGGAGCTGTACATTGTCAAGTTATTTAAGTTGTTTTGTACTAATGTACTCTTTATGTCTGTCTTAAGGAGAGCACCAGCAGCCTCATTTCCCTGGGCTGACTCGAGGTCTGGTAGCTGTGCTTCTCTACTGGGACGGCAAGCGTTGTGTGGCCAACTCCCTTCGTTCGCTCATTCAGTCTAGACATGGGAAGACTTTCACCCTTGACTTGAGGTTTGAGGAAGCTCTTCCTTCAGGAAACCACCATAGATTACCTCAACAAGATCTAGTCCTCCCTCCCATGCTTGGTTTTTACCCATTTAAGATATATTTTATCCCAGTACTTTAATTGCAGGGGCAACCCTCTGCAGCTCTCAAGATAATGGGATTTTGAGCCCACAACCTTTGTTGCAGACCCCATGAAATCGATATTGTAGTTTTGTGGCTCTAAGTTCATGTGTGTATCTTTGAGGCCATCATTAAGTGAGTGTACTCGTAAAAGTTGACAAAATTAACTTTTAGCTGATATAATTATTTAAAATGTTCAGTCTTTGGAAAATGGACCAAAAATGTTAATTTTCTTTTATGTAGGACCATAATAGACATTTTTCTCATTCATGTTTTTATCCTAGGTTTGTTTGTTTTTATTTTGAGTTTTAATTTATTTTTGTTTCATTAACATTTTTTCTGTTCTTGTGTTCTTTCCCCCTGCAGTCCTGAATTGGTCAATCTGACCACCCGGTTCACAGATGAACTGATGGCTCAGGGATTGACGAAGCAAATCCTGAACTTGATCTCAGATATCAGCCTGACTTGTGAGTTTGAGCGACTTCAGAAGGAGCGAGGTCTTGGCAATGAGAAGCACAGGAAAGAGGTGATACCAGCATTACAGCTAGGCTTCCTTGCAGGTTGATAATAGGGCAAAGTATGCAAAATGTTAATTTTCAAATTTTTTCATGTTACAGGTATCTGACCTCATCAAAGAGTGCAGACAGTCATTAGCAGAATGTTTGTTTGCATGGACATGCCAGTCACCTCTAAGCAAAGATGACACCCTGGCACTCATTGGTTACTTGGAGACAGTGACAGCTGAAGCTGATGGCTCATTGGATAGCGTCAACCTTGCTTTAGTCATGGCATTGCTTTATTGCCTGGATGTTAGTTTTCTGGAGCAAGGAACAGAGGATAAAGAAGGTATTAATGCATTATTACAACTCTTTGATATCTATGACCCCGTTTAAGATGCATCTCGGGTGATCCAATCACATGTGGGCAGGCAAGACTGTCGCTTAATTGCGTCTCCTGTAACCACTTGTGATCAGATTTGGAGGGGAGGGAATCTGTTTCATGACGACATGCATCAGTCATTCTGTGAGTGTGTTCCTGCATGATAATAAACAGCAAAAAATTCAAAAAAGACAAAGAAAGCACAAATGAAACCAGCGTTCTGTTTATCCCACATGCAGTTGAGATGTAATCTAAGAACAAATGCAACATTTCGAGCAGAGTTTTTAGTTGTTTTAGTGGATTACCTGTATCAAAGGAGCTTCAGATGTTTGCTTTTTCATCTGTGTCCCTGCATGTTGATTTCATGCACACTAAAGAAGATCCATTAAGTTCTCGTGCTTGTGTTGTATCCGCTTTTAAAATTTTTCCAATCGGACGGTTATTTCCTTTTAAAGCCACTCGTAACCGTCAAAGTTTAATCTCTTATTTTAGCATGGCGGTTGATTGACATGTGAGGGGTGGTGCTTCACTGCACCTGTGGAACGGTCTTTAAGACACTAACAGCTTTACAGACAGTAGGCAATTAAAGTCACAGTTATAAAAACTTAGGACACTAAAGAGACCTTTCTACTGACTCTGAAAAACACCAAAAGAAAAATGCCCAGGGTCCCTGCTCATCTGCGTGAACGTGCCTTAGGCATGCTGCATGGAGGCATGAGGACTGCAGATGTGGCCAGGGCAATAAATTGTGATGTCCGTGCTGTGAGACGCCTAAGACAGTGCTTCAGAGAGACAGGAAGGACAGCTGATCGTCCTCGCAGTGGCAGATCACGTGACAACACCTGCACAGGATCGGTACATACGAATATCACACTTGCAGGACAGGTACAGGATGGCAACAACAACTGCCCGAGTTACACCAGGAACACACAATCCCTCCATCAGTGCTCAGACTGTCCGCAATAGGCTGAGAGAGACTGGACTGAGGGCTTGTAGGCCTGTTGTAAGGCAGGTCCTTACCAGATATGCCCGGCAACAACGTCGCCTATGGGCACAAACCGACCTTCTCTGGACCAGACTGGCAAAGTCGTGGTTTTGTCTCACCAGGGGTGATGGTCAGACTTGTGTGTATCGTCGAAGGAATGAGCGTTACACCGAGGCCTGTACTCTGGAGCGGGATCGATTTGGAGGTGGACCCTGGTCTGGGGTGGTGTGTCACAGCATCATCGGACTGAGCTTGGTGTCATTGCAGGCAATCTCAACGCTGTGCATTAGAGGGAAGACATCATCCTCCCTCATGTGGTACCCTTCCTGCAGGCTCATCCAGACATGACTTTCCAGCGTGACAATGCCACCAGCCATACTGCGCATTCTGTGCCTGATTTCCTGCAAGACAGGGATGTCAGTGTTCTGCCATGGCCAGAGAAGAGCCCAGATCTCAATCCAATTGAGCACGTCTGGGACCTGTTGGATCGGTGGGTGAGGGCTAGGGCCATTCCCCCCCAGAAATGTCCATGAACTTGCAAGTGCCTTGGTGGAAGAGTGGGGTAACATCTCACAGCAAGAACTGGCAAATCTGGTGCAGTCCATGAGGAGGAGATGCACTGCAGTACTTAATGCAGCTGGTAGCCACACCAGATACTGACTGTTACTTTTGATTTTGACCCCCCCTTTGTTCAGGGACACATTATTCCATTTCTGTTAGTCACATGTCTGTGAAACTTGTTCAGTTTATGTCTTAGTTGTTGAATCTTTTTATGTTCATACAAATATTTACACATGTTAAGTTTGCTGAAAATAAAAGCAGTTGAAAGTGAGAGGATGTTTCTTTTTTTGCTGAGTTTATAATAGTATAACTGAATATTTGCTTAGTTATTGGATGTTTTAAAATTGTATAAGTTTAAAGGAATAGTTCACCCTAAAATAAACAAAATATCTGTTATTATTTACTCACCCGCATACATTATTAATTGACCATTTTTGTGTGTGCTTTAGACTTGCTCCAGGCTTTGCCTTTACTGACGGAGAAGCAGTATGTGTCAGCAGTGCACAGTCGGCTGGTGGAGGGTCAGGGTTGGAAGCTACCGGGACTGCAGGCAGTGGTGCAGCTGGCTTGGGCTCTGTCTCTGAGGGCGCTTTCGCAACTCCCACAGGGCGCTGGTACCTACACACCTTCCATGGATGTGGAAGTATTTGGAAGAAATGTCATTACATTAGATATCAAAATATCATAGCAAGTTGAATTTATTTTAAAGAACACTTCAAGTAAAACATTTGACAAAAATAAGTTTGTCTAAATTATTAAATAAGTTATATTCTGTTCAAAATGAAGATAAAAATTATTTGGACACTTTCTGTTGTCAGACATTAATGGAACATGTTCTTCATTAATGAGGGGAACTAACTTCACAGTTTTCATTCTCCTTTTTTTTTTTTTTTTTTTTTTGTTACTGTTCAGCTCTAGTGGAGTACACAGAGGCAGATGAAGCTCTGGCTGACCAGGCTCTGTTGGGAGGAGTCTTTCTCTTCCTCACAGAGGGCATCCTAGGTAGTGATGGCTTCAGCCAAGAGGAATTCTACACTCGCCGACTGCATTCTCTCATTACTGATTTCCTTACTCTCATGCCCATGAAGGCAAGCGGATGTCGATTATGCGGAGAATCATGAATTTATTCACATAGTCAGTCCTAATTTTCAAGTATGACCATACACGTTGTGTGTTAATGAAGACTTTGAATAAAGAGTGTTCTTTGCAGGTAAAGCAGTTGCGTAACCGTGCCGACGAAGATGCTCGACTGGTCCACATGGCTCTGCAGATGGGCAGCGAGCCGCCATCTTCTCTGCACAAAGACCTGGATCACCTCATGATCCTTGTGAGTCTTGCTTTACATTTAGCACTTACTACGGACACATACACTGATGAATTCTTTATAAAAATTATAAAATTTACAGCCATGAAATTACTTATTTTCACCATTGCTTCCATTGTGGAATTACAGTGCAGAAATATATTTTATGCACCATATTTATTAGTAATATAGCACAAAACGGGACTTAAAAAAAATTCTGAATGCTGCAGAATTCAGTGTTGACACTTTCTTTTATGTGTGTGTTTATGTGTCTGGTTCTAGATTGGAGAGTTTTACAGTAAAGATCCATTTGGACTAGAGATGGCCCTGGAGTTCTGGTGCCCTTCTGAGTCTCTTCAGCACACCTCACTCACAGGATCTTTTCTTGGAGTAACTCTACAGCGACCCCCTCACAAACAGGTGTCAGAGAAAACCTACTAGCAACAGTGCTGTGCTTTGACAATTATAGACCATATATGTATAGGGGTGGCATAGGTAAAGATTCAGGTTGGTTAACGAAAGGTTGCAGATTTGAACCCAGAAGGTGTGATCCAACTATCATAAATTCTTTGGAAAAATTGACGGCCTACATTTATGAATATATGTTTGTTTGTGTGTTTGTTACATAAGGTGGTTCTCTCGAAGTTTGTGCGTCAGATGGGTGATCTGCTCCCTGCTACTCTGTACATCCCTTATTTACACATGCTGAGAGGACTTGCTAATGGTCCTCAGTGCTCACACTACTGCTTCAGTCTTCTCAAAACCAACGGAGCTCCACACGGTAACCACACCTTTAGAGCATACAAGAAAATACTAATATATGAGTTCTGTGTGAACAGCTCCTAAAAGTTTGTTTCTTTGGGCTGTTTCAGGAGAGAACCGTCAGGGTGGAGTGTCGGGCAGTCTTGTGTCTTGGGAGCACTTTTTCCACTCTCTCATGCTCTACCATGAGAACCTGAGGCGGGACGTGCCCAGTGTCGACAGTATGCAGTACCGCCACCTTCCCATCAGAGGCATCACTCAGAGAGAGCTGGAGGGCCTCACTGCATTCCTGCAACTGGTCACCACTATCATCACATGGGTATTACATATACATACAGTTATTGATTACAGAATGCTATGACTACAATTGTTTTCAAAACTACAGCACAGGCTGCTACAGTTAACACATTAATGACATGTAGGAATGGTTCAAAATATCGACTTTCCAATTTATTCAATTAAATAAATCTGAAATGGGTTGTTAATATCCAACATAACTGTTTTAATCTACAGTGCATTCAGAAAGTATTCAAAATGCTTTAAATTGTAATTTTTCTCACATCAATCTACAATCCTTGCACCATAATGACAAAGCAAAAACCTGATTTTTGATAATTTTGCAAATTAATTAAAAAGAAAAAAACTGAAATATCACATAAGTATTCAGACCCTTTGCTATGACACTTGAAATTTAGCTCAGGTGCATCCCATTTCTGGGAGATGGCTCATCTTTGAGATGTTTCTACACTTTGATTGGCGTCCACCTGTGACAAATTCAATTGTTTGGACATTATTTGGAAAGGCACGCACCTGTCTATATAAGGTCTCACAGCTGAAAATGCATATCAGAGCAAAAACCAAGCCATGAGGTTAAAGGATCTGCCTGCAGAGCTCAGAGAGAGGATTGTGTCGAGCCACAGATCTGGGGAAGGCTACAAAAAATGTGGCTGCATTGAAGGTTCCCAAGAGCACAGTGGTCTCCATAATTCTTAAATGAAAGAAGTTTGGAACAACCAGGACTGTTCCTAGAGCTGGCCGCCTGGCCAAATTAAGCAATCGGGAGAGAAGGGCCTTGGTAAGAGAGGTGGCCAAGAACCCGATGGTCACTGGTTGAGCTCCAGAGATCATGTGTGGAGATGGGAGAAACTTGCAGAAGGACAACCATCATTGCAACACTTTACTGATCTGGGCTTTATGGCAGAGTGGCCAGACGGAAGCCTCTCCTCAGTGCAAGACACATGAAAGCCTGCTTGGAATTTGCAAAAAAGCACATAAAGGACTCTCAGACTGTGAGAAACAAGATTTTCTGGTCTGATGAAGCGAAGATTGAACAGTTTGGCCTCAATTCCAAGCATCATGTCTTGAGGAAACCTGGCACAGCTCATCACCTGCGCAATACCATCCAAATGGTGAAGCATGCTGTTGGTAGTATCATGCTCTGAAGCTTAACATTGTCTTTGTGTTTGATTTTGAGTTGCCACAGTATGCAATAGACTGGCATGTCTTAAGGTCAATATTAGGTCAAAAATGGCAAAAAAAAAAAAAAAAAAAAAAGAAACCGCTTTCTCTAGAAACTTGTCAGTCAATCATTGTTTTGAGGAATGAGGGCTATATAATGCTTAAAATTGCAAAAAAACTGAAGATTTCATCAAAGGTGTACACTACAGTCTTCAAGGACAAAGGACAACTGGCTCTAACAAGGACAGAAAGAGATGTGGAAGGCCAGATGTACAACTAAACAAGAGGATAAGTACATCAGAGTCTCTAGTTTGAGAAATAGACGCCTCACATGTCCTCAGCTGACAGCTTCATTGAATTCTACCCACTCAACACCAGTTTCATGTACAACAGTAAAGAGAAGACTCAGGGGTGCAGTCCTTATGGGAAGAATTGCAAAGAAAAAGCCACTTTTGAAACAGAAAAACAAAAAGAAAAGGTTAGAGTGGGCAAAGAAACACAGACATTGGACAACAGATAATTGGAGAGAGTGTTACGGATCTTAACCCCATTGATCTTTTGTGGGATCAGCTAGACTGTTAGGTTTGTGAGAAGTGCCCGACAAGACAGCCACATCTATGGCAAGTGCTACAGGAAGTGTGGGGTGAAATGTCACCTGAGTATCTGGACAAACTGACAGCTAGAATGTCAAGGATCTGCAAAGCTGTCATTGCTGCACGTGGAGGATTTTTTGATGAGAACTCTTTGAAGTAGTTTAAGAAGTTCTGAACATTTTTTCAAATTGTAATAGTAATTTTTCACGTTATTAATGTCCTGACTATACATTGTGATCAGTTGAATGCCACTTTGGTGAATAAAAGTTCCAATTTCTTTCCATAAGATCAAAATCTGTATATTATTCCAAACTTTTGGCCGCCAGTGTATGTCAATATGATATTTCGTTTTTTTCTTTTGAATACATTTGCAAAGTTATCAAAAATCTGGTTTTTGCTTTGTCATTATGGGGTATGGAATGTAGATTGATGTGGAAAAAACTTAAAGCATTTTAGCATAAGGCTGCAACATAACAAAATGTGAAAAAATGAAGGGGTCTGAATGCACTGTATGCCTTTTTTGGTTGATGTGTGAAGATTTTTGCGATCAAAATGAAATGAAAAATCTGTGCCAAAATCCAGCCCTAGTCACATAATTTAGTTATCATTTAGATATTATTACTCTAGCTGCAGTTTTTAAACTATTCAAGGTTTATGAGGGTTCACTCTTGTTCTTATGCTTTTCAGAATGAGAATGCACGCCTGGCTCTTTGTGAGCACCCTCAGTGGACACCTGTGGTGGTGATGTTGGGTTTACTGCAGTGTAGTGTTCAACCTGTACTGAAAGCTCAGATCCTGCATGCTCTTGCTGCCTTCAGCAAATCACCCGAGATTGCTGCCTCCCTTTGGCAGTCTCTGGAGTACACTCAGGTACTAAAAAACCCCAGTCTTGGGGCTTTTCCATTGCACGGTACAGCTCAACTCGACTCTGCTCGCTTTTTGGGGGTTTTCCACTGTGGATAGTACCTGGTACTTTTTTTAGTTCCACCTCGGTCGAGGTTCCAAGCGAGCCGAGCCGATACTAAATGTGACGTCAAAACCCTGCAGATCACTGATCGGTCAGAGAGAATCGTCACTACCAGCGTCACTGGATTTGCGACACGGGACATCAACCCGCTAGTTTTAAAGTTAGCAACATTGACAGCAATATAATTTGTTCACGTGACTTTCGAATTGTAAAAAGAAATATCTGTGCACAAAACCACGCCGTGGTCAATAAACGTGGTGCAGACGTTCCTCTCGTTAGCGACGAATGAAACGACGCGAAACGAAAAAGTCTTTCAGGAAGTGTCTCAGCTGTTGGCTGCACACGGCTACCACCGGAACTTTCAACATTGTAGGGAAAAGTAAAAAAAACTTACAAGTGACTACAGAACCTTCAAGGACCACAACGGCTGGAGTGGTTCAAACAGAAGAAAATGGAAGTGGTTCGACCAAATGGATGCCATCTATGGCAATAGACTGGCGAGCAATGGGAGGGAGAGTGCCCTGGACTCGGTGTTGTTGGAGTCCACGATGGAGGATGTTACGTTAACTCTATATTCTGCTTGAAAGTTTCACTTTATTTAGTTGACCAGCTTCTGGAAAGCTTGCTTCTAAAACAACCAGGCCAATTTAACTGTTACACTTGTGTAAAATCACCATGCAACAACTGCTTTATGCAGCACAATGAGCTAGTAGCTAACAGCTAGCGGTCGTGTTATTGTTTATGATCAGTAATGTTTGTGTCATGTTTAAGATGATGTCACGGCAGTAGAGGTGGCACAACTGTGTCGATCAGCCTATAATCCCACCCACGTTGAGGCTGCACTAAACTGCAGTGGAAAAGCAAGCTCAGAAATGTAAAGCGAGCAGAGCCGAGTCGAGACCAACCGTAACGTGCAGTGGAAAAGTGCCAAAAATAACCTATGGTGGAAGGAAGAATTGAATTGACCACATTTACCTGTTTAGTAGGAGTCAGATACTTTGAAACTGAGATGGGCGAACTGTTTTGGGAATAGATTTCTGTAGTTTTTTTTTTTAGGGCGGTAACTATTGATTAGTTTGGTTATCGAGTAATCTAACAAATTTTCTTACAAAGAGATTGGCTTCTCCAGGCGTGCCCAACTTTTTAAATGCAAGATCTACATTTTTCTTTAACTAGTTCAACATGATCTACACATTTTAGTTTAGAACTCAAATATGTAAAAACAGGCCATGGAAATAAAATATTTTATCTATTCAGAAACAATGTCTACCCACCAATTATGTGGTTAAACTATTTTATAGAGATATAAAAGTCATTTTATTTGTTTGTTGTTGTTTTTTTCTATCACTTGCATGCAAAACAGAATACAATATTCACAGTATTTGCGTGACATTTTTTTCACTCTTGCGTTAAGGTGCAGCCGTTGCGGGCATTGTTGCGCCTGTGCTACATGCAGATCGCAAAAGCTTGTCCCTTGGCACGCATCATGTAAAATGCCCTTAAGCATCTGGCAGCTATGCTATGACTTTAACAGCAGACTCACGTTGAGCTTTGACAGAATACAGACAGACCTGTTTTTTTTTTCAGTAAATAAAGTTCTTTGGATTCCCACATTGAGGTTTACCTGTAATAATGGCCATGAACTATAAAATATTAATCGGAAGTGGGGGCATTGTGATCAATTTTTTAAACAGTCATCACAATAATCTAGAATCACAATAAAATAGCTCCGTCAGTGACATCACTTTACAGCTCAGTGAAATTGTGTTGCATAATGAAACTCATTTGAAAATCAACGGAGACAAGTTGAAGCGGAAAAAAAAAACCACCGACCAAGTTGTCCAGCACACGGGAGCACTTTATAAACACTTCAAAGATCATATTAAGCATAGAGTTTAATGTGGAGTGGTTGATGCATCAGATGCGTTGACGGAGTGATTGTGCCGTTTGATGCGCTTGAGAGTTGTTCCTCTCCAGCACATGACTTACATTTCACTGCTATTTTCTGTTTTAGAATGAATACATGTTATGAATTCAAAATCAGGCGTGTATTTCCGCGTATTTTGCATGTTTTTCCCACATGCGAGTCTCCGTTAAACTTAACTGAGCAAGTGAGCGTGCATCCACATCAATCAAACCGTTCGCAATGGAGAAAGGGGGCGCAATCACTTTGATTAAACATCATACTGTGCTTTCAGTTTCAATGTAATCAATTGTGCTGCTTTCATTGATATCACATTGATGTCTCAGAGGTCAAAGTGTGTGGTTTAAAGTGTTTTAGATCATTTCTCATGTGAGTGCGTGTAATACATTGAGCACTGGGATTAGATTTTCAGCGCGAGAGTGACTCTGCACTGCCTTTATTAATGATTGTACTATATTAAACTGTATATAATGCTGAATATAATGTATAATAATGCTAACAGGCCAGATATTTCAAAGTCTTCCTGATAATGCCAAATGTAATGTCTGATTCCACCCGTAAATTTATACCATGGTAAACATTATTTTACTGGATAAATGTACACATATTTTTGAAAAGAATAGTTTAGAAAAATGTAGTCAGGGACAATACTATTTTAAAACCTTCAATATTAATTTTAAAATGCTTAAAATATATGTAATCACTGACAGTGTACAAGCATACACTACCAGTGAAACGTTTAGGGTCACTTACTCATTCTTTATTATTATTATTCACATTTTATAATAATAGTAAAGTCATCAAAACTATGGAATAACATAAATGGAACTATGGGAATTATGTTGTGACTAAAAAAATCCAAAATAAATCAAAACTGTGTTATATTTTAGCATCTTCAAAGTAGTCACCCTTTGCCTAGAATTTGCAGACATGTACTCTTGACATTTTCTTCACCCTTGGATGCTTTTTAAACAGTATTGAAGGAGTTCACATCTATGCTGGGCACTTATTGGCTGCTTTTCTTTATTATTTGGTCCAAGTCATCAATTTCACAAACATAATTTTTTATTTTTTTATTACATTTTAGTTTTATAATGAAATAAATTAATATGGTGGCACAATTATATTTTTGTCTATAAAACTAATTTCAAACATTTAAGCATACGCCTTCAGATCAAAAGATTTTTAAGATCTTGAGAAACATTTCAGTCAAGTGACCCCAAACCTCTGAATGGCAGTATATGTATCTAACATAATTATGGATTTTTCATCTGGGCAGAATTATTAATATTTCTATTCTGGTGTCACCATTGCCCTCTGCTGGACTGATTTTTTTTGTCCCACTCAATCCCTGATGGATCATTTTACTCTTTAAAGGTGCATTCAGTAATTTGGGGCTAATTTAAAAAGTTTTACACAGTAACAAATGAATTGTGTTTTTGTGAAGAGTGATCTGAATGGTGTACACTCACATGAGATGAAGACTGTACTCATAATAGTTTTCTATAAAAAGTGTTTTGATTATACATGGTGCGGGTCACCCCCTTCAATGTGTTTCATCAAGCTGAAATGACATGGTCCACTGTGTGTCACTAAACGTCGAAGAAGAAAATCCTCACGCTCATTGGCTGCCACCTGTGTAGATACACTTGGCTATGCTTAGAACAGTGTTGTTTGTTGATGCGAAGAGCAAAAAGAACACAATGGAACATATTTATTATCGTGCTTTCTAAGCAGAGATAACAGGAGATTCAGAAGCTGTACTGCCGAAGAAACGAAAAGGTCCGCAGCAAGAAGACAGAAAGACCGGCAAAGGCAAAAAACTAGAGTAAACATCGGTATGGCATTAACAAGGTGGAAAGATTTGATGACGGAGAAAAACATGAGTAGTGATGCCGATGTTGCTTCTTTTTTGTTGGACAAGTAAGACATTATTAATTGTTTAGACTACTCTCTAAATTAGTATCAGTGGACTTTACAGAAAACTCATACAAGTTTCCCTCGAACTTTTTAAATTTACGTGTGTAGTCAACGTATGTTAGTAATGGACAGTTTTCAGTGGTGTTTACAAACGCAACTGGAAAGCAACATGTAATTTTTATTTTCTTTATTACCACAGCTAGAGTAAGGGGGGCCCATCTACCTCCACCTCTATAAAACGGCATACGTCTTCATTCGTTTAGTATCTTGGCACAGCGATTGTTGTGGATTTTGAGTAAACCATGATGTTGGTTTGCTTGGAAACAAAACGAGTTCTTCAAATACAATATTCATGGACATGCTAAATTTGATCATCAAAAACCATTCTAATCTTTCCTTTATCATAACATTCTGTATCGCTAGATAATTGGGGTTTATTTTACGCTAAGCAGTTCTCTAATAAATGTAATAACTGTCTTTAGAAATAACATGAAGCATAGACATTCTTCAAAGATTATTGATATGAGGGATAATAATAATCTGTCCTTAACTGTAGAAGTATTTTCGATTGAATTCTGATGTTTGTTTTTAGGCAAAGCAATTATATTATAGGAGTAATAAATAACTTTAGAAATTACCTCAAACTCCAACATTTTCCAGATGCAAATGATATTCCAAAGCTGGTGGGAGCAGCAGAGATGAGCATGCTGATTCACATTGATAAATGGCAGTATAGCATCTAACACTACTGTCGTATCGGTACTTAAAGTACACGAAGAAAAGCAATGCTAACGCTAACTAGAGAACTACTGAATGCCCCTTTAAAGAACAGTCCTTTTGTTCTACAAAGTTTTACAAGTAATGAAAGGAACTGTTTTGCATATGTACTGAAATTAATAATAATTATAAATTCAAACGTAACTTTTCATGATTCAGGCTTTGTTGAAAGTTTTGTGAGAGTATAGAATCATGAATTTAGTAATGTAAATCGAACCAAATCCTTACGGCCTTTATCATTTCTGTTTTTTTTTTAATTATATTTTAATCAAATACAGGAAATAAAATGTATTTATTTTTAATCCGATTAATCGAAGAAATAATTGAAGATTAATCGATTATCAAAATAATCGTTAGTTGCAGTCCTGGATAAATCGAATTCCGATATATCACCAACCAAAAAAATGACTAACCATATTGAGGCAAAACTCCAAATTTAGAAATTTGAAACATTGTTTTCTGTCCATGTGATCATAAATGAAATGACCCGTCAAACATCATAATCTCTCTATCGCTTGATTTTACCCCTACTGCGCTTTTTTCTACACCGTTTACAGGGTTTGCACAAGGTTCTTGAAGTGCTTGAATTTAGTTTTTAGAAATTTAAGTACTGGAATACCTGGAAAATCGCCTTGTTTTGTTGGCAAGTGCTTGAAATTAAAACAACATTTCTTCCATGTAATATGTGTCCAAAGATGAAATCCCGCACTCCACTTTTGAATACTGTGTCTTCTAATATCCTTTCTGTTCTCTACAGTCAGATATAAAAGTAAAAAGAGATAATATTTTAATCACACAACGAACAGATGCGATTAATAAAAACAAAACAGAGAGACTTCTCTCTCATTAATAAACAGGAACACTGAGATGCACGTTGAACTATTAAAATGACAGTACTATTTTAGAGCTGGTTTTACAAATGAATGTAAACTCAATGTTATTACTTGTAAATTGTACACATTATTTCAAAAAGTAACAGCTCAAAGCATTATTATATACAGTATATAACATTTTTGAAATAATATTAATTGATAGAATGTAGAGTTAAAATGTAAATATAATAATGATGACAAACAAATTATTTAACACTTTCACATACTTTTTTGGGACAGGTTCTGTTTGCTTGTTCTGCACCTGATCAGCCTGAATGTAGTCCACTATTTTTGAAGTCTTATTTGTTTGTGATATTTTCTTTTAGAGAAATGCATATTAGAAACTCTTATTTAAACTTTTGAGCATTTATATTGTGTATTAAAGAACTTTATTTTCAAGAGAAATTATAATGTGCATTTTGCTCAAACATTTTTCAAAATATAAACACAATTTTCTGTCATACTTTGTCCTTTAATTGTCATGTCAAATCAAGATTATATCGATTGGTGAGCCTCATGTTGTATATTGAACCGAATCATGAGATAACCATATCGTCCCATCCCTAGTGTTGTTTTTGATTGTTATGTTGTGTTATCATTTTCAGATCCTGCAGACAGTGAAAGCTCCTGGCCAGAGACAGGTAGTAGGTATTGAGGTGAGCTGTCACTTGTCTTATTATACAGTAAACAGTGTGTATATATACATATGTGTGTTTTTACTGTGGCATACATTTTTTGTTTTTCTCCTGTAGGTGGAGCTGAACGAGATTGAATCCAGTTGTGAGGAGTATCCCCTGACAAGAGCTTTCTGTCATCTGATCAGTACTCTGGTAGAGAGTGCTCTTCCTGTGAATCTTGGAGCGGGACTGCGTGCACCAGGATTTCAGCCTTACCTTGACTTCCTGCGTGACTCTGTGTTCCTGGCCTTCCCCACACGGGCCTACCGGCGCCCAGCAGAAAAGGTTTGATGCTTTCAAAATTTTATTTTTTTTCTATCCTTTTCTATATATATATTTTTTTTCCATCTAGTTTCTTCTAATTGGGGGTGTAGGATAGGCATTTTTACATATGGACAAACGTATTGATTACCTGTTTTAGTAACGGTTTATTGGAGGTAATGCTCCTATAAATGCACCTTCTGTTCAATTTCATAGCGCTCTATCTAGCTGTTTTTAATGCTGAAACACATCCTTTGTGAATGGCCCCTAATACATCTTTAATGACTTCCAATCTAGTTTGTCCTGTTTCACTCCCTCCTTCTCTCTGTATAGTGGGAGGTAGCAGAGGCAGTGCTGGAGGTGTTTCATAAACTTCTAAAAGAATATGAGCCGCAGCCATCAGACTTTCTGCAGGAGATGGTGGAGCTGCAGGGAGATCAGGTGCTGGCCCATAAGCCTCCAGGGCACAGCCTGATGTTCCACCTGCTGAATGACTCACCCACCCTTTCTCTCTGTCTCAATCTGCTGGAGGAGGGCGCCCACCAGCTAGACACCTACGCCTCCTTTCCTGGTTAGATTGAGAGCTGCTTTTCGGCGGAACCTTTTTATATCATATTACAGCTGCAAAATAGTCGGCAGTGCTTTTAATTTAAAGTTATTTTTTATTATTTTTTTTTCACCCAATTTGGAATGCCCAATTCCCAATGCGCTTTTAAGTCCTCGTGGTCGTGTAGTGATTCTCCTCAATCTGGGTGGCGGAGGACGAATCCCAGCTGCCTCCGCGTCTGAGACCGCCAACCCGCACATCTTATCACGTGGCTTGTTGAGCGCGTTGCCACGGAGACATATGCGTGTGGAGGCTTCACGCCATCCACCATGGCATCCACGCTCAATTCACCACGCGCCCCACCGAGAACGAACCACTTAGCAACCACGAGGAGGTTACCCCTAACCTCCCTAGCAACCGGGCCAATTTGGTTGCTTAGGAGACCTGGCTGGAGTCACTCAGCACGCCCTGGGATTCGAACTAGCGAACTCCAGGGGTGGTGGCCAGCGTCTTTTACCACTGAGTTACCCAGGCCCCCTAATCAACCTCAATTATTAATCTATTTACAGAGATTATATATACTTAAATATTATTATGTCAAACATTTTTGGATATTTAAATACTTTGTCCAATGCCAGTTTAATGTGCTGATACTCGTGGTACTTTCAACTTTGCTCTATCTGATTGAGCGTCCCAAATAGCCTGACATAGCAATATTTCACCTTGCTGATATATTTTTCTTGTACTCTCAAATATGAATAGGAAAATGTTTGAATCAAAATATCATGACATTTTAATTTTTTTATATGATTTTTTTATTTTATCCCCTTTTCTCCCAATTTGGAATGGCCAGTTCCCACTACTTAGAAGCTCCTCGTGGTGGCACGGTTACTCACCTCAATCTGGGTGGCGGAGGACAAGTCTCAGTTGCCTCCCTTCTGAGACAGTTGTGTATGACACCGTGGAGACTCACAGCACGGGAGGCTCATGCTACTCTCTGCGATCCACGCACAACTTACCACGCGCCCCATTGAGAGCGAGAATCCTTAATCGTGACCACGAGGAGGTTACCCCATGTAAAGCAACCGGGCCAATTTGGTTGCTTAGGAGACCTGGTTAGAGTCACTCAGCACACCCTGGATTCGAACTTGTGACTCCAGGGGTGGTAGTCAGCGTCAGTACTCGCTGAGCTACCTAGGCCCCCTATCATGAGTTTAAATTTACTAACTATCTATTAAGCATTATATAATGTAATAATTTTGATGTTGTTAATGAAAGTTTTTATATATTGTTACCAATTTTCTACTGTATATTTTGGTAGTACTGTGCAATGGTGCTGACTAAATTTGTAAAATTTTAAGTAAACCTTTAGTGTTGTTATTGTTGTAGGTAAGAAGCAGTTGGAGTCTGCAGTGCTTCACTGTCTGTGTTTGCTGGAGCTGGCTCTGCAGAAAGAGGTGGCGTTTATGGACCTACTGAGAGAGAGTCAGACATCACTACTGGTCTCTCCTCTGGAGCAGCTCCTGCAGGGTGTCAGTGCCCAGAGCAGGAGGGCCGATCACATCAGCAACATCGCCAGGTCACCCCTCCCTCCATTCCCTTTTATATGCACATTAGTGGTTGACCTACAGTAGGACTGATTCAGCGAGACCCTGGCTCATCTTTGTCTTTTTGCCCTCACAGGTACCTCTACCACAGTAGCTCAAACCCTGAGGCTGCTTTCCAGAGTGCCAGTATCCTGCGCCGTATCGCACGCTACCCAAACATACAGGTCAGACTTGTCGGAGACTTTACACATGACCAGGTAAGAGACTCCAGAGCCAGGAACTCTTGACATTTGCCATTTAATGGATATTTAAACTAGTGGTCAACCAATATGGGTTTTTTAATGGCCGATATCCAGAGAGCAGGGAGGCCAATACAATGCCAATATTTCACACAATTTAATATAATAAATAACATAAACATAAAATTGCTAAAAAAAAAATGAATAAACTCCTATTTAGCACTATACTTACTCAATTTCACACAAAACTAAAAAATAATATTATATTTTAAATGGTAGAAAGCAGTTTTTTCAGATTTCTGTTTAGTCATCAAATTTTAGGAACTTTTGATCCTGAAGTTTTGATTCTGGCTGATAGAATACATGTTTCAGAGGAAGATAATAGATGAGCGCTCGACGGGAAGAAAACGCTGGATTTTCGTGAAGTTTGTGAATTACATCTGTTTAAATGAGATATTTGCAGATGGTGTATGATATTAGTTTTATTGATATTTGCCTTTTTATCATTAGACAAGACAGTTAAAACAGGAAACTGTTGAGGAGAGAGAGGGTGAATGAAACAGACGAGCACTTTAACATTATGAGCTCAAACGCGTCTGCCGCGGCTCTGATATGTGGATCATTTAAATGACACTGTGTTTCACACCGGTCTATTATTGTAGAAACACGATGGCACATAACAACAAAACGAACCGTGACTGGTCATTGACATGTCTCAGTTGCTTCACATGCAAGCAGGCAATTTATTATTATTTTTATATTTTATATTATATTTTATTTATTTATCACACATTATACATTTGCACATATACAGTGAAATTCTTTTTTTTCACATATCCCAGCTAAGCTGGGGTCAGAGTGGCGCCCTCAAGATTTCTGGCGCCCTCAAGAAAAAATCGTCCAAATGGGAATATTTTGCGACCGATGTCGAAAATTTCAAAAAGTCAGAATATCGCCCGATTTATCGGCCTCTGCAAAATATATCGGTCGACCACTAATTTAAACTCTGTTGCACAAATTGTACAGAATGTTATTGAGAAGAATAATGTCAAATATTAATGAAATGTTTTGTTATGATCAGGCAGTGAGTGAGAAACTGATGGCTGGTTTTGTGGAGTGTCTGGACAGTGAAGAAGCTCAAGAAGGAGTGGCTGCAGATGGTGATTATCTATAATCAATATTACAAATAATAAAACATTTTGCATATACAGTATATTTATATAATAATATTATATAATTATAAATGTATTAAATGCATTTATATTTGAACTTATATAAATTAATGAAGCATGATCAATTATTATTATTGGTTACACTTTACAGTAAGGTTCCATTAGTTAATTCATTGGGTATCATGAACAAACAATTCACAGTATATTTTTACAGCATTTATTAATCTTTGTAAATATTAGTTAATAAAAATACAATTGTTCATTGTTTGTTCATGTTAGTTCATAGTGCATTAACTAATGTTAACAATTACAACCTTTGATTTTAAAATGTATTAGTATATGTTGAAATTAAAAGAATATTCTGGGTTCAATACAAGTTAAGCTCAATCGACAGCATTTGTGGAATAATATTGATTACAACAAAAATTAATTTAGACTCTCCTTTTCTTTAAAAAAAAATAAAAAATCAGGTTACAGTGAGGCATTTACAATGGAAGTGAATGTGGCCAACTTTTGGAGGGTTTAAACACAGAAATGTGAAGCTTATAATTATAATAATATAAAAGCCCTTACATTAATTCTTCTGTTAAAACACGTTTATTATTTGAGCTGTAAAGTTGTTTAAATCATTTTTACAGTCATTTTAGGGTTTGTTGACAATACATCGTAAGGGTAACGAAGTTGTAAAATTGACTATAACTTTACACAGGAAAGGTTAGTAAGTTATTTTATCACACTAAAATCATGTTTACACGAATATTGTTTATGTCTTGTGGCCATACTTTTGAAACCTGAGTATTTTTACGTTAAAAAAATTGGCCCCATTCACTTCCATTGTAAATGCCTCACTATAACCCAGATTTTTGCTTTTTTCAAAAACAAGGAGGGACGAGGCAACATTATACCACAAATGCTGTCGATTGAGCTTAACTTGTACTGAACCCGGAATATTCCTTTAACTTTAAGTAAGGTTAATAAATGCTTATAAGTATTGTTCATTGTTAGTTCAATTGAACTAATGTTAACAAATGGAACCTTAATGTAAAGTGTTACCTTATTATTAATAATAATATTATTTCTAGTAATTAATAATTAAGTATTTAAAAATAGAACATTATCAGTTATGTATATCCATTAACGGTAACCCTTTACAAGGTTCTATTTGTTAACATGAACTAACAAGGGACAATACATTTACAGCATTTATTAATCTTATTTAATGTTAATTTCAACATTTAAAAATAAAAAGTTGTATTTGTTAACATTAGTTAATGCACTATGAACTAACAATGAACAGTTGTGTTTTTATTATCTAAAATTAACAAAGATGAATAAATGCTGTAAACAATATATTGTTAATTGTTTGTTCATGATACCTAATGCATTAACTAATGTGAATGAAAGGAACCTTATTGTAAAGTGTTACCCCATTAACTGTAGTGTCAGTAGATTTTGGATTTGAAGCGAGGGAGAGTTTACACTTTTGTCAATCGGCCTAATGCTGATAATCTCAAAATGGCCAAATATCAGCTGATATCTTGGCCTATGTATCATTACTATTACTGTTTTAGAGCAGAATCTTACACCATTTGTTCTTGGTTCAGACACAGACCCTGAGAAACGGGTGGCCAAAATCCGTCATGAGACACAAATCCATATCCTGAACCTGTTGATCACATCTCTGAAGCTGAAAGGTCCCAACCTGGGCCTACATCTGCTGGGTTATGAAGTGAAGAAGCCTGTCTCCTCCACTAACCTGCAGGACCCAGGTAATATCTCCGCTCAATATCAAAAGCAGGGCTTTGATATGCACATCATACCATGCTATTATTTATTTTGTTTATTTCAAATAGTTTATAATTTGTTTATTTATACATAAAAAATAGGTTGTTGGTTGAGTCTATATTACTATAGCTTTGAACCAGAACCTTGTGTTTTTGGCATAAGGTGTTCTTGGCTGTCCACGGAGCTGCCTGCATGCAATCCTCAATCTGCTCCAGAGAGGCACTGAGAGCCGGTCTGGACCTGTGCTCACCAAAAAGGCCCCTCACCTGGCTGAACTCTGCTACCAGGTACACACATGCACATTTACTGCCTAGTTCAATTGATTTATGTTCAAATAATTTCAAGCTAAAATATATATTTTGTGTGTGTGTCTGTCTGTGCCAGGTGATATATCAGCTGTGTGCATGTCCTGACACCTCTGGGCCCACCATGCGATACCTCAGGACCAGCCAGGACTTCCTGTTTTCTCACCTGCAGCACCTGCCATTCATCCTATCTGGTGAGTGCTAGCTATCTGCCCTTGTTTTCTTTTGAGATGAAAATGATAAATGAGAATGATGTCATAATTTACTCAACCTCGTGTTGTTCCAAACCGTAGTGTCTGTTTTTCCTCCATGGATTACAAAAGGCACCATTCACTTTCACTCTATGTAACAAATTTGTAATGACAGTGAATGGTTGCTGAGGCTAACATACTGCCTAACATCTCCGTTTCACTCATGTGACAGTGATTGTTCATATGCTATGTAACTTATGGTCATAATAACGTGTTTGCATATCAAGTGTTAGGATCTCATTGTGTCTCAGTTTTGATTGATTCCATGTTAATGTCCCATAGGGAATGAGATCGCCACGTTATCTCAGATGTCCTGGTTGATGAAGACTGCAGCCATCGAGCTCAGAGTGACCTCACTGAACCGCCAGCGCTCACATACACAGAGACTACTCTACCTCCTCCTTGATGACCAGCCACACACATTACATGCAGGTATTACACGCAATCACACACAGCAATACAGTGTTCCTGTTGAATTGGAGGATACATTCATGACAGCTTGTTTCTATTTTGTAGCTGATGGAGAGACAGGCATGGAGGAGGAGAGTAGATCAGTCAGCGGTTTTTTACACTTTGGCACCGTCTCTAAAGGTAAGTGAAAGACTTCATGTACCAACATAGTCGCACAGAGTAAGACTTTTGACTATCGACATAAAGTCTGTCACACATTGTAGCTTACTCTGATCAAGAACTGCTCATTTAATCAGTAAGGTGCAATATATTTTTTTAAATGACCGAACACAGTAGGGTTGTCACAATACCATAATCATATTTTACGATACTATACCAGCTTAAGTATCATGATACCAAGTAGTATCACGATACCACACGATAGTATGTTAATTCTTAACACAGTTTGTCATAGCAATGGTGGTTTTTAGAAACTAGCCATTCCACTTGTTGCTCCAGAAGTGGTGAAAATAACTGATGGATAAATTGGGAGAAGGCTCAAATAGACAAATTTGTTACCTAATACATTCTTAGTTTAATAAAAAAAAAAGAAAAACGCGCAAATGCAGATTACACACCGGTTTTATCACACGCCTCAGGGACCTAATCAAACTGATCTGATCATAAGTGCGAAGTTACCGCCACCATGCATTTGTAATTGGAAATAAAATTAAAGGAGTGCAAACATTTGATTTTTCAGAGAAACTGTAAATCTGTGAATGTTGAGATAAAGCCATTTAGGTTAAATGAAGTGGCACTAACCCGTGTGTATTCTACATAGGCAGTGGGATGTGTCCGAAGGTGTTTAATAACGTTTCTGTTGTTTCCCCCTTTGGCTTAAAATCTCTGTCGACATTCACGGCAGATGGGTTTTCCCGGTCTCATCAGGCAAAACTCAAAATAATTCCAAATCTCGCTACATGAATTGTGTTTTTTAAAAAGCTTCTCACTCTCCAAACTTTTATTTAAATCAATGTTATCCATTAGGAGACACGACCGCCACATTAACAGGCTGGGATTCAGAAGTGTGTTTGAAGCATGGGAAAACCACTCATTGAAAAATAAACAATACCAGATAAGGGGCAAATTCTAAAAAGCATTTAGCGCTCTTGAAGCGTACTGCGTGAAGGAAGACTATATTTTAAATGTTATTGCAAACATAGGTCTGATTTAGCGAAAATAATATTTACTACCGCACGTACAACATAGCTTGCAGTGCTACCGTTGTAACAGACACAAGCCTGTTACCAGTAGGCAAAAGCATGAGTACGGTTATACCGTATTAACGGTACTACCGTTTAAATAATACTGGGATATTGGCAGTATTTTGAAGCTTTAGTATCACGATACTACCGTAGCACTGGTATACCATGCAACCTTAGACCACAGTCAGTTTTTTTTTTTTTACGTGAAGAACAGAAGAAGGTTCATCTGATCATATTGATGTTATACGTGAAATATTGGAAAATGCCTGTTGATTTTGTGATCAAAATATCTTCTGTCCAGAAGTAAAAGGTACTGATTATTATAGAGTATTATATAGAGTTTCATAAGTCTGACAACCAAGTGGATTATACAGATGTGAATATCTCATTTACTTGCCTCAAACAAATCTCTTGAATATCTTTCTTGAAGATTCATTGCCACACTTTGCCAAATACAGCCATTTAGTTTTCTTTGAAGGCAAAAATTCGTTTTGTCACAGACTGATAAAAACCTTCACCAGCTCTCGCCTTTATTGTGTTAGACTAGTGCAACATAGTACAATGCGTTCTTTGGTTATTTTAGTACGCAGGAGGCTGTTGAGTGTTCTGGATGCAATAGACTTCAGTCAGGAGGTCCCAGAGCTTCTGCAGCTTGACTTCTTTGAGCGTGCTCAGATTGAACAGGTCATCACCAACTGTGAACATGTCAACGAACAGGGACACACGGTCTGCAATGTCAAGGTATTTCGGTGTGGCACTGACCTGCTGTGCTATGATTTAAAAAAAAAAAAACTTTATTATTCATTAATATTTATATGTATATATATATTTTATAAATTTGCAGTTGCTTCATCGAGTTTTAGTTGCAGAAATCAATGCTCTGCAGGGCATGGCTGCCATTGGTCAAAGACCACTGCTGATGGAGGTGAGTCTGTCTCTGAAATATGAAGACCACAAACACAACTGAAGTAATGAGACCTAAAAGCAGTCAACACTTTTAATCACCTCTGTTGCATATTTAATAAAGCAACCTTTTTTTTAATCTTTTTTTGTTGTTGTTGTTGTTCATTTTGTTTCACCTGTCATTGTTCTCTATAATCTTGTGTGTCTCCTTTGGCTGATTGGTTCTTTGATTGTCTCTCACTCTCTCTCTCTCTGTATCAGGAGGTGAACTCAATCCTGCAGCAGGTGGTGGAGAGGAACCGTGTGAGACGCAGTCTGAGTGCTAAATGTCACGCTCTGCAGAGCTGGAGGAGTCTTGTAGAGACCATCCTCACTGCCTGTCCTGCAGAGCTCATCCCAGCTGACCAGAGACAACTGATCATCAGAGATCTGCTGCTAGACCTACATGACAAAGTAGGAAAAAACTGATGGAAGGAAAGAGAGCATGTTGGCACGTTCTTGCGGTGGTTTATTGCGATTTGAGTAGTTCTTCTTTCTCTGTTCTCAAGGTGTTATCGGAAGATGCGGCTGGAGAACAGATGCCAATCGTAGCTGGTGCAGTTTTTACCTTATCGGCTCACATCAGCCAATCAGTGCTGTCAGAGCAGCAGAGGGCGGGGCCAGAGGGTGGATCCACATCAGGATTTGCTTCAATTGCTAACTCCGCCCTTCACCTCATCCTGAGAAAGCTGCTGGAATTTATCTTATGCACAGGTTAGAAGGGTGTGATTCAACTTGAGACTTATCAGCTAAGATGGGTATTTTGTTATTGCACTGTCAAAGGGTAAATGTTTAACAATGTGTTTACATCATAAAGGTGGAGGTTTTCAGCGTCTGCGGGCTCACCTCTATGGTGCTTTGCTCTACTACCTTCAAATTGCCCAGAAACCTGAGGAACCAGAGACATTGCAGACAGGTATAATATCTTGTAGCCAAGGGAATTGTTCATTATTAATAATTATATTATAACTACAATATATTAATATTTTGTTTAAATTAAAGTATTGTTTGTTATCATTCAACATAACGATATCAGAATCAACTGTAACAGTCATTTGAGTGCCGTTCATGAGCGAAGTTCAGCAAACCATTATCTGCATTGCATGTGAGCTACTGTTAACAGAATTGCTGCCTAATAAAGGAATGTTCCAGGTTCAATACAAGTTGAGCTCAATCAACAGCATTTAAAAGTATATTAAAGCACCATAAACTAAAATAAAACAAAAGTACAAACATGTAAGGTATGCATATTTATACAATATATGAATGTAATCCAAAGCTGTATACAAATACAAAGCTTATGTATATGTTATATAAAATAATATAAGACCCAAGAATTAAATGTAAAAGGCTTTACACATTTATAGTCACGTTGTTCAAAGATCTTGGCAGCAGAATTTTTTTTTCTTTTAATAGATAAAATAATAATAAATAAAGTTTTCCTTATGAAAGTGCTTGATTTGTTTATTTATCCAATAGAGGCTTGTTGTAGAAAGCATGTCCACATGCAGCTTTCAGTGAGTAAAGAAATGCATCCAATAAAATCCGGCTGTTGTGGCTCATTTTAGTGAAAGAAAAAAGCTTGGTGACAGAATCTGAGTGTGGTGAAAACATTCACATCAGCTTGATGTCTTGTCTGTTCTTCTGTAAAAGAAGAAGCTCATTGGTCACTTGACGAGAACACAAGACCCCGGCTAAGTGACAGAATGATTTTGTCAAATAATACAGATGTGTTTTTTTCAGTCTTTGAAGCCATTAACTTGGCAGGGAGTCCTGACAGTCAAGTGATTAACACCTCCTGCTGAGAGACGCTAATGCGTGCTCTGTCTCCCTCTGCCTGGCCGGTGATTATGTTAATGAAGCTATCACCTGACAATCATTGGAAAAAACGGGTAGTGAGACACAGCCTTTACATTGAGGCACTTACAGTGGAAGTGAATTGGGACAATTTTTCGGGGTTTAAAGGCAGAAATGTGAAGTTTATAATTTTATAAAAATTATAAAATTTTATTACATTAATTCTTCTGTTAAAACTTGTGTATTATTTGAGCTGTAAAGTTGTTTAAATCGTTATTATGGTCGTTTTAGGCTTTACAGCGTTATGTCATCATGACAGTGATTTGAAGTTATAAAATTGGCTATAACTTTACACAGAAAGTTTAGAAAGTGATTTAATCACACTAAAATCATGTTAACACACTTTTGTCTTCTGTCCATACTTTTGAAAAAGTTAGTATTTTAACGTTCAAAAATTGGCCCCCATTCACTTCCATTGAAAGTGCCTAAAGTAACCCAGATTTTTGCTTTTTTTTTAAAGAAAAGTAGGGATGAGTCAAAATTATTATTTGTGGTAATCAGCATGATTAAGCTTAACTTGTATTGAACCCTGAATATTCAACAATATGCCACAAATGCGGTCGATTGAGCTTAACTTGTATTGAACCTGGAATATTCCTTTAAAAGCAGTTACTTAGAGGTTCCATTTTGGTTAGAATGCTGTTTTTGTAGACATGTCGTTTATGTGGGCATGTAGACCTGCCCAAGGTTTGAGACCCAGACTAGGTCAAAAAATATTTTGTGGTGTTATAATGGATGAAATCTAAAACTAAATAAAAACTAAAAACAGCCACTTTCAAAAAATTCTAACAAAATAAAAACTATTTATGCACCATTAAAACGAACTAAAACGAAACTGAAATGAATAAACTAAACACAAAATGAAATAAAAACTAGTGAAATTTTTAAAACTACAATAACTCTGGTTTGAACTTGGTTTAAATTTGCAGGTACATCCATGTGGGAGCGCTTGACTGCCCCTGAAGATTGTTTCTCCAAGCTGCAGAGAGAGAACCTGGCCATCATCGAGAGCTACGGCACCGCCCTTATGGAAGTGGTGTGCAGAGATGCTTGTGACGGGCATGAGATTGGCAGGGTACGGCAAACAAATCAACATCATCTCAAGTCATCAAGGAGTTACTCAGAGAAGGGGTGTTATGGCTTGAAGATCTCAACATGGAAGGGGGCTGTTGGCATAGCAGCATGTTCCACGGTTCATTCAAGCATATCTTCTCTTTTTCAGATGCTGGCTCTGGCCGTGTTGGACAAGGTGCTGTCTATAGACAGGCAGTGCCAGTGGCTGCTGTACCTGTGTAACAGTGGCTATCTGCGTGTGCTGGTCGAGAACCTGAGACAAGATGATGTTGCCTTGCAAACTCTGCTCACACCTCAGCCTCCACTGCTGAAACCTTTATACATCTATGAGTCCAAAATGGCACTGTTTACCCGTGTGGCTAAGACAGCAGAAGGTGCAACGGAGCTCCTGCGCTGTGGGCTGGTCGGTCAGCTGGTGGAATGCCAGGTCTTTCACATGCTGCCTCAGAACGATGCACTCAGGTCAGAGCTTGAACAAAAAAAAAAAAAAGGTTTCCATTGTTGGTTTCGGTCTTACTCTCTGCTTTTTGTCCATCTCTCTTCTAGAGCATTTGGGCAGAGAGATCCATCAGGGTTTATTCCTAGTCCTCTAGAGCGATACAGACAGATCCTTCTTCCTACTCTCAGACTGATGCAAGTCATCTTAACCTCCACTACATCTCAGCACCACCAGGGGGCAGCACAGGTAATAATTCACCCAAAAATGACTTCTGTTGTTTACAAATCATTATGTTGTTCCAAACCCATATTACTTTCTGTCTTCAATGGAACATAAAAGGAGATGTTAGGCAGCCTCAGTCACCATTCACTTTCATTGTATGGAGAAAAAAAGAAAGATGCAATGAAAGTGAATGGTGACTAATATACTACCTCACATCTCCTGTTGTGTTCCATGGATGAAAGAAGACATATGGGTTTTGAACAACATAAGAGTAAGTAAATGATGACAGAATTTGCATTTTTGGGTATACTTCTAAATAATAGGGCTGGCAACGTTAATGCATTAACTTATAAAAATTAATTAATTGTTTACTGTTGTAACAGTTGTCTCACAGAGTTAATGCAACTAATTTGACATTTTCATTCTGTTTTCTGACGGGGGGGAAGAAGTGTTTATGCTCCAGGCACTTGTTTACAAGTAAATGATGAAGAAAGACCTTTTCAGTCTATTTATTTACAAATCCAATTCAAATTTCAGCTAATTTGAATTTTGAGATTAATCACAGTAACTACAAACAACATGACTTTAATTGAGATTGACAATTGTAGTCTATTGACAGTCCTTAAAGGGTTAGTTCACCCAAAAATGAAAATTCTCTCATCATTTACTCAGGTGTGTATGACTTTCTGTCTTCTGCAGAACATATTTGAAGGAAAAAAAGAAAAATATCTTTGCTCACTAGGTCCTTAAAAAGTGGATGGTGATCCCACTTTTGAAACTCCAAATATCACAGACAGTCAGCATAAACTTCACCGATACGACACCAGCAGTTAAAGTCTTCTAAAGAGACTTGATCGCTTTTGGTGCGAAAAAATGATCAATATATAAGTACTTTTTAATTATAAACCATCACTTCCTATAAGCTTCACAAGAGGGTGGAGTTCACGCGATCTCTCGTGTGACATATTCGCGTTGGCATGTTACGAACGTAATCTCACGTTCTTCTATCTGTTGATACATACAGGATGAGCACACAAACTCACCATTGTGAGTAAAGAAACGGATACAAATACTGATCTAATCCAAAACCAACGAAGCTTCTGTACAGCATTCCTCCTCCTTCGTTGTGCTGCTCTTTCGGGTGTGATGCACGTGCATCAGTTCTCGCGTGAACACGCCAACACGATCACCTCACACGTGCATACCACTGCTGACCGGAAGTGAAGATTTAGAGTTAAAAAGTACTTAAGGATTTCCTCTTCAATGAAACACCCTTACCTTTTAAATATAGACACATACACATGGATTTTAAAATCTTTATTTACCGTCGTGATGTGGCCAGCGATGTGAAGACCCGCATCGGCACATTGGCGCTATAAATAACTCGCGAGGCAAACGGCGCTGTTGGACACACGCACACACACATATTTACAAACAAAACTGTTGTCCCTCAGACTGGCCACCTGAGCACCAAACAAATGGACATTTATTTAACATCACTTCAACAAACTCGTTTTACCTGTAATCAGACATGCATACATGGCGGCAGCCATCATGAAATGTTATACCTTTGCTGTGCATCATGGGGGTGGAAGATACCAAGTATGATGGAAAAGGGGGTTGTTTGTATTTTATAATGTTTGTGTTTTAAAACTTCCACAATTCTCTGCATGAATTGAGTTATTATGATTGTTTGTTTTTATTGTTCATCAGTAGGTAGAAGTAAAAATGTTGTTCAAACATTCTCTTAAAATTTTCTGGATACTGTCAGAAAAATGGTTGTTCCTGTGGGTATAAATTGCCACACAAGATAGCTGCTAGTTAGCCTTAGACTGGTGTGCAGTGATTGAGGTAGAGTTTAAAAGTATGAATATTGAAGTGGTGAAGTACCTGCTTCAAGGTTGTTTTTGTTTATTGATTTGATTATTTTTGTTTCGCAAATAATTGAAGTTTGTTTTATACATATTTGTAAATATTTCTTGAACCTTTTCCAATTTTTGGCACACTTTGGCACTTTTCACTGTTTACTGGCTTGGAAGAAAAATAAAAGACTGGCATTCAACATCCATTTATTTCCTTGTTTGATTTTTGGTCTGCAACTCCAGTCAACCTGTGACACTCCTAAAGACATGAATTGTAATTTTGCAATATATTTAGGAAATAATGACCACTCAAATTAAAATGAAGACTCCAGTCATATCAGTAACCTTATAAAAGCAGGTTTATTCTACATGGAGAGGGTCCGCAAATGGGAGATGCCATGTTAGAATCACATGACCAGCTGAATACCACTCGTTTAATCTCAGTAACCATCCTGTTATTTGACACTTTCACTCATTGATTAAAGTAATCATGGCTGATTGTGAATACTACATTTCTATAATGGCATCTGAAACTGAAAACTATTGATTTTAAATTATGTTGCATCCAAGCCGCTAGGCGTCACTGTAAGTCCAAGATGACAAAAGACAAAAGTTACGAGTGCATCTTTAAATATTGATCTTTTTCGCACCAAAGCGATCGTGTCACTTTAGAAGACATTATTTAACAGCTGGTGTCGTATAGATGATGTTTATGCTGACTGTCTGTGATTTTTGGAGCTTTAAGAGTCAGATCAACATCCACTTGGATTTTAAGGACCTACTGAGCTGAGATACTTTTCTATTTTTCTTCAATTGTGTTCTGCTGAAGAAAGAAAGTCATACACACCTGAGTAAATGATGAGAGAATTTTAAATTTTTGGTGAACTAACCCTTTACTAATATTTAAGTACTCAAAAACAGGGCAGTGCTTACAGCAAAAACAGTTGGTTAATTTAAAGTTATCTGTGTTTAGATAACTTTTTAGACAGGTTTAGATACTGTGTTTAATGTCATAGGTGCTCCAGTGGCTCATTGTTCACTCTGATGTCATTCAATCCATCCTGCATGGTCATGATATGAGTATGGGAGCTCTACAGGAACTCTCTCTGCTCACGGCCATCATCAGCAAGACTGCTGTGCCAGGTACTACAGCAACAGAACGCTCTCAAATGTATTTGCTTCTTAATTATTATTATATTATGACAATAACAAATATGTGCCCACTAAGAGATGAAAGTGTCTATATTTCTATTTTGTGTGTGGTTTTGTTTTGTTTTAAAGGAGCACTCGAGATTGGACAGGAAATCAACAGCGCTGCCCTTATGGAGTTACGGGGGCATATGGGCAGATTCCAGGTGAAATATATTAGAAATATTTCAAATGAAACTAGATTTCTTGAAGGAAATACCAGTGCTCACAAGGCAGTAAAAGAAATGTGTTGAATGCTAAGGATGTAGACACATAACTAATGTGTAGTAATTGTGCTGGGTAGAGGTTAGAAAAACTATATGGTAACTATGGTTAAAAACAATACAAGGAAGACCAGTTAAGCAAATAAAAGAAAAAAATCAATCACAATTCAGTGTGGAAGTTGGGAATATTACAGTGATGTCATTGCTGTTGGTTGAATTTTAAATACTGAAACTGCTACCAATAAAGAATTAAGTTTACAAAAATAAAACTGGAAACCCTAACCAGAATGTTTGAGCAATGTCAGTGCAGTGCTGCTATGCAAGCACTCTACAGTTGAAGTCAGAAGTTTACATACACTTAGGTTGAAGTCATTAAAACTATTTTTTTAACCACTCCACAGATTTCATATTAGCAAGTATTTATTTGGCAAGTCGTTTAGGACATCTGCTTTGTGCATGACACGAGTAATTTTTCCAACAATTGTTTACAGACAGATTGTTTCACTTTTAATTGACTATATCACAATTCCAGCAGGTCAGAAGTTTACATACACTAAGTTAGATGTGCCTTTAAGCAGCTTGGAAAATTCCAGAAAATGATGTCAAGTCTTTAGACAATTAGCTTCTGGTAGACTAATTGGAGGTGTACCTGTGGATGTATTTTAAGGTCTACCTTAAAATAGGTCAAACTCAGTGCCTCTTTACCGATATTGGTTTTTCAAGACCGATGCCGATCATTTTTATGTTGACGTGTCCGATAACCGATATGTAGAACCATTTTATTTTATTTTTTATCGGATTTTTGTTTGTTTGTTTGTTTGTTTTTTGACACAGTGATGACAAACAACATGGTGGAACTTAAACTACTTTATTAATAACACCTTTTAATTTTTTCACTCACTTCTCCCATACTATTAAACAAAACAACTTTTATTTCTAAAACAAATATTAACAAAGGGAGGTGTCTGAATTCTGAAATAGTGCAAAATAATAAAAAAAAAATGTTTTATTAGTAGTAGTATTAGTATTAATTTATCAAACAACAAAATAAATTATACAATTTTAACCATTTTAAAAACTTTGCATATATTTCATTATCCATTTTAAACTACTGTTTTAAATGGTTTAGGGATTGTTTATGAGGCTACAGCCAACTAGTTCACTGGAATAAGTAGGCTTACATTCTGAGAAAAGTAAAAATTATGGAGTCTGTCTGAAATGGCATCAGAATAATTAATAATGTTTCTGTCAGTCTAGTTAGTATGGCAACGAAATACTTAGCCTACTGACGGAGCGGTATTTACCACATATTACAATCTGCAGCACATCTGCAACATGTCCAGTAGCAAATGACACGCACATCTCCTCTCTTAGTGTCACCTAACTCAACAAAAGCACCTCTTAGACATGTTTGCTGTGCCAAAAGTATTTTCCTCACAAATATCTGACAAGCTGACAATCAACTTGTACTGGAACGGAGTCGTGGTAAAACACATTGTAATACATATGGATGTGATGATTAACAGTGAAGAAATGTTTGTACAGTGCATCCGGAAAGTATTCACAGCGCTTCACTTTTTCCACATTTTGTTATGTTACAGCCTTATTCCAAAATGGATTAAATTCATTATTTTCCTCAAAATTCTACAAACAATACCCCATAATGACAACATGAAAGAAGTTTGTTTGAAATCTTTGCAAATTTATTAAAAATAAAAAACGAAAAAAATCACATGTACATAAGTATTCACAGCCTTTGCCATGACACTCAGAATTGAGCTCAGGTGCATCCTGTTTCCACTGATCATCCTTGAGATGTTTCTACAACTTGATTGGAGTCCACCTGTGGTAAATTCAGTTGATTGGACATGATTTGGAAAGGCACACACCTGTCTATATAAGGTCCCACAGTTAACAGTGCATGTTAGAGCACAAACCAAGTCATGAAGTCCAAGGCATTGTCTGTAGACCTCCGAGACGGGATTGTATCGAGGCACAGATCTGGGGAAGGGTACAGAAAAATTTCTGCAACATTGAAGGTCCCAATTAGCACAGTGGCCTCCATCATCCGTAAATGGAAGAAGTTTGGAACCACCAGGACTCTTCCTAGAGCTGGCTGCCTGGCCAAAATGAGCGATCGGGGGAGAAGGGCCTTAGTCAGGGAGGTGACCAAGAACCCGATGGTCACTCTGACAGAGCTCCAGCATTTCTCTATGGAGAGAGGAGAACTTTCCAGAAGAACAACCATCTCTGCAGCACTCCACCAATCAGGCCTGTATGGTAGAGTGGCCAGACGGAAGCCACTCCTCAGTAAAAGGCACATGACAGCCTGCCTGGAGTTTGCCAAAAGGCACCTGAAGGACTCTCAGACCATGAGAAACAAAGATTGAACTCTTTGACTTGAATGGCAAGCGTCATGTCTGGAGGAAACCAGGCACCACTCATCACCTGGCCAATACCATCCCTACAGTGAAGCATGGTGGTGGCAGCATCATGCTGAGGGGATGTTTTTCAGCGGCAGGAACTGGAAGACTAGTCAGGATCGAGGGAAAGATGAATGCAGCAATGTACAGAGACATCCTTGATGAAAACCTGCTCCAGAGCGCTCTGGACCTCAGAATGGGGCGAAGGTTCATCTTCCAACAGGACAACAACCCTAAGCACACAGCCAAGATAACAAAGGAGTGGCTCCGGGACAACTCTGTGAATGTCCTTGAGTGGCCCAGCCAGAGCCCAGACTTGAACCCGATTGAACATCTCTGGAGAGATCTGAAAATGGCTGTGCACCGACGCTCCCCATCCAACCTGATGGAGCTTGAGAGGTCCTGCAAAGAAGAATGGGAGAAACTGCCCAAAAATAGGTGTGCCAAGCTTGTAGCATCATACTCAAAAAGACTTGAGGCTGTAATTGGTGCCAATGGTGCTTCAACAAAGTATTGAGCAAAGGCTGTGAATACTTATGTACGTGTGATTTTTTTTTTTTCGTTTTTTTATTTTTAATAAATTTGCAAAGATTTCAAACAAACTTCTTTCACGTTGTCATTATGGGGTATTGTTTGTAGAATTTTGAGGAAAATAATGACTTTAATCCATTTTGGAATAATGCTGTAACATACCAAAATGTGGAAAAAGTGAAGCGCTGTGAATACTTTCCGGATGCACTGTAAATACAATTTAGGGAGTTGAATCTTAACAAAAGGAACTTGTTGGGGGCCTGGATAGTTCAGCGAGTAAAGACACTGACTACCACCCCTGGAGTCGCGAGTTCGAATCCAGGGCATGCTGAGTGACTCCAGCCAGGTCTCCTAAGCAACCAAAATGGCCCGGTTTCACCTCCTCGTGGTCGCTAAAATGTGGTTCACTCTCGGAGGGGCACATGGTGAGTTGCGCGTGGATGTCGCGGAGAATAGTGTGAATGAACTCGCTATCTCTCCGCGGTAACGCACTTATGAAGCCACGTGATAAGATACGCGGATTCACGGTCTCATACTTGAAGGCAACTGAGATTTGTCCTCCACCATCCGGATTGAGTCACTACGCCACCACAGGGACTTAGAGTGCATTGGGAATTGGGCACAAGGTGCATAGGCAACAAATAATAAAATTAGCCCATTTTATTGCCATCATACACTCAAACTCATCATCAAACTTTGATTAAAGTAAAATGTTACAGCTTGTGGACTTTGCACAATTTGCTTGCCACCGTGCAAGTTAATCTTTGGCTATTTCTCACTACACAAGAAATTCTGTAATACATCTCACTTGAGCACGAATGTCTGTTACATTGAATAACATTGAATAAATTATTCAAAATATAAATAATTACATAAGCCAGTTACTTTACCTTTGAACACCATCTCCATATCTAGTTACAGGCAGTGCTGTAATGACGCCCTTGCACGCTGTTCACAAGAGATCCACAAGATAGCGCCATTGATCCATGAAACCGATATTACAAAACCATAACCGATTATGTAATATAGTGTGAATATCAGTAAAAATATCAGTAAAACCGATTATCGGTCGAGCTCTAATCAAAAGAAATCAGCCAAGACTTCAGAAAAAAAAATTTGTGGACCTCCTCAAGTCTGGTTCATCCTTGGGAGCTATATCCACAGTAAAATGAGTTCTATATCGAGATAACCTGAAAGGCTGCTTAGCAAGGAAGAAGCCACTGCTCCAAAACTGCCATTAAAAAGCCAGACTAAAGTTTGCAAGTGCACATGGGAACAAAGATCTTACTATTTGGAGAAATGTCCTCTGGTCTGATGAAACATAAATTAAACTGTTTGGCCATAACGACCATCGTTATGTTTGGAGGAAAAAGGGTGAGGCTTGCAAGCCGAAGAACACCATTCCAACCATGGAGCATGGGGGTGGCAGCATCATGTTGTGGGGGTGCTTTGCTGCAGGAGGGACTGGTGCACTTCACAAAATAGATGGCATCATGAGGAAGGAAAATTATGTGGATATATTGAAGCAACATCTCAAGACTTCAGCCAGGAAGTTAAAGCTTGATCACAAATGGGTCTTCCAAATGGACAATGACCTCAAGCATACCTCCAAAGTTATGGCAAAATGGCTTAAGGACAACAAAATCAAGGTATTGGAGTGGCCATCACAAAGCCCTAACCTCAGTCCAATAGAATCATTTGTGGGCAGAACTGAAAAAGTGTGTGCGAGCAAGGAGGCCTACAAACCTGACTCAGTTAACCCAGTTCTGTCTGGAAGAATGGGCCAAAATTCCAGCAGCTTATTGTGAGAAGCTTGTGGAAGACTACCCAAAACGTTTGACCCAAGTTAAACAATATTAAGGCAATTCTACCAAATACTAACAAAGTGTGAACTTCTGACCCACTGGGAATGTGATGAAAGAAATAAAAGCTGAAATAAATCATTCTCTCTACTATTATTCTGACATTTCACATTCTTAAAATAAAGTAGTGATCCTAACTGACCTGAGACAGGGAATGTTTTATATAATTAAATGTCACAAATTATGAAAAACTGAGTTTAAATGTATTTGGCTAAGGTGTATGTAAACTTCTGACTTCAACTGTATATACTGAAATTGATTTAATTGGGGCCTTGTTTTGCTTCCTCAGTTGACTCTTTCCTCTTTCCTTTTCTCAGCGTCAGTCATTGTCTCTGCTTGTGCATCTGGTCGGCACTGATCGCACTCGCTTCCTGAAGCAGCTTGAGGAAACTTTATCTCCTGGCGACCTTGCAGAGAAGAGAGAGGAGATGGAGGTTGCCATGCAACAGGTGTGCTGTCACCGTGGTGCCCGTGCCCACTGACTTTTGTCTGTAACCAACTACAGGTGTTTTCAAATGTTACACTAACTTTGTATCATGTGATTTCTCAGATCTGCGCAAATATTATGGAGTACTGCCAGACACTACTGCTGCAGAGCTCAGCTGAGGCACAGTTCACTCTCTGCCTCTTCAGCCCCTCGGCGAGTGAACCAGCAGGTTTGTCATTCTGACTGTACTGCCCCTGCCTGTTAAAATTCAACAGCTTCTGTTAAAGTGTCATGAAAATGCTCAGAATTAAATTACATACAGTTGAAGTCAGAAGTTTACATACACTTAGGTTGATGTCATTTAAACTCATTTTTTTTAACCACTCCACAGATTTGATATTTGCAAACTATAGTTTTGGTAAGTCATTTAGGATATCTACTTTGTGCATGACATGAGTAATTTTTCCAACAATTGTATACAGACAGACTGTTTCACGTTTAATTGACTATATCACAATTCCAGTGGGTCAGAAGTTTATATACGCTAAGTTAACTGTGCCTTAAAGCAGCTTGGAAAATTCCAGAAAATGATGTCAGGCCTTTAGCCAATTAGCTTCTGATAGGAGGTGTACTGAATTGGAGGTGTACCTGTGGATGTATTTTAAGGCCTACCTTCAAACTCGGTGCCTCTTTGCTTGACATCATGGGAAAATCAAAAGAAATCAGCCAAGACCTCAGAAAAAACATTGTGGACCTCATCAAGTCTGGTTCATTCTTGGGAGCAATTTCCAAATGCCTGAAGGTACTACGTTCATCTGTACAAACAACAGGGCTCCAGACTAAAAAAATGACTTCGGAACCATTGGCTCCTTAACTGAAACATTATGGAGCCAAATGGCTGTTTTTAGTCGCCAAATCATATAATTGCTTGATTTAGACTGTTGTTCAGAAACAAGATAGTGGTGGTGGTGTAGTGGACTAAAGCACTGAACTGGTAAGCGGAAGGTTGTTGGTTCAATCCCCACAGCCACCGCCATTTTGTCCTTGAGCAAGGCACTTAACTATAGGTTGCTCCAGGGGGATTGTCCCTGTAATAAGGGCACTGTAAGTCGCTTTGGATAAAAGCGTCTGCCAAATGCATAAATGTAAATGTAGATAGAAAGCAGAAGAAAAGGAAGACAGCTGATAACCCATTAATCAGAGGTTTAATAAACAGTATATATATATATGAGAAGATAAGTTCATCAATATTCACACCCCTTTCATAATTTCTACAAATATAAGAGATAAAAAAAATGTATTTAGTACTGCCCTTCAGAAATACATAAGCAGATATTTGCATAAAGTATAGTCTACATATAAGTGTGTTGCCTTCTTGAGCATCAATTAATGTTTGCACCTTGTATAATAGTTGTGTATGAGTCCCTCAATTGTCCTAAATGTCAAAAGCTGGATCTCATATATATATATATATATATATATATATATATATATATATATATATATATATATATATATGTATATGTATATGTATATATGTATAGATATATAGATGTATAGATATATACTGTATGGTGGTGCGGAACTTTTAATTATAAAGAAGCCCGAAATACACCTGGGACTCTTATTTTGAAATGTCTGCACTTCCAGTTGTGAACACTGACGGCTGATTCACTGCAAAAGTGACTCTGATTCAAACTGCTAACCTGAGCTCCTGAGTTCAAACGAGCTCTTGTCAGGTGATTCATGAAACAGACCTGGTTCAAAAGAGTCATTTGGTCACGACTCTCTCGCGCTGGGTTTGTTGTTGTGCGCAGTGCACATTGAGCTCATCTCAACAGAATGGGTGAAAAGCGGCTCGAGACACACTGGTGCACCCTCAAAAGATGTATTCATTAACTCACAAGATGATATCTGAGGAAGCCGCATAGGAACACACAACCCAACTGTCGCCAGTGGCGACTAGATTTTAAATTAGTGTTGCAAACAATTTCTTTTTGGTCGCATTTGTGACCATTTTAGTCGCAGTCTGGAGCCCTAAACAATAGTACGCAAGTATAAATATCATGATACCATGTAGCCATCATACCGCTCAGGAAGGAGACGCATTCTGTCTCCTAGAGATGAACGTAGTTTGGTGTGAAAAGGGCGAATCAATCCCAGAACGGAGGACCTTGTGAAGATGCTGGAGGAAACAGGTAGACAAGTATCTATATCCACAGTAAAACGAGCCCTATATCGACATAACCTGAAGGCTGCTCAGTAAGGAAGAAGCCACTGCTAAAAAAAAACGCCATAAAAAAGCCAGACTACAGTTTGCAAATGCACATGGGGACAAAGATCTTACTATTTGGAGAAATGTCCTCTGGTCTGATGAAACAAAAATTTAACTGTTTGGCCATAATGACCATCGTTATGTTTGGAGGAAAAAGGGTGAGGCTTGCAAGCCGAAGAACACCATCCCAACCGTGAAGCATGGGGGTGGCAGCATCATGTTGTGGGGGTGCTTTGCTGCAGGAGGGACTGGTGCACTTCACAAAATAGATGGCATCATGAGGAAGGAAAATTATGTGGATATATTGAAGCAAAACCTCAAGACATCAGCCAGGAAGTTAAAGCTCGGTCGCAAATGGTTCTCCCAAATGGACAGTGACCCCAAGCATACCTCCAAAGATGTGGCAAAATGGCTTAAGGACAACAAAGTCAAGGTATTGGAGTGGCTGTCACAAAGCCCTGACCTCAATCCGATAGAAAATGTGTGGGCAGAACTAAAAAAGTGTGTGCGAGCAAGGAGGCCTACAAACCTGACTCAGTTACACCAGTTCTGTCTGGAGGAATGGCAAAATTCCAGCAACTTATTGTGAGAAGCTTGTGGAAGGCTATCCAAAATGTTTGACCCAAGTTAAATAATTTAAAGGCAATTCTACCAAATACTAACAAAGTGTATGTAAACTTCTGATCCATTGGAAATGTGATGAAAGAAATAAAAGCTGAAATAAATCATTCTCTCTACTATTATTCTGACATTTCACATTCTTAAAATAAAGTAGTGATCCTAACTGACCTGAGACAGGGAAAGTTTTGTAAGATTAAATGTCAGGAATTATGAAAAACTGAATTGAAATGTATTTGGCTAAGGTGTATGTAAACTTCTGACTTCAACTGTACATGTTTACTGTCCCACCAATAATAACTCAGAGTTTACACATATACTGTACCTCATTCAGTGTTTCCCATAGGATTTTCTTCAGCAGCAGTGCTGTTGTGCACGTATTCACGAGTCCGTAAAGCCGGACCCGTGTTTATGCGCAATGTTGGAGGAATAGCTTAAAACGACCTTCAATTAATTATAGAATGGTTATTTATGTTCGTCTTGTCGTGTGTGTTTTTTGACACTTGAAGGACTCTGGAGGGTTTCTGGGGGTAAAATGTACTAAAACATCTGAAAATGTACAACAATCTCATGGGGATTACAATTCTTGCCTCTAGTTTTATTCAGATGGAATAATTTTTAAGAGTATATAGCCTAATTAAAGGCACCAGCATACCTAAAATCCTTTTCTGCAGAGCTACGTTCCCACTAGAAGCCTGCAGTTGGCTAATGAGCGGCATCTTGTTGTACCAACACAAAGAGGCACCAAAACACTTTCCCGGACTTTCGGTTTCAATGTACCACATTGGTGGAATGGCCTTCCCAACTCCATCTGTGAAGCAGACACACACTCTGTCTTCAAAAAATGGTTAAAAATAATTTTTTTCCATGAGCACTTAACCGTTCACTCATAAAAAATTAAATTAAAATAAAAAATGATATACACTACCGGACAAAAGTTTTGAAACATCTTACTGAAAAGTTTCTCATGATCTTAAAAATATTTTGATCTGAAGGCGTATGCTTAAATGTTTGAAATCAGATTTGTAGGCAAAAATATAATTGTGCCACCATATTAATTTATTTCATTATAAAACTCAAATTTAATTAAAAAAGTTTTTGAAATTGATGACTTGGACCAAATAATAAAGAAAAGCAGCCAATAAGTGCCCAGCATGGATGTGAACTCCTTCTATACTGTTTAAAAAGCATCCCAGAGTGATACCTCAAGAAGTTGGTTGAGAAAATGTCCAGAGTACATGTCTGCAAATTCTAGGCAAAGGGTGACTACTTTGAAGATGCTAAAATATAACACGGTTTTGATTTATTTTGGATTTTGTTTAGTCACAACATAATTCCCATAGGTCCATTTATATTATTCCACAGTTTTGATGACTTTACTATTATTCTAAAATGTGAAGAAAAACAAAATTATAATAAAGAATGAGTGTTTCAAAACTTTCAAAACTTGACCGGTAGTGTGTTTATAAATATATATATTCTTGTTGCACTCTAATCTGACTTGGATACTACTAAACTTTGTAATGCAGCACTTTTCGTACCACTGTCTCCTTAAGATGAATCGCTTATTATGTATTATTCCTCTTTTGCAAGTCGGTTTGGATAAAAGCATCTGCCAAATGAATAAATGTGAATGTAATTATGGTCCTCCACTTTAGTCATGTGTTTCCCAAAAAGACGTTATGCAGTCATGTGCTGAATTACATTTATGTTATTGTTCTGTCATCATTACTCTGTATGAATTTCTCATTTCTGTGGAACACAAAAAAAGATGCTAGGCTGAATGTTAGTTTCAGTCATCATGCACCATCACAAAATGTTTTTTTTTTTTCATACAATGAAAGTGAATGGTGACTGAACCTAACTACTAGAAACTACTAGAAAGAAAATCATAAACTTTTGCTTGCTTGACTCTCAAAGCGAGAGAGTCGTGAACAAATGACTCTTTTGAACCAGATCTTTTTCATGAATCAACCGAAAATATCTGAGGGTTTGAACTCAGGAGCTCAGGTTAGCAGTTTGAATCAGAGTCACTTTTGCAGCGAATCAGCCGTCAGTGTGTTCACAACTGGGAGTGCAGACATTTCAAAATAAGAGTCCCATGTGTATTTCGGGCTTCTTTATAATTAAAAGTTCCGCACCACCATATACACTATATTGCCGAAAGTATTCACTCATCTGCCTTTAGACGCATATGAACTTAAGTGACATCCCATTCTTAATCCATAGGGTTTAATATGACGTCGGCCCACCCTTTGCAGCTATAACAGCTTCAACTCTTCTGGGAAGGCTTTCCACAAGGTTTAGGAGTGTGTTTATGGGAATTTTTGACCATTCTTCCAGAAGCGCATTTGTGAGGTCAGACACTGATGTTGGATGAGAAGGCCTGGCTCGCAGTCTTCGCTCTAATTCATCCCAAAGGTGCTCTATCGGGTTGAGGTCAGGACTCTGTACAGGCCAGTCAAGTTCTTCCACACCAAACTCGCTCATCCATGTCTTTATGGACCTTGCTTTGTGCACTGGTGCGCTGTCATGTTGGAACAGGAAGGGGCCATCCCCAAACTGTTCCCACAAAGTTGGGAGCATGGAATTGTCCAAAATCTCTTGGTATGCTGAAGCATTCAGAGTTCCTTTCACTGGAACTAAGGGGCCAAGCCCAGCTCCTGAAAAACAACCCCACACCATAATCCCCCCTCCACCAAACTTCACAGCTGGCACAATGCAGCCAGACAAGTACCGTTCTCCTGGCAACCGCCAAACCCAGACTCGTCCATCAGATTGCCAGATGGAGAAGCGTGATTCGTCACTCCAGAGAACGTGTCTCCACTGCTCTAGAGTCCAGTGGCGGCGTGCTTTACACCACTGCATCCAACGCTTTGCATTGCACTTGGTGATGTATGGCTTGGATGCAGCTGCTCGGCCATGGAAACCCATTCCATGAAGCTCTCTACGCACTGTTCTTGAGCTAATCTGAAGGCCACATGAACTTTGGAGGTCTGTAGCGATTGACTCTGCAGAAAGTTGGCGACCTCTGCGCACTATGCGCCTCAGCATCCGCTGACCCCGCTCTGTCATTTTACGTGGCCTACCACTTCGTGGCTGAGTTGCTGTCATTCCCAATCGCTTCCACTTTGTTATAATACCACTGACAGTTGACTGTGGAATATTTAGTAGCGAGGAAATTTCACGACTGGACTTGTTGCACAGGTGGCATCCTATCACAGTACCATGCTGGAATTCACTGAGCTCCTGAGAGCGGCCCATTCTTTCACAAATGTTTGTAGAAGAAGTCTGCATGCCTAGGTGCTTCATTTTATACACCTGTGGCCATGGAAGTGATTGGAACACCTGAATTCAATTATTTGGATGGGTGAGCGAATACTTTTGGCAATATAGTGTATATGAGATCCAGCTTTTGATATTTAGGACAATTGAGGGACTCATACACAACTATTATACAAGGTGCAAACATTAATTGATGCTCAAGAAGGCAACACACTTATATGTAGACTATACTTTATGTAAATATCTGCTTATGTAGATTCTGAAGGGCAGTACTAAATCATAAAAAAGATTGTATCTCTTATATTTGTAAAAATTATGAAAGGGGTGTGAACATTGGTGATACAAAAGGGAAATGCAAACTTATGCATTTTCTCAACTATATATACTGTTTATTAAACCTCTGATTAATGGGTTATCAGCTGACTATCTATCTTCTGCTTTCTATCTTGTTTCTAAACAACAGTCTAAATTGAGCAGTTATATGATTTGGTGACTAAAAACAGCCATTTGGCTCCATAATGTTTCAGTTAAGGAGCCAATGGCTCCTAAGTCATTTTTTTAGTCTGGAGCCCTGCATACTTATTAAAATTGACTGATTCACATGGCATAGAAAATAGCTGTATACATCAGTTGGAGCTCTAAAGAGATGGAGATGAGAGATAAACAGGTGTTTAAGAGTTTCTTTTCACCTTGCAGTAGGTTCTCTTCACCCAGAGTAGTTCTTGTAGCTTTACACAAAGCATTTTTGCTGTTTCTGTCTTTCTTGTCAAATGTGCTGTATTGTGAGGGAGACAGGCGTCAAAACTAGATCGCTCCGACGTCCCGCGCTTGCAACATTGACAGCTTTACTTTCTTGATTATAAACAGGAGAGATAGTTTTATTGCAAGAGACGCCATTCGCATGTCGAATCTTAAAAGTTCAGTAATATGCGACTTCCTCACAGCGCACGCTTATACTAAACTCGACAAGCGTTCAGTGATGCGGAAAAGCTTGTTTATTCTAGCAGATTCTGGAATTACAGTTTGATATAAACGCAAGATTATTGATTTGATCATGGAAGAACGAAATGGCTCAATAAAACAAAATAACCACTTTCTCCTTAACAATAAACACGATGTGGGGTGGGGGGGGGGGGTTAAAATGTAAAATATTGGTTGGTTACTGTTACTTCACTTAATAGTTCAGATTTCTTTGTTTTTATTTCTATTTTATTTTACATTTTTCCTTTGTTTAATTTTTTTTTTTTTTTTTCCTCCACTCTATGATTGTAAGTTTTATTATTTTTGTCAGTATATTTAGTATTCATTTTTGTATTTTAGTACTGGGAAAATGTATTTGTTAACTGATATAATTATAATTTTTGGGGCCATTTAGTGGTATTGCCATCTAATCGCATTTTCATGTTTAATAAGCACAGGTTGTAAAGTTTTAACATTTTATAATATACTGTTTATCAAAAGCTAAAATAATTTATGAACATTTTATTTATTTATTAGTTAACAGTTTTTTTATTATTTTAGTTTCTGTAAACAATAATAGCCCTGGTGTTTCCCTGTGCATCTTTTTTCTGTATCAGATGTGTCCATTCCCTCTGCACGAGTTCCCAGCCTGGGTTTGGTTCTCCTCCTGCTGAAGAACATCGCCACTGACTTCCTTAGATACCATGACAGCCACAGACAGAGCGTGAGCAAGCTGGAGAGAGTAGAACAGCTCCCCCCTGAAGAACTGAAGGAGGTATACACAAAATGATGATAGGGAAAACAGTGTGTATATAGATTGAAATCAAGATCAACACTCATTCGAGACCCCTTTTGCCCTGTAATGGTGCTTTATTGTTGGTTTAAAGTGTTTGTAACTGGACAAACATAAGCTGTATAAGATTAATACTTCTTTTTGTACCTTATACAGCTGTGCCAGGGTCTGGTGTCCGGTTCTGCTGGAGTGGAAAAGATCCCGTCAGTGCAGAGAAATGTGCTTGCCAAACGCCGGCTCGTCCAGTTGGTCAACAACCGAGCCAAACTGCTTGCCCTCTGCTCTTGTATCCTAATACACTCTATTCTATTGATTTACCAGAGAAATCTAGGGATGGGCCTGTTTTCTTTCAAAATTCAATATCCTCTGAAATTGTACTTGTTTTCTTTTACTTTGGGTTTTGGATCATTATAATGCTGCTAACACAAGGAGAGGGGCAGCATCCTACATGTTTTTCTTGACATTGCTCTCTAAAGATATTATTGAGACATGCCTGTTTGTGATTTGGCGCCACTTAGAGTTCTACTTGCTCTACTGTACCCCAAGTGACCCCAAAGACTTGCTGATGCCAGGTTACAAAGGTGAGCTGACCCTCCATATATCTTTCTTGAAAGATTGAATGTGATTTCATTTTCTGTTGTTTTTAAATGCAAAGAATATGGAGAGATGTTTGCCAAATAAGTCTGAATAATTCCTGTCTTTTCTTTGTGTAGATCCTAGTCTGGGCAGAGGGTTAGGTGTGTCAAGAGTGAGCCAGCAAGATCTTGAACAGGTGCATCCTTTTAGAAAAAATTACTGTGTGCTGTGCCGGTACCATGGTAAATTGATGGTATCAGATGGAATTACTATAGCACTTTGATATACTGTATATACACTCCATAAGTCTGAATGAATACCATATTCATGTATCATGGTATTTACATAGTACGTCAAGAAATACAGTGGAACATGGTATTATGAAAAAAATATATATAAAAAAATAGATTTTTTTGTGTGTGTGTGTGTTGTTGTTGACACATTCCTGTGTGTGTAGTTGCAGAGTGATGTGGCAAACAGCTTTAACGAGCCGCTACAGAGGAAGTTGTTGGAGGTGGAAGGGCTGTATGGCAAAGCCCGCTCCCGTCACACCTTCATACAAGCCCTGACGCGCAGGATCCGGGGACTAATGCACCACGCCAAGGGCTGAACACTCACATTCTTTGAAAGAAATTGTGACATATGGATCTTCTGACTGAGCAGAGACATCTAAACCTAAAATGACATGTGCAAGTCTGCAGTTTTGATTATAATAATCACTCGTGAAATTTTCTTGCTTAGAGCGTCTCTTATAATGTGTTGGTGCACTGCTTTTTTTTTCTCTCTTGTGGTAAATAAATGGTTTTCTAACAGACAACCCACTTATTGTAGACTATTTTCTGACTTTTTGGTTTGTGAAAAAGGAAAGGCTTATTGCTAAAATACAAACTTTTTTTTAAAACATTTAAACGTGAAGTTTCTGATGACTTCAATGGTGAGGAAAAGACATCTTATTTTATTTTAAATGGTACACTTTAAAGAAGACAGGAAAGTACAGTTTCAGTTGGAACGCACAAAACTCAGCCCTTGACCTCTACAGAGCCGGCATAGGTAACAATTCAAGGGATTCTATGGACGAAAACCAGCAGGTTACATTCAGATTCCATAGTATGTATGCTTTTAAAGTGGCAAATATAGGAGGACATATCAATTAATGATGAATCTACAACAATTGAATCAACCTAATTGCCATCTAGTTCGCCTATGAAAATTAGTAACAATGTACTGTATATTCAAGGTTGTGAGGGTTACTTTTGAAATGTATTCCACTACAGATTACAGAATACATGCTGTAAAATGTAATTTGTAACGTATTCCGTTAGATTACTCAAGGTCAGTAACATATTCTAAATACTTTGGATTACTTCTTCAGCACTGGTAGATTTTTTCACTTGTTTTGACTATAAAAACTCTGCCAGTACAGTAAGACAAAATACATATGTTAAAAATACATTCTCTGAAAAACCTAAATATCTTATGCAGTGTTGTTTCTAAAACAAGATAAATCAAATTGATCTTGTTTTAAGGATTTTTAGATATTTTTACAGGAAAACAATACAAAACTTATCAAGAATACGATTTTTGCCCTAATATCACAGGTCTTACTAGAAAAAAGAAATAATGATCCAGCGTGAACTTTCTTGATAAAAAAATATGATCGGTTCTGTTAACGTGCATGTAAAATGGCTAGAAATAGCATTTTAGCTTAGCGTAAAGATGACAATTTACACAAGGTTTATTTCTATTTCTTCTGCTCCAAACTCACTTCAAACGTACTTCTCTGTCTGCTCATATGAATGTTACACATCATAAGAAAGTGTTTCACCGCTGTTCAAACGCACTTTGGATCGCATCATTTATATGCATAAATGTTTTCCATCTGAAAGGACTAAATATTAAATGAAACAAATGACAATAAAATGCAAAGTAATCTCTTCAGTAATCAAAATACTTTTTGAATGTAACTGTTTTCTAATTACCAATGATTTAAACTGTAACTGTAGTGGAATACAGTTACTTATATTTTGTATTTTAAATACGTAATCCTGTTACATGTAATCCGTTACTCCCCAACCCTGTGTATATTATACAACAAACAGTTCTGGTCCTCGAATCTGATTGGCCTAGTGGCGTTCCAAGATAGGTGATAGTTATATTGATTCATCGTACAGTTTTATTTCATTCACTGATTCATTCAGTGATAACATTTTGTAGATTTCAAAATCTTAACACCAGCAAGTAGCGACATTAGCGTCTTTTATGCTATGAGTGAGTAATTGGTTCAACTGATTCGTTAACGGCCAAAAAAACGGAAGTGAATGAGAACGATTCATTCATTTAAAAGATTCGTTCAACAACGCCTTTTCGTTCCACGGAACAACACACCAGTGAGAACAGCGCAGAGAGTTGTGCTTGATGGCTTCTTTGGAACAACTTTCGCTGGGCAAAACGCACGAACTAACTGGCCAACTTTTGTCTGAAACGTAAGTTATTTAATGTAATTTACTTTGGGGCAGTTTGTTGAACTGTTGTGTAACAGCAATATCGCAACCCGAGGCCGTGCCGAATCACAGCCGTGTTTAATTAAACAATTTCTTAAGCACATCTCATTTAGAAAATATGGACATAGGAAAAAAAATTTTAAAAACGAAAGATATATACACACAACGCTCTCAATTGTAAAGACGTGTTTAAAGGCGAGTAACCTTTAAAATGGTGATTTCAGGTTCACATTGTGTTTACCTAGAAATGTTAAACCGTCATATTCAAGATTTTTAAAGGGTTAGTTCACCTAAAAATGAAAATTCTCTCATCATTTACTCACCCTCATGCCATCCCAGATGTGTGATTTTTCTCTCTTCTGCTGATCACAAATGAAGAATATTTCAGCTCCGTAGCTCCATACAACGAGTGAATGTTGGCCAGAACTTTGAAGCCACAAAAAGGACATAAAGGCAGATAAAAGTAACCCATACGACTCCAGTGGTTAAATCCATGTCTTCAGAAGTGATATGATAGGTGTGGGTGAGAAATAGATAAATATTACAAAATATACTTTTCCTTTAAACAGATATATACTTTTGGTTATGATGGCTAAGAATGCATATGTGTCAGTAAATACTTGTGGTACAATAGTGGCCTAAAACATAAACACAATGCAACTATTAATTTGATCATAATATAGTTAGTTAGTTAATTAATTACAACACTCTTCTCTGGGAGCCAGGCTAAATGAGTATCGTAAGCATTGTTACTGTATTCCTGACACGTGTTAGGTAGGATTAGGGTTGGTGAAGTGCATCTATACTTTAACTACAGCAAACATAAACTCTTACAATGTCAAAACATACACACCTCTCTCACGCTTCAATTGAGTAAACTGGACAGCATATGCATATCTTTATTAACATCAACCACAGTTTGTAGGCCTATTGGATTGGATTGATTATCCTAGTGTAACGTTTATTACAGTTCTCCAGAAGGTGGTGATGAAGATCCAAATTCCACACTTTGCGATCCACATTGCCATAACACAAAATAAATATCTTTTAATATTTTTATCTATAATTATTCTCACAATTATTTATTCTTTCGGACTCTGTTCTTTCATCTCAGTGTTTGAATTGTTTCTTGATCTTCAGCTGTAGTGGCACATTGTTCTCACTGATCTTTAGTGTCAATATTTGACCTGCTCTGACAAATACAGTATGTGCACTTTCTTTGTAAGCTGCTTTAGCAGTGCCTGCCAAGAACAGAGCTATAATTCCTTATTTTCTTTTATTTTAATTTGATTCGACACATTTCCAGCGTTGATGTGACGACTGCGGCACTCTGCGTATTTATGTTTGTGGCTTCATGTGTAGTTTTATGTGGCTGAAAGCGCAAGTATCAAAGACACACTGCAGGCGAGCGCAGCATCACATCAGTGTGTGGCCACCGGGTGACATCACACTCCCTGAATAAATGATCTAAATGTTTGTCTGTTTTAATTTCACATTGTTTTGCCACAGCAGCCCTGCAGCCGTGACACGGAGTGATTCGAGCGCCCTAAGCACATGCGGCGGAGCCAGGCTGCATTGTGGCAAATGAGGCAGACAGGCGGTAAATAACAGTTGCCGTGATGCTGTCAGCTACTGCCGCGCTGCCACACAAACCCTGAAACACCAGCCCTGCGGAAACGGCCACCCCGCCTCCACAATTTGTGCACTTAACACCTCACTTGGCACATGACAGGTGATGATTACCCTGCACTGGGGTCCCATACTGCACTAGTGTTCGTATGAATACAACCTCTCCCTCATCTTCATTGTCATTATCATCACCCTCACTAGCACCATCATCATAAACTTCATCATCCTCACCATCTCCATTATCTTCATCCTCATTGTAGCACCATCATCATTTTTATCACCTTTATCATTATCATCTTCATCATCATTATTGTCATTGTCTTCATCCTTGCTGTAGCACCACCACCATCATCATCATCAAATTTCTTACCATCTTCATAATCTTCATCCTCTCTGTAACTCCATCATATTCTTCATCACCATCATTTTCTTCAACATATTCTTCATCATCTTCAGTATTATTGCCTTCATCATCATCTTCAACGTCATCTTCATCCTCACTGTAGCAACATCATCATCATCTTCATCCATACTGTAGTATCATCATATTCCTCATCTTCATCACCATCTTTGTAATATTCTTTATCACCATCTTCATCTTTATTCTTACTGTAGTACCATCATTATCATCATATTCTTCATCACATCATCATCATTCCTTGTCGTCGTCCTCCTCCATCATCATCCATACTTTAACATCATCATATTCCTCATCTTCTTCACCATCATCATCATAATAATCCTTCTCATCATCGTCATCCATACTGTATCATCATCATATTCCTCATCTTCATCACCATCTTCCTCATCTTTATTCTTCCTGTAGGACCATCATCTTTTTAATATTCCTCGTCCTCACCACCATTATCATATTCCTCAACTTCATCACTAACATCATCATATTCCTCCTCCTCCTCCTCATCATCATCCTTTAGCATCATCATATTCCTCATCTTCATCACCATCATCATCTTCATCCATACTGTAGCATCATATTCCTCATCTTCATCACTAACATCATCATATTCCTCCTCCTCCTCCTCATCATCATCCTTACTTTAGCATCATCATATTCCTCATCTTCATCACCATCATCTTTATCCATACTGTAGCATCATATTCCTCATCATCACCATCATCATCATCTTCATCCATACTGTAGCATCATCACATCATCATCTTCATCCATACTGTAGCATCATATTCCTCATAATCATCATCATCATCATCATCTTCATCCATACTGTATCATCATATTCCTCATCATCATCATCATCTTCATCCATACTGTAGCATCATTCCACATCATCATCATAATCCTTCTCCTCCTTTTCATCATCATCATCATCATACATACTGTAGCATCATATTCCTCATCTTCATCACCATCATCTTCATCCATACTGTAGCATCATATTCCTCATCTGCTTCACATCACCATCATCAACATCATATCATACAAGGTTCCGTCAGAACCTTCCTTGTATAAAGTTAAAATATAAGTTCTGCCAACACCAATCCCTTTTACAAATTGGCAGACATAATACCCCCAGTATGGTTATCAACTAAGTTGCAGTCTTGTTTTTAATGGTATTAAATGTGAGGCAATTGATTGCTATTCCTAACTGATGGAGCCTCAGATATGACGTTTAGAACAGCATCCATGTTGGGCCTTGACATGATCTAAACTATAGAAATGATCCTGCAAAATCATCATTTGTTTTGTAAGTGGTTTTGGGAAAAGCAAGTCTTATAAGAACATGAACATGAAATAAGTTTATCTGGATTCTTATGAAGTGTAAATCATAATGAACTCTTCATCTCAAATGGCAGAATGAGTTTAGGATCATTTCAAACATGCAGTTGTTTCACAGCTGTATGATATTTGCACTTCTGAATTGGGAAAAACAGTTTATTAAAGCGGAAGGTAGAAAGAAAACATGTATAGAAATGCATTTTCGTGATAGAGATGGAACACAGTGTCCTAATGAATAATTAAAAGTTTCAGCACAAGAATGTCTCGCCCCGGTAATGTTCCTGGATTGCGATCACGATCGTCTCGTGGAAGTCCTTACCTTTCAATGTTACAGTCTCAGCTGTCATCATTGTCTCCTAGCGCTGTGGTTGACAATTCAAAAACATGAATGGGATCACAGCTCTTTTTGTCTTTGTCAATCACTGGAACGGCGTTCATGTCTCAGGCGGACGGGACTTTAGGGAGGGATTGTCACACGGTATTACAGTCCTGCAAACAGAGCAAAAAGCAGCTTTTTAACATAACAAAAAACCACACGATGCATTATTAAACGGGCAGATCAGGCACAATTTGAGTAAAGATGTTGAATATTGAGCTGCGGGTTTCAGCGGTGAGCAGCAGCGACCGCTCTGCCGCACGCAGCATGAATAAATTATGATCACAAGATCAGCAGCGTCTGACATGAACCCAAGACTGACGGACTCTGTGTGAGAGACCAGATGTAGTGACTGACACATACACACATGTATACAAACAAACACACACATATACAAACACTCACTTGCACACACACACACACACACACACTCCAGGTGGTCTCACACTCTTGGCTCCCTCCATTAAGCAGAACTCTCACCCGATTGGTATTAATTTGCAGTAGATGCAGTGTGGGCAAAAAGACCAGCAACGTCTCTAGAGTGTGTGTGTGCGTGTGTGTGTTGTCCTCTCTGAGGGGACGGTGGTCTGATTAGTCTGTTTGGGACACACACTCTTTCTTTCTCTGACCTTGAGAAGTTTTACCACCGTCCTTGAGTAAGACACTGCAAGAGAAAATAACACCATATTCTCAGTTGTCTTTTGCTTCTACCACACAGCTGTGTGTGTGTGTGTGTGTGTGTGGGCAGGTTTAAGTGGTTTACGAGGACATTTTTTAGGTTACAAACTGGTAATTACAAGGGTATTGTGCTATAAATGTGGTTTATGAGGACATTTCTAGTGTCCCCATAATTCAAATCGCTTAAACATACTAAATTATGTTTTATTGAAAATGTAAAAATGCTGAATGTTTTTTGTGAGGGTTAGGTTTAGGGGTAGAGTTAGGGTTAGGGGATAGAATCTATAGTTCGTACAGTATAAAAATCATTTTATCTATAGAGAGTCCTCGTAAGGATAGCCGCACCAACGGCGCGTGTGTGTGTGTGTGTAAAAGAGAGAGCATGTCTTAGACATCTTGCTTCATAAAAAAAAATGTTTGACTAATGAGACCAATATTACAGCAAAGATCCCATTTTACCAAAATGTATGCTCATCTATATGATGTCTTTCTTTCAGAAAATGCACCAAAAATTATAAAATCTCCTCCAATGGGGCATACAAATTTTTGTTCAATAAAATCCACTGTAGAATGAAAATGTCCCTCCCCCTAAATTATAAATATCACCTCAGCAAGTAACAACTTATGGGCTATGTTTGGAATAGAATACTACCATTCTACTCTTAATATATCTGTTGTAGTATGCAGTACTGTATGTATTCTGTTCACAGTATGCACATTTTCTGTATACATAAAATACTTGAACCTGGAACATAATGTTCAGTATAGAACAGAGCACACTGACATACTGTATCTTACAATCAGGGTTTGAAATTAACACCAGCCAACCCGCCAAATGCGGGTAAATATCGGGGAGGGGGGGCGGTGCCGGGCCGTGAGTGCGCATGGCCGGCCCACAATCGGGCTAATCAGCCGAGGAGAGGGATAAAGCCGAGCCGGATGTGGCTGTTCGAGAGAAAGAGAGCCACACGCAGCTGCCGTCTGTGTATTTGTTTGTGTCTTTTTAAGTTTTCATTAAACATTATTTTGATGGTTCATCCAGTTCCCGCCTCATCCTCGCCTATTTTTACCTTGTTACATAACTTTACTAGCCACTTTGGTGGGTGACCTTTTTGTCAGGGTTTTTCCTGCATTGAAAATTCTGTGAATGTCAGGCGACTTGAAGGAAATTTAATGGTATTCATTCCTCTCATAACTTACACGCGCATCTGTGTGGGGCTTCGGCCGAATGAAACGTGCTTTGCAGGCTGGTACTTTAGCATGAACTGCCGTAGCGAGCGCCAGAGCTCTGAAACAGCACAGACCAAAACTTGTGTGATTCAGTCGCGCTTCACTCGATATTGTGGCGGCCGGTGGAAAACACAAAACTTATGTGACCCATTTGAATTCTACAGAGAACATTCTAGTATAAAGCACTATATGGAGGAAGTCAAACCTCTCAAACTCCTAGACAGCGCATACATTATAAACAGCACTGACGTGGTAAAGAGGAGACAAATACATCATCAGTTTTTAAAAAACACATCATCATCCTTATTAAAATATATACATTTTTAATGCAGTAACACTAACTGGTAACTTGTATAGATTAATTTTAAATCTATTAGGGTGAATCTATTAGACTTTATTTTTATCAGGCTACAACTGTGAAAGTTGTAGTTAAATGCTTCTAAATGTGTTTAAGGTATTAGCTTAGTCATAAATACTACAGTTGATTTTTTTAGAAAAGAATATCAACATTAGCCTAACCACAGTAATGTGAAGCCACCCATAGTCTTACCTAATGGCCTTGTCTAGAGCCCACCGATATGGGATTTTGAGACCTATACCGATTTTAGAGGGGGAAAATTCACCGATTACCGATATGGTGGCCGATATAGTTAATTTTTGAGCTGGAATGAAAACAGACTTTTTCTATGTGGATTTTTCACCGATTTTGCTCTGATATGACTGTGCAAAGGTACTCAGAAGGCTGTTTTCTTAAACAAATATTTTTATCAAAGAATATTTGATTTTATTGTTATACATTGTCAACAAATTCTAGAAATGAACACTGAGAAAATAAAGAATAAATAAAAATACAATAAATAGCTTAATAAACATCAGTACTGTATGTTTAGTATAAGTCAATTGCTGACCATTTAAATAAAGAATAAATAAAAATAAAATAAATAGCTAAATAAACATCAGTACTGTTTAGTATCAGTCAAATGCTGACCATTAAAATAAAGAATAAATAAAAATAAAATAAATAGTTAAATAAACATCAGTATTGTTTAGTATCAGTCAAATGCTGACCATTAAAATAAAGAATAAATAAAAATAAAATAAATAGTTAAATAAACATCAGTACTGTTTAGTATCAGTCAAATGCTGACCATTAAAATAAAGAATAAATAAAAATAAAATAAATAGTTAAATAAACATCAGTACTGTTTAGTATCAGTCAAATGCTGACCGTTTAAATAAAGAATAAATAAAAATAAAATAAATAGTTAAACATCAGTACTGTTTAGTATCAGTCAAATGCTGACCATTAAAATAAAGAATAAATAAAAATAAAATAAATAGCTCAATACTGTTTAGTATCAGTCAAATGCTGACCGTTTAAATAAAGAATAAATACAAATAAAATAAATAGATAAATAAACATCAGTACTGTTTAGTATCAGTCAATTGCTGACCGTTTAAATAAAGAATAAATAAAAATAACATAAATAGTTAAACATCAGTACTGTTTAGTATCAGTCAAATGTTGACCACTAAAATAAAGAATAAATAAAAATAAAATAAATAGTTCAGTACTGTTTAGTATCAGTCAAATGCTGACCATAAAAATAAAATAAATAGCTCAGTACTGTTTAGTATCAGTCAAATGCTGACCGTTTAAATAAAGAATAAATACAAATAAAATAAATAGCTAAATAAACATCAGTTCTGTTTAGTATCAGTCAATTGCTGACCGTTTAAATAAAGAATAAATACAAATAAAATAAATAGCTAAATAAACATCAGTATTACTGTTTAGTATCAGTCAATTGCTGACCGTTTAAATAAAGAATAAATACAAATAAAATAAATAGCTAAATAAACATCAGTATTACTGTTTAGTATCAGTCAAATGCAGACTACATTAATACTGCCGAGTCAAGATAAACAGCAGCAGCGGTGTTCCACTCTATTCTGCTATACAAGTTCAGGGGAAACTTTCAATGGTGGAAAACAAGACTTTTAAATATTACATTTTATAAATTCAACAACTGGAATTGTTCGGTTGAAGGAGGTACCAAACTGTGAATCCTAAACAAAACAGTTTGGTGAATAAATGTTTACTCATTAGTTTCCACTCAGCTGACAACAATGAAAGTAGCTACGTGATTAGCTAGTTAGCTATAAGCTCGTTGTCACGGAGAGTAAAAGATGGACATTGTTTATTTTACTTTCCAACATTGTGTCTCACCAACTAGGTAACAACATAGTGTGAAATCAACACTCATCAGACACAATCCACCACCACACCATTGTCTGTTGAGCTGCAAAAAGATGCTCTGATGTTTACCTTTCAATCGGCTACATTACTGACTGCACTGACAAACTATAGCTGACTAACAGCAAACAGACATGAGTGACATGGTTGTCAGGGACAGGGTTAACGTTATATTAGTAATATTGAAAAGGGAAAATGATGGGGTCATTGTTTAAGTTTTCAGTATGTATTTCACAAACTAGTTAGCAACTTACCGTGAAGACACACAGTTTAACTCCGCACTGTCTGCAGAGCCACCGTCAGCTCGGAGTCAGCTCTGTAAACAATGGAGTCGGAGCGTGCTCTGCTGGACAAGCTACGCTATGACACCAATTCTAAAGCATTGTTTTCTGCATTATATGTTTTGAAAAAAAGTTTTCATATCGGTAAACATGTACGCCGATTCCGATATCTAAATATCTAAATCTAAAGAAAGGCTAATATCGGCCAACCGATATGTCAGTCGGGCACTAGCCTTGTCATTATGCCACTGTTAAACAATGGTAGAATAATGGTAAACTTTCATAGACAATTACAATTTGAAGGGGTTGAAACTTCCATGAATTATGGAAAAATTATTGACAAATTTTCATCCTGTTCTATACTACTCCTGTTCTAACTGGCGTTTGCCTTTGGATATTTTATAGGTTACTTAAACCATAAGGCCTGTGTCCTGCTGAATTCATATCATTCTTGTTTAAATGAAATGTGCAAACAAATGCACACAGTTACAGTCTCCAGTCTCCTTTATCCCTTTTTGTGAGGTGGGGGATTTTGGCTAGTGAAAATGCTGAGTGGCTAGTGATCTTGGAAAACTGCTGGCCACAGTGGCTGGTGAGACAAAAAGTTCATTTCAAACCCTGCTTACAATACAATGCACTCCACTTGATCTTCTGGTTCATTCACCATACAAGAAAATGGAAGTAATATCAACTGCGATTTTTAACATCTTTCCTGACTCATTATTTGATGAGACAAAAGTTACGAAATTTTTTATTTCTTTTACACAGAATTTGATTTAAAAACTAAAATAACCTAAAAGTGAACGCCACTCACTGAGTGCATGCATTGTAATGAAGTCATGTGACATCAGTGTGGCATACTACGGTTTAAAATGTTCCGTGGTGCAAAGTGCCTAATTTGCATATTTTCTTAAAAAACAGTAGACTTTAAATACTGCACAGTATTTAGTAACTAGTATTCCATTCTGTGCATAGCCACTGTTCTGTCAGGCAGTGACAACTAAATGCAATTTTCAAAACAAGGACAAGCCCAAAATTCCAGTTTCAATAGAAAAGGTTTTGTTTGTCTATTTCATGGGGTCTTTATTGTATAATGCTTCAATATCCCAGCTTTTACTGTATGGTTTTTAATTAATTGAATATCATTTTAATAAATGTAATTTTTTTTTAAACATTTAATAATAATTTAATTTAATTACTACTAATACTAAATAAATAATAATTTAAATATTATAAAATAAGGAATTTTAATAATAATGAGAAATTTTCAAATGTGTAACAAGCAGTAGCTAATAGTGTCATGAACTAATAGTGATATGAACTAGCACGTTTCCATGATAAAAATGTTTATTTGTTCATAAAATCAAACATCTTGATTCACTGTAATTTTCTTTGTTAGATCTTTGCTCTTAACTTCTGGTCAACTGTATTTTTTTTTATTAAGTGGAGTAACCTGTGATTCCTCATGTCACATGGTTAATCAGAGTTCAGCTGCTTTTAGTGTTTAGAGGTTGATGAACATTAACAACTCATTCACACAGAAGACATTTATTATTTTTAAATCTAGTCATTCTTCAAATGTGACATCTGATTTAAAAAAGAAATGAAGCATTTAATAACTTAAAACAATTGATAAGAATTTGATGTACATTCACTTCTATTGTACGTGTGTAGCAACTCAATGTTATAAAGCTAAATGTAACAACTGTACATAATGTAATAAGTTAAATGTAATAAATGTTCATAGTGTAATAATTTCTCAAAACTTAATAAAACTGAGCGCATAATGTAATGTTGTGGGAAATGTATTACACTGAACTCACTGTAGCAACTCATAATGTAATAATAGCACACAATGTATAAGTGAAACATAATTTTCTCTCAACATAAAAACATTGAGCACAAAACGTAATAATAACATATAAATATACTGAATATTTATTTTGCAACATTTAATATGTTATTACACCAAGAGAAATGTATGCTTATTAGGCTACATTGTGAATAATTTTTTGATTGTGACCTGCTCCATCATTTTGAGTTGCTTTGACCCAGAAACACATTTTGAGCTTTATGAATGAAAAAGAAAGTCTCAGCTTTCTGATTATATAATTATTACATTTCTAATCATTGTCTAGATCGATTTAAATAGTGACTGTCATCAAAACTTGTTTTTGAGGAAAAGGACTCCAAACTATTTCTTGACATTTTACCTAATTAGGAGATTTATTCTTATGACAGAATTTATAGAGATCAATCACTGGTAAGTAAAAATATTATGCATATTACTCTGCATATATTAATAATGTATTTGTAATTTTAGTGACATGCTCCTATATAGAGTTAATTTTTCTAGCTAACTAATGAGCATAGGACATTATAGGCCTAACTCTCCTGAGGTAAATGTAACGTTAGGTGACCGGTTGTTCATAAGCTGTTTTAATGACATATTCCCACGGTTGAAACACAGATTGGGCGATTGCACGAGAGACGATACATTAATGTAAGTTGTACTGTGTCTTTCAACATGCCCTCTGATGTTCGTTCATATTTTATTTTGTGTTATAACTTGTATTAAAGAGCAGACACTTTTATGCCTTGCAAAATGTTTTGTTTTGAATTTTATTGCAAAATGTCAAAATGATTACATTTTTAATTCAGTTGTGTTTTAATGTAATACATTTGTAATACATTTCTCATATTGTAATAACCTATTACATTTAGCAAAAAAACTTTATTACATTATGCGATCTTACATAATGTAATAATTTTTACATTTTGAGAAAATTATTGCATTATGAACATTTATTACATTATTTCAATAACTTTTTTTTTTTAATAAAATTATAGTTTTATAATGAAATAAATTAATATGGTGGCACAATTATATTTTTGTCTACAAAACTAATTTCAACATTTAAGCCTACGCCTTCAGATCAAAATATTTTTAAGATCATGAGAAACTTTTCAGTCAAGTGACCCCAAACTTCTGAACGGTAGTGTATGTATATAATCATGAGCACTCACATGAGATGAAGACTCTAGTCATATCAGAAACCTTATAAAACTGTTTTATTCTATCCAGGTCTCCTAAGCAACCAAATTGCCCCGGTTGCTAGGGAGGGTAGAGTCACATGGGGTAACCTCCTCGTGGTCGTTATAATGTGGTTCTTGCTCTCAGTAGGGTGCATGGTGAGTTGTGCGTGGATGCCGCGGAGAATAGCGTGAAGCCTCCACACGCGCTATGCCTCCGCGGTAACACGCTCAACAAGCCACGTGATAAGATGCGAGGATTGACGGTCTCAGACGTGGAGGCAACTGAGATTCATCCTCCGCCAACCGGTTTGAGGCGAGTCACTTCGCCACCACATTGGGAATTGGGCATTCCAAATTGGGGAGAAAAAGGGGAGAAAATACAAATGAAAAACAATAAAAGCTGTTTTATTCTACATGGAGAGGCCACATGGGGGCTGCCATGTTATGATCACATGACCAGCTGAATACTACTTGCTTAATCTTAGTAACTGCCCTGTTCTTGGACACTTTTACTTTTGGATTAAATTTATATTGGCAGACCGTGAAAAGTGAATTTCTACAATGGCATCGGTAACTGTTGAAACTATTGCATTTGAATGATGCTGTATCCATGACCACAGATGTCAGTTTAAGTCCAAGACGACATAAACAAAAAATGACTGAGGGCACTTTAAACTACTACTAGCTAAAATCTAACGATAATGACCTGCATAATGACCAGTTATTAAAACTTTTAAATGATTACAATACAGCATATCATGTTGCTGTTGCTCATAGTAGACAGAATGATTTAAAGCTTAATCCTCTTTAGGAGACTGCAGTGTGGTGGGCATTTTCAAAGGGTTTGAAGCTCATTGTGTCCGCTAGACATCTCTGGTCAATCCTTTTGTTACCACTTGGGAACCACTTAAAAAAAAAAAAGTCTAGGGTTTTTACTCTAAAAGCTCGTGCCAATAACACAGTTTCCATAGCAATCCAAGTGCATGACTGCCTAAAACACGGCATGGAGACAGTGCAGTCCAAATGACCTCTGACCTCTGACCTTCTACTAGATGATATGGATCAATAAGAGCTGTTATAGTTCTCCGAGCTGAATGGAAGTTTGTGAAAAGAATAACTGTGATCTTCAGCCAGTAAACAGTGTCAAACGCTTGAATAGAGGCTCCATTTCTGAGCGGCTGCTGTGTGACTTGAAAATCTGTTTTAGCCCTCCATCATCTTTTCTTCTTTCTCCTGAACTTGTGTGACTTTCTCTTTCTCTCTGTTTTCAGCTGAATTGAAGTGAGTGTTTGAAACTCACTGTTTAACTGTGTGTCGAGTTTCCTGGCGGTGAGTGTACAAGCAGACAGAGGTCACAAGTCACAGTCTAGTGTTTTTAAGTAGAGCTGAGATGGAGGCGTGACCACAGGGCAACATGCACGTACACACACACACACACACACACACACACACCAATCAGTCACGGCGCATTTATAAGAAAAGCAGAGAAGATCCACAACACTCTTAATTGCCTTTATGAGACTGTGAGTTCCAAAACCGATCTTTACGAATCTAATGTATAAAGTGAAGAAAATAACACACCTGTTCTGTTAATGTACAGTAAACACTTCTGAAACCCTTTATTAGTGTATATTGTAAAGCACTGATGTTTTTAAAAGTATTTTACTGTAATACACATGGAAATGAATTTATAATTCAATCTAATTTTAAATAATTGTAAAAATCTGTAAAAATTTATTATGCCGTTTTTAGAAAATTAACTTTCATTTTCTCTTCAAATATGCAATTGATTTTCATTAAACAAAAATCCTAATCAAAGAATGTCATTGATTTAAAAATCATTAAGTAAAAATCAGGACTGTTGATCGTTGTAAACTAATGCAAATACATGCTCTACTAAAGCTGTGTGCGTGTGTGTGTGTGTGTGTGTGTGTGTGTGTGTGTGTGTGTGTGTGTGTGTGTGTGTGTGTTATGCATGATCCACATGGTGTGTCTACCAGAGTGTGTGTGATTGGTTCTGACAGGTCCTGGTGGGTTTGGTTGGGCTCAGCAGAGGGTTGCATTGATGTGGTTACAAAGATAAAAGTCATCATCTCTCTTGCGATTTAATTTGCTGTGCACTCAGTAATATGATTACACTTTTTATTTTTTATAAAACCTCATTTGATTGTATTTATTTATTAAAGACTCATCTGTAAAATTACATTTATTCATTTGGCAGATGTTTTTATCTAAAGTGACTTGCAGTTCATTCATGGTATACATTTTATTAGTATGTGTGTTCCCTGGGAATAAAACTTATGACTTTGACATTGCTAGTGCTCCTGTAGCATTCCTGTAGATCAACTGGTAGAGCATGGTGCTAGCAACACCAATATAATGGGTTCGATTCCCAGGAAACACACAAACTTATATAATGTAACTGTTCTAATGCACTGTTAGTCACTTTGGATAAAAGCATCTGCTAAATGCATAAATGTAAATGTAGTGCTATGATCTACCAGTCGTTCCTTAATCAGATTACAAAAATCAAGTACTTGCAATTGGATTACATTACATTTTAAAATGTGTTTTGTCAGATTACAGTGACTTTTTGGGGGGATTACATGATTCAATTTTTGATTACAGTATTAATCAACTAGCAATAACAAGGGAGTAATTTACTGATTATACGTCTAAACTTTGATTTTAGCAGTCTGATCCAGAGCCTGTGATATTTGCGTTAGGCCAGGTAGAGCTACATACATTTAAAGCAGTGCGATTCAGTTCTTGATCTGACCACATACAGTACAAAAATAATTGTCAATGAGATATGTGGAAAAAAATAACCTTTTGTTTTACTCAGCAACTGACAAATAGCAAGCTGCTGTTTGATTTCGTGTTTACTAATGTTCAATGAAAAGAGTATTAATTTATACTTAATACACTTCACTTTAATATACATTAATGATTACATTTACAAAGCATGCAACACTGTCAGTTGCAATAAAACACATAATGTTCATTTAATTATTTATAATGTCATGTATACACTTTAGCCCACACCAGTCTGATTTTTGTGAAGTCCGAATAAAAGACCTAGATAATTCGATTGTAGCTCGGCTTTTTCCAACAAGTATACACGCCAAGTTGGCATCGTGCGCTTGCTCCGAAATATATGTGATGTATGATGTGTATTTAACCTGGCATGTTGTTGTCCTTCCTTCAAACACTTGATTACACTTTGTGTCATGTATACCGGAATAGGCAGATAAAGACTTTAGCTCGGCTATGCAAAAAAAAAAAAAAAAGAAGAACAAAATGCTGTAGCTAGATAATAACTTAGCATTTAAACATACTGTGTATCAGGAGGACAAGAAAATTCTGTATGTCACACATAACCACAATAAACCACATATATTGTCACAAAAACAAATGTACCTCAATAGAAAATGTGTCCGTTAATAATATCTTTTTTTATTTCCATGAATCAGACAAAATACCCTTAAAAAGAATAAATAAAATAATAGTAATTATAAAAGTGTCTTTTTAAAATGAAGTGGTGGCAGCAGTGATATTAATATTTTCTGTTTTACAACTAAACAGCACAGTCTGTAAGGTGTGCTTGTTTGTAATGTCAGTGTGGATCAAATGTGTTTTGCTGATTTTATGCAATATACTGTTTTGGTGCTAATGGCACACTTTCATTCAATCATACAAGTTAATGTGAGGCTGCAGTGTGCTAATATAATCTCTTCTGGTACCATATGTGTCACATTTCAGCATGTCTGATACTAATGTAATATCCTCTCACTCTGCCATCCATCCACACACCCGCCCGACGGTGAGGCGAAACACTTCCATCCTGTCAGCAGCTCCTGACCAATAAAATATCAGTCAAATCATTTGAGAATGTAAGATGCACTTATAAACACAGAAACAAAAAAGTATTCTTCCAAGCTAAAAAAAAAAAATGGCAACCCTTTTTTCAAAGAACTGTTGACTTGATGAATAACGGAACACCAGCTCTGAACTTCTTGAGTTTATCCCCCCACAAGCTCTTACTGCGTCCAGGCGCTAATACCCCCCACCCCCGTCTGTGCCGCTGGGCTGTAATGGATTTTTATCAGCCTAAAGTATCAGAGCTGATTTGAGAAGTCCCTCTGCTGCTCTAGAATTCCTTTTGAAATGCCTTTCTCTGGTCTTCTCATTGCACTTGCCTGGGGCAATGGCCTTCAGAGATCACAATTTTATTAATATAAACATGTCAAAACGCATGTTGAAATTCAAAACAGGGGTGCCAAAATGTCAAGGTGTCAAACTGCTGAAATATAAATCATGCTTTAGTATTCTAAACTACTGCAAAAATTGCCTTAGTGCAAATAGCTGTTACAATGCAGATCATTTGGAATAAAGTCATTTTGCAACACACTAAAGGTGGGGTCGACACACATAGCCCATAATAAGCATTGTAAGCAGGGTGACTTTCAAGTTCAAGAGGGAAAAAGTATAGTATTTCTCTCCCTAATTTGTATAATGTTGCATGTAAAGAAAACACCAGTACATTGCACACAATTGGCCTGATGGATGTGTACCTGAAACAACCCGGGGGGACTGACGTACGAGTTAAGGTGGCCACACAGTGGATGTAGCAGGTGGACAACATACAGCATCCTAAAATTCAAAACCATTGTTTTAGCATGTTAGCGCATTAGCGCCATGAATGCACAAGGTAAACATTACAAATGACACATTATCTACTGCATATGTATATATTACTTTTAATTATCGAGTAGCTGATCTCGTGTGAATTCTACTCATGGAATGAGGCATGAAGTCATTGATAACACATTTTAATTTCAAATAAGTTGATGTTTTACATGTAGTCTTGAGCGTCCTCATATTTAAATATTCCTCTAAACGCCTCCCCCTGCAGTGTGGCGGGTGTCTGAATGTTCACAAATGGTATGCCGTTGCTCAGCTGTTTCGAACTTTTGTCTGAAACTTTGAAAAATTAACCTCGAGACCAGGGACTAAAAACAAATTGTTTTTAATTTTGGTTCGTTCTGAGCAAAAATTGTATTTTTTCATTACGGTTCATATGTTCCGTAGACTCCTGTCCAAATGCTAAATGGTTAGAACAAAATAAAAGAACGATTAATAAAATTTTTAAAATGACAGTACTCTTTGCTAATACCAATTGCAGTGTTGCCAGTTCTCGCAAGAGAAACAAGCAACCTGATCTGGAAAAACAAGCCCAAAATAAGCTGCTTGCCTCATTTTTTTCCTGTGTGGTGGATTTATTAGCATAGAAATCTTAACAAACATACAGTTATTTAAAGTATAATTTTAATAACAGATCTGCTTCTCGGTCAAATCCTAGCAGCATCAAATCTGTATTAAAGAGCCCATATTATGCTAATTTACAGGTTCATAATTTTATTTTGGGGATCTACTAGAATAGGTTTACATGCTTTAAATGCTCAAAAAAACACATTATTTTTCTCATACTTTGCTGCTGCAACTCTTTTCATCCTCTGGCTCAAACGCTCTGTTGTAGCTCCTGTCTCTTTAAAGCCCCCCCTTTCTGAAAAGCCCAGTCTGCTCTGATTGGTCAGCTGGCCCAGTCTGTTGTGATTGTTCAACCATTTGGAGCGTGTGTCGGAAATGCAACGGCCTTTGCCGTAACCGAGTTTCAGCTCCCGAGGCTTCCTGAGCAGTGCATTTCTAAGGCAGGCATTATGAAAATGTGTTACATGGTGACGTAGCTATGTCACGGAAGTAATGGCTGGACTGCAAACCAGGCGTTTCAGGCATTTAATGGGCAGTGTTTTCTGTGGGAGAGAATAACTCCCTTTGACGTGGACTTTGTGCTTTGTAACTTTGCAGACCTTTCACATGCACAAACAGCTATATTACACATTAAAGGAAAGGTAAAATCCCAAAATAGGGCCTCTTTAATGCATCATATCTAACAATAATTCAGTGAAGACTTGGAAACAACTTTATACTTTTAAATATATACTTTTTACCTCTAATAATGTTTTCCTTGTATCTGGGTGAGCTGTGCATGTACAGTATATGTAGTAATTATATATAGTGGTTAAAAAGGTCTTCATTCACAACGGGCAGTTAGGCAAAGAAATGTGTGATTCAGCAGTTTCCTTCAGGATCAAAGCACATGTTTCATTTTTTGAGGGGTAACATGAACTGGTGAAGTTCCAAAAAATTACAGTGATAAACCTTTTGGCCTTTTGGTTTCATGAAAAATTTATTGGAACGAAAATGAAATAGTTATAACTGGTTACCAGCATTGAAAAAGAAAGTTTTCACTCCGGAACAATTGAGAATTACTTTGTTCCGGTTTTCGGTTACATTCTGCAAAAAAGTTCATTCGTTTTCGGTTTTCGTTCCTTGAACCTTTTTTAGTCCCTGCTCAAGACCCCTGCATTTGGAGTTGTGCTCTGTCCAGCTGAACGCAAACGCATCCTGCTGTTTGAGGCTACTTTACTCATTTTGTTCTGCCAACTCTTGGTAAGTGTGGTTTGTTGCCTGTACAACTCTGTGTTACCTGTACAGCAGGAGTTAGGTTGAATTAGCACGTTAAATTGACATCCTTAATATAGACACATAAACATACAGTATATCGAATAGCCTGTTATTTATCTATCAGGCTAGTTAGCTAACATTAGCTAACTATACAGATTTGTACTTAGCTTAATAGCTTTCTAGAAAATAGAGAAAGAAAAAGAGAAAGCTGTAGAGTGGCACTTCTCATCTGGTATCCGACACCCTTTAGGGTTAAGGCTTTGAGTTGTGGTGGGATTATGTTTGTAGTTTAAGTTTGTGGTGGGGTGGAGTTGGGGTTAGGATATGTTGTGGTTGTGGTTAACTTTAAGATCAAGCTAAACATTTACTGTCCATGAACAGAGTGAGGGGGGATCATAGTTATATGGCATGAAAAGCATTCATGTGCTTGTCATGCTGAATCAAGGTTAACATGTGGCCTGGGAATGCACTGCATCTGTGACAAAGAGGAGAAGAGCAGGCAGAGATACAGACTTACCTGATGTGTTCTGTCACCTCTTCTGCCCTACTGATCACGTACGGCTGTTTGGATCGGCTCCAGGCGTCCACACGTCACTGTGCATCTGTTCCAAAATAGTGTGGAATGCTTCACAGTGACATCTGAAACACACACACCCACACACACACACGATTGCACTCACACACGTACACTGCTTTTCAAATGTATTTTAATTTTAGCACTACTCTATTTTATTTTCGGTAATGTGCTAATCATTAGAAAGTTTGCAATTAACAGTTTTCCGCTGTGTAAATTCATTGATCATCTGAGAATTAAATCTCAGAGTAAATTTTTTATTTAACTTTTAATAATAATTTTAAAACAAAATACAGGTCAGAATATAAAAACATTCTGAAAAAGCATAAAGCCAATAAAAAAAAAAACAATAAGAAAAACTAGATCAATAAAAGTGTAAAAATTAATTAATTATAAATAAACTATATGCCGACGGTTGTAATTTGGTCCATAATTGGTTGATAGATATTGGTAGGTGATGCATCGGTTTTAAAAATGTGTATGATTGGAGCCTGTCTCATTTCAATTGGAAAAACGTTTCGCATTTTTGGGGCACAATGGCTAAAAGCAGCATCACATTAGGTAAGGCTGTATAACAAATCTAAATTAATTTAATGAAATCAAATCCATAGATATAGGTTCCCCTGATGTCTAAACACATTTGCACTTTTGTTGCTTAAATCTTTACATTTGCAATCTCACAATAATAAGTGTTACAATTAAGACACATACTGTATTTCTCAGGGTCACATAAAAATTGTAAGTTAATGTCGTCCTGTGTTTGGAACAAATAGAAATGGTATATTCTATTAAATTCAGCCTGGTCTCATGAAATTTACGTGAGCATTGCAACATTTTTGCAAAACTGATATTACGTGCTTCATTACACGTTTGGCTGCAGTTTTCAAGTTTTGCCTAATTCAAACAGTAAAAATGCTGATCATTTAATGCAGCATCTGGAAAGCATCTTAAGACTAAAACTAATGTAAGTTTTTCTCTTGTTTCCATGGTGAGAGTAAAGAGTCTGGGTCAGTGGAGTTATTCCTCCAATCACATTAAAGCTTGACACATCATATGAAATGTTGGAGTTATACCCTGGTGCGTTGATGGACCTCAAAAGTGGCATCAAAATACTTTGACACAAAACATATTTTTCAGTAAAATATATTTGATTTCAGTGCCTTTAGCATTCATGTAAACAACACAGATATGACTGGCGATGTATGTCTGTGCTCTTTGATCTGCACGTTCACCCTTTGATCTGTCTATGAGAGTGAAAAATGTATTTTCCAGGGGGGGCTGGGACAGGCACTGCTGTGACCCCACTAATGCAGGAGACACCAGCTCAAAATGCTCCTGGAAACCTGCAAATGAAAGCTGTAAAATGAAGCAAACATACTCGTGTGTGTGTATGTGTGTGTGTGTGTATATATATATATATATATATATATATATATATATATATATATATATATGTATATATATATATATATATATATATATATATATATATATATATATATATATATATATATATATATATATATATATATATATATATCCATGACCTGCAATGCCTTAGAGGCTATCAACAACTAAAATATTGCATTTTGGAGAAGTCTGTGTGCTAAATTCGACAAGGCTTTTGGTCTCAGTTCAGCTATATTTTCATTTTAAAGAGCTAAAACCCTCCTCAGAGTGCTTCAAATATACTAATATTTATATGGAGCATTAGAAAGAGAGTTTGCTGTAGCTGTTTCAGGCTATGATGTTCAAACCTGAAAGTGTTAGTGTGTGCTGTGATCTACTGAGATCATTAGCATATTACTGCTGCACAGCGGCTCATAGCTGTCATGGAGATTTTCTCTCTTGCTGCCATTTTCTAATTGTCCACTCTGAGCTCTCAACTCCACTCAGTGCATTTGTTCTGAAACAAGGCCTTGTGGGTAGTAAGAGGGGCTCAATGGCCACTGGTGTGTCTTTACATTGTGATCTGCCACTCTAGATCTTGCATACGTGTCCGGGAGGCCACTCAGCCTTGCGGGCGCCATGGCACAAGCACTAATACGAACACACATAGAAGGGATTTATTTTGCTATAATAATATGCTGACTGTAGATTATCATCCTTATTACATGGCTACTTACCAAATAAATAATTAAATGGACATGAAATATTGATTTGAGATGAGATTATGTTATGTGAAAAGAAAGAGACCATGGAGTCTCCTGAAACAGCTGAAATCCACATCCGGTTTGCATCAGAGTTCTGTAAGGTGTTTGCGAAAATTACCATCTGACTACTGATGATCCCACTTATTAATGACTACTTGTAAAATAAATAAATAAATGGACATGAAAAATGTTATGAGTTTAAATGACTTAATTAGCTTGTAAAGATCGCAGAGTGATACAAGGAATGGGTGGGGGGGAAGAATAAAGAGAAGTCTATATTTAAGACCATTAAGATTTTGTTTTCTTTGCATTGTGACTTAAAGTTGTAGTCAGTCTACATGGAGAGGGTCCCCTCATGGGGGCTGCCATATCATGATCACATGACCAGCTGAGTACCACTTGTTAGGTAAGTTATTGGACACTTTCCCTCATAGATTAAATCAGTCATGGCTGACTGTGAATAGTGAATCTCTACAATGTTGATTGATGCTGCATCCATACCGCTAGGTGCCAGTGTATGTCCAAGACGACAAATTTGAAAATAACTGAGTGCACTTTTAAGCACATTTAACCCCCTATTTCTAATTTTTGTTTCATGTCCTGACTTTTTACTTGTACTATCCTCATTGTTTTCAATTATGTTTGTCATTACTGTAACAGTTCATTTTTACTGTATTACAAATAAAAGATGCTGTTGTACAATCATTTTTTAAATTAAAATCATTGAAAATTAAAGGCAGTACCAAGGGGGGCAAATATTTAGTTTTTTGGGGGGACTCTCGGGGAGGGGATGTGGAGAGTGTAGTTTAGTTTAATCGTGTATGCTTATTATTATTTTATATATATATATATATATGTGTGTGTGTGTGTGTGTGTGTGTAAATATATATATTATATTATTTTTATTTTTGGGGGGGGGGGGATTTTGTATGTGTGTGTTATGTGGGACCACAGGGGTGTTCGTTAGGGGTCAGGGTGGGATTGTATTAGTAGGGTTTAAATAGGGTCATGTGCATATGTATCAATAAAAATGTTAATTACAAAAAGGCAGTACCAAGGGAGTACTACTATGATGTATTAATCCATTACATGCAATTAAATTTTTTTATATATATATTTATATACTGTATATACTGTACATACCTGTATATCGCATTGTTGTAATAAGAACTGCGGGATAAAATGAGCAGAATTGTCATGAAGATAATGTCACAATGTAAAACGGTCTGAATGGCTCTAAAAGTTTGCCTTGTTCTATATGCAAAACACAAGTTCTTATTAATTTCTTCTAATTTTAGAGGTTTCGTTAGAATCACAAGTAGGAAACATGACATATTACTCAGATGGCCAGTGAAATATCGCTTTTTTCCCCAGATAAAGTAATTATTCAGAAATATCAGATCGTTGGATGCCGAGATTGACCAATCAGAACTGAGTGTTCCTGAGAAAAGTATATTATTGTGTATATAATTACTGTAGAAGAACTCAGTGTTCACCTGTGTGGATGAAGAGTTTATTTTCTGTTTTTATAAGTCTGAAGCGTCTAGTACAGAGAAGTATAAATGTCGAGTAGAGCAAATATCACAGGGTAATGTTTCATGCAGTGTATTGTCGCTGCATCAGTGTATTGATTTCCTGTTTTCAAAAGTCTATTTAAAAAAAGACTTTAAGTGATCTGACACCAGCAGACAGAGATGCTGTGAATGCCCCAAATAACGCTTTAGAAAGGCCAGCACAAAGAAGATATTTCTTGAAATATAACTTTCTTTATCTAACTCGCATTCTTACATTTATTTATTTTATATATAATATATATATTGGAATTACTTATTAGCAGTGAAACTAGTGGTTAGATCTGTCATCCAGCATGCGGTTTTAGATGTCTGCTGATAGTGAGCTGCTGATGGAGAGAATCGACTGGCTCCCCACTGGTGCTACAGTAATACATTTGACTCACCTTGAATGAAGTGCAAAGCAGCAGGTTTCCTGTCTGTATCCATGAATCCACAATGAGACTGACAGGACAGTTACACAAAGTGACATGTTCATATGTGGGATCACTGCACTGTGATAAAATCATTGATTGTATATTGAGGAATTTGTTTTGAGGGAGAGAATTAAGTTCTTCACATGTATTGCAGTTCTACATAAACTGACATCACTTGTTAATCACCCTTTAACAGTATAGTTACCTTATTTGTGTAATTCTAAAAGCAAGAGTAGTTGGTTATATACCTAAAACCCAGGGAAGGATATTGCTGCAGGCAGAGCTCCAAAAAGGGATTGGAGCTCTAAAACGCCAGCAAAGATATACAGAGCCCCTAACCTAACTCTTTCCCTAACCCTAACCCTAACCGTGTGTGAAAGTGTAGCCCCCTTTTGGAGTAACCCCACCCCCTTCTGTGGTTGCCTTTTACCCTTTTAAGAGATTCCGGCCCCGTTTGGAGATCTCCGGCCTGCAGCTATACCTACTTGAAAACCCATAGCGAGCGTTATGAGGAGACAGTGTATGCAAAAATAAAAGAAAAACTTTGTGAGAAACTTAAGCAAACTCCTGTCCCCCAGCGGGAACGAAAATAATCCATCAGGACTTTGGACAGTCTGTGACAGTTGCTCAATAAGAATCAGCTACAGGTTTTTCTGTTGTTGTACCCCAGCTTTGCATTTTTTAAAGAAAATTAGCCGAGGGATGGATTGAAACGCAGGTTTGTGTTTGTTTTTTTCTCGTCAAAGTGAGAGAAACCAGAGTAGCTGGTGGCCTGGATGAAATGTTCACCGCTACATTTATAACTGCACCCAAATTACATCTGGCATAGATTCATTAATTCTCACTTTAGGACACTTTTACAATGAGTCTCTTAGATGGAAACATGCTCACCTCGAGAGAGATGGCTGAATGTGTTTCTTTCTGCCCAGAGGAAACATTAGTAAAACACTGCACATAGCATTACTCTGCAAACAGTGTTGAGCATAAACTGGGTTTAAACATGACCTTTGGGTGACAAGACTGATGGTGTCAGGAACTGAGACTTCCTGTTAGAACTCAGTGCAGATGGAAGGTCATTTTGGGATTGTCTCAGAGGGACAAAGAAAGATGGAAGGAATTTAGATTTCGAAATTAATTTAGCTGAGTGATTATTTCTCGCTCTGACTGTATCATGCGGGAGTGGGTAACCTCTTATTCTAATTTTACTAAAGACTAAAAATTTTACTTTTTTAATTTTACTTCACTTTTTGAAATTCAAAGGAGTATCTGAAGAAGCCCCAGTTAGAATTAATTTATGTGAAGAGACTAACAGCACTTGCAGTACTGTGCAAATGTTTTAGGCACTGGTGAAAAATGTTGCATAGTGAGGATGTCTTCAAAAATAATGCCATAAATAGTTTTAATTTATCAATTAACATCATACAAAGTCCAGTAAACATAAAAAAGCTAAATAAATATTTGGTGTGACCACCTTTGCATTTAAAACAGCCCCAATTCTCCAAGGTACACCTGGACACAGTTTTTCTTGGTTGTTGGCAGATAGGATGTTTCAAGCTTCTTGGAGAACTCACCACAGTTCTTCTATCTATTTAGGCTTCTCAATTGCTCCTGTCTCATGTAATCCCAGACTGACTCGATGTTGAGATCCGGGCTCTGTGGGGGCAATATGATCTGCTGCTGGGATCCTTGTTGTTCATCTATTAAATTCTGTTTGCAAAGGGAATGTTTATATTTCCTACTGATGCATTAAAAGCAGAATATATAAAATAACCATTTTAAGACAAATGTTTTGTGAAAAATATAATGCGCCTAAGAAATCTGCACAGTACTGTATCTAATACTAGCATTAATTACAAGAGTACATGGCCTTGTGGATAGTGCGTGTGCTCCTATGTGTTGCGCGGCAGTGATGGTGACCCGAGTGGTCGAGTCAATTTGCCACTGCTGACAAACACTTCTCTGGCAAATCTGTGGCAACAATGTGCATTTTCACGCACACCAGTATACTGATGACAACCTAACATTAGCTAATTAAAAAAAAAAAATCCTACAATCTAAGAAAACCATGAGATTTGAAATCATAAATCAATAAAGCAAAAATCTAGGTGTGCCGATCAGTTTATGACCTTACCCCGATAAATGAAAACCATTTAAGGGGTTTGCATGACCTTCCATTACCAGCTTATTAAGCATAATCGGTATAAGATTGTGCATGTATACGTGCTCAGTGAAGACTCTTTAAAAAAAAAAAAAAAGTTCTTTATCAGCATGGTTGGTACCACAAAGTAGCTTAACATCAATGAACCCTTCTAATTGCACAAAAGGCCCTTTCCCACTGCAGGAACTAAAGCCCATTTTAGGTACTTTTACTTGGAAGTAACTACTACTATTCATCATTTTCACATATAAGGAACTATAATTCCTCTTAGCCGTTTAGAGGGACAGTTTTTAGCTCCTACTCCTGGGTAGGTATTTTTTGGGAGAAGAGAGACTGAGCGTGGTGCTGCAGCCTGTGATTGGTCAAATACGTATGATGCACAAAGCAATGTGAAGCGTGAAGAGTAAGGCAGTGCTATGAGCAAACAAACTTGTAGCTGCTAGAGGATTGCACTAATTTTCCTATTCCCTTAACAGAAATAACATAAAACCAACAAAGTAGCCACAGAGTGTCGCCTGTTTCACATATTACGTGTACAAGGGGTAAGCAGACCTGCTGCTTGACTTCATTGGGAATTGAAGTGGTTTAAGTTTTCATGCCCGTTCCTGTGTACAGTTCCACATAAGAGTTCTCATCTAGAAAGTTCCTAAGGGGAAAGTACCGGGACTGTATGTTGGAAAGGGGCTAAAATGTTCTTTAGACTATAAAAAAGGTTCTTCAAAACTGGTTCTTTTAAGGAAGGTTCTGTGGGGAACCAAAAATGTTTCTTCTATTGTATTGCTGCAAAAAAAAAAACTTTTTGGGAAGTTTCACTTTTAAGGTTATGTCCACACTAATCCATTGAAGTTGGAAAACGCATTGATTTTGCTACCCATTTGCAGCCCATCTGAGCTGAGGATGTGCATGTGGCCGCAGTCATGTGACTGGATGGCAGACTGGCTGATCTTCTGTGATGTAGTATATATGACATGCTGGTCAGAGCGCATCCCTAATAAGAGCATTGAAGACACACTGCGGCAACAAAAGGCAGCTGTTTGCTCACCAGTCAGGTGGAATGACGTGATTGAAGCGGCGAGTCTGAACTGAAGACCATCCGAGCAGAAGCTCTGAATATCTGCATGCTTCCAATTACTGGCTGACCTGCCAGCAGCCGGCAGCACACACACTCATACGCACACACATTCCTGAGCTCGGGGATTAATACTCCTCCTTTTGATTAAGACAGCACTGAGCTTTAATTCTGAACCCACAATAATAATGCTTAATCATTATGTATGTTTAAACAGCATCAAGTTTGCACAGTTGTTTGCCGAATGTTTTAAATGCTTAATTTCTGTGATTCTGTCTCAAGGTGAGATTAGGTAAGGTTCAGTCATTTTAAGGTTTCTGTCCATTACATGTGATCTTGTCTTATAGATCAGTGGCTATAATTGTTTCTGAAGGCCCAGAATAAATATCAGTATCAAAACAGAATGTCTTGAGCTGACCAGGAAGTCTTGCAAGAGAACAGAGAGAATTATTAATGAAGAGCAAACCTGCTGTGAATTCACTTAATTCATGCATAAAAAGTGTACAACTTGTTCATGTCCAGCAGGCCAGTAGCATGTTCTCTTCACTTGAGTGAGGTATGTATCACAGTTGTTAGTAAAGTTGAGCATGTGTTTATTGTCAAGTTCCTTGGGTCATTTGGACCTGTGGAGGAACCCAGAGATATTGAGAACCTTTTTGGTATCAGTGTGTTGGGATGGTGTTTGTGGAGGGGGTGGGGGGTTATAAAGCACATCTGGTTGAGTATGTGGGTGTTGCTCAGAGCTTCCCGTACCAGTCTGAGCTGTCGCACGGCTGATTTACACTGCTCTAATGTCATGGAACAAAAACATGGAAACTGAGCCATAAACAGCGAATTCCTCATATGTTGAGAGATTATGATTCAAGTGTGTAGGGAGTATCTACACACACACTGTACACATACATTTGTTTTTCTATCTTTGTGGGGACTTTCCATTGACTTTTTATGCTGAGCTATCGATATTTTATATCCCTAAACCTAACCCTCGCACAAACCTTCCTGCATTTTTGCATTTTCATTAAAGGGTTAGTTCACCCAAAACTGAAAATTCTCTCATTATTTACTCACACGCATGCCATCCCAGATGTGTGTGACTTTCTTTCTTCTGCACAAGTGAAGATTTTTAGAAGAAAATCTCAGCTCTGTTGTTTTGTTCAATGCATGTGAATGGTGACCAGAACTTTGGAGCTCCAAAAATCACAAAGGCAGCATAAAAGTAGTCTATAAGACACCAGTGGTTTAATCCATGTCTTCAGGAAATCTGTTTTTTACCCACACTTACCATATCTCTTTAGAAGACATGGTTTAAAACACTGGAGTCTTATGGATTACTTTTATGCTGCGTTTATGTGATTTTTGGAGCTTCAAAGTTCTAGCCACCATTCACTTGCATTGAATGGAACCACAGAGCTGAAATATTCTTTTAAAAATCTTCATTTGTGTTCTGCTGAAGAAAGAAAGTCATACACATCTGGGATGGCATGTGTGTGAGTAAATGATGAGAGAATTCTCATTTTTGGGTGAACTATCCCTTTAAAACAATATTTTCTTATGGTGACCCTACAGCTCTCATGCTAAAATCCAGAAACCTTCTGTTGCTTTTTTTTTTTTTTTTTTTCTTTATCTAGGGATAAATGACATTTGAATTTGTTTATGCACTGAAACATATAATGTTTTGGTAATGACTCAAGCTGACTTCAGTTGAGTGCTTGTCTATTCTGTTCAGGAGGCAGACAGATGCTCTGAGTGTGTGAAAGATTAATGCAAACTCTGGATTACCAATGCCATTGCAGGCATTACACCAGAGTCTATCGATTTTCCTTCAGCCCATCCAAAAGAAGAAAAGAGAGAGGGCTATTCTCCTCAGAGATGCTACATGTCTGTTTTACCAGGAGCTTCTCCTGTCCAGATTCACTCAGCTGAGCTGCTATCACAGGCTGCTCTTCCCTAACAATAAACAATAAATGCTGGAACATTCTTATCAGTCATAGAGGGATGTAAAACACACTGACATTCATAATTGACAGCACAGAGTCATTTTCTTGGATCTTTTAAACTTCATAAATGGTTTGCGGCCCACTTTCATTTACCAATATATGCAAAGCTCATATGCAGTGTATCCTCAATAGCTGGTTCAGTGGTGTAGGTGTGATGATGTCATGAAGTACTGCACACTTTAATCTACTTGTTCACAGCCCACAGCGTTTGCTTAGACCTGCAATTTGTCCTACGTGTGAAGTATATAACAAAATATATTTTTAACAGAATAAGGCATGAAACCTATAGATGTATGTTTGTAATGTTGAGAGTCTAAATCGATTTTTGAAGATTTCATACAGTGAAACCTCCCCTTTACTGTAAGAGAGTATACACAGACAGTAGGGACCAGATTTTAATTTTTTAAGGCCTGAAACGATTGATCCATGAACACAATTACTCTGCAGAGAGACTTAACTTGTAATATGAAGTGTAAGTCACTTTGGATAAAAAAAAAAAAAAAGCGTCCGTTAAATAACAAATAACCAATAAATGTCAGTGATCTTGTGAACAAAAGCACGTTTTAGGCTTGGGTTTCTATAAAAACAATCACTTTACCCAACCACACTCCTGCACTGATACACTTTCATTTGAGAGGTTTTTATTGGTAGTGGTTATGTCTGACAATAATGTTTGTCATTGACTGTGGTCGATGCACTGGTCAGCTGTAAGCAAGGGCAGGGGTGAGCTGAGCCTACCCAAATGTCTGTCTTGCCCATCCAATTAAGCTGTTGAAACAATGGGGAGAGCTGACATTTGATCCTGCAGTCTTCAGACTACCACTTCAGCGAGTGAGTGCATTAAACATTTTTTTTGTAAATAATTAAATAAATAATATAATAGGTATAAATTTTTTTTTAAAAAACGAATACAATTTTAATACATTAATATTAATTATATTACAATTTCGCAAAATATAAAAAATTACATTAGCACACATAAAACAAATCAGACAAGTTTGACTCAGCCGAAGAACCAATCAAAACCATCATTTCAGCTGCGCTAGTTACCAACCAATCGTATTTTCAGTTTCAACTGAGGGGTGGGGACATTTTCAGCATTCCAACTCCAAGGGGGGGAGTAATATGGGGTCCATGAATATGTGAGTGTAAAAAGGAGATTTTACAAAATGTACATTTTAGTGCAGTCAAAATAAATACGTTAACTTAAAATACTGAATATGTTAAACACATAATTTTTTTAATGCAGTTAACACTTTCAAATTATGATCTAACGTGAATTTTCTTGATAAAAAATATGATCGTGTCTGGTAACGTGCATGTAAAATGGCTAGAAATAGCATTTTAGCTTAGCGTAAAGCTGACAATTTACACAAGGTTTATTTCTATTTCTTCTGCTCCAAACGTACTTCTCTGTCTGCTCGTATGAACGTAACACATCATAAGAAAGTGTTTCACCGCTGTTCAAACGCACTTTGGATCGCATCATTTATATGTATAAATGTTTTCCATCTGAAAGGACTAAATATTAAATGAAACAAATGACAATAAAATGCAAAGTAATCTCTTCAGTAATCAAAATACTTTTTGAATGTAACTGTATTCTAATTACCAATGATTTAAATTATAACTGTAGTGGAATACAGTTACTTATATTTTGTATTTGTATGTAATCACATTACATGTATTTCGTTACTCCCCAACCCTGTTCAAGAGTATGCACACATGTAGTGAAATTACATATAAACTTCAAGCTACTTAATTTGATCAAATTACTTTTTCTGTGTCATAAAACAAACTAAAACCCTTCAAATGATTATGGTTGAAAATTCACGTTAGATCATAATTTCTTTTTTTCTAGTAAGACCTGTGATATTAGGGCAAACATCGTATTCTAGATAATAATTTATTGTTTTCCTGTAAAAATATCTAAAAATCCTTAAAACAAGATCAATTTGATTTATCTTGTTTTAGAAACAACACTGCATAAGATATTTAGGTTTTTCAGAGAATGTATTTTTAACATGTGTATTTTGTCTTACTGTACTGGCAGAGTTTTTATAGTCAAAACAAGTGAAAAAATCTACCAGTGCTGAAGAAGTAATCCAAAGTATTTAGAATACGTTACTGACCTTGAGTAATCTAACGGAATACGTTACAAATTACATTTTACAGCATGTATTCTGTAATCTGTAGTGGAATACATTTCAAAATAACCCTCACAACCCTGCTCATGAATAATTTCATACACACGCGACAGGGTGGAAATGGCAGGAAGCATGTGTGGTTGGCAGGGACTGCTTGATGTAAAACAAAATAGAAATCTGCACAACCTAAATCTCCCAAAAATGTTAATTATATAGTATATACAGTACTGTGCAAAAGTTTTAGGCTCTTGTGAAAAATGTTGCATAGTGAGGATGTCTTCAAAAATAATGCCATAAATAGTTTTCATTTTTCACTTAATGTCATACAAAGTCCAGTAAACATAAAAAAGCGAAATCAATATTTGGTGTGACCACCTTTGCATTTAAAACAGCCCCAATTCTCCAAGGTACACCTGGACACAGTTTTTCTTGGTTGTTGGCAGATAGGATGTTCCAAGCTTCTTAGAAGAACTGTGGTGAGTTCTCTATCTATTTAGTCTGTCTCAATTGCTCCTGTCTCTTCATGTAATCCCAGACTGACATGATGTTCAGTGGGGGGCTCTGTGGGGGCCATGGCATCTGCTGCAGGGCTCCCTGTTCTTCTATTCTTTTCTCTTTTCTATCTGCAAAAGTAATGTTTGGGAGTCTAACATTTATATTTGCTATTGACACACTAAAGCTGAAGATATAAATAACCATCTTAAGACAAATGCTTTTGTGAAACAAATTATGTGCCTAAGACATTTTGCACAGTACTGTATATATATATGTAGTTTCATAGTAGTTTGTAGTTTCAAAAAAGTATTAGTTACGGGTGTTGCCAGTTAGCATTCGCTATAAACATTATGATACTTGCATCAGATAGCTGTTTCAGTTTATCTATGTATATTGTATCTGTCCCTATCAAATAAACCATAAATAAATGTGTGTGTGTGTGTGTGTGTGTGTGTGTGTGATACAAATTTAAATTCACATTTATTAATTTATTATTATTATTGATAGATGCTGTTAATCCTAAAGAGACAGACACAGAAAGATAAAAAGTGTGAGAGTAAATAAACTCAAAGCAGATTAAATTACAGTTTGTAATCTTAAATTATGGCTATGTTCTAAAGGTATATTAGTATACTTTATGGTTTCAAAACCCTGAAAGGGCAAACTACTTTTGAGGTTGACACAGTCGATAACAGAATTGTCCAAGTTGAGTAAATTAACCAACTTTTTAACATGGACCAATTTACGGGATGATCGTTTCACCTTAATAGAGTATTGCTTGCTTTTCAATTTGAATTCCATCAAGAACATTATAAGGTAAGACTTTTATTTTTTAAGGCTTTATTGTTAGATATTTCTTATTCAGTATGTCACTACAGTAAGAAGGAAAGTCGTTTCTACTCTTTGGGACAAAGCGACTAGCAGGTCACATATACTTGCTTTAAAAAAAATCTATTAAAATTATGTGCACAAGCTTGAGTTGGGAAAGTTCTCAGGGTGGGACATTTGTAAAACTGTGTGTGTGCTGATAGATGCTGCTCTAGTTGTGTCAGAACGGTGGCTGCGTTTGGGCAGGTGTGTCTTTGGCTCAGACACGTATCACCACGAAACAATCAGCTCATTGTGTAACATCCACATTCCAGTTGCCACATGAGCGTCTCAAAGCTGCAGCTCTTCACGGCCATCTGTGAGCCAGCAGTGACTGTGGTCCTGCACACCTACACCACTGCCTTTACTTCTTCAACCCTCCAGAAGGTTTCTGCTTTGCACTGATTCAAGACTACAATTTTTCTGAAGTCACAAGTACATATCCAGTTGATTTGACCTCTTCCGTTAGAAATACTTTTATTTTTGATTGTGTGATCTAAAGTGACACATTCCGGGAGTGTCTGCACAGAATCCAGAGTGATCCTGAGGTGTATTTTGTTAGGCAGGGTTGGGTGTCTGGACAAGGTCTCTAAGCTGTTTTATAGTTTAACCAGCCTTGACTTGTAGGATGGTGACATGTATCTGCTGACTAGCAGGATCAGCGCACTAAGCTGCAGTCTGATGCTTGAAAGGCTTTTGGCATGTGCTGCGTTTTTCACCCTTGACTGGAAGCATATGCTGCGTACAGTCTTAGCGTGTGTTCGTTTTTGTGTAATAGTCAGAGTATACACGTGTTACAATATGAATGTGTGTTAGTGTGTGTGTGTGTGTGTGTGTGTCCGTGTCCTGGGGTTCCTGGCCATTTCCGACACATCTGGCAGCGCTTGGCTCCTTCAGGTGAATCATGTCTCTTGGGAGGCTGCCTCAGCATGTATGTGTGTGTGTGTGTGTGTGTGTGTGTGTGTGTGTGTATGTGTGTGGGAAGCTGGCTTGCAGCACTGTGGCATCTGCAGTGTGGCAGGAAGTATGTGAATCTGTCTCACAGTTAATTCAGACACCACATGCTTTTCTAATTCCACCCCGTTACCCCCTCGCCCGCCCCCGTCACCCCCTCAGCCCTTAAAGGGAAAAGTCAGGCACAGAATGTGTAATTACATGCAGTTGATGATCTTTCTGTGGTAGTTTGAGTTGGGTGCAGCTAACTGGTTGTGACAGAAGCAAAGGGAAGGTTTAAACAGGAGAGGCAGAACACTTTTGAGTCATAACATCAGAACAGTAGCACAGGTATACTGTTAGCACATCTTTTTGTGTGGCCAACGGTGAGCAGCTTTTACACCTGCAAGCCCCAACACACATCAGCTGCCTGGGGCGGCACATGCCTGCGTCTGTGATCAGCAGATAACAACTTCAAAACTGCAACCCTTCACCAACATCTACAAACATCTCAACATTTAACCTTAGCTTCTGCTTAAACAAGGGACTGGAAACAAAAAATACTAACCCTAAACCTTAACTATAACCCTACACTCAAGGGAAGATAGAAGACCTGATCTACAGATTGTGGAAGAACTCTTATTGACTTTCTCCTTCTGTAACACACACACACACACTCAGATCTCTCTTGTAGTGTGTTATCAGGTGCAGGGAGAAGGGGTCATGAGGGAATCAGGCAGTGAGTGAGTTTGTCTCCACCCTAATGAAGCGGCGTGAGGATGGAGACACGGAACACACATACACCCCCCAAACTCAAATAAACCGGCTCACCAGCAGCATTCACACACTTTCATGCAGACACTGACACCAGGTCTTTCTCTCTCTTGCTCTGTGTGTAGGGGTGTGATGGTTTACACCTGCTGGTTTGAATCACGATTTGCTTCATCTTCTACATTCCATTCAAATGAATTATTATTACATTTATGTTGTATAATATGCTTAGAAAGAATTTCAGTTTTTATTGACTTTGCTGTAGCCAGTAATTCTCACTCCAATGAATGATATTAAAATACTGAAGCATGTGTTACAGGGCTCAACAATAAGGATGGCCCGCTGGTCCTGGGCCGGTGTGAGAGAGTTTCAGCCCATTTAACAGGTTCACTTGCGGGCTATTGCTGCGTCCTCACTATACAGTATAAATTAGATTGTAAAATTGGATTTTTGTGATGATTTGGAAAGTATTGTTGTGAATTCTGATGATTTAAACTTGCCCCAAGGTAACATTATCTAGCTGGCTAACATAGATGAGGTTGTGTTGAAATTATGAGAATGAGTTTTGATGGTCTTGGAAGTATCCTTTAGAACTGTTTGAAAATTAAAAACAAATCAGTAATGTTTTGCTTTCCAGTGAAGCTAGTTTTCGGAGGTGGGGGAACCCTAAAATCGGGTGATGAGAGGACATTTCCATTTTACTTGAGAGCAAAATATTAGAGTCTCTAGTTTTAGTTGAAATGGCATTTTTTAAATCTGAACGATTTATCACAGTACAGTGCATCCGGAAAGTATTCACAGCTTTTCACTTTTTCCACATTTTGTTATGTTACAGCCTTATTCCAAAATGGATTAAATTCATTATTTTCCTCAAAATTCTACAAACAATACCCCATAATGACAACGTGAAAGAAGTTTGTTTGAAATCTTTGCAAATTTATTAAAAAAAAAAAAAAAAAAAAAAAAAAAATCACATGTACATAAGTATTCACAGCCTTTGCCATGACACTCAAAATTGAGCTCAGGTGCATCCTGTTTCCACTGATCATCCTTGAGATGTTTCTACAACTTGATTGGAGTCCACCTGTGGTAAATTCAGTTGATTGGACATGATTTGGGAAGGCACACACACCTGTCTATATAAGGTCCCACAGTTAACAGTGCATGTCAGAGCACAAACCAAGCCATGAAGTCCAAGGAATTGTCTGTAGACCTCCAAGACGGGATTGTATCGAGGCACAGATCTGAGGAAGGGTACAGAAAACTTTCTGCAGCATTGAAGGTCCCAATGAGCACAGTGGCCTCCATCATCTGTAAATGGAAGAAGTTGGGAACCACCAGGACTCTTCCTAGAGCTGGCCGCCTGGCCAAACCGAGCGATCGGGGAGAAGGGCCTTAGTCAGGGAGGTGACCAAGAACCCGATGGTCACTCTGACAGAGCTCCAGCGTTTCTCTGTGGAGAGAGGAGAACCTTCCAGAAGAACAACCATCTCTGCAGCACTCCACCAATCAGGCCTGTATGGTAGAGTGGCCAGACGGAAGCCACTCCTCAGTAAAAGGCACATGACAGCCTGCCTGGAGTTTGCCAAAAGGCACCTGAAGGATTCTCAGACCATGAGAAACAAAGATTGAACTCTTTGGCTTGAATGGCAAGCGTCATGTCTGGAGGAAACCAGGCACCGCTCATCACCTGACCAATACCATCCCTACAGTGAAGCATGGTGGTGGCAGCATCATGCTGTGGGGATTTTTTTCAGCGGCAGGAACTGGGAGACTAGTCAGGATCGAGGGAAAGATGAATGCAGCAATGTACAGAGACATCCTTGATGAAAACCTGCTCCAGAGCACTCTGGACCTCAGACTGGGGCGAAGGTTCATCTTCCAACAGGACAACGACCCTAACCGCACTGCCAAGATAACAAAGGAGTGGCTACGGGACAACTCTGTGAATGTCCTTGAGTGGCCCAGCCAGAGCCCAGACTTGAGCCCGATTGAACATCTCTGGAGAGATCTGAAAATAGCTGTGCACCGACGCTCCCCATCCAACCTGATGGAGCTTGAGAGGTCCTGCAAAGAAGAATGGGAGAAACTGCCCAAAAATAGGTGTGCCAAGCTTGTAGCATCATACTCAAAAAGACTTGAGGCTGTAATTGGTGCCAAAGGTGCTTCAACAAAGTATTGAACAAAGGCTGTGAATACTTATGTACATGTGATTTGTTTCGTTTTTTTATTTTTAATAAATTTGCAAATATTTCAAACAAACTTCTTTCATGTTGTCATTATGGGGTATTGTTTGTAGAATTTTGAGGAAAATAATGAATTTAATCCATTTTGGAATAATGCTGTAACATAACAAAATGTGGAAAAAGTGAAAAGCTGTGAATACTTTCCGGATGCACTGTATACACTATAGTGGACAATAGGGCCATTTTCTATATTCACTGTGCATTATCACATTGAGAATCAATGGGTTCATCTAAAAGCTAAAAAATGTTGCGTGCAGAGGCTTTATATGGAGTTAGGATGAAAATTACGAAACTATTCTGAGACCAGTAAAGACAGACAGCTGGAGGTTAAGTCATTCACTAAATAGGGAGCATCCTATAGCTTTCCTCTGCAGCCAAGTGCATTCACTCCTAACATCCAACCAAAAGTTCAGTTTCAGGCTGCAGATTATGTTTGGACCACTCAACATGTTTGGCAGAGATTGGATAATGGTAATCAGTACATAGATTCAGAAATTATCCTGTATAATTTTATTTTAACATGGATGGCAGTGATTGGAAGTCAGATAATTTTTATTTCTATATAGTTTTTTATTTGTGCTTTTCCCAATACACATTGCTCCAAAGCAGCGTACAGAAAATCAGCTGTAATGTCTGTAACATTTCAAAAACATGAAGAACCAACACTCCTGGAAACATAATAAACAATTTGATAAAAATAAAAAAATAGATTTTTAATATCTTGGTATTATTTAAAATTTCACAACTTAGTGGACATCAATATATGTGGACATAAATTTTTAGTAAAACTATTTGCTCTAGAATTTTTTTTTTCTTTTTTGCATCGTTTTTACATCTTTTTTAGGTGTATATATCAAAAAAGTATAGAAAATGCACACAGCAGTCACTTTCAGGTCTCAGGATGATATATGTAATATATTATTTATTCTTTTTATGTGTGCGCATGTGTGTGTTGGGTCCAGTAAAAACACTGGCGTGACAGTTTAAGCAGAAAAAACATTGCTGTTGAGCGCTGATTTTCTATAATCTTATAATACAAGAGGTTTTTTGTTTGTTTTGTTTGTTTGCTATGAAATATAATGCCCCTAGTTCATCACCAATCCTCCACCAAATTTCACAATGGGTGCGAGACACTGTGGCTTGAAGACCTCTCCAGGTCTCCGTCTAACCATTAGACGACCAGGTGGAGGATCAGTGATGATCTGGGGGTGCTTCAGCAAGGCTGGAATCAGCCAGATTCGTCTTTGTGAAGGACGCATGAATCAAGCCACGTACAAGGTTATCCTGGAAGAAAACTTGCTTCCTTCTGCTCTGACAATGTTCCCCAACTCTGAGAAATGGTTTTTCCAGCAGGACAATGCTCCATACCACACAGCCAGGTCAATCAAGGTGTGGATGGAGGACCACCGGCTCATGACCCTGTCATGGCCAGCCCAATCTCCAGACCTGAACCCCACTGAAAACCTCTGGAATGTGATCAAGAGAAAGATGGATGGCCACAAGTCATCAAACAAAGCCGAGCTGCTTGAATTTTTGCACCAGGAGTGGCATAAAGTCACCCAACAGCAATGTGAAAGACTGGTAGAGAGCATGCCAAGACGCATAAAAGCTGTGATTGAAAATCAGGGTTATTCCACCAAATTTTGATTTCTGAACTCTTCCTAAGTTAAAACATTAGTACTGTGTTGTTTAAAAATGAATATGAACTTGTTTTCTTTGCATTATTTGAGGTCTGAAAACACTGCATCTTTTTTGTTATTTTGACCAGTTGTCATTTTCTGCAAATAAATGCTCTAAATGACAATATTTTTATTTGGAATTTGGGAGAAATGTTGTCAGTACTTTATAGAATAAAACAAAAATGTTCATTTTACTCAAACACATACCTATAAATAGTAAATCCAGTGAAACTTTTGCAGTTGTCTCTTAATTTTTTTTCCAGAGCTGTGTATATGTGTGTGTGTGTATATATATATATATATATATATATATATATATATATATATATACATATATAAAACCAGGTAAATGTTTAACACTTAAAGGAAAAGTTCACCCGAAACTTTCAAGCTCCAAATAACACACAAAGGCAGCGTAAAAGTAATCCATACGACTCCAGTGGTTTAATCAGTATCTTCTGAAGCAATACTATTGGTTTAGGGTGGCAAAGGGACCAAAATGTAACTCTTTTTTTACCATAAATCTTGACATCCGCAGTCTCCTTGGTGACACATGCACAGAGCCATATACAGCATCACATTTTGGTCCGTTTCTCACCCAAAGCTGATTGTACCGCTTCAGATGACATGGATTTACCCATGAGAGACGAGTGGATTTCTTTTATGCTGCGTTTATGTCCTTTTTGGACCCCATTGACTTGCATTGTATGGACAAAAACATAATACTGTATAGGCTATCCTTCAAAAAAATCTTTGAGTTCCTCAGAAGAAAGAAAGTCAAAAAAGTCTTTTATGGTGTTTTTGGGTGAACTATTCCTTTAATACTTACTCTAAACATTTACCAGCTACTAAACACATACACTAATTCCTTTCTCTGGCACTTTGATGTGTTACCTTCAATTTAACTTTATACATTCCTTATGAAGTGGTTTGTGTGTGAGAGAAAGACACATGAAAGAGTGTGTTGCAGAGTGATAGTGACACTGACTGGTGCGCGTGTGTGTTTTTGTGTGTATCTGTGTGAGTGAGTATGGACTGCTGGGCGTTTGGGTGTGCAGTGTTTGGCTGGTAATTCTGATCGTGTCCCCTGCTGAAAGATTCCAGAAGCTTCTCCTACTCTCAGGGGCTCCTGGGTCATGCGTTTGTCATCATGACCTCTGACCTCTCAGGCCAGCGTGGCAGCAGGAATGCAGAAGATGTTTACGCTGTTGAGACTGATGGAGTCCAGGTGTCCAATTCAATCGCTACATTACTCTCTCTCTCTCTCTTCTCTTTCTTTCTGTCTTTCCTTCTTATCATTCTCGGTATCTCGCAGTCACTCCTTCTATTCTGCTTGAGCTATTTGTTTTATTTCACAGGATAAAACACAGTATAATTTCAGCATACCGTTTTCAATGTTGAATTCTGTTAGAACACCTCTGAGCTTTGTATTCTAGTGGCAAAAGATTATTATACAATAATATGCACCAAAATGGAATAAAGAAAGTGCACGCATTGTCAGCGTATGTGTCCATCTATCAGTCTATCATTGCATCTGCTGATGGCTTTGTGAAGTGCTCTCTAACTTCTGGAAAGTTTTCCACTCCCCACCACCCTGTCCATTTAAAAGGCCATTAAATTGTGTTGTAATGCAAACGGTAATTCTAAAGAGACCAAACAGGTGTCCGATGTGCAGGCAGCGTGTCTAATGTAGCTATTACATGGACAACAGCAGATTATCATAAAAGCATCTCTCCTTAATGTGGACTGGACTGATCAATAGCAGACTGGTGATGAGACACACACACACACACACTGCAGACTGGAACTGATATGCGCTACACTTTATTAATCCTCTCTAGTAACTCACACACACAGTATTGATAAAGGTGTGTTTACGTTCACTTTGTGGTTAAGAGCCGTTTGTTGTTCTGTTCATCTGAAATTTTCTGAATTCCAGCAGGGTTCAGGTTGGGGTTTAGGATTATGGTTCAATTAAGGTTCTGGATGATTTGGGATAGTGTGAGGGATTAAGGTTAGAGTTAACGTTACCCCATTTACCTTTACTCTGCCTCTCTATACATCTGTATTCGCTTTGCCTGGGTCTCGTTCCTGTTCATCTGTGAGCGGATAAGAAGAGAGATGTCAGAGGTCACGCTGCTCCTCCACAACCATCTGACGTAACATCTTTCTGAAAGTAGCATGGCTGTTTGGGTTGAGTATGAGGACTTTTCATGGTTCACCGTGGCCTCCAGCTCGTTCAAAGACTGTATTTTTAGACCCACTATGAGATAGAAGCTGCTCTTCGCTGCTCTCTGTGTTTTTGAAGTACTCTCCACAGGCACAACGCTTTTACTGATACCTTTTTGGATTAAAACGATCCTCATTAAAGCACCATGAGCGTTTTCATCATTCCAGTGGAGTGAGAGAAAGCTTATTTAATGTGCTGTGAGCTTGTTACGTTTCATATCATTTTGTTAAGTTCTTTGCAATAATCTATCAAATGCTTTGAATCATGACATGTTGCAATACTCCTTCCTATTCCAGGAATATATGCAGAAACAGCTATAACAGCTATTAAGTATGCCATTCGTTGTTTGGTTTCCTTGAAAACTGTAAACACTGGCTCTGGGGTGCAATAAAAATAGTGCGCTGTTTATTTGAGCATCCCGACCGCCCGACACGGCGACACTGACTCAACCAATGGCATCAGTTTAGGGCGGGACTATCTGTTTGTTTGGTCAATGGCCGATGGGGCGAGTATTCGTAAAAGCTATTTGAAAACAATTGCTGCATCCGAATATCCATACTTCCCTACTATATAGAATACCAAAAACAGTATGCCAATGGAGTAGTATGTCCGAATCCTCAGTATTCATAAAAGAGTAAGTGAGAAATACTCTGATGACCCACTACATCTGGTGTGATTCTAAAGTTTGGATCGAGTGGACACTTTACTATCCCATTATGTCTCGGGAGCTGAGGAGACGTCACATTCAAAACCAGCGTGATCACACGGGAGGTCGGTATGTTGTTTCAATACTTCCAGGACCCTTTGATCGGCCACATTATGCCAACTCACTAACATGTTTGCATCAGCCCCAGAATGTTTGCCTTGCCCTGTGATGCGACCGAATGCACGTCACATTTGCAGCGTGGGAGACCTGGGTTGGAATACTGCATTGAAACCAGAAAGTAATCGCATTCGCTTAACTATTGATGAGCACGATTCGAAGGTTGCATTTTTCCTTCTAACCAGGTACTAGAAACAAAATGTTTTTAATTTTGGTTCGTTCTGAGCACAACCTGTATTTTACGATTCAGAAGTTCTGCAGCCTCCTTTCCAAATGCTAAATGGTTAGAACAAAATAAAAGAACAGTTAATAACGTTCTTTTTTTAAATTACAGTACTCTGTGTTAATGGGTGGGTGAAAAACTAGTTGCAGTATTGCCAGATCTCACAAGAGAAACAAGCCCAAAATAAGCCACTTGCCTCACCAAAATAAGCAAAAATAAGCAATTAATTTATTTTTCCTTTGAGGTGGATTTATCTGCTTAAATATCTTAACAAGCATACAGTTAGGGGAGCCTGGGTAGCTCATGAAGTATTGACGCTGACTACCACCCCTGGAGTCGCAAGTTCGAATCCAGGGCATGCTGAATGACTCCAGTCAGGTCTCCTAAGCAACCAAATTGGCCCGGTTGTTAGGGAGGGTAGAGTCAAATGGGGTAACCTCCTCGTGGTCGCTATAATGTGGTTCGCTCTCGGTGGGGCGCGTGGTGAGTTGTGCGTGGATGCAGTGGAGAATAGCGTGAGCCTCCGCATGTGCTAGGTCTCCGCAGTAACGCGTGGATTGAGTCAAAACCCGGCGGCATCAAATCTGTATTAATGCATCATATCTAACAATAATTCATTGAAGACTTGGAAACAACTGAGAAATGTAGTTTTTACCTCTAATAATGTTTTCCTTGTATCTGAGTGAGCCGTGCATGTACAGTATATGTAGTAATTATACATAGTGGTTAAAAAGGTCTTCATTCATAACGGGCAGTTAGGCAAAGAAATGTGTGATTCAGCAGTTTCCTTCAGGATCAAAGCACACATTTAACTTTTTGTGGGGTAACATGAACTGGTGTAGTTCCAAAAATGTACAGTGATAAACCCTTTGGCCTTTGGTTTCATGAAAAAATGATTGGAACGAAATTAACCGGTTATAACCGATTATCAGCATTTAAAAATAAAGTTTTCACTCCGGAACAACTGAAAATCATTTTGTTCCTTTTTTCGGTTTCGTTCAGCAAAAAACTTATTTTCAGTTTTCATTTTTGTTCCTTGAACTGTTTTTAGTCCCTGCCTCTAACATTACATTTTTACTACACTGATGGTTAGGTTTAGGTTTTGGTTTGGGGGTTCAGTTTACAAAATATTAATTCTTCTTCACTCTATTACAGCCTAAACAGCTGAAAACAACTCTTTACAACACACTATTTAACCGGCCGAGAAGTGCGGCCTTCATCAAAAGCAGTACATACTCTGAAAGAACGTGATTTCAGACGCAACTTATGTTTATTTTTGCAATTCTGTTTGGTGGCACAGAAATTAATCTGATTCTTCAGTTGTAATGTCAAAATGTTAATGGGTCCCTTTATGCTAGATGATTTTATAGAAGTTGACTTTAAAAAAGCTATACATGCAGTATATGTATATGAAGTGATGCGTGTTTGCATGCGATCACTGTTAGCAGTCAGTATCAGCCAGCGCTCAGCGTTATGCCAACTCCAGACCGCAGCCTCAGGGAGAAGATCAGCAAAAGTAATTCTGCCTTTAAAAAAGCAATCTTACAAACAGCAGTACTGCAATCCAGCCAATTTCTGTATGTTGATTTGATAAGCATCCTCTGGGTCCCACCGCACGACTGCGGGCTTCCCATGTGTGACTTCATAAAATTTGCCTCTTACAAATAAAGCTTTGATCTCCTGTAAGTAATACAGATTTAACTGAATATTTCAAGCTTCATTAGTTACACAGTAATAGTTCCTGCCATTTTGCATGTTGTAAATGTGCAGTTATGGAGAGGAGATGCCCACTTACTCTGTGTCGGAGTGCTAAAAACCTGTTAAAACCTGCTCTGTAATGAATTAAACACAGCATGTTTTTACCTGCTATGTAATTGGTGTATTAAAATGCCAGGTGATTGTGCACAGTTTTTGATGAACCTCAGTTTAATGTCAACTCATCAGCACGGTACATACTGTATAAACTTCAAGGAGAGATTTTCGTGATTGGGTGTTTCTTGAACTTCGGGCACTTTTAGCATTTATAGTATGTAAAGTCTCGTTAAAACATTTTTCATATTTACTTTTTTAATTTGTCCACTAACAGTGTATGTACATACATCACATGTGATTTATGACATGTTTGTAATTTCTTCTGAAAGATACGAAAATTCCCAGCGTGATGTCATTTCCACCATATATCTAATTCTGTAATGTGTTTAATTTCAGGTTCATTTCATAGCTAATCTTCTATGTATCTTAAATACACACAATTAATTCATATGTTTACACTTTTTGCATAATTTGGTAAAATTACGGCTTGATTGAAAATAACGGCCAATAAAAATATTCTGCTTACAAGTGATATTTTCCTTGAATTTTCTTTGTTTTCTTCAAACATCACTTGTCTCATATTTTATCTCTAGCATGCTCTTCACTGACACTTCTGTCCACTTGGTTAACAAGTACACTAACTTTTGACATTTTATGCGTGGTGGAAATGAAGCCAAAACTGTGGGACAGCTGTAATTTTGGGAAAATGGATAGAAATCATTTTCACACAATAAATACTGGAATGATTTATGTTTATTACACAGTTTTAAATGTGATCATTTGTATTTTTATAATAGATTTTCATAGTTTACTTTTGAAAGTCTGGGTCTGGAACAAGGCTAACACAGTAAAATCTATACATATAAAGCATTTAAAAAGTACAAAAAATAAATGAAGTAAAAAGTTAACAGTTCAGTTTGTAAATAAGTTAAGATGCTTATATATAAAAAGAAAAAAGTAAAAATAATGAAATCTGTTCATTTGATGAAAATGAACCCCGGGGACATGAAATGGCCTGAAACTGAAGAAACACCCATGTAGAGAGGCACTATTACCAGAAACTTTCTTCAATGGATTTACTGAAATGTTCTTTAATTCAAGTGCTCTTGGGATGCTAAATGATTCATTGAAAAATCCTTCATATTGTTGAAGCTTCAGTCTTTTAACTCTCAGCGTTTGAACGATTCAGAAAGAAAGTGTTTTTTGTAAAGAACATATGTCTGTTAGGTTGTCATCTCATAAAAGCTTTGTGGGGGTTTTTCAGTATTTTCAGTAGACAGTCAGAATAACACCAAACAAAAACATTCTGGCGAGCAAAAGGCATCGTTCTGAGATTGATCGGGGCTGTTAAAGCGTGTGCACACACAGTGCTGGAGTGTCTTGTGCTGGGCTGCATTGATTTCATGCATTACTCAAACTGCTGGAGAGAGTGTTCAGGTTCAGCGTCTCTCCTGACTGACTGCATTAGGAGCCTCCAGCCTTTGTGATTCCTTTTGATCAAATCTGTGTGAGAGACGCATGTCGTGGCCTCATCCAGCCAGCTGTGAGGAGACCGGCCTGCCACCCAATGGGGGAGGGGTGTGTGTGTGTGTGTGTGTGTGTGTGTGTGTGTGTGTGTGAGTGATCTCCTAAGGTGTGAGGCAGAGAGTACAGCGAGTGGGAGGGTCTCATTCCAGTCCCAGTGCCCACTTCCAGCACACTCCTGGACGCTACAGAGCGCGCTCATACACTCGCACGGGCCTGTGCACTCAGAGCAGCAAGAGAAAGTGTGTGTTGTGTTGTGTGGGTGAGTGAGTGATGGATCTCACGCAGTAGAACTTGTACGGACAGGAGCTGTTGGAATGGCAAACTGCTGGGAAACACTGCAAACTTCAGTCTGATCAACATGTCTGAGGTGAGAAGTTTTCTTTTGCGTTTCTTTCCTTTTACTGGCTCTACAGAAATTATACTGGAACAGTGGATGTGGATTGTGAGTTATTTCGATTTTTGTTACAGTAGAAAACAATAATTGTTTTAAGGTTGGTCATTCAATTAGTTTGCTTCTCTGTGGGGGTGTTTGTGGGGAGGCCACTGAATCGACAACTTTTATTAATCAATAAAAAATGATACTGTATTGGTCATGATTTAGCTGAATTCTTCTCATTAATGTGAATATATTCGTAAATATTATTTGTGAACGAAGTTAATATAGTTTTATATGAATTTAGCAATTTGCTTACTAAATCTTTCAGGAGAAACTTTTTTGTAGTGTTAAAATGTGTTCACAATTGTGAGTGTGTACATGTTTATACTACATTGTGGGGATCAAATGTCCCCACAAGGATAGTAAAACCTGAGATCACCTACATTGTGGGGCCCAGCCAGCGGTGTGTGTGTGTGTGTGTGTGTGTGTGTGTACAGGTTTTACTATCCTTGTGGGGACCAAATGTCCCCACAAGGATAGTAAAACCTGAGATCACCTATGTTGTGAGGACCAGCCAGTGGTCCCCACAAGGGAAATGGCATATTAAATTGAAAATGCAAAAAGGTTTCTGTGAGGGTTAGGTTCAGGGGTAAGGTTAGGGGATAGAATCTATAGTTCGTACAGTGTAAAAATCATTATGTCTATGGAGGGTCCTCATAAGGATAGCTAAACCAACATGTGTGTGTGTGTAAAATAAACAAATGGAATATTAAAAACACTCGTATCAGTCTGTCAGCATTTCCACCGAACTCTTAACACACATTCAGACTCTGTGGAAGACTTTTTGTTAATGGGATGTTTGGCAGACACAGACAACAGGAGACGATATTATTCTTTCAGTTTCTCTAAAGCAATTTCAATTCCTGGCAGTTTTAAGAGGTCTTCTTTACCTCTCGCTCTTTGTTCAAACACTGATGCGTTTGAGTCCCTTAGTGGGACTAAGACCCTGTTTCTTGGCGGGCGTAAATGGCCTTGGGGCGTGAAAGATTTGTGTGTTTGTGTGCAGCATTCATTAAGCTTGTGTTGATCTGTCACCGCTGTTTGGTGATACAGGCCTGTGCTGTGTGATCTGTCCGAGTGGAACTGTTGCAGGTCTACGGCTGCTTCTTTTCTCTGCAAATACTCACATGTCAACTAATCTTAAACTTTATGGTCCTGGTAGAACTACAAACTTGTTCTGTGTGCAATATCTGCCTGAAATTCCTTTTTTGTTTTTTTTTAGGTAAAACCATATCAGTTAATATTTTACTAGTGAACTTAACATTTTACACTGGAAAGTAATTTATTTAAAAAGCATTTATAAGAAGGACACACAAATGCAATATACATTGTTTTCATGGAATAAAATGATTTATTATATCCAAACTATACTTATGTTCTTTTTTTTTTTTTTTAAATGTCATTATTTGTAAAATATGACAATCTACACAAAAAATAGTCTTGACAATCATAGCGTCAGCCATTAAGCTTTGTTATTTTACTGCTTGTGAAAGCATTAATTACCATGTTTCAGATCTAATGCCGTGTGTGTGTGTGTGTGTGTGTGTGTGTGTGTGTGTGTGTGTGTGTGTGCGTTTAAACCATGCTTGTATTACTGTATATCATGTTTGTGTGAAGAGGTCATTCTGTTTTCATTTAAAGGTCTCAGGTTCTGTCCTACTGCATGAAATCTGCTGTGTGTTCAAAATCAAATCTATTGGCTTTCTGTAATTAACCATACAGTAATACTTCATTTTTACTTTATTTTTATTTATTTATTTTTATTTATTTTATTTTTTTTATCAAAATGTATTGTATTACTTGTTTAGACTTCACTTTTCCTTTGCTGGTATTGCTTACCCTGAAAAACACAATAACAATAAAACTGTAGAGAGAGAGATAAAAACAACAAATAAGGCAGCATACATAATATCCCATTAAGAGACATTTTAAATTGATTAAAAAGTTTATAAAAAATTTTTTTTTACATAAAAACATTTAATGTATTTTGTTATTTTGACTGATGACTTCTACTCTACGGTGACTCTTGTAATGTAAATGTACGTACTTTTGGAGGTTTAAAGGTGTATGTGCATTATCAGTTACTGAGGCAGAGAGCTGCATAGTGCTTTTCGGTCAAATCTACAATAGCAGGACTACATGCAGGAATATAACTGGGCCTTTTATGCCCTTTTCTTTAAAGTACCAATACAAAAGTAGTTTTGATGTTTTCTGGCTGTTATCTTGTTTTATCGTAATGTAATTTTGAATCTTGGATGATCAAGATTTTTAAGAATAAAGTGTCTATAATTAATAAGACGAAATTACATGAAACCTGTGTGAACCGCTGCAGAGCTGTGTGTATATGTGTATGAGTGTACAGAGTTTATGCACTGTGGTCCAAAAATCTGAGACCACAAGTGAACGTGCATATATTTAGCATTCTTTACTTATCTAATGCAAAATTTCAAATGATGTTATTTAGAAGTTAAATGTCTATTTTTATTATTGAAATTACATAGTGAAAAGTTCAATTCAAAATTGTACATGAATGTTTTAGTATTTGGTATGTTCTTCTTTTGCTTTAATGACAGTATGTACTCGAGCTGGCATGAGCAGAACCTGATGATCCATGTTTTCCCAGCATGATTTGAGAATGTTCCAAAGAGCATCTTGTGTGCTTCAATGGAAGCAAGGAAATCTGATCGTACAAAGAAGTAAACATGGTCAATGTTACAATGTACAAATATGCCTATTTGATTGGTGATCAAGAAATAGTACAGAATCATAAATGTATAATCTTCATTTTGCATCTCAAATGTTTAAATTCGTAAAAAAAAATAAAAATAAATACAGTTTAAATGAAAAAACAAAACAAAAAACAATTCCAATGTGCTCTCAGACTTTTGGTCCCCACTGTGTTTATAATGTACATTCATTTATATATAATACATTTTTTTAAGTCAATTTGAACTTGCTACACACTCATATACACACATATACTGTATATATATATATATATATATATATAAGTATGAGTGTGGATTGGAAATGACTAGTGAAAGCATAACATATATAACATTAGGAACTATATGTTCCTATGAAGGTATAGGTATGCAACACAGAACACAGTGTGTAACATCTAAATCTGTATTTGAGCACTTTTTAAATGATATTGTTGTGTGTGCTTGAACAGGCTATTTGCTGTACGGTGGTGAACTGCAACTGTGACAGTTTCAAACCAGGTAAACTGAGGCGGCGACTCTGTGAGCACTGCAGACATGGCTGGGTCGCCCATGGTGAGTTTCACTTTTAATACAAAATTACATTCACACAAACATGTTTGGAATCACTTTTAACCACATTTTTAATGTCCTTTACTGTAAATGCATTCTCTCTCTCTCTCTCTCTCTTCCCCTCTTTTGTCTTCTGCACTTTCTATTTCCATGTTAACCTCTTCTCACTGCTTGACATAACTATTTAATTATCATATTGAAATAAAAATCTGTTTATTCTACAGTAATCTGGCTCTTGATATTTCTTTCCTCCTTAATGTAACATTAAAGCTATGTGACTTAAAAATGGACTCCCAAGATCATTTTTGTTCCTCTTAATAAAATGTCTTATTCATAGATGATGAAAATGTACATTTTACAAATGTACATTACAATTAAATTTTATTGTCTGTAGTCTTTCAAACATTAATTACTAACTCTAACACGATTTAAATACATATGTAACATGTTTATGTCAGCATTCCTATTACATTTTTAAAATCGATTTGCACACTTAAACCCACGACTGCAAAATATTGATTTGTCTGTTCTGCTGAATTGCAGCTTTAAGTAAACTGAAAGTTCATCACATGTACCAGGGCAGTCAGGTGGAGATCGTTCACTCCAACGTGGTGTTTGACATCTGTAGTCTGATGCTTTATGGGACCCAGGCAATCCCAGTGCGTCTAAAGATCCTTCTGGACCGACTCTTCAGTGTTCTTAAGCAGGAGGAGGTCATTCAGATTCTAAACGCACTGGACTGGACACTACAGGACTATATTCGCGGTTACGTCCTGCAGGTGAGCTGCCGATCTCCTCCGTTCACTCGACTGATTTATGTTCCAGCTAAACCCCACATGCTGGGAGTGTACTTAAATGTGAGATATGTAATTAGTTTTGTCACTTTTTTCCTCAAAGACCCAGTGGTGGGCCACCAAGATATCTTAGCTCTATTTGCTTATCAAGTATTCAGGTACTTGAATTTAATTCATGGTAATTCCTCTTGTGGAGAATGTAAAGTTAAAGCCTCTTCAGACCTCCAAATGAATGCTGTATGATGAAAAATTTATTCTGGGTACAACATGAGGCTGCTGCGTGACTTTCAAAGCCTGCTGGCACTCAAGAGTAATTACAGGCGGACTGAAAGACTCACCCAACTCCCCTCTGATCTCTCCCCTCCCTTCCCACTCAGACAGGGAATCCCGCATCAACTAAATGAAGAAAAATTACACTCCAGAATGAATTACTCTGCTGCAGTAATTAGACCTCTCATGTCTGCATGCATTAGATCTATGGATGACTTGTTAGTTAGGAACAGTGTCAGTCTGTCAGAAGTTATGGAGTATTTTAGGGTCCAAGTGCATAATATTGGTTGGGTTAAAATTCATAATGCAAACGGAATTCCTTTGTGTGTATGTGAATGTAGGATGTGGCTGGTAAAGTATTGGATCGGTGGGCCATAATGACTTTCGAAGAGGAGATCGTTACGCTGCAGCAGTTTCTGCGTTTTGGAGAGACAAAGTCCATTGTGGAGCTGATGGCTCTGCAGGATAAGGAAGGACAGGCAGTTGTTGTTCCAAGTCCTAGAACCAATTCCGACATCCGCAGCTTCATCGAAAGCAGCACGCAGCGTTCCGTGCGGCTGCCTACTAAAACAGAAACGGCCAGCTGTAGTAACGGACATCATTTTGAGACTCTAGTGAACAGTATGGCCCTCATGCTGCCACTGCAACTGCTGAATTCTGTTCCAGCACCGTTGCTGATCTCCAGTACTGAATCCAGCCGCCAAGAGGCACAAACGAGACAGGAGCCATCGGAACTAAGCCTCAATGGCACTTCTCCGTTCAACACGGGGCCTGTGAGGGCTGATGTGATGCTAGATGCAGAATCTACAAAGATAGAAGCAGAAGAGTTCAACGTGAGTGGAGACTCCTCTCCCTCCACTCCCTGTACACCCTCCATCACCTCTGAAATCACACAGATGTCCCCTGAGAGCAAGATGAAGTGTTCAGAGAAGAGTGGAACCATGAAGAAGGGTCGTGTGTTCTGTAGTGCCTGCGAGAAAACCTTCTACGACAAAGGCACGCTGAAGATACACTACAATGCTGTTCATTTGAAGATCAAACACAAGTGCACCATCGAAGGCTGCAACATGGTGTTCAGCTCCTTACGCAGTCGGAACAGGCACAGTGCTAATCCAAACCCACGGCTGCACATGCCGATGAACCGCAACAGTCGGGACAGGGACCTGCGGGGCGGTCTGAGCCCGAGGCAGGAGGATGATGGTGAGGACGAAAAGAGGGAGTTTGGATCTGTCCCAGAGAGCAGGACCGTCTCAAGTTTCATCATCCGCAACTCCGAGCCCAAGCTGCACAGCTCGTTCTCCAGCATGAGTCAGACTGGAATCCTCTTTCCTAATCTTAAAACCGTTCAGCCTGTACTTCCGTTTTACAGAAGCCTGGTGACCCCAGCAGAACTGGCTCATACGCCTGGCAGCCTGCCCTCTCTCCCACTGCTGTCCTCCTCTGTGCCCGTTAATGCCAGTAACGTGGAGACCAGCTCGGAGCCAGTGCCCAAGAAGAAGTCTAGAAAGTCCAGCATGCCCATCAAGATCGAAAAGGATGAGTTGGCAACAGAAGAGGAGACGCCACCCCTCAGCCCCTGTACTGACACAGAAAGGTGCGATGTCATCAGCATGGGATGTGTAACGTATGGAGAACCTGTGGACTGTGACGTTCGTAATCAATCGAGCCCCAACTCGCACAACACAGAGCTGGAGATCAGTCATATTATCTCGCCGTCTTCTCCTTTTCTCTTTAACACCAAACAGAAGGAGAATGAATGCTCCAGTGAGAAAGAACGGGAGTCCCCAGAATGTGAGGAGCCACCATGCAGTTCACAGCCAGACCAACCCTGTGGCCACAATTGCGAGGAGAGAGGGCACCGATCGACCAATTTAACATTGCACAGAAACATCGTAAGCAACAGTGAAAACTGTGTAGACGGCTGCAGTGACCCAGAGACCGTATGCACAGATGATAGAGAAGAAGTGTCCCGCCCATGTGAGATCTGCAATAAGACTTTCAAAAACCCTTACAGTGTGAAAATGCATTATCGAAATGTGCACTTGAAGGAGATGCACATGTGCACTGTGGATGGCTGCAATGCTGCATTCCCCTCCCGTCGCAGCAGGGACCGGTAAGAGTTAGTGTTAAGGGAAATTAATAAATTTTTAATGCATTAAAATATGCCATAATATTTATTGTGGTAAAGGAATGTTCCAGGTTCAATATAAGTTATGCTTACAGCATTTGTGGCATAATGTTCATTATTACAAAAAAATTATTTTGGCTTGGCCCTCCTTTGCTTTAAAATAAAGCAAAGATCTGGGTAAAAATGAGGCACTTACAATGGAAATGAATGGGGTCAATCCGTAAACATTAAAATGCTTTCTGTGTTTTTGAAAGTATAGCCACAAGATGTAAACATTATGTGTGTTAACATGATTTTAGTGTGATTAAATCACTTACTATCCATTTCTGTGTAAAGTTTTATCCAATTTTACAACTGTAAAACAACTTTACAGCTCAAATAATACATAAGTTTAACAGAAGAATTAATGTGTGTTTTTATAAAATTATATTTATGCCTTTAAACCCTCCAAAAATTGGCCCCATCCACTTCCATTTGAAGTTCCTCACTGTAACCTCGATTTTTGCTCTTTTAAAATAAAAGTAGGGATGAGTCTAAATAAATTTTTGTGGTAATCAACATTGTGCCACACATGTTGTCGATTGAGCTTAAATTGTTTTGAACTCTGAACATTACTTTAATGCATTGGGGTTAGTGTGAAGGTTAGAGTAAAAGTAAATACATTTCTATATATTAATATATATTTATTTTATATATTAAAGTTTTAGTTCCCCCTAAAAATAATAATTCTCTCATCATTTACTCACCCTAATGTCGTCTCAAACTCATATGACTTTAGTTCTTCTGTGGAATAAAAACAAAGTATTTTGAAGGATGTATGATGTTTTTTTTTCATACAATATAAATCAATGGTGTCCAAAACTTTCAATCCCCAAAAAAGACATAAATGTAGCATAAAGGTAATCTATAGGACTCCAGTGGTTTAATCCACTTCTAGTCTTCTGAAGCAATGTGATTGCTTTGGGTGAGGAACAGACAAAATTTAAGTCCTTATTCACTACAAATCTTGACATTCACTATAATTCTGGAAAACAGTGCAGGCTTCAAGATGGTGATGCTTTGTTACTGTAAGCGGTTGCCAGGTCCTTAATCGTGGTATCATTATACATCAATAAGATGTTGCATTGTCATTTTCAAGTGTTTACCATCAACCTTTTGGCCAACACGGTACATTTTAAAATTATCCCAAAAAAACCCACGACTCTATCTTTATCACTTGTTTCTAAATTTTCAAAATAGCCCAACTGGTCTTGAAAACCACAAACCTGGCAACAATGTCTGGTTCGTGTACAGTTCTCTGCACATGCGTCAAGTGCATGGAAGTGTGTGACTAGAGATGCCAAGATTTATAGTGAATAAAGGCTTACATTTTTGTCTGACCCAAACTGATCGTATCGCTTCAGAAGACATGGATTAAACAACTTGAGGTATATGGATTACTTTTTTGCTCCCTTTTGCACTTTTTGAAACTTGAATGTTTTGGACCCTTGTTGACTTGTATTGTATGGACAAAACGACCTCATACTGCAAAATATCTTCATTTGTGTTCTGCAAATGAAAAGAAGTCAAATGAGTTTGAGACCACATGAGAGTGAGTAAATGAGAGAACTATCATTTTTTGGAGAACTATTCCTTTAAAATGGTTTTAATAGATTAAAATAAGCAATAATTTAGAAATAAACATGTCAGTTTTGTCTTCAAACATTTTTGTTTTTAATTCTCTAGACACAGTGCAAACCTGAATCTACACCATAGGCTGTTGACCAAAGATCATTCAGGAACGTCTTCTCTCCGCAGAGAACATCCAGACGTCCCTCACAAAGAGTCCCTGAGCCAGATGTCCGTCATCTTTAAAGGGAGCAACCGCACAGGCCTCGTGTTCCCCATGAGTAAATCACTGGAAAGAGCAGATGAGCCAAGAGAGGACGCAGTGGAGGAAGAAGCCGTATTAGACCTGAGCACCAGAGGAAGTGCACACTCTTCATGGGACTCCGATGTGGGCAGTGAGGAAGGGCTCCCTCTAGAGGACAGTGATGAGAGTTGCGATGGAATGAGTGTTGATGCGTCCACATTTCCGCCATGCCTCAGCCAGCAATCCAGCAGCTCCTCACCCATTACCTGCCATCTGTGTCAGAAAGTTTACAGCAACAAAGGCACATTCAGGGCTCATTATAAAACAGTGCACCTTCGTCTCCTCCACAAGTGCAAAGTTCCAGGATGTGACACTACGTTCTCCTCCGTTAGAAGCCGCAATCGACACAGTCAGAATCCAAATTTACACCGTAACCTTGCCATGAATACCTCCCTCAATCAGGAGTAGGTCAAATATATTTACGCACACATATATACACAGAGCCATATTCTCATAAATATAGTCATAGAGACACTCTTGTCCATTTAGGTTCGAAAGCGCTCTTTACACTGTGTGTACTGCACATTCAAGAGCAATGTACATAACTGGAAAGAAACATCCATCAAAGACATGTTTAGATATGTTGTTCATCTCAAACGTGATGACTACTTAGAACCTTTCCCGGTCACACTTTATATTAGGTGGCCTTAACTACTATGTACTAACATTAAATACATACAAGACTATGTATTTACTGTGTAACTACATGTTGTTCTGCAACATTACCACATTTGCTGCTACTGAGGTTGAGGTATGGGTAGGTTTAGGAGTAAAGGTAGGGTTAGGGTTAGGAAAAGGGGTTAGAGTTAGGTTTTGGGGTTAGGGGTAAATTTAACAGTGTAACTACAAATGTAATTAAATGCAAGTACTTTAAATGTAATTACAATGCAACAACATGTATGTACATAATAAGTACATTGTATCAAATGATTAAGTACATAGTAGGAATGCCACCTAATGTAAAGTGGGTCCCCCTTCCCTTGAATTTATTGACTTTTACAGAGCAAGACCTATATTACATATAGTTTCTCACTTTGTGGGTTATGAGATGTTTTTCAGTCGCAGAGCAAATAATTGCTATGCAAAACGAAAGAGACACTCCACCATATGAGAAATCATATGCAGAACTTAGAGATCCTTGAAAAATATTCCTTGCTATTATATTTTATCCCCCGCCCCGTTCATTATCCAAAGCCACAAAAAGATCATGTATTGATTTCCTTTTCTGCACTTATTCATTGAGGGAACACATCTCTCCTCAGCACGAGATTTAAAGGAACAGTTCACCCAAAAATCACCGTTGTCATTTCGAACGCATATAACTTTCTTCCGCAGAATATGAACGAAGATATTTCAATGGAGATATGATGTCTGTTTGTCTATACAATGCAAGTGAATAATGACCAAAACTTTGAAGCACCAAAAAGCACATAAAGGCAGCATAAAAATAATCCACAAGACTCCAGTGGATTAATCCATGTCTTCTAAAGTGATCCAGTTGGTTTTGGGTGAGAACAGACCAAAATGTCACTCCTTTTTCACTGTACATCTCTCCATTCCAGTCTCTAGGCACGATCATGATTTTAAGCACGATTACACTTCCTAGTGCTTGACACATGCGCAGAGCACTAGATGCGCTATAGGAAGTGTAATCGAGTTTGAAATCAAGATTGCCAAGGAGACTGCTGTTGTCAATGTTTATGGTGAAAAAGGAGTTACATTTTGGTCTGTTCTCTCCCAAAATTGATTGAATTGCTTCAGAAGACATTGATTAATCCACTGGAGTCATATGGATTACTTTTATGCTGCCTTTATGTGCTTTTTGGAGCTTCAAAGTTTTGGTCATTATTCACTTGCATTGTATAGACAAACAGACATCATATCTCCATTAAAATATCTTCGTTCATATTCTGCGGAAGAAAGAAAGTTATATGCGTTTGAGATGACCAAAGGGTGAGTAAATGATGAGAGAATTATAATTTTTGGGTGAACTATTCCTTTTAAGACAGAACACAGATAGCGCATGAGAGAGTGAGTGGGAGAGCAACAGTGTTAGAGTGTGGTGAAGTAAGCGAGAGAGTGAGTATCAAAGAGAATGAATGTGATTGGGAGCATGAGCTGTTTGACTGATGGTGCAGGGCTTACCTCATCTTGTACTGCAGTGAAATTTCTCATAGTATACTAGTGTTCATTTACTGTTCTGTTTTTATTACAAAGCAATCAGTGAAGATTTTGTTGCCATTTAAATCAAAGTGGTCTTTGAAGAGGCTGTTGTGTTAAGTTATTGTGTGTGTTTTATCTTGTTTTATTTGTTATTCTTGTGGAGACCAAAGATTCTTAATCCAGGATGGTGTGTGAGGCAGAATGAACAACTAGAGCATGCAAATGTTTTAGAAACATCAGGCTGCACACAAGAGTGCCCCTGAATGCTTTAACACAGGCTGAACTGAAGACTGAACTTTTGACCATTTTTAAAACATTCTTATATACACATAATGATGTTGCTTTGCTTTACTTTATGAAGCACATGATGCTTTAGAAAGGTCTGGTTTAAACACATACGACTGAAAAAGCAAATAAAAACTTTTTTGTAGTTATGTACATATTTATAGTCTTACACTGGCAGAGCAACAAAACCCACACAAGTATTTTTTTTTTTTTTTTCTGTTTAACTATATGTTTTGTGTATATAATAATTTGTAACCAGAAAGAAAAAAAAGGAAAAGAAAAATATATGTGCTGTAACTAAAGCATTCTGTTTACTGTTCCAGATTTGCATCAATTTTAAAATGATGTCAGTGATTTTTGACTTTTGAAATTTTTCAGTTGATAAGCAGGATTAACTAGGTTATAATACAGATCTAAACCTAACTCAGAATCATTTATTCATGTTCTATTGAATATATTTTTTGTCTGTGTTAATAAACAGTTATTTAAAAACATCAGTAATATTAACCATTTCACATTCAGTTAATTGTAACAAATTTAATATATGGGTCATTGATGTGATGCTCATTTATCTTTTCTGTCCAAACCTATTAATGTTTTTCATAAAAAACATTCAAATGCATTTCATACAATGACCTGAATACACTTCTGTGATGAACATGTTTTACATTTCTGAATTAAAACTCATTTTGAGATTTTGTATCAAAAGGCAAACATGTCGACATTGTGTAACTGTCCTGAGATCATACAGAAAAGTCTCATTAAAAGGCTGAAATTGTTAAAAGTAAACACAAAGGCGTCGCTAGGCCAAAACGAGCCCCATGTGATTTCTGTTCGGAACTCCAGAGCAGATCACTTCACGTGCGCCAGTGGTACTGTGATGCACGCGCCACGCTCACGCGAAAACCAGGCTGCAGCCGCGCTGCGCAAATGCTTCTTACAGATCAACTGCCCAGGTGTTGAGCTAATTAAATGATATTCATCCCGTTCGGGGTTTTACATGCGCTAAATATACTTCTTATCTGAAAGGCGCATTTGCGCTGCGCGTTTCAACCCTGGTTTTCACGTGAGCCATCACAGAACCACTTGCGCACGTGAAGTGATCTGCTCTGCTTCATTCTACTGTATTCCTGAAGCGCGCGCGTGTCAACCTGTAGTATAAGAGAGCGGATTACTTATGCAAGTGAGACACCGGGCAGATGACAAAAAGTATGCAACCCATTTTAATTCTACTGAAAATGATCTAGTTTTAAGCGCTGAAGAGGAAACCTCTTGAACAAAGCCCCAATATTATAAACTGCACTGAGGAGCAAAAGAGAGGTTAAGTTTTTCAAATTGCGCATCACCCTTACTCAAATGTATCCCTTCGATAATCAAGACAAGCAATTACAACCCTCCAATGTTCAAGACAAATCTACGCCTTTGTCTGTAACCATAGTGACAGTGACTAAAAGATGGTGATGTCCATAACACCGGCATATCTTATCACAATTGCTGCCACATTATTAAATAAATGAGTCCAATCAAGGCGCAAGCTCATCCATCAGATCATAATTAAATGACAGTGGCTTTGAATGCTATTTAACCATGTGCAGAGTGCAGCATTTGTGTCGCGTGACTCGCGCCCGTGAGCAGCCAGTGGAAGACAGCTGCTGAATCTTCGGATGACATGCAGCTCATTTCCCTGTCTCCGTGAGTTAACAAAACCCCACATGAAACACACGAGACACACAGGTGTACAGTGCAGCATGTTTCTCACTGTACATGACATAACTAACAACTGGTTGTCCAGTGCGGTTCCGTTTACACAGCACAGGTTTGCCGAGAATGCGATTGTGAGACCTGAAATTTGCGGGTGTCAGTTCGGTTATAAAATACGGTCACTCTCGTAAATAACCAAACTGTGTGTGAACTGAACCGTATTAGGCACTCAAAACAGGTCTGACAACCGTGTTCTGCTGCTGTGTGAACGTGGCCTATGTGACTTGATGGGTGAATGATGAAAGGCTAGAAAAACACCTTGAATGTAGGCTATATAGGCATGAAACAATGTAACAAAATATGGGGGGGGGGGGGCAGAACAGCCCCTAAAGTTTTGAAATCCTACAGATGCCCCTGCTGCAGAGAACATGGTTAAATCTGTGAATCATGTAAAGAATATTCAACACATTGGAACATCTGAAAACAGGTGAATAGTGTTTAAAGATTTCAGAAATGTGTCTTTGTTGCGAGAGTTTCAGTAATGGTTTGGGAATTTGGGCCTAAAGAATTAGGTTATTTTGATATCAGTCAAGAAAGAACTCTTGCAGTGTTTTCAAGAATAAATTCAGACCTTTAACATAACTTAAATTTTCATGAAATGCACCCATGTAGACTACCTAAAAAATGCCTAATGTAGGCCTAAGTGTACATAAAAAAATACATTAATTTTTTTTTTTTTTTAAACTTGCCTTAAAGGTCTTCCCAGCATGCTACAGAGAGGAGTGGGAAATACTTGAGTATTTATAGGATTATTTATCTGAACATTTGGCTCCACCTATTGGTTAATTCCGTCAAATGCCTGGTCTTCTTGGTCAGCCAAAGGACTCAAGGCATTGCCGGTCTAGTTTGGTTTCAGTAGCTCAAAGGGATAGTTCAATGAAAATTCTCTCATCAGTTACTTACCCTCATGCTATAGTATATTTTTCTACATCATAGTGTATTTTTATATATCAAACATAGAAAAGTACTTATATAATAGAATAGCCTGAACTTTGTGTGACCCAGAAGAGAGCATATGAGGTTATTAAAAGTGTTTATGCTGCAAGAAACACACAGTGCACTCAGCTGTAGCAGAGACAATGGTACCATGATATGAGAAAGCACTGGGAAACACAGCTAAGTTAAAAATTAACACAGCCAATGGTCAAAGTGACCGTATTATGCTCGAGACTGTTATATTTTATTTACTCAAAATATATACTTTATAAAAATAATAATAAAGGGGCATAGACATGAGGTAATACCAGATAACAAACTGTATAAAAGATGAGGGTCTGGACCAAGAGAGTCAGATCTCAGCTGACATCTCAGGTTTGTTGTTCTGCTCAATAAACTCTAACCTTTGACACCTGGAACTCCTGACTTCGAGAGTTTTCTTACTGAGAGGGAAGAAAAGTTTTCCACGCTCCATGACAATGCCATCCCAGATGTGTATGACTTTCTTCTGTTGAACATAAATGAAGACTTTTAGAAGAATATTTCAGCTCTGTTGATCTATAATGCAAGTGAATGGTGGCCAGGAATTTAAATTAAAAAAAAAAAAAAAAAAGCAACTAAAGGTGGCATAAAAGTAATCCACATGACTCCAGTGGTTAAATCCCTGTCTTCAGAAGTGAAATAAGTGTGGGTGAGAAACAGATAAATATTTAAGTCATTTTTCCTATAAATTTCCACTTTTGACCAGCCCCGACCAGTAGGTGGCGATATGCACAATGAATGCAAATCACTAAAAAACAAAAGATTATGGAAAAAGGGACTTTTTAGTAAAACATAAATATTTAACTGTTTCTCACCCACGCTTATATCGCTTCAGTAGACATGGATTTAACCACTGGAGTCGTATGGATTACCTTTATGCTGCCTTTATATGCTTTTTGGAGCTTCAGATTTCTGGCAACCATTCACTTGCATTGTATGGACATACAGAGCTGAAATATTCTTCTAAAAATCTTCATTTGTGTTCTGAAGAAGAAAGTGAGTAAAAAAGGGTGAATAAATAAGAGATTTTTCATTTTTGGGTGAACTATTTCTTTAAGCAGGGCCGGGCTTGGATAGTAGTCAAGTCAAGTAGTCAAGTACTACTTCTTGGATGGCAGACTACACAGGGAAGATCGGAGACTTTAAGCCTGTACTTTTAATTCTGTAAATTTACCAGCTGGGACATAACATATATTGGAGTCAAAACCCAGTTGCCCACCATCCTCCAGAAGTCTCAGAGCATTCCAGGTCAAGCCTGATCTCAAAAGCTAAGCATGGCAAGTAGAATTTCAATGGGAGATGGCCAAGGAAGATCAGATGCTCTAGGCCTATACTTTCATATGTCTAAATTTACAATCCATAGGATATAGAATAAGTAGTCAGAACACCAGTGTTCACATCAGCCCATACTCTCGATACATGCCAGCTTTAGCCAGAAATCAAAAGCTGTGTATGGTGGGCTTGGTTAGTACTTTTGGAGACTGCCTGGGATGATCAGATGCTCTAGGCCTATTCTTTTAATTGATTAAATTTACAACCTGATTGGATCTGATCACTCAGTTTAATCGGTGATAAACGCAGCAAAAAAAAAAAAAAAAAAAAAAAAGAGATAAACGTCCTCTCACTTTCAACTGCTTTTCTTTTTAGCAAACTTAACATGTGTAAATATATGTATGAACATAAAAAGATTCAACAACTAAGACATAAACTGAACAAGTTTCACAGACATGTGACTAAAAGAAATTGAATAATGTGTCCCTGAAAAAAGGGGGGATCAAAATCAAAAGTAACAGTCAGTATCTGGTGTGGCCACCAGCTGCATTAATTACTGCAGTGCATCTCTTCCTCATGGACTGCACCAGATTTGCCAGTTCTTGCTGTGAGGTGTTACCCCACTCTTCCACCAAGGCACTTGCAAGTTCCCGGACATTTCTGGGGGATTAGCCCTAGCCCTCACCCTTCGATCCAACAGGTCCCAGACGTGCTCAATTGGATTGAGATCCGGGCTCTTCGCTGGCCATGGCAGAACACTGACATTCCTGTCTTGCAGGAAATCACGCACAGAACGAGCAGTATGGCTGGTGGCATTGTCATGCTGGAGGGTCATGTCAGGATGAGCCTGCAGGAAGGGTACCACATGAGGGAGGAGGATGTCTTCCCTGTAATGCACAGCGTTGAGATTGCCTGCAATGACAACAAGCTCAGTCCGATGATGCTGTGACACACCACGCAAGACCATGATGGACCCTCCACCTCCAAATCGATCCCGCTCCAGAATACAGGCCTCGGTGTAACGCTTATTCCTTCGACGATAAACGCGAGTCCGGCCATCACCCCTGGTGAGACAAAACCGCGACTCGTCAGTGAAGAGCACTTTTTGCCAGTCCTGTCTGGTCCAGCGAAGGTGGGTTTGTGCCCATAGGTGACGTTGTTGCCGGTGATGTCTGGTAAGGACCTGCCTTAAAACAGGCCTACAAGCCCTCAGTCCAGCCTCTCTCAGCCTATTGCGGACAGTGTGATCACTGATGGAGGGATTGTGCATTCCTGGTGTAACTCGGGCAGTTGTTGTTGCCATCCTGTACCTGTCCCGCAGGTGTGATATTCAGATGTACCGATCCTGTGCAGGTGTTGTCACATGTGGTCTGCCACTGCGAGGATGATCAGCTGTCCTTCCTGTCTCCCTGTAGCGCTGTCTTAGGAGTCTCACAGTACGGACATTGCAATTTATTGCCCTGGCCACATCTGCAGTCCTCATGCCTCCATGCAGCATGCCTAAGGCACGTTCACGCAGATGAGCAGGGACCCTGGGCATCTTTCTTTTGGTGTCTTTCAGAGTCAGTAGAAAGGTCTCTTTAGTGTCCTAAGTTTTTATAACTGTGACCATAATTGCCTACCATCTGTAAGCTGTTAGTGTCTTAATGACCGTTCCACAGGTGCATGTTCATTAATTGTTTATGGTTCATTGAACAATCATGGAAAACATTGTTTAAACCCTACAATAAAGATCTGTAAAGTTATTTGGATTTTTACAAAATTATCTTTAAAATACAGTGTCCTGAAAAAGGGACGTTTCCTTTTTTGCTGAGTAGTCAAAAGATATAATTCAGGGTAGAGACCTACCAGGGGTATACATCTTTTATGGGATGTTATTGAGTGAAAGCATATCACAGATGTTTAACGGAACTGATGGGTTAGGTTTTTTTTTTTTTTTCTGTAAACCATATTCCTAATTTCTTAACCCCTAATGACTGAATTCATTGAATAACTCTCTGAAGTCTTTTGCTGCTTTTTCACTCTTTTGCCATATGCCTAAAATACATTATTTAAAAGGATTAAGTTTAAGATCTTTTTTATTTGTCCCATTATTAAATTCTAACCCTAATATCTGACCCCTAGCCCTAACCCTAGTTTCTAAGCCCTAAATCTGACTCTAACCCTAAAAAGCTAAGAATTAGTTAAGCTAATACTACAGTAAAGACCTAAGGACTGATTGTTGACCTGATAGTGGAGGAAGAACTATCTACTTATCAATGAAGAAGCAGTGGAAAGAGTGTCATGATCTCATGTGCAATGTTATGTGTAATATAAACTGCAAAATGTATCCATTGAAGAAGCGTTATGTTCAATGAACAAGTCAAACATACAAACCAGCATGAAAAAGTTGTATTATTATTTTATTTATTGCCACTTTATTGCATTTTTAGTATTTATTCTAGAACACATCCCCTCCCTTCAAAAGCAAGCTTGCATACATTTATTTCAGTTTGTAATTAAGGTTACCAACAGTTACTTTATGCATTACACACATTATAGGTGTCATCTTTCTTCATCTCAAGTAAAAAGTGAGACTGCCTTCAGAATATTCCAGGGACTGTTTATAACATCTTACATTATAAATACTATAAATTAGAAAAGCTCAAATTATGTTTGGCCACTCAGGTGAACTAATTCTGAATTCAAATTTCAAACACGTGTTTGTTTGTTTGTGTGTCTAGAATACATTAATGTGCATTCGACAGAATGTAAAATATGAAATTACAAAACCTCCAAATGTGCCGTGAACATTTCATGACGACAGGACCGAACTGTAGTGTTTGAGGAGGAAGAGAGGGGAAGAGCTGTTTCTACAGGCCTTTCTCCACTTTCATTATTTATTTCCTTATTAACTGCCATCAAAATATTGTTGCTCGATCGTTCGCGGCTGAGCTCGAGACTCGCGGAACATCGTGTAGGATTTCACATTCAGTGAGTGTGTGTCGCGATGGTTCGCCCACGACCCGGGGAATATAAAGCTGGAGATTTGGTTTTCGCCAAGATGAAGGGATACCCGCTCTGGCCAGCGAGGGTGAGTACGAGCGGTAGTCGAGCAGAGCGGCGTGGAGGCCGGTTACCAGAGCTGAGAGCGGCCGCTTTACATACACACCCCTGCGGAGCGCGTGCGGCTCCGTTTGCGTGTAAATAAGGAAACATTCGTAATGTGTTAGTTAATGCCTCAGCCGCGCGGGTCAAAATGTTTTAGTCTGTGGTGTGACTTTATCGCCCTGTCCACATGGTTTAAGGCTCCGTGTCGTTTTTGGCGTTTATAAAGTGTTTGAATGGCGGGAAGGCCTGGTTCCGAGATATTTTCATGCGCGTTTGTGCTGCTGTTATTAAAAGAACAGCTGCAGCTCAGATGGGCCGTAAACCGTCCGCACTGCAAAAACACGTTTCCTTTACAACACATTTGAATTATGTTAAATTACGCCACATGGAGGAACTGAACCACACAAGTACTGTTCATTCTGTAGCGAACAGGTGTGTGTGATTTGACCCGTTTGGTTTTCTGTACATTTCAGAATCAGCCCACCATGTCAAATCATTATGTATTCTTATATTACTGTTCATGAATCTCTATCTAGTTTCACCATAAAATAAATAAATAAATAAAAAAATCTGGTCTGGAGGTTTGACAACATGACATTCGGAACTGATCAAAGAACGTCTAATCTGATCTCCAAAGTCCCCTAAAAAAAGTATTCAAAGCTTACAGTATCACAGCGCGTTGTTGTTCTTTGCAGTGTCCGGATTTAATACATGACATGTGGTAAACACGTGGATAGCTGAAAGGTGTAAATGGTTGTGATATGATGTTGCTCTTATGAAATGTACCTGTTGGTGTCTATCAGAACTTTTCTGTGTCTAATGTGAAATGGGAAAAATGTGTCAATGAAGTCGCTCCATGTTCCAGGTGCATTTTCAGGAGTGTTATGATACCAAAGAGAAAAAATACAATCCAAAAAGTTTAAAATGGCCTACATATGTGTCATGAGTTGATCCGTTGGGTTATTGGGAGGCCAAACATTTTGTAACGGCCTTTTAAAAACTCAACCATGTTTATTCCTTTACGCTGTTATGACACACATTCGTATTCTGAATAATATTCCTGAAACGTTTCAGCATTGGAATGCAAGTTGATGTGTATTTCTTCTGATTACCTGTAGATTGATGAGCTGCCAGAGGGTGCTGTGAAGCCACCAGCTAATAAATACCCCATCTTCTTTTTTGGCACCCATGAGACGTAAGTCTGTTGTGTGTAGTGCATGTGTAGAATGTTGTGTGAGAATCAGGGTCAGACATTAAAAGAATAGTTTACCTACAGGCATCCCAGATGTGTGTGACTTTCTTTTCTTCTGCAGAACACAAATAAAGATTTTTAGAAGAACATTTCAGCTCTGTAGTTCCATGCAATGCAAGTGAATAGTGGCCAAAACTTTGAAGCTCAAAAAATCACATAAAGGCAGCATAAAAGTAATCCATACGACTCCAGTGGTTTAATCCATGTCTTCAGAAGCGATATGATAGGTGTGGGTGAGAAACAGATGAATATCTTTAATTCCTTTTTTACTATAAATCTATAAATTTTGAGGACCAACAGAGCTGAGATGTTCTTCTAAAAATCTTTATTTGTTTTCTGCAGAACAATGAATAAGTCATGGTGTAGTGGGCAAAAGCACAAAACTGGTAAGCAGAAGGTTGCCGGTTCAATCCCCACAGCCACCACCATTGTGTCCTTTAGCAAGACACTTAACTCCAGTTTGCTCTGGGGGGATTGTCCCTGTAATAAGTGCACTGTAAGTTGCTTTGGATAAAAGCAACTGCCAAATGCATAAATGTTAATTTAAGTCATACACATCTGGGATGGCATGAGGGTGAATAAAAGATGAGAATTTTCCTTTTTCGGTGAACTATCCCTTTAAGGGGGGCAAAATTGCCCTCGAAATTCAAAGTATAGGGGCAAAAAATGCACCCATAATAAATTCCTCTATTTAGGCCTAATTATGCATGACATTACACAAAGTATGAGTTGATAATTTTATGGGTAAGAGTTAATAAGTTCTCAGTCTAGTTATTCATTTTGAGAATTTATGTTAATCGACTGATTAAATGTAAGTATTTGACAAAAGGATTATGTCACCTTAAATTACACCTTATATGTTTTATCTGGTTAGAAAAAAAATTCCCTATAAAGGTATAAAATGCCCCTGAAAATCATATACAGGGGGAAAATATTGCCCTTTAATGAAAACATTTATTTCTGACCCTGATGAGAATGAAGTGTTGATGTTTCAGTTAAACATCCCTGATGAACGGCTGTATAAATAATCAATAATCAGACAGAATGTGTGTCTCTGCCTTCTCGCAGTGCTTTCCTGGGCCCTAAAGACCTGGTGCCCTACAAGGAATATAAAGACAAGTTTGGAAAGTCAAACAAGAGAAAAGGATTTAATGAAGGGCTGTGGGAAATTGAAAACAATCCTGGAGTCAAATTCACTGGTTACCAGGTCAGTTACGGGATTTTAATTACCTAAAAAAGTGTGTGCGAAGGCATGTGATCCCTAATCCAAACTCTGCTCCCAAAACTGTGTATGTTTAGGTCATGCAACCTCAGAGTTCATTGGAGATGGAAGGAGAGGGCGGGAATGCAGCTGATGCAAGCAGTGAGGAAGAGGAAGGAAAAATGAAGAGTGACAAGGTCGGGTCCAAGCGGAAAAAGAGTTCATCCTCAAAGGTGCAGAATTAGCATGTTTTTTTTCTCTTTTGACACAGCTTTAAGAGTAATCAGCATTCAGTGTGAAATGATATAACTCAGAATAGATACTGCTGTATGTTCATCAATATCTTTCTCAAATGATGTAGGTTTATGGTTTATTATGGTATAAATCGCAGGTGACGCTAAAGGTCACTGCAGGCTCCAGGTCAGTAGAGGGCAGAATATGTGATGGGATAGCTGTGAATTGTAGTGCAAAACACAGTGAATATGGCTGTTGTAGTCCTAAAAACCAAAACAGAAAATGCATTTTCAAGCCAGGAATTTTCGAATGGGTTTTCAAAACAGCGCTTCTCGATTTATGTGTAAAACAAGGTTAAAAGTTGCGAAATAAGGACTACAACTACCACAAAGTTTGTTACTTTGTTACGCGGTTAACCAATTTTACGATTATTTGCAATTTTTCATATTATACAACAGCACAAATGCAAAAAATGCATATCGTATAACAATCAAACGTCTAAGTGGACGTATTTATGGGGGATATGTGGATGCTAAGGGCAGCCCTATAATTAAAAAACTGATCAATACACAAAAAATAAATGAAGGTATACAGGTGCATCTCAATAAATTAGAATGTCGTGGAAAAGTTCATTTATTTCAGTAATTCAACTCAAATTGTGAAACTCGTGTATTAAATAAATTCAATGCACACAGACTGAAGTAGTTTAAGTCTTTGGTTCTTTTAATTGTGATGATTTTGGCTCACATTTAACAAAAACCCACCAATTCACTATCTCAACAAATTAGAATATGGTGACATGCCAGTCAGCTAATCAACTCAAAACACCTGCAAAGGTTTCCTGAGCCTTCAAAATGGTCTCTCAGTTTGGTTCACTAGGCTACACAATCATGGGGAAGACTGCTGATCTGACAGTTGTCCAGAAGACAATCATTGACACCCTTAACAAGGAGGGTAAGCCACAAACATTCATTGCCAAAGAAGCTGGCTGTTCACAGAGTGCTGTATCCAAGCATGTTAACAGAAAGTTGAGTGGAAGGAAAAAGTGTGGAAGAAAAAGATGCACAACCAACCGAGAGAACCGCAGCCTTATGATTGTCAAGCAAAATCGATTCAAGAATTTGGGTGAACTTCACAAGGAATGGACTGAGGCTGGGGTCAAGGCATCAAGAGCCACCACACACAGACGTGTCAAGGAATTTGGCTACAGTTGTCGTATTCCTCTTGTTAAGCCACTCCTGAACCACAGACAACGTCAGAGGCGTCTTACCTGGGCTAAGGAGAAGAAGAACTGGACTGTTGCCCAGCGTTCCAAAGTCCTCTTTTCAGATGAGAGCAAGTTTTGTATTTCATTTGGAAACCATGGTCCTAGAGTCTGGAGGAAGGGTGGAGAAGCTCATAGCCCAAGTTGCTTGAAGTCCAGTGTTAAGTTTCCACAGTCTGTGATGATTTGGGGTGCAATGTCATCTGCTGGTTTTGGTCCATTGTGTTTTTTGAAAACCAAAGTCACTGCACCCGTTTACCAAGAAATTTTGGAGCACTTCATGCTTCCTTCTGCTGACCAGCTTTTTAAAGATGCTGATTTCATTTTCCAGCAGGATTTGGCACCTGCCCACACTGCCAAAAGCACCAAAAGTTGGTTAAATGACCATGGTGTTGGTGTGCTTGACTGGCCAGCAAACTCACCAGACCTGAACCCCACAGAGAATCTATGGGGTATTGTCAAGAGGAAAATGAGAAACAAGAGACCAAAAAATGCAGATGAGCTGAAGGCCACTGTCAAAGAAACCTGGGCTTCCATACCACCTCAGCAGTGCCACAAACTGATCACCTCCATGCCACGCCGAATTGAGGCAGTAATTAAAGCAAAAGGACCAAGTATTGAGTACATATACAGTAAATTAACATACTTTCCAGAAGGCCAACAATTCACTAAAATGTTTTTTTTATTGGTCTTATGATGTATTCTAATTTGTTGAGATAGTGAATTGGTGGGTTTTTGTTAAATGTGAGCCAAAATCATCACAATTAAAAGAACCAAAGACTTAAACTACTTCAGTCTGTGTGCATTGAATTTATTTAATACACGAGTTTCACAATTTGAGTTGAATTACTGAAATAAATGAACTTTTCCACGACATTCTAATTTACTGAGATGCACCTGTATAATAAGATACGCTCCAGTCTAGGGCACAACACCGCTTATGTGCATCCTGAGCTCAGTGATGTGCTTCAGTGTAACCAGAGTGCTTCAAAAGTGTGTAAATGTATGATTATTGTGTACATGTAGCCTTGTTCACAGCATCCAAGTTTTTTCTTCTGCAACAGTTTATTAAAGCAATCCGTTGTTCTGTCAGACACCCCAACATAAAGAATTGGCAACAGACTCTATACAAATACCATCCAGAACACCTTACAAATAAACCTATGGACTATGCATAATAATGGGAACATTGCTACAGCAGGCAAGTCTGATAATGACTAAAATTGACATTTATTGTTAAACACGATGAATTTATACAAAAGCAATGCTTTAAATGATGAGGATGAAACTTTTCAAAGTTTACTCACTGATAGTAACTACATGCAATGCACCACATGCTGTCAGCACGCTTAAACATTACAAAAATTAGCATCTTTTAATTCATCACTTTAAAATCACAACAGCTAAAGAAAATATTAAACTTACTAGTTTGTTGTTGGACGACTAGTGGAGCATCCTGTCCAATTTATAGGATGTGTATCTTTCTATGACTTCTGTCTGCATAATTTACATCCGTCGTCTTCAGTCAGTCATTGAAATGCTCCCTAACAGCCGATTTAAGTCGCATTTTTTGGTGGATATGAGTCTGGTAGATCGCATTCCTCTGTTATATGTTGGAGTTTTTGTGTAGTAGCCCCAGTTTCACGTGAATCGAAAGTTCACATTCAGTCCGCAGCACCTGGCTAAGCACCACGCGGCCACCATCTGTAACCGTAGCAACAGCTCCAGTACCCACACAGGCACAAGATTTTTCACATTTAGGCTTACAAAATCTTAGGAATAGCTCTTTTTATATTATATATTATACATTATGTATATAATATTTGCCATGTCTAAATAAAGCATTTCACGGTTTTCACCGTGGATTCTAAATTTTTGTGGTTAAATTAACCGTGACATTTTTTTAATCACGGTTAATGGTGAAACCATATAATTACAGCATCCCTACTCTCATCATTTACTCATCCTTATGCTGTCTCAAACTTGTATGACTTACTTTCTTCTGCCGAACACAAATGAAGATTCTTTGAAGGATATATGATGTGTTTTTGTCCATATAATGCAAGTTAATGATGATCCAAATGAATGCTTCTAATAGGACATTTATAGATTTGTAGTGAAAATGAAGTTACTTTTTGGTTTGTTTCTCACCCAAAACTGACTGTATCGCTTTAGGAGACATGAGTTAAACCACTTGAGTTGTATGGACAAAAACACATGATATATCCTTAAAAAAACATTTGTTGTGTTCAGCAGAAGAAAAAGTCATACGAGTTTGAGATAAGGGTGAATAAATGATGAACTATTCCTTTAAGTAGTGACTGAAATGAGTTTATAGTTATAGAGTTCCTTGACTGAGCTAATAAGGCAAAAAATTATGCTATATTGGGAATTATTCTAATTGATCACAGGTGAAATATTCATCTTTACTGTATATTCCACACTGAGCGTTGCCAATGAGATAATGGTTTAAATATTTCCATACCCTCATGAAACTTTTGTTCAAATGAAAGATGAGTGCGCCTCTGTTGAATCTGTATTCATCAAAATCAATATTCAGAATAAATTCATCTTAAATAATCCAAATCTGACATGTGCGAAGCCGAGTTCATCGCTGAAGGATTTTATATATATATTTAAGAAAATGAGTCTGAATTGCTTACAGCCCTGTTGCCGAGACCTTGCTTAGCAACAGCTGTTACCTAGCAACATAGTCTTGGATGTTCATATATGTAGGGAAGGATACTGTACAACTTGAACATGTTTAGTGTAGCAGTGTAAAATGTGATATATGACAAGACACAGAAATCGTTAAAGATTTAATGTGCTCAAACTCGTTTATGAAGCAGAATACAGGTTTATAAATATTTACATTGTATTTATAAGGTGTAGGTATTTCTATCAGACTTTGAACTCATGAGTAGAACATAGTTGAGGAACTGCAGCCTGGCAGGACAAGTGACCTGCTGCCCTTTAGGGTCAGGGTGTTTCACCAAGCATGTTTTCTGTGTAACATTCTCTTAGATGTCATCCAAGCTGTCCAGGAAGTGTTCGGGAGATGAAGATCTGCAGAAGGATGGAAACGATGAAGAGGAGAAGAGTGGCTCAGAGGCTGGTGACCATGACAACAACATCCAAAACTCAGACAAGACATGCAGTCAAGGGGTGAGAACATGTTGAATTTAATCTGCATGTCAAAAGGGATCTTATATGATGATCAGGTAATCATCATGAGCAGGTAATATACAGTAAAAATTCTAGAAGACAGACATTTGTTCTAATGAGCATTATAAATGACTCAAAATACCAGTTGATTTGATCATAACTGATAACAATGTTAACAAACGCTAAATACCAGTGAGGCGCTCTAAAACTGAGAATTAAAAATAGCACAGACAGAATGCAAGAACAAGTCCTGTGAGAACAGGACCGATTGACCAAATAATTTACAAAATAGATTGCTTTCGACTGTAGACTTAGTCCGTCTGCGCTATTTTTAATTGTCAGTTTATGGATTATGGAAATATTGTTGACTTCTATTGACTTCTAAAATCACTTATATATATATACATTGGCGGCCAAAATTTTGGAATAATGTACAGATTTTGCTCTTATGGAAAGAAATTGGTACTTTTATTCACCAAAGTGGCATTCAACTCATCACAATGTATAGTCAGGATATTAATAATGTGAAAAATGACTATTACAATTTGAAAAAAAATGTTCAGAACTTCGTAAACTACTTCAAAGAGTTCTTATCAAAAAATACTCCATGTGCAGCAATGACAGCTTTGCAGATCCTTGACATTCTAGCTGTCAGTTTGTCCAGATACTCAGGTGACATTTCACCCCACACTTCCTGTAGCACTTGCCATAGATGTGGCTGTCTTGTCGAGCACTTCTCACACACCTTACAGTCTAGCTGATCCCACAAAAACTCAATGGGTTTAAGATCCACAGGGTTCGTACAAGTTGCTTGAAGTACTTGAATTTGGCTTTTTCAAATTGAAGTCCTGGAAAACCTTTGAAAATAGCAATTTTTACCAAAAGGTGCTTAAAAAGTTCTTGAATTATAGAAAATCTTTAAATACGTTGCTTAAATCATTTAATAAATGAAATGTATTTAGTTATTTTCGGAAAAACACGACGACAGACCGCTACGTAGACCACTACTGAAGCAGGCAGCACATAGACGACGCTGTCACGTGACACCTGTTGCTTTTGGCAGCGCTGTTCAGAATGGGCCAATCACAATCAAGTGTTACTGGAGGATTTTAAAAAATATATAATTTATAGATACTACTGTTGCGGATACAACAAGTATGAATTCTTGCAACTATCAGTTTGAATTACAATTTACTCTTCAGAGTAAAAAAATTATATGAGATGTAAAACGTTTTGAATGATTTGAATACAGATCAATGGAGGATTCAGTTTTGTGTGCCGTCTAGTGCCCCCCTGTGAAGAAAGCTTTGTGTCTCACAAAATAGGTTATTTCTGACAATATTTGGGTCAATATCAAAATATGGTGACAAACATATCCCTTGACTTTTTTAGTCACGAAAAAGCTTTCAAATAGCGAAAAATTTATTTAATGTTTTTATATAATTATATAACCTAACCTTCAATTATATTAAATGGCTTGACTCTGTTTTGCAAATTTTTTTAGAAAATATATTTTAAATTGTTAATTATTTTTAATAAAAGCATTAGTGCAAGGCCGAAAAAGTGTGCAAAAAAGCAAAACAAAATGATTATTAATAATTTTAATAATTTAAAAAGAATGTTTGTCCCTTGATTTCATGGCATTGGTGTTATCAATGTTAAAACCTTGTTTTTAATGTTTTAACTTTTTTTTTTTAATACAAAAAGCTGTAGAAAATAATTTTTAAGGTTTAAGTTCAGAGGCTGCTTAAGTATGCATATAGTGATTTTTCCCAGCATGTGAAAAATTTATTAACATTTTAACTAATATTTTCACACAAAAATATTTGGCGTTGTACCCCATTGAACCCTCAAAATGTGGTTTTGTAACCCATTTAACCCTCATTAGTGTTAACTTAGTGTTAAATTGCTTCAGTCGTGAAACAAAATTAAATAATAAAAGAAAGAACAACAGCCAAGTTGTCCTTTATGAATAAAAATGAATGTCAACATGTTACAAAATGTTTACCCTCAGCATTTATAGGCAAAAACTGAACTAAATGGAAAATTTAATATTTAGAAAAATGGAAAGTCAACATTTTTTGAGAATGACCCATTTGCAGTTTTGGTCAGTTCCTCACATAAATCTGTTGTGTGACTTTAGAAAACATGGAACACAGCACATGAGTCTTATGGACTACTGTTTACAGACCCAGTTATTCACTTTTGTTGGAAAGCGAAGTGCGTTTTAAGGGAGCACACTACAATAACACATCAATTTCGTTATGAATGAACCAAGAATTGTTACTGTGAGAATATGTAGTTAAAGATGCTCATTGTTGTACTTGTAATAAGTGGTGTTTTATACAAATAAATTAACTGAATGTTTAAAATATTTTTATTTAAAATTAACAAAATTAATTTGTTTTAATGACATCTCGAGCATAGTCCTTGAAAACGAATAAAAATTTGCTTGAAAAGTCCTTGAATTTAACTTTGAAGCATCTGTACGAACCCTGGATCCATAACACTCTTTTCCAATTATCTGTTGTCCATTGTCTGTGTTTCTTTGCCCACTCTAACCTTTTCTTTTTGTTTTTCTGTTTCAAAAGTGGCTTTTTCTTTGCAATTCTTCCCATAATACCTGCACCCCTGAGTCTTCTCTTTACTGTTGTACATGAAACTGGTGTTGAGCGGGTAGAATTCAATGAAGCTGTCAGCTGAGGACATGTGAGGCGTCTATTTCTCAAACTAGAGACTCTGATGTACTTATCCTCTTGTTTAGTTGTACATCTGGCCTTCCACATCTCTTTCTGTCCTTGTTAGAGCCAGTTGTTCTTTGTCTTTGAAGACTGTAGTGTACACCTTTGTATAAAATCTTCAGTTTTTTGGCAATTTCAAGCATTGTACAGCCTTCATTCCACAAAACAATGATTGACTGATGAGTTTCTAGAGAAAGCTGTTTCTTTTTTGCCATTTTTTACCTAATATGACCTCAAGACATGCCAGTATATTGCATACTGTGGCAACTCAAAAACAAACACAAAGACAATGTGAAGCTTCATTTAACGAACCAATTAGCTTTCAGCTGTGTTTGATATAATGGCAAGTGATTTTCTAGTACCAAATTAGCTATTTATCATGATTACTCAAGGATAAGGTGTTGGAGTGATGGCTGCTGGAAATGGGGCCTGTCTAGATTTGATCAAAAATGACTTTTTTCAAATAGTGATGGTGTTGTTTTTTACATCAGTAATGTCTTAACTATACTTTGTGATCAGTTGAATGCCACTTTGGTGAATTAAAGTACCAATTTCCTTCCGAAACAGCAAAATCTGTACATTAGTGCAAACTTTTGGCCACCTGTGTGTGGTGTGTGTGTGTGTGTGTTTGTACATAGATAGATAGATAGATATTATATTTATAATTATTCTTAGTTATATTGAATTGGGGGCCTTTCTCAGCAAATAATGATATGCGATTAATTTAATTAATTAATCAGCATGTCATCCAATTAAGTTGTTTAAAAATGTAATCGATTGACAGCCCTAGTAGTAACTCTATTTAATGACATGACCAGTAACAATCTACAGGTACCAGACCTGTCATGTAAAAATGACTTAAAAACCAATAGAAAAAAAGGGAATTAGTGTGTGCTGAGAATCTGAGTCAGCTCCTGGATTGTTGTGATGTTTATGCTGTTTGAAGGTACAAAGTCAAAACTCTCTGTTAAAGTTCAATGACACAATGAAATGAACATGATGAGAAGCACATTTGATTCATGTTTCAGAAGTCACATATGGTTCATAATCAAAAGATTGACTACAAGGGGTCCCAGACTCCAGTACTAGTACAAGTGTGTTTGAATTGTGTCTACTGCTTGTCTCTTACAGCAGAATCAGTCACTCCGGGAGGATCACTAGATGATCAGAAAATGGCTCACGATGGCTCATATGTGATATTGTAAATGTACATTTTGGCAACTTATACTGATCGCTTGCAAACTCCCAGACATTATTATACATTTACAAATGATCATCTGTTTATTCTGGGTCAGATCAAACGCATACATAGAAGGCAACTGCCAAATAAATGATTCCACGTAACACACAGCATATGTATGCCTGGGATTACATACAAACTACAGTCATTCCTTCATGCTGTTTTGAGTTTAGACATTTAGATCTAGCTTCAACCCATCTCAGATGTCTCATCTTTAGCATAATTTCTGCTGCTCATTAATGTGTGTTGTGTTTGACATTTTGATCATTTTTCATGCTTTTATGTAATCAGACAAAAAAGAATGGAAAAAGAAGAATATGTATGAAGTATCGCGCACAAACAGAGTTACGTACTGTAACTCAATATTATCTCCATACATTTGATTTGGTTGTAGAATGTAGGACCTCTGTACTATTAGCCCAATGCTAGAGGTACTGCTCATCTTTATAAGACATAAAATATCTGTTTCTGTGTCAGTGAGTTGGTTATTTTCTAGTGGCGTGCTGGCTTCTATCTTCATTCCGTAGTTCACATTTCATACTTGCGTTTCTGATGTTGATAATGTCAGTCCATTAATTCAGACCGTGTTCCCTGCAGAAAACATGCCCTTGATTTGTTCAAATTTAATTTCCTATCTTTGTTTTATATAAAGAATATATTCTATTTATTTTTGATGATAGTAGATGACACATCTGTGGTAAATTATCACTCATCAATGTAGTTGTCACTTTATTTAAATTTGTATTACCCTCATATTGGGACATGATGCATTTTCAAGGTTTGTAGCTACATGTAAACTGTTTTTCCTGTTTATTGACAAGAATTTTACAGAATAAACTCATTGGAATGCAAATGGTTTGGTATTGGTACATTTTATCAATATAACGTCTGAAAAGAGAGTTTTTATTTCAGTCAGATATTTATGTATATTGCAGTCTATTTGCAATATCGTTCGGTTATCTCTTTGCTGAAAAATAGAACAGTGTTAAATTCTAAAATGGAATTTTAACTTTTAATGCTGTAGAGGCTTTTCCATATTCAAGATAATGGCACAACAAAAGCTGCATGAAAACAAATACTGGGCACCAGTAAGAAGTTTCTAGAGCACTATATTGACCCATTCCTGAGCTTTTTAAGACAGAATGCACACAGACGATACATGAAAAGGAAAATGTCTGTTTTAATATAAGATTTATCTATATTTAAACAAAATTAATTCATCAGAAGCTCTATATAATCTGTATTACATGAGTTTGCCACCAGAGGGTGTTATCTGTTCGGTGTTTTGCTTAACCTGGTCTAATAGTGAAAACGTGACTCTATATACTGTACTTTTTTTTGTTTTTTTTTTAACTTGATATTGGTGTCTCCAGGTACAATTCCCTGCAGTTTCCAGGTGAAATGAACACTAGAGGCTCTACAACAACTGTGTGTTTTATTCATTTTCACCCAAATCATGACTTTAATGGCTGATTAGGACTTCATAAACACTTATTTTTCTCTTTATTACTCAGACACTGCTATTTTATGATATCGACACTTTTACTCTAACGCATAACAACTAAAAGTGATACATTTTAATGTGTAAGAGACCCACCTACATACAGTTGTGCTCAAAAGTTTGCATACTCTGGCAGAAATTGTGAAATTTTTGGCATTGATTTTGAAAATATGACTGATCATGCAAAAAAAAAAACTGTCTTTGTTCAAGGAGCACAATACGATGATACTTCGTATAATCTGCATGGTCGAGTTGCCAGAAAGCAGCATTTACTGCGTCAATGCCACAAAAAAGCCTGGTTACAATATGCCTGACAACACCTTGACACGCCTCACAGCTTCTGGCACACTGTAATTTGGAGTGATGAGAACAAAATAGAGCTTTATGGTCACAACCATAAGCGCTATGTTTGGAGAGGTGTCAACAAGTATTGTGCTCCTTGAAACAACCACACCGTCTTTTTCCAGAGCAGCCTGTATTTCTCCTGAGGTTTTTCTTTGTATCCTGAACAATTCTTCTGGCAGTTGTGGCTGAAATCTTTCTTGGTCTACCTGACTTTGGCTTGGTATCAAGAGATCCCCGAATTTTCCACTTCTTAATAAGCGATTGAACAGTACTGACTGGCATTTTCAAGGAATTGGATATCTTTTTATATCCTTTTCCATCTTTATAAAGTTCCATTACCTTGTTACGCAGGTCTTCTGACAGTTCTTTTCTGCTCCCCATGGCTCAGTATCTAGCCTGCTCAGTGCATCCACGTGAGAGCAAACAAACTCATTGACTATTTATACACAGACACTAATTGCAATTTAAAAAGCCACAGGTGTGGGAAATTAACCTTTAATTGCCATTTAAACCTGTGTGTTTCACCTTGTGTGTCAGTAACAAGGCCAAACATTCAAGGGTATGTAAACTTTTGATCAGGGTCATTTGGGTGATTTCTGTTATCATTATGATTTAAAAAGGAGCCAAACAACTATGTGATGATAAATGGCTTCATATGATCACTATCCTTAAATAAAAGACAGTTTTTTTGCATGATCAGTCATATTTTCAAAATCAATGCCAAAATTTCACAATTTCTGCCAGGGTATGCAGACTTTTGAGTACAACTGTATATACACTTATTCCAAGATGATTAGCTTGTGCGGTAGCTCATCTGATAGAGCGTTAAGACTCTTGAACGTGGTTCAAGACGTGGCTTGAATTCAAGCTGTCATGTGACACAACAGAATCATAGAAGCGACACTAAATGACGTGGTTGGTTCAGAAAATGTGCTTTTTCATTTTGCTTCTGCATTTTAAAACAACATTGTTTAGATTTAGGCATTGATTAGGTAAGGATGTCTTTTTTTTAATGTCTCATTTACATTTTAAAACAATATTGGTTAGGTTCAGGCAAAAGTTTTAGGTTAGTGAGGTGTTTTAATCATTAAAACATCCATCTAAAATTCACCTTAACCTCATATGAATACAAAACCATTTTACTTGCTTTTGGTGCCCCCAGCTAGACATTTTACTGGAAAACTGCAGCCAAATGTGCAGCATGTACATTTTGAATTGTAAAAATTTTCACATAAATTTCATGAGACCAGGCTGATTTTGCTTCTCATTTCAGTATCAGTTAGACAGTCACAGTCAAAGTTTAATTTTGTGAAGTTTTGCCTGTAAGTGTCACAGACATTGTCTGTTACCAGGATTAGTTCAACTATTGTATCTTTGCTTACAGATTTTGGATTTGAATGACCTACATGAACGTTTGCAAACACATTATCTGCACAGGTATAATGTGTTACAGAGACTCGAATGATAACTATCAAATTCTTAATTTTGTTAATAGAGAGAAATGTTATTAAAACAGCTTGGATATTTTGTGTCACAACAATGAAAACTGTTTTAAAGCTGAAGTGTTACAGAATTGCAAAAATAATTACTGTTTTCAAACATATTCCAGAAACCTTTATTAAATTACATTTTACAAATGCGCATAAAGTGAATGTAAAATGAAATTGAGAGCAAACACTCATGTGTGCGGTGGCATTTAGGAGGCATTCTCACTCAGATTGGCTGTCCTGTGCTGCAGTGATGAAGAATGCGGGGCTTGTGACGCAGCGGTAGCTGAGCACTTGAGGAAGCAGCGAGTACAGCACATTAAACCGGTCTGAAAGTACATGGTATGTGAAGGGAGTCCGAGTGTGTAGAGATGCCCCGATATGCGTGAACTAGTAACGCAAACACAAAAATGTATTGTAGTTGTGGAGTTTGGGCCTCTATTTATATCTGAAACTTTCACATGCTGACAATGACTGTCCAAAACAATCTTTTCAAGGCCTCAGAAATACACACAAACACACACACACAAGAGAGCTGCTATCTCTCCCTATACTCCAGTATTATAAGGGTACAATTACTCATTGTAGAAGGGTGATGACAGTTGAGGGACAGGGACTAAAAGCTACACTGATATTAACTTAAAGATTAACAGGGTTTGGATGTGAAATGAAAGTAATAAAATGGTTATCTTCACCTGTGCTTCTGCCTCAGAATGCATCAGGCTGAGATCTGGCAGCCAATCACAAGCAGGCACAAGAATCCCATACAGCATAATGATGAAACACAGTACAGAGTACAGCATATTTAGCAGCATCTGAATGCATTGGATCATGGAGTGCACATGTCAGTGTATGTATATTACAGTGTTGTTTGTACAGTAGTACTGTATTTGAAAAGTGTTTATTTGTATAGTAGTTACTGCATATGTACCTATATTTGGGGGTATGCTGAAGGGTCTCAGGTATGGCTCGTAGTTCATGGCATATTCCTAATAACATTCTTCTGGGCAGTCCAACACCACCTGACACAAACACGCATCTTTATCGGTGTGTAAAAATAATTGTACGTCAGACCACTCGTAAAGCTTCTCAAACTGATCTTTCACCTTGCTGTCACAGTTTAGAGACAAATTAAAATTAAGAAGTCTGTCATCTTGCTGCTTTTGCTGGTTTACTTGTGTACAGTGCAAGTCAAAATGATAATTGTTTTTCACAATGTTATTGGGAAACACAGTTAAGTTGTTTCTGCTCACCAAGCCTCCAAGAATGCAGAACTTTGTGGCCACCAGAACTTATAAAATTCAGGTCCAGTGGCCTTTGTAACACCATCTTCCTTTATTCTTCCAGAATATTCTGAGAGAGAGCACAAGCCATCTTTATTTGACAATGAAGCATCACTGCATTACAGTGAGTGTATGTACATGTGTGAGCAAATGTGTTGTCATACCATTTGTTGTGTATCCAGCAAGGAAGGTTGCTTGTACACTCTAAAACACATCCACACTAACACAGAGACATACAACAGATGCAGCAGAAAGAGGACATTCAACTGAACACCATATTTTCCTGAGAAAGTGAGACACGCACACACAGACACTTTTTAACTCATGAAACAATATAGAGTGACTGATATAGAGCAGAAAAACATCTAATATTTTCATATACAGTCCAAAGCAGCACTTCAACAGTATAAACACTGATCTTTTTTTTCTCTTATACTTACCAACAAAATTCCCTGGGAGGTAAACTATTATTCGCATGAGCAAGGATCCAACCCAGTAGGACTCAACTGCTCTATAAGTTGCCCTAAAGACACAACTGAATGCATAAGTGTGTTTGTATGCTGTTATATACTTGTATGTGTTTATCGGTGTGCGTGTGTGTGTGTGTGTGTGTTAACACAAGATGACACACAAGTTCATTTGTGCATATACATTATATACTATATATTGTTGGTTATGTGGGATTTTGTTGATGGTGTAGAAGTCAAAAATCTTTTGATGAAAACTAAAAAAGGGTTGTAAATATGTAATATATAAGAGTTATCTGTGTTCATAACAGATGTATTGAGCGATACAAACCCCCACGTTATAGCTGCGACCATCAGCAGGTACATGAGGTAATACGCACATCCGTCCCAGTATGACATCATTTGACTGTGCCCTGTGTTAATGTAGGGCTCCGCCTATAACAGTTATTATAACACATATATAAGAGCACCTGTACCAGTGGCTCTAAGTCCAGCTAAATATCAGTTGTTTTCACAGTTAAAGGAAATAGACATTGTACATAGGTTGTACTTGCTTGTTTTGATTATTGGGGGACAAAAACAATAACAACCTGTATTTATTATAATTGAAAAAGACAATGTCTGAATGTGTTTGAAGTGGACAGCACAGAATTGTCACAGCTCCAGCTGACTATTATTATGCAGGGAATGTGATCGTGGTCGAGCGAAAACTAAAGAGAACACTGGCAGGGCATTTGATTCCTGGAGGGACCTTCGTTCGGTTTTGGGGATCAAAACCGACCCTAAATTGGCATTCTTCTTATTGGACAGGTAAGCTTACATAACTGCAAAGCATGTGAAATATAGTGCATATCTGTGTAATTTTAGCTAAACTACAATAACCCATGAAATGAATGCTAGACAATGTTCAAGATAATGCAAAACGACACATTCATTAGAGTAACGTAACTTGGTTATACAGAAAATATATACATTCTATTATTATAAAACAATAGCTCATCGATATATCAAAATGACAGTTGTGATGGAATCACATCAATACTGAATTGTGTCAACATATTTATAATGTACAGTCTATTTTATAAACAGCTACTGTCATCATCCACCAAATTTAGCTAACAGCTATTAATAAAGCTGGCTAGCTAGCTAACCCGACATAGACAATCGTATAAATGCAGTCAATGTATCATGCAAAGAAAAGTGATTACTTCAAACTACAGTCTCGCATAGTCAGACCTATATCAACACTTTGTTTTAGCCCTGTTCCAGCAATGGAGAGTCAAATATAATATACAGTCTCAAAGTTTGTAGTAAAACAATCATAACTGTAATTTTAATTACGCTACCTCATCTGTCAGCATGATGCTGGTGAATCACATTCAGTCTCTTTGTACGTTACGTCATTGTTTTGGATGCTCATTCGCGTCCCTATGGAGTGTGTGCACGAGCAAGCTGGCTGCACACTTGTTAAATGTGAGCCAAAATCATCACAATTAAAAGAACCAAAGACTTAAACTACTTCAGTCTGTGTGCATTGAATTTGTTTAATACACGAGTTTCACAATTTGAGTTGAATTACTGAAATAAATGAACTTTTCCACGACATTCTAATTTATTGAGATGCACCTGTATTTTAGGAACACAAGTAGCCTATGTGTTCCTAAAATCTTTTATACTTTTTTCAGTTATTGTCGCAAATCATGGCTTGTGGGTAGGTACAAATATATAAATAATATCTAATAATATACAATACATAAATATATCAAGTGTACATGCGTGCGTGCGTGTGTTTATGTTGTGCTTTCTGTAAATCTGCAGGTTTCTTAAAGGAGGAAACAGTAATCGGTTGTTAACAGGTCTTTCTGGCAGCCATTCGGCTCTTATTAAACCTGTGAAACTTTTTCACTGTCTTTATATTTTATATATTAATAATAATAATCCCTTTGTATAGCATCTTTCAAACAGTATAGCACTTAGTTCTGCTTTGCAACACATAAAATGAAGTACAATTACAAAACATCAAGAAATTAATAACTGGTGGCACCATGCAAGAATGGCGAGCTCTGCGCACTTTGCTAGTTTTTAATACTTTTTATGTCATAAACCGGTGAGATTCTATACACCCTGATCCATAACTGTTCTATGAAGACAATATGTCAAAGAATTCAAAATCCTCGGGCTCTGGAGACATTAAAAGACACTTACATGCTCAAACTGATACCCCAGACAGGGCCGCAGACCGGGGACTCAGTTTGTACGGTGCGGCGGGAGAGATTCAGCATTAACTGGCAAGCATGTTGGTGATGCTGACGAAGGTCATAGCGGACTTGGAGGATCTTACTGTAATACGTAGATCGATCACTTCCATGGAGACAAAATTCACTGAGATGGTTACAAGAATGGCGGATGTTGAGAAACGGATCGATTATCTGGAGTCATCAGAAAGGGAATTAGCTACTAACCCACTAGCGACCAAGACAGACTTGCAATGTGTTTTGGAAAAATTGGAAGATTTAGAGAATCCTACATCCGAATTGTTGGAATTCCTAAGAACAAAGAAGGTCGAGATATGGTGAAATTCCTAGACGAGCTCTTCCCGAGTCTGCTTGACATAACAGGCCATAAGCTGGAAATCGAGCGTGCTCATAGAGACCTGGCTCGGAGATCCGCTGAGGGAGACAGGCCCCGATCAATTCTGGCCAAATTTCTGAGATCATCCGATAAAGATCTTGTGTTGCGCAAGGAGAGGACTAAAGGAAGGCTTTCTTGGAAGAACCACAGCATTTTCTTGTTCCCAGACTTTGCAAATTTGACAAGAGAGAAACGTGATCTATTCAAGGAATGCAAGAAACTCTTACATCAATGGAAGTTCGCTTTTGCACTGATGTTCCTGTCCAAATTGAGAATAGATACTAAGGATGGCCATAAAATATTTACATGGCCACAGCAAGCATTGTCCTTCATAAAATCAATGGACTGAGTATGTTATTCTGTGGTGCTGTCTATGTGGCCGAGTAGACCTCACTCACTGAAAATTCACTTGACTGTCCGAGGAAACTGAGCGCCTTTTTTGTTTCTTTTTGTGCTGGTTCCGTCTAGCGGCTGGAGTTTGTTTTGTGGAATAACACACCTTCGGAACAGTTGTGGATGAAACTACACGTCTTTGTGTTTATCTATTGGCTGGAGTTTGTTTTACAGATTATATTCTGTTGTGTAATTCTGTCTCACAAAATTTGTATAAAAACACCGGACTTGAGCAATCCGAAAGCAAAGTTGTCGCGGGGGCTCACGTAGGCGTACATGGACTGTTTGAGTTTAGAGGGATGGATGCCGGTTGCCGTTGTCGTGCGGGTGTTAATATGCACGTTTTTCTTTTTTCTATTTTTTTTTTTGTTTTGGGGGAAGTTCAGGGTTTGTTTGTCGTTCTAATGTTGGAATGTGGTCATTATAATTTTGTTTTTGACACACAATCTATTTTTTCTAATATGTAAAATGTGGAATGTGAATAGATTGGGGCACCCCATAAAAAGAAGGAAGGTTATTTCTTTTCTTAAACGTAAGAAATATGATATTATGTTTCTTCTAGAAACACATCTTTCCCCACAGGAAGCTGAATAATTTGGGAAGATATGGGGTGGACATGTTTTTTTTTAGTGCTGGTTCAAGTAAGAGCAGGGGAGTCATTACAATGATAAATAAGCATCTACAATTCAAATGTCTCAAACCTATTAAAGATAAATTAGGAAGAGTCATTGTTGTTTTAGGAGAAATTCAGGGGCAAAGATTGATTTTGGCTAATATTTACGCACCTAACGCTGATGATCAGGGCTTTTTTATAGATCTGGAAGGGATGTTGCAAGCCGCTGGCACCCCTCATGATATAATATTAGGAGGAGACTTTAATCTTTTGATGGACTCAGTCCTTGATCATAGTGAAGCAAAAGTGTGCAAGCCCCCTAGAGCAACATTGACGCTTCACAGGATGTGCAAAAATCTTGGTCTTGCAGATATCTGGCGACTTTTGAACCCTTCTGGTAGGGATTATACATTTTTTTTCATCAGTTCATAAGATTTCCTCTAGTATAGATTTTTTATTTATTTTTTTTAATATCTAAGTCCCTCATTTCATCTGTTGTGGATTGCTCAGTTGGAAACATCTTAGTCTCATATCACGCCCTGGTGAACTTAGAGTTGTTGCCACATACAGAGAAAAATAAATCATATAGTTGGTGTTTTAATGTATACCTTTTGCAAAATCCTGATTTCCAAAAAATGTTAAAGACTGAAATCAGTGTCTATATGGAGACCAACTGGTCCTCAGTATCTTCTATGGGCATGGCTTGGGAGGCACTTAAGGCTGTTCTTAGGGGTAGGATCATACAGTATGCCTCATTCACCAAAAAATCCAAAGCACGAGAACTCGTGGAGTTGGAAGGAAATATTAAAAGTTCCAAGGCAGACCTGAAGAGCCAAATGTCGTCTGATGGTCTCAGAGAATTGACCCAATTGAAACACAGATATAATACTATTTTGTCGTGGAAAGTGGAGTTTTGGTTGTTCAGGGCAAGACAGTCAGTCATACATTGAGTCAGGGGACAAAGCAGGGAAGCTTTTGGCTAGATATATAAAGCAGAGAGAATCTTTTTCTACCATTCCTTCAGTGAAATCTGCTAGTGGTGAAATTTACCTCAGCCATTGATATTAATAATGCCTTTAAAGAATTCTATCTTGATCTCTATAGTTCCACGTCTTTGTCTACTGATGAAAGTATTCAAAACTTTGTGGAACCATTAGAACTCCCTTAACTGACGACTGAGCAAAAATATTCTCCTGATTCTGAGATAACCTTGGAGGAGCTCGGCAAGGTAATTAAGGCCTTGCCTACAGGAAAGGCTCTGGGGCCAGATGGTTTTGCTGCTGAATTTTTTAGATCTTATGCTACAGAACTGGCTCCACTTTTGTTAGAAGTTTATATGGAATCATTAAAGAATGGAAAGCTTCCACCAGCCATGATACAAACCCGGATCAGTCTGATTCTTAAAAAGGACAAAGATCCAAGCGAATGTAAGAGTTACAGTCCAATTTCCCTGATCCAGCTAGACATAAAAATATTGTCAAAAATTCTGGCTAACCGATTAAGTTCTGACATCTCTTATACATATAGATCAGGTGGGGTTTATTCGGGGCCGCAGCTCTTCTGATAACATTAGGCGTTTCATCAATATTATGTGGTCAGTGGCGAATGATCAGACTCTCACTTGATGCCAAAAAGGCATTTGATATGGTAGAATGGGATTATCTTTTTAAGATTTTGGAAATATACGGGTTCGGGAATACTTTTATTGGATGGATTAAGTTACTTTATAGACACCCAGTAGTGGCGGTACAAACAAATGGATTAATTTCAGATTATTTTACTCTGGATAGGGGCACCCGGCAGGGTTGCCCTCTTTCCCCATTATTGTTCTGTCTTGCTCTGGAACCATTAGTAGCCGCAATAAGAAAGGAGGATGATTTTCCAGGGGTGATGGCGGGAGGTATGTCGCATAAGCTTCTGCTTTACGCAGATGATATTTTATTATTTTTCTCTGACCCTTCTAGATCTATGCCTTGCATCCACAGGTTTATTAATTCCTTTTCTAAATTCTCAGGATACAGAGTGAATTGGTCTAAATCCGAAGCTTTGTCTCTGACAGCTACTGCCCGATAATGGCTTTTCTGGACATTCGGTATTTGGGTATTTTATTCCTAGCAAATTTGTGTGATTTAGTTAGAGTTAATTTTGACCCTTTAATTAAAAGGTTTTTGAGCGATGTGGGCAGGTGGGCTTCATTACATTTATCGATGATTGGGAAGGTTAATGTTATTAAAATGAATTGTATTCCAAAGTTCAACTACCTGCTACAGTCTCTCTCTGTAGATGTCCCCCTCTCTTATTTCAAGCAATTTGATAGCATAGCAAAGTCTTTCTTTTGGAATGGGATTACATTTCGGTTAGATGCATAGGCTGACTGATAAAGGTGGGCTAGGCCTACCCAAGATTTTGTTTTATTATTATGCGTTCGTTCTCAGATATTTGGCTCATTGGTCGCTTCCACCTGAGAGAGCCCCTCCCTGGTTTTGTATTGAACAGGAAGTTCTTGCCCCTTTTTCGCCATTGCAAAGCCTTTCTATTAAACTAACAGGAGAAGTTAAATTACACCCCATTATCTCGCATTTACAAAAGTGTCCAGAGTGTTTAATTCTGACATTTATTTAAATGTTGCCTCACGCTTATGGCTTAACCCCAAATTATGTATTAATAAGTCCCCTTTCTGCTGATCAGAGTGGATTGTGAGGGAGGTTAATACACTCGGTGACCTATGTGAGAGCAGAGTGTTGAGATCTTTTGAAAATCTGGTTCAACATTTTGGGATTCCCATTTCCCAGATCTCAGTTCTTTAGATATTTACAGCTGCGCCACCTGCTCTGTATTATTTTTGGGAGTAGCATACACCCCTCTAAAGCGGCAGATACTCTGGTAGTGGTGATTAACGCTTTTGGAAAAGGTCATGAGGCATCAGTGTATTACTCTCTGCTAATTCAGAGTCTGGGGGATGGAGCTTCAACTTCTCTCAAGAGATTATGGGAGAAAGATTTAAACTTGGAATTGGATGAGGGAGAGTGGGCTAGGATTCTAAAAAACATCAAGTCTGCATCTAGAGATGCAAGGGTGCGTCTGATGCAATTTAAGATTTTACATAGATTCAACTGGACCCCTCTAGATTGTATAAGCTTGGTCTTAAAGACACACCCACCTGCTGGCGATGCCAGTCAGAGGATGGAGACATAACCCATGTCTTTTGGAGGTGTGTTCAGATCCAGGAGTTTTGGTTGAAGGTTCAGAGTCTTGTGTGTGATGTATTGGGCACTCTGGTTTAATTTTGCCACAGACTCTGTATTTTGGGCAATAGGCGGTCATCAACGTTGAGAATAGATACATAAAGAGTTGGGTCCTAACCAGCATCATGATCACCAGACAGATTCTTTTAAGGGGTTGGAGGTCAGCTGGAGTGCCCTCATTTTAGGAGTGGTGCTTGGAGATGGGGAGGGTGGCAGCATTTGAAGAAGGGAAATTTAATTTGTTTATGGAGAAATGGGGCGGATATCTGACGTTGCTAGACGTGTGATTATTATTATTTTTTATTGTATTTTGTTGGTGTGTGTTTATAATCATGTGTATATACTTATATGTAACCACAGGGATGTTTGTTGGGGGTCAGGGTGGGGTTGGGGATTTGGAGGGGGAGGGGTGGTTGTGGGGTTTAAATGTTGATTCCATGTATATATGTTTTGCTCTTCTTTATTTAATGTAGGAATCAATAAAAAAAACTAAAAAAAACTAGTTCAAACAAAAGCAGACGATAAGTAGTTATATATATTAAAACTCTTTAAATCACTTTGACAAAGCAGAGCTGATCAACAACTGATTAAATATGGTAAATGCAAATCTATTTAAATGTTTGTTTTCTGGCATATTTTAAGTTTTCTGAGGACATGACGAATTTCACATATTCAGTCTTCATTTTAAATTAATAATGGTGATGTACTGAAACCATTTGATTTCTCTATAAATAACAGCAAGAGCAGCAGTGTCCAATAATTAACAGGTGTTGTTCACTGAACAATCTGAATGTATCAGCATTTACTTTGCATGCACTGCTGAGGTCAGATATGTGAACAAACCTGTAAACTGAAGACTTAGCACAGATTTAACCACATTTGTCCAAATGTAATACCATATTGCAGCACTTGTTGGCAGTGCAGTCTTATGAATGTATCCTCAAAGTGAATGTAGTTTACTGAAATGTTTCTTGGAGTGGTAATATATAGAATTAACACGAGATTCATAACCTTAGAAATAGAACCTGAAGCAGTGATACATAAACTGAACTGAGCGTGGTGATTGTTCCCCAGGGGTTAATTGTTAATTAGTTAAAGCCCCTTTAACAGATATGTTTCATCTGAATCAATGGCAACAATACCCTCACAGTGACCTGTCCTTGGATGTACAGCCCCAATTCTGAAAAAGTTGGGACAGTATGAAAATTCTAATAAAAACAAAAAAGGAGTGATTTGTCAATTCTATTCAACATGAGCTATATTAAAAGCACTACAGCAACACATTTTATGTTTTTCCTTGTTAATATTATTTTTTGAAAATACTTATTTCAAATCAGATGATTGCAATATGCTTCAAGCTGGGACAGTCAAGTGTTTACCACTGTGTAACATTACCATTTCTTTTAATAACACTTGCAATATGAATTGTTTGGGCACTGAAGACACAAGTTTGTTAGGTTTAGCAAACAGAATTTTCCCCCATTCATCCGTTATGCAGGTCGTCAGCTGCGCAATTGTACGGGGCCTTTGTTGCCGTATTGTACACTTCATAATGTGCCACACATTCTCAATTGGAGACAGGTCGGGACTGCAGGCAGGCCAATCTAGCACACGCACTCTCTGTTTACGAAGCCATGCACTTGTAATCCGGGCATTACGTGGTTTTGCGTCATAATGAAAGAATGTGGGAAACTTCTGCTTGCTAAACTTAAACTAGTGTCTTCAGTGCCCAAATATTTTATACGTGTTATTAAGTAGAAATAGTGAATTCACAAAGTGGTAAACACTTGACTGTCCCATCCATCCATCGATCGATCGATCTATCAATCAAAAGGTTTGTAAGAGATCTAGATGTCTGTAGTTGGATGATTCTGCTGTTCTTCAGCTTTTCCTTCCAGCTGAAGTCAGAAGTTTACATACACTTTGGTTGAAGTCATTAAAACTCTTTTTTTTTTTTTTTTTAACCACTCCAGATTTAATATTAGCAAACTATAGTTTTGGCAAGTCATTTAGGACATCTACTTTGTGCATGACACGAGTAATTTTTCCAGCAATTGTTTACTGACAGATTGTTTCAATTTTAATTGAATATATCACAATTTCACTGGGTCAGAAGTTTACATACAAGTTAAATGTGCCTTTAAGCAGCTTGGAAATTTCCAGAAAATTATGTCAAGCATTTAGACAATTAACTTCTGATAGGTGGTGCACTGAATTGGAGGTGTACCTGTGGATGTATTTTAAGGCCTACCTTGAAACTCAGTGCCTCTTTGCTCGACATCATGGGAAAATCAAAAGAAATCAGCCAAGACCTCAGAAAAAAAAAATGTGGACCTCCACAAGTCTGGTTCATCCTTAGGAGCAATTTCCAAACAATTGAAGGTACCACATTCATCTGTACAAACAATAGTACGCAAGTATAAACAACGTCCCAACCGTGAAGCATGGGGGTGGCAGCATCATGTTGTGGGGGTGCTTTGCTGCAGGAGGGACTGGTGCACTTCACAAAATAGATGGCATCATGAGGAAGGAAAATTATGTGGATATATTGAAGCAACATCTCAAGAAATCAGCCAGGAAGTTAAAGCTTCCAAATGGACAATGACCGCAAACATACCTCCAAAGTTGTGTCAAAATGGCTTAAGGACAACAAAGTCAAGGTATTGGAGTGGCCATCACAAAGCCCTGACCTCAGTCCGATAGAAAATTCGTAGGCAGAACTGAAAATGCGTGCGAGCAAGGAGGCCTAAAAACCTGACTCAGTTACACCAGTTCTGTCTGGAGGAATGGGCCAAAATTCCAGCAACTTATTGTGAGAAGCTTGTGGAAGGGTACCCAAAATATTTGACCCAAGTTAGACAATTTAAAGGCAATGCTACCAAATACTAACAAAGTGTATGTAAACTTCTGACCCACTGGGAATGTGATGAAAGAAATAAAATTTATCCCCTTTGCTCCCAATTTGGAATGGCCAATTCCCACTACTTAGCAGGTCCTTGTGGTTACCTCAATCCGGGTGGCGGAGGACAAGTCTCAGTTGCCTCTGCTTCCAAGATGTCAATCTGCGCATTTTTATCACGTGGCTTGTTGTGCGGTTACCCCATGTGACTCTACGCTCCCTGGCAACCGGGCCAATTTGGTTGCTTAGGAGACCTGGCTGGAGTCACTCAGCACGCCCTGGATTCGAACTTGCGACTCCAGGGGTGGTAGTCAGCGCCAATACTCTGTGAGCTACCCAGGCCCACGACATTTCACATTCTTAAAATAAAGTAGTGATCCTAACTGATCTAAGACAGGGAATGTTTTCTACAATTACATGTCAGAAATTGAGAAAAACTGAGTTTAAATGTATTTGGCTAAGCTGTATGTAAACTTCTGACTTCACCTGTATGTGACATGCTACCTGAGACTGAAGATGCTGCTTTAGAGGATAAAAATAGATGAACATCAGCCTCAACACACGCATGCACACACACACACAGTAACACACTCATACATACTTGCCTCCTTCAGCACAACACATACTGACTGAACGCACACACTATGTTTCTAGATCAGTGATGCGGACTAACAGGCCTCTAAATGGCACTTTTCAAGCACTCATCACACAGTCAGCACCGATTCAGGTCACAGTGTACTGCAGGGGAGAGACAGACAGATAACACAAGAACACAGAAGTGCTGTGTACAAGCAGCACACATTTGCTGCATTGTGTGAGGGATGGAGGGGCTGAGAGAGTGAGACAGTGAGAGAGACAAGCCTGACAATACACAACAAGTATTTGCTAAAGACAGAATAAACATCATTATCAGACGGGGTCATCAGGAGTCACCGGTGACTGTAATGTGACTTCTGACTGTAGGACTCATGACCCGAGTTTCGTTCATTGCGGCGGTCGTTCCAGCGGCGCTCCGGGAAATACTGCCCTCGGCTCCGGCCCTCGTGGTGCCGATGCTCCGGGCCTCTAAAGACACACACAAAGACACACACACACACACACACATTTACAAACATATTCATTTAGCAGGAGAAAAACTTTAATGTAATTATATTCACAACTGATAATAACCGTCTGTCTCTACGCCCACGCGCTTTCCAGTCCTCCAGCACCGGCGGCACGTCGGGCGCGCGCTGCAGATACCGCTGGAACTCTGCGTCGTCCGGGCCAAACCGCGACGCGAACTGCGCGTCATAATCGGTAGCGCTGCACATGTCAGCCTTAACGGAAAACCTGCGCCAAGAGATTTCACCAGACAACGTGAAACTTACATTTAAATTCGTGTGATAAATAACAACAGTACCTTAACTACATGTTACTTTTTCAGGAAAAAGTGAACTCTCACCTGCACTAAAGCCGAATAACAGCGCGATGTGCAACTCTTATTTCACTCCGTAACGGCTTCAGCTTCAACAAAGGTTCCGGCAGGTTATGTTCCCCTCAAATCCCGTTTGATTCATGTATAATTTGTCAGATATGTGTAAATTATTCAACATGATTTGACGATGTTGTTTATTTGTCCATTGATAGCAGTGTAGTAGAACGAATGCATTACATTCTGCGTGTTAAACGGGTTTATACAGACGCCGGTTTAGTCTTTCGTTGGTTTGATGGTTTAATTAATAATATAGAGCTGGTCGATTGGATCAGTTGAACGCCGCTTCCACAAACCAGCCGAAAAATGGCTCGTTTCTTCTGATACATGCAGCGCTGGAGCCTCGCAGCCGAACATTTGACGTTCAGCAGAAATGTAAGTGGGAGAAGTTTAATATATGAACGTAATATATTGAGAGAGAGAGAGAGAGAGAGAGAGTGAGTGTGAGTGAGTACACACACACATATATATATATATACACATACACACACACACACATATATATACAGGTGCATCTCAATAAATTAGAATGTCATGGAAAAGTTCATTTATTTCAGTAATTCAACTCAAATTGTGAAACTCGTGTATTAAATAAATTCAATGCACACAGACTGAAGTAGTTATGTCTTTGGTTCTTTTAATTGTGATGATTTTGGCTCACATTTAACAAAAACCCACCAATTCACTCTCTCAACAAATTAGAATACATCATAAGACCAATAAAAAACATTTTTAGTGAATTGTTGGCCTTCTGGAAAGTATGTTCATTTACTGTATATGTACTCAATACTTGGTCCTTTTGCTTTAATTACTGCCTCAATTTGGCGTGGCATGGAGGTGATCAGTTTGTGGCACTGCTGAGGTGGTATGGAAGCCCAGGTTTCTTTGACAGTGGCCTTCAGCTCATCTGCATTTTTTGGTCTCTTGTTTCTCATTTTCCTCTTGACAATACCTCATAGATTCTCTATGGGGTTCAAGTCTGGTGAGTTTGCTGGCCAGTCAAACACACCAACACCATGGTCATTTAACCAACTTTTGGTGCTTTTGGCAGTGTGGGCAGGTGCCAAATCCTGCTGGAAAATGAAATCAGCATCTTTAAAAAGCTGGTCAGCAGAAGGAAGCATGAAGTGCTCCAAAATTTCTCCAAGATTTTGCTGGACAATCATAAGGCTGCGGTTCTCTCGGTTGGTTGTGCATCTTTTTCTTTAACACTTTTTCCTTCCACTCAACTTTCTGTTAACAAGCTTGGATACAGCACTCTGTGAACAGCCAGCTTATTTGGCAATGAATGTTTGTGGCTTACCCTCCTTACGAAGGGTGTCAATGATTGTCTTCTGGACAACTGTCAGATCAGCAGTCTTCCCCATGATTGTGTAGCCTAGTGAACCAAACTGAGAGACCATTTTGAAGGCTCAGGAAACCTTTGCAGGTGTTTTGAGTTGATTAGCTGATTGGCATGTCACCATATTCTAATTTGTTGAGATAGTGAATTGGTGGGTTTTTGTTAAATGTGAGCCAAAATCATCACAATTAAAAGAACCAAAGACTTAAACTACTTCAGTCTGTGTGCATTGAATTTATTTAATACACGAGTTTCACAATTTGAGTTGAATTACTGAAATAAATGAACTTTTCCACGACATTCTAATTTATTGAGATGCACCTGTAGATAATAATAAAAAAATACAAAATAAAAACGAATTATACACATACGTATAGACACACACATACATAAATACACACATTCACATGGGTAGTGCAAATCTAATATAATCTGTTATGTACAGTGTAAATACAAATCTTATGTACAGTGGAAATGTTTTTTTTTTTTGTTTTTTGTTTTTTTCAGAGAAATGAAATGGCAGAAGAGGTTGGATGTGTTGGATAAATATAAGTATATAAATATAAATATAAATAACACAATAAACTGTGTATTGCACATAGTTATTGCTCAATGGGGCAATTAACTGTTCA